>NC_089492.1:205286180-206764630 GCF_036850765.1 Saccopteryx bilineata
GCCGGGTGGTTTCTCTGGGATTTTTCGTAATGAAACAAGAGAGACCAGGGATGATGCATCTTAAGAAAGTGACAAAAACAGTTGACTATTACTCATGGGCTTTCGAGCGACGCGAGGTGCGGGCGCCGAGGGGCGCGAAGGCCCAAGTTCTTGGCTCTGCGTGGCAAGCCCTGGGGCGGGGCGGGAGCTGAGCCCACCCCGAGAGAGGCGCCCGGGTGTCCGCAAGGGCCACCGCCCCAGGGAGGAGCTCGCACCTCTCCCAACTCAGCCCCCACAGGGTGGGCTAGCGCAGCTGAGGGGGAGGGTCAGGAGAGCACGTGGCGGCGCGCGCTGGCCCAGCCCTGGGGGACCCCCGGGCTTGGACGAGCGCCCTAAGGGCAGGCGAGGAGCAACCCCCAGGCGCCGGGTCAGCGGGCGCGGGGGGACTCGCGAGGATCCGCAGCTCTCGCCGCAGGGTGTTTCGTCAGAAATGTCCGGGGCAGGTGTCAGCAGGAGAGGCTCCTATCCCCCTCCTACTGGCCGGGCCTCCGGCACCGAGTCAGGCCTACCCCTACTACACGTCCTCCGCCCGAGGCCCTCCGGCCCCGCGGGAGGGAGTCGCGTCAGTGCCCCCGGGCAGTGTCCCGGCACGCGAAGACGCACCTGCCCAGGGAGCGGTGGGGCAAGGGCGGGCGGGAAGGGCGCAGTCCCTATTTCACCCGTTAGTCGCGCGTCTGCCTCGGCCTAACCAGCGGCAAGTGGTAATGGCGACTCGCCTGAGCGCTCGAGCCAGCCTTTCCGGTGCAGAAGGCGGCCCCACCGCTCCCTGGGTAGGTGCGTCTGGACACCACCTTCTCCTGGTCGGGCCCGCCCTGGGTCCAGGCTGGGCCTGCTGCCACTCTCCAGGCCAGGTGTGCTGGACGGCGTCGGGCGCAAGGGCAACGATCGGAGTTATAGGTTCTAGTCTGGCCGCGCCCACCGACGGCTACCCCGCGCAGCCCTTGGGCACGTGCCGCGGAGGCTGCGGCCGAGTACCGCCTCTGCCCACCCGCGCGGAGACCTGTAAGGCGCCTAAAACCGCGTTCTGAAAGCCCAGAGGGGACGGGATCGCCACCCTCTGCGTTGACCAATCGGCTTCTCGAAACAGCAGTCGAGTCCTTTGACGTCTGTGTTGGGATGGGGGTGGGAGGAATCCAGAAAGGAGGCACCTTAAGTTTTTGGACAAAAACCGACTGAAAGGAGGTGGGAGCGGCAGGATCTGAGAGTGATTACGCACACCTGCTCCCAAGGTGACGGATTCCAAGATTGTTATGAAATGGGGCCAGCAGAAGAGCGCTGCCTAGGAATCCACATTTCCCTTCCTCATTGGTGCCTAGAATAGTCCTTCAGCCGCACAGCAAAACTAATTTTGCTTCCTTTCTCCTCCCACTTCCCAAGGGGAAAACTCGTCTCCAGATCTTAACCCAGTTCTACTGACCCAAATTAAAACACATCCCTTTACAGTGTCCAGAGATAAGAGGAACTGTAGGAATTCTGATTGGGAGTTTAAGTATCAAGTAGCTTTCCTGATAATTCCTTCTGAAACAAGATGAAAATCCCCAATAAAAGCGAGGGATGACATAAAGTATTACTACTACGCTGTTTAGAGCGAGGGCAAACAAAACAAAAAATAATAAATAATTCCCCCAAATTTTTCAGTTTTTGGTAATTTAAAACACTTGCATTTTTAAGATCCAAGTGGCATTTCATCAGTAATTTAATGTCAGGATTGATACTAAATTTTCAAAGGTTATTTGGTCCTAATTATCTATTGAATTTATTTTCCTTAATCAAAAGAGCCATTTCCTTAAGCTTATTTTTATTTTAATTTATTTATTTTTCTTAAGCTTACTTTTAAAAAAACTAAATGTATTTTCAAAACACTATACCGCCTGCCCCATCCCTGTCTTGTTAAGGGGCATCTAAAAGCAAATACTACAACATACTTATGTGCATTATAATCATGAGGCAGTATATGCAAATTAATACTTTATTAAACTATATGTTTTCAAATCGCTGAATTAGAGTTCAGGTTCAATATTTTCCTCTTAAGGTGGGAGGGCTTTTTGATTTCATAAAACTGATTAACAAATAATATTGTTACACATAGCTATCTAGTAGTTTATCTGGAAATTAAGTACCTTATCAGTGAAATAAGCCGAGATTGATGAGGTTGCTTGATAGCAGTAAGATTGTAGAGGGAAAGAGACAGCATGTCAGTACAGGTTATTTTAACCCTGAACACACCATGTTTGTTTTTAAATTTTTCAATCTTTATCCAATAGTTGCCAAGACTTTTATCTCTGCCATAGATGTACATGTGTTCAGGGTCTGTTGTTTTGAAGCAGCAAAGGATTCTGCTGCAAATGACTCCAATCTAGAGTTTAGGAAAACCTTGGTTCAGAGCCTAAGCCAAGAGCTCCAAAGGCGAGCTTTGCAGATGTCTTCTACTCTGGTGTGGACAGTAACATTTCTGACAGAAGCTTGTGAGTTAGGACCCCAGGGAAACAGAAGCACCAAGTGGGAAACATCCCAGCTATAGTAGCAACAGCCATGTCCTCCTGGACAAGAAAGGAGCAAACATCACAAATTTATTCCTTCCACACAAAATCTGTTGGTGAGGTTTTTAGCTTCATTTTTATGGAAAAACAAACAAACAGAAATTCAATACACGATGGTTTTCAAACTAAAATACACAGAAATCAGGAAATTCAATTTTTTTAATTGAGTGCAAATCATGTTTCATACTTAACACATGCCAGAATTTCCTTGTGGCAAGCAAATTCACTGAAGACTGAGATCTGTAGTGTATCACAATACAATGTGGAAACCACAAGTGTGACTTCTCTTTCTTTTAGTCTTAATTGCAATACAGGTACTATGATAAATCTGGTTTCTGATCAGGCAAAGTGTGACCACTTGTGAATCTTACATGGTCTATGTCTGCCTATATGCAATACAGCCTGTAAGATTATGTTTCTAAAATTAAGAAATGTTAAAAGAAAATTGTTTGACAGTGGCTTTCCCATCTTCTTTTGGTCATACTGCACTGTCAGTTATTCCAAAGACGTCACTGAAGCCAGAAAATTAACGTAAATTAAGTCTAAGATGCTAACAGAGACTTTATGCTTGGGATAGGCCTGAAGACCACATGTCCCACTCTGAAACTAACACCCACACATTCCTGCTTAAGTGAGAGCAGTAGAAATTTAGAGCAAAAAATTCTCTGTGGGGGGCAGTATGGGGTTAGAAATACAGAAAAGACAGAGCTTCCTCCCCCCACCCCCCAGTATCCCAAGGGGGAAAAAGTCAATAATAAGACACACAGTAAAGACTAAAGAACCAGCTTAACAGTAAACCCACTAAATGGCCCTGTTCTCAACATTTAGAGAGAACCATCTCCCCTTCTCATTCTCAATTCTTGACTTGTAGAAAATGGATCTAAGTTGCTCTACACTTATTTTCCGAAGGGCTGAAGGCATTCTTCAGATTCAGGTATACTGCAGCTAATGTCAGTCCTTTGTGGAACAAGGGCTGGTTCTCTCCTCTCTGGAAAGGAAACAGAAGTGAAGATTTCTGACCAGAGAGTTGCAACCTCTGGACAGAGTTCCTAGACAAGAAGTTCCCAAAGTTCACCAGGAACTCAAATATCTATAGAAGCAAGATTTTTTGCATCGAAGGAGGTGTGGGGGTGCTGTTGGGTGTGAACGCAGAGAATATATGCATGAGTGTGTGTGTGTGTGTGGAGGTGGGATTCTGGTCAGGGCCTGATTGTATCTGCACACTGTGAACTATAGAGGTAGAATTTAATCATTAAGAACACTTCCTGGGGTTTTCTGGTGGGTCTTGGCTATCTCCAGGCACCTTATGCATGGCTTTGTACTTTTGACTAAAGGCCCTTACTCTGCCTCGCCCTCATAAGTCACCCTTTCTATGGAAGAAGAGAAATATCCAACAGTGAAAGCCAACTTTTATTCTAAAGTACATGAAAAATACCCAACTGCTTGTAAACCTGAAGAGAATTCAGCAGGTTGGCATTTTCCTGCTTTCCAAACAAGCCACCCACCAATTTACCCAGGGTGCTGTAGTAAGGACGGGCAAATAGCGTGTACAATAAAGAAAAAGGAAATACAACCTTAAAACACAAGAAAACAAATAAGCATTATTCCACCCTCTCTTTATCCTGCTCCTTCCCTCCCCTGCCTTTGAGAATAAGCCACCAGAGTCCTCTAGAACACTCTGCATGAGTTTCTCCTCTTAAACGGCTCCTTTTCCAAGGCGGAACAAGGTCTGTTTTCTGATCTGGGACTTAGATCCTCTGTTATTGCAACTTAATTTTGTTGTTGCTTTTCAAAGATTATTTAGAATGAATTGTTTCTTTTGTTTACTATCTAACAAATGACCTCTGCTAATCTTATATTTTATCTCCCTAACATATGGAAAAGCTATTTATTCGAGCCAATCACAATAAAGTAAAGAAAACCCTATTTTATGGAAAAATATATATCACTAGTCTGTTGATCATTAAAGATATGATTACCAGTGAAAACCCTCTGAAGGTGGCACATTTATGCTTCCAGGAACAGATGGGGACACGCATTTTCCTTGCAAATACTTTTGAAATTGCTCTACTGGTAGCAGTATAAAAATGATATACAGATGCCAGGGCCAGCATGGCCAGGATGAGTGCACCAGATTTACACAGTAAAGCCTTCACACGCAGCCTGTCAGTTTTGATTGATCTCTACTATACCTCAGGAACTTGTTGACTAGGTAGGGAAACAGTGCAAATAATTCACTATAGCAAGTCAGATAATTCACACAACCAATCGGTCTGCTTCACTTTCTGGCTGTGACATATGAGCCTTCCCTACAAAGATGCATCATTTTCCAGCTTGAGCAATATTCAATGTCAGGGAAGAAATGGTATTAAAGCCACACAAAAGGAGGCGGACTCTCACAGGACCAGAAGTTGTTTTGGTAATGGAGGCCAGATCCTGCTCTACTCTAAGTCCTACCAGAGCTCAACTGTCATTATCATATTGATTAAAAAAAAAAGTTCATCATAGTGCAATTTTAGGTTTAACGCCAACGGATCGAGAAAGAGCAAAGAATTATCCCACAAAAACACAACATTCTTACCGCAGGGACGATTCCCTGTTCCAGTTCATTGATGGAGTTGATTAAGTTTAAATGAAGCAGACACTAGATAAAAGTAAGGGTATTGACCACTGGGTACCGTGATCCGTGCTTGAAAGGACCTGATACATGCAGAAAAGCAAGATTTGCTAAATGCTCTAATCTTCAATCAAATCTTACATCAATACAGACAAAGTTTGGTAATGAGAGATTCAATGAAGCATGCGGGAGAAAGAATTAATCCTCTTGGTCTAAACTGGCTTCAACTTTGAAGCTTGCTCCAAAGGAAAGACAGTTATCTAAATGCTAAATAAGAAACTTATTGTACTTTTCATGGCATGCTAATCTTTTGTCTATTTCATCTCTATTATATGTATGCTCCTAGATTGCAGTTGTCATGGTGATTATATCAAGCCACGCTTGGGGATGGTGGTGAGAAGCCAGGGGAGGAGGAAAGGACCCTCATGCAATCCACAGTACTGGCAAAAAAATAGAGGGGGAAGGAGAAGTAGGCAGGCATCAGACACCTCCCCGGGCTCCTCCCCACCAGGCTCTGACCTGCCTCCCCTTAGGGCCAAAGAGGCTTGGGTTTTCCTGTGCCTTTTCAGGCATGGTCCCTCAACCAGAGAAGTAGCCTTTGGAAACGGTAGACGGGAGAGGATCAGGCATCTTTCCTATCTCATATAACTTTCCCCACAAAGGTTCCTAGCTTTTAGTCTAGAGACTTCTCCCTCTCCTCACTCCTTCCTCCAACTGATGCAACAAATGAGTGGAGAGAACCACTGAAAAGGAAAGGGAGACAAGGACACAGACACTGTCAGTAAGCCCTGCATGGCTGTGCACTAAGGGCAGGAATCTCAGTGGTAAGATCCTGACTACTGGAGAGGAATGCAAACCGAGAGGAGCAGCCCACGCAGCCCAGGCAGGAGGTGGAAACCATAGGGTCACTGGAGGCCCTGTTGACCAAAGGGAACCCTGGGCCCTTTATGTGTTTTACAAAAGTTGCCAAATTAAGACAGGATTATAACTGCTCAAGTCTTTGTCTGGGCTGAAAGGTTGGGAGCCTCAAATATACCCCAGCAGTGTTGATGAAAAGCTTAAAAAGTAATAAAAGGGAGAAAAGAGCAAGGAAAGTAACATGTATAACTCTTATTAAAGAGAAGAGCCACAGTGAGGTTGTGAACTTGAATTACTGTTTGAACTTTAATTTGTTCATTAACAGGATTTGCCCCACACTGAGAATGTTATTACTTCCTTTGCCACTCAGCAACAACTCTGAGCATAATGAAAGAGTCTGGCAAAAAAGTTAAATGCCTGGTAATTAATTTATTTAATTGAAAAAGGGGGGAAGAGAGAGGCTCCCACCACAGGAGCAGAGGGTTGAGAGGTTGGAGGTAGGGGACAAGGTGGAAATCTGCATTAAGGCCCTCTGCAAGCCCCAATGCCTGTCACCCAGGAGGAGTGGAGACTTGATGAGATGCCTTCAGCAATATTAATATCAGCAGCTTCCTAAAGACCCCCTGCCCAATGTCACCTGCCCCTGGTCCAAACCCTCTGGCCAGGATTTCAGTCAGGAGCTACTCTGCAGGATCAGTTAGAGTGGCATGGATACCAGAAATCTAAAAATAATATATATTCAGAAAATCTTTCATTAAAAAGTAGGTAGATGTCTTTTTGCTTTCTCCCCTTCCTTCCATTAGAACAGATTTCTTTTGCAATCTTCTGTTTCTAGGCTAAAGTGAAAAGGAGTGTCAGCAGCCAGATATAATCTGCATGTTTGCATCTTAATCAGTCTTATAATATCATGCTTTCTTCCCCACCATTCCCAGTCCAGCAGATGATTTAAATAAACTTGAGATAAGAAATGAAATATACTCCTTGCCCCTGCTCAGAAATGAGAAAACTAAGCCAGCTCGCTTCACCTCTAACCTCACAGGGCCTGCCTTTTCCTTTGTCACTTATCTCCTTCCTGTGTTTGTCAACCACTGTAAACAATCCCTTTGCATGTGCATCCTACTTCTAAGAGAAGCAATGGCTTGGCAGCAATTAACTATTGTGACACCCAAGAGCTATTAGCACTATGTCGTCCTTGCAGCCAAATGAGAGAACACCAAAATTCAGGAAATCAGTGGTAGGGCAGTTATCCTTTCCTGCTTAGTATGTTTTTGGGGTTTTTTTTGTATTTTTCTGAAGTTGGAAATGGGGAGGCAGTCAGACTCCTGTATGCGCTCGACCAGGATCCACCTGGCATGCCCACCAGGGGGCGATGCTCTGCCCATCTGGGGCGTTGCTCTGTTGCAACCAGAGCCATTCTAGCGCCTGAGGCAGAGGCCAACCTCGCTCCAATGAAGCCCTGGCTGCAGGAGGGGAAGAGAGAGACAGAGAGGAAGGAGAGGGAGAAGGGTGGAGAAGCAGATGGGTGCCTCTCCTGTGTGCCCTGGCCGGGAATCGAACCTGGGACTCCTGCACACCAGGCCGACGCTCTACCACTGAGCCAACCAGCCAGGGCTTCCTGCTTAGTATGTTTAAGGCAGTGGCAATTTCCTCATGTTTTAAAAACTGGTTTCTGTATAATCAGTGTGACTTTCTTTAGAAATATAATTATCTACCATGTATTCGCCTATTACAAAACTAAAGTGGACAGAAAAAAAGAGAGGTGAGGAGAGGATGAGAGAAAATATGAGTGAATTTTCTAGTATCTAAAACTATTTTCCAAGTTTATGTCTTTAATTAAATTACTTTTAAACGCCAGGGAGAGGACAATTTTCTCATCCAAATCACAACGTCACTCAATAAAGTTATCAAAATTACCATTTTGCTGGCAGCATTCTCCCCCTTTAACCCAATGCCACTTGGTACTACAATCCTAACCTCAAACTCTATACAGCTATAAATAATCTGTGCCTTTCTGAAAAGCAGAGATAGATACACATCCATCAGTATCAACAGGAAGGGGAAAGGTGCTATTAAACAGAGGTATTTTATAAGCTGGAGCAAGTTCTATGGTTTAGTTAGCATTAAAGTTACCTCCCATCATTTATAGTCCATGGATATTGAGTTCTATTTTCCAAAGTTGTGGATCTATAGTATAGCAGTTTTATTCTGGGCAACTGACACTAAATATTACAAATTTATGAACAAATCAAAACAAAACAAAGTTTCCCTCAAACCACACTGCTGAGCCCTAAGCTCCTTTTATGAAAGAAAATTTGAAGAGACTACCTCAGCCAGTCTAGTCTATAACAATTCCTTCAATTAAATGAGATATGATTACCCATATGAAGACAGCAGAAACTGAGACTAAAGAAGTTAAGATACTTGTTTAATCAAAATCTCACAGCACAGATAAGATTCTTATGCTTATCTGTCTCAAAAGCTGGTCTACTTTCCACTCTGGCATATTCTCACCTTTGTTGTGTTGCGTGTTCCTATCACTCCTATTCCTCCTTCTTGCCATCTGGGATGCCTTCTCAACTCCACTATACATATCTGAATCCAATCTAGCGTGCAAATCCCAGAGAAAAATTCCCACCTCTATCTTAAAATATTTCATCATCATCCTAGTCTTTGGCAGAATGCTAAACTTCTCATTATTTGCAGCATGTACTTGGCACTCTCATTCTCTGACCTATACTGTATATCAGTTTTCTTTTTTTTTTTTAATTGGTTTTTAGAGAAAGAGGGAGAGAGAGACAGAAAGAGAAGAAACAGCAATTTGTTTTTCCACTCATTCATTCCATCATTGGTTGATTCTTGTATGTGCCTTGACTAGGGATCAAACCCACAACCCTGCTATGTCCAGAAGATGCTCTCCACTGAATTACCTGGCCAGAGCCTGTGTCAGTTTGCTTTTATTCAGTCCATTCTAACTAATTGTAAGTTCCTTGAAAATGGAAATTTGTCTTATATTTATTTCTATTCATCCCTTACTCTCCAGAGCCTAATAATACAGCTCTCTTTGTTCAGCATATACTTCATGCACAATAGCAGATTCCATTACTATCATCATTTTGCAAATAAAGAAACTGAAGTTCAGAGAGAAAAAGAAGACCTGGCTGGCTGTTTCAGTGGACAGAGCCTCGGCCTGGCGTATGGAAGTCCTGGGTTTGATTCCCAGTTAGGGAACACAAGAGAAGCAACCATCTGCTTCTCTTATTCTCCCTCTTCTTCTCTCGCAGTCAATGGCTCAACTGGTTCAAGATTGATTCGAGCATTATTCCCAGATGGGGGTTGCCAGGTGGATCCCAGTCAGGACACATGTGAGAGTCTGTCTCACCATCTACCCTCCTCTCACTCAGAAGAAAGGAAAGAAAGGAAAGAAAGAAAGGAGTGAGGGAGCGAGGGAGAGGGGAGAGAGAGAGAGAAAGAAAGAAAAAAGAAACTTGCCAAGCCACTCAGCAATTAAGTAGATTTGATATTCAAAAACACGTTCTTTGAATTAAACACCCCTTTTCCTAAACCAAATACATATATGCCTCACACAATGTGATTTTTTTTTCTATTTTTTTTTTTTTTTTTTTTTTTTTTTGCTGAGAGAGATAGACAGGAAGGAAGAGAGATGAGAAGCATCAAGTCATAGCTGCATCATTTTAATTATTCATTGATTGCTTCTCATATGTGCTTAGACCAGGGGGCTCAAACCAAGCCAAGCGACCCCTTTGCTCAGGCCAGAGACTTTGGGATCATGTTGATAATCCTGTGCTCAAGCTAGAGATCCCTCACTCAAGTTGGCAGGCCTGCGCTCAAGCAGACAACCTCGGGGTTTTGAACCTGGATCCTCAGTGTCCCAGGTCAACACTCTATCCACTGTGCTACCATTGGTCTGGCTAACACAATGTGAATTTATAAAATGTCACTGTGTGAAGGATACTCAACAACTTCCAGAAAACATCCCCTTTAAACCTGACATTGAACAAAGGGCACTGTTTCTAATCTTGAGTAGGGTAAATTCTGAAACTCAACAGAAAGAATGAGCATATATCAGGTAATAATGTCCCAGGTCACCTCTTCCATTACCCTCCTCTCTAGCAGCCATGCTCCATTTTGGTGGGAGTTAATGATGCTGTCTATATATGTACTGGTGTTTCTGTGAGATAGAGTGGTAAACTGCCCTTCCCACAGCAATTTCTATACCTTTCAATACACAGAGAAAAGTAGGAGAAAATGAAAGACACAAGGGTTAATGTTTTCTAAATGGCCTGCAAAGGGAGTTGGGGGAACACTCCCTTTTTTTGCAGCAAAAATGCATTGCTACTGTGTTAACAATAACAAGTGCAAAAAAAATGTTTACAGCTGATCAATTAAACCAATATGTGGAATTCCAGCTAGCTTCTTGTTCTTTAAACAGGAAAGTGGTAATGGGATTAATAAATCTCTAAAAAGAGAACTTCTGAGATTATGAGAATCAAAGACTGGAAGTCTGACTACTTTTCCCCAAATGGAGATTGTCCCTTCAGCGCCAGTGTTGAAGATCTGGAATTGATAGTATAAAGCAAGCTAGCAGGTTTCTTTACATCCAACAGGTTGTAAGGTGGAAAGGTGGTTTCTTTTTTAAAAAGAAAAATCTCTTGCAGTGGCATCAGGGTACTTCTTATGAATTTGAGAAAGGAGAAATAATGACTAATTATTCTCTTGTCTCTAGTGTCCATGCTAAAACTTATCTATTCTCTCAAGTTCCCAAAGGGAGTCTACATCTTCCTTTATATTTTGGTCTAAACATTTGGACAGCTCAAGGACTATGTCTCTTACCTCCATCTATAAAACCTGAGTTGTGACACAAAATCCTAAGCATGCAAGCACTTAATAAACCAAATCCTTCCATTTACTTCATTTCAAACAAGGTTCAAAAATACTCTTTGAAGTAGACCCAGTTAGGTGTCACTATTATATGCATTTTGACTATGAGAAAAACTAACATTTGCCTTAATTAACACACTGGTGCATGGTAAACCTAGTCCCCACTCCTGATCCATGATTCTTTCTGCCACATATAACTTACCAATTCTCAGGCATTTCCCATCTTTTCTATATTCTGGATCCACATGTCAATTTTGTAAATCTACAACCTGGAACATCTCTATCTGAAAGGAATGGGCTTCAAGCTACACTAATCCAACTTCTGTTAAACTAACTGAACCATAATAAGAATCTTCCACCCCAATCCTGAAGCTATAAATGCTATATACAAAATTTATATTTAGATTCAAATTAAGAAATATTTGGATAGTTCTTAAATCTATAGAAGATGAGCAGGTATGATGGTTAGGCTATCCAGTTTCAAAGAAAAACTATCATCACTGTCACTTGTTTTCCACAATTATCATTATCTATTTAAGGTTTTCTGGGTACAGAATACCCCCTTGTACTTGTAACATAAAATTCTGGAGCTGTTTTGTCTACCTAATGGACAAACAGTTTAGGGTCTTTCACTACAAAAGATCTGGAATTGGATCTATCCACCTTGGTCACTGACCTTTTAGTTAGATGTGTAAACCTGGTATCCATGGTCCACAGCAGGTCCCCTTCCATAATTTCTGGGAAATAACTAAGTTTATCAAAAACAGATAGGATTCAAATTTCTAGACCTTATAAATGCTTGAAATAAGGACATTCTTTATCTCAGCTCAAACTTGGTTACTCTCCTTCCAACTAACTCTGGGGTGAAAGACACATGTTTGTTGCTTTGGAACTGTTGCCTTATTTCTTTGTCTGCTGGTTGGTCTTCCCTATGTAAGTGCATCAGTATTTGTAATATTCAGCTTAAGCAGGGTCTTTCATCTTTGTCTGCTGGCCTTGATCTCACCTGATCATTATGGTCTGGATCCCTGCTAATCACTAATGATCCTGAGGCCCTCTATCTATTGAATAATACTAGGTATTAGACCTGAACAGTTAGAAAAATTCCTACTCAGCTAATTACATTCTTTCTGCATTTCTTTGTTCTACATGTAGTCTTAGTTGGAGTTGGACTTGAATTATTTCCGCAGACTTTATATTATTTGCTTGTGATTTCTGGAAAGCTCTTATAAACTCTTCCCTCAAATGAATTCAACTACTTATAATTCAAAAGCCCCATAACCTACCTTTATCTCTCTCTACTCCCTTTTCCTGGAGGGTCTTTCTATTAATATCTCCTTGCTCATGCTCTAGTCTTGAATATGGTAAGAGTTTAAATTCACTGGGTGAGGAGTTTCATAATTCTGCATTTTGTACAGTAGATATCATATTGTTAACTTATAGCAGTACACAGTGGTTCCACTACATATCTACTTTAGTGTCTATATTAATTCGCAATCAGCTACTAAAAATGACAATGTTTCAACCCACAGGTTACACTTTATCTACAGTCTAAGTATTACTGACATTTTTGGTAATGGCCAATGCCTTGCTCATTAAATAAAATACAGGTTAAGTCTGATTTTTTAATTTAGTATGATTCTTTATATTTCAAAGAATGTGGAGCACTAATTCTGTAGAACCAAATAGGGCAAATCCTAATTTTAGCCCAGGACAACCTGAATTTTTCCTGCCCAATTCTATAGTTTTGAAGTTAGCTTGTAATCACAGTAACAAAATAAAATTCAGGTTAATAAAATTCTTGACAATATAACTTTCTGAAGTAATATGTCTCTATACTGATTACAATGTATTATACATATATATGATTGTTAAATTAATAACTCATTCACAATCAAATAAGGTATAATTCCAAATGAACAGTTTACTTAAAGCTGTCCATTGGTAGCTTTATTCCAATGGTGCTGCCATCATTCAAATTATGTTTGCATAATGACTTTAGAACTAGTTTAAAAGTGACTCAAGAAAGTCATCTAATTGTCTTTCTGGTTGTTCTGACCCCAAATTATATTACCTTGCCTTGATCACCCACCTTACTCTCCAGGGCACTGAAGGTCTTTAAAGGAAGACAATTTACTATCCACAAGGCTTTTTAACAAGATGTGCTGTGGGTTCTGAAAACAGTACCCAAAAAGAGCTCCAAAACAGGTGTGAGCAATGGAAGTATCATGCAATAAATGAAAGCCTTCCAAGATGATAAGGTGGATAAGGACATACTGAAATGTATAAGTGCTGGTATAGTTGTTAAAATACAATTGTTAAAGTGTTTAAGTTCTGTTACAGTTGACTAATTAGTTATAGTCATATCTTGGTTATATAATCTCAGCTCTGCAGCACAATATGAGGGTTAAGGATAAAATTATTCTTAACACCTTGGCTTCTATTATTATCCTTCACAAAATTGTACATTTTTAAGTGCACCTTACAGATTTCACATAAAAGTGTCTTTTTCAAGTATCTTGGCATTGTTGTGAATGATTTCAAATATTATTCAAGAAAAAAATTAAAACTATAGAAAATTGGGATAAATATATGGGATGTTTTTCTATTTTCATTAGAAAAATTCATTTTAACCAGGTATACTTCTGCCTACTTGGGATGTGTTTTGTTTGCTTAACTTAATTGTAGGTAATTCTTATTTCAGGTTGGAGGGGGGCGGAATATATGGTTTTGATTTTAAAAGAAAATATAGTGCTTTCACTCACATAACACCAGAGTCCAGCAAACCATATAATGAGTAAAACCTTTTTAGGAAAACTTTACATTCTGAAATAATTAAATGAATGTCATAAATTGCTTCAATCATGCAACTCCTTTCAAACTTTGTTTAAAAAGTTTTAAGGGAAAAAAAACAACAACATGATACTATGAATAGGGCACAGGGTAAGGGAAACTTCCAGATTTCTGATTTATTTGCTCCCCTTGACTTACTACTTGAGAGAAGTCAATATAATTTTTACACTTTAACAATTATTTATTAAATTCCCACCATATTTCCCCATGTATAAAACACATCCTTTTTGAAAATTTTGGGGTCTAAAAACTGGGTGCATCTTATGCAGTGGCTGTGGCATTTCAAATGCCATAGATAGAACTGAGGACGGGGCAATATATGAAGACAGTGATTCGTCATCAGACACAGATGAGGACAAGCTAATGGGTGGGAGTTTTGACAGTGATGAGAAGTTGTATGAATTTTATGATGAATAAAACTTGAGTTCAATAACTTTATGTAATACATTTTTTTTCAAATTTTGGGCCCCCAAATTAAGGTGTGTCTTATACATGGGATTGTCTTATACATGGGGAAATACGGTATATAGATCATGTTCAATTTCAAAGTGAAGTGGAGGACCTATCAATAAATACTTATTGAATTAATGAATGAAGGAAAACAAAACCATATCTTGGGCCAATACATACAGAGTGCATTGTAAAACTAACTCCCACAGGATTTCATTTATAGAAATACAACTTATAACTATTATATAATATCAAGTCTAGACATCTACTTAGATTTGGATTACTTTATATTTTAGAATTTATTCATTAGAGCCCTAGCCATACTTTTGAACCTAACCACTTGTTTCAAGTGACTCCTAATACTCATTAATACTTAATACTCATTAGTAAGTAGTAATCATTAACACTGGAGTTTTACAGAAAATTTACCTGACTTCAACTCCTGAGAAGAATTGATCATTTCATACATCCAGCACTTGTGCTAAAAGCATATGTACGGTCTCCCATTTAAACTAGCAGATGACTCTATTCACAGTAGAGATTAAAACACACCTAGTTTCCTCACTGTTACAATTATTCCAGTTTTAGAAAATGTTTGGTTTCATAAATAGAACACTCTCACTGACTCACTGTGGACTATTTAGTAGGTCATATAACATTTTTGCTCCTGTTTACATGATGGAACAGGAGTTAAGACAAAACCCTCTTTCATCCTATAGAAACGTTTGTGAGTCCTGCTAAATACCTATAAAATGATAAATACTACTACCTCTTTCAGCATTTTCAAAGATGTCAGCCAAGCACAGAATATTTTTGGTGTGTGAATTTAAAAATGCCTCTTGCTGAAGGTCTTCGATGTTTCCTCGTCAGCCAGAGTGTCAAGAACTGGCTTATATATTATCTGTCCTCCAGAATGCACTGACATCACACTTCAGAATAGCTTGGTAGGATGGCTGCTGTCAAAATCGCTTGCACGGAAACCTCCGTGCCCGACTGACATGATGCACTAGCGTGACAGGGGCTGTGGCAATAGGATCGCCGTGCGAGCCCCTTCGGCGCCCGGGTGCAAGGCCGAGCTAAGCAGGAGCGGAGGCCCCACCCTCCTCACGCTTTAACTCAGGAGGAGACCGTTGCAGGGAGGTCTCGGGGGCGGCATCGGGAGGCCACAGAGGCAAGTCCCCGCGACAAAAGTAGAAAAAGCCATTTTTTGTCAAGATAGAGGAACCCCATCCAGGAATAGGCCTTTGGGTCTCTCCTCCAGGAGCACCACACGCCGGCATCTATTTTGCTGGGAATGACATCTAGGCGAGGGGCTGGAGAGAGCGACCGTCCCCGTAGCGGGCTGGGGACCCACAGCTCCGCCTCGCCAGGCGCTCCCGGCTCGGGCCTTCCTTCCCGTCCCGGCTCTCGGCGCCGCACAGCGCGTAACCAGCCGCCCTCGCGGCTCCGGCCCGGCCACTCCGGCCGCGCCTGGCGACGCCCCCGGCCGAGCCGCCCTGCCCTCGCCCTCGCCCTCGCCCTCCGGTGGGGCTTGCGGTGAGCGAGGCTCCGTCCGAGGTTGAGTCTCCACCAGCCGAGGGGAACCAGAGTTTTCCGAGCCGCGGGCCCCAACTGTATGTACACAAAACCCCCATCGGGGCCGCGGCGCCTGCACGCCTCACTCCCTTGGCTCCCGGAGCTTCGAGAGCGGCGCGCCACGCGACTTACGGCCGCTCCCGCGAGGGAGCCCTGCTGAGGGGAAGCCTCCAGCGCGAGGTTAGATCCCGCGCTCGCTGCACCCCGCCCCCAAGCAGGGTCCTAGGCTGGAGGGACGACCTCACCTCAAATGAATGGGCGCTGCCACCTGTGGGAGGAGGAGAGCGGGTAGGGAATACCACGCTGGGCCGGGTCTCGCAGGGACCTCGATGGGCAGGACGCGCGGGCTCGCGCAGGGGAACCGAGCCCAGCAGGCAGCCCCCGCGCAGCCTCCTCACAAGGGAGGCCTCTACCGTCCGGACGCGGACCTGCAGCCCACGAGCGTCGTCGCCGGCCCGCCCTCGGCCCCGCCCCTTGCTCCCGGCCCCGCCCCTGGCCTTCTGTTCTCCCGCTCGCTCCCTCCCCTCCTCTCTGCCCGCTGGCTGCAATCGCCGCTCCCTGAGTCCAAGGCCAAGAGAAGAGGAGATCCTTCCACCAGAATGAGCTGTGATATCCTTTTGATGGCTATAATTTATTCCAAATCGTCCCTGGACTGAAGCGATCAATTAGCAGCCTGAAACGCACTGTGAAGTAAATTGTCGCACTCTCTATTACGGGGTGGTTATCATATATTTATAAGGTGTGTTTTCTACAATCAGAACCAACAAGGTGTTGAGTGATCAGTCATAAACGCACTTCTTCAAAAAGAGCGGAAGCGAAGCTAGAGCATTGTGTGCCAGGGGGAAAATATGATAGTTATTACCGCTCCCACCCTCCAGCCCAGGATGATATTTCTAGCTCTGCAACGACTGTCTTGACCACACGCATTGATCCTAGGAGCAGCGTGCCTAGGAACAACAGGGAGACAGACTAGCAGCCCCAAGAGGAGAGATTTAGTTATAGTGTAAATACAGGTCAAGCATAAGGATCACTCATTCTGTCTGTTTTTCATTCCCATCTTGGAGAACATCTTACTCTTTGATTCTAAGCCTCTAGCAAAATGTTTGCATTCTATACTTAATCTTGAGTTTCTTTTCTTCTTGGGTCTCAGGGTGTTGCCCTCCTCTGTCTGCTATTTAGGTATTATGTACTGTAGAGATTATGCCAGGGTGATATAAAGCAGTAGTTTCAGGGTGGTTAACTCTTTCATGGACCTGCACGAAATTTCTGGCGGACTGGCACCGATCAGTGGACCAGGGGTTGACAGAACTGTTCATTCTGAATTGTAATCTCTGCCAGAATGCTTCCATCTTTCATAAATGAGATGGCACAAAGTTCTGAGAAAGTCTTAAGAAATTCTCTCTTAGTCTGGTAGGCTGTCTTAACTGGACTAAGCTAAGGAGACATTGTTATTTTCCTTAAAATCATTCTCAATGGTCATAAATATACACCTAGAACTTCTGAATTTCCTATAACAAACTATCATCACATTGTCATCCACTAACACCTATAAATCGTTTTTAGATGAAGTCTGGTTTCTATCCAGTTAATATGCCTTTTGCCTGAATATATAGCTCTAGAGCCCAGCCTACTGATTATTGTGAGAAGAGTTTAGTAGCTAGAAGTATGCCTCTGTGGGCAATAGCAATAAGGTGATATTTGTAGAGCATGGTCACAAGGTGTGAGTATGGGGTTGGGGGTAAGATGCAGAGTTTACACCAAATAGTTCTTAGGTTTACTGCCCCCATGATTTCTGCACAGCAGGGCTTGTCTGTAAGAATGCAGAGAATGGAAATCTGATGGAGTATTTGAGTTGTGGGGGTAGCTATTGCCATTGGGCCTCCCACAGCATAAATGGGTGCATGTTTCTCAGAAAGAAAAGGGGTCAGGGTGCTTGTCTCATTTGAGTATACTGGCATACCAAAAAGCCAGACCCAGCACCTTCACATTGTACCTTCTAACATTATTGATTTAATTTGCATTTAATAGCCAATATTTATTAAGCACTTCATGCCAGGCACTGTGCTTTCATTTATATATGCTTATATATGCATCACTTTATTTATTCCTATGAACATTCTTATGGGGGAGGTTTATCACTTTGCAAAAAAGAAAACTGAGATTTGGCAAGATTAAGTAATTTAACAGAGGTCACACTCCTCAAACCCAGGTCAGTCTCAAATACCCATGCTCTTCACCCCAATTCATAATACTCAAAATTTAAGACTTTGATTTAAGGTTTTCTACCAAAGTGATTTTAGTACAGCTGATGATACAGTGAAAGTGGTGAATTCTAGGAAAAGAATGAAAGAACAGCTGTTTGCAAAGGAAAGATACGACAGATACTTCCCTACAACCAGGATAGATTACCCCTCCTCTGTTCTACAGTTCCTACACCCTATGATTTCTTTTTCAGAGTTACCACCTGCCATCTGGTGTCTAGCCAAAAAGACCTTACCCAAGGTCAGTGGTGACTGCTAAGCTTGGTGGGAGGAGGGAGGCTAGATGCAGCAGACCTCAAGAAAGCTGAGCGCCTTAGGGAGAAACCTTAAGTGAGAGCCAGGGTTGGCCAGAGGCCCTTGTCCCGGACCCTCACTTCTGAGAATAAAATGTTGCTTACTAATGGACTTGAAATTATCAGCATCACTAAACTCTCCCTTAATAGGCTTGTAAAGATCTGCTTGCTACCTTTTTCTCCCTTCATGTTAGAATTTGTAATCAAGAGCCCAGTTTTGTCATTTGGAAATACTAATTATCTAATCACGCCATGCTGCATAATGTACTTGTCTGCCCAATTAGCTAGGACAATTATTAAAATTCAGAGGCCTAATTATGTCTCAATTTAATGCTGGCAAACTTGCATACAGAACAATAATTAAAATCCTCTCTTTCCCTCTGCCTTTAGGGCAGAGGATGATTAGGCCCTGTCAGGGGGTGTACTGAACTGAACCAGTGAAGCGTATTGTGCAACATGACCCTGCATTGTTAAGTATGTCAACATATTAACCTGAATTCCCTTCAGCCCCCACAGAATCACATTTGGTGAAGGAATAAAAGAGCTAAAACATGGAGCATTTTATTAAAAAAACATAAATTCTTTTTAATTAATGCTATGAAAGTTCTGATGAATTTCATGCTTCTAAGTGCTGGAAGACATAAGACTGGTTCAACTAATTACTAGCAAATTTGCTCTTGTTAAAACTTTTTTTTTTTACTCATTTAAAGAAAATGACTTTTTTGGTGGTATAATAAAGAAAAAACTTTAGCTCAATGGCTTCCAGTAATAGTCTTGATTACCAGTTTTGTTTGATGATGGAACACAACTGAAAGTTGACTTCCAAAAGAATCAAACTCAAGTCTGGAGGCATTTTTTAAAAGGGTTAGAATTTAATACTTGAAAGACGTTAATAATTAGAAATCATAATATTGAAATAAATCTAAAATATTTATCCTTTGAGCTCTAAAGTTTGATGTCTGAAATAAAAGCAGCATGAGGAGACCAGAGCACCGCACACACTCCTGGTGTTCTGGAAGTCCCTTGGCGCGCAGAGGCCGGGCAGTGTGTGTCTGCTCTGCTAGCAGCGCTGTCCTCTTCTCTACAGGCTCAGGAGAGCCATAAACCCCAAAGCTGTCCTCTACATTTTGGCTTTCATTATGAAGGAATACATGATAGATTATTCATGTATTCACCTAAAGAAGAAAAGCATTTAGTCTAGAACAAAAATACATTAATTCCAGAGGAAGAATAAATACACATATACACACATACACACACACAAAGTCACTTACTTAAACAGAGTTCTCTCTCGATTGATCTAATTTTGAATCTCATGACAACCTGTGGCATGATACGTAAGGCAAGGCAAGTATGTCTCCATTTTATTACTGTGGGGCTGTTTAAGAGACTTGTCCAAGCTCAATACTCTATACCTCCTAATTATGGACAGGACAAGATTAGAACTCATTTCCCCATGTTGCCCAGCATAATTGTAGATGAGACACCAATGGAGGACACTTGTTTCAGTAAAATATCTCAAATTGAGATGAAAGTACAGCTATTGTTATAAATAATGAGGCAACAAGGGAACAGCCTATATACCAACACCAGTAGACCTTTTGTCCTTCAGTCAATACTTATTTGCAACATGTTCAGTCACATTTGGTCAACTTTGGTGCCTTTGGCTCAGTTACTAGCTGTTTAAGTTTTTGTATTCTCCAAAATACATATGTAGTTATATTTGTGCTGGTGGTAGTAAAAGTGGACTTCCTTCCTCCTACTCCTTCTCTGGGCACAATGTGAAATAGAAGATTTTAGGGACTGTTCTGGCTGGAGCATGCCCCCTTACTAAGCATCAACTACAGATAGCATCAACAGGAGTTGGTTTGCTGGAGCCAGAACAGGCCCTTAAGTACTAGTGCTGTAAACACAGGGGCTGCCCCCCCCCCAGGCCTCCCACAGAGTATGCCCTATGTCTTGAAAATGGCCTTGCTCTGAGTCTCTTTGGATGGCAAACTGAAGTGCAAATCTGTGTTCTGACTTGCTCCCGTGCTGTCATCATGTTTTCCTCTTGTCAGCAGCAATTGACTGGTCAAACTCACCCTGTACAGCAATTGTAACAGCTCATTGACACACTAGTGACCCAGCTGGACCCGATAATGGAAAACTATTGATTTTTGTGGGCTCCACGAATCTAAAATGAATGACCAATGTAATGTCATCAATTGTCTTGGACTCTGATAACCCAGGGGAGAAAAGTTTCAGGGATTGCTTATATTTCCTGACCATGATGTTTCAAAATCTCACTGAGTCTATGTAAGAAGAAGCCCATTTCTTTGGTGTCTTCCTTAAATGACCCTTATTAGTTCATCAGGACTTTAATATCAAACTTTGCAATATTAAATAAAGTGGGAGTTAGTATTGCCTATTAGCCAAAATGGGGCCTAATTAAGAAAGATACTTGAGAAAGGCACTTTAGAAAGAATATGTTTAAAATGTTTATTATAAAACAAGCTTACAATAAAAAAAAAGACACTTGGGATTATACCAAAATATATTATTAGCTCTCAGAGTCCTGATGTATGAAATTGTAATAAAGTATTTGACTGCTCTGTCTTGCCTGCTTTGATTTGTTTTATAATAGAAAGAAAGGCTTGGAAATAATGAAGAGGGACCTTGGGAGTGTGTTGGGGAAAATCACTACTCATTTCTGTTTTTTAAGCACTCTTCTCCATAGTTGATCACTTCAAACATTGCTGTATGTATTCTTCAGAAACAAGAGCTATTGCTTCTTGAACCAAATTAATAATGGGTTGGGGCTAATTTTGCCCACTAGACAAATCCAGAAAACTCTGTACAAGGACTCTGTGCTGAGTTATGGACAGAATGTCTGTTAATGGCCTCTTCTGAAAGGAACATCCTTTAAAAAAAAAGAAAAAAGAGGGAAGGTTATTGATCTTGGCTGTCAACCTGATACATTTAGTTCACAATTCACTTGTAGTAAGAATATAATCATTTTATGGTCCTGATCAAGTACAGACATTCTTAGAAGAGAGTTCTTAGGGCTAGAAAAATCAGAGAGCACATGAATAACAAGAGTGCGTCCCCAACCATTTTCTCAAAGAGGGCTAGGGAGAGAAGTCTCAGTGAGAAGCGTAAAGCACAGACCCAGAAGTGATGAGTCCTGTGTGTGCCTGGGCTCTTATTCACAGGACGCTGTAGTCTTCACATCACCTGTAATGGTCCCTTTAGGCCTTTGATTTGCTTTACCCCTTGCAACACTACATCTCTAGTACTATCAAAATCAACATCACTAACTGTTCGGCAGCCTATTTGTAAAGACACATGAGGTTGGGACTTGAAAGAAATTAAACTAGACCTTCACAAAAATCCACTGGCATTTGGACTTTAAGAAATATAAAACAACTCACTGAAAAGAACACAAGATATGCCTGATTCTGTGACATGTCTTATCACCCAGCCAAGGCATCTGCCGTGAAGGGTCAGTGGCTAGGTCTTACATGTTCTGGGGTTCTCCAGAGTGCCTGCCACAAGGCTTTACATGTCATGGACACTCTAAACAGTCACTGAAGAAGGGAAAAAAAGCTACTTTTAAGTAAAGAAAAATGAAGGTAAACATTTTCCAATCTATAATAGCTTTAGGGGAGAATTATTGAAATCAAGGGCTCATGCCAGTTCATGAAGAAGTTTCAGTTGTCTGTGATAAATAGTATGTGAACAAAACTAAGTTAATGTGATTTTCTAAAGCAAAATTTAATCCTTTAGAAATTACAAGATTATTTTTTGGGGGTATTAAATGTTTCTTTTTGTAAATAATTATGATAATAGATGAAAGATGCTTTTAATTAATATTCTTATTTGACAAGGCAAGATAAAAAGTGGGCAAAATTAAGCATTGGTCTCAGTATTTTAAAATTTTCTCCTCTGTGGAAACTGAAAGCGTGTGTGATTCTAAATAAGCTATTAATGCACCTTATTAAAATTCAAGCCATTTAGAGTCATATGACTGTCTATAAGTAGAAACATTTCTGATTAAGACACACAGCAATAATTGTGATGTGTGTGACTGCATTGGACTAAGATCTAGGCATTTGGAGCTTTTTTAAGGTTCTGTTTTTGTTCTATCTTTCCAAACCAGTTATGGATCTTTAAACCCAAATGTTCACCATAATTTTAACTTCAAGATAATCTTTTCTGACAACATGATTCTTACCTCCAGCTCTATGTAAGGTCAGCTCTGTTGCCAGCAGCAGTTCAACAGTAATGATGCCATTTGGAGGAAAAAAAAATTTTTTTGTTTCTTTGGCTTTAATTTGATTTATAAAATAAAAATTTTAATTCATACTATATATTTGGTTTGCTTTGTAACTTGTACTGTAGATTTAAATCTATTTAACATCTTCCCTCCAACCAATCATAAAATTATAGTATTTCTGAATAGAGAATTAACAACTCTGGGTCCACTAGTATCACCTCTTGTATCTTTTTTTATTTTTGTATTTTTCTGAAGCTGGAAATGGGGAGGCAGTCAGACAGACTCCCGCATGCGCCCGACCGGGATCCACCTGGCACGCCCACCAGGGGGTGATGCTCTGCCCATCCGGGGTGTCGCTCTGTCGCGACCAGAGCCCCTCTAGCACCTGGGGCAGAGGCCAAGGAGCCATCCCCAGCGCCCAGGCCATCTTTTGCTCCAATGGAGCCTTGGCTGCGGGAGGGGAAGAAAGAGACAGAGAGGAAGGAGAGGGGGAGGGGTGGAGAAGCAGATGGGTGCCTCTCCTGTGTGCCCTGGCCGGGAATCGAACCCAGGACTTCTGCAGGCCAGGCTGACACTCCACCACTGAGCCAACCGGCCAGGGCCTTATATCTTTTAAAATGTGTGGAAGTCTCCGGTTTGATTCCCAAACAGGGCACACAGGAGAAGCTCCCATCTGCTTCTCCATCCTTCCCCCTGTCCTTTCTATCTCTCTCTTCCTCTCCCACAGCCAAGGCTCCATTGGAGCAAAGATGGCCTGAGTGCTGAGGATGGCTCCATGGCCTCCACCTCAGGTGTTAGAATGGCTCTGGTTGCAAAGGAGAAATGTCCCAGATGGGCAGGGCATCGCTCCCTAGTAGGCATGCCGGGTGGATCCTGGTCGGGCGCCTGTGGGAGTTTCCCTTCTCACTTCACAGAAATACAAAAAAAGAAAAGAAGAGGCAAAAATTTCATGGTTCCTCGATTTGTGACAACATAGAAGGGTCTCAAGGGCATTATGTGAAGTGAAATAAGTCAGGCAGAGAAAGACAAATACTGTATGATCTTACTTGTATATGGAATCTAAAAGCAACAACAAATAAAACCAAACTCATAAAAACAGAGGAAAGATTGGTGGTTGCCAGAGGTGGTGGTGGTGGGGAGCGGGGAAAATAAGTAAAGGTGGTCATAAGGTAGAAACTTCTAGTTATACCGTAAATAAGTTCAGGGCATGTAATGTACACAGCATGGTGAGTAAAGTTAACAATACTGTATTGTATATTTGAAAGTTAAAGTGACGTCACGGAAATGGCGCCGTGAGCAGCGCATCCGACAGATCTCCCCAAAATCTCAACAAATTTATCAACTAGAAACAGAAAAATTTATCCTTGGAGCACTCCGGAGTTCCACACACACTGAAAGCGAAAGGACTGTTATCACTTGAATCTGAGAGACGGGTCAGAGCTGACGGTGTGAAGGAAGCTAACTACTGCACGGACGTTCATTCAAGCCGAGGAGGAAGTACGCCTCTGGTGAGTCAACCCACCCGTGCAAATGCCCGCCCACACTCGGGGAGCAGCAGCCTGGGTGCTGGCGGCCGCTGGCGTGCCCTGAGAAACCATGGGCGCACCCGGTGCCACGGTCCGGTCGCAGAGCAAGCTCCCTTACACCACCAGCGTCCCCAGCGGCCCGCGCACTGCGAGTGAGGGTCCCCAGCCACCGGTGTGCCGTGAGAGACTGCGTGCGCCCCATGCCGCGGTCCGGGAGGGACGCAAAGTCTGTCTTCCCCATTCCGGAGATTCTCTCCATGGGCTGGGCACCTCACCCAGCCATTCAAGCTAACAATCAAGCGTTGGGGGAGGGGCGCGCAGGCAGCCTGAAATACTTTCTGGAGCACAGCTGCGGATCCAATCACTGAAATTAGCTTAACCCACGAAATCTGTGCACCCACAGGGCTCTAATTGATAGGATCTCTCTCAGTTCAGCGATCCAAGACAAGAGGTGTGATATTTTTCAGTGCCTCTCGCTAAAGGGGCGGGGGCAACTTCTGATTGACAGAGCCTCCATATTCAGGGATATACCTAACAAGAGGGACTTGGCAGATATTAAGATCTATATAGCAAGCAGCGACTAGTGCCTCTTCTTCCCAGCCAAAATAGGTTACAAAGTGTGGAAAGCCTGGGTTGAGTGGTCCAACTGAATGCTAGGCGCTGAACAGTCACCTTGACAACAATTGACTCCCAGCCCCGCTTGATTACGCTGGAGGCTCTGACTGCCAGAGTCTTACCCAGAACCTTGTGCTGAGTGGGGATAGAGTAGGGATTTCCCAGCTCTTTGAGCCTCTTACTCCCCAGATAGAAGCAGTGGCAGCCTCATAACTGGATCACCAGGCTGCTAATTCAGGAAGGGGAGACTAGGAGAGAGACTCCAGGAAAGCAAACTCTCTCATTGTTGGACCCTGCAAACGCCAACAAGCCTTGACTACCAGCGAGACTAAAGCCAATTATATGACATTGCCATAGAATCCCATCAACTGCAAATCCCTACCTAAGTGTGACACAGGGGCAGAGCCTGGGGTACAGTGTCACCGACCAGGAAGAGGGAGAGAAAAGAAAAAGGAAGAAGTTAACCTCTCAAAATCAAGAAAAATCCACAGACTTTATAACTTGTTCCACTAATTCTTCGTTGTTGTTGTTTCTTTCTTCTATCTTATTGCCTTTATTATTATTTCTATTTCCTCACCTCGGTCCTTTTATTCTCTGCCCATCTTATGCTTCCCTTTTCTTGAACTACACGACCCATGAGTGTTACATTTTATTTCTTTTCTTCATCCTTACTCTCCTTTAGGGTTACACTCCAAAACCCTTAACTCTCACTCTCTCCCCTTTTGTCTTTTTTTCTCTTCCTTTTTTTCTTCCTTCGTTTCTCTCTTTTTCTTATTTTTTCCTTTCTATTTGTTTCTTCTTTTCTCCTTTTACTTTTCCTCCCATTCAATCCTCAATCATGAACAAATAACTTAATTTGGGACTCAAGGTTTTTTTTGGTTTTATTTTTTTTATTTTTTATTTTTTTTTCCTTTTGTTTTTGGTTTTCCTTTGTTTGTTTTTGTGGCATTTTGGGTACTTTTTACATTTCTTTTTAATTCACTAGCATTCCTCCCAACCCAAGGTCTCCGTTGTAGTTAGTCTTCGCTCCACTTAATACAACAGATTTTTACTTATTATTTTTATTTTTTTCTTCTTTAATTATTATTATTTTTTCTCTCCTTTTTTCTGTTTCCCTCTTACCCCTCTCATTATATCTCTTAGTCAACCATCACTTATAAGCAAATCATTTTATGCTTGTCTAAGATTTTCTCCTTTTTTTTTTTTTTTTTGCATTTAGTAGGTCCCTACTCCCTTTTTGCCACTTGAACTCTTCACCCCAAATCAGGCCCTCCATTATAGGCAGTTTTTGTTCCATTTAGCATAATATAATTCACAGGTCATCACGATATTTCCCTAAGGAGGGGAGAGGAGGGGAAGAGAAGAAAGAAAAAAGGGGGAAATAATAAATTATTACTGTTTTTTTTTTTTTGTGGGGTGTTTTCCTTTTTTTTTCCTTTTTATTCTTTATTAATTCTAATTAATACTATCAACAAGACCACCCTCAGATGCCAATAAGAAAAAGGAAATCGAATATTATGGATACAAAAGATAGAGAGGTAACACAAATAGATGAGGAAAAATCTATGGAGAAAAGATTTAACATATTGGAAGCCTTGGAGCCAAATGACAGAGAATTTAAAATAGAAATCTTAAAAATACTCAGAGATATACAAGAAAACACAGAAAGGCAATTTAGGGAGATCAGAAAACAACTCAACGATCACAAAGAATATATTACCAAGAAAATTGAAACTATAAAAACAAATCAAACAGAGATGAAAAACTCAATTTACGAGCTGAAAAACGAGGTAACAAGTTTAGCTAATAGAACAGCCAAGATAGAAGATAGGATTAGTGAAATAGAAGACAAGCAACTTGAGGCACAACAGAGAGAAGAAGAAAGAGACTCAAAAATAATAAAAAACGAGAAAGCCCTACAGGAATTGTCTGACTCCATCAGAAAGAATAACATAAGAATAATAGGTATATCAGAGGGAGAAGAGAAGGAAAATGGAATGGAGAATATACTCAAACAAATAATAGATGAGAACTTCCCAAGCCTGTGGAAAGAACTAAAGCCTCAAATTCAAGAAGCAAAAAAACACCGAGTTTTCTTAACCCCAACAAACCTATTCCAAGGCACATCATAATGAAGATGACACAAACCAATGACAAAGAAAAGAATTCTCAAGGCAGCCAGGGAAAAGAAGAGTATAACATATAAAGGAAGGCCTATTAGATTATCATCAGATTTCTTAGTAGAAACTTTACAAGCTAGAAGAGAGTGGACCCCAATATTTAAAGCCCTGAAAGAGAGGAACTTTCAGCCAAGAATACTATACCCATCAAAGCTATCCTTCAAGTACGAAGGAGATATAAAAACATTCACAAATACAGAAAAGATGAGGGAATTTATCATCAGAAAGCCCCCACTCCAGGAAATACTAAAGGGGGTTTTCCAACCAGATTCAAAGAACAAAAGAAAACAAAACCACAAGTAACAGCTCCACCAAGAAAAGAATAAAACCAAACTTAAACTGTGACAACAAAAGAAAAAAAGGGGGGAAAGGATGAAGATTAACAGTAGCAAAGGACGATGAAGCGCAGAAATACTCATAAGATAGGGTACTACAATGAATATGGTAGGTACCCTTTTCATTACTTAATGGTAACCACCCTTGAAAAAACCACCACAAAACACTTGACTTAAAAAAGGTAGCAACAGAGGAAAGAAGTATGGAATACAAACAAACAAAAACAAATGATAGAAAAACAAAAGAGAAGAATCAAACAAGATACAAAACTAACAGAAAGCAATTTATAAAATGGCAATAGGGAACCCACAAGTGTCAATAATTACACTAAATGTAAATGGATTAAACTTACCAATAAAAAGACACAGAGTAGCAGAATGGATTAAAAAAGAAAATCCAACTGTATGCTGCCTATAAGAAACACATCTAAGCAACAAGAATAAAAACAAATTCAAAGTGAAAGGCTGGAAAACAATACTCCAAGCAAACAACACCCAAAAAAAAGTAGGTGTAGCAATACTCATATCTAATAATGCTGACTACAAGACAGAAAAAGTACTCAGAGACAAAAATGGTCATTTCATAATGATTAAAGGGACACTGAATCAAGAAGACATAACAATCCTTAATATATATAGACCAAACCAAGGAGCACCAAAATATATAAGACAGCTACTTATTGACCTTAAAACAAAAACTGACAAAAATACAATCATACTTGGAGACCTCAATACACCGCTGACGACTCTAGATCGGTCATCCAAACAGAGAATCAATAAAGATATAGTGGCCTTAAACGAAATACTAGAACACCTGGATATGATAGATATCTATAGGACACTTCATCCCAAAGCGACAGAGTATACATTTTTCTCTAGTGTACATGGATCATTCTCAAGAATTGACCATATGTTGGGCCACAAAGACAATATCAGCAAATTTAGAAAAATTGAAATTGTACCAAGCATATTCTCTGATCATAAAGCCTTGAAACTAGAATTCAACTGTAAAAAAGAGGGGGGAAAACCCATAAAATTGTGGAAACTAAACAACATACTTCTAAAAAATGAATGGGTCAAAGAAGAAATAAGCGCAGAGATCAAAATATATATACAGACAAATGAAAATGAAAATACGACATATCAGAATCTCTGGGATGCAGCAAAAGCAGTAATAAGAGGAAAGTTCATATCACTTCAGGCCTATATGAACAAACAAGAGAGAGCGCAAGTAAACCACTTAACTTCACACCTTAAGGAACTAGAAAAAGAAGAACAAAGACAACCCAAAACCAGCCGAAGAAAGGAGATAATAAAAATCAGAGCAGAAATAAATGAAATAGAGAACAGGAAAACTATAGAAAAAATTAATAAAACAAGGAGCTGGTTCTTTGAAAAGATCAACAAAATTGACAAACCCTTGGCAAGACTCACCAAGGAAAAAAGGCACAGGACTCAAATAAATAAAATCCAAAATGAAAGAGGAGAGATCACAGACATCATAGATATACAAAGAATTATTGTAGAATTTTTCATCATATATGAAAAATTATATGCCACCAAATACAACAATCTAGAAGAAATGGATAAATTCCTAGAACAATACAACCTTCCTAGACTGAGTCATGAAGAAGCAGAAAGCCTAAACAGACCAATCAGCAGGGAGGAAATAGAAAAAACTATTAAAAACCTCCCCAAAAATAAAAGTCCAGGCCCAGACGGTTATACTAGTGAAGTCTATCAAACATTCAAAGAAGACTTGGTTCCTATTCTACTCAAAGTCTTCCAAAAAATTGAAGAAGAAGCAATACTTCCAAACACATTTTATGAGGCCAACATAACCCTCATACCAAAACCTGGCAAGGATGGCACAAAGAAAGAAAACTACAGACCAATATCTCTAATGAATACAGATGCTAAAATACTAAACAAAATACTGGCAAATCGAATACAACAACATATTAAAAAAAATAATACATCATGATCAAGTGGGATTCATCCCAGAATCTCAAGGATGGTTCAACATACTTAAAATGGTTAACATAATACACCATATCAACAAAACAAAAAACAAAAACCACATGGTCTTATCAATAGACGCAGAAAAGGCTTTTGATAAAATACAACACAATTTTATGTTTAAGACTCTCAACAAAATGGGTATAGAAGGAAAATATCTCAACATGATAAAGGCCATATATGATAAACCATCAGCCAACATCATATTAAATGGCATAAAACTGAGGACTTTCCACCTTAAATCAGGAACAAGACAGGGTTGTCCACTCTCTCCACTCTTATTTAACGTGGTACTAGAAGTTCTGGCCAGAGCAATCAGACAAGACAAAGAAATAAAAGACATCCATATCGGAAAAGAAGAAGTAAAGGTATCACTTTTTGCTGATGATATGATCCTATACATCGAAAACCCGAAGAACTCCACAAAAAGATTACTAGAAACAATAAACCAATACAGTAAGGTCGCAGGATACAAAATTAACATACAAAAGTCCATAGCCTTTCTATATGCCAACAATGAAACAATTGAGAACAAACTCAAAAGAATAATCCCCTTCACGATTGCAACAAAAAAAATAAAATACTTAGGAATAAACATAACAAAGAATGTAAAAGACCTATATAATGAAAACTACAAGGCATTGTTAAGAGAAATAGAAAAAGACACAATGAGATGGAAAAATATTCCTTGTTCTTGGATAGGAAGAATAAATATAATTAAAATGGCCATATTACCCAAAGCAATATATAAATTTAATGCAATTCCCATCAAAATTCCTATGACATTTTTTAAAGAAATGGAACAAAAAATCATCAGATTTATATGGAACTATAAAAAACCCCGAATAGCCAAAGCAATCCTAAGGAAAAAGAATGAAGCTGGGGGCATTACAATACCTGACTTTAAACTATATTATAGGTTCACGATAATCAAAACAGCATGGCAGAAAAATAGACACTCAGACTAATGGAACAGAATACAAAGCCCAGAAATAAAACCACATATATATGGTCAAATAATCTTTGATAAAGGGGCCAACAACACACAATGGAGGAAAGAAAGCCTCTTCAACAAATGGTGTTTGGAAAACTGGAAAGCCGCATGCAAAAGAATGAAACTCGACTATAGCCTGTCCCCGTGTACTAAAATTAATTCAAAATGGATTAAAAACCTAAATATAAGACCTGAAACAATAAAGTACATAGAAGAAGACATAGGTACTAAACTCATGGACCTGGGTTTTAAATAACATTTTATGAACCTGACTCCAATGGCAAGAGAAGTGAAGGCAAAGATAAATGAATGGGACTACATCAGAATAAAAAGTTTTTGCTCAACAAGAGAAACTGATATCAAAATAAACAGACAGCCAACTAAATGGGAAATGATATTTTCAAACAACAGCTCAGATAAGCGCCTAATATCCAAAATTTACAAAGAACTCATAAAACTCCACAACAAACAAACAAACAATCCAATAAAAAATGGGAAGAGGACAGGAACAGACACTTATGACAGGAAGAAATACAAATGGCCAACAGATATATGAAAAGATGCTCAGCTTCATTAGTTATTAGAGAAATGCAAATCAAAACTACAATGAGATACCACCTCACCCCTGTTAGATTAGCTTTATCAACAAGACGGGTAATAGCAAATGTTGGAGAGGCTGCGGAGAAAAGGGAACTCTCATCCACTGTTGGTGGAACTGTAAAGTAGTACAACCATTATGGAGGAAAGTATGGTGGATCCTCAAAAAACTGCAAATAGAACTACCTTATGACCCAGCAATCCCTCTACTGGGTATATACCCCAAAACCTCAGAAACATTGATACGTAAAGACACATGTAGCCCCATGTTCATTGCAGCACTGTTCACAGTGGCCAAGACTTGGAAACAACCAAAAAGCCCTTCAATAGAAGACTGGATAAAGAAGATGTGGCACATATACACTATGGAATACTACTCAGCCATAAGAAATGATGACATCAGATCATTTACAGCAAAATGGTGGGATCTTGATAACATTATACGGAGTGAAATAAGTAAATCAGAAAAAAACAAGAACTACATGATTCCATACATTGGTGGAACATAAAAACAAGACTAAGGGACATGGACAAAAGTGTGGTGGTTACCAGGGGTGGGGGGAGGGAGGACACAGGAGGGAGGGAGGGAGAGAATTAGGGGAGGGAGGGGCACAGAGAAAACTAGATAGAGGGTGACGGAGGACAATCTGACTCTGGGCGAGGGGTATGCAACATAATTTAATGACAAGATAACCTGGACATGTTTTCTTTGAATATATGTACCCTGATTTATTAATGTCATCCCATTAACATTAATAAAAATTTATTTTAATAAAAAAAGAAAGAAAGTTAATAGGAGAGGTGCTCTTAAAAGTTCTCAGCACAAGAAAAAGATTTTGTTAACTGTGACATGGTGGATGTTAACCTAACTTAACGTGGTAATTATTCTCTAATATATACATATATCAAATCATTATGTTGTACACCTTAATTAATACAATATTATATGTCAATTATATATCAATAAAACTGAAAGGGAAATCTTGTGTTTCCAGGGTTGATTGAGTATGTCAGTAATATCATCAAGGACCCAGATTTTTTCCATGTTGCTCTTCAGCCATTTTCTCATGCTGGCTTATCCTTTTATGTTCTCAATGTGCATGGTGGCAATATGGCCATATATTTCCAGGTATCACATGCAGATAATATAAAAATGCAGTAAAAGGAAACATTCCTCTGTTGTGTCCCTTTTAAAGACTTGAGGAATACTTTCCCAGAAGCCCTTAATCTGACTTGACCACAAGCCTTATTCAGAGTTGTGTCACAGGTCTATTTCTAAACGTGTCACTAACAAAAGGAATAGACTTATCATTATTGAATTATTAAACTAATCTATATCCATCCTCTGGTAATAGAGAAAGGCATTGCTTCCCCTAAAGCACATCAGGCCTGAAAATAAATCCCCTCCCCCAATTAGGTTTCTGTTAACAAGGAAGAAAAAGGGTCTGGTCAGGCAGTGATGTAGTGGAAAGAATGTCAACCTGAGATGCTGAGGACCCAGATTTGAAACCCTGAGGTTGCTGGCTTGAACGTGGGCTCACCAGCTTGAGCATAAGGTCGCCTGCTTGAGCATGGGATCATAGAGATGATCCCAAGGTCACTGGCTTGAGCCTAAGGTCGCTGGATTGAGTAAGGGTCACTGGCTCAGCTGGAGCCCCCCTGGTCAAGGCAATTGTGAGAAGTAATCAATGAACAACTACAATGATGCAACTGCAAATTGATGTTTTTCATCTCTTTCCCTTCTTGTTTTTCTCTCTCAAAAAAAAAGTGATAAGGCCCTGGCCGGTTTGCTCAGTGGTAGAGCTTCAGCCTGGCATGCAGTAGTCCCGGGTTTGATTCCCGGCCAGGGCACACAGGAGAAGCGCCCATCTGCTTCTCCACCCCCCTCCTTCCTCTCTGTCTCTCTCTTCCCCTCCCACAGCCGAGGCTCCATTGGAGCAAAAAGATGGCCTGCACGCTGGGGATGGCTCCTTGGCCTCTGCCCCAGGCACTAGAGTGGCTCTGATCGCAACAGAGCGACGCCCGGGATGGGCAGAGCATCGCCCCCTGGTGGGCATGCCGGGTGGATCTCGGTCGGGCGCATGCAGGAGTCTGTCTGACTGCCTCCCCGTTTCCAGCTTCAGGAAAAAAAAAAGTGATAAGATACACACAGCATAAAATTTACCTCCTATTTTAAGCGTACAGTTCAGTGCCATGAAGTACGTTCATATTGTTGTGCAGCCATCACCACCATCCGCTCACAGAACTCTTTTCATGTTGCATCACTGAACCTCCATACTCATTAACAATAATGCCCCACTCCTCCTTCCTGCAGCCCCTGGCATCCATCTTTCTACTTTCTGCCTCTATAAATATGACTACTCTAGTTACCTCAAAAAACTGGAACCGTACAGAATTTGTCCTTTTGTGACTGGCTTATTTCACTAAGCGTAACAATGTCAGGTGTTCATCAATATTGTAGCATGTGTGAGAATTTTCTTCCTTTTTTAGGCTGAATAATATTCCATTATATATATATATCACATTTTGTTTATCTACTCATCCATCAATGACCACTTGGGTCCTTCCACCCCTTGGCCATTGTGAATACTGCTGCTATGACCATAGATGTACAAATATATCTTTAAGACTCTGCTTTCAGTTCTTTTGGCTATATGCCCAGAAGTGGAATTGCTGGATCACATGATAATCACATTTTTAAGTTTTTGATGGACTATCAATTTAAGTCCTTTTAGCATTTTTAAATTGAGTTTAGTGTTTTGTTTTTTGCAAAGTTTTTTAATTATTTCAGTCCATTGATATATATTTTAATATTACACAAGTAAATTTTAATTATTTCAGTCCATTGATATATATTTTAATATTACACAAGTAAATGTATGGATACATCCTCATTATAAAAATTCAAACAAGCCTGACCTGTGGTTGTGCAATGGATAAAGCTTTGACCTGGAATTCTGAGGTCGTCGGTTCAAAACCCTGGCCTTGCCTGGTCAAGGCACATATGGGAGTTGATGCTTCCTCCTCGTCCTCCCACGTCTCTTTCTCTCTCTCTCTCTCTTACCCTCTCTCTCTCTCTTCTCTATAAAATGAATGAATAAAAAAATTTTTTTAAATAAAATAAAAAACTCAAACAAGACAAAGGTATATAAATAAAAGCAAAAGAACCCCTTCATGCCCCCTGTCCCCAACATGTCCATCACCTTTCCCTTCTTATTCAGTAAGTTTGGTTGAGAGCATGACTGTTGGCTGTTCAATCCCAGCTCTGCTAATTACTGGCTGTGATATATCAGGCACTTAATGTTTCCTTATTAATACTTACCTCATCAAATTATAGAGATAGTAATAGTACCTACCTCAGTGAGTTGCTTTGATGATAAAATGAGTTAATTCATGTAAAATAATTTGAACTGTGCCAGGCATATATCTAAGTGTTGACTCTTACGATAGTTTGGCATGTCCCCTTGCAGAGCTTTCCTATGTCATGACATACCTACAATACATTCAGAAATAGAACATTTAGGGGTATTTCCCCCACGTTCAATCAATGTTTAACACGGCTTCTGTGCACATCACACCTTGCATATCACCACCCACATGCAATCAGGCTTGGAGACTGGCTGCAGTTAGACATAACTTCTGGCTTTGCTCACAAGTGAAATTAGAGGGACCCTTCCTGCAGCTGTCACGTGGAGTTGCAGTATGAGCTGTTCTGGCTTGGTTACCTTACCCGAGAGGTAATTCTTTAGTGGCTAACTGTGGGTTCAGAAGGACTGGGTTCCAGTCTCTTTTACCACTAAATGTACTTTAAGGCCTTGGTGACTTTATCCAATTCCAAAAGCCTTAAGGGGATTGTGCATCTTTTTTGGAAAGCTTTTTTGAGAGAGCAGCAAAGGGCAGTTATGCCTCACAACACACAAGGACATCTCTAAAACTCCTCTTTGTCTATTGCAAAGCTACACTTCTTGGCAACACTCAGACAGCTTCTCTGTCCTGCTCACCTTAGACTCCCCTCAGTGGGTCCTGGCTGTCCCCACACTGCATCGCCCCCAGGCCTGTTTGGGGCTCTGTGAGTAAGGCAGCTTCTCCCAATTCCCTCCACTTCTCCCTCCCGGCCCAGCAGAGGTAAGGTCCAGGGGCAACTAGGAAAGACAAGATGTTGAGGAAAGAAAACACTCTGAATTTATTATTTATTTGTTTGTTTGTGGCACATAATTAACCTTGAGCAAGTCATTTTATTTTTCCTCTTGGCCCAGAATCCTTGCCCTCCAGTTTCCTTCCCCTCCTGCCTCTTCTCTTTCCCTTGTAGGTCACTGTCGTGTGAAGGCTCCATCACTCAAACTACTTCATTCCAAACCAAGTTTAAGAATCCCTGCCATGGCAGTTCTGGGCCTTTCTTTCCCCTAAGAAGGAGACACCGTCTTCTAAGAATAACATATCTTTATCATTACATCATGCAATTGAAGGGAGAAACTGAGAAATAATCACTTTAGAATCCATTCCTATTAAATATGCCCTTAGTAGCACAAATTTTTTTTTTCTTAGTTGGCCTTAGGCCTAACCTAATTCTCCATCTCCACGGAAAATCTGGCCTTCACAATTCCTTTATTTGTTACAATAAAAGGCAAAAGATTTCTCTAATTTTCTTATTGAATTTATTGGGGTGACTGGGTAACATAATTATACAGGTTTCAGGAGCCAAATTCTACAACACATCTCTGTACATCACATTGTGTTTTTACCCTCCTCAATTCAATTCTTCTTCCATCACTATTTATCCTCCCATACCTCCTTCTCCTCCCACCGTGCTGGTCAATCACCACACTGTTATCTGTGTCCATGAGTTTTTTCTTTATTGTCCTTATTTGCTCAATCCCTCCATCCCCACCCCCTTACTCAGTCCCAACCCCCAATCGCTGTCAGCCTGCTTTCTATGACTCTGTCTATATTTTGTTTGTTAGTTCATTTTGTTCATTAGATCTACATATGAGTGAAATTATATGGTACTTGTCTTTTTGTGACTGGCTTATTTCACTTAGCATAATGCTATCTGGGTCCATTCATGCTGTTGCAAAGGTAAGATTTCCTTCTTTTTTATGGCTGAGTAGTATTCCATTGTGTAAATATACCACATCTTTTTATTCACTCATCTACTGATGGGCACTTGGGCTGTTTTCAGACCTTGTGTATTGTAAATAATGCTGCAATGAAAATAGGGGTGCATATATTATTTTGAATTAGTGTTTCAGGATTCTTAGGGTTTATTACCAGAAGTGGGATCACTGGGTCAAAAGACAATTTCACTTTTAATTTTTTGAGGAAACACCACACTGTTTTCCACACTGGCTGCACAGTCTGCATTCCCACCAACAGTGCGCAAAGGTCCCCTTTTCTCCACACCCTCTCCAACACTTGTTATTTGTTAATTTATTGGTGATAGTCATTCTGGCTGGTGTGAAGTGAAATCTCATTGTGGTTTTAATTTGCATTTCTCTGACAATTAGTGACATTGAACAACTTTTCATATGTCTATTGGCCATCTATATGTCCTCTTTAGAAGTGGCTATTCAGATCTTTTGTCCATTTTTAAATTGGATTGTTTTGGGTATTCAGTTTTATAAGTTCTTTATAAATTTTGGATATTAACCCCTTATGAGATGTTTCGGCAAATATGTTCTCCCATTCAGTGGGTTGTCTTTTCATTTTGTTGATGGTTTCCTTTGCTGAGAAAAAAATTTTTAGTTTGATGTAGTCACATGTGTTTATTTATTCTTTTGTTTCCCTTGTCTGAGGAGACAGATCAGAAAAAATATTGTTATGAGAATGAATGTGATTTTATTGCCTATGTTTTCCTCTAGGAATTTTATGGTTTTCAGTCTAATATTTAAGTGTTTAATCCATTTTGAGTTTATTCTTGTGAATGGTGTAAGAAGGCGATCTAGTTTTGGGGTTTTTTTTTGCATGTATCAAATCAATTCTCCCAACAGCATTTATTGAATAGACTGTCTTTACCTCATTTTATTGAATATGTTCTTTCCTCCTTTGCCAAATAGTCATCGAGCATATCGGCATTAGCTGATTTCTGGGTCTTTTTTCTGTTCCATTGACCTGTGTGTCTGTTTTTATGCCAGTACCATGTTGTTTTGATTACTATGGACTTGTACTATAGTGTGATATCACATAGAATGATTCCTCGAATTTTGTTCTTTGTTCTCAAGATTGCTATGGCTATTTGGAATTTTTTATGGTTCCATATAAATGTTTGCTCTAGTTCTGTGAAACATGCTATTGGTATCTTGATAGGAATTGCATTGAACTTATAATTGCTTTGTGTAACATGGACGTTTTAATGTCTTTTTAGACAACATACATGTGGTCTTGCTTTCTTATCCATTCAACTATCCTGGACATATGTGTCTTTTTCTCTCACCAAGTTAGGGAAATTTTCATCATTATTTCTTCAAATAAGTTCTTCACCCTTTGCTCTCTCTCTCTTCTCCTTCTGGTACCCCTATGATATGGATGTTGTTATACTCCATGTTGTCCCAAAAGTCCTTTAAACTGTCCTCATTCTTTTAAATTCTTTTTTCTTTTTGCTGCTCTGATTGGGTGTTTTTTTTCTACCTTGTCTTCCAAATCACTGATTCAATCCTCTGCTTGATTCAACCTACTGCTTATTCCTTCCAGTGTATTATTATTATTTTTTTTTTGTATTTTTCTGAAGCTGGAAACAGGGAGAGAAAGTCAGACAGACTCCCGCATGCGCCTGACCGGGATCCACCCAGCACGCCCTCCAGGGGGTGACGCTCTGCCCACCAGGGGGCGATGCTCTGCCCCTCCAGGGTGTCACTCTGTTGCGACCAGAGCCACTCTAGTGCCTGGGGCAGAGGCCAAGGAGCCATCCCCAGCAACCTGGGCCATCCTTGCTCCAATGGAGCCTCGCTGCGGGAGGGGAAGAGAGAGACAGAGAGGAAGGAGAGGGGGAGGGATGGAGAAGCAGATAGGCGCCTCTCCTGTGTGCCCTGCTGGGAATCGAACCCGGGACTTCTGAATGCCAGGCCGACACTCTAACACTGAGCCAACCGGCCAGGGCCCTTCCAGTGTATTCTTGATATTGGATATTGTATACTTCATTTCTGACTGGTTATTTCTTATGGTATCTATGTCTTTTTTTTAAACTTGCTATCTCTTTGTTGAAGTTCCCACTTTGTTCCTTGAGCATTCATATAACCATTACTTTGAACTCTATATCTGATAAGTTGCTTTCCTTCATTTTATTTAGCTCTTTTCCTAGAGATTTCTCCTGGTTTGGTTTTGGGGACTGTTTCTTTCTCTCCTCTTTTTGCTGCCTCTTTGTGTTTGTTTCTGTGTATTAGATAGATCTCTTAAACTTCCCAGTCTTCATGAGGTGGCCTTATGTAATAGATGTTCTGTTGGGTCCAGTGGTACAGTCTCCTTAATCAATTGAACTGAGTATTCCCAGGAATGTCCTTTGTGTGGATTATGTGGGCTCTCCTGTTGTAATTAAGTCTTGATTGTTATTGTCCCATTGTGCATGAGACTGACCATCAGCTTTGCTGACTGTGAGGCTCTACCTCGACCAATGCATGTGATCTATTGTACAGGTGCTGACCACAGGAAGTGGAATTCCCTCAGCTGGATTTGGTGCCTGATGAGATCTCCCTTTGGATATGTTGCTTGGATCCCACTCTGATGTTGTGTAAGGTAGGCCATTGGGTATGTGGGTCCTGGGCCTCTTATTAGGAAAACTATTGCAGGCCAATGTAAGATGCTGCCTGTGAATGGCCCTCAGCAACCTTTTGGAGCTACAAGTGATCCAGGGTTTGTGGCTACTTCAGCTGGGCTTAAGTGCACATGGGAATGACCAGGCTTTACATCAAGGCCAATTTTACCAGCACTGAGTCCAGGAGCAGGTCAGCAAAAGTCCCAAGTCATCCCAAGATCCACCTGTGACCTGTGGCTGCCTCCACTTGCTGGCTGCCTGTTAGGCTCAGTCACTAAATGAGCTTTTTGTGGAGTCAAGAGGATGGGGCTAGTGGGTCTCCCCTGAGAGGGAGGTGCTGGTCAGGCTTCAGGAAATGTGGTACCACCTCAGAGCCACAGGTCTCAGCCTGTCCCAAGTTTTTCCCTGACTTCAGCAAGGCAGAGCTACTAGGAGCCAGGAGGGTAAGGTCTCTGGAGCTGGAGAGTGGGTCGGCTGGCAGCAAGGGGAGTGGTTCTACTGAATCTCCTGAGGGGAAAGTGCCAATCAGATTCATGGGAATGCCCCTTTCCTCAAAGTCAGACAACTGAGTCACTGTCACCCCATGAGCCTGTCCAAACATCTATTTCCTGGCCAAGGCCACTGAATCCTCAGCAGGGCCTAATATTTGCAGGGTGGAGTGCAAGGGAGACCATAGGGCAATTGTTTTCTCTTATGCCATATAGAGGGAGTGGTCCACCTGAAAAAGAGGGTGGCTGTGATAATTGGAGAATGACTCAGGACAGGGATCCTGGTGACTATCTCCCCAGTGTCTCTCCCAAGACCTGCAATTCCTCAAGTATCTTCACGTGACTCTAGTCAGCCTCCCTCTGACAGAGCCCAAGATAAGCGGCTGTGAGCAAGATTTTGTGCACTGGTCCTTTAAGAGGTGCCCACATCACTGTGGACTCCCGTCTCTTCTATATTTTGGGAGAATTTGAGAAGGATTAGTGTTCATTCTAATTTCAAACTATTGAACAATTCACCAGTAAAACCATCTAGTCTTGGGCTTCTCTGTTGGACATGGTTTTTTGTTTGTTTGTTTGTTTGTTTGTTTGTTTTGACAAAGACAGAGAGTCAGAGAGAGAGACAGAAAAGGATAGATAGACAGGAAGAAAAAGAGATGAGAAGCATCAATCTTCATTGTGGCACCTTAGTTGTTCATTGATTGCTTTTTCACATGTGCCTTGACCAGGGAACTACAGCAGACCCCTTGCTCAAGCCAGCAACTTTGGGCTCAAGCTGGCGAGCCTTGCTCAAACCAGATGAGCCTACATTCATCTGGTGACATCGGGGTTTCAAACCTTGGTCCTCTGTGTCCCAGCCTGACATTCTATCCACTGCACTACTGCCTGGTCAGGCTGTTGGATATTTTTTGATTACTAATTCAAACTCTGTACTTGTTATGGGTTTATTCAGGTTTTCTATTTCTTCCTAAATCAGTTTTGCTTGTATATGTGTTTCTAGAAATTTACCCATTTCTCCTAGTAATTAGCATATCCCCCCAAATCCTTCTAATTTCTGTAAAGTCAGTAGTAGTGTCTTTTCCTTAATTTCTGAATTTAGTAATTTCAGTCTTTTCTTCCCTTAATTTATCTAGTTATCTCAATTTTATTTTTTCCCAAAAAAACAACTTTTAGTTATGTTTTCTATATCGTATTTCCATTATTTATTTATTTTTATTTATTTATTTTTAATTTATTTTAATTTGTTATGTTTACATAGTTACAAACGTTCCTCTGAATATATCTTCCTCTCCCCCTTCTCCATATTCTCCATGATACCCCCTTTGCCCCCCACCTTCCCTCCTTCTTCTCTCCATGATTTACTATCCTGTCCTCTATCTCTCTGTGTTATGTCTATATACATTCACTAATGTCTTTCCTTTCTTTGATCCCCTCCTCTCATCCCCTATCCCTCTGACTGCTTTACCCTTTCTCTGCCTCTCTCCCATTCCTCAGTTCACATTGTTCATTTGATTCCTCATATGAGTGAGGTCATACGATAGTTTTCTTTCTCTGCCTGGCTTATCTCACTTAGCATAATAGACTCCAGGTCCATCCATGTTGTAGCAAAGGGTAAGTTTTCACAGCCATGTAGTATTCCATTGTGTATATGTACCACTGCCTTTTTTTTAATAATTTTATTTTTTTAATGGGGCGACATCAATAAATCAGGATACATATATTCAAAGATCAACAAGTCCAGGTTATCTTGTCTTTCAATTATGTTGCATACCCATCACCCAAAGTCAGATTGTCCTCTGTCATCTTCTATCTAGTTTTCTTTGTGCCCCTCCCCCTCCCCCTTTCCCTCTCCCTTTCCCCCCTCCCCCCGTAACCACCACACTCTTATCAATGTCTCTTAGTTTCACTTTTATGTCCCACCTACGTATGGAATAATGCAGTTCCTGGTTTTTTCTGATTTACTTATTTCACTTCGTATAATGTTATCAAGATCCCACCATTTTGCTGTAAATAATCCGATGTCATCATTTCTTATGGCTGAGTAGTATTCCATAGGTACCATTGCTTTTTAATACACTCATCCACTGATGGACATTTGGGCTGTTTCCAAATCTTGGCTATTATAAACAATGCTGCAGTAAACATGGGAGTGCATTTCTTCTTTTGAATCAGTGATTTGTTATTCTTAGGATATATTCCTAGAAGTGGGATAGCTGGGTCAAAAAGCAGTTCTATTTTTAATTTTTTGAGGGATCTCCATACTGTTTTCCTCAGTGGCTGCACCAGTCTGCATTCCCACCAGCAATGCAGGAGGGTTCCCTTTTCTCCACATACTCACCAGCACTTCTTATGTGTTGATTTGTTAATGAGCGCCATTCTGATAGGTATGAGGTGATATCTCATTGTGGTTTTAATTTGCATTTCTCTAATGATTAGTGATGTTGAACATTTTTTCATATGCCTATTGCACATCTGTATGTCCTTTTTGGAGAAGTGTCTATTCAGTTCTTTTGCCCAATTTTTGATTGGATTGTTTACTTTCTTGGTGTTGAGTTTTACAACTTCTTTATAAATTTTTTAAATTCTGTTTATGTTGTCTTTTGCTGTGCAAAAGCTTTTTAGTTGAATATAGTCCCATTTGTTCATCCTGTCCTTTATTTCACTTGCCTGTGGAGTTAAATCAGTAAATATATTGCTGCAAGAGATGTCGGAGAGCTTACTGCCTATGTTTTCTTCCAAGACGATCATGGTTTCATGACTTATAGTCAAGTCTTTTATCTATTTTGAGTTTATTTTTGTGAATGGTGTAAGTTGGTAGTCTATTTTTTTTGCATATATTTGTCCAATTTTCTCAGCACCATTTGTTAAAGAAACTGTCTTTACTCTATTATATGCTCTTACCTCCTTTGTCAAATATCAGTTGTCCATAGAGCTGTGGGTTTATTTCTGGGTTCTCTGTTCTGTTTCATTGGTCTGTATGCCTAAGCTGTTTTGAGTACAATAGATTTGATATCAGGAAGTGTGATACCCCCCATTTTATTTTTTTTTCAAAATTATGAGGCTATTCGTGTTCCTTTTTGGTTTCATAAACATTTTTGGAATATTTGTTCTATATCTTTGAAGTAAGACATTGGTATTTTAATAGGAATTGCATTGAATTTATAGATTGCTTTGGATAGTATAGACATTTTAATGATGTTTATTCTTCCTATCCATGAACACAGTATATGCTTCCACTTGTTTGTATTTTCCTTGATTTCTTTTATCAATGTTTTATAATTTTCCAAGTACAGGTCTTTAATCTCCTTGGTTAAATTTACTCCTAGGTATTTTTTTGTTGTTGCAATAGTGAAGGGGATTGTTTCCTTAATTTCTCTTTCAGACAGTTCATTGTTGGTTTATATAAATGCAAATAATTTCTGAATATTGATTTTATATCCTGCCACCTTGCTGAATTTATTTATCAGTTCCAGTAGTATTTTGACTGAGACTTTAGGGGTTTTTATGTACAGTGTCAAGTCATTAGCAAATAATGAAAGTTTTAATTCTTGTCTTTCAATTTGGATGCCTTTTATTTCTTCTTCTTTTCTGATTGTGGTAGCTAGGACTTCTAGAACTATGTTGAATAAGAGTGGTGAAAGGGGGCACACCTGCCTTGTTCCTGATCTTAAGGGGATTGCTTTTAATTTTTGCCTACTGAGTATGATGTTGGCTGTAGTTTTGTCATAGATGGCCTTTATCATGTTCAGGGATGTTTCGTGTATATTCCCACTTTGCTGAGAGTTTTGATCATAAATGGGTGCTGGATTTTATCAAATGCTTTTTCTGCATCTATTGATATTATCATGTGGTTTTTATTCTTCCTTTTGTTTATGTCATGAATCACATTGATTGATTTGCAAATATTGTACCAGTCTTGCCTCCCTAAAATAAATCCCACTTGATCATGTTGTATGATTATTTTTTAGGTATATTTTTTAGGTATTGCTGGATCCAATTTGCTAATATTTTGTTGAGAATTTTAACATCTAAGTTCATCAGGAATATTGGCCTATAGTTTTCTTTTTTTGTAGTGTCTTTGCCTGGTTTTAGAATGAGGATTATGCTCACCTCATAAAAGGAGTTTGGAAGTTTTCCCTCCTCTTGAATTTTTGAAATAGCTTGAGAAGGATAGGAGTTAGTTATTTGAATATTTGGTAAAATTTGCCTGCAATTCGCCTAGATTTTTGTTTGTTGGGAGTTTTTAAATAAATGTTTCTATCTCATTTGTTGTAATAGGTCTGTTTAGGTTTTCTGATTCTTCAAGATTAATTTTTGAAAGATTATATGTTTCAAGGAATTTATTATTTCATATAGGTTGTCCAATTTTGTCATACAGTTCTTCATAGTCTTTTCTTACAATCCTTTGAGTTTCTGCTGTGTTAGTTGTTACTTCTCCACTCTCATTTCTAATTTTATTTGAACCCTCTCTCTTTTTTTCTTGCTGATTCTGCTTAAAGGTTCATCAATTTTGTTTACCTTTTCAAAGAACCAGCCCTTGGTTTCATTGATCTTCTGTGTGTGTGTGTGTGTGTGTGTGTGTGTGTGTGTGTGTGTGTTTGCCTCTTTGTCATTTATTTCCACTCTGATCTTTATTATTTCCTTACTTCTTCTTCCTCTGGGCTTTACTTGCTATTCTTTTTCTAGTTCTTTTAGGTGCAGAGTTAAGTTCTTAATTTTAGCCTTTTCTAGCTTCTTAAGGTATGCCTATAATGTTATGAATTTCCCTCTCAGGACTGCTTTTGCTGTGTCCCATAAATTTTGAGTTGTTGTATGTTCATTTTCTGTTGTTTCAAGAAAGTTTTTGATTTCTTCCTTGATCTCATTGTTAACCCATTCATTATTTAATAGCATGCTATTTAGTCTCCAAGTGTTTGAATGTTTTTCAGTTTTTTTTATTGTAGTTGATTTTTAGTTTCATTCCATTGTGATCAGAGAAGACGCTTGATATGATTTCAATCTTCTTAAATTTATTAAGACTCATTTTGTGTACTAACATGTAGTCTATCCTAGAGAATGTACCGTGAGTACTTGAAAAGAATGTATATTCTGCTGCTTTGGGGTGAAAGGTTCTGAAGATATCAATTAAATCCAGTTGATCTAGTGTGTCATTTAAGGCCACTGTTTCTTTGTTAATTTTCTGCCTGGAGGTTCTATCCATTGATGTTAGTGGGGTATTGAAATCCTCTACTATAATAGTATTGCTGTTGATCTCGCCCTTTTTGTCCATCAAAATCTGTTTTATATATTTAGGTGCTCCTATATTAGGCGCATATATATTTATAATAGTTATATCTACCTGTTGTAATGCTCGTTTTATCATTATGTAGTGACCTTCTTTATCTCTTACTATAGCCTTTGTTTTAAAGTTTATTTTATTTGATATTAGTATTGCTACCCCAGCATTTTTTTTCCTTTCTGTTTGTGTGAAATATTTTTTTCCATCCCTTTATTCTCAGTCTATGTGTATCTTTTGTTCTGAGGTGGGTCTCTTGTAGACAGCCTATGTATGGGTACTGTTTTCTATCCATGCAGCTACCCTATGTCTTTTGATTGAAGCATTTAATTCATTTACATTTAAGGTTATTATTGATAAGTAGTTGTTTATTGTCATTTTATTCTTTAAATCTATAATCTTCTTTTTCTCAATTTCTTTTTTCCTTTGCTCTCTTTACAGCAAGCCCCTTAACATTTCCTGCAGTACTGGTCTGGTTGTAATGAATTCCTTGAGGGTTTTTTTTTTTTTTTTTTGTATGGGAAGCTTTATATTTCTCCTTCAATTTTAAACGGTAGTTTTGCTGGATAAAGAAGTCTTGGTTCTAGGCTCTTGTTTTGCATTACTTTGAATATTTCTTGCCATTCCCTTCAGGTGTCAAGTGTTTCTGTTGAAAGGTTGGATGTCATCTTTGTGGGGGCTCCTCTCTAGATAATTGACTTCTTTTCCCTTGTTGCTTTTAGTATTTTTTCTTTATCTCTTAACTTTGGTATTTTAATTATGATGTGTCTTGATGTAGGCCTCATTGGGTTCCTCTTTACCAGGACTCTTTGTGCTTCTTGAACTTGTGTGACTTTTTCCTTCATCGATTTAGGAAAGTTTTCAGCTATGATTTCTTCAAACAGGTTCTCTATCCCTTGTTCTTTCTCTTCTCCTTCAAAAACCCCTATGATGCAGATGTTATTTCTCTTCATATTATCACAAAGTTCTCTTATAGTTTCCTCAGACTTTTTGAGCCTCTTTTCTTTTTGCTGCTCTGTTTCTGTGTTTTTATTTATCTTATCTTCTAATTTGCTGATTCGATTCTCTGCTTCATCCAGCCTGCTGTTGATTCCTTTTAGTGTAGTCTTCATTTCTGATATTGTAATTGTCATTTCTGATTGATTTTTTTTATGATTTCAATGTCCTTTTTGATTCTTGCAATTTCTTTATTTAGTTGTTCATTAAATCCATTCATTGTAGCTTTGAGATCCTTAAGCATCCTAACAATCATTATTTTTTTAAATCTTATTTTTATTAATTTTAATGCAGTGACATTGAAAAATCAGGATACATATGTTCCGAGAAAACATCTCCAGATTATTTTGACCTTTGATTATGCTGCATACCTCTCACTCAAAGTCAAATCATCCTCCGTCACCTTTTATCTGGTTTTCTTTGTGCCCCTACCCTCCCCCCACTCCCTCCCTCTCCTTCCTTGCCCCTTCCCCACCCCTCCACCCCACTCCCTGTTACCATCACATAAACTATGCATCCAGTAATTAGGTTACTTCCATCTCATTTAGCCCTTTTTGGGGATTTCTCTTGTTGATTCAAAAGGATTATATTTCTCTGTCTTCCCATTTTTTCTGTGTGCAGTTTGCAAGCTTGTTGGGGTTGGGCAGCTGAGGTTGGTATATGGAATGTGGCCCCTCTTCTGGGGCTTTATCCCTCAGCTTCTGCTGGTTGCTTGGATTTTAATTCTCCTTAACGAGTTGAGCAGCTTAAGTCTTATTTTCCCTGCTGTTTGTTTACTGAGCACAGCTGGAAACTTCTGTGTTTAAGACAGTGGGCATATCTTGCTCTTTGGCCACAGTTGAAACTCTATCCAGACCTTTTTCTTTCTTTTGTATAGTAAGCCCACAGGAATGCAGTGGGTGTGACCTCTGAGACCCAGAAGGTGTGGCCTTCCCAGTTACTCTCTGGGGCAGGGCATGTTCTTGGCATCAGAAGGGGGAGATGTAGCTCAGGTCATTCTGGAAAACTGAGTCACTTTGTCTCCCCTTTACTTCCTCCTTTCCAAACAGCCTTTCACGCTGATTGGAACTAGAGAGCTTCCTGGAGGTGGGTCATTTTGCCTTATGCTATGCTTGTGCTAGAGAGATGGAGTGCCCCTCCCCCTGTCTATGGCCACCTCCATTTTGGAGAATGACTCAGCACAGGTATTCTTCTCCCTGTCACCATTTGTATCCCTTTGACTTCATCCCCCCACCCTCCTCACATAAGACCAGTCCTCTCAGCTCTCCTTGTCCCTGGAACCCCAGGTAAGTGGCTGTGAGCAAGATTTTCTGCACTGGTCCTTTAAGGCTACAACTTCTTGGCAAGCCATTTCCCACAGACAGAAACCCCACTCTTCTCCTCACTCAATGCTGTCAGGCTGTCTCCTCCAATCTCTGGGTCTCTAGGCTGGGGCTCTGGTCCTGGGACTGATGACCCCCACCTCTCAGATTCTCTCTCACTGCAATGAGAATTCCTCTAAATCTTAAGCTGCCCCTCATTCCTGATTGCGGGGGAACCCCACTGCATCCCTGCACTTCCTATCTGTCTCGGTGTGGTTTCTTCTGTGTTTTTTGGTTTTTGAGTCCTGTTCTTTTAGTCCAAAGTTGGTTTTTCACGATGATTGTTCTTAAGTTGTTTTGTAATCCAGTTTGGTCCCGGAAAGTGGCAGTTTCTATGTCTGCCTGCTCCTATGCCATCTTGGAATCCATTATTTATTTTATTAATTTTTGTTCTAATCTTCAATGTTGCCTTTCTTCTGTCTGCTTTGGGTTTAGTTGTCTCTTCTTTTTCTAGTTTCTTTAAGCAGAAGATTAGATTATTGATTTGAGATCTTTTTTTAATGTAGATATGCACACCTATATCTTTTCCTCTTACTACTTATTGTTTTTGTTGCATCCCATCAGTTTTGTGTGTTGCAGTCTCATTTCTGTATATCTCAAAGTATTTTCTAATTTCCTTTATGATTTCATCTTTGACACATTGGTTTTATAGAAATATGTTAATTTCCACATATTTGTGAATTTCCCAAGTTTCTTTCTATTATTGATTTCTACTCAATCTTTCTGAGTCATTCTTTTACTAAATTGAAGCTTTCGTTGAGCCATTCAAGTAAATTTTTCATTTCAGCTATTGTAATTTTTAACTTCAGAATTTCCCTTTGTTTATATTTTTATGATTTTTATTATTGAAAGGCTCTGTTTTGTTTTTTTTATTTTATTTTTCCGAAGCTGGAAACGGGGAGGCAGTCAGACTCCCGCATGCACCTGACCGGGATCCACCCGGCATGCCCACCAGGGGGTGATGTTCTGCCCCTCTGGGGCATCACTCTGTTGCATCTAGAGCCATTCTAGTGCCTGAGGCAGAGGCCACAGAGCCATCCCCAGTGCCCGGGCCATCTTTGCTGCAATGGAGCCTCGGCTGCGGGAGGGGAAGAGAGAGACAGAGAGAAGGAGAGGGAGAGGGGTGGAGAAGCAGATGGGTGCTTCTCCTGTGTGCCCTGGCCGGGAATCAAACCCAGGACTCCTGCACGCCAGGCCGATGCTCTACCGCTAAGCCAACTGGGAAAGGCTCTGGTTTTAAGGCATCCTTCTCATACTTTTCTTTAGTTCTTTAGATGGGATTTCCTTTGAACATATTTAAAATAGCTTATTTGAAGTTTTTGTCTAGGAAGTTTAATGTCTGGGCTTATTCTGGACACATTCTATTAATTACTTTTTTGGTTTTTGTTCTGAACAGAAGTCCTAATGTCTTTTCTTTTAGCATGCCTCATAATTTGTTTTTTAAAAAGGGGAATGATGTCAGAGAAATGGTGCCATGAGGGGAGGTCCCGATACCTCTCCCTGAAATTTCAACAAATTCAACAACTAGAGACAGAAAAACAATCACACAGCATCTGAAATACACATACATCAAACAAAGGTATAATTGGGCAAAGGTGGCTGAATATATAATCCACTTTGAAGGAAATAAGACGGAGAATGGAGTATTCTGCTTTCCTCACTGATCTGAGCATGGGCTGCTTTCACTTGGAACTGAGAGGAAGAGAGGGCTGGGGCACAGAAAAGGCTGGGCTAGGGCAGAAATGTTCAAGCCAGGGAGAGGGTGGGCCGATGGCTCAGCCCATGTGGAGCTAATGCCAGTGGCAGACCCTGGCAGAGGTGGGCAAGCAGTTGCCTTGTTTATTCCCGGTATCCCAGTTGGTAAGTGCGTGCAGTGTACAAGTGGATTCACCTGGCACTTCAGACATGGGCACCTGCATTCCTGGACAGAGGGGCTGGGTCAGAGACTGTCAGTAGTGGCCCTCTGCATGGGCTGAGACCAGAGTTCCTGTATAATCCCGGCTTCCCAAATAACAGTGCACGGGAAGTGCATGAGAGCCGGCTTCCCTATGCCTGGACCTGTCTGGGAGTGGTGCCTCCACCATCCATACACGTTAACAAAGCACATTCCCAGGAAAGAGAACTGCGGAAGCGCTGGGGGAAAAGGGCGCACAGGCAGCTTGCAGGCATTTTGCAGGCAGCCTCTGGTAAGCAGACCCATAGAATGCTGAAAGGAGCCTAATTCGCAGTCTGCTCACTTACGTTAGTGGCTCTGGCTGATAAAGCCTTCTTTCCCAGGCCTGCAATTTACACGGACCCAGAGGAGGGGCTTGATTGTTCTTAGGGCCTCTTGCTCTGCAGGCAGTGGCTGGGGCAATTTCACAGCTGGGTCCCCAGCTGCTGATTCAGGAAGGAGAGACTTAGGAAGAGGCTCAGCTTCAATTGTAGGAGCCTGCAAATGCTGACAAGCCTTGCCTACCAACGGGACTGAGGCCTAGTTTATGTCATCACCATAGCGACACATCAACTGCAAGTCTCTGACTAAGAGTGCCTACCACAGGGGCAGAACCTGGGGTAGAGCACCACTGGCCAAAAAGAGAGAGAAGAAAGAAAAAGGAAGAAGATAACCTCTCAAAACCAGGAAAAATCTAGTTTTTATGTTTTCCATTTTTTTCTTGTATATTTTATCTTTTTTTTCTTCCTCTTGGTCACTTATCCTCTTTCAGTTTTATTCTTTTCTTTTCATTTTGAACTTTATTACTCATAGGTATTACATTTTCCATTCTTTTCTTTTCCTATGAGTGTTACACTCCAAAAAACTTAACTCAATTTTTTTCCTCTCTCTCTCTCTCTCTTTCTTTTTGTTTCTTCTTTTCTCTTTCACTTTTTCTTTTATTTGAATCTCACACACAAACAAATTATTTTATTCTGGATTCAAATTTTTTCTTTGTGGCATTTTCGTGTGCTTTTTACTTCACTTTTTATCTCTTTAGCATCTTCCCCAACTCTGGCTCTCCATTCTATGTAGTTTTTGTTCCACTTAACACAATAGAATTTTTATTTTTCACTGTATTTTTTTCTTTTTTCTCTTTTTCTTTTTTCTTCTCTTCTCATATACTATTTCTCTCATTCAACCATCATTACAAACAAATTATTTTATTCTTGATCCAAAATTTTTCCTTGTGGCATTTTGTGGGCTTTTGCCTTGTTTTTTGCCTCTCTGTCACTTTCCCCCAACTCAGGCCCCACATTCTACTTATTTTTGTTCCACTTAGCACAATAGAATATTTAGTTTTACACTGCATTATCTCAAAAAAAAATTTCTTATCAACTCTTATTAGTGTTATTAATAATACCACTCTCAAATGCCACTAAGAAAAAAGAAATGGAATATTATGGATACAATAGACAGAGATGTAGCTCAGATAGATGAGAAAAAAATCTAGAGAAAAAAATTTCAATAACTTAGAAACATTGGAGTTAAATGACAGAGAATTTAAAATTGAAGTCCTAAAAATGCTCAGGGATATACAAGAAAGAACAGAAAGGCAATTTAGGGAGCTCAAAAAACAATTCAATGAACAGAAAGAATACATCACCAAGGAAATTGAAACTATGAAAACAAATCAAACAGAAATGAAAAACTCAATTCATGAACTGAAAAATGAAATAACAAGTTTAGTCAATAGAATAGGCCAGATAGAGGAGAGAATTCATGACATAGAAGACAGGCAACTAGAGGCACTACAGAGAGAAGAGGAGAGAGACTCATGAATTAAAAAAATGACACAGCCCTACAGGAATTGTCTGACTCCATCAGAAAGAGCAACATAAGAATAATGGGTATATCAGAAGGAGAAGAGAGAGATAATGGAATGGAGAACATATTCAAACAAATAATAGAGAAGAACTTCCCACGCCTGTGGAAAGAACTAAAGCTTTGAATTCAAGAAACACACAGAACACCGAGTTATCTTAACCCTAACAAACTTACTCCAAGGCACATCATAATGAAATTGACACAAACCAATGACAAAGAAAATTTCTCAAGGCATCCAGGGAAAAGAAGAATACAACATATAAAGGAGGCCCAATAGATTATCAACATATTTCTCAGCAGAAACTCTGCAAGCTAGAAGAGAGTGGACCACAACATTTAAAGTTCTGAAAGAGAGAAACTTCCAGCCAAGAATACTATACCCATCAAAGCTATCCTTCAAATACAAAGGAGAAATAAAAACATTCACAGATACAGAAAAGATGGTGGAATTTATCACCAGAAAGCCCCCACTTCAGAAAACACTAAAGGGGGGTTTTCAACCAGATACAAAGAGCAAAACAAAACTACAAGTAAAAGCTCCATCAAGATCACAATAAAAACAAGATTAATATGTGACAACAAAAACAAAAAAGGGGAGAGGACAGATTAAAAGTAGCAAGAAGGATGGAGTGCAGAAGCACTCATGAGATAATGTACTACAATGAACATGATATGTATCCTTTCCATTACTTAATGGTAACCACACCTGAAAACACCACCACAGAAGCACATGGCTTGAAAAAGGAAGTAACAGAGGAAAGAAGTATGGATTACAACCAAACAAAAACAAATGATAGAAAAATAAAAGAGAAGAACCAAACAGGATACAAAACTATCAGAAAGCAATATATAAAATGGCAATAGGAAACCCTCAAGTATCAATAATTACACTAAACATAAATGGATTGAACTCACAATAAAAAGACACAGAATGGATTAAAAAAGAAAATCCAACTGTATGCTGCCTACAAGAAACACATCTGAGCCACAAGGATAAAAACAAATTTAGAGTGAAAGGTTGGAAAACAATACTCCAAGCAAATAACATCCAAAAAAAAAAAGCAGATGTAGCAATACTCATATCTAACAATGCTGACTACAAGATGGCAAAGGTAATCAGAGATAAAAATGGTCATTTCATAATGATAAAGGGGACACTGAATCAAGAAGACATAACACTTCTTAATATATATGCACCAAACCAAGGAGCACCAAAATATATAAGACAGCTCTGACTGACCTAAAAACAAAATCCAACAAAAATACAATCATACTAGAAGACCTCAATACACTGCTGAAGGCTTTAGATCGTTCATCCAAACAGAAAATCAATAAAGAAATATTAGCCTTAAACAAAACACTAAAACAATTGGATAAGATGGATATCTACAGGATATTTCATCCCAAAGTGCTAGAGTGTAAATTTTTCTCTAGTGTACATGGAACATTCTCAAGAATCAACCATATCTTGGGCCACAAAAATAACATTAACAATATCAGAAAAATTGAAATTATACCAAACATATTTTCTGATCATAAAGCCTTGAAACAAGAATTCAACTGCATAAAAGAGATAAACAAACACAAAAGTGAGGAAACTAAACAACATTTTAAAAATGAGTGGGTCAAAGAAGAAATAAAAGCAGAGATCAAAAGATACATACAGTCAAACGAAAATAATAATACGACATATCAGAATCTCAGGGATGCAGCAAAAGCAGTAATAAGAGGGAAGTTCATATCACTACAGGCCTATATGAACAAACAAGAGAGAGCCCAAGTAAACCACTTAACTTTACATCTTAAGGAACTAGAAAAAGAAGAACAAAGATAACCTAAAACCAGCAGGAGGAAGGGAATAATAAAAATCAGAGCAGAAATAAACAAAATAGAGAGCAGAAAAACTATAGAAAAAATTAATAAAACAAGGACTGGTTCTTTAAAAAAATCAACAAAATTTACAAACCCTCGTCAAGACTCACCAAGGAAAAAAGAGAAAGAACTCATAAACAAAATTTAAAATTAAAGAGGGGAAATCACCACAGATATCATAGATATACAAAGAATTATTGTAGAATACTATGAAAAACTTTATGCCACTAAATTCAACAATCTAGAAGAAATGGATAAATTCCTAGAACAATACAATCTTCCTAGACTGAGTCATAAAGAAGTAGAAAGCCTAAACAGACCCATAAGCAGGGAGGAAATAGAAACAACTACTAAAAACTTCCCCAAAAATAAAAGTCCAGGGACAGATGGGTATACTAGTGAATTCTATCAAACATTCAAGAGGACTTGGTTCCTATTCTACTCAAAGTCTTCCAAAATATTGAAGAAGCAATACTGCCAAACACATTTTATGAAGCCAACATAACCCTCATACCAAAACCTGCCAAGTATAACACAAAAAAAGAGCAATCAGACAAAAAAAAGAAATAAAACGCATTCATATTGGGAAAGAAAAAGTAAAGGTTTCAGTTTTTGCAGATGATATGATCTTATACATCGAAAACCCCAAAGAATCCACAAAAAGACTACTAGAAACAATAAACCAATACAGTAAGGTCTCAGCCTACAAAATTAATATACAAAAGTCCATTGCCTTCCTATATGCCAACAATGAAACATTAGAAAACAAACTCAGAAATATAATCCCCTTCATGGTTGCAACAAAAAAATAAAATACCTAGGAATAAACATAACAAAGAAAGTAAAAACCTATATAATGAAAACTACAAAGCATTGTTAAGGGAAATCAAAAACGATATAATGAAATGGAAAAATATTCCTTATTCTTGGATAGGAAGAATAAATATAATCAAAATGACTATATTACCCAAAGTGATATACAAATTTAATGCAATTCCCATCAAAATTTCTATGACATTTTTTAAAGAAATGGAACAAAAAGTCATCAGCTTTATATGGAACTATAAAAATCCTCAAATAGCCAAAGCAATCCTAAGAAAAAAGAATGAAGCTGGGGGCATTACAATACCTGACTTCAAATGATACTATAGAGCCATGACAATCAAAACAGCATGATATTGGCAGAAAAATAGACACTCAGACCAATGGAACAGAATACAAAGCCCAGAAATAAAACCACATATATAGGGTCAAATAATTTTCAATAAAGGGGCCGACAACACACAATGGAGAAAAGAAGCCTCTTCAAGAAATGGTGCTGGGAAAACTGGAAGGCCATATGCAAAAGAATAAAACTAGACTACAGTTTGTCCTCTTGTACTAAAATTAATTCAAAATGGATCAAAGACCTAAATATAAGACCTGAAACAATAAAGTACATAGAAGAAAACATAGGTACTAAACCCATGGACCTTGGTTATAAAGAGCACTTTATGAATTTGACTCCAAAGGCAAGGAAAGTGAAGGCAAAAATAAATGAATGGGACTACATCAGGCTAAGAAGCTTTTGCACAGCAAGAGAAACTGACAACAAAATAAACAGACAGCCAAGTAAATGGGGATGATATTTTCAAACAACAGCACAGATAAGGGCCTAATATTTGAAATATACAAAGAAGTCATAAAACTCAACAAAAAACAAATAAGCCAATAAAAAAATGGGAAGAGGACATGAACAGACACTTCTGACAGGAAGAAATACAAATGGCCAACAGATATATGAAAAGATGCTCATCTTCATTAGCTATTCGAGAAATGCAAATCAAAACTACAATGAGATACCACCTCACCCCTGTTAGATTAGCTATTATCAACAAGGCAGGTAATAGCAAGTGTTGGAGAGGCTGTGGAGAAAAAGGAACCCTCATTCACTGTTGGTGGGAATGTAAAGTAATACAACCATTATGGGAAAAAGTACAATGGTTCCTCAAAAAATTAAAAATAGAACTACCAGCCCTGGTCGGTTGGCTCAGTGGTAGAGCGTTGGCCTGGCGTGCAGAAGTCCCAGGTTCGATTCTCAGCCAGGGTACACAGGAGAGGCACCCATCTGCTTCTCCACCCCTCCCCCTCTCCTTCCTCTCTGTCTCTCTCTTCCCCTCCCACAGCCAAGGCTCCATTGGAGCAGAAGATGGCCCGGGCGCTGGGGATGGCTCCTTGGCCTCTGCCCCAGGCAGTAGATTGGCTCTGGTCGCGACAGAGCAATGCCCCAGATGGGCAGAGCATCGCCCCCTGGTGGGCATGCTGGGTGGATCCCGGTGGGGCACATGTGGGAGTCTGTCTGACTGCCTCCCTGTTTCCAGCTTCAGAAAAATACACACACAAAAAAAAATAGAACTACCATATGACCTAGCAATTCCTCTACTGGGTATATATCCCCAAAACTGAAAAACACTTGGTACATAAAGACACATGCAGCCCCACGTTCATTGCAGCATTGTTCACAGTGGCCAAGACATGGAAACAACCAAAAAGCCCTTCAATAGATGACTGGATAAAGAAGATGTGGCACATATACACTATGGAATACTACTCAGCCATAAGAAATGATGACATCGGATCATTACAACAACATGGATGGACCTTGATAACATTATACTTAGTGAAATAAGTAAATCAGAAAAAACTAAGAACTATATGATTCCTTACATAGGTTGGACATAAAAATGAGACTCAGGGACATGGACAAGAGTGTGGTGGTTACGGAGGGGGGAAGGAGAGAAAGTGAGGAGGTGGGGATAGGGGAGGGGCATATATAAAACCAGATAGAAGGTGATGGAAGACTATTTGACTTTGGGTGATGGGTATGCAACATAATCAAATGTCAAAATAACCTGGAGATGTTTTCTCTGAACCTATGTACCCTGATTGATCAATGTCACCCCATTAAAATTAATAAAAATTTTTTTAAAAACTGGAAATATTGAATGCTATAATGTGGCCAGTCTGGAAATCAAATTCTCTCTTTTAAGCTTTGTTGTTTGTTTAATGACTTTTCTGAACAAATCCTATAAAGCCGCATTCTTTGTTGTGTGAGACAATTTCAGTTTCAACTTAGTTGGCTTAGCAGTGAACTAATAATTTCACTGCTTCCTTAAATGCCTGGAGCCACAGATATCAATCTTTGCTGAGGGGTTTTGAGTGTATGCTGAGGCACACTTTCAGCACTCGGTCAGGCAGTTTATGACTCTGCCTTAGCCTTCACTTTCTGCTTACACAGAGCCTCAAGGTCAGCCAGAGGTGACAGCCTAGGGCCTTCTTGGGTCTTCTTGAGCATACACACAGCTCAATGCATGTGTGTGTCTTTATAGATTTCCAGAAATATGTGAAGAGCATTTCAAAGCCTTCAGGGACATTTCAGTCATTCCCTAGTCTTTTATCCTAAGCTTTCCCATGAATATGCTGTTTACCCCACCTGTTATCACCCCTAGCAGCAGGAACTGAAACATTCTCCTATAAATATTTCAACAATTACTGCCTGTGTACCAGCTCTAGCAGGTACACAATTCTAAGTAAGGTTACATAGGTAGAAGCTTCTATTTGTTTTTCCATAAAGCCACATAACAGTTCAAATAATAACAATTCTTTGCCAAAGGAGATCGTTCTGATCCCTGAAGTTCCTAAAATGTGGGCTATTTTCAAAGCCACTGAGCTGAGGAGGAGGGAGGGGTCTAAGATACATTTAAGTGTCACCAAGCTCACTGTTACTATTGTACTTTGATTCCACTGTTTTTCTGAAAGTCTCTTCTCAAGTTACTGTCTTTGTCCAGAGTTCTGAAAAAAATTGATTTAGACAGATTTTTGGGGGTAAGATTTACATTGCTTTTAAGAAGGAGTAGAATTTCAATTTCTCATTCTGCTGTTTTCACTAAAACCCCTCCTTAGTGATTCACTTATTTTAACAAATTATTGAATTTATTGGGGTGATATTGGTTAATAAGGCTATATAGGTTTCAGATGTATAATTCTATAACACATCATCTGTACATTGTCTTCTGTGTTCACCACCCCAAATCAATCTCCTTCCATCACCATTTATCCCCTTTTACCCTCTTGTAATCACCATACTGTTGCCTGGGCCCATGAGATATTTTCTTTGCTTAATCCTTTCCTCTATTTCACTCAGTCCTCTAACACCCCTCCTCCTCTGAGAGCTGTTAGTCTGCTCTCTGTACTTATAACTCTGTTTCCATTTTGTTTATTTTGTTCATCAGATACCTCATATAAGTGAAATGATATGGTGTTTGTCTTTCTCTGACTGGCTTATTTCTTTTAGCATAATACTCTCCATGTCCACCCATGCTATTGCAAAAGGTAAGATTTCCTTCTTTTTGTGGCTGAGTACTTTGCCATTGTGTAAAATTATCACAGCCTTTTTTATCCACTCATCTACTGATGGGCTCTTGGGCTGCTTCCTACCTTTTTTTTATTTTTATTTTTTTTAATAATTTTATTTTTTTAATGGGGTGACATCAATAAATCAGGATACATATATTCAAAGATAACAAGTCCAGGTTATCTTGTCATTCAATTTTGTTGCATACCCACCACCCAAAGTCAGATTGTCCTCTGTCACCTTCTATCTTGTTTTCTTTGTGCCCCTCCCCCTGCCCCTTTCCCTCTCCCTTTTCCCCATCCCCCCGTAACCACCACACTCTTATCAATGTCTCTTAGTTTCACTTTTATGTCCCACCTACGTATGGAATAATGCAGTTCCTGGTTTTTTCTGATTTACTTATTTCGCTTCGTATCATGTTATCAAGATCCCACCATTTTGCTGTAAATGTTCCGATGTCATCATTTCTTATGGCTGAGTAGTATTCCATAGTGTATATGTGCCACATCTTCTTTATCCAGTCATCTATTGATGGGCTTTTTGGTTGTTTCCATGTCCTGGCCACTGTGAACAATGCTGCAATAAACATGGGGCTGCATGTGTCTCTACGTATCAATGTTTCTGAGTTTTGGGGGTATATACCCAGTAGAGGGATTGCTGGGTCATAAGGTAGTTCTATTTGCAGTTTTTTGAAGAACCACCATACTTTCTTCCATAATGGTTGTACTACTTAACATTCCCACCAACAGTGGATGAGGGTTCCTTTTTCTCCACAGCCTCTCTAACATTTGCTATTACCTGTCTTGTTGATAATAGCTAATCTAACAGGTGTGAGGTGGTATCTCATTGCAGTTTTGATTTGCATTTCTCTAATAACTAATGAAGATGAGCATCTTTTCATATATCTGTTGGCCATTTGTATTTCTTCCTGGGAGAAGTGTCTGTTCATGTCCTCTTCCCATTTTTTTATTGGATTGTTTGTTTGATTGTTGTTGAGTTTTATGAGTTCTTTGTATATTTTGGATATTAGGCCCTTATCTGAGCTGTTGTTTGAAAATATCATTTCCCATTTAGTTGGCTGTCTGTTTATTTTGTTATCAGTTTCTCTTGCTGAGCAAAAACTTCTTAGTCTGATGTAGTCCCATTCATTAATTTTTGCCTTCACTTCTCTTGCCTGTGGAGTCAAATTCATAAAATGCTCTTTAAAACCCAAGTCCATGAGTTGAGTACCTATGTCTTCTTCTATGTACTTAATTGTTTCAGGTCTTATATTTAGATCTTTGATCCATTTTGAGTTAATTTTTGTACAGGGGGACAAACTGTAGTCCAGTTTTATTCTTTTGCATGTGGCTTTCCAGTTTTCCCAGCACCATTTATTGAAGAGGCTTTCTTTTCTCCATTGTGTGTTGTTGGCCCCTTTATCAAAAATTATTTGACTATATATATGTGGTTTTATTTCTGGACTTTCTATTCTGTTCCATTGGTCTGAGTGTCTATTTTTCTGCCAATACCATGCTGTTTTGATTGTCGTAGCCCTATAATATACTTTGAAGTCAGGTACTGTAATGCCCCCAGCTTCATTCTTTTTCTTTAGGATTGCTTTGGCTATTCGGGGTTTTTTATAGTTCCATATAAATCTGATGATTTTTTGCTTTATTTCTTTAAAAAATGTCATTGGACGTTTGATGGGAATTGCATTAAATTTGTATATTGCTTTGGGTAATATAGCCATCTTGATTATATTTATTCTTCCTAGCCAAGAACAAGGTATATTCTTCCATCTCATTATATCTTTTTCGATTTCCCTTAACAATGGTTTATAGTTTTCATTATATAAGTCCTTTACATTCTTTGTTATGTTTATTCCTAAGTATTTTATTTTTTCTGTTGCAATTGTGAAGGAGATTATTCTTTTGAGTTCGTTCTCAATTGTTTCATTGTTGGCATATAGAAAGGCTATTGACTTCTGTATGTTAATTTTGTATCCTGCGACCTTACTGTATTGGCTTATTGTTTCTAGTAGTCTTTTTGTGGATTCTTTGGGGTTTTCGATGTATAGGATCATATCATCTGCAAAAAGTGATACCTTTACTTCTTCTTTTCCGATATGGATGCCTTTTATTTCTTTGTCTTGTCTGGTTGCTCTGGCTAGAACCTCTAGTACCACATTAAATAAGAGTGGAGAGAGTGGACAACCCTGTCTTGTTCCTGATTTAAGGGGGAAAGCCTTCAGTTTAGTGCCATTTAATATGATGTTAGCTGATGGTTTATCATATATGGCCTTTATCATGTTGAGATATTTTCCTTCTATACCCATTTTGTTGAGAATCTTAAACATAAAATTGTGTTGTATTTTATCAAAAGCCTTTTCTGCGTCTGTTGATAAGATCATGTGGTTTTTGATCTTTGTTTTGTTGATATGGTGTATTACGTTAACCATTTTACGTATGTTGAACCATCCTTGAGATTCTGGGATGAATCCCACTTGATCATGATGTATTATTTTTTTAATATGTTGTTGTATTCAATTTGCTAGTATTTTGTTTAGTATTTTAGCATCTGTATTCATTAGAGATATTGGTCTGTAGTTTTCTTTTTTTGTGCCATCCTTGCCTGGTTTTGGTATGAGGGTTATGTTGGCCTCATAAAATGTGTTGGGAAGTATTGCTTCTTCTTCAATTTTTTGGAAGACTTTGAGTAGAATAGGAACCAAGTCTTCTTTGAATGCTTGATAAAATTTGCTGGTATAGCCGTCAGGGCCTGGACTTTTATTTTTGGGGAGGTTTTAATGTTTTTTTCTATTTCTTCTCTACTAATAGGTCTGTTTAGGCTTTCTGCTTCTTCTTGACTCAGTCTAGGAAGGTTGTATTGTTCTAGGAATTTATCCATTTCTTCTAGGTTGTTGAATTTAGTGGCATAAAGTTTTTCATAGTATTCTACAATAATTCTTTGTATATCTACGGTGTCCGTGGTGATTTCTCCTCTTTCATTTTGGATTTTGTTTATATGAGTTCTTTCTCTTTTTTCCTTGGTAAGTCTTGCCAAGGGTTTGTCAATTTTGTTGATCTTTTCAAAGAACCAGCTCCTTGTTCTATTAATTTTTTCTATAGTTTTTCTGTTCTCTAATTCATTTATTTCTGCTCTGATTTTTATTATCTCTTTTCTTCGGCTGGTTTTTGGTTTTCTTTATTCTTCTTTTTCTAGTTCCTTAAGGTGGGAAGTTAAGTGGTTCACTTGGGCTCTCTCTTGTTTGTTCATATATGCCTGAAGTGATATGAACTTCCCTCTTATCACTGCTTTTGCTGCATCCCATAGATTCTGATATGTCGTATTGTCATTTTCCTTAGTCTGTATATATCTTTTGATCTCTGCACTTATTTCTTCTTTGACCCATTCATTTTTTAAAAGTATGTTGTTTAGTTTCCACATTTTTGTGGGATTTTTTTCCTCTTTTTTGCAGTTGAATTCTAGTTTCAAGGCTTTATGATCAGAAAATATGCTTGGTACAACTTCCATTTTTCTGAATTTGCTGATGTTGTTTTTGTGGCCCAACATATGGTCAATTCTTGAGAATGATCCATGTACACTGGAGAAAAATGTATACTCAGTCACTTTGGGATGAAATGTCCTGTAGATGTCTATCATATTCAGGTGTTCTAGTGTTTTGTTTAAGGCCACTATGTCTTTGTTGATTCTCTGTTTGGATGACAGATCTAGAGCCGTCAACGGTGTATTGAGGTCTCCAAGTATAATTGTATTTTTGTCAGTTTTTGTTTTAAGATCAATAAGTAACTCTCTTATATATTTCGGTGCTTCTTGTTTTGGTGCATATATATTAAGAATTGTTATGTCTTCTTGATTCAGTGTCCCCTTAGCCATTATGAAATGGCCATTTTTGTCTCTGAGTACTTTTCCTGTCTTGTAGTCAGCATTATCCGATATGAGTATTGCTACACCTGCTTTTTTTTGGATGTTATTTGCTTGGAGTATTGTTTTCCAGCCTTTCACTTTGAATTTGTTTTTATCCTTGTTACTTAGATGAGTTTCCTGTAGGCAGCATACAGTTGGATTTTCTTTTTTAATCCATTCTGCTACTCTGTGCCTTTTTATTAGTGAGTTTAATCCATTTACATTTAGTGTAATTATTGATACTTGTGAGTTCCCTATTGCCATTTTATATCTTGCTTTCTGTTAATTTTGTGTCTTGTTTGATCCTTCTCTTTCATTTTTCTATCTTTTGTTTTTATTTGGTTGTATTCCATACATCTTTCCTCTGTTGCTATCTTTTTTATCTCATGTGCTTCTGTGGTGGTTTTTTCAATGGTGGTTACCTTTGAGTAATGAAAAGGGTTCCTACCCTGTTCATTGTAGCGAACTATTTTGTGAGTACTTTTGCACTCCATCGTCCTTTGCTACTGTTAATCTCCATCTTCTCCCCCTCTTTCTCTTTGTTGTTGTCACAGTTTAAATTTGGTTTTATTGTGTTCTTCTTGGAGCTTTTACTTGTGGCTCTGTTTTTTTTTTTGTTCTTTGTATCTGATTGGAGAATCCCCTTTAGTAATTCCTGGAGTGGGGGTTTTCTGATGATAAATTCCCTCATCTTTTCTGTATCTGTGAATGTTTTTATTTCTCCTTCGTATTTGAAGGATAGCTTTGATGGGTATAGTATTCGTGGCTGAAAGTTCCTCTCTTTCAGGACTTTAAATATTGGGGTCCTCTCTCTTCTAGCTTGTAGAGTTTCCGCTGAGAAATCTGATGATAATCTAATGGGCCTTCCTTTATATGTTGTATTCTTCTTTTCCCTGGCTGCCTTGAGAATTTTTTCTTTGCTGTTGGTTTGTGTCAATTTCATTATGATATGCCTTGGAGTAGGTTTGTTGGGGTTAAGAAAACACGGAGTTCTGTTTGCTTCTTGAACTTGAGGCTTTAGTTCTTTCCATAAGCTTGGGAAGTTCTCATCTATTATTTCTTTGAGTATGTTCTTCATTACATTTTCTCTCTCTTCTCCCTCTGATATACCTATTATTTTTATGTTATTCTTTTTGATGGAGTCAGATAATTCTTGTAGGGCTATCTCATTTTTTTTAATTTTTGAGTCTCTTTCTTCTTCTCTCTGTTATGCCTCAAGTTGCTTGTCTTCTATTTCACTAATCCTCTCTTCTATCTGACATGTTCTATTAGCTAAGCTTGTTACTTCGTTTTTCAGCTCATGAATTTAGTTTTTCATCTCTGTTTGATTTGTTTTTATAGTTTCAATTTCCTTGGACATATATTCTTTGTGTTCATTGAGTTGTTTTCTGAGCTCCCTAAATTGCCTTTCTGTGTATTCTTGTATATCTCGGAGGATTTTTAGGATTTCTATCTTGAATTCTCTATCATTTAGCTCCAAGTTTTCCAATATATTAAATTTTTTCTCCATAGATTTTTCCTCATCTAGCTGTGTTACCTCTCTTTCTTTTGTATCCATGATATTCGATTTTCTCTTCCTTAATGGCATCTGAGGGTGGTTTTGTTGATAGTATTAATGAGATTTAATAAAGAATAAAAAGTTAAAAAAATAAAAAATCGAAGAGTTGATTTTTTTCTAAAAAAATTAATAATGAAATAAAGAAAAATAAAATAAAATAAAAATTTTAAAAAAAGGAAATTATTCCCCCCTCCTTTTTTCCTCTCCTCTCCTCTCCCCTCTTTCTTGAGAAAATCTTGTGGTGAACTGTGAATTATAACAAACAATGCCTGTAATGGAGGGCCTGAATTGGGGAAATGTAATAAAGGGGCAAAAAAAGAGAAAGAAGAGTGTATGGACCCACAAAAAGCAAATAAGGAAAAAATTTGGGTCAAGAATAAAATGATTTGCTTTTAGGTGTTGGTTGTCTAACAGTTATGATGAGAGGAATAAGAGGAAAACAGAAAAATGGGGGGACAAATTAAAAAATTACTATTGTATTTAGTGGAACAAGAACTAGATAAAATGGAGAGCCAGGGATGGGAGCACTGCTAGTGAGTTAAAAAGGTGAAGTAAAAACCCCCCAAAATGCCACAAACATAAGTTTGAGTCCCAGATAAGATAATTTGTTTGTTATTGAGGTTTGAATGAGAGGAGATGTAAAGGAGAAAGGAAGAAACTAATATAGAGGGAGAAAAGAAAGAGAGAGAGAGAAAAAAAGAGGGAACCACTAAAAGAAGAAAAAAGAAAGGAGAGAGAGGGAGAGAGAGAGTTAAGGGTTTTGGAGTGCAACCCTCATAGAGAGAAAGGAAGAGAAGAGAAAAGATAATGGGAGATGTAACACTTATGGGTATTGTAGTTCAAGGAGAGGAGAGAGTAAGACTGGCAGGGAGTTAATCTGCCAAATTGGAGGAGGAAAAAAAATATCAAGAATGAAGATAAGAGAAACAAACGAACAAATATAATAAAATGGGATAGGTTATAAAGTCTGCAGATTATTCTTGATTTTGAGAGGTTATCTTCTTGCTTTTTCTTTTCTCTCCCTTTTCCTGGTCGGTGACTCTGTACCCCGAGTTCTGCCCCTTTGGCACGCTCAGGTAGAGGTTTGCAGTTGATAAGTCTCTATGGCAATGTCATGTATTGTGCTTTAGTCTTGTTGGCAGTCGAAGCTCATTAGCATTTATAGGCTCTGACAGTGAGAGAGTCCGTGTTCCTGGAGCCTTTCTCCTAGTCTTTCCTTCCTCAATTAATAGCCTGATAATCCAGCTATGGGGTTGCTGCTGCCTCTGCCTGGATAGTAAGAGGCTCAAAGAGCTGGCAACTCCCCACTCTATTTCCACTCAGCACAGGGCTCTGGGTAAGGCTCAGTCAGTCAGAGCTGCTAGCATAATCAGGCGGGGTTTCCGCCCACTCAAAGACCTCTGGCTCTGCCACTCTGTCCGGTAACACTGGCAGGCCCCCACTTCCGGGGCGCTTGGAGGAAATCTCGCTCACTATCTGCACGCGCAGACCAGGATATCCGGCCAGCAGTCTCACGCTCTGAGTGAAACCCCCAACCGCATGGAAAAGTTGCATCGTTGGAATTGGCTCTCGCTCCGTCCCTTTGCGCAGCTTTTGCAAGGCGCTGGGGTGGCCCGAGATTCTGCTTTGGCCCACACAAAGGCCCCTGACTCTGCCCCTCTCTGTGATAACATGGGCGCGCACTGCCGATGCACTCGGAGGAATATTTCGCTCACTATCTGCACGCGCAGACCAGGATAGGAAGCTGGCCGCGTTTCCCTCTGAGTGAACCCCCACCAGCATGGAAAAGTTCCACTGTTGGAATTAGTTCTCGCTCCCTCCCGTGCGTGGCTTTCCCAGGGCGCTGGGGCTGCCCAGAGATTCTGCTTTCGGCCCACACAAAGGCCTCTGACTCTGCCTCTCTGTGGCGTAACACGGGCACCCACTCCCGGGGCTTAGGAAGAAATCTCTCGCCCAGTATCTGCGCGCCGACCAGGAGATCGGGTTAAATGGCTGCCCCGCTTGTCTTTCTTTGTTTGGGTTTGGCGCGAGTGTTAGCTTGTATTGCCCGGGTTGCCACAGGATCAGTTTTTCCTCGGCTTGGATCTCCGTGCCACAGCCTGGTTCGGCCATTTGTGCCGCGGCCTGGATCTATTCACCCCCTTTGCCCACCTCAGTTTCTATATTCACAGTTACCAGAGAAAGCCGCCCTGTTTAGGTTAGTGAGGAAAGCGGAGCATTTCTTACTCCCTATTTCCTTCAGGGTTTGGTTATATATTTAGCCAATTTTTCACTTGACCACACCTTCGGGTGTATTGCGAAGCATCTGGAGGCTCCAAGTATAGGTTTTTCTGTTTCTGGTTGAAGATCTTGTTGAGTTTTGGGGGAGATTTATCGGTATCGCTTCCTACCCCGCCATTAATCTGACGTCATCCTTCCTACCTTTTAATGGAGAGATGCAGCAGAGGTCATGCTGTAAATTCACCATTGAGCAGCCCCAGCTACCTGGAAGAAAAATAAGTGTTCCCACAATTGAACCCTGCTCAAATTAGTTTCAAGGCTAAAAACAATATTACTGTTTGTTTATTTAAAAGAAATCATATATATTTGAGGTGTACAACTTGATGTTTTGATATATATGGTGAAATGATTACTATAGTCTAGCTAGTAAACATAGCCATCACCTTATGTATTTATCTTTTTCATAAATGGTCAGAGCACCTGAAATTTTTCTTAGCAAATTTACAATATTCAATAAAGTAACTATAGTCATCATGTGGTACGTTAGATCTCTAGGCTTATTCATCCCACATAACTACAACTTTGGACCCTTTGACCAACATTTTCCGATTTCCCCAATCTGGTAAATGTTTAGGTCTCTATGTTTATTCATCATGTTGTAAATTGCAGTATTTCCTTCATTCTCAGGCTCAAATATCTATCTAACATCTAGCATCATCTAAATAAAATATGTATCAAGAGATGTTTATGTTGTTTCCATTCCTGGGCTATTGTGAATAATGCTGTAATGGACAAGGGGAGTGCAGTTACCTCTTTATGATACTGATTTAATTTCCAACTTTAATTTTTAAAGGAACCTCAGTACTGTTTTCCCTAATGGTGTATTAATTTACATTCTCACCAATAGTGTACAAGTTTCTTTTTCACCGTGTCCACATCAACATTTGTTATCTCTTGTCCTTTTGACAACAGCAATCTTAAAAGGTGTTAGGTGATAGTTTATTATGGTTTTGATTTATATTTTTCTGATGATTTGTGATGTTGAGCCCTTTTTTTTTTTTTTTTTTTTTTTTTTTTTTTTGTAAGAGGAGGGGAGATAGTGAGGCAGATTTCTACATGCGCCCAACTGGGATTGACCAGGTAACCCCATCATGAGCTGAAACTCGAGTACAGAACTATTTTTAGTGCCTGAGGCTGATGCACTCCAATGGAGCTATTCTCAGCTCCTGGGCCCATGCTTAAAGCAATTAAGCCACTGGCTGTGGGAAAAGAGGAGGGAGAAAAGAAAGATGGGAAAAGCAGATGGTCACTTTTCCTGTATGCCCTGACCAGGAATCAAACCTGGGATGTCCAAATGCTGGGCCAATGCTCTTTCCACTGAGCCACCACCAGGGTCTGTTAAGCAACTTTTTTTTTTTTGTACTGAGGAACTAAGTTTTAATTTAATTTTAATTCATTTAAATTTAAATAGTTACAGGTGGCTAGTGGCTACCATATTATATACCACAGCTCTTTAGTTTCTAGGATCCTAAAAATACAAAATACATTTTTTTATTAATTTATTGAGTTTACATTGATTCTAATGTCACCTGTGTTCCCCAGTACATGCCCCCTGTCTCCTTCCTTGTAATGACCTCCCCGCTTCCCTCTAGGATTTGCTTCTCTGCTCTCGTCCCATCCTATCACCCTATCATCCCCTTTCCCTCTGTCCGCTTTTCTTCTGGATCCTTTGATCACACCTCTGTCTCTATTCCGCTCCTTAGTTCATATTGTTCATCGGATTCGTCAGATGAGTGAGGCCATATGATATTTTTCTTTCTCTGCCTGGCTTATTTCACTTAACATAATAGTTTTCAGTTCCATCCATGTTGTCACAAAAAATAATATTTCCTTCTTTTTAATGGCCCCATAGTATTCCATTGTGTATATGTACCACAACTTTTTAATCCACTTGTCCACTGATGGACACTTGGGCTGCTTCCAGATCTTGGCTATTTTAACAATGCTGCCAAAAACATGGGGGTGCATTTCTCCTTTTCAAACTGTGCTATGACGTTCTTGGGGTATATTCCTAAAAGTGGGATGGCTGGGTCAAAAGGCAGTTCGATTTTTAATTTTTTGAGGAATCTCCATACTGTTTTCCACAGTGGCTGCACCAGTCTGCATTCCCACCAGCAGTGCAGGAGGGTTCCCTTTTCTCCACATCCTCACCAGCACTTACTCTGTGAATGAGCACCATTCTGACTGGTGTGAGGTGGTATCTCATTGTGGTTTTAATTTGCATTTCTCTAATAATTAGTGATGTTGAGCATTTTTTCATATGCCTATTGGCCATCTCTATGTCCTCTTTGAAGAAATGTCTGTTCATCTCTTTTGCTTGTTTTTTGATTGGATTGTTTGTCTTCCTGTTGTTGAGTTTTACAAGTTCTTTATAAATTTTGGTTATTAATCCTTTATCAGACATATTGTCAAATATGTTCTCCCATTGTGTGATTTGCTTTTTTATTTTGTTCATCTTGTCTTTAGCTGTGCAAAAGCTTTTTAGTTTGATATAGTCCCATTTGTTTATCCTGTCCTTTATTTCCCTTGTGTGTGGAGATAAATAAGCAAATATATTGCTGCGAGTGATGTCTAAGAGCTTATTGCAGCCCTGGCCGGTTGGCTCAGTGGTAGAGCATCAGCCTGGCATTCGATTCCCGGCCAGGGTACACAGGAGAAGCACCCACCTGCTTCTCCACTCCTCCCCCTATCCTTCCTCACTGTCTCTCTCTTCCCTTCCCGCAGCCAGGGCTCCATTGGAGTGAGGTTGGCCCAGGCATTGAGGATGGTTCTGTGGCCTCTGCCTCAGGCGCTAGAATGGCTCTGGTTGCAACAAAGCAATGCGCCAGATGGGCAGAGCATCACCCCCTGGTGGGCATGCCGGGTGGATCCCGGTTGGGCGCATGCAGGAGTCTGTCTCCCCGTTCCCAACTTCAGAAAAACACACACACGCGCGCACACACACAACGAAAGAGCTTATTGCCTATGTTTTCCTCCAGGATGCTTATGGTTTCATGATTTACATTTAAGTCTTTTATCCATTTTGAATTTATTTTTGTGAATGGTGTGAGTTGGTGGTCTAGTTTCATTTTCTTGCAGGTAGTTGACCAACATTCTCAACATCATTTGTTTACTCCATTGTATGCTATCACCACCCTTGTGAAATATCAATTGTTTATAAAGGTGTGGGTTTATTTCTGGGTTCTCTGTTCTGTTCCATTGATCTATATGCCTGTTCTTATGCCAGTACTAAGCTGTTTTGAGTACAATGGCCTTGTAGTATAACTTGATGTCCGAAAGTGTGATACCACCCACTTTATTCTTCTTTTTCAAGATTGCTGAGGCTATTCATGTTCTTTTTTGGTTCCATATGAATTTTTGGAATATTTGTTCCATATCTTTGAAGTATGTCCTTGGTATTTTAATAGGAATTGCATTGAATTAATAAATTGTTTTGGGTAATATGGACATTTTAATGATGTTTATTCTTCCTATCCATGAACACGGTATAAGCTTCCACTTATTTGTATTTTCCTTGATTTCTTTTATCAGTGTTTTATAATTTTCCAAGTACAAGTCTTGAACCTCCTTGGTTAAATTTACTCCTAGGTATTTTTGTTGTTGTTGCAATAGTGAAGGGGATTGTTTTCTTAATTTCTCTTTCAGACAGATCATTGCTGGTGTATAAAAATGCCTCTGATTTCTGTGTATTAATTTTATATCCTGCCACCTTGTTGAATTCATTTATCAGGTTCAGTAGTTTTTTGACTGTGACTATTGGGTTTTCTAGGTACAGTATCATATCATCAGCAAATAATGATAGTTTTACTTCTTCTTTTCCAATTTGGATGCCTTTTATTTCTTCTTGTTGTCTGATTGCTGTCGCTAGGACTTCCAGAGCTATAATGAATAAGAGTGGTGAAAGGGGGTACCCCAGCCTTGTTTCTGATTTTAAGGGGATTGCTTTTAACTTTTGCCCATTGAGTATGATGTTGGCTATGGGCTTGTCATAGATGGTCTTTATCATGTTGAGGTATGTTCCATGTATTCCCACTTTGCTGAGAGTTTTGATCATAAATGGGTGCTGGAATTTATTGAGTGCTTTTTCTGCATCTATTGATATTATCATGTGATTTTTATCCTTCCTTTTGTTTATGTCATGAATCACGTTGATTTACGAATATTGTACCAGCCTTGCCTCACCAAAATAAATCCCACTTGATTATGGTGTATGATTTTTTTCATGTGTTGCTGGATCGGGTTTGCTAATATTTTGTTGAGAATTTTAGCATCTAAATTCATCAGGGATATTGGCCTATAGTTTTCTTTCTTTGTGTTGTCTTTGCCTAGTTTTGGAATCAGAATTATGCTTGCCTCATAAAAGGAGCTTGGAAGTTTTCCCTCTTCAATTTTTGAAAATAGTTTGAGAAGGATAGGAGTTAGTTCTTCTTTGAATGTTTGGTAGAATTTGCCTGTGAAGCCACCTGGCCCAGGGCTTTTGTTTGTTGGGAGTTTATTGATAACTCTTTTGATCTCATTTGCTGTAATTGGTCTATTTAGGTTTTATGATTCTTCCAGATTGATTTTTAAAAGATTACATTTTTCAAGGAATTTGTCCATTTCACCTAGGTTGTCTAATATTTTGGCATACAGTTCTTCATAGTATTTTCTTACAATCCTTTGCATTTCTGCTGTGTTCGTTGTTACTTCTCCAACCTCATTTCTAATTTTATTTATTTGAGTCCTTTCTCTTTTTCTTGGTGAGTCGGGCTAAGGGTTTATTGATCTTGTTTACTTTTTCAAAGAACCAGCTCTTGGTTTCATTGATCCTCTCTATTGTTTTTTTTTTTCTTGTCTCTATGTCATTTATTTCTGCTCTGATCTTTATTATTTCCTTCCTTCTACTTCCTTTAGGCTTTACTTGCTGTTCTTTTCTAGTTCTTTTAGTTGCAGGATTAAGGTGGGTTGTTTTTTTTTTGAGCATTTTCTAGCTTCTTAAGGTGTGCCTGTAATGCTATGAACTTCCCTCTCAGGACTCCTTTTGGTGTGTCCCACAGATCTTGAGTTGTGGTATGCTCGTTTTCATTTGTTTCAAGGAAATTTTTATTTCTTCCTTGATCTCATTGTTACCCAGTCATTGTTTAATAACATGCTATTTAGTTTCCAAGTGTTTGACTATTTTTCAGTTTTCCTATTGTAGTTGATTTCTAGTTTCATGCCATTGTGGTCAGAGAAGATGGTTGATATGGTTTCAATCTTCTTAAATTTGTTGAGATTCGTTTTATGCCCTAATATGTGGTCTATCCTAGAGAATGTACCATGAGCACTTGAAAAGAATGTATATTCTGCTGCTTTAGGGTGGAAGATTCTGAAGATATCTATTAAATCCAGTTGATCTAGTGTATCCCTTAATTCTGTTGTTTCTTTGTTAATTTTCTTTCTTGAGGATCTATCCATTGATATTAGTGGGGAATTAAAAGCTCCTACTATTATAGTATTGCTATTAATCTCTCCCTTTATGTCCATCAAAATCTGCTTTATATATTTAGGTGCTCCTATATTAGGTGCATAGATATTTATAATGGTTATCTCTTCTTGTTAGATTGCTCCCTTTATCATTATGTAGTGACCTTCTTTATCCCTTACTATAGTCTTTGTTTTAAAGTCCATTTTGTTTGATGTAAGTATTGCTACCCCAGCTTTTTATTCATTTCCATTTGCATGAAATATTTTTTTTCATCCTTTTACTTTCAGTCTATGTGTATCTTTTGTTTTGAAGTGGGTCTTTTGTAGACAGCATATGTACAGGCCCTGTTTTCATATCCATTTAACTACCCTATGTCTTTTGATTGGAGCATTTAATCCATTTACATTTAAGGTTATTATTGATATGTAGTTGTTTATTGCCATTTTATTCTTTAAAATTATATTCCTCTTTTACTTTATTCTTTTCCCCCTTTGTTCTGTTTACAACAGGACCCTTAACATTTCTTGAAGCACTGGTTTGGTTTGTAATGAATTCCTTGAGTTTTTTTGTTTGTTTGTTTGGGAAGCTTTTTATTTCTCCTTCAAATTTAAACAATAGCCTAGTTGGATAAAGAAGTCTTGGTTGCAGACTCTTGTTCTGCATTACTTTGAATATGTCTTGCCATTCCCTTCTGGCTTCAAGTGTTTCTGTTGAGAAGTCGGATGTCATCCTTATGGGGACTCCTTTGTAGGTAATAGCCTTTTTTCTCTAGCAGCTTTTAATATTTTCTTTTTATCTCTTAGCTTTGGTATTTAATTATGATGTGTCTTGGTGTAGATTTTTTGAGGTTTTTCTTTTTTTTTTTAAATAAATTTTTATTAATGTTAATGGGATGACATTAATAAATCAGGGTACATATATTCAAAGAAAACATGTCCAGGTTATCTTGTCATTAAATTATGTTGCATACCCCTCACCCAGAGACAGATTGTCCTCCGTCACCCTCTATCTAGTTTTCTCTGTGCCCCTCCCCCTCCCCCTAACTCTCTCCCTCCCTCCCTCCTGCATCCTCCCTCCCCCCACCCCTGGTAACCACCACACTCTTGTCCATGTCTCTTAGTCTCGTTTTTATGTTCCACCAATGTATGGAATCATGTAGTTCTTGTTTTTTTCTGATTTACTTATTTCACTCCGTATAATATTATCAAGATCCCACCATTTTGCTGTAAATGATCTGATGTCATCATTTCTTATGGCTGAGTAGTATTTCATAGTGTATATGTGCCACATCTTTTTTATCCAGTCTTCTATTGAAGGGCTTTTTGGTTGTTTCCATGTCTTGGCCACTGTGAACAGTGCTGCAATGAACATGGGGCTACATGTGTCTTTACGTATCAATGTTTCTGAGGTTTTGGGGTATATACCCAGTAGAGGGATTGCTGGGTCATAAGGTAGTTCTATTTGCAGTTTTTTGAGGATCCACTATACTTTCCTCCATAATGGTTGTACTACTTTACAGTTCCACCAACAGTGGATGAGAGTTCCCTTTTCTCCGCAGCCTCTCCAACATTTGCTATTACCCGTCTTGTTGATAATAGCTAATCTAACAGGGGTGAGGTGGTATCTCATTGTAGTTTTGATTTGCATTTCTCTAATAATTAATGAAGCTGAGCATCTTTTCATATATCTCTTGGCCATTTGTATTTCTTCCTGGGAGAAGTGTCTGTTCATGTCCTCTTCCCATTTTTTTATTGGATTGTTGGTTTGTTTGTTGTGGAGTTTTATGAGTTCTTTGTAAATTTTGGATATTAGGCCCTTATCTGAGCTGTTGTTTGAAAATATCATTTCCCATTTAGTTGGCTGTCTGTTTATTTTGTTATCAGTTTCTCTTGCTGAGCAAAAACTTTTTATTCTGATGTAGTCTCATTCATTTATCTTTGCCTTCACTTCTCTTGCGATTGGAGTCAGGTTCATAAAATGTTCTTTAAAACCCAGGTCCGGTGATGACGTCAGAGTAATGGCGGGGTAGGAAGCGATACCGATAAATCTCCCCCAAAACTCAACAAGATCTTCAACCAGAAACAGAAAAACCTATACTTGGAGCTTCCAGATGCTTCGCAATACACCCAAAGGTATGATTGAGTGAAAAATTGGCTAAATATATAACCAAACCCCGAAGGAAATAGGGAGTAAGAAATGCTCCTCCTTCCTCACTAACCTAAACAGGGCGGCTTTCTCTGGTAACTGTGAATATAGAAACGGAGGCGGGCAAAGGGGGTGAATAGATCCAGGCCGCCGCGGCACAAGCGGCCAAACCAGGCTGTGGCACAGAGATCCAAGCCGAGGAAAATCTGATCCTGTGGCAACCCGGGCAATACAAGCTAACACTCGCGCCAAACCCAAACAAAGAAAGACAAGCGGAGCGGCCATTTTACCCGGTCTCCTGGTCGGTGCGCAGTTGGTGGGCGAAAATTTCTTCCTGGGAAAGCCACGCACGGGAGGGAGTGAGAACTAATTCCAATGGTGGAGATTTTCCGTGCTGGAGGGTGTTTCACTCAGAGGGAACCGCGGCCGGCCTAATATCATGGTTTGCGCACACAGATAAGGAGTGAGCAATTCCTCCGAGTGCCTCGGCAGTGCGCGCCCGTGTTATCGCACAGAGGGGCAGAGTCAGGGGCCTTTGTGTGGGCCAAAGCAGAATCTCGAGCCGCCCCAGCGCCTTGCAAAAGCTGCGCACGGGGACGGAGTGAGACTCAATTCCAACGCTACTACTTTTCCCTGCGGTTGGGGGTTTCACTCAGAGCGTGAGACTGCTGGCCGGATATCCTGGTCGCAGACAGTGAGTGAGAGTTTCCTCCAAGCGCCCCAGAAGTGGGCGCCCGCTTGTGTTACCGGACAGAGTGGCAGAGCCAGAGGTCTTTGAGTGGGCAGAAAACCCGCCTGATTATGCTAGCAGCTCTGACTGACTGAGCCTTACCCAGAGCCCTGTGCTGAGTGGAAATAGAGTGGGGAGTTGCCAGCTCTTTGAGCCTCTTACTATCCAGGCAGAGGCAGCAGCAACCCCATAGCTGGATTATCAGGCTACTAATTAAGGAAGGAAAGACTAGGAGAAAGGCTCCAGGAACACGGACTCTCTCACTGTCGGAGCCTATAAATGCTATTGAGCTTCGACTGCCAACGAGACTAAAGCACAATACATGACATTGCCATAGAGACTTATCAACTGCAAACCTCTACCTGAGCGTGCCAAAGGGGCAGAACCCGGGGTACAGAGTCACCGACCAGGAAAAGGGAGAGAAAAGAAAAAGCAAGAAGATAACCTCTCAAAATCAAGAATAATCTGCAGACTTTATAACCTATCCCATTTTATTATATTTGTTCATTTGTTTCTCTTATCTTCATTCTTGATACTTTTTTTCCTCCTCCAATATGGCCGATTAACTCTCTACCGGTCTTACTCTCTCCTCTCCTCGAACTACACTGCCCATAAGTGTTACATCTCCCATTATCTTTTCTCTTCTCTTCCTTTCTCTCTATGAGGGTTGCACTCCAAAACCCTTAACTCTCTCTCTCCCTCTCTCTCCTTTCTTTTTTCTTCTTTTAGTGGTTCCCTCTTTTTTTCTCTCTCTCTCTTTCTTTTCTCCCTCTATATTAGTTTCTTCCTTTCTCCTTTACATCTCCTCTCATTCAAACCTCAATAACAAACAAATTATCTTATCTGGGACTCAAACCTATGTTTGTGGCATTTTGGGGGGTTTTTACTTCACATTTTTAACTCACTAGCAGTGCTCTCATCCCTGGCTCTCTATATTATCTAGTTCTTGTTCCACTAAATACAATAGTAATTTTATAACTTGTCCCCCCATTTTTCCGTATTCCTCTTATTCCTCTCATCATAACTGTTAGACAACCAACACCTAAAAGCAAATCATTTCATTCTTGACCCAAATTTTTTCCTTATTTGCTTTTTGTGGGTCCATACGCTCTTTTTTTTTTCTTTTTTCTTTCCTTTTTTTTTTTTTCTTTTTTTTTTGCCCCTTTATTACTTTTCCCCAATTCAGGCCCTCCATCACAGGCATTGTTTGTTATAATTCACAGTCCACCACAAGATTTTCTCAAAAAAGAGGGGAGAGGAAAGGAGAGGAAAAAAGGAGGGGGGAATAATTTCCTCTTTTTAATTTTTATTTTAATTTTCTTTATTTCATTATTAATTTTTTTTAAAAAAAAAACAACTCTTTTCGATTTTTTATTTTTTTATTTTTATTTTTTTAACTTTTTATTCTTTATTAAATCTCATTAATACTATCAACAAAACCACCAGCAGATGCCATTAAGGAAGAGAAAATCGAATATCATGGATACAAAAGAAAGAGAGGTAACACAGTAGATGAGGAAAAATCTATGGAGAAAAAATTTAATATATTGGAAACCTTGGAGCTAAATGACAGAGAATTCAAGATAGAAATCCTAAAAATCCTCCGAGATATACAAGAAAACACAGAAAGGCAATTTAGGGAGCTCAGAAAACAACTCAATGAACACAAAGAATATATGTCCAAGGAAATTGAAACTATAAAAACAAATCAAACAGAGATGAAAAACTCAATTCACGAGCTGAAAAAGGAAATAACAAGCTTAGCTAATAGAACAGGTCAGATAGAAGAGAGGATTAGTGAAATAGAAGACAAGCAACTTGAGGCACAACAGAGAGAAGAAGAAAGAGACTCAAAAATTAAAAAAAAATGAGATAGCCCTACAAGAATTATCTGACTCCATCAAAAAGAATAACATAAGAATAATAGGTATATCAGAGGGAGAAGAGAGAGAAAATGGAATGGAGAACATACTCAAACAAATAATAGATGAGAACTTCCCAAGCCTGTGGAAAGAACTAAAGCCTCAAGTTCAAGAAGCAAACAGAACTCCGAGTTTTCTTAACCCCAACAAACCTACTCCAAGGCATATCATAATGAAATTGACACAAACCAACAGCAAAGAAAAAATTCTCAAGGCAGCCAGGGAAAAGAAGAATACAACATATAAAGGAAGGCCCATTAGATTATCATCAGATTTCTCAGCAGAAACTCTACAAGCTAGAAGAGAGTGGACCCCGATATTTAAAGTCCTGAAAGAGAGGAACTTTCAGCCACGAATACTATACCCATCAAAGCTATCCTTCAAATACGAAGGAGAAATAAAAACATTCACAGATACAGAAAAGATGAGGGAATTTATCATCAGAAAACCCCCACTCCAGGAATTACTAAAGGGGATTCTCCAATCAGATACAAAGAACAAAAAAAAAAACAGAGCCACAAGTAAAAGCTCCAAGAAGAACACAATAAAACCAAATTTAAACTGTGACAACAACAAAAAGAAAGAGGGGGAGAAGATGGAGATTAACAGTAGCAAAGGACGATGGAGTGCAAAAGTACTCACAAAATAGTTCGCTACAATGAACAGGGTAGGAACCCTTTTCATTACTCAAAGGTAACCACCATTGAAAAAACCACCACAGAAGCACATGAGATAAAAAAGATAGCAACAGAGGAAAGATGTATGGAATACAACCAAATAAAAACAAAAGATAGAAAAATGAAAGAGAAGGATCAAACAAGACACAAAATTAACAGAAAGCAAGATATAAAATGGCAATAGGGAACTCACAAGTATCAATAATTACACTAAATGTAAACAGATTAAACTCACCAATAAAAAGGCACAGAGTAGCAGAATGGATTAAAATAGAAAATCCAACTGTATGCTGCCTACAGGAAACTCATCTAAGTAACAAGGATAAAAACAAATTCAAAGTGAAAGGCTGGAAAACAATACTCCAAGCAAATAACATCCAAAAAAAAAGCAGGTGTAGCAATACTCATATCGGATAATGCTGACTACAAGACAGGAAAAGTACTCAGAGACAAAAATGGCCATTTCATAATGGCTAAGGGGACACTGAATCAAGAAGACATAACAATTCTTAATATATATGCACCAAACCAAGGAGCACCAAAATATATAAGACAGCTACTTATTGATCTTAAAACAAAAACTGACAAAAATACAATCATACTTGGAGACCTCAATACACCGCTGACGGCTCTAGATCGGTCATCCAAACAGAGAATCAACAAAGACAAAGTGGCCTTAAACAAAACACTAGAGCACCTGGATATGATAGACATCTACAGGACATTTCATCCCAAAGTGACTGAGTATACATTTTTCTCCAGTGTACATGGATCATTCTCAAGAATTGACCATATGTTGGGCCACAAAAACAACATCAGCAAATTCAGAAAAATGGAAGTTGTACCAAGCATATTTTCTGATCATAAAGCCTTGAAACTAGAATTCAACTGCAAAAAAGAGGAAAAAAATCCCACAAAAATGTGGAAACTAAACAACATACTTTTAAAAAATGAATGGGTCAAAGAAGAAATAAGTGCAGAGATCAAAAGATATATACAGACTAATGAAAATGACAATACGACATATCAGAATCTATGGGATGCAGCAAAAGCAGTGATAAGAGGGAAGTTCATATCGCTTCTGGCATATATGAACAAACAAGAGAGAGCCCAAGTGAACCACTTAACTTCTCACCTTAAGGAACTAGAAAAAGAAGAACAAAGACAACCCAAAACCAGCCGAAGAAAGGAGATAATAAAAATCAGAGCAGAAATAAATGAATTAGAGAACAGAAAAACTATAGAAAAAATTAATAGAACAAGGAGCTGGTTCTTTGAAAAGATCAACAAAATTGACAAACCCTTGGCAAGACTTACCAAGGAAAAAAGAGAAAGAACTCATATAAACAAAATCCAAAATGAAAGAGGAGAAATCACCACGGACACCGTAGATATACAAAGAATTATTGTAGAATACTATGAAAAACTTTATGCCACTAAATTCAACAACCTAGAAGAAATGGATAAATTCCTAGAAAAATACAACCTTCCTAGACTGAGTCAAGAAGAAGCAGAAAGCCTAAACAGACCTTCAATAGAGAAGAAATAGAAAAAACCATTAAAAACCTCCCCAAAAATAAAAGTCCAGGCCCTGACGGCTATACCAGTGAATTTTATCAAACATTCAAAGAAGACTTGGTTCCTATTCTACTCAAAGTCTTCCAAAAAATTGAAGAAGAAGCAATACTTCCAAACACATTTTATGAGGCCAACATAACCCTCATACCAAAACCAGGCAAGGATGGCACAAAAAAAGAAAACTACAGACCAATATCTCTAATGAATACAGATGCTAAAATACTAAACAAAATACTAGCACATCGAATACAACAACATATTAAAAAAATAATACATCATGATCAAGTGGGATTCATCCCAGAATCTCAAGGATGGTTCAACATACGTAAAACGGTTAATGTAATACACCATATCAACAAAACAAAGAACAAAAACCACATGATCTTATCAATAGATGCAGAAAAGGCTTTTGATAAAATACAACACAATTTTATGTTTAAGACTCTCAACAAAATGGGTATAGAAGGAAAATATCTCAACATGATAAAGGCCATATATGATAAACCATCAGCTAACATCATATTAAATGGCACTAAACTGAAGGTTTTCCCCCTTAAATCAGGAACAAGACAGGGTTGTCCACTCTCTCCACTCTTATTTAATGTGGTACTAGAGGTTCTAGCCAGAGCAATCAGACAAGACAAAGAAATAAAAGGCATCCATATCGGAAAAGAAGAAGTAAAGGTATCACTTTTTGCAGATGATATGATCCTATACATCGAAAACCCCAAAGAATCCACAAAAAGACTACTAGAAACAATAAACCAATACAGTAAGGTCGCAGGATACAAAATTAACATACAGAAGTCAATAGCCTTTCTATATGCCAACAATGAAACAACTGAGAAGGAACTCAAAAGAATAATCCCCTTCACGATTACAACAAAAAAAATAAAATACTTAGGAATAAACGTAACAAAGAATGTAAAGGACTTATATAATGAAAACTATAAACCATTGTTAAGGGAAATCGAAAAAGATATAATGAGATGGAAGAATATACCTTGTTCTTGGCTAGGAAGAATAAATATAATCAAGATGGCTATATTACCCAAAGCAATATACAAATTTAATGCAATTCCCATCAAACTTCCAATGACATTTTTTAAAGAAATAGAGCAAAAAATCATCAGATTTATATGGAATTATAAAAAACCCCGAATAGCCAAAGCAATCCTAAAGAAAAAGAATAAAGCTGGGGGCATAACAATACCTGACTTCAAACTCTATTATAGGGCCACGACAATCAAAACAGCATGGTATTGGCAGAAAAATAGACACTCAGACCAATGGAACAGAATAGAAAGTCCAGAAATAAAACCACATATATATAGTCAAATAATTTTTGATAAAGGGGCCAACAACACACAATGGAGAAAAGAAAGCCTCTTCAATAAATGGTGCTGGGAAAACTGGAAAGCCACATGCAAAAGAATGAAACTGGACTACAGTCTCTCCCCCTATACAAAAATTAACTCAAAATGGATCAAAGATCTAAACATAAGACCTGAATCAATTAAGTACATAGAAGAAGACATAGGTACTCAACTCATGGACCTGGGTTTTAAAGAGCATTTTATGAATTTGACTCCACAGGCAAGAGAAGTGAAGGCAAAAATTAATGAATGGGACTACATCAGACTAAGAAGTTTTTGCTCAGCAAGAGAAACTGATAACAAAATAAACAGAAAGCCAACTAAATGGGAAATGATATTTTCAAACAACAGCTCAGATAAGGGCTTAATATCCAAAATATACAAAGAACTCATAAAACTCAACAACAAACAAACAAACAATCCAATAAAAAAATGGGAAGAGGATATGAATATACACTTCTCCCAGGAAGAAATACAAATGGCCAACAGATATATGAAAAGATGCTCATCTTCTTTAGCTATTAGAGAAATGCAAATCAAAACGGCAATGAGATACCACCTCACACCTGTTCGATTAGCTGTTATTAGCAAGTCAGGTAATAGCAAATGTTGGAGAGGCTGTGGAGAAAAAGGAACCCTCATACACTGTTGGTGGGAATGTAAAGTAGTACAACCATTATGGAAGAAAGTATGGTGGTTCCTCAAAAAACTGAAAATAGAACTACCTTATGACCCAGCAATTCCTCTACTGGGTATATATCCCCAAATCTCAGAAACATTGATACGTAAAGACACATGCAGCCCCATGTTTATTGCAGCATTGTTCACAGTGGCCAAGACATGGAAACAACCAAAAAGCCCATCAATAGATGACTGGATAAAGAAGATGTGGCACATATACACTATGGAATACTACTCAGCCATAAGAAATGATGACATCGGAACATTTACAGCAAAATGGTGGGATCTTGATAACATGATACGAAGCGAAATAAGTAAATCAGAAAAAAACAGGAACTGTATTATTCCATACGTAGGTGGGACATAATAGTGAAACTAAGAGACATTGATAAGAGTGTGGTGGTTACGGGGGGGAGGGGGGAATGGGAGAGGGAAAGGGGGAGGGGGAGGGGCACAGAGAGAACAAGATAGAAGGTGACGGAGGACAATCTGACTTTGGGTGGTGGGTATGCAACATAATTGAACGACAAGATAACCTGGACTTGTTATCTTTGAATATATGTATCCTGATTTATTGATGTCAACCCATTAAAAAAATAAAATTATAAAAAAAATAAAAATAAAAAAAAATAAAAATAAAACCCAGGTCCATGAGTTTAGTACCTATGTCTTTGAACTCAAAAAAATAATCCCCTTCACGATTGCAACCAAAAAAAAGAAATACCTAGGAATAATCATAACAAAGAATATAAAGGACCTATATAATGAAAACTACAAGGCATTGTTAAGAGAAATAGAAAAAGACACAATGAGATGGAAAAATATTCCTTGTTCTTGGATAGGAAGAATAAATATAATTAAAATGGCCATATTACCCAAAACAATATATAAATTTAATGCAATTCCCATCAAAATTCCTATGACATTTTTTAAAGAAATGGAACAAAAAATCATCAGATTTATACGGAACTATAAAAAACCCTGAATAGCCAAAGCAATCCTAAAGAAAAAGAATGAAGCTGGGGGCATTACAATACCTGACTTTAAACTATATTATAGGGCCACGATAATCAAAACGCATGGTATTGGCAGAAAAATAGACACTCAGACCAATGGAACAGAATAGAAAGCCCAGAAATAAAACCACATATATATAGTCAAATAATCTTTGATAAAGGGGCCAACAACACACAATGGAGAAAAGAAAGCCTCTTCAACAAATGGTGTTGGGAAAACTGGAAAGTCACATACAAAAGAATGAAACTCTTTTGTGTACTAAATTTAATTCAAAATTTATTCAAAATAAATTTATTTGTTTATTTAAATTTACTAAATTTAAATTAATTCAAAATGGATCAAAGACCTAAATATAAAACCTGAAACAATAACGTACATAGAGGAAGACATAGGTACTAAACTCATGGACCTTGAGGTTTCTCTTTAATGGAATTCTCTGTGCTTCTTGAATTTGTGTGACTTTTTCCTGCATCAATTTAGGGAAGTTTTCAGCTATAATTTCATTGAACAAGGTCTCTAACTCTTGTTCTTTCTCTACTTCTTCAGGAACCCCTATGATGTGGATGTTATTTCCTTTTAGGTTGTCACAGAGCTCTCTAAAGTTTCCTCAGATTTTTTTCAGTCTCTTTTCTTTTTGCTGCTTTGCTTCCATGCTTTTACTTATCTTGTCCTCTAAATTGCTGATTTGATCCTCTGCTTCTTCTAGCCTGCTTTTAATTTCTTCCAATGTAGTCTTCATTTCTGATATTGTGTTTGTCATTTCTGTCTGGTTATTCTTTATGATTTCCATGTCCTTTTTTATGCTTTTAATTTCTTTATTGAAGTGTTCATTATGTCCATTCATTGTAGCTTTGAGATCTTTAAGCATTCTAAAATCATTATTTTATACTCTGCATCTGGTAATTTGATTACTTCCAATTCATCCAAAACTTTATCAGAGGATTTATCTTGTTGAAGCATATGACTTATGCTTCTCTGCCTACCCATTATTCTCTGTGACTTGTAGGCTTTTCCAGCTGTGATCTCCTTACCTAGTAGGAGTAATCTTGATTTGTTTGTTTTCTTTTCAGTTTTCTTAACTCAGTGGTAGTCTTATTTACTGATCTCAGCAGGGGGCTTATTTGAAGCTGTATCCAGGAATGTGGTGGGTGTAACTGAGACTCTGAAGGCCCGATCTGCCAGCTTCTCTCCTTCTCTCCGGGGCGGGTGCTTTCTTTGTTTCAGTAGGGGGAGGTGTACCTCAGGTCTCCATGGAGACCTGAGTTACTGCCCCTCAACCCCACTTCCTGTTTTCAGCTGTGTCTTTTTGCTCTGATTGGAGCTGGAGAGCTTTCTGGAGGTGCATCACCCAGAATCACTTTAGGCTTGTGCTTTGTTAAGGGTTCAACCCCTCCCTTTGCTATGGCTGCCTCCGCACTGGATGAGTCAGTTCTCAGGTCATCCCATGCATTCCTCTGCCTGTCACCATCTGTCTCTCTCTCCCCACTTTCCTTTTGGAAGACAAGCCAGCCCTCTCAGCACAGCTTCTTCCCAGATCCCCAGGCAAGTGGCTGTGAGCGATATTTTCTGCTCTTCTCCTTGTAATGAGAGCTCTTCTGGGCTCTCAGTCTCATCCCACCTTCACTCCTGGAAGCAGGGGAGCCCCACCACCATGGCTCAGAGCTCCCTACCAGGCTTAGTGTGGCTTCTTTGCTCCTTAGTTTTTGAGACCTGTTCTTTTAATCCAAAGTTGGTTTTTTATGCTGATTGTTCCTAAATTAATTTTTAATCCAGTTTTGTGGTGTGAGCTGGGAGTCTGTGTGCCTGCCTACTCCGCTGCCATCTTGGTTCCCCTGTTAAGCAATTTTTAATGTACCTTTTGGCCATTCATACGTCTCCTTTTGAGAAATGTCTGTTTTGATACTTTGCTCCTTTTTAAATTTTAAAATATTACAACAAAGAATGCAAAGGATCTGTATACTGAAAACTACAAAGCATTATTAAAGAAAATCAAAAAGAACACAATTAAATGGAAAAATATCCCATGGTCATGGAAAGGAAGAATATAGTTAAAATGGCCATATTACCTAAAGCAATATACAAATTTAATGCAATTCCCATCAAAATTTCAGTGTCAGTTTTTTAAAAAATGGAAAAAAATCACCAAGTTTGTATGGAACCAGAAAAAAACCCCAATAGCCAAAGCAATCCTGAGAAAACAAACAAATAAAAATAAAAAGCCAGAGGTATCACAATACCTGATTTCAAATTATACTACAGAGCTACAATAATCAAAACAGAATGCTACTGGCAGAAAAATAGACACACAGACCAATGGAACAGAATCGAGAGTCCAGAAATAAAAACACATATATATGGGCAAATCATATTCAACAAAGGAGCCAAAACACATAATGGAGAAAAAAAAAGCCTCTTCAATAAATGGTGCTGGGAAAATTGGAAAGCCACATGCAAAAGAATAAAACTTGACTACAGATTACTCCCTTGCACAGAAATTAATTAAAAATGGAATAAAGATCTAAATATAAGAGCTGAAACAATAAATTACATAGAAAAAAACATAGGTACTAACCTCAGAGACCTTGGTCAGCAAGAACAATTTGTGAATTTGACCCTAAAAGCAAAGGAAGTAAAGGCAAGAGTAAATAAATGAGACTGTATCAAACTAAAAAGCTTCTTTGCAGCAAAAGAAACTGACAACAAAATGGACAGCCAACTAAATAGGAGATAATATTTGCAAACAATAGCTCCTGTAAGGGGTTAATATCCAAAATATATAAACTCACAAAACTCAGCAACAAACAAGCAAACAATGCAATTCAAAAATGAGGACAGGACTTGAACAGACATTTCTCCCAAGAGGACATACAAATGGCCAACAGATATATGAAAAGATGCTCATCTTCACTACTACAATGAGATACCTGTTAGATTGGCTATTACCAACAAGACAGGTAATAACAAGTGTTGGAGAGGCTGTGGAGAAAAAGGAACCCTCATTCACTGGTGGTGAGAATGTAAAGTAATACAACCATTATGGAATAAAGTATGGTGTTTCCTCAAAAAAATTAAGAATAGAACTACCATACGACCCAGCAATCCCTCTACTGGGTATATACCCCCAAAACTCAAAAACACTGGTACGTAAAGACACAAGCACCCCCGTATTCATTGCAGTATTATTCACAGTGGCCAAGACATGGAAACAACCAAAGTGCCCTTCAATAGAAGATTGGATAAAGAAGATGTGGTACATATATACAATGGAATACTACTCAGCCATAAGAAACGATGACATAGTAGCATTTACGACAACATGGATGAACCTTGATAACATGATACTGAGTGAAATAAGTAAATCAGAAAAAGCTAAGAACTGTATGATTCCACACATAGGTGGGACACAAAATTGAGACTCATGGACATAGATAAGAGTGGAGTAGTTACCAGAGAAGAATGTGATGGAGAGGGTAAGGGAGAATGGGGACAGAAGAAAGGTATAAAAAGGGACAAATATAAGGTGACAGAGGATGATTTGACTTTTGGTGATGGGCACACAACATAATCAACTGTCCAAATGATGTGGAGATGTTTACCCAAAATGTATGTACTCTTGTTGATCAATGTCACCCTGTTAAATTTAATTTTCTAAATAATAATAATAATTTAAGACATTGATCATACAACTCAATAGTAAATAACAATAAAAATTAAAATAGGCCAAGGACCTGAATAGACATTTCTCAAAAGAAGACATAGAAATGGCCAAAAGGTACACAAAAATGCTCAACATTGAGATGGTGAACACATATTGCAATATACAGATGATGTATTATAGAGCTATATACCTAAAACCTGCATGAATTTCTTGACTGATGTCACCCCAATAAATTCAATTTAAAAAGCTAAAACAGTCTCAAAGATGTATTAATGGAAACTTGATTGCCCTATAAGATGCTGTGGTGTGGGATTAAAGATCAGTAAAAAAAAGTGCTATTAGAAACTTGAGAGGTGGCGACCCATGTTATATAATGGTGAAGTTTAGCTACACTTTCAGGAACATGAAAACTAGGAAATATATATATATATTTTGAAATATTACAAAATATATATATATAATGAACTGAATGTTTCAGCTAAGAAGATTTCAAGGCAAAGTGTTCTCATTGTTTTTTGGGTTCTTTTGTAAAATGCAGGAGAGAAAAGCTGACAAATGACTCTTAAATATAAAGTAATGAGAGCTTGTTATTTGGAAAATGAAACTGTTTTTTATTTCCAGCTTTTCCAGATGGCAATTGCTAAAATTAAGAAATGGCTACTGGACAGAGTTCAAATCCAGGTGCTGTTAGGAAAATATAGTGCAAAAATGTAGTCCAGCGTGTGACTGAAGACTTTTGAGAAAATCTCAGAATGCTTTAATATGGTGCCTCAGACACAAAAATTCCTTTAGGCATTGAAAAAGACTGTGCCTCATAGACCCTCTCCACTAAGCAACAGGTCTTCTAAGGATCTTACAGTCATTTTCCAGAGCAGCCTTATAAGTAGCCTAAGGTAGACAATAAGTCTTTGTGACAAGATTTGTGAGCGTTTTTGCCTAATTGATCGAATCCCAGTAAGATTCACAGAAAACCCATAAAGCCATTACTGAAATTGTACCAAGAGAAACACTGTCAGCTTGAATTGAAAAATACAGAAGCATTACAAAACAATTATTTTTAGACTGAAACTACTAATAGCAGGAAGCAGCCTTAGAATTTTTTTCAGCTACATCACCAACCATTTCTTATATGCAAGGAAAAATGACTCTTAAATTCAAGAAAATGAGGGAGAGAGGTAGGAAGTTCAGAGGGAAGAGGCAAGAACTGTGTGTGGAGACTCATACCCAGGTATGAGCACTAAGCTCTAATCAAGGAGCTGGCAACATGTGTCTTGTTAGATTTCAGAACGGCTATGGAGTAAGAAGTTCCATGTGCCTCCTGTTTCTACTTTTTGAAGTCATCATAGTATGTTGGGGTAGGGGCAGCGAGGAGAAAACCACTTTTCTTTTCTTTCTTTCTTTTTTTTATAGTTCATAGTTCTTCTGATTAATAAGGAGCCTCATCTGCCTCTGGACCTGGTTTAGATGATAAAATCCTGACCCTGAACCCAATCCTGACATTGTAATAGATGAGTTTTGGGGGAGATCTGGGGAGGATTGAATGCATTTTGCATATGGTAGGAATGTAAATAATTTGTGACATACTGTGGTGGCTGTACACATAGCAAATTCTTAGACATTCCTCCTCTTCCCTTGAACATAGGTCAGCTTTAGTGACTCACTTCTAATGAATAGAATAAGACATAATGCTGATGTATGACTTTAACTTCTGAGTCTGTTAGAAAAGCTAATAGTTTCTCTCTCTTTTTGAATGTTTGCTTTTGTAATCTAGCCATGTCATGAGGAATCTCAGGTAATAGGGACAGACCTTGTGCAAATATTTGGCCAACAGTCCTAGCTATTGTCCCAAAGCTGACAGCTAGTATCAGCTGCCAGACAAGTGATAGATAACTAACTTATAGATATTTGGACCTGAATGGCTTCTGCCATTAACAAAATCATTATAGCAAATATAGAAAGGAAATTGATAGTGGCTGGGGTAGTGATGGACAGGAGTATTGAATTGAACATATTTAAGAAGGTCTCATTTTCTTTATCTAGAAATAAAGAGTTTACAGTCTTGATCAGGGTTAGTGTGAGTGAAGAACTTAAAAAAATTAATTGAATTTTGTTAAATAGCCACATGTGGCTAGTAGCTATCATATTAGACAGTGCAGCTCCAGACAATTCATAACTTTTCCTGGCTCCAAAACACTATGGTTTTATATAGTTTGATTCTATTAACAGGTTTTATGATGTTGAACTAGATTTTCTTCACTCGGTTTTGAAGCTCTACTGAGGAGGAAGAATTGGTAGAATTTTATACTCATATTAATGGAAAGCCATGAAAAGTAGTTACCATTTTCAAATACCTACAATGTTCTATGCACTCTCAATATCTTTAATCTTCACAATGACTTCCTAAGGAGCCATTTTGCAGATGATGAAATTGAAGGAACTAGCTTGAGAATAAGAAATAAGGTAACTCAATAAGAAACAGTACCAGAAACCACCCAGTGTGTATAATGCCAAAGCATAGATCTTTTCCTTCCACGATGCATTAAACTTAAGCAAAACCTGGATTTGAAACTTGCCTTTTTAGCATACTAATTATGACAAGGAAGAAGTCACTAAATCTCTAGGAATGAGTTTCTTACTTATAAAATCAGAAAAATGATACATCATCGGAGCACTACAAGGATGACTGTGTATGACAGGACACAGTATCTTGGCAGGTATGTTTACTTTATCAAAACTATTGTAAAGAATTGGTTTGTTTCCATAGTACTCTCATACTTTTGGAAAAAATTGATTATCTATCTATCTATCTTTGCTTTTTACCCCATAACAATGCTATCAAGGGTTTGCCTTCCTTTACACTATCAGATCTTAAATTCACTATATAGATAAAATTAAATATTTTTATTCAATATTCCATTCAAATGCTAAGCCTGCTTTCTTCCTGTGCTTACAACCAGAAAGAACCTTTATTACTTTCTATGACCTTTTAAGATGTGTTAGCAAACACAGAATGCTGGTCTCAAATGACCCAGAAGCTATGGATGAGGAGTGGCATGAGTAACACACTGATGGTCCCACTCAGACAAAGTCCACACCCCCCTTGTGCCCAGGGGTGGACCAGTGCAAGGCTGGCACAAACAAGCCCAACACATGCTTGTTTGCAAACAATCACTGACTCCTGCTGTAGTGTGGCAGGGGACCTGTGGGCAGCATCACAGTCAAGTGATAGATGCCAGTGGGAGACTCCACAGGTGAGCAGGTATTGCACCATCAGTACATAAAAACTAACACTCAGCACCATGGGACTGTTCTTGATCTTTTTAGTTAGAATCCTTCAGATTCCTTACAATGAAAAATACAGCTTAGTGTTCACTTCCTTTGGGGCAGTCCAAAAATAATTTTGGATTATTGTTTTTCTAGCACTTTTACTATTAGTAAGCCACAATCTAGTATTTTGCATATTTTACGAACTTACTTTATTTCTAAGTTTCTAGTTTTCTTAGGTTGAACTATAGGTTATGACCATTCTTGTAGGTCAAAAATGGTTGAATATCAGCATTTCATATAGTTCCACATACTTACCTTGTGAATAAGAATTAGTGTTATCTTCTTAGAGAAATGGATTGGTATTTGGTGAAAACACCCGATTTACTTCTGTATTTCTACATACCTTCTGATGCTGTTTTTTGGTCCTCCCCAACTTAATATTTAATTTTTACTAAGAGCTCCTTGTCTCTTCCTTATCCTATACTGTTCAACAATTATTCCAATCTATCCTGGAAATAATTTATAAACGTTATTCTGGTAGTTTTAGAAATGTCACCAAATCACAGCAAAGTGCCTATCTGATGGGTGGTGGCGCAGTGGACACAATGTCAACCTGGGATGTCAGGTTCGAAACCCTGAGATCACTGGCTTGAGCACAGGTTCACCACCTTCAATGTGGGATCAGACATGACCCCATGGTCACTGGCTTGAACCCAAAGGTCATTGGCTTGAGCAAGGGGTCATTGACTCAGCTGGAGCACCCCTGGTCAGAGCACATATGAGAAGCAATCAGTGAATTCAAGTGACACACTTGCGAGGATCTTCTCATCTCTCTCCTTTCCTCCCTATCTCTCTCCCTCTCCCAAAAACAAATAAACAATAAAATACCCCGGCCATTTCCACCACTGGAGGTTGTTTTCTCTTTTTCTTATTAATCATTGGGCTTTGATGTTTAAGTCCTTTACAAACTAAGGTGACTTGAACTAGCATCTTCATGCCAGAGGATATAAATGCTCTTTCCTTCTCTACAGTGTCAGCCGGTGGTTCTACACACACAATCCACGAGGAGAGCTCCTTGCTCTGGATTCCACTTATCAGCTGGCACACAAGAGAAATAAGAACCATGGTTCCAGACTCCGCTCTCCCAGTGTTTGGAAGTCACATAGTTACACCTACATGCCCGGCAGGGGTCCAGGGTTGACCGCACATTCCAGAATTTGAGGGTTTGTCTTGGAAAACCTCCAGTTTGGAAAGTTGAGAGACCCTGATAATGAGCAGATGTCTGTGTATATCTGATTCTTCTAAACAGCTCTTCACTTCCTAACATCTGCTAAAGATATGGAGGAGAAAGATGTCCCTGAGGAACACCTAAGCTGTCAAAATATCCCTGGCCACCAAGGAAAGCCACTGCTTCATTATGCAGTTTGTTGGTAACAACATAACTTTCATCAGGGAGCTCCTTCATCAGCCCCCACAGTAACTTGTATCCTTGCACAGAGTTCACACCTCCGTCACAGGTACCTTAGTTATTTTCTAGAACCACTGGGTGAATTGAGCTGGAGGCCTAAGATTTGCAGATAGCCTTACTGTGAAGCTTCAGAACACCATTTATGACTCATTTTCTACTAATAACTTGTTTTAGTATCACGGAATCAAAATGTCATAACGTAAATGATCAGGAGGCCCTTGTATGTTTCATTTCTTCCTTGTGCACAGATTGTGATGTTAGTGTGTTAACTAAAGTTTGCATTCTTCCTCCTGCTTCTTTGTCCTCGTCCTCTTCTATGCTGTCACCTTGTCAGTGACATGTCACATCAGAACGAGGCAATGATTTTAACTCATTAGCCAAAAGCAATGCAGAATAGCCATGCTAACTCACAGTAATTAAGATGATTGGGTCACATTGCCAATAACTGTTACTGTCGGGGACAAATTCAGCAAAGAAATAAATCTTGAGGATGACCTCAGATGTGTAGTACATAAAATTCATTGACTTAGAAAGGTGCTCATTAACTGTGATTACTTTTATTAATTAGCCCAGAAGAAAAACAACCAGACAACCGAACCTAATAACTTTATTAGGATCACGGTGATGACCTGTTTGGACTTAAATTCTCTACTACTAATAAAATGAGAGAAAATAAAAATTTTGGTCTAAGTATGTATGAACATTTCTAACCACTGCTGCCCAGCTTCAGTCAAATAATAATGGGTTGCTTTAATTCATCTTGACAGACTCCATAATGCCTCACCACAGAAAGCACCTATCATCTATTTATTGAATAAATGCATATTAATAATTGGTAGAGGCTCTGAGACTGGACAATGCGACTAGATTTTGTTACTAATGTTATTTGGTATTGTGCAGTGGGAAGGACATACAGGTGAAAGTTCATTGTAAAATGGCAGTGTAAGTGTTATGAACATGATCAGTAGTTTAGAAGAGGAGCCACACCATGATTGGAATGACTATGTTCTAAGAATAGTTTACTTTCTCCCCTAAGATGCAGGGGAGGTTTTTGGCAAGTTGTCTTTTTTTATATATAATTAATTTTAATGGGGTGACATGGATAAATCAGGGTACATATGTCCAGAGAAATTATCTCTAGGTTATTTTGACATTTGATTATGCTGCATTCCCATCACCCAAAGTCCAATTGTCTTCCGTCACCTTCTTCCTGGTTTTCTTTGTGCCCTCTCCTCCCCCAACCTCTCCCTCTCCTCCCCCACACCCCACTCTTGTCCATGTCTCTGAGTCTCATTTTTATGTCCCACCTATGTATGGAATCATATAGTTCTTAATTTTTTTCTGATTTACTTATTTTGCTCAGTATAATGTTATCAAGGTCCATCCATGTTGTTGTAAATGATTTGATGTCATCATTTCTTTTAAGTACATAAGTAAATGTGAAAGCATAGATCTCCCAGTCCTTACCAGAGATTTTTTTATGGGCAAGAACTCAAGCCGTTTGGATATTCTGGTACTGGGGAAGTTAATGCCATTTTAAAAAAATTGAAAGTCTTTTAGAGAAACTGAAGATATGAGATAATGTATTCTGGGGTTACAAAGCTATGTGCAGGTTTGGTAATGAAGATAGCTGGTCCAGGAACTGACATGATAAAGTAACAGGTCTATTATTTCAAAAAAACCCCAGCAAATGGAGACATTCTGGAACTATTAAACATGTTTCCAGCCAGGCCCTTTACTAAATTGTAAATAGCATTCTTCAGTGTTATCAGTCTTTTAAATACCAAAATAAAACAAAACAAACCCACTAAAATCCAAAATAAAACAAGCCTCTAAGATAGCTTTCTATCCTGAAGGTTGTGCTTATTGCTCCTAAGAATCACAGCAATGAATCATTTCATTCTCTGTTTAGCAATTAGAACATATAAGGGACTGGGTGATATTACAACAGAAGTAGTATCATGGGGAATACTACTTTAAAAAAAACAGGGATCTTCCTTTAAATAATGATTTAAAAAAATCACAGCTCTCAGAGAAGGCATGTGTTTGGTTTGCTGTTAGAGCATTGTGACACGGTGGGAGAAGTTCCACTTGATAATGACAATAGTAGCTATTCCTGAATGACACAGTGATGCTTCTAAACTTCGGTGCTTTATGTACATGTAACATAGGCCGACTGGTGTGCTGGAGCAACAGAGGTGATCGTGCACGTACATCTCTTCCCAACTCTGCCTTCGGAACTGTCATTTTAGTCATCTGCAGTTGGCCAAAGTAAGGACATTTACAACATAGAAATTGGCAAATGCTACCAATCAGTTATGTGTTCCTGCCCACATGCCCCCCCCCCAACTCTCCCCCTACCCAATATTCTTTGCCCGGAAAAAACAGGTATTAAATATCTACTAGCTCATCACTGCACAGGGCTAAAACTTCTTATGTTATCACTTGTGTTGAATCTGTGATTTTATGAGGATATGGTTTTTAATGGGTTGTTGGAATGAAATCTGAAAATTGTAATCTCAAGTGTCACTATTTTCCTGTATCTTCCATATCAGCAGAAACAGTTGTCTCAGTCAGGTATCCTAGTTCTCAGAAATCTAGTTCACCAGGGCCGAAGCTCTCAGTGTAATATACCTGCCATTGGTCTAATGCCCTAGGGATGGATCTCAAAGCCTCTTAAGACAGCTTGAGTTTTCTGGAAGTCAAAGGCTGTACTGTGAAAAACATTGACCATTTGATTAAAAATATTCCATTAATGCCAAATGTTTGAAAATTTTCTCCAGAAGGCTGTTCCAGAAACTGTATCTAAATCATAGATGCCAATGAAAAGCAGAACTGACAGTTTGCTTTTCATTGGCATCTATGATTTAGATACAGTTTCTTACAGTTTGGAACTCAGGGGTGAGAGAACAGCTGGCCAAGCTCTTCCATATAATGGCCCTTAATACTGGAGTGGGGCTTACATTCAAGACATAAGCTTAGGGCCTAGTAGTAGACTGGCTGAGCAGGCTTTTTCTTTAAAATGCTAAAACTACTATTACCAAGCCTACTCTTTTGAATAAGTTTATGAATTAAGGTAGTTTTTTTCTCCCCACAGTAATTTCAGTGGTTTTCCAGACAAGGAAGACCAAGTGACCAGACATTTACAAATGGCAGCATGACAATGCTCTTTTGGAGTCTTCACTCACCACCCTTCACAATAATGGCTCCCCATGAATGGGTTCTAGAGTATTTCCGTCAAGTCTTGAAACATGAGATGTCATCAATATTGTAAACCCAAAGTAGTCTAACTTTTAAATTCTGGATATCCCCAGAATTTTATGTTGTTCCTTACCTTATTTGTTGCATGCTACTTTCCCACTCTATTTTCTAAGTTTCCATGGAATTGGCATTATCACATTAATATTTCTTCTTTTTCAGATCATTTTGAATTTCTCATTTATAAGACTATTTTGTCCTTCCTCTTTGAGTTTACTGAGTCTATAGGATGCTGTTTGTATTTCCTTTTACTTCTATTAAAAACAAGCAGCTCAGTTCTTGAATAAGCTTTTCTCATCTTACTCCAACAGAATCATAGTTTTATATAACTGTGAAGAAAATAATTACTTTAACTGTTATGCCAGTATCCACATATTGCTCCTTATTTTAGCACTCACCTTTGTTAGAAAGGGCATTACAGACCATCAAAAAGCCTTGAGTATTTAAACTAGTGATCAGTAGATTTGGGGTGCTTTTTAAATAATAGAAAACTATAATATAGTATTCCTTTCCAACAGCTAATAAAATATTTAGCACTTGGAGGAATGACAATGATTTACTTAAAAGAATAATACTCTTCATTTAGGTAAATACAATTCTGTTCGTCCTGAAGTGCAAACTATTTCCAGAACAATATAGAATAAAAGCCCAGGAGACTGTTTCTTAGAGATTAGAAAGACTGGATGTGATTGCCTTTATTCTGAACACATCTGGAATCATAGTTTAAAGCAGGGGTAGTCAACCTTTTTATATCTACCGCCCACTTTTGTATCTCTGTTAGTAGTAAAATTTTCTAACCGCCCACTGGTTCCACAGTAATGGTGATTTATAATGTAGAGAAGTAACTTTACTTTATAAAATTTATAAAGCAGAGTTATAGCAAGTTAAAGCATATAATAATAATTAATTACCAAGTACTTTATGTCAGATTTTCGCTAAGTTTGGCAGAATAAATCTTTATAAAACAACTTACTATAGTTAAATCTATCTTTTTATTTATACTTTGGTTGCTCCGCTACTGCCCACCATGAAAGCTGGAACACCTACTAGTGGGTGGTAGGGACCAGATTGACTACCACTAGTTTAAGGTATAAACTAAAAATTCAAAATCTCAGAAAAAATTTTGAGTAGTGTTCATTTGACACACTTACCAGGAGGCTGTAACAGAGACGAGAAGCCCCAATTTTTGGAACTCTCTGCTCAAACTCTGATGTTTAGCAGGTCAGCTTACCTAGTCACACAGTTTAGTTCTATTTCACCACATAAAGAATGTATTTTTAAGGTGCACCTGTGGCTTTTCAATGCAAAATGAAATTTACAATAGTTTTTGAAATTGTGGCTTTGACAAAGGAAACATCAGTAAATGTTTATAGACCTACCCAGAGGGCTGCTGTTTTAATAATTTCCATAGTTTACAGATATAAAATTAGAGTCATAAGGAGCCTTTGTTATGAGGAGTGCTCATGGTTAAAGGAAATTTGGTGCATCCCACTGGGTTATGTGTCATTCAGTGAGGTATGTTCCCTGAATCAGGGGCCAGATGGCAGATGCAGAAGTCTTTTGCTAGAATACATCTCTATAGAGGATAATGTCGCATTGGACTTGGTGACCAGGCTGACACTGAATGCAGCTCCGTCACGGTATTTAAATCACATTAAGGTTCTCTTTTATTTATGGCCCTCCTTGTGATTTTGTCTGGCTTTATGTCTAATTGCTAGCCTCCATGTGCTGATACGATGTATTATCAGTTCTGCCTTTTATCTTTGTAAAATGAACTCTGTAGCCCTGAGGTAGAGATCCCAGGGAGAAAAATTGTTACATATACCAATTTTAATTAAGCATAATCTTAATTAAAAGGACACCTTACTCTATATGCTATATTTTTATATTCCTGATACCCTTAAGGCTAGTTATTAGGGTGAGCATGGACACTTCCTGTCATACTTACAGAAGTTTAGAGGTAGAAGGACAACAGATCATATAGCTCAGTTCCTTGTGATAGGAAAACTAAACACAATTATGAATTCAGGGTCTTAGGTTTGGCTAAAGTAGAGAACAATCCAGACCTAAAAATCAAGTTGTGATACTTGGTTTAGTATTCTTCCCACTACTGTCAACTTCCTTCCCTTACAGCCACCAGACTTCAAATACATCTTTGTCATTGTTATCATCATCATCTCCTCATCATCAACTGTCCACAATAGGAAATGCCATCCATTTTGTTTTTTTAACCATGGGAGAAGGTCTTATTCTTTCTTATGGTCAAGAGAAAGTTGTATTTATTTGGTAAAACAAAAAAATCAACTGGAGTAGTATTGGTCATTTGGATGGATGTTTTCAATAGCGTTGTAGCTGTGTTAAAATCAATGGCAATGATGGAAAAACTGCAACTCTTGAAATTTAAGTCCTCTTTTTTTCTTTTTTCTTTTTCTTTCTTTTTTTTTTTTTTTTTTTTTTTGTATCTCTCTGAAGCTGGAAACGGGGAGAGACAGTCAGACAGACTCCCGCATGCGCCCGACCGGGATCCGCCCGGCACGCCCACCAGGGGCGATGCTCTGCCCCTCTGGGGTGTCGCTCTGCCGCGACCAGAGCCCCTCTAGCGCCTGGGGCAGAGGCCAAGGAGCCATCCCCAGCGCCCGGGCCATCTTTGCTCCAATGGAGCCTCGGCTGCGGGAGGGGAAGAGAGAGACAGAGAGGAAGGGGGGGTGGAGAAGCAAATGGGCGCCTCTCCTATGTGCCCTGGCCGGGAATCGAACCCGGGTCCCCTGCACGCCAGGCCCACGCTCTACCGCTGAGCCAACTGGCCAGGGCCACTCTTTTTTTCTGTATCAGTTTAAACAAAAAACTTCCCCTTAGACTACTTCCCTTTCCCTAAGCTCTACTCCATAGAGAGCAAAGCTTTTTTTTTGTTTTTGTTTTGTCTTCTGGTTGGCTCTTCAAGCAAGCATATCCACTGGACTGAAGTGGAAACTGGTCTAACCAAGTCTCTTCCTAGAATGCATCCCTAAGTAAGACTTCCACCTGTGCAGCCTTGCCAACCGTCGCGGTTTTTTTCTACCACTCCCACTCAATACTCAGCAATTCCTCTGGAGTATTTTTTAGTATAAATATGAGTTTGACCACATCCACACCACTGGCAACAACCTGAAGGACCTGCTATAAGGATTAGTATATACATTTAATACAGACAAAATGCCCCTCTGCAACAGGAAGTGGCAACATTCATTTAACACAGGTACAACCGGATTCAACACAGAAAAATCTTCGGCCACAGATTGTTAAATTATATTCCTGCTTTGCAATCCTTGATAATATTGCCATTTTTAAAACCATTAACATGAGAATACTTTATTTACTAAAAGTCAGTAGGCTACAGTCCTAAGACAGATGTTTAGTAAAAGGAGTCAAATCACCTAAAAGCATATAGGATTTTAAATTCTTATGCTAAGAGTTTCTCCCGAGTTATGTTTTCTTTAGAACTCAAGAGATAAATGTTTCAGAGATGACTCCTAAAGGACCAATGGAGATTGTTTATCAAGTTTAAGCTGGTTTGGCAAAATTGTTCAGCTCTGCTTCTTAAGAAATAAAACTTCAACAGTGAAAAGAAATCACTTGGAAAATAGCCGGATTTACATTCCACCACGGGACTCTGTAGGTCAATTCTTTATTCTCTTTTAGTAACTTCACATTAATATCAGGTTCTTGTGACAAGATTAGAACTTCCATTGTCAATTAATAGAATTTCAACATTTTTGAAAATTAAAATTTCAACGCCTGCTCTTTATGAGTTGAATACTATCTCTGACATGAAGGATAACTTTTTAGGAGGAGCCAACCCCCCCCCCCAAAAAAAAACAAGACAGTAAATAAGAAACACTAACAACTCCCCTATAGGCACGATGTTTGACTCCACAACCTGTTTCAGCCACGAAAGGAAAAAGCTAACATAGGAATAGCCTCCAATGACCTCTGCCATGTCCACCAATAAGAATGAGGCTATTAGCTAGAGTGAGTCTGATGTTTCCTTGCTCTTAAAACTTAAAAACTTAACTGATCTTGAGGATTTACTATTTAACACTTTCAGTTCTTTACAAGATATTCATACTAAATGTTTCACTAAGTCCTCCCTGTCCAAAGATGATGTAAGAAAGAAGTGACAAATAAATAATGGATAGGCAATTCTTCGAATAAAATGTTCTCCAGGGAAATGTCAGATTAGGATTTAAGAAAGTAACTCGATTATGTCATTAGTAGGTTACCTCCCTACACACACAGACACACACGCACTTTGGTAGATAACGCTTTTTACAAAACCCTACCACAGAGGTCCCCAAACTACGACCCGTGGGCCGCATGCGGCCCCCTGAGGCCATTTATCCGGCCCCCGCCGCACTTCTGGAAGGGGCACCTCTTTCATTGGTGGACAGTGAGAGGAGCATAGTTCCCATTGAAATACTGGTCAGTTTGTTGATTTAAATTTACTTATTCTTTATTTTAAATATTGTATTTCTTCCCGTTTTGTTTTTTTACTTTAAAATAAGATATGTGCAGTGTGCATAGGGATTTGTTCATAGTTTTTTTATAGTCCGGCCCTCCAATGGTCTGAGGGACAGTGAACTGGCCCCCTGTGTAAAAAGTTTGGGGACCCCTGCCCTACCATCTGCCATCACAGATTCCAAAGTAACAACTGCAGAGGGTGCAATTCAGACAAAGAAGTTTTGTTTATTACTAACCTGATTCAGCTCAGGGATTCTTTTCTGGGCTAGAGAGCAAGATGAGAAAATTCTGTAACTCCTTTTCCCCGGGCACCACTCTGGTTCCTGTTTAGCAGCCTTAAGCCCCTTACCAGTGAATATATGTGAGATGTAAGAGAGAAATGCAAAGCACAAGGAAACTAAAAAAAAGCTAAAGTCCAAAGGCAACGAGACAGATAGTCATCAGCCAGAAACAATCACTTGTAACCTTCTGGTTAAATGAAAAACTCTACCTTACAATAAATACCACAGCCTAGCAGCCAGAACCTATTAGCACTACCACTCATGAGGAATGAGGATTAGAGCAGGGTATACTCACTCTTTGAAACTGGAGTGTGCTGCTACTGTGAGAACTGAGATTTAGAACATACTTTTAGTCTGACACCAGACCAGTGGTGGGATTCAGCCAATTCGCATTGGTTCAGCAGAACTGATACTTAATATTTTGTTGAGTTTGGCGAACCGGTTGTTAAAATGGCACTTGTAATCAGGGTTCTCTCTAAGGTGGGCACCTGAACAGCTGCCCAGTGTGGAAATCACAAATTTATCTTCCTTACTTTTTTAAACGTTCATCTGCGTAACAGCATATTCTAAGCGCTCGTAGTAATGTTCATTCTGTCCATAGGTTAAAAAAAAAAATTGGCCCTGCCGGTTGGCTCAGCGGTAGAGCGTCGGCCTGGCGAGCGGGGGACCCGGGTTCGATTCCCGGCCAGGGCACATAGGAGAAGCGCCCATTTGCTTCTCCACCCCACCCTCCTTCCTCTCTGTCTCTCTCTTCCCCTCCCGCAGCCAAGGCTCCATTGGAGCAAGGATGGCCCGGGCGCTGGGGATGGCTCCTTGGCCTCTGCCCCAGGTGCTGGAGTGGCTCTGGTCGCGGCAGAGCGACACCCCAGAGGGGCAGAGCATCGCCCCCTGGTGGGCAGAGCGTCGCCCCTGGTGGGCGTGCCGGGTGGATCCCCGTCGGGCGCATGCGGGAGTCTGTATGACTGTCTCTCCCCATTGCCAGCTTCAGAAAGATACAAAAAAAAAAAAAAATTGCGAGAATACCAGTCAAGAAGCAATATGGAAATATCAAATAACAATTTTATTGTTTTTTGTCAGATATTATTTAGTATATTACATTAATATTTTAAAACTTTCTTATAACAATCTAGTTTTGTGTACCTTTTATTGTTCTTTTTAAAGTGTCAAATGCATAAAATAATAAACTACCTTTCAGTATATCATCTTTTTATACTTAAAAGAAGGTCATTAGGGCAGAGAACCTGCTGTTAAAATTATTTGAATCCCACCACTGCACCAGACTGCCTGGATTTGAATGCCAGCTTCACTATTTGCCAGCTGTTGGGAAAGTAAGTTCTTCATGCCTTTTTCTCATTGCTAAAGATGGTATTTTCAACTTCATTGGATTGCTATGAGAATCAATTAAGATTAATATATGTAAAATATCTGGAATAGTGCCTGGCATACAGCAAATGCTCAATAAATGTTATCTATTATTATGTTATCATGATTACTATACATCTGGCTTTGACAAATAATTTTGCTTTAAAATAAAAAATAGAAATGGGTGGTAGCTAGAGAGGATAATGAAGCCAAAAGAGAGATTTTTGTTTCAATGTGGGAGAAAAAAAATTCTAAGTGTGCAGAGTTGGTTTACCTGGGGGTTGGGATTTTACCAAGAGAGTACACTACATGAAATGGAACAGAAATGAGCAAATACAAGAGTGAGTGACCGTGATGGACTGATGATAAAAATTTGGGGTAAGAGAGTAAAGGGGAGTAAGAGGGTTTGGCATAGTTGAGTCAGTAAAAAGATGGTAAGATCAATGGGGATGAAGAATTACTGGAGTTGGCGTAAGAGAAAATACAATTGGAAGAACAGGACAGAAAGTGGTAATTCAGAGAGTGGAAATATTAAAACTGAGGAAAAGATTCAATTACAGCCACAGACAAGGTTTAGGACTTGATCATGAGAGTGAGAGATTAAAGGAACCTGAAGGATAAATTTGCCAGAATGATTTTACAATCTTACATGCCTTACATCAGCACAGAGACCCTGATGTGACCTAGCTTCACGTTATTTCTCTGATCTTACCTCCTGTTTTTTCCCTTGCTTTTCTGCAGCCATATGGCCTTTTTCTGCTGCTCTTTCAGTACACCAAATATGCTCTGCTTCAGTCCTTGCACTGGCTCCTTCGGCCCATACACTTTCCCCCAAGGTAATTACCGTATTTCCCATGTATGAGACGCACCTTAATTTTGGGGCCTGAAATCTGAAAAAAAAAAAACCCCATATATTACATACAGTAATTGAATTCGTTTTATTCATCATAAAACTCACACAACTCCTCATCACTGTCAAAACTCCCATCTAGGCCCTGGCCGGTTGGCTCAGCGGTAGAGCGTAGGCCTGGCGTGTGGGGGACCCGGGTTCGATTCCCGGCCAGGGCACATAGGAGAAGCGCCCATTTGCTTTTCCACCCCACCCCTCCCTTCCTCTCTGTCTCTCTCTTCCCCTCCCGCAGCCAAGGCTCCATTGGAGCAAAGATAGCCCGGGTGCTGGGGATGGCTCCTTGGCCTCTGCCCCATGCGCTAGAGTGGCTTTGGTCACGGCAGAGCAACGCCCCAGAGGGGCAGAGCGTCGCCCCTGGTGGGCGTGCCAGGTGGATCCCGGTCAGGCGCATGTGGGAGTCTGTCTGTCTGACTGTCTCTCCCCGTTTCCAGCTTCAGAAAAATACAAAATAAATAAATAAATAAATAATAAAATAAAATTCCCATCTATTAGCTTGTCCTCATCTGTGTCTGATGATGAACCACTGTTTTCATATATTGCCTTGTCCTCAGTTCCATCTATGGCAGCGGTTCTCAACCTATGGGTCACGACCCTGGCAGGGTCGCCTAAAGCCATCGGAAAATACATAATGCATATCAGGTATTTACATTCTGAATCATAACTGTAGCAAAATTACAGTTATGAAGTAGCCACCAAAATTATTTTTTGGTTTGGGGTCACTGCAACATGAGGAACTGTATTGCGGGGTCACGGCATTAGAAAGGTTGAAAACCACTGATCTATGGCGTTTGAAATGCCACACTTCTTAAATGACTTGACAACAATCACCCATCTTCATATTATCCCAGGATCTTCTCACTCAGCTACAAACTTCTCCTGTAGTTGGTTTCTTCACTCTTCCTGCTGGTGTCAAATTGTCCCCAGAAAACTTCAGATTGGTTCTATTCGTTTCTCATGGCAGCTTTGAAGGGTTTGTTAATGCTGACATCAAGTGGTTGGAGCTGGCACGTCAAGCCTCCAGACATGACAGCAAGTTTTACTTTTGCTCTGCAGCAATCTTCTTTGTGTTTTTTGTTATGTGTGCCCTGAACTGATCAAGCACCAATGGAGCAGGTTTTCATAAGAGCCCACCTGGTCTCCTCCTCTAAACTTTCTCAAACCAGATCTTCATCCCATCCTGATCCATCCAACCCTTGTCATGAATGTGGACAATCACTCCTCAAGGAATGTCTTCTTTTAGCATTGTATTGCGTTTGAAAATCAGCATAGGAGGCAGTTTGGTTCCATTGGCACAACAAGCTAGAACAACTGTATAATAGCTCTTTTCATGTCCACTTGTCTTCACAGTTCCAGTTTTCACCCCCTTTTTATCAACAGTTCTGTTACTTGGGATATCAAATTGAAGGGGAACTTTGTCCATATTTGCAATCTGTCCCAACTCAAAATGATGTGTCTTCCGACACTGGATGACAAAACAATGAAATTCAAGGACATTCTGCTCACAGCTTTCAGACATCTCTTGGGCAAGTCTTGTGCGTGTACACATGCTTAGTCCATCCTGTTTCATGAACCTGAAGCACCAATTGTGTCTTCCTTTGAAATCAGGAACTTCTTTTTCATCAACTTCTTGCCTCATGCTGAACCATCTTTGTGCACACAGGAGTGCCAATTGCCCTTTGCTCCTCAATCCATATCTTCAGTTCCCTCTCTAAATCAGGCCATTTTGCTGACTTGCTTCTCATGGCCTCCCTCTGCTGTGGCGTTTTCAGTAGGGTTTCTTCTTCCCGTAGCCAGTCTCGGATTGATTTCTCAGTTGGAGGAGGACCAAACTTATGTTCAGCAGCACAATTTCCATTCACTTTTGCCAACTGGATCACTTTTAACTTGAATTCAGCACTGTATGAAAATCTTCTCTGAGCCATTTCTGGGCAGAATGTGGCAAAATGTAACCTACTAGTAACGAGTGTAATATACCAGTAACGAGTGTGAAACAATGAGCACAAAAAGAACAAGCATGAAGAAGTGGAAAATGCAAGTGTAAAAAAACCCCAACTATAACCACTGTATAAAACATACCCCGTTTTTAGACCCAAAATTTTTTGAGTGTCTTACACATGGGGAAATACAGTACATGACTAACTCCCTCATCTTCTTGAGCAGTTTGTTCTGTCAGTTTTGCATGGACATTGACATCTTGAAGATTTAGGACGTGGATAGTGTTGCAGAGATTGACTAGGAGCTAATAATCTTCAAGGCTGTGGCACACTGGAGACTTGTTAGGTAACTGCATTCCAGGGGCAGTAGTGAGCAATATAGCCTGACAGCATGAGCTTCATGCACTTCATTTCAAAGATGAAGATTTTCAGAGAGGAAAGAGGGAGAAGAGTCTAGAAGTAGCAATGAACACATACGATCAAACATTTCTTTTATCTGAAGTTATAAAATGTATAAGGTTATTGGTATATATTTCATAAGTTTGTTCAGGTTATTGGTAGAACCTACATAAAGTAAGCCCTAGCTGAATTTACTGTCAATTGCACACACTTAATTTTGCTTGTGTTTTTAGGCAATTTAGTAGATCGACTAGAAAATGGGACATGAGAACAAGATAAAATTTACTGTTGTGCCAGTATAACTATTTATAACCCTTTGATTTTAGCAGTAATTATGTGAAGAATTAACTTTCGTTTAAACTATGTGAGCCTAATACCATGCAGTGGACTGTGTACTCTAACTAGAGTTCTGGAGTATTAATCCAAATAGCCATACTAGCTTTAGTCTGAGCAAGGAGGCAATTGCCTGTTGTTGAAGGAGAAAATACAACAGTAGCAGATGTCTCCTAGAGAAAAATGGATCTTTAAAGTTATATATGAGAGAACCTAAGTTTCTTCCAAATTTCCAGTGAATGTCCTGAAGTATTTATTGTATTGGCCTTCTGAGTGACAGAGATCTCATAACATATGATCTGTGATGTATGGAACTCTCAAAGGACTTGAAAATACTAACTAAACAACAGCAGGGGTCTTAACAAACCATGTTACCATAATAGTATTTTTCACCTTCAGTAAATAAGGTTTTGGTTCTGAAACGACACCATAACAGACATTTTAAATTAGCAGCTTGGTCACTAGGAACAAAGAGAAATAAGTAACAATAGATTTCATGTAAAAACAACCAAGTGACAAAGCAGAATACAAAATTTACACCAAAGGGTATAATATTTGCTCATTTTATATATGCATGTTTAACTTGCAAAAAATAAAATACTCTCATTCTTAATTGATTTATCTTCATGAAATACACATCTAGTGACTACAGCGAGTAAGAAGCACTGATCTAATAGTCTAAAATGACTGACATAAGCTATATGCAAAAAAAGAAAAGATAGTTTGAGGAGCTAAAAAGAACACTGACTTGAAGCATAACTACATCTTTCTTATAACATGACTTCATATTGTTTTAGAGCAGTGGTCGGCAAACTCATTAGTCAACAGAGCCAAATATCAACAGTACAATGATTGAAATTTCTTTTGAGAGCCAAATTTTTTAAACTTAAACTATATAGGTAGGTATATTATAACCTGAATGCCTGCATGTGGTATTTTGTGGAAGAGCCACATGTGGCTCATGAGCCTCAGTTTGCTGACCAGAATTTTAGAGGAATAACAGGCCTATTTACATGAACTTCTATCAATCAAAAAAAGGCTTTCATGTAAAAGTATGTCTTAAGACTGTCTTATATTGAAAAGTTTACAAGTTAGTATTTAATCATTGGAGAAGATATTTCGGAAAATTAGGAAAGCTATAAATTCACAATAATTAATGGTTTAGCTTCTGAAGTTTAGACCAAGATCTGGATTGAACATATACTTTGGATCCTTAAAAACTGACATTAAGAAAACCTGACCAGGCAGTGATACAGCAGACAGAACATTTGACTGGGATGCAGAGGACCCTGGTTCAAAACCCTGAGGTTGCCAGCTTGAGCGTCGGTTCACCCACTTGAGTGTGGGGTCGCTGCCTTGAGCATGGAATCATAGACATGACCCCACGGTGGCTATCTTGAACCCAAAGGTCACTATCTTGAAGCCCAAGGTCACTGGCTTGAGCATAAAGTCCTGGCTTGAGCCAGGGGTCACTCTGCTGAAGCCCCCCATCAAGGCACATATGAGAAAGTAATCAATGAACTACTAAGATGCCTTAACAAAGAATTGATGCTTCTGATCTCTCTCCCTTCCTGCTTGTCTTCTGTCCCTATCAGTCCCCCTCTTTGTCTCTTTCTCTCTCAAAAAAAAAAAAACCCCCAAAAATTGACATATAAAGAAAAAATTTAAAGTCTTTAACAATGTTGGGGAAGAAAAAGTCTGTATTGTTTAATTGGAAATTATGAATAATCCCTGAAAACCCAGAAGGCTTGTGGAATCTGATTAAAGGAGAAAATTTTAATCCAAATTATGTATTACAGTAAAATGGCCCCCAAAAGTGGGAAGGGCTCCAAAGGTTTGGGTGCTTTTAGTTCAGCCATGGAAGAAGCTGAAGTTCAGACTTCAACTTCTAAAAGACACCGTATTGGTTGTTCTCTTTCCCTATAATGACTAGAAACAGGTTGAATTAATAGAACATGTACAGAAAGGTTAACAAGAAAATTGAAACGTAAGATGAACAGACAAGCAAGAATTACCAAATATTTGAGAAAACCAACACTATGAACGAAAGGCATCAAACTCAACAAAAATAACCTACTATCAAACTCAAGGGGTCACATGGATGTCTTTCAGTAGTTTTATTTACTTGAAGGTGATTCATATCCAAATCTCTGCCTTCCCAAAGGGAGGCTTAGCCACTGTTTGTATACACTATTTGGTTAATTACATGTTGATTTCTTTTCCCTTCCCTTCCTTCCTTCCCTTCCTTACTCACTCTCTCTTTCTTTTGCAGTTGGCTACACTTATCCAGCTGGGTTACTGTTGTTAGTAATCAGGGTTTCATGAAGAGCAGCCGCAAAGAAATGAGGCAGCAACAATACAAGTGGAGGACCTCAATCTCTCCAGGACTGAAGTGCCTTGGAGAGATCACCTATTCAATTTATTAAGCAGAAACATGACATCATGCATGAGAAACTAACAAGCAGAATACAGTGTTCAATCTTATTATTTAGTTTTGCAAAACTGCTTAGATTTCTCTTGCCCTTTCTGAGACATTAACACCACACCATCTGCTGTCTGATTCCTGACCCGCAGAAAGCTCCAGCAGAGCCAAGCATTGCATCCTGGAGGCCTTCCCTGGATGGGCGACTGCCTTCAGTCATGTAGGCTTGGTCTCAACCTTCACTTCCTCAGGATGGGAACAGAAAGTCACTCAGTGCTTTGGCTTTCCTCTAACATTTCCCCCCTTTTTCTTTAACTCATTCTGCAGCATTATGGTATACAAGGAGGCTCGTCCTCCGGAATGACACAAGTTGCTTCTGCTCTTTCTCTAAACTAAGCAAATACAAAAACATAAACAGCAATGACAATTAATGCGCTTATTGTAGAAGCTCCTAATAATTGCAAATGTTTAACAGGGTTTAGTTCAGATAATCCATCAGCAATACTATCTAATAAAGGTGTACCTGAAAGCCATTTTAGTTTTTCTCTTAAAGTGTCACATATATCTTTTTTAGAGCCTCATCTATTAAATACATTTCAGGCAACTTTTGCCATTGTCTATGCATATGAACAGGGATCAAGACTCCTGTTCTAGCTTAAATATAAACACTGTCTATAAAATACTATGCTATGTTTTAACATTTAGGAAATATAACATTTATTAAGAACCACCCAGACCTTGCGACACTTATCCTATCTGACAGTGAAAAATTAATCTCTGAGAAAACAATAGAGCAAAACGAAGACTTAAGAACATATACAATTAATATCCTAAGAAGGCCAAGAGGAAATTACATCCATGAAACAAAATAGGCTCTTAATAACAAGAATCTTAGAAATAAAAGTGTTTGTGTAAAAAAACCAACCAACCAAATCAACCCCCCAAACAACTCATCAGATAGACTGATTAACAGAACAAACATAGCTTTAGAGTCAAGCAGTTATGTTGGAAGATTGACCTACAGAATTCTCCCAGAGCAAATTGCAGAAGACAAAGAGGAAAAAAAGTATAAAAGAAAAAGGTAAGAGACATGAAAGATCCAGGAGTTCTGATATCCACCCTGAAGAAGTTCCACAAGGATATAACAGAAAGAATTAAATAGAATAAGCAGAAAAATAAAAATATCCTAGAATTGAAATCTTCAATTTGAAAAGAGTCCAGAAAGTGTTGGGTAGAATAAAATGAAAAATAAAAGACACATTGTGGTGAACTTTTAGAGTATCGTGGATAAAAAATGTTAAAATTTCCACAAAATATCATTGATAAAAGAATTAAGTCAGACTGGTACCAGACTACCCAGGTACTGGATATAAGAGGACAATGAAATACTATTTTAAGATCTAAAAGAATTCTACCCCCAATCAAATTGGAAAGAAATACATCTTCAGATGCACAAAGATTCAAAAGTCCTAATGAAAAAAGTTACTGCCCTGGCCGGTTGGCTCAGCGGTAGAGCATCGGCCTAGCGTGCGGAGGACCCGGGTTCGATTCCCGGCCAGGGCACACAGGAGAAGCGCCCATTTGCTTCTCCACCCCTCCACCACGCTTTCCTCTCTGTCTCTCTCTTCCCCTCCCGCAGCCAAGGCTCCATTGGAGCAAAGATGGCCTGGGCGCTGGGGATGGCTCTGTGGCCTCTGCCCCAGGCGCTAGAGTGGCTCTGGTCGCAACATGGCGATGCCCAGGATGGGCAGAGCATCGCCCCCTGGTGGGCAGAGCGTCGCCCCTGGTGGGCGTGCCGAGTGGATCCCGGTCGGGCGCATGCAGGAGTCTGTCTGACTGTCTTTCCCTGTTTCCAGCTTCAGAAAAATGAAAAAAAAAAGAAAAAAAAAAGTTCCTGGAGGGCATATTCCAACAAAAGATAAATAATATCAAGGGATAATATGCATGTATACAACCATGAAAGGCAGAGAAAATAAAAAATTAAGAGTTAAAGGGTGTTGATTAAAAAATATGCCTGCAAGAATAAAGATAATCAAGATGGCTATATTACCCAAAGCAATATACAAATTTAATGCAATTCCCATCATACTTCCAATGGCATTTTTTAAATAAATAGAGCAAAAAATCATCAGATTTATATGGAACTATAAAAAACCCCAAATAGCCAAAGCAATCCTAAAGAAAAAGAATGAAGCTGGGGGCATTACACTACCTGACTTCAAACTCTATTATAGGGCCACGACAATCAAAACAGCATGGTATTGGCAGAAAAACAGACACTCAGACCAATGGAACAGAATAGAAAGTCCAGAAATAAAACCACATATATATAGTCAAATAATTTTTGATAAAGGGGCCAACAACATACAATGGAGAAAAGAAAGCCTCTTCAATAAATGGTGCTGGGAAAACTGGAAAGCCACATGCAAAAGAATGAAACTGGACTACAGTTTGTCCCCCTGTACTAAAATTAACTCAAAATGGATCAAAGATCTAAACATAAGACCTGAAACAATTAAGTACATAGAAGAAGACATAGGTACTCAACTCATGGACCTGGGTTTTAAAAAGCATTTTATGAACTTGACTCCAATGGCAAGAGAAGTGAAGGCAAAAATTAATGAATGGGACTACATCAGACTAAGAAGTTTTTGCTCAGCAAGAGAAACTGATAACAAAATAAACAGAAAGCCAACTAAATGGAAATGATATTTTCAAACAACAGCTCAGATAAGGGCCTAATATCCAAAATATACAAAGAACTCATAAAACTCAACAACAAACAAACAAACAAACAAACAATCCAATAAAAAAATGGGAAGAGGATGTGAACAGACACTTCTCCCAGGAAGAAATACAAATGGCCAACAGATATATGAAAAGATGCTCATCTTCATTAGTTATTAGAGAAATGCAAATCAAAACTGCAATGAGATACCACCTCACACCTGTTAGATTAGCTATTATTAGCAAGACAGGTAATAGCAAATGTTGGAGAGACTGTGGAGAAAAAGGAACCCTCATCCACTGTTGGTGGGAATGTAAAGTAGTACAACCATTATGGAAGAAAGTATGGTGGTTCCTCAAAAAACTTAAAATAGAACTATCTTATGACCCTGCAATCCCTCTTACTGGGTATATACCCCCAAAACTCAGAAACATTGATACGTAAAGACACATGCAGCCCCATGTTTATTGCAGCATTGTTCACAGTGGCCAGGACATGGAAACAACCAAAAAGCCCGTCAATAGATGACTGGATAAAGAAGATGTGGCACATATACACTATGGAATACTACTCAGCCATAAGAAATGATGACATCGGATCATTTACAGCAAAATGGTGGGATCTTGATAACATGATACGAAGCGAAATAAGTAAATCAGAAAAAACCAGGAACTGCATTATTCCATACGTAGGTGGGACATAAAAGTGAAACTAAGAGACATTGATAAGAGTGTGGTGGTTACAGAGGGGAGGGGGAAAGGGAGAGGGAAAGGGGGAGGGGGAGGAGCACAAAGAAAACTAGATAGAAGGTGACAGAGGACAATCTGACTCTGGGTGATGGGTATGCAACATAATTGAATGACAAGATAACCTGGACTTGTTATCTTTGAATATATGTATCCTGATTTATTGATGTCGCCCCATTAAAAAAATAAAATTAAAAAAAAAAAGAAAAAAATATGCCTGACCTGTGGTGGTGCAGTGGATAAAGTGTCAACCTAGAAGTCACTGGTTTGAAACCCTGGGCTTGCTGGTCAAGGCACATATATAAGTTGATAGATACTTCCTGTCCCCCCCCCCCTTATTTTTCTCTCTCTTTCTCCCCTCTCTAAAATGAATAATAAAATATAATGTGGAAATAGATACACACATTGAGGTAAAATGCAGATTGGTGGTTCCCAGGGGTTCGGGATAAGGGGGAATGGGGCAACTATTGAATGTATACAAAGATTCCTTTTGGGCTAATGGAAGTATTTTAGAACTAGCTAGTGGTGACTATTGTACAGCATTCGCATTAAATGTCACTAAATTGTTATAAGGGTTAATTTTATAACAATTTGCCTCAATTAAAATAAATGTTCTGCCTGACGAAGCAGTGGTCCAGTGGATAGAGCGTAGAACTGGGATGCGGAGAACCCAGGTTCAATACCCTGAGGTTGCCAGCTTGAGCACAGGCTCATCTGGTTTGAGCAAAGCTCACCAGCTTGGACCCAAAGTCGCTGGCTTGAGCAAGGGGTTACTCGGTCTGCTGAAGGCCCACGGTCAAGGCACATATGAGAAAGCAATCAATGAACTAAGGTGTCGCAACAAAAAACTGATGATTGATGCTTTTCATCTCTCTCCGTTCCTGTCTCTGTTCCTATCTATCCCTCTTTCTGACTCTCTCTCTCTGTCCCTGTAAAAAAAATAAAAAAAGAAATGTTCCATGAAAAAAGCAACTAGTCCAGCCTGGAACTCAAACAATTATACATATAAGTGCTTTTCTTTGAGGCAACCACTCTACTTCAGTACACCTCAGAAGTGCTTTATGTGTTACTCACACAGGGCATTAAAGAGATGTGTCGAGATTTAATACAATTAATACATTTTAGAAATAATATGGGGGCCAAATTTTAGGTGATAAAAAAGAACAGGTTGCTGAACGGGAAAAAAGCATGCTCAAGTTCTTGTGTTGCTGGTGGGAAAACATACGGATGCTGATTGAAGTAGGTGTTAATTAAAAATTAAGTTAAGCCTGACCAGGCAATGGTGCAGTGGATTGAGCATCAGACTGTGATACAGAGGGCCCAGGTTTGAAACCCTGAGGTTGCTGGCTTGAGTGTGGGATCTCTAGCTTGAGCCCAAGGTGGCTGGCTCGAGAAAGGGGTCACTTGCTCTATTGTAGCCCCCTGGTCAAGGCATATGAGAAAGCAATCAATGAACAACTAAGGAGACTAAGGAGCTGCAACAAAGAAATGATGCTTCTCATCTCTCTCCCTTCCTGTCTTGTCTCCATCTGTCCCTCTGTCACACACACACAAAAAGTTAGTATTTGTTGAGAGTGAAACTTTGTTTTATTTAAAAAGCCACTTAAAAGCTCTTACTCAACACATTTCTTGTGTCTACAGAAAAATTCCAACAAAATTATTTTTAATGGTAGAATAAAAGTCTTCCCCTTATAATCAGAAGCAAGAGAGGAATACCAGCTATCACTACTAATATTCAATATTGTACTGGAAATCCTTGCTAATGTAAGAACACAAGAAAATGACTAGAGATGAATACTATTGGAAAGCAAGATATAAATGTCACAATTTTCAGATTGGCTGTTTAGAAATTTCAAGAGAACCGACTGAAAAATATTAGAATGAGAATTCAGTAATGAGAGATGATATAAGACTGTCATACAGAGAATCAGTAGTTTCCCTTAATATGAGCAATATCCAATTAGAAAATTTTAGGGAAAACCCAATCACAATAGCAACAAACATTAAAAGATAACAGAACTAAAATTTTAATGTACAATTCTTTATAAAGAAAACCAAGACTTTCCTGTAAGATATCCAAGATGACAATAAATGGAAAAACATACCATGTCCCTAAAAAGACTTATCTTCCCATTTTCTATAAATTTACCTTCCACAAATTCAGTACAGTTCTAAGTAAAAGTCCCTTCAGGTTTCAAATGGAATTTGACAAATTGGAAAAGAAATATGGTTAAGAATAGCCAGACTTTATTTTTAAGAAGTAAAACAAGGAAAATGTATCCCATAAAGTAGATGTTTTAAAATAATAGCTTATTCTCTTAATCATTCAGTGAATATTGCTTGTATGCATATGATATACTAGAACACTTCCAGGAAAACGAACGTGTACAAAACCCCAGGTCTCAGAATTCATATAAGGACCTCTGATTCTAATAATGGTAGATTAATTTCAGTAAATTCTCGCTCACTGAGGTCAACCAGAAGTTGAATTACTTTCCTGGACAGTTGGCTGTGGAGAGCGTTGGCCCAGTATATGGATGTTCTGGGTTCGATTCCCAATCAGGGCACACAGGAGAACTGACCATCTGCTTCTCCACCTTTCCTCCTCCCCTCCCCCCTTCTCTCTCTCTTTTCCTCTCCTGCAGCCATGGTTCAATTGGTTCCAATGCACTGGCCACAGGCACTGAGGATGGCTCCACAGAGACTCCACCTCAGGCGCTAATAGCTTGGTTGAGAGAATGGCTCCAGATGGGGGTTGCTGGGTGGATCTTGGTCAGGGCACATGCAAGAGTCTGTCTGTATCTCCCCTCCTCTCACTTAGAAAACTAAGGAAAAAATAATAAAATAAATGATTTGATCTGTATTAAAAAAAAAGGTTGGATTACTAAAAACAAAAATATCATGTAAGCATCAAAGAAATAATGAGAGTAAGGAGTTACTGAGTCAAAGTCTAAAAGAAGACAAGAAATCCAGTGGGGCTACCCCGTAAGGGAGACATTTATTTTTATTCTGAGGACATCTCCTCCTAATTCGAAGAAATAGCTATGAAACTCAGTGTACATTCAATGGCTTCATGGGGCTTAGAGATCTAAACCATATTCACAGGGTAAAAGCTGAACTGGAGGTATATGAGCCTTCCTTGATCTACCACTTATAGCCTGACTCTGGTCATTTTGATCAGCCAGGAAAACATAAACCTTGAACTTGGATTACATGCTCTAAACTAGTCATACCCATTGGCACCTGGCAGAAGAAAATGACTACAGGAGAAGACACCATCCTAGGTTTCAAAATAATTATACAATAGTTTCCAAATACAATATCCAGCATATTGTTAATATAAGGCACATAAGAAAACAAGACATCATGAACAAGAAGCAGAAAAAGCAACTATCAATAAACTCAGACCCACAATTAATTTAGATTGTGGAATTATCAGAAGCACAAGGATATAAAAATTACCACACAGACTATATTTAAAGAAATAACAGTCAACTAGGCTATTAGAAACAATAAGCACATCTGCAAAAGAACCAATAGAAATTCTAGATCTGAAAAATATAACAAAGTTAATACCTAGGTAGATGGTGTTTAACAGTAGCTAAGAAATTAGTAAACTTAAAGATCAAAAGACACTATCTAAAATGCAGCACCAAAAAACAAAGAGATGAGCCTGACCAGGTGGTGGCACAGTGGATAGAGCGTCGGACTGGGATGCAGAAGACCCAGGTTCGAGACCCCGAGGTCGCCAGCTTGAGCGCGGGCTCATCTGGTTTGAGCAAAAGCTCAGCAGCTTAGGCCCACGGTCGCTGGCTCGAGCAAGGGGTTACTCGGTCTGCTGAAGGCCCACGGTCAAGGCACATATGACAAAGCAATCAATGAACAACTAAGGTGTTGCAACGCACAATGAAAAATGATTGATGCTTCTCATCTCTCTCTGACTCACTCTCTGTCTCTGTATAAAAACAACAACAAAGAGATGAAAAATAGAGAAGGTAAAAAGCCAGAAGAGGCAATGAGAAGGATTAAATGTAAGTAAATAAATTTAATTCGAGTCTTAAAGAACAAGAAAACAAGGCAGAAAAAATAATTGGGAACAATTGCTAGAAAATTTCTAGCAGCTCAGCTAAGATCCCAACCTTGACAATAATAAAAAGAAATTCCCAAATAGAGATATTATAATAAAATTTAAAAAACTAGAGAAAAAGTTTAATTTTTTTATTGATTTTAATTTGTGTTTACATAGATTCTAGAAAGTTTATTTTAAAATGAGCAACAGTTAAACCAGCAAGAATGAGGCAGAAAATGGTCAAATAACAGCTTCAATAATATGCAGCGGGGAAAATAACTGCCAATCTACACAGATCCCCATACCCAATAAAAAGAATCGTCAAGAAATAAGTGAAAAAAGGTGTCTTCACAAAAACATCTGCCACAAAGACCTTAAAAAATTCAGAAGGAGGGGCACAAAGAAAACTAGATAGAAGGTGACAGAGGACAATCTGACTTTGGGTGATGGGTATGCAACATAACTGAACGACAAGATAACCTGGACATGTTATCTTTGAATATATGTATCCTGATTTATTGATGTCGCCCCATTAAAAAAATAAAATTATTTAAAAAATAAATAAATAAAATTCATACAAAAAAAATTTAGAAGGATAAATTTGATGACATTCATCAAGAGGCACCATCAAGGAAGTGGAAAATAGAAATCTGTAACACACAGGTGGAGCATAAGTAGGTTTACAGTTGTTCATATGAAAAATAATACAATTAATGCACAATAATACAAGAATAAATTTTGTGTTTTGCATACTCACAACAGTAAACTTACTTTTGCCCCACCCTGTATATAATCTAAGGTTTACTAGAATTCCTAAGAGTTCCTAATATGAAACAAGACAGATAACCCAATTTAAAAAATGGGCAACTTGTAAAGGTATCTCTCAAAAGATGAAATCTAAGTGGCTAATCAACATAAGGAAAGATAATTTCACAGAACACAGGGAAATGTAAATTAAATTCACAATGAAATAACATTGGCACTCATCCAACTAGCAAAATGTATTAGTCTGATATAGAGGCACAAGAACTCTTAATGAACTCCTCGTGGGAGTACAAAAGTGTAGTCATTTTGAGAAACAGCTTGGTCTTGTTTAAGAAGCATATGTATGTATACTCTATGATCAAAAAATTCCACTCGCTGGCGTGTTCCCTAGAGAAACCTGCAGATGTTTACCAGGAGACAAATAAGAATGTTCATAGCTTCATGGCTCTTAAAAGCTACATACTGCAAACAGCCCAAATGGCTATCAACACTAAGGGTGGATTATTAAATAGTGTGATATCTATAATACAATATACAACAATTAAAATAAATAAACTACTACAGGCAAAAACAGAGATGAACTTCAAAGACAGCATCAGGCAAAAGTAGCGAGTCACAAAAGAATACATGTTGTCTAGTTCCGCTTCTATTAAATACAACAGGCAAAACTAAACTACGTATCCATAGGTAGTCAAACTGATAAAAATAGCAAACAAATTATTATTAAAAAGTTAGAATAATGGAAATAATAGGAAGAGAATTTAATTGAGGTGGAGAACATGGAGGTTTCTGGGAATGTTGGCAATGTTCTGCATCTTATTCTTATGATTAAAATATTTCCTTAAAAAACAAGTATTTAAATGGTAATGTTTACATATCTAATCTCACAATAAAAATATTTTGGGGCCCTGGCCAGTTGGCTCAGCAGTAGAGCGTCGGCCCAGCATGTGGAAGTCCTGGGTTCAATTCCCAGCCAGGGCACACAGGAGAAGTGCCCATCTGCTTCTCCACTCTGCCCCTTCTCCTTTCTCTCTACTTCTCTCTTCCCCTCCTGCAGCCAAGGCTCCATTGGAGCAAAGTTGGCCTGGACGCTGAGGACCGCCTCATGGCCTCCACCTCAGGCACTAGAATGGCTCCCGCCACGATGGAGCAACACCCCAGATGGGCAGAGCATCACCCCCTGGTGGGTATGCCAGGTGGACCCCAGTTGGGCGCATGAGGAGTCTGTGCCTTCCTGCTTCTAACTTCAGAAAAATAAGTAATAAAATACAAAAAAAAAAATACTTTGGCAAAAGGCAATTTGTGCAGAGTTTAAAAATTTGAGGTACTTATAATATTTAAGAAAACCTGGCTTAACAAATTCAGCTTTTCAAATACTTCCAAATGTACGAGTAATCAACTTCAAATTGGGATTTTTAAGTACCAAGCTTACTAAGTTATATAAGGCACTGAAATAACGAGAATTCAATGTTCTATATATGTTGAGTTTAATTCATTATGTATGATGTAGTTATGTTATCTACAGCCATACCACCCTGGACACAACTGATCTCATCTGATATAGTTATGGATTTAAGAAGATTTTAGATCAGGAAACATCTTGAAACAAAAACATGCTGAACCTATAAATGCACTTTATATTTTAAATTCCATTTGTAAATGGGATTGAACATGATCTAAAAGCTCCTTACTTTGGTATTTACTGAAATTTGCCACACTCATCAATAGGAAAATAAAATTCCAGAAAGTGACCTTAAAAGCTTAAGAAAGAATGAACTCTTTGAGTTTATATCTTTAAGAAATCAAATACAAATTTTTAAAAGCAAATAATAATCTTTTCTACCAACTTGTTCAGAAGATGCAAAACAATTAATTCACACTTTCTTCCCTACCACATATAAACAAACAAAAAACCTCTGCCAGATGATTTCTGGGGTCAATTTTAATTAGAATTTGTCTAGGATCATTCTCAAAAACATAAACCACTTAATAACAGTGGATACAGTGACACAAAGCACTTTCAAGTATTATTTAATTTGGGGGGTAGGGGAGTGGGGAGGTCAGAGCCCAATTTGAGCATCTGACAGCACTATGGAACTTCCAGAAGAATGCACATTGATAATCACACAAAATTGTAAAATAAAAGTCAAAGCTCTCTTGAAAAGACTACAGAGTAAAGGATACTTATATTCTATTATGCCAGTGGTTAATTACAAATCAACATTGAAGTTATCTAAAACATAGGTATTTTTATTATTTTAAATCAGAAAGCTAATGCCTTTATTATCAAAAGTTCACTTATTTTGTTTTCATCTGTCACTTAACAATAAATACCACTTTTTACCTATTAAATAAGCAAAGATTTAAATAATAATACATTGGCAAAGATGAAAGGAATTGTAAACCATTCTCATAGCTTGCAGGTAGGAGCACAGAGTTCTCTAACCTTACAGAATAAAAATTTGAAATTCATATATAAAGCCTCAAATGTGTGAGCAATATCCAACTCTTTAATCCACCAATTTTACTACCAGAAACTTATCCTAAGGAAGTAAATTTGCATATGCACAATTTACTGCAATATTCAATCAAAAACATCCTTTATAATAAATTCTAGAGACAACATAAAATGATATACAATGGTGAAGTACATAATGTGTGGTACAATAAAACAGTATGCAAAAATCTTAATATTTAATGGCATGGAAATGTCTGAGGATCTACTGCTAAGAGAACAATTTCTATATAGCCTAATCTCATGTGTTTTTTTTAAAGTCTATAAATAGAAAAACAAGACTAATAAAAATAAGACAGATTTTTAATGTGACAGAATTCTGTGTATTTTTTTTCCTGTCTAAAATTTTAATAACATAAAAAAACCCCAAATAAGTTTACAGATTATATCCACTTTTTTTTTTAAGTTATTTTACTTTTTTTTTTTTTTTTTTTTTGTATTTTTCTGAAGCTGGAAACGGGGAGAGACAATCCGACAGACTCCCGCATGCGCCCGACCGGGATGCACCCGGCATACCTACCAGGGGCAACGCTCTGCCCACCAGGGGGCGTCACTCTGTTGCGACCAGAGCCACTCTAGTGCCTGGGGTAGTGGCCAAGGAGCCATCCCCAGCGCCCAGGCCATCTTTGCTCCAATGGAGCCTCAGCTGCGGGAGGGGAAGAGAGAGACAGAGAGGGAGGAGAGGGGGAGGGGTGGAGAAGCAGATGGGCGCTTCTCCTGTGTGCCCTGGCCGGAAATCGAACCCGGGACTTCTGCATGCCAGGCCGATGCTCTACCACTGAGCCAACCGGCCAGGGCTAATTTATTTTTTTAAGACTTTATTCATTTTTAGAAAGAAGAGGGAGGGAGACTGAGGGAGTGGGAGAGGCAGAGAGGGAGAGAGAGAGAGAGAGAGAGAGAGAGAGAGAGATAAAGAAAGGGGGAGGAGCAGGAAGCATCAACTCCCATATGTGCCTTGACCAGACACGCCCAGGGTTTCAAACCTGTGACCTCAGCGTTCCAAGTCGATGCTTTATCCACTGCTCCACCACAGGTCAGGCTAGATTATACCCACTTTTTGTACATCTTGTCTTCTGACTTAATATAAAAAGCTTGAACTATGAGATCAGTTTTACTTATTACTGTTGTTTACCTCAACAATTGAAGGTTATTATTCAATTATTTGTGATAAGGAAAAACCAAGGTTGTACCTAGGTTCATAATGTAGGCTATAGAGGGCCAAGAAATTAAAGTTATGGGTTAGTGATGGAAGACCAATACTGGAACTTTATCAGCCCTCAAAATAGAAAAAAAGAAAAACAAGTTTCCGTTATTGAAAAGATTTTGATAGCTAGCTACCTTCTATAGCAGGGGTAAATGTTGATTCTGGTCCATGATCTGAAATATCACTGATGCTGGCTGATTTTTATCACATCGAAGTGTTAACTATATATAATAAAAAAGATATCTGGTCTTAGTTTCTGGTTCCTTGCACACAGCTCCTGAAACCCTTGACATCTCAGGAGTGGTAAGTGTCTTCTGTATGTTAATGAGATGACTAGGGACCACCTGATAGTTTTAGAATGGGAGCTAGTCACCAGAAAGACCAAAACAAGAGGTTTGGAACTCTCAGCCTCCCCAGCCATCGAGCTCTGTGGAGGGAAAAATACTATAGACTGAATTAATCATCACCAATGGCAATTGTGCCTTTTTAAGGAAACCTCTATAACAATCCCCTAAGCGATGGGGCTCAGAGAGCGTCCAGGTTGCTGAACACATCTAGATGCTGGGAGGATGGAGCATTCCACCCCACCATCTTCCTTGAATACCTTGCCCTGTTTGTCTCTTCCATTTGGCGGTTCTGAGTTATATCCTTTAAAATTAACTGGCAAAGACAAGTAGTTTCCTGAGTTCTCATTCTAGTAAATTAATGAACTTGAAGAGGGGGTTTGTTGGAACCCTCAATTTATAGATGGTTGGTCAGAAGTTCAGGTGACCCGATACTGGCTTCTGACATTTGAAATGTGGGCAGTCTTGTAGGACTCAGCCCTTTAAAACACAGGCTCCACGTAGTTATTGTCAGAATTGAATTATTGGTCTCCAGTTGGTGTCTGGGGAATCAGAACTGGTTATTGGTGTTGGGAAACGCTACAGGGCTACCATTCAAAGGTAGCACTCAAATATTTACTTGGGAAAACAAGATATATGATAATACTTTACAATCACAATTATACTGAAACAATAAGAAAAAAGAAATGTAACTGTTTAAAGTAAATATCTTTGAATTATGACAGCAAAGTTGATTTCCTGCATTTTTTACTTTTAAATTTTCCTAGTATTTTAAAAATAAACATATTATTCTTTCCTATGAAGAACAGAAAAATCAAAGCTATCTTTTGAATGTTTGAAATGTACAGTTCCCAAGAAGTTTGTCTAATGAATTACTACTGAAAAACTCTAACCCATATTTAATATGTGAAATCTAAAATAGAGATGTTAATAAAGAGATTAGCTATGTCACGGTTCTAATATATTCTAAAGAAGCATTTGTTTTGATGCTATTAAATAAATCAACACTTTAAACCAGATTTTTAAAAAAGCTTTAATATTAAAACAGCTGAACTATCTCAGGCAATGATAAAAGGAATTTAGGCAATCCTGAATCAAGCCACAATTTGACAGAAAAGCCTAACTGTAGATGGTATTTTACAGTAGAAGACAAATGACAACATATCATTAACTTTTTAGTTGCCCAACATAAAAATAAACTTTGTTTCCAAAATAAATTTTTATTTGATTGATTTTAGAAAGAGAGAAAGAGGAAGGGAGAGAGAGAGAAAGAGAGAGAGAGAGAGAGAGAGAGAGAGAGAGAGAGAGAGAGAGAGAAACACCAATTGGTTGTTCCTCTTATTTATGCATTCACTGGTAGAATGGTCTATGTGGCCCGCAACCTTGGCATATTGAGACGACACTCTAACCAACTGGGCTACCCAGCCAGGCTCCTAAAGTGTTTTTAAAATTTTGTAACCCAAGTATCTTTACTAAAAAATGTTCTTTATCTAATTTACTTTTCAGAAATACCTCTAAGTTTAGTGTTTCTAAATTAAATTTTTATTGTTTATATCTAGAAAGAAAAGTAATTATTTTAAATATAGTTTGATATAAATGTTTAATCTAGGTCTGTTTACAAAACTTGTGATTAAATTACCCATTTTTCTTGTATTCCTACATCTTTATAGTCAGCACAAGATAAAAATCATAGAACTATAAAACTTAGAGCTTAAAGCTCTAGTGACTGCCAGTCTTCTCATCCGGAATATTTTTTTTAAACTTCTGAACTCTGCTTGCTATGTAGTATGCCTTCCAGTTTAAACACACACACACACACACACACACACACACACACACACACACACACACTCATATATAACTATCAATGAAACTTCCTTGGTAAGAGACAACTAGTATATACAGATTTGGTATATTTTTAGTCAAAAGTAATTTGATATTTTAGTCTCATCTTTACAAAAATATACACAGTTCTTATTAGGCATTTTGAAAAATGAAAATAACTTACAAGTGCTTTTCCCTTATTCAGTAAACCCCAGGGAGCAAGAGACCCTTGAATGATCCATTCAGTCCAACTTCCTAATTTCACAAATAAGGTATGTGAATAAAGTAACCTGTTAAGTATAAACAGTTTAAATCAAATGAAACACAACCTCAAGTGGACCATTTCCATCAGTGATAAAAATAAGAAATGCTTCACACTATACACATTATAATTTTCTTTAAGTCTCTTTTTATTTAGAGATTTTTCTGGTAAGGAGATAAACCATAGGAAAGCATTTTCACTGGCAGTGAGGTATGTATATACTCTACCAAAATACTCCTTATTTTAATGTTTTAAACTTTATTTACATACAAAGAAAAGTATCAATGCATATCCTTGTTTCATCTATAGTATTAGCCGTACTACATGAAATAAAAAAAATGGTGCTTGCATACAAAAACTGTTATTATTGTAAAGGAATCTGATTTCAGATTAAGAGAACTAATTTGTTTTTGGAAAAAGTTTAAAAGAAGAATCACGATTTATCATGACCAAGACATCTGCACCATATTTTCCATTCCTCACAGCACATTTATTTCAGTAATTCTGTTATGTCTGTCCTTAGCATAAGCATAGTGTTACACAATTTTTGTACATATAATCACATCCAAAACAAGTTCTAAAATTTAAATTGTAAACATTCTCATCATATGTAGAAATATTTCAATTGGTGTATTAAGTTTCCTACTGATCAATTTTGGAAGAGAATATAAATGAGAAAGCCTACTCTAAACTGTGTAGTGAGCATCATTTATTAATTACATTTCTACAATGTTAAATAAAGTAAGAGGCAAACCTGTTCTGTAAGCATGTCAAATTTTTAAAACATTAAAAAGAAACAAATTTGTTAACAAAAGGATGCCTTGCAATAAAGAACATTATATTTTTAGAACATTAAATTCTATTATGATACAAAAATGTAAAGGGTAAATAGCATCTTTGTTGACAAAGTAGGAGGTAGCATGGATGCACCACTTTATTGTCTGAGAAATGCAACTGGAGTAAAGAGTATTTCCTTACCACAAATAATTTCCAGGACTATGTACATATTTCTTTTAGAAATACTTGTTTAAACAAATCTCCCTCCACTTTTTAGTATAAAAAAAACCATTCCATATGATTTAAAAAAAAAAAACACTTACACATCTAGATAGAATATTACTCTGCCCTATTTGAGTGAACAGTCTCAATCTATGAAGTACATGATATTTAATGCCCTAAATTGAGTAAATTTAGTTAGCGGTTCCAGGTATTATACAAAACACTAAATACATACAAACAAAATATAGTATCTTATTTTTCAATGCAAGTCTTGTGGGGAATAACAGAACCTTGACTCTGGTAACACTGCAGAAAACATAACTTTCCAATAAGTCTGTCTTTAAGTATCCATGTGCAACAGTATATTAATGACTGCTTACATGTACTGATCCTTTACTGTGTGAATACAGTTAACTGAAAAAACCCAGTAAACATCTTCCATCCTATATAAAATATATAGACTACTTACTGTTTGAAGTACTCATTTTGTTCTGATGTCACTGTAATTCACTTTCCCCCCTTTTCCCCCACTTTAGTATTTATAAACGGATAATTTAATGTGGCTTTAAAAAAAGACAAAGAATTTCAAATTTACATCCAATTTATATTTGCTATTTAAAAGGTTTCCTTGTTCTATGAAGCTGCTTCTGCCATTAGTAGAGAAAATGAAGTTTCTGTAATGGAGGCAGGCTTTTTAAATAATGACGTGACTTCCACCATGCCAGCTCCAGTCCGTGGAAGATTAGCGTTCACAATGTGTCGTTGTAAGTGCTTAATCCAGTCTTCCTGAACAGACAATGGTCCACGAAAGACTAGGCCACAAAACCTACAGAAGAAATTGATGAGTTGTCTTAACATGACCAATTTCTTTTATTTAAAACCACTCCTATAAAATCCATAAACATAAGAAGTAAATTTTACCATATATTGGAGTTCTTGACAAAAGTTTCTAAATGCATATAAAGTCAAAATTATTTAATATAATATCAAAACTGCCTATTCATGTTTAACAGTTATAATAACTCTATTAAATATTTGTAGAAATGGTAACATTATTAGGTTAAAATTAAATAAAAGGTCTTTACACCTACATTTAAAACAAATATATTTTCAAAATGTATCATTCTTTTTAAAAGACCCTTCCCCAATTTAGAATTCTTTAAATTGCATGAAGGTTAAGTATGGAAAGGAAGTGTGAATAATTTGTGTAGCTATATTTACAAGTATATGTTCCCAGAAACTAAAGACAACTAAAAAAAATCAAACCAAACAAAGCAAATAAATAAAACAACAAAAAAAGCTACTTTTATAGTTCACAGTATCAGAGAGGCTGTTAGCTAATAAAAAAAAGATCTGTTAGTTATTGAAGTATACCAATTATAAACTGAGATAATAAGACTTTAAGTTTGTCTCCAAAAGTTCATTTATAATTGTGGACAATTCAACTTGTCACAAATAAAAAATCTCTAATAAAATAGCTAATAAATCTCAACACAAAAATCTGTAGAAACTAAGCAGATTTGTCAACATTGGCATGTACCTGCATCTGAGAATGTAAACCTCGTCAGCACCATGAGGTAATGTTAGCATTTTCTTCTTGCTTCCGGACCTTGACCTTGATTTCTTTTGCTTACAATCTAAGGCTAAAAAAAGAGAAGAAGAGAAAGACTTAACATTTCTTATATATATTCCGAAATATATATAAATACACGCATACAGACATACATGCATTTCTAGAGAGGAAAGACGATCTAAATCAAGTTAGAAGTGCCCGCATTTATTTGTACTTTCTAAAGCATGCACTAACTTGCAGCTGGTTTTCTAACAGCAGTAATATTAGATACATACATACTTCCTGTACTGCTTTTTCAAATAATGCTTTATCATATGAAACAGAGAAAATGTAACTAAGTAACTTGAAATTACTAACCTGGTCAATTATTATCATAATGGTAATATTTTCTGTTTTGATCATACATACAGTTTAACATCTGGTTAAATCTTCCTTATTTCCAGGAAAATTATAACCTTTTATTTAAGTTTGCATTTGATTACTACTCCATTTAGTAGTTCTTACAAGCTTTTAAAACATAGTAATGAAACCTAAAAAATGTAATAAAAAGTTCAGTGAAAAAGGAATTGTATATAGCAAGTCATTCTGAATTCTATAATAATAGCTCTTAAAAGGGTAAATAGCACTTGAAATAATAAATAGCACTTGAAAGGGCAAAACAAGTTCAATTTTCATTTTTTAACTCAATCTGTATGACATATACAATCATGTTTTATTTTCTAGAAAATAAATATTAATCCAGATTATTTCATGTAAATTTACAAATGGAATAGAAGTTTAATGTTAACTATTCTTTACATGCTTTCATTTTACATTTTCGTCCACAGCTATTTTAAAAATATTTAAAAGGGAAAAACAAGATTTTTATATTAAAGTGGATCAAAATTTTAGTGCTAACTGTTCTTGAAGTTTCTCTCTATTGCTTTTCCTTCAATTAGTTATTCAACAAAATCTAATACAGGAAAAAGATATTAAGACAGGATATAACATGTCATTGGGCTTTGAATGCAACTACTCCATTCCTTAGGATAAAGGGATGATAGTATTACAGGGCCCTGCTGGTCAAGTTAGCAGGAAGAGAAGGTTAAGAGTTTACATCTAGGGATCCAAGGGGGAGGGAAATAAATGTAACAAAAGAGTTACACAATCTGCTATGTGAAATCACCTGGAAAAATTCTAGGTAAGAGAGAACAGGAACTGGCTATTCAATGATTCTGTGAAATGCGTTCTTCAAAGTCCAGAATCCAAAAGAACAGATGCTATTATTACAAAACCAGTAAACACACAGTTCCTTATAGTAAAGTGGCCAGTGCTAATGAAAATGTGATATATAAAATTAAAAACCATGAGAAGCCTAAATCTCATTCAAGCCACTGGCTTCTGCTTCTTGTCACTTGCCTCTTTAAAAGTAAAATCTCTCTGCTTATCCTCAGAAAAACAATCTTGTAAGTAAAGAACTACACACAGGAAGACAAGTATTAAAGAATGGCTAATTTAAAGCTTCAACAAAAACCTGGAATAGAAAACTCATACAAGGTTCTCATTGCTTTTCTCAGTCAAGAGCCCGGCACATAATAGCAACTCAACAAATGCTTCTGAAGTAAAAACTAAAGGAAAACCCAGTAATTTAATCTGACATTTAGACAGCATATAAATGGACATTTGTTCTACCAGCATGTAATATAGGTAACATTCATGTAGAACACCTCTGCATCATTTGTTTAAATGAATATATCAATATGTTGCTAACATTACACTTATATTCTTCACTGATCAGTCTAGCTTATGTGTAGAAACTAGGTTCTTCACAACCAGTTGGAAGAGTAAAGTAGTATGTACTTGTAATCAGCACTATCTTTTTCTTAGTTTTACTGATAAACAGCAATTTGAATATAAATGAATTTTAAAGCAATTGATACATTTAGAAGTAAAGATTTTAGGACACTCAAAAGCTAGATGTCAGCTACCCTTTTCCCATTTTACATAAGGTAAATCACATACAATCCCTGTCTCTGTTACATAACACAGAGCAGGTATTTGGTATCTCACAAGATTACAGGTAGAATCTTACTTTTTTGAACTTGCTGGTTGTCAAAATTGCCATTGTATTCAAATTCCCTTTAAAATGTAAATAAATTACTGTAGGATAAAAATAGAATACATTATAGCAATCTTTTAAAAAATTGTTCACAGAATGCTAATGTTAGGTATATAAAACAAATTGAGGAAGAAAGGCAGAAGGTGATAAGAAAGCATGCAAAAGAATGTTTTTTTAGTCACAAAGTATTCAAGTTAAATTCAGATGCTATAATACTTTTAAAATGGAATTGGGCAAGTTTACTCTGTAAAAACATTTTTTTATTATAATAGAGGAAAAAAGAAATTTTCTGACTTGATGTTATATGGACTCTCGAAATCCTGAATTTTAGATTCTTTGATGAATGATTAGCTCTAAATTTTAAATGAGCACGCCAAAGGTTGTATAGTAATTAATATTTGAAGGTAGTATGACTTTGAAAAGGAGGACAACTCTGCCAAATACCATTATCTCCAGGATCCAGGGTTCCAACTAAGTTTAGAGAACCACATGCATTGGGAATCCTTGGAAGCTTGTTCATAAAGTAAAGAGATATTTAAAAACCTGGGCCCTCTAGTAATTTTACTTATATATTTCAGTGTCTTAATCTCTCCATGATCATTTTTAAAGGTCTTAGCCACTGAAATGTCACTTATTTAGAAAGCAAAACATGAATACATTTTATAAGAACAATTTTTTCTAATACCAATATCCAAACTTTACTGTTGTAATATTGACTAAACTATTTAGAAAAATCTGTTAAAAAATGAGTATTTAACATATTATGAATAAGCATACAAAGAGGACAACTATATGGTATTCTCTATGTGAAAAATGATGATTTACACAAAATGTTCCAGTAAATAAAAAAGATGATGTACAAACATGCCCATTACACAAATGTTCTCATTTAAACAGGTTTTATTATATCTAGAGAGAAAAGCAGTTTCATTCTGGACTGTCCCAGGAGTCACTATAACATTTAAAAAAAGAACAACACTAACACATTCAGTTTTACTACAATGGGGCTCGTTCTTACTTGTGACAAATAACCACCAAAGGTTTAACAAAGCTGTGTACATTAATAATTTGCCAAATAGATAACATTATACCTTTAATTGTACTTCTTAGTGTCATAACAAAATATATACACACCTTTATTTTTGGCCAAAGTATTTTAAATCTAACATTGTTTCTAAGCATAAAATTTACAAAAATTAATAGATTAGTTTTAGGAAATCTTAATTTTCTTCTTGAGTATTGCTTCTTTAGAAAGGAACAAACCCAGTCACTCAAATATTCCTAAGGTCCCTATTCAAGGTAGCAGAAAATCTGTGATCTATTTTAACCAGAAGATTGCAGTTATCTGACTTATAAAGGATCTAAATTGCTACTAGGAATATTTTACTAGTAAGAAGAATGAATTGTACGGTCATAAACAAAAAGTTTCAGAATATACCCTTTGGTAAAGTAGCTATTTTGATCAAGCAGGAATGATAGAAAAATACAATAGACTTATAAAGCCCTCAAAAACAAAACAAAAATACACTATATTGCTATGTCACAAAATATAACAACAACATATATGTGTCTAAAACACTAAACTGGGTCAGTAAAAAGCAAATCAATAAACAATACAACAGATACAAATTCAAGACTATTTTCTAAGACATTCTTTACTTTTATACATAGAATAAAAAAAATTTACTTTGGGCTGTAACATTATTTAAGTCCTTCTGCCCTTTCCACCTTTCTACCCATTATACACAATAATTGTTTCAACAAATTTTTCTTTTTAATTCACTACACAAATGACCTCAAAAGAATGAGGATTTATTTTTTAAAAAACATCTGTTAAAAAAGCACAATATCTGAAATATACAAAGAACTCATAAAACTCAACAACAAACAAACAATCCAATAAAAAAATGGGAAGAGGACATGAACAGACACTTCTCCCAGGAAGAAATACAAATGGCCAACAGTATATGAAAAGATGCTCATCTTCTTTAGCTATTAGAGAAATGCAAATCAAAACTACAATGAGATACCATCTCACACCTGTTAGATTAGCTATTATCAACAAGACAGGTAATAAATAGCAAGTGTTGGAGAGGCTGTGGAGGTAAAAGGAACCCTCATCCACTGTTGGTGGGAATGTAAAGTAATACAACCATTATGGAAGAAAGTATAGTGGTTCCTAAAAAAACTAAAAATAGAACTACCATATGACCCAGCAATCCCTCTACTGGGTATATACTCCCGAAACTCAAAAACATTGGTATGTAAAGACACATGCAGCCTCATGTGCATTGCCGCATTGTTCACAGTGGCCAAGACATGGAAACAACCCAAAAGCCCTTCAATAGATGACTGGATAAAGAAGATGTGGTACATATACACTATGGAATACTACTCAGCCATAAGAAATGATGATATCGGATCATTTACAACAACATGGATGAATCTAGATAACATTATACGGATTGAAATAAGTAAATCAGAAAAAAACTAAGAACTGCATGATTCCATACATAGGTGGGACATAAAAACGAGACTAAGTGACATGGACAAGAGTGTGGTAGTTGGGGGGGGGGAGAAGAGGGAGGGAGAGGGGGGAGAGGAGGGGCATAAAGAAAACCAGATAGAAGGTGACAGAAGACAATTTGACTTTGGGTGATGGGTATGCAACATAACTAAATGTCAAAATAACCAGGAGATGTTTTCTCTGAACATATGTACCCTGATTTATTAATGTCACCCCATTAAAATTAATAATAAAAAATTCTTTATTGCTAAAATATGCTGACCATATCTGAAAAACAAACAAAAAAAAATCTGTTAAAAAAGCACATCATAAAAAAATTAACATTCACTACCCAATATTCTCATCTGCAATCTTCCTCTGCCATTTAGTTGAAAGCCCCATTTTATCTGTTTTGTTCCTGACTGTTGGCATCTCTGGGATAAAGTATAACTTAATATAATAGCCAGGTTATATATAACCAAAATAAGTTATAAAATATCCCTACTAGAGGGAAGAAAATTTCTTCTTTAATCGGCCTGTATAAGGTGGGCAGGTAATAGCAGCTATGAACTCATTCAGAAAGAAAGTGAGGATAAAATAACACGAATAGGTAAGCCTTCATTCCACCGCCATTAACAAGTAGGTGGTGGAGGTGCGAGTGGCAGTGGTAGGAGGAAAAAGGATGCATACGCTCCAAGAGGTACACAGTGTGATACGGATAAATAAACAAATCTAGTTGGTGCCATTAATCATTCAAGGTTCATAAGCTCCGAACATATAAGACTGTGCAAGTAGCATTTTCTTTCCTTCAGCCTCAACTAAAAAAGGAACATGGATTTTTTTTGAAAAGGGGGTAGTAGGTAAGGAGGAAGAAACATGTTAGCTTGTATAACTCTGCATAACCTTGTATAACATTGGGATGGGGGTGTGGTTCAGGAAAAGCCATTGTTGAAAACTCAGTCTTTTTTCTACAGCGTACACTTTTGTGTCTTCACATAAAGTGCATAGAAGACAGTTCACAGGTGCATGTGGCATAGGGTCCTACACTTTAATGCTCTGCTGTGGCAGTCTTGAAATTCTTAATATATACCTTTTTTAACACAGGGTGCTACATTTTCAGTGGACCTGAAAATTATGTAGACAACTCTGGGTACTGAGTACCCACTGCCCTAAATGAGAAAAAACAGCCAGCCCTTAATTCCACCTCTTAATCTCTTAACCCATTAAAAAAAAAACTATTAAGAAGAACAATTGTTAAATCCCACTCTTATACAGTCCATTAAAACTGGAAAGAATTCCTCTACTCCTAATACCAATTTTTTGTTTCTGGCTGGCTATATGCTGCCATAATCAAAGCAGTCACTATTCCCAAAAAGTACCTGTAATGCAGTTTAAGTGGTTATTGTTATGAAAAACAAGGTTCCCTACCAATCAGAATTAAGCATAGACAATTAGCAACCTCAAAAATGTATTTCCACCAATATTTTACCTTGATAGTTTCACTCCAAAGTTGGATATTCTTTCAGTACCCTAAGTTACTTTCAGTGATTTTTTTCAGTTAGCATTCTCAATAACTAAAGAACAAAAACAACAGAAAACACAGCACCACTAACCTAGAATCACAGAGCAATCAGGGAGAAGTTAATTAGAGTCTTCATGGTTTAACATTTTACCTGAAATAGGATGATATACAAAATATTTGAAAACCAGATTTCCTTTGCTGTAAATACGAGTTTATGGCTTAAAAATACCAGTCTAGAAAAGACAGGTTTCTTGAGTTTGCCCTAAATAAAAAGTAAGAGGTTGTATTAAGGGTAGCAACAGACTCACATGCTTGGTTCAGAGAAAGCAAATGAAGATAGCCTTTATTTAAACTTGGGTCTCCTTGGGAGAAGAAAAAGTGCATTCAATTTGCAGAGGTGTCTGCTAATTCAAAGTAGAGGGGATGACTAGTACAAGAGTATTTTGAGCAAGTATTTTCAAGATATGAAAGGAAAAGTTAAACATAAGTTTGATACTTTATCACATATATAACAAATTGGAAACAAACTAGTTTTTGCAGTTTGCCAAAAGCTAAAAGCTGACAATACCCAATACAAGTTGCTTAGCTGGTCACAACAGTAAATGTATTATTTCTGTGGTGACAAGAAAAAAATATTTTAAATTTCTCCCTAAGTAGGGTGAACCTGTGTGCTCTTTTATTAAGTAAAATAAGCACTTACCAATATCAAACACTTTTCTAAGACACTCTAAAACTGGTATTAACATTACAATACATAATATGAAATCTGCTTTAAACCATTTTGTTTAATATTACCTGAATATAATCACACTTTCTATCTCTTAAATTCTTGGTATTTTCAAAATTTCATTTCATATTTAGGACTAATTAAATACTTGTTTCTGGTTACAAAATTAAGAAAGTACAACACTTTTACTTTAAAATTTCTGTAAAATTATCTTTAATATAATCACATTCAACTTAGATAGGGCTCACAATAATTATAATAGTAATAAATCTAAGCGTCACATAGATCTGGATTTGGCTTTTTATTTTAGTACTTTACACATTCTAGCCAGAATTCAATCTATAATCAAACATGGTGCTGACCAGTTATCTTCTAAGGTAATTTCCAGCTCAGGCCACAATTAAATATATATTCTAAACACTGGATACCAAGAATAAACCTCATTCCTCAAATTCCAGACACAACAAAGAAAACAGTAAATCCTATTTTTTCACTTTTTAGATAAGGGACCACCAGTCTCCACCAAGCCATCCTCTTGCTCTAACATCCTTTTAAAAGAGAATAACTGGGTATTTTTTTATTATTTCCATAAAGTAACTTAAAGTAAACTGCTTAGTGTTTATCTCTGACCAGGAAATTGCCTTGTAACTAAAAGGCCTAACTATATCATAATCAAGATTATAAATAGCATTCAAATAATTAATCTTATAAATCATTAAAAAAATTAGAAACCATAGCAACACAATACAACTGAGGATATAGAAACATATTTAAAAAAAAGTCCAAACACATAAAAATCCAGATTAAGTCAACTGATAAAATCAAAACACGATATAGAAAAGCAAAACTCAAAAAATTAGTAACAGAACCAACAGGAAGAATGCTAGGGAACTAGTTAAGGAAAACAAGATGATAGTCAAAAAAGACTGTCAAATAGCATTTCTAAGTTTTATAACCAATGACCATCAAAAGTAGACACCATAAAATATAACAAATGGTACAAAACTCTTAGGCTTTATTCTCCTAAAAACAAACTTACTGATTCATTAAGTTTGCCTATTTGCTTTGCTATCATGGATAGCTGGATGATGAGGTGTTGTTAGAAAGATGACAGCCAGTGAGGTAATGAAGCCTAACCCTCCTAACCTTCTCTTACCAGACACCTCAGTAGCTGATGCATTAACTATACTTGCAGTATACTCCCAGTAACAAGATTTAAAACTTTGAGCCATCTCTGTCTCTTTCCTCTTATTCTTCTAACTCTAATCTGCCAAATATTCCTTATTTTTAATTCCATATTATCAACAGGACATCTATGTAATAAGTTTTCTTTACATTGCTGTTGTTACTGTCCTAGTTCAGGACTGCTAAGATTACATCACCTACAATTTCTCTACCTCCCAACAAAATCCTTTACATTTTTACAAATATTTATACTTTTAAAGCAAATTCTTAAATAAATAAATAAATGTATATTCTTTAAAAAAAAATTTGCTGGCCCTTCACAAAATTAATTCCAACACCACAGATCATCATTCTAGTATTCTATGTCCTTTACCTGTCTAGCTCTATAATCTCCTACTTCCTAGTATTTTCAATAAACTTGCCACATTGTCCCACTTTGTTCCCTCCACAGGTATGCTCCTTCCCAGCCCCAAATCTCCATTTCCATTTCAATCAGCTATCTATCCTTCAGGATCCCTAACGAATGCTACTTCCAAAAGCCTTGCTGGGTCCTGGTCTAGCTGGAAGTACCTTCCTCTTTCCTCAGTTTTCCACCATGCTTCATGCACATGTTTCCAATGGCACTTACAATTTGTCCTGTATTATACAGTTACATATGTGTGTGCTTCTACTATATAGCAAAATCCAATTTATCTCTGCAGTACTAAGCACAATGCATCAACCACAATAAGAGCTGCCAAAAATTACCATTGAATTAGTGAATAAGTCAGCCATTCACTTTTTAGTATAGTGAGCAAATAACCCAATTCTTGCTGATAATAAAACAATTCATATCCATAAGGTTGGCTCTAAATACTCTTGATGATTAAATTATACCCAATCTATTGTTTCACAAGGCAGATATAAGAACATTGTAGAAACATTATCATCAAAATGACAGGATAAAATCAAGCTTGACATGAGTCTTCCACGACCTAGAAAGTTTACTCAACTTGAACAATTCTTTACCTTGCTAATCCTGAATAAATGATACATTACTGTACTAATATATATATATATATATATACCCCAGATATACCATTCAATGCAAAAACAGTACTACAGAGATAAGTTACAGCCAAGAAAACACAGAAACCCACTTTTCACTGTATTAGAGACAGCTAAAATGCAAGGTTGACCATATCATTCCCCATTTTTTTGTCCCCCACCTTATTTTTAAAAATCCTTCAATGACTTCCTAAAATTCTTAGCATGCATTCAAAACATCCACCCGATCTTTTCAACAATCCCATCTTTCCAAACATGTATGCCTGAATTTTCCAGCACCTCTTCAATCTGCAATTTCATCCCTTTGTGCCACACTATGTGTTCTTCTCTCCACCTGGATGGTCTACTTTATTCTTCCTCAAACTATTCATCCTCAAGTTCAGGGCCTTGCTGAAACATTATAAAGTCTTCTATAACAGTACCCGTGTACTTAACCCACTGGATCATGATTATGTTTATGCAGCTGAAGGGCAAGGTGGTTACAGCCTCCAAGCTAGCACAGTCCTAGTGCAATAACTAAAGTTTTTGTTGAATAAATGAAAAATTTTTTTGACTTGTTTTATTTTTTCTCTCTCATTTTAAACACAATGACAAGAAACATACCAGCATAAACTATTTTTGTTTTTTTTCTTTTTAAGCTCTATTTAACAATGAGACAAATAGTAAAGGGAGAAAGAAGAAAGGAACACAACTTAATTCCAAATGTCCCTCAAAAGGACTAGTCTAAAATTCCTTGCATTCCCACATTTACATTCAATATAATATTTATCTTATACTATGTTGCAGTTTTGTAATTTTGATAGTTTTATATGTATTGCCAGGAATTCTTTACTCAGTTCTTTGATGACAGGCATGATTCATACTTCTTATATGCTTCCCATACAGCCTAATCTGAAGGAATTATTAAGGTGTTTGCTTTAACTAGAAGCTGGTTTGCTCATTTAGAGTTTAATCATAATAAAAACTTTCTACTTGTACTCTTTTGGGCTAAATAAACCACTATAAAAGCATGCAATTTCTTAAAGATGCAATATTTTAATAATATTTAAGAAGACACTGCAGAAACACTCATCAAAAGGACAAGTAAATCAATGCATCTTGAGAAGCTTTCACAATACTAATTTTTTTCTCCCATCACAGCAGAAAATGTTCCTATAGCACTTTCCATAATATAAGATTACTTTTCTGGGGCTCATACAGCCAACTCAGCACCTAGCACTGTGGTATGTGTCCATTAGCACTTGTTGTTGCAGGCCTCTGTGACCAATTATGTCATTATAGTTGAAAATAAGCAGCAGATCCTATTAGGTAGCATGCACTTAAAAATACTATTCCACTTAAAAATCCATGGTATAAAACAATAAAACAGCTACTCTACTAAAAAATTAATGCAGATATATTGCATTAGTGGTATAATGATTAAAAGGCTCTACTACCAATTTTTAAAGTTTTTTTTTTTTCTCATTGAAAAGTCATTCTTTAATTACCTTGGTGAGTCTTTTGTTGAAGAATGGTAACAATCATGGTTTATTTCCACAATGTTATTATGGAAGTGTTCTGAAAATAATAAGATAAAGCCCTTCCCTCAATTATACTTGTATATAAAGTATTTTTCCTACATTAATTTTAAGTAACTATAAGTTTCTAATTTACTTTAAATACCAAAAGATCAGCATTTGATTAAAAAATGATATATAAATTTGAATTTAATGAGGAAAATGTACTTGCCACATAAGTAGTATGATTTCTAAAATATTTCTATTATTGATTCTAGTCAGTGTCAGTCCATAGAGAAAGAGTCACTTAAGGGGAGTGTTTTTAATCTGTGGGTAGTGATTCCTTATTGCAGTGGTTTTCAAACTTTTTGAAGTTGGGGCGCATTAAAAATCCTACAAATAGTTGTAGGTGCACTATATACAAATTTCTGAGAAATGTTATAATAATTAAGTCAAATAAATACTAAAGAAAAAATATAAAGTCCAAGCATGCTTTTATGGTAATTAAATGAAATAAATACAACAAAATTATATTTATTCTGACATTAAAAAACATTTTTATGTTACATTTTTTGTTATGCTTTTTAGAATTCGTAAAAAAGAGGGGTTAAAAAATAAAAAAACAACAACAAAAAGTTATCTTTTTATATATATAGATACATTCTTAGTAAGATTTAGTAAATTCGGCAGGTCCTGGCGCGAATTTGTTAAGTTTTCTCATTCTTGTGTTTGTAAGAAACATGAGCCTGATGTGTCCTAGCGATTTCTTCAATGTTTGGGCATGTATTTGAAAGGCAAACTCTCATTTCCTCGTCAATACATTGAAGAATTCCTCTCTTTTTACTCTTAATTGTGTTGAGGGTAGAAAATCCTAATTCACATAAATAGGATGTTGAAAAATGTAGTAAAATATTCAAAGCTTTTTTAGATATTGCCACATATTATTCTTTTATAGAAACCCAAAAGGCTTCAAGAGACAATTCCTTATGTTTAATCAATCCACGATCAGTGGATATAGCTGCCAGTTCTTCTTTTTCTGTTAATCTTAAACCAAAATCACTTGAAGCTTCCATGAATGGGTTTCTAATCCAATTGCATTGTTCAGTGTTAAGTGATGGAAAATGCTATAAATTAAATTCTGCCCGTCAGCCTTCAAGTCCTATTTTATTTACACTTAACTTTTGCTCACTTCCAGAATCAGATTCTTCAATATCACGCTTCTTTTTGAGAAATCTATCTATTTTATTTGGGTGGATTTACCTAAAAATAATATAATGTGTTAATAATAAATATAATAATGATGTGTTAACAAAAAGAGCGGTATTTCCGTAATGAAATGGTATAATAGAGTAACTATATTTATTTTTATATCTGGGCACATGCCATGAACCAGCACAGCTAGTAATTCCAGGTCCCGAGTGGGAAGAGTGTGGAATTAAGAAAATATGGGATCAGGAGGGCCCTGTAATTACTGCTGGCAAGAACAAAGCGCACCCAAAAACTGTATCTACTTTATGTATAGGGCAAAGCGAGGCCATTAGCAAATTTTAACTTTACACCAAACAAAGGATAGGAGAAACTTGCCTCCAATCTTTCCGGGGGAACATGAGTAGTGTAAACAATCCAGCACCACAGCTTAACAGCCTTTTGCAACCTAATCAGGCAAGTGAGGTGCGGGATTGGGCAGATTGTCAGTTTACAGCCAATTCCCCACACCTCTCTCTTTCTCCCAAAAACCTAAACTCCAAAAACCCTGTTGGTTTTTTGTTCCCAACAGGCACGTGTTTCTCTGGAATTCCATAGGAGCACCTGGAAATCTTCTAGGGTGCACCAGTGCACCCTGGCACACACTTTGAGAACCACTGCCTTGTTGGGTAAATCAATTTACTGTGTCATGACCAGCATTAACTTTTAATGAAAAATAATAAAATAGAAATTATTAGAGGGCATCATAGTCAATTCAGGTGAGTAAATGAGTAGGTGTATAACTGAGTTTGTATAAAGGATCAAGATGATAAATGGAGTCCCCCAAAAAATGTTGAACACAACTGTTATATTTTATTTTTTTCAAGAGATAATAAGATTGTGCAAACATGTATTTACCTTACTGATATATTTTCTTTCACAAGATTCCCTCTACTCAGACTTTATTTCCCCTTCTTCACCTGTTGTACTTTGAGCTCAATTTTTTTGGTTTCTGATTGCAGATTAAGAAAATACTATATACTTTGTCTTAAACAATTTTAAATATTTTAGAAATTTTAATAACCAGGGCGACCATATAGTTTAGTCTAATCCAGGACACTATGAAATAAGCACTATTATTCGGTTGGAAAAAAAGGGATAAACCAGCGTCAATGGTTATTTTATTAATAACTTATAACACTGTATTCTTAATGCTGCCAGTATAAAAAAGATATTTAAATAAAATGTTATTAAACACCAAGCGGTTCAAAAGAATTCAATACGAACTTTATGAAATTTCTAATGTTTAATGAAAATTAAATGTTATTAGATTGTATGTATAAGGAATTAACCAGGAACCAATTTGTATGAACATGTAAATCATTAATCTACAGAGAACAAAACCTAAAAAAGAAGTCTACCAATAGTACAATCTACATTAATTGTAATAAATTCTTGAAAAAGAAGTATGCTTTGAATTTACAATATAAATATAAAGGTAACTTTTTTGTACTAGTCTCTTTAGACAAAATCCACTTAAAAAAGTAAAACAGCTTCTTAAATAACTTTCCACAATTGAAGGCGCATGGAAATTATTAAATAATTTATTTGAACCTACCCAATGGATGATAAACTAGGTCAGTTCTGGGTAAAATTTTAATTTGTAAAGTTTATTCTTTTCTGACAAATTAATTCTTGTCCCCAAAATTGCTACCTCTTCCAAGATTTTAAAAATTGGGGGAAAAGTTCCAGAATTTCCAAAAAAAAAATGAAGTACGAGTATTGTATGTTTCTTAAAAGTGGTATGGGCTGTGGAAAAGCCCACCCTAGACTTTCTTCAACTTTTTATTTTCTCTCTTTGCCCTAGGACTGCCAAACACTTTATATTTTCTAATACTTCTGACATTTTGGTTAATATTTAATGATATTTAAAAAATAATACCGCCCTTTTTTCTTGATGTCCAAAGAAATACATTCCTATTCATTCTATATACGTTTTTCTCTAGTAATGAAATGATTTAGATAATAAAATGTTCATCTGAATGCGCCCTTGGTCAATGAAAGGCTACTATCAGTTACTTATAAACATTTAGTACTGTTTTCAAAGATTTTCACATGAGGTAAAAGCATTTCTTAATGGACTACAAAATCTGTACTAATAAATCTACCTTCACAGAACAGAACATTTTCTAAAGTCCTCCAAAATCTAATCCAGGCCTCACCATTTTTTGAATCCTTACTCTTTCCAGTTAGACTCTTGTTTATTCAGTTTTCACTAGAATGCCCCCAAATTAAACCCAACTTTATTTTAGGATTTTCAATTACTTTCATTCTGTATGTGTTATATAATAGTGACTAAAGCAAAGGTCTAGGGTAAGAAAGCTTTGATTTGAATTTCAAATTTGCTATTAATAATTACAAAAGTTTGTGAAACTTAAGTTCCCTAAGCCTTAGTTCTTGGTAACAATGAGAGAATTATAGTACCTACAACTAATGGTGTTTGTGAAGATAAATGGTATGCATGTAAGCTGCAGAGCACGGTGCCTGCCACAATAACAAGTGTTCAATAAAAGAGACTATGACAATAATGATGATTTTATTTCTCAGTCTTATCTTTTCACCACTTCCCTGTCTCTACAATCCGCAATCATCTTTCAGGCTTGATGAAGGTGGGAGTAATATAATAAAAACTAAAACTTCACAGTACAAGGACTAATCCAGTGAATTCCCTTCCTTTTAATATAAATGGTCAACAGTCATCCCTGGACATTTGTATATCAAGTTAAAGGACAAAGCAAAGAAGTAGAAGAAATTAGTATGAATACAAGTATATTTTTGGTAGCAAGTACATATTGGATGTAAACCGTAAGAAGATAAAAGAAAAAAAAGTTGGGAAACCAACAACTGGAAGAAAGCAGAAGGCAGTGATCTAAAAGAGCAAGAGAAATAAAAAGACTGCAAGAGCCTGACCAGGCGGTAGCGCAGTGGATGGAGCATCGGACTGGGATGCAGAGGACCTGGGTTCAAGATCCCGAGGTCGCCAGTTTGAGTGCGGGCTCATCTAGTTTGAGCAAAAGCCCACCAGCTTGAACCCAGGGTTGCTGGCTCCAGCGGGGGGTTACTCGGTCTGCTAAAGGCCCATGGTCAAGGCACATATGAAAGGGCAATCAATGAACAACTAAGGTGTCGCAACAAAAAACTGATTGATGCTTCTCATCTCTCTCCGTTCCTGTCTGTCTGTCCCTGTCTATCCCTCTCTCTGACCCACTCTCTGTCTCTGTAAAAAATAAAAAAATAAAAAAGACTGAAAGAAAAATTTTAGGCAAAAGGATTTATGCAGACCTATTTAGTAGAGAGTATATTTTAAGATGTGAGAGAAATGAGATTTGCTAAAGCAGGGTAGCTTGAAACGCTACAACGAAAAGAGCAACGCATTTTGTAGAATAAAAAGCAGTATTACAGTAAGCTAAAAATTTTTTTAGCAAACTAGCAGGATAAAGAGGTATCTGTAAAGTTGAGCTAATCAACCAAAAATAACACAGAAATGTACGTGTTAACATTTATGTGGACAGCTATATTCATTTATCCTAAATACACTATAGGGGCATTAAAAAAATCTATTCAGTTGTCAACGGGACCATTACTAAGGCCTGCCCTTTAAAGTCTATCTATAGACTAATAAAAATCATTAGTTTAATTAGTTTTCTAATCAAGCTACATAGTTGAAATTTCATAATAATCTCCTTTTTTATCTAATAAAGCATTTTTAAAATCAGAGATGTCTTAATAATCTACTAACAAAAATAAATTTAAAAGTAAAAAATAGTATAATTTAAAAATCAATGGGGATAATGTAGACTCAGAAGTTTCACACCTCTTTTGGGTTATTTTTTCCTAAGTCAGTAAGAGCCAAATAAAAAATAAAAACTTGTTTAAAATTATATTTAACAGTTTACAAGTTGCTGAAATTTAATGTGTACTCAGACTTGAATGCTGCTTACCAAAAAAAGCCATGAATATCATCTGCTTTAGCACCAGTCTGGTGAGAAGAAAAGTGCACTGTATCAAACAGACCTGTGGTATTATCTGGTCAAACAGACCTGCTGTGTTATCTGGTCAAACATACCTGTACAAGTCAAAAGGCCAGCACTCTTCTTTCGTGCATAAGCGCGTAAGTGGTTGGACAGGCTAACAGCACTTGTAAACGTCGTATTGCAATGCACACATGTTCTAAGCTTCACAGGCATACCTATCATTCAAAAGAAAACTATAATCCAGTTCTACTTCAAAAAGTGAAATTTTCTTAGCTAAAAGTGTGAAGAAAAGTACCGCAATAAAGATGGCTTAAAAAACGTGCACTGAATTAGCTTAAGTTAAAGCAAAGAGGGGGAATTCAGTTAATTATTATTAGTTTGTAGTTAGTATTTAGAGCCAACCCATGCTCTTAAGAAAGGTAGAAGAGAAGTGTGTCTTGAATCAAGAAGCTCCTCTAGATTTAACATCTATTATCATTTTCTTGCAGATTTCTGTGTTAACCAGATCATTTTCTAAATCTAAAATACAATCCTGTGATTTGGATAACATAGCTCTGTTGAGAAGTTTCAAAGTTCACAATGTTATCAATAAAAAAAAATTTAAAAGTCTAGTTAGCAAAGTGGTAATTAAAGAGTTTTACCCACAAAACTGGAAAAGACTCAATACTAAATTAAATTTAGGCTTTCTGATGAAGGCGGGCAGAAAAGGTGGTAAGACACACCACTGAATAGCTGTCAGACACGTTTTATTCAGGGCACTATATTCACTGCTCTGTGCAATCAATAATGAAAGTTAATGATTTTAGTTTTTTGCTAAAATCCTTGTGCTAAGTAAGTTATAAACAAACTAGTAACATCCTTACCATCTCAGGAAAGAAAACATGATTGAACAATAAGAAACCCTTAACTTCTCAGATAACCCTCACTGCACAACATGTTTTAGTATAGTTGGTTTCAACATTTCTGTGATAGCTACAACTACGCTTTCTCTCTGAAGTGGACTGCACCTTGGTCAACAAGCTAATACATTCTTCTCCCATTTTACCCTTCTCAAAAATGTTGAAAATTTAACTTTAAAAGACTCTATATGAAAGAAAGAATCCTGGTAACCAGAAGCCCATACAAGATAACCATTTTCAGAACACTCACAATGCAAGATAATCTTTTCTTAAATCAAAACTGCCTTAGAAATAATTGAGAGAACCCAATTCTGCCCAAAGTAAACAAATCAAGCGTACAGTAATTTTAACAGTATTAACCCACTTATCAACTTTTACCTTAGACACATTTGACTCAGGGTTAAAATTATGAGACCACAGAATTTAATCTTCAACATTCTTAAACTCCAAAAGAAACCTATAAAGACACAAAATTTTTCTAGTCTTAAAGTACAAACCAGACAGTAATACCAAATAGCTTGGCTACTTTATCTACCACATCATTTGCCAAGGCATATAGAATACTTCTTTGAAAAGGAAAAGCTATTGGTACACAAGCACATCTGTTCTGTTCTGTTAGAACACTATTGTAAAAACATATGTTTCATACAACAGTTCTCCAAAACCAAACTATTCCATATTCAATGAGGAATTTGAAAGGGAGAAGTTTCTTTGGGTTAATCATAACACACAACATACACCAACCCATTCAGTTTAAATATTTTGTTTTATTTTACCTAAGCAGTAGGAAAACCAACAGCTAATTCTTGAAAACATTATTACCTTGAAGCACTGGCAAAAATATGACAGAGGTATTTTGTCTCTTCAGTAATGCTATGCTTTTGAACAACATCAACCTCCCACTTACAGAACCATCTCCTGGTCACAGAAAATTTTATTTTTACAGATCAGCTTTTTGTTTGTTTTTGCTTCTGTTCTCTCCTTACATTCTGACCAAAAAATGAGACACAAGAGAATTCAGTGCTGGTGAGAGGATCAACTGATGATGTTTATAGAAATGACAATATAAACAATCTCTGCTCTGCAAACAAAAGCAGCTTAAAAAGATTCTAAGAAAGGATTTTCTACAATATTCCAATAAAACAAGCATAATTACATTGTTTAAATTATGTAAGATAGTCATAAATGTCCTCTTACCTGAGTGCATAGTCAAGTCCATTTTTTGTGGTTGATACATCAATGAACTATCTTCATTTAATGGAAGAACACATTTCTGAACAAATCTCTTTCTTGCAGTTTGATGATGGATCTTTTGAGGAAAGATGGCAGAATTCCTTTCTTCTCCCATCCTTTTATTTTTAAGCAGTTCTATCAATGTAAGAGACTGATTTCTTTTTCCACTAGGCAGCAGTTCTGGTTTTGTTTCATCATATTCACTTAAGAAACTCAAACCTTCTTCCTCTGATGCAGACACTGATAAAGCTTCAGTCTTTAGGCCATTACGGTATGCTTCAAGAGGTATAACATTTTGAGATAGAAAGTCATCACTTGATGCAAGTTTTTGAGCTACAAATGGTCTGGGAATAATACGACGACTGTTCAGTGCCTTCAAGATTTTTTCATATTTTTCTTCATTTTGCATCATCTCATTCAGAACACAGATTGGTGATTTGTGAGCATCCCACTTGGTCTTTCCAAGTCTTTTCAGGTGGCCTCTAACATGATTTGATAATCCAATTTTAGTATCAAACCAACCACCACAGAGCTGACAAGTGTGTTCAGAAGTGGTTTCAGACTTCTCTATAGCTAAAAAAAATTTTTTAAGAGTAATATCAGAATTTTTTACAAATTGACCATCTTAAAGCCAATTAACTCTGAAATATGAAATTATGTGATGCTAAGAAAAACCAAAATTGAGCATAACTTTCAAATCTTTTGAATTTGAATAAAGACACATAAGCCAAAAGTATCTATAGGAAAACTTACCTTTTCTAACTCGCTTAACAGGTGTCCCTGTGCCAGTTCTTTTGAAATGTTGCATTTTGTCACTTGTGGCTATTTGTTCTGGTGATACAACATGACGGGCTTCATAGCTTAATCCTGCTCGATGAAGATGTCCCCGGACATGATTTGACAACCCAACACCTGTTTCAAATGTTGCTGGGCAATAAGGACAAGATTTCTTCTCAAGAGACAAATCAGTCCAATGAAAAACAGAACTATGCTTTGACAGTGAAGTTTCTGCATTTTCTAAATGCTGAGGATCATGTATGTCATGTAAAAAGTTATTAGTTCCAGTATCTTCATAATATTCAAAATAAAAGCCATCATTTTGATCATAACTAAGGGTAGCATTTTCTCCAGGCTCTTGACCTTCCACCTTGCTTTTAAATAAAGGAAATAAATTTACATGTTCTTGATTAATATCGTTATAGGTTTCATCTTCTATAGCTTGTGTAGTGTAGTCACCTAGCTCAATATTATCCCAGGAACTTTCATCTTCTGTTTCATAGCTATCTTTCTTTTCAGCAGAATTAAGTTTCTGCAAAACAACAACAGTCATTTTATGCAAGAAATCTGGATAGCTATCCAAGTCTTCTCCTTCAGCAGAATTTTCCTTCTTAGATTGCTTAACTATTCTCTTCACAGATACACGCCTCTGGTCTTTGAAGCTTCCTGGCCTCTTGTTGTCAGAGCTGTGAGAGTCTGAAATAAAACTATTGTTGTGAGAATTACTTGATGATGAAAATAGATGTAAAGAATTCAATGAACTAGCTTCTTCTTTTTTGAAATGCAGAGGATATGATTCACCTGATTTTTTGATCATTCTATAGTTTGCATATTTGTGTCGATATAAATAGTTGCTATTTGCCTTGGCATTAGATTTTTCTTTTGCTGCTTGATGGAAATACTTAGGTTTTTGGTCAATGCTGCTTTTAATCATTACAGTCTTATGAGAATTGTTTTGATTGCACACATTTACACCGCCTGACTGCGCAATGCTTTTCCGAGCTTTTTGTACTCTGTGTGGCCGCTTATGGAATTTTGAAAAACTACTTGATTGTGAGGATGATCCGTATGTTCGCTTTACATCCTGTTTTAAAGCAGAGTTCTTTGGAAATGTGGTTGACTGTTGCTTAATTAATGGTTTAGTGCTATCATTAACTACAGGTCCTTCAAGGATGCTACTTTTTCTTTTACCAAGTCCAAGAGCACTACCAAATGAATCAGTGCATGACGATGAATGCAAGTACTCCATGTGTTTTTTCAAAATACTTCTGGCTGAAGTAGTAAAAGGACACATCTTACATACGTAGGTAGCTGATTTTTTGGATGATCCCGTAGCAGAGTCTTTCATGAAAGTCTTTTTTTGCGTTTTTCTCTGGGCTGTATCAGAACTGACAATAGGGCATTTTACCACTGCTCCATGGGCGATGCCTCGATGGCATTCCAATTCATTTTCTGTCACTGCCATGAAGTTACACTCTTCACAGCAGTAGTACCTTTTATCCTTTTCATGGGTTTTAGCATGTTGCACAAATGTTTTAGGGCAATTGGTACCAAATACACACTGGGGACACTGTAATCGTGCATTTCTTCCTTCATCCTGAAGTTCTTTCAACTCACGAATTTCTTCCATCAATTTCTGTCTTCTTTCTTGGTGAATAATCATATGCTTTAGAAGTGAGTTACGATCTCGAAATGTCCGCCCACATTCCCTACAAGCATATGGCCTTGGGACATTAAGATGGCGAAAGTGACTATTCCCATCCAAATGATACATCATATGCCTGTGGAGGTGCTTTTTCTCCCTAAAATTCACATTGCACTTTGTACAGGGGTAGAATGATGGCTCTTCGTTGCTGAAAGTTGCAGGTGACTCAGAATCACTTTCTTCACATTTTTTTTTTAAGGTATTTGAAAGAAAAGTGCTAGTATGACCAGGTGAACTGTCTTCTCCACACTTATCTGGATTATAAATTAGATGTTGAAAAGCATCCACAGATTCCAAGTCTTCATCAGTTGATTCAGGCTTCACTTTTGACAATGCGTATTTCTGTGAGTCTATTGCTTCATTCTGTTCCAGAAAATCTACGTCTAGCATCTTTGACTTAGTGGGTATACAATTAGAATCACTAAAGCAATCCTCAGTATAACGAGTTATTTTGCTTACATCCATTTTTCGCTTTCTTTTTTTTTCTAAACCTCCTTTAGAATGAACAGGAGCTTTATCCACTGTCTCTTCATTAGTCATAAGAAACTGAATGAACTCTTTTTGGGGGTCCCAGTTTGTATCATTTTCTGACCTAAATTCATCTGTACCTGAGGAAATTCCTGTTAATGTATTGACACAATCATCTTTTATCAATAAATCTTCACTACCTTCACCCACCTCTACTTGATTTATTAAAGTGCTATCTGATTTTACACTACTCCCTACCGAATTCTGAATGTCACAACCAACTGAAGCAGAGGTAGGTAGTTTTTTAATGGAATGGGTTGGATTCTTAGCATGTGCTACATCTGATAACAAAAACAAAACTTGGTGTTGACTTGCTTTCTGTGGTGTAGACAACTGAAGATCGGCTGCCACCTTTGAAGTTGAACAAGAGTCTGTCGTTGGCTGATCCACAGGCTGCCCAGTGGTTAAAGATACACCGCCTTTATTCATAATGGAAGTCTTAGCTAAGGAGGAGTGTGAAACTGGTCCATTAACAGCAGATCCTTTAGGCAAGGTAAAGTTTTCACTAGAAACAGCAGGAGCACCAGCATGTATAAATAGATTAGACTGGCCTCCACTTAAGGCTTTTTCAGATTTGTCCTTTGACAGTTCTTCAGGCAGAGTGAACGTATTACTATTCTGAAATGTCTGACAATCTTTTGGTTTATGAACTCCACTCTCTTTGTCAGATATAAAACTGTTGTCATCTAGGAGTTCTTCTTTAGCACCAGTAATATCGGTGTTTATCTTCAAATCATCCATATCGTTGGCAAGCCATTTAACACATTTAGTCTAGAAAATGGAAAAAAAAAATTTAGATTTGCATGAAAAAAAATACTATTAGAATATATGGAGAGTTGAAAGTACACATTTTTATTAGCTTAATTATACACTTTATATTGGGATCCTAACAATTTCCTAAGAATAAAGAAACACTTAAAATTGAACATTTAAAAGTGCTCTTGTGCTTGTTAACAACCCAATAGTACATACACAAAATCTCTAGGAGAAAGCAACATAAACACATACACAAAAACATACACAATATAAATAAATATGCTACAGATGAAGAAAAAACTTTGAAATCTCATACATACATTGCTAATAAAAAAAAAAACCTCACTTAAGTAGATTTATTAGAGAGAGTTTCCTTGAACTATTTTCTTACCCTACTCTTAGAAATGGCCACATTAGCCTCACTGGGTAGCTCAGTTGGTTAAGAGTATCGTCCTGATATGCCAAGGTTGTGGGTTTGATCCCCCATCAGGAGGACACAAGGTCAACTGATGAAAGCATAAATAAGTGGAACAACAAATTGATGTCTGTCTCTCCCCCACCCCTTCCTCTCTCTAAAAGTTGATAAATAAAAAAAATTTAAAAAGAAAGAAATGGGCCCTGGCAGGTTGGCTCAGTGGTAGAGCGTTGGCCTGGCATGCGGGAGTCCCGGGTTCGATTCCCAGGCAGGGCACACAGGAGAAGTGCACATCTGCTTCTCCACCCCTCCCCCTCTCCTTCCTTGCTGTCTCTCTCTTCCCCTCCTGCAACCGAGGCTCCATCGGAGCAAAGTTGGCCCGGGTGCTGAGGATGGCTCTATGGCCTCTGCCTCAGGCGCTAGAATGGCTTTGGTCGCAACAGAGCAACGCCCCAGATGGGCAGAGCATTGCCCCCTGGTGGGCGTGCCAGGTGGATCCCTGTCGGGCGCATGTGGGAGTCATGTCTGACTGCCTCCCTGTTTCCAGCTTGGAAGGCAAGGACTGTGACCTAGAGACCTTCTTATCTCTGGAACCTAATAAGAGACCTTCTTATCTCTGGAACCTAATAACACAGCATTTGGCAATATCTGCTCAGACAATATTTATTCAGGCAATATTTGCTGAATAACAGAAGAAAGTGCTGAATGAATAAAAACGCAATTGCAAAATGAAAGCAAAACCTCCGACAATATAGGAAAAAAAGTTTTCTTCCTATGAAATCTGGAACGCCTATTCAAATAATTGCAAATTCTATCACGGTCCTGATTTCTCAACTCACCTACTGTAGCAGGCCTTCAAAAAATTCAATAATCATCAAGTACAATTTAAAGAACCTGCTATTTTACAACCCTACGTATTAACTATTTGAAGTACTGGCATAAAATTCTGTATTTCTTTTCCTTTTGTACAGAGTAGTAAGTATAGTTCATTCATTCTGTAAATGTTTACTAAGCTCTTACAATGTGCAAAGCACTGCTTTAGTATTAAAGATACCATTGTAAATAAGATAGACTAGATTCCTGCTCTAAGATAAAGAATAAAGCCATTTTTACAGTATTTTAAATTTGTATAACAAGTAATACCATTATAGGACAGCAGGAATTTATAATCCAATAATCAGAAATTAAACATTTTCAATAAAATGTATTGTTTCTATTATCTTCTAGGTTACCAACTACATGCTTTGGAAAACATTTTCAAGAATAAAAAAAATTATTTATAATTTCATTCTTGTTTCACAATTTAGAAGAAGCAGTTATAAATGTTATAAATGATCTTATCTTATGAACATATATATTCTTTTAATACAACATGTTACAAATATCTTTCTTTCTTTGGTATTATTCTTTATACCAGCTATCACTTTTCTGCCCCTCATAGGTCTTAGAAGTCTGTTCTGAGATTGGCAAACTTCCAAACTAATAAAAATAGACTTCCAATAAGATCATATTCAATGATATCACCCCAAAATGGTGCTAATGCAGCACCCAGCAGGAGTCTCTTCATCACATACACAGAAGTTAAAAACGGGCAGCACATAAACATGTGTTAGGAAAGAGTGTGCAAATGTCAGTGATAAGCAAATACAGATGATATACTATTATTCAGTCCTGATATTTCTCATTAAATTCAGTATAAAAAGTTAAATGCCCAAATAGAAACAATTTCACTTAAATCAGAAATGGATGACAGAATTTTTTGTAAAAAAACTATACTGAAAGACACTTTTTGTTCTTATTATTACAATCACAGAGGTAGACAAATATATGCTCAGTCAATTTGAAAGCCTATATTAGCTTTTCTCAACAGGAAGCAACATTGCTAACGAAGTGGTAAATTCAGTGTTAATGAGTGGCTTCACTGTTACCACCTCAGAGGTAAAACCTTCCATGTTCCATGTTCTATCCATCTGTTCTGGTGTTAAAGGTTCAGAGATAGAACAGACGCTTCCCATTTAAAGCAACTTCATTGGTAACCCCTGAACAGCAGGGTGACAAACTATGATCATGTCGGCTTGGAGACTGCATCTTCATTACCAGAATGGCTTTATAAAAGCCTTAGATAATTTCACATTCAGAAGATACCAAACTGTTTTGCTCAAAAACATAAAAGAATGTATGTGCATACAAAATCTTTTTTCTACAAAACAGATCAAAAAGAGAAATTATAGACTAAATTAAATATTGTTAAAAATAAAATGAGGTTTTGAACAAAGTTTTTCTTCATATCCACATAGTGAAATACTCCTTACTTTCCCCCAAAGGATAATTGTCTCTACTCATAAACAGAGAAGTTAGTTTTACAGTACTTTTTATTAGCACATGAATATTAAAAATCTCCATCAGTTTAAAAATGGCCTATAAGAAACTGAATCACTTAGATGATATATTAGCAACAATGAAAAATTTTCCTGTTTTAATTTTCAGAATATATTTTAACTGAAAAAAAAAAAAAGTTCAAAATATATTTTTAGTATCCAAGACTCATAGCTGTTGTATCAACATATAATAAAGAACAACGGATCATCAAAATATGTTACACTGAATGATGAATCTAGAATTTTGTCAGCAAAAATTATTTTCCTATATTCATGGTTAATTATGTGGCATCTAGGCAAGAAAGCATTTGACCTGTAAGCCAATTTTGCACTGTCTCATAGCTTTTCCAACTATCTTTATGTAGTAGTCAAATATACATGACAGAGCCACCAATACCATTTTGTTTTAATATAACTAACTAGGGGACATATCTGAAGGTAGGCATTATTCATTAAGTTTAAAAAAGGGAAATAAATAAATTAATAGGCTAATGCTATAGTGTTTGGAATCCCCAAATTTCAACGAATTTGCTATACCAATTAGGATATTTTAGTAAAATGTTTAGACATTTTTACTATGTCCCTCATGAAGTCATATAACCACAGAATTTTTCTTTCAACAAAATTTTGAAATGTTCTTTTAGAAAATTCACACACTTTATAAAAAGCTGTAAATGGATTTTAAATCTACATAAAACATATTTCATTTTCTAGAAAATCATAATGAATTCTACAGCTATTACTGCCTGTAGTTATATACTGTGAGCATTAAAAAAAAGTACAAAGGTCAGATCTGTCTTCAAGATGACAGATCATCACTTATATGCCTCAAGCTAGACTTATTGTCTCCAAAGTCTCAAACATCAGTATTTTTGCAAACTATCAGCACTTGCTATAACACCCTCACTACACTACATCTTGAGGTTACTACAGAAGAAATGAGGTGATAATTGCATATTAACATAATTATTCTGTAATCCCTCTGAGCAAGCTTCCTAGGTCACTCAGTAATTCAAATTATATACAATCTTCCTGCCATCAAATCTATGCTGTCCACTTTCTGTTCGTGGATAATTTTTGATAGAAAATTAGCTTAATTTTTCTTTTATGTACAGTATTAATTGTATTTATTGCAAGTAGGTTAATATTTTGTGGGTACTTATTACATAATGCCAACCTATGTCATGCAATATAATTTCACAAAAAATATAGTACAATTTGCTCTTGTTCATTAGTTCATTGATAACTATATTACAAAGCTATAAAAATAAATTATAATGTTGCCTACTAGCTGAGTTAGGATTTGTCAAATTTTCATTTTCATTTAAAATATCTTTAAGAACACATGACAACTTCATTTAGTCATATATGTGATTGGGTTAAGAAAACCATTCAAAATTGCTATTCTAATTGCAAAACAAATCTTAACTGAAATACAACATCTAAGATTATTGTAGTATTTAGGCATATATATACTATATACTATGTACAAACATATATACCCAAGTCTCATCTAGTTTATGATGCACGTAAAAAAGACTACACTACATATACATATTATCCAGGTAGTATATCTTATTATGGATTTCATACTGAACGAAAACACTAAAATAATGCAGAACACTCATAAGGGTTTCAGCATGCCACATAATGAAATAGTGAAAACTTGGTATGTTTAGCCCACTAATTAAGTAAATACAGTTAACAATCTACAAATGTTTGAAGCTTTTCAGTATAGAAGAATACACAATCAATGTGTGTACATATGGTACACAATCAATGTACCATAAAGATGTACATTTCATTTCAAGAATAAGAAAAACTAGAAACAAATAATTCGACACTGCAAAGCGCTGTCTTATACAACAGTGAACTGAATGGCTCAGCATGTTGAACTATTTTGTCAGGAACAGTGTAGAAGAAAATATGGCATAGAAGAATAAATAAAATGATTTTTAAGGCCTTTCCTCACATGTAGTATATACATCTAGTGCTTGCTTATTATATTATTAACATTAAATATTTTTTGAACTAATGAGCTAAAAACAGAAGAGAAATACACACTATTGGATTTAAAAAATATTCTTTAAACTCAAAATTACCTAAAATAATCCTTTGGTTAACCTGTAATACGTTGATAGGGTGAGTCTTGAAAAAGAATAATATGGCACCAAATGACTAACACACTGAGGCCACAGAGCTAATTTGCATCATGAAAACTACATACAGTCAGAGAAGGTTTTTTCCTATTTGCAGTACCAAAGGAAAAAAACAAAACAAAATAAACTGTCAGAGTTTGAATGTCTAGAAAATACATAGATCATGAGCAGAAAAATAAAACAAAAATAAAATACTATGGGCACATAATGCTTCCTTGTGGCACTGCCATGATAAAATAATGATCTATATGTAATTTTACCACTTACTACCAAATTATATTGCACTTGAATAGTTCTATTCCTGATACCATGTATTATCTTCATTATTTAATAGGAAGATGTAACAAATAGTATGGTCCAAGATCATAAACACCTAGTAACACAAAATGATTCTAACTGTAAAGTATACTAAACACTAAATATTGTAAAATCTGACACATCTCTAGAAGCTGCTGTATGGTAAAACTGAAGCAGGTAACTACAGAAGGAAAAAAAGGAGGGGTGTGTGTGAAACTACAGAGGCATATATCTTATATATCTTTAATAATCTGGAAAAATATATAATGATGAGTAGCAACAGTAATAGAAGAACATGGATATTCATTAATCAGACGTTAATTCCTAATGAACAATTTTGCAATTGAAAGGGGCAAGACAAATTACAGTTGCAACCAAAGGAGTACATTAGTCATAGTCTGCACAGAATATGCTTATTGGATTGTTTATACTTTTATAGAGTCAAAACAAGATAAGTGATCGTCTCATTTTAATAGCACATATACATACAGCTCAAACAAGAACAATTCATGCTTTTTTAAAAAAACTCAAGCGTTTTCCACTTTCAACACACTTCTTTTGCACTTGTTGGTCATGACAGGTTAATATTTATAAAATATCTCAAAACTAAGCACAAAGAGTAAACACATCAGACTGAAGAACAAAAGTCCAAATGTAAAATAACAATTTTTTAATTATTTTTTTATTACTTACTTAGAGGAGGGGAGGCAGAGACAGACTCATGCATTTTTATACGTTTTTATAGGTTTTCCAAATCAAACTTTTGACCTCAATTAAATAATTAACACAAGTCAAAAATGTGTCAATTCCATACTCCAGAGGTAGTGTGTCAACTCTGCCCTCCACCAACAGACACTTAGTATTAAGTGCCATAAATTGTTATTTTACACCAGTTGGCTCAGTGGTATAGAGCATTGGCCCAGCGTGTGGATGTCCCAGGTTCGATTCCCAGCCAGGGCACACAGAAGTCCTCATCTGCTTCTGCACCCCTCCCCTTCTTGCCCCCCCCCTTGTCCTCCCTTCCTACAGCCATGGCTCAATGAAGCAAGTTGGCCCGGGTGCTGCTCCACTCCTCCCTTTATCGCCTCTTTCTCTCTCTTTTCTGCTCCCCTCCTGCAGTCATGGCTCAATGGAGCAAGTTGGTACAGGCACTTAAGATGGCACCATGGCCTCTGCCTCAGGCACTAAAAAAAAAAAAATGGCTCCAGTTGCAACAGAACAAGGGCCTCAGATGGGCAGAGCATCACCCACTAGTGGGCTTGCGAGGTGGATCCCAGTTGGGGTACATGCATAAGTCTGTCTCTACCTCCCCTCCTCTAAGTAATAAAAATAATAATAAAAAAATTGTTATTTTACATTTTGTCTTTTGTTCTTCAGTCTGATGAGTTTACTCTTTGTGCTTAGTTTTGAGGTGTTTTATAAATATTAACCTGTCATGATCAACAAGTGCGAAAGAAGTGTGTTGAAAATCCTAGGAAGACAAAATATATAATTATATTAAAAGTGAAAATAAAGATAATAAAAAAATACCCAAAGTGGTAAAATAAATATTATATGTGCATATGAATGAACTGCTTTAGAGTTTAAATAATTCTGAAGGGTAAGCAGAATTGCACCATTAAAAACATACTGTGCCTAGCCTGACCTGGCGGTGGCGCAGTGGACAGAGCATCGAACTAGGATGCAGAGGACCCAGGTTCAAGACCCCGATGTCGCCAGTTTGAGTGCGGGCTCACCTGATTTGAGCAAAGCTCACCAGCTTGGACCCAAGGTCACTGGCTTAAGCAAGGGGTTACTCGGTCTGCTGTAGCCCCACGGCCAAGGCACATAAGAGAAAGCAATCAATGAACAATTAAGGTGTCGCAACAAAAAACTTATGATTAATGCTTTTCATCTCTCTTTGTTCCTACCTGTCTGTTCCTATCTGTCCCTCTCTCTGACTCTGTAAAAAAAAACAACAAAAAAAACCCCAAAAAACTTATTGTGCCTATACATTTGGCAATAATCAGCAAATGAGAAGGAAATGTGACAAAGATAGCTTTTAAGTACAGAATCAGCTTCAATCTCAGATGTCTATTTGCCTAATGATTATTCAGGAAAGGCAAGAAATCTGTTTAAGAACGTGAAAGCAGAGAATGTTCTTAATACTGCTGATGAAACTTCTGCCCCAACCATCTATAATTCCACAGGATCAAATTCTGTTAAGAGTATGCACATCAAATTTAGTGGCATGACTGCAAATGCAAACAATTATGGCTTCCAAGAAATTCCTTAAAACAGCTGAAGAGATAATTTGTGACTGAATACAAACCCTGGAACATAACAAATATTATGCTATTTTCTTCTAATACTGAAATAATTTTGACCTTTCAAATTCAAAACTTCATGCCTGACCAGGTGGTGGAGCAGTGGAAAAAGTATTGTCCTGGGACGCTGAGAACCCACTGGCTTGAGTGCAGGATCATACATAGACATGACCCCATGGTTGCTGGCTTGATCAAGGAATCAGTCATTGGCTCAGCTGGAGCCCCCAGTCAAGGCACATATAAGAAAGCAATCAATGAACAACTAAGATGCCACAAGTATAAGTTGATGGTTCTCATCTCTCTGCCTTCCTGTCTGTCTGTCCCTGTCTGCCCCTACCTCTAATTCAAAATATCACATACTCAACTGTATACATATTTTTAAAAACTTTTGTAAATTTTAATAAAGTAAAACTGATTATAAAGTTGCATTAATTCATTTGACAATCACATATTAATCATATTTAGTAAATATAAAATCATTTATAGTTTAAAATCCAGATAAGTTATTTCACTGAATTATTGCTTAATTTTATTAAAGGGATTCAGAATCTAAAAAAAATCTATAATTCTGTAATAATTTGTAATGAGTACTTAACCTTTCACATGTATCATACACATTTAAACTCTAGCACGTAAATTCAAATTTATATAAATTTAGATGAAAGTGTGACATTCTCATTGGAACTAAAACAAAACCAAACCAGAAATTTTCTATAAAATAGTATTTTTAGTAAATGTGAACTCTCTTACTGAGATTATCAGGCACTCAACTTGCTTTTTTTCTTTCTCTAAAATCAACCCCCTAAAATCCAATTATCTTAAAAGAGAAATAAAAATATTCCAAGGTAAGCCCTACTCTACAATTATTCATTTAGGGTGGTTAAAATTTAGATACAAGAAATTTGCTTTCCTTGAAACAAAGTATACTTATCATCACTATTTTTCTGATTTAAGGTTTGAACTGCTAACAAGTTTTTACTTATTACACGTTCACTTTTGTAGTTTCATTTATTAAATCAGAAACATTTTCATTGTGAATTTAAATAATTACAAAATTTTACCAAAATGTTACAGAAGGCACTACATTAATACTTAGAAAATGTAATAACTTGTTAATTAATCAAAGGTATAACTCTATTCAGGCAATTACGATTTAAAAGAATATCTTTCAGGTTTACTCATATACAGACAGGATGATGACATGGTCCAGAGTAGCAATTATGAACCATAAGAGACTTACAGAAGGCATGATTTCTAATTTACCCAATTATACATAAAACCAGAATGTAATCAATAGTATATTACTTTTCATAAAAAGTGACTAACGCACATTTAAAATTGAGATCATTGCAGGGAAATTTTCAAGTGTTCTTCTCACTTAACAAGTGGTATTACTGGTAGTTCCTTTTTTTAAAAAAAACTGTACTGCTATCTAACTGAGAAAGACCACTCAGGATACATATATATTAAACACTGCTATCAAGAAAATGTAATACATTATGTCCCCAGTAATATGAATTATACATTCTACAGTTAGAGGAAGTAGAAGGTACTATAAAATACCATGACTAAGTCTAATCAGGCAATGGCATAATGGATAGAGCTTCGGACTGGGACATGGAGGACCCAGGTTCCAAGCCCCGAGATTGCACAGGCTCATCGGCTTGAGCGTGGGCTAACCAGCTTGAGAGCGTGGTCGCTGGCTTGAAGCCCAAGGTTACTGGCTTGAGCAAGGGGCCACTATACTCGGCTTCAGCTCCCCGCCCCCACTAAAAGAACATATGAGAAAGCAATCAATGAACAACTAAGGAGACTAAGGAGCCACAACAAATTGATGCTTCTCATCTCTCTCCCTCCCTGCCTGTCTGTCCCTATCTGTCCCTCTCTCTGTCTCTGTCACAAACAAACAAACAAACAAAGAACAAACAAAAAAAGCCATGACTAAGAATAGCCTCACAAAAGAGAAAGGATTTAGGCTAAATTTCATACTTCAGTGCCAAGAGATTCTTTGGAGGTGGACATGCCTGGGTTTGAAAAATGGTTCTACAACGTCTGCCTTGGGGGCAGTTACTCCACTTTTTAAACTTCCATGACTTTATCAATAAAATAAGGATAAAGCCTACTTATAAGATTGTGAGGATTACGTAAAACAATGTACATAAAACATGTAGCACAGAGCCTGGCACTTAGTAATTACTTATTAAGTGTTAATTCCCTATGACCCTTGCCATTAACTTATTTCATTTATGGAATGATGACGGACAGTGAATTTGTGCACTGCTCCTAGTGATGGAGGCTCTTAAAAGCAGAAATTTATTCTGGGAGGAGTTACCTGGGACTTTATTCTACTAGGGTATAATAAACAGATAAATGAGTGGAAGCTAAAGAATCAGAAGAAGCGTATTTTAAGAGATCCTGGGGCTAGAATAACAACACTCTTGTGGGAATAAGGCAGGGCTTCAAGGAAATAATATTTAATAAATAAAAAATGGGAATTACAGTGCTTGACTGACCTAGTGCTCTAAGGAAAAAGGACATGAAGTGGCCACTCAGGATCGGAGTTTCTGATTCCTTAGTCTATCAAGGACATGAATTTATCTTTCCTCTCTCATGCAATGCTACGAAATGAAAGCAGATGGACTAGAAGAGACATACCAAGGCAGATAAAAGACCATAAACTAGAACAGTCATTGACAAGAACCTCTAGAAAGAAGAATAATGTCAAATAAAACAAACAAGAAAACTAAAAACATTTTAATTCCAAAGAATATAAATTAGAATAGCTTATTCTGTCGAAACTGTTAAGTCAATGGAATAATAACTTCAAAGTTTGGAGTAAAATTATTTTGACTACAGAATCCTATAGAGACACATTACATAAGTCAAATGTGAAGACATACAGCCTCTAAAATTTACCACTCATCTACCATGTCAGAAAAAATTTTCCAAAAGGTTGAGCGTGCAGGGATCTGAAAATGGCTGAAATGTCATGTGTAGTATGTTATGTGTAGTTATGTGTAGTTTTTATTATTTTATACAAAAATGAGGTTATAATTATTATGAATAGTGACAAATTATAATTTAAATGATTCTTAAAATTATAAAGTTAATCACTGGAATAATAAAAAGAGGAAGTAAATATACTCAATATATGTAATATCGTCAGATTCTAAAACTATCATGTTTTAAAGAAGTACAACATGCTTTGAGTGGAAAGCTGACCATTTTAAAATGAAAAATTATAAAAGAAAAACTCCAAAAAAACCCAGAAACAAGTCTTAGTCAGTGAGTGGAAGAACAGAGTGAAAATAACTGAGGAAATAAGGTATTCCTGCAGAACACAGAATTTTTACGGTGAAAGAAGAGGTAAAAAAATAGATGTAAAAGTTAGGGGGCACAAAGTCTAGATCCATTAGTTATACAAAGTGTAAATTATAAACCAGGGGAATGGAAAAGAGGACACAATAGAGAAAATTTTCAGAGCTCAAGAAACACAAAAATCTTCAGATTAACAGCTCGATGAGTGCTCAGCAGAAAAAAACAAACAAAAAAACACATGCCACTTGACAAGTCCTGGGGAAATTTTAGAACTCTGGAAATAAAAAAATTCTACTCATTTTCAGAAAATTAGAGTACCTATGAAGAAACAAGAATACACAATTCAGTATCAGTAGTGTTGTCAGACTTCTGAGGGAAAATGGTATTTTAAAATCAAATCCATCATGCCCTAGCCAGATAGCTCAGTTGATTACAGAATCATCCTGATATGCAAAGGGTTGCGCGTTTGATCCCTAGTCAGGGCACATACAAGAACAGATTAATGTTTCTCTGTCTCTAAAATCAATCAATCAATAAAATATAATAATAATTCAAATACTACTTAAGCATATTTAAAAAGTAAAATCTACCATAAAAAAATTACAGAAGTAGAACTTATTGCAACCTCCTCTGCTTTTTCTAATCTCTTCCACTTCAAATACCAATGTAATAATGTATTTGGACATTCTGGAAAAAGAGAAGAAGGTGTATTCTTCTCTTTTTTCTTCTTCATACAAATGTGTATGTGTGTGTGTGTGTATGAGCATTTGCACTGTTTGTTTACAGAAATGGGGTATATTATACACATGCTACAATAAATATCCTTGTATAGAGAGCCTTATATGTAGTATTGTTTTATTTCAACAGAGCTTCTTGAAAGCTGTAAGTTTTAGTTTAATGTATATTTCCAAATCATTTCTCCAAATTTCTATAAAAATTCATGTCTACCTTCAATATATAAGAATGCCTGTTTCCCCATGTTCTTATAACTTTTGCCAGTTATCACATGCTATAAGATATAAAATAGTTTTCAACACAGAATTCTGTAACTAGCTGACCTACCATTCAAGTATAACAACAAAACATAAGACATTCTGGAAAAGCTTGTATTCCAAAAGTTTACCATGAACAAGTAAAGAGAATTATTTATGGAGATATTCAGGCATAGAGATAATAAATTTAAAAGGAAGAGATAGGCCCTGCCTGGTTGGCTCAGTGGTAGAGCGTCGGCCTGGCGTGCAGAAGTCCCGGGTTCGATTCCCGGCCAGGGCACACAGGAGAAGCACCCATCTGCTTCTCCACCCCTCCCCCTCTCCTTCCTCTCTGTCTCTCTCTTCCCCTCCTGCAGCTGCAGCTCCACTGGAGCAAAGATGGCCCGGGCGCTGGGGATGGCTCCTCAGCCTCTGCCCCAGGCGCAAGAGTGGCTCTGGTCGCAACAGAGCGACGCCCCGGAGGGGCAGAGCATCGCCCCCTGGTGGGCAGAGCGTCGCCCCCTAGTGGGCCTGCCAGGTGGATCCCGGTCGGGCGCATGTGGGAGTCTGTCTGACTGTCTCTCCCCGTTTCCAGCTTCAGAAAAATACAGGGGGAAAAAAAAAAAAAGGAAGAGATAGGTCCTGGCCGGCTGGCTCAGTGGTAGAGCGTCGGCCTAGCATGTGGAAGTCCCAGGTTCAATTCCCGGTCAGGGCACACAGGAGAAGTGCCCATCTGCTTCTCCACCATTCCCCCTCTCCTTCCTCTCTGTCTCTCTCTTCCGCTCCCACAGCCAAGGCTCCACTGGAGCAAAGTTGGCCCAGGTGCTGAGGATGGCTCCATGGCCTCCACCTCAGGCGCTAGAATGGCCCCGGCCACAACGGAGCAACATCACAGATGGGCAGAGCATCACCACCTGGTGGGCATGCTGGGTGGATTCCAGTCAGGCACATGTGGGAGTCCGTCTGACTGCCTCTCCACTTCTAACTTTGGAAAACTACAAAAAAAAATAATAATAAAAAAAGGAAGAAAGAAAAATCAGTAAAATTAAAATTAATGAGCAACTAAGCCACTAAAGCATGTAATTAAGCCTATTAACTACTGATAATTGTTCAAAATAAATTCATATGAAATGAGAAGTATATAATATTTAATAACATGGGAATTAAGATCCCAAAATGACTTCAACATAGGAGGAAAGAACAGTGGACACTGATAAAAAAAATTAATATGTTTAAATATTACTAGTAACTAAAAATAATGAAATAAGATAATTTCAAATCTTTAGAATTAAAAATGAAGAAAATTTGAGCCAACAAAAATAAAAAAAGACAATAGAACACAGCAAAGAGGAAATAAAATAAGAAAGCAGAATAAGTCTAAACACATCAATTTTCACATTTACTTTGAATATATTAAGAAAAAGGCATTCATATTTGTTTTATTTTTAAGGATCATGTATGTTCTTTATAAAGGAAATACCAAGATTCAAAATAAGGTTATGAACAGTTAAAAAGATCCAGTAGGACTTACATGAAGAGTGTTGTGTGGTCATCCTGACATTCAAATAGTGAATAATATCCAATCAGAATAAGAACTTATAACTGCTATGTTAATTTTTAAAGATATGTGATTTCTAAAATAAACTTTTTGTATATAATGATAAAAAAGTAAAAATAAGGTTATAAAAAGATAAACTAGGCAAATGTTAATCAAAAGAAAGCTATCTCGGCCCTGGCTGGTTGGCTCAGTGGTAGAGCATCAGCTTGGCGTGTGGAAGTCCTGGGTGCGATTCCCAGTCAGGGCACACAGGAGAAGTGCCCATCTGCTTCTCCACCCCTCCCCCTCTCCTTCCTCTCTGTATCTTTCTTCCCCTCCCGCAGCCAAGGCTCCACTGGAGCAAAAGTTGGCCCAGGAGTTGAGGATGGCTCCATGGCCTCGCCTCAGGCACTAGAATGGCTCCGGTTGCAAAGGAGCAACACCTCAGATGGGCAGAGCATTGCCCCCTGGTGGGCATGCTGGGTGGATCCCAGTCGGGCACATGCAGAAGTCTGTCTGCCTCCCCGCTTTTTACTTCAGAAAAATAAAAAAAAAAAAATACAATAAAATTTTTAAAAAGCAGCCTGACCTGTGGTGGCGCAGTGGATAAAGCATCGACCTGGAACACTGAGGTCACCAGTTCGAAACCCTGGCTTGCCTGGTCAAGGCACATATGGGAGTTGATGTTTCCTGTTCCTCCCTCCTTCTCTCTCTCTCTCCTTCTTTCCCTTTCTCTCTCTCTCTCCTCTCTGAAAAATCGAATAAAATCTTTAAAAAAATTTTTAAAAAGCTATCTTTATTATTAAAAAATCAAAAAAAATTTAAGGCAAAAGCACTAAGCCTGCTAAAGATAAAAATTATATATAATAAAGTATACCAGTTAGTATTATAGTAATAAGATCTACCCTTCAAATACAACAAAATGGCTATAAAACATATAAATAATAAACTTTTACAAGCACTAGGAGAAACTGACAGTTATAGAGGGAGGCTTTAAACATTTTCCACAAAAATCAACAGGTAAGGATAAAATTCTAGTTTTCCTTACTCGCCTCCTCTCTTAAGATCCTTTATCTCTCACTTTACAAAAGAAAGATTCCCAAACACAAATATTCAACCTTCCCCACTCCACCAGTTGTTCAGGTCAATTATCTTGGAGTAATAATCCTCCTTACTCTCTTTTAACACTTCATAGCCAAACCATTAGGAAATCCTATTTCTACTATCTTCAAATTACATCCTGAATCCAATCACTTCTCAATACTGCTACACCTATGGCCACTATTATCTCTCCCCTGTATTATTTCAAAACCTTCCTAATCTGGTCTTAGTGTATCTATGCTTCTTGTTTCTCAATACCACAACCAGAGGGATCACCTTAAAACCTAAGACATATAAATGTTCCTCAGAATCCTTCAATGACTCCTTGCTTTTTTCTCTGAGAGAAAAAAACTTCAAAATGCCACAGTGTTTCAAACTTCTTTTAGAGAATATGAAAAAAAAGTTTAAAGCTCACTGATCAAATACATAGAAAATTCTATATAAGAAACATTTAAAAATAAACGTATTTATTATTCTAACGATTGTAGAAAATTATTCAACAAGGACAAAAATCATGTAGACCATATTCTCTGGCCACCGAGCAACAAAACTAAAAATTAGATACACTTAAAGAGTTAGTTAACATGTCAACTGTATATCAATAAAACTGAAGAAAAAATCTAAAACAAAACACAAACATCTAATTAGTGAACTAGGAAAATGTCAGAAAAAAATATCTAGAATGAGCAAAAAAGACAAAAGGATGGGAAATGGAGGGGAAAAGCCCCCCAAAAGGATACAGTGGAAAGAACTAGCATATATTTAGTGAAAATTCCAGAAATAGAGAAAAAAATGGAAAAGAACCAAAACTTGAAGAGAAAATGGCTGAGAATTTTTGAAAACTGACAAAAGACATCAAACCAGTTTCTAGAAACACCAGAAACTCCAAAGTGGATATATATAGAAAGAAAACTATACCTAGGATACATCACAGTAAAACTTATGAGAAAATCTTAAAAGTAGTCACAGAGAAAAGAATGCCTACAAAGAGACAATAATTAGACTTTGAAAGAAAAATAAAAGCAGCTCTGATGTCCAAGAACCACTCTAATATTTTAAGTTAAATTACACTGTTCTCCTGTTGAACATAAAAATTCCTTACAAAATATTCATTTCAGACAAGATCATGGTGTAACACAAACTATCAACAACTCTTTCTTTCACTAAATCAGTCGATTGTTACCTTTACAAATGATAAGCTTATCCCAGAGCTCTAGTCTCCCTTACTTGCAGATGAAATTTATTAAGAAGTCAATCTTTGGATGAATGAAAACAAAATACAACATACTAAACCTTATGGAATGCAACAAAAGCAGTAATCGGAGGAAAACTTATAGTTGTAAATATTTAAATTTAAAAAAAAATCCCAAACTAATAACCTACCTTTAGACTTGAAGGAATTAGAAAAGGAGCAAACTAAACTCAAATCCATCAGATAAGAAAATATTTGACCATGAATTATATAAAAATAGAATCAAAGTTGGTTCTCTTAAAAGATCAACAAAACTGACAAACTGAGTTAAAAAAAAAAGAGAAAATGCAAATAACCAAAATCAAACACAAATGTAGGAACATTAAAAAGCCCTTAGAGAAATTAAAAGAATTGTCACAAAGTACTAGGAACTGTATGCCAAAAAATCAAGTAATTTAGATAAAATGAACAAGTTCCCAGAAACATACCAATTAGCAAACCTGATTCAAGAGGAAATAGAAAATCTAAACAGATCTATAAAAGGTAAAGAGTCTGAATCAGTAATAAAAAACCTCCCAATCATTCACAAACTTCCGAAAACAAAAGAGGGAACACTTTCTCTCAAATTCTGTGAGGCGAGCATTACCCTAAAACAGCAATTTTCACTGGTGCCCCACAAGTGGCGCACTGGTGTACAGCCAAAAAAAAAAAAATAACATGTGTAAGGCCAATATCCACGGACACCATCACAGCCACCCGGCCCATGCAGGTTCGCACTGGATTCGGACAGTCGGTAAAGAAACAACAGAGCCAAAACTTGGTGGGCCACCATCTTTAATCCTAGCTTGCACCCGGTGGGCAAGTAAAAAAACACACTAGGCTCCAAAACCCACTCATTCAGTGCTCACAAAGCTACTGACTTATCCAAGTTTCCTAGAATCAAAAGTTTCTAGCTCACCAGACTTACCTCTGTTGCCCATCTCCTTCTCTCTGCACAAACTGGCCTCTAACTCAGCACTCCACCATCTTGGCTGCTTCGCCTGGCCTCCTCCATGTGGCCTCTCTCTGCTCTCCTCTCTACTCTCTCCTCTAATGCTAATCTCAGGAACCCAGAGAGCAAGCTCCCAGTCTGCCCCACTTTATAGTGTAGAAACCAAAATCTTTAGTCCAATATACAAACAAGGCACCCAAACTGGAAATGAAGTAAAACTATCTATATATTTGCAGATGACAAAATTATATACTATAAAAAGAAAATCCCATAGAGTACACACACACACACACACACACACACACACACCTTACTAGAGCTAATACAATCAACAGTTTCAGCAAACTTGCAGGCATAAAATTAACATACAAAAATCAGTTGTGTTTCTCTATGTAAGCAATGCATGACCCAAAAAAGAAATTAAGAAAGTAATTCTATTTGCAAAATCATCCTTAATGAAGGAAATAGACATACAAGTCCAAAAGTACAGGAAGTCCCAAACGAGATGAACTTAATGACCCCATACCAAGACATATGACAACTAAATGCAAAAGGTTAAAGACAATGAAACTTAGGAGCAAGAGAAAAGCAGTTACCTACAAGGGAGATCCCTTAAGACTGTCAGCTAATTTCTCAACAGAAACTTTGCAAGCCAGAAAGGCCTGACAAGGAATATTCAAAATGATGAAGAATAAGGACCTACAATCAAGATTACTATACTTAGAGAAGCTATCATTCAGAATTGAAGGACATAAAAAAACTTCCCAGACAAGAGACTAAATAAAACAGGTAATCATCATCAAACTAGTATTACATAAAATATTAAAAGGTCTTCTTTAAGAAAAAGAAAAGATAAAAAATATAAACAATAAAATGGCAATAAATACATATCTATCAACAATTGAATCGAAAAAACAAACAAGCAGAGCAAAAACAGACTCATATATACAGAGAACATTTTGATGGTTGCCAGATAGGAGGGCTGTTGGGGGATGGGTAAAAAGGTGAAAGAATAAAGTACAATTTGGTAGTTACAGAATAGTCATGGGGATATAAAGTACAGCATATGGAATATAGTCAATAATACTCTAATACTATGTATAGTGTCAGATGGGTATTAGATTTATTAGAATGACTACTTAGTAAGTTATATAATGCCTATCATTAAGGTGTACACCTGAAACTACTAATATAATATATGCCAACTCTAACTAAAAATAAAAATTTTAAGTTTTAAATGTAAAAGAAAATATAGTCATCCCTCGCCATATTGTGATTCACTTTTTGCAGTCTCACTGTATTGCAGATTTTTAAATTGTATATATCTAATTTTGTACTGTGGACTTTTCACTATATCGTGGAATTTTGCAGTATATAAGTATTTTTATATATTTATTATTTTAATTATTTTTGCGGTAAAAGCATTTTCTAGCCCCAAAAATTCAAAACAATATAAAAAAATATTAATTAAAGCATCATCATTCAAATTGTAGTATATTCACTGGTTAAGTACCCATATAGAATTTTATATGTTAAAATTACATAGTGTTTAAGAGCATAGGAAGTGTTTATAAGAGTGTGGGGAGGGTTTATAAAGCCTTAAAATATACATAAATAATAAAACATTAGATCACTATTTTGCAGATTTTTGCCTATCATGGAGGTTCTGGAACCTAACCCCTGTGATAGATGAGGGACCACTGTAGATGATTTTTGTCTGGCTTTGCACTCTATTTCAATGTAATACTGTACAGTACAGTTGTTTCAATACATCCATATGATTCAGCAATGAAAAATAAACAAACTAGAGTTACACACAACAACATGGAGAGAACTCACAAACATGGCATTCAGTGAGAGAAAACAGACACTAAAAAGTGCAAGTATGTTTAATAAAAAAAGACAATAAATTATAGTATTTAAGGATACATGCTTAGGTGGTAAACTTTTAAAGAAAAGCAAAAAAAAAAGTATGATCATAAATATTAGGACATTAGTCACTATTCAAGAGGTAGGAGGGTGTAATATTGGTTAATAGGTCCAAGTTGTAGGAGGACATGCAAAAGGAAAAAGTTTTAAATCCAAAAATGAAATATCTAGGACTAAATGTAAGCAAAGAAGACTTAGTAAAAACTGTAACATATTGCTGAAACAAATTAAAGAAGACCTAAATAAACGGAAAGACATCTAATCTAAGTTCATGGATCTGAAAATGATATACTGCTAAAATGGCAAAATTTCCCAAAGTGATCTACAGATTCAATGCAATTCCTTTCAAAATTCTAATGGTCATTTTTTATTCTGCAGAAAGAGATAAGCTGATCCTCAAGTTCATATGGAACTGCAAAGAGCCGTGAAGAACAAAAACGACTGAAAAAGAAATAAAGTAGGACTCACTGATTTAAAAGCTTACTACAAAGCTATTGTAATCAGTGTGGTACTGGCATAAAGATAGGCATCTAGACCAATGGGACAGATCTGAGAATCCAGAAATAAACAACAACAGCTATGGCCAGTTGATTTTTAACAAAGATGTCAAGACTGTTCAATGGTCTTTTCAACAAATGGCGCTGAAAACACTGTACAATCACATGCAAGGGAATAAAGTTAGACCATTGCCTCATAACATGTACAGAAATTAAATCAAAATGGATCAACAATATAAAATATAAGAGCTAAATCTATAAAACTCTTAGAAGAATGCCTAGGGATGAATTGTACAAACAAAAAAATATAGTTAATTTGGACTCCAATAAAAAGCTTTTGTGCATCAAAAGACATTATCAGGATATATTTGATAAGAATTTTTTTTTAATTTTATTTTATTTTTTATTTGTTCATTTTAGAGAGAGAGAGAGAGAGAGAGAGAGAGAGAGAGGAGAGACAGAGAGAGAAGGGGGAGGAGCTGGAAGCATCAACTCCCATATGTGCCTTGACCAGGCAAGCCCAGGGTTTCGAACCGGCGACCTCAGCATTTCCAGGTCGACGCTTTATCCACTGTGCCATCACAGGTCAGGCCTATTTGATAAGAATTGAATATCCAGAATGTATAATACAAAAGCTCAATAATAAAAAGACAACCCAATTTTTTTTAAGCGAGAAAGACAGACAGGAAGGGAGATGAGAAGCATCAACTTCCTAGATGCAGCACTTTCAGTGTTTCATTGATTGTTTCTCATATGTGCCTTGACGAGGGGGGGGGGGTGCCCTCCAGTCAAGCCAGCAAACCTGGGGACAAGACAGTGACCTTGGGTTTCAAGCCAGCGACCCTGGGGTCCCACTCAAGCTGGGAACCTCACGCTTAAGCTCGTTAGCCTGCGCTGAAGTATGATGAACTATGCTGAAGCCAGCGACTTTGGGGTTTCAAACCTAGGACCTCAGTGCGGGAGGCTGACACTCTATCCACTGTGTGAGCACCTGGTCAGGTGACAAATAACCCAATTTTAAAAACGTGCAGCAAAGGACCTGAAGAGACGTTTCTCAAAAGAATATATACAAATAGCCAACAAGCCCAGGAAAAGATATTCAACATCTTGGTCATTAAAAAAATGCAAATGAAAACCATAATGAGATACCACTTTACCCCCATTAGAATAGATTTAATTAAAAAATTAAAAAATAACAAATGTTACTGAGAATGGGGAAAAGTAGAGATCCTTAAACATTGCTGGTCAGAATGTAAAATGGTGTATCCACTGTGGAAAAGTTTGATGTTTCCTTTAAAAAGTAAGAGAATTACATATGACTCAGCTATGCAACTCCTAGATGTATATAGCCAAGAGAACTGAATACACATGTATACAAAGAAACCTGTACATGAATGCTTATAGCATCATTATTCATAATAGCCAAAAGAAAAAAAAATGAAGTACATGCTACAACTTGGGTGAACCTTGAAAACATTATGCTAAGAGACAGAAGTGAGACACAAAGGTCACATATCTTATGATACCTTTAACATGAAATACCAAGAGGCAAACCCATAGACACAGTAAGTAAAGCATACCACCAGGTGAGAGTGGAAGGGGGGGACTAGGAAATGATTACTTAATAGTTACAAAGGTGTTCAAACAGTTTTGAAACCAAAGAGCTAGTGGATCTATAATATTGTGAATTTCACCTTAAGTAAAAATGAAAGACGGCATCCTAAAACGACCCCAAGTCTCACAACATTCAATTTGAAGCAAACTTCTACTTCCTTAGACCTCTCTAAAATCACCCAACCAAAGTCCAAATCCTGTAATAGGTTCTTTCTACTACCTTCTTATAAAGAAAAACAAAGGTTCCCTATAGGGTGCAGAATTCCTCTGCAACAAGTAAACTTGTTCAACTATAGGTGTTCTTGCTGGTCTTTTTTGGCTGGAAGGAAAGTAAGACTAACAATTTCACAACAGAAAAAACAGAAGACAGAAGATAGAACACAAAGGGATAATATCCTTAGTAAAAGAAAATAACTGCCAATTCAGAATTCTAACCAGTAAAAAACTACCATCCCCTCTCCCCTCTCCCCTTCCCCCTCTCCTCTCTCTCTCTCTCTCTCTCTCTCTCTCTCTCCCACAACCAAGGCTCCACTGGAGCAAAGTTGGCCAGGTGCTGAGGACAGCTCCATGGCCTCTGCCTCAGGCACTAGAATGGCTCCGGCTGCAACAGAGCATTGCCCCCTAGTGGGCATGCCAGGTGGATCCCAGTCAGGTGCATGCGGGAGTCTGTCTCTCTGCCTCCCCACTTCTCATTTCAGAAAAATAACAAAAATAAATAAATAAGTAAATGTTATAGTCTTTGAAGCCAGGCCAGTAGTTACTCCAGGAAATAGGAATAGGTGAGTGGGTTGGGAAAAGAAACAGGGTTGCTGGCAGTATCCTATTTCATGATGTGGAGAGATCATAGAACTTTGACCTTACGGTGAGTCACTGAACTCTCTACTTACACTCTGTATACTTTCTTGTACGTATTTCATTCCAACTTTAAACAAGACATTTTATATGCGGTATATGAAATCTAGAAACTAATAACTACAAAATATTTTAGCTATTAAAATCATGTTTGGGGCCTGACCAGGTGGTGGCGCAGTGCATAGAGCATCAGACTGGGATGCGGAAGGACCCAGGTTCAAGACCCCGAGGTTGCCAGCTTGAGCGTGGGCTCATCTGGTTTGAGCAAAAAGCTCATCAGCTTGGACCCAAGGTCACTGGCTCGAGCAAGGGGTTACTCAGTCTGCTGAAGGCCTGCGGTCATGGCACATATGAGAAAGCAATCAATGAACAACTAAGGTGTCGCAACAAAAAACTGATGATTGATGCTTCTCATCTCTCTCCGTTCCTGTCTGTCTGTCCCTATCTATCCCTCTATCTGACTCTCTCTCTGTCCCTGTTAAAAAAAAAAAAATCATGTCTGGGGACATAATAATTTCCCACATCTTACAGTTCAGTATTCTCTGTCTAATTAAATAAAATATCTCAGAAGGACTGAGTTTTCAGAATGCCACAAGGAGACAATTAAATACATTTAAGTTTTGTTTTCCTATATGTCCCACCTGATCACCTGAAACACATCTTAGCTTTATAAAATAAAACATGCATCTTGAAAATGTTAATATTAAAGGAAAGTTGAAGCTGTTTGTTTCTAATATTGAAAATATTTTTCTGAGATTAAAAAACAAAGAGGATTAAGGCAAATGATAAGTGATTTGTATCAAAAATTTGTATGCTTCCCTCTGCAAACTAAGATTTTATTTTTATAATCCATGACATTTTAATAAAACTCAATTTTATACCAATTACTATTTTATATACAAAATCAGAATGAAACATTTATAATATTAAGTTGTTTAATATTAAATAGATCCCCTCTGAACATAATCACTTATGTAGAACAGCAGTTAAGACAATCTGATTCATTTTTAAGCCAAGTAGTGCCACCAAGTGGTAGCAAATTCTTTTTCTAATATCACTCCAAAGCAAGTTGTACTTGAATACAATATTGGAACGGAAAGTAATCAATCTTTCAATAACTTAAGAAAGATTGCAAAACAGTGTATCTTGGTACAAAAGTTTGAAAACAGATCAATCTTTTGTGAAACAAGTATATACTATTACGGTAGACTTAAAGCTTTAATGTTAAATTTGTCTTAGCGGCAAGGGACTATGCATACAATAATGCAGTGCTTACTTTTCATTTCTCGGTGTCTTTTCATTTCCTATTTTCTTAAAAGACTTTAAGTTGGTTTACAAGTTAATAAAACACAGTAAAAAACCTGAAGGTTTAATAACAATGTTACTGTCTCTAAATACAGGGAGAGAGGAGTAAGGAAAGGATCTGTTCTAGGCCTTGCCTTTGCTTATAGATCATCTTCCTGTGTCTCTTCAAATGGTCTTCCCTCTATGCATGTCTCTTATGTGCAAATTTTCCCAGTCATAGCTGGATTAGGGTAACACCCTAATGACCAACCTTCCATTATTACCTCTGTTAAGAACCTATCTCCAAATAAGGTCCCACTTTGAGGTACTGGGGGAATTAGAACTTGAATTTGGGATTGGAGAAGGGGGGGTATGGCAATTCAAGCAGTAATACTACCCTTCTGTATTTGAATATGTTTGAGAAAACTGCAATTTTCTTATTTAAAAAGACAAAATTAGCTCCTGAAAGTTCTTAAATGATACTATAGAATACTTTTGATATTATGCTTTATAATAAGAAACATGTATTTGGTCTTCCTCCCTGTTTCTAGTGTAGAGCTCCAAAACCCTTGGAATTTTCTGCATGAGGACAGCTACAAAGATGTCTTCTTTATGCTACTGAAGTGGCTTTTGGAAACCGCCTCAAGCCTGGGAGCTACTTGCCAGAGGAGACAACTAAGTGATTAGGGGGTTTGTATTTTCATTCCCACTCACCTGCCCTCCAAGGAAAGGATGACTGTAGGTTAAATCAATCATCAAGGGCCAATGACTTAGTCCAGGGGTCCCCAAACTGTGGCTCCCTGAGGCCATTTATCCGGCCCCCACCGCACTTCCGGAAGGGGCACCTCTTTCATTGGTGGTCAGTGAGAGGAGCACAGGATGCATCCTGGAGTATTGTATGTGGCGGCGCCACAAAGCGCGGCCTCATTCACGTACAGTACTACTTCTGGTAATGCAGGACACATGCGTCACGGCTCCGGAAGCGCGTCATATCACTTGTTATGGCTAGCAGTGACAAATATGGAACCGGACATTGACCATCTCACTAGCCAAAAGCAGGCCCACAGTTCCCATTGAAATACTGGTCAGTTTGTTGATTTAAATTTACTTGTTCTTTATTTTAAATATTGTATTTGTTCCCATTTTGTTTTTTTACATAAGATATGTGCAGTGTGCATAGGGATTTGTTCATAGTTTTTTTTTATAGTCCGGCCCTCCAACGATCTGAGGAACAGTGAACTGGCCCCCTGTGTAAAAGTTTGGGCACCCCTGACTTAGTCAATCATGCCTGCATAATAAAGCATCCATAAACCCCAAAAGGACTGAGTTCAGAGAGCTTCCAGACTGGTGGACACATGGAAGTGCTGAGAGAGTGGGATGTCTGGAGCAGGCAGGGAAGTTCTACACCCTTTCCCCACCACTTGCCCTATGCATCTCTTCTATCTGGCTGTTTCTGAGTTATATTCTTTTACAATAAAACAATATTCAAATGAGTAAACAGGTTTCTTGAGTTCTGTAATCCACTCTACCAAATTAACTGAAGCCAAAGAAGGGGTCATGGGGTCATTTGATTTAGAATCAGTTGGTCAGAAGGGCAGGTAACAAGCTGGGTTTGTGACTGCCATCTGAAAGATGGTGGGGGGCAATTTTTGTAAGACTGAACCCTTAACCTGTGGAATCTGATGCTGTCTTGGAATGGACAGTGTCAGAAACAAGGTGAATTTTAGGACATTCACCTGGTTTCTAGAGAACTGCTTGGTGGTATGGAACAAACCCCCTACTCATACATTGGAATCTGGTCTAGAACCCAAATAATGCTATTTTAATTTCATGTACTACTACTGGCAAAAGAAATGACTCAATTTTAGGATAAAGCTATATACAGGGGTGGGCACAAAGTAGGTTTACAGTTTTGAGTACACAAAATGGAGTTTACTTTTCTATTACTTATTAATTATTGTATTATTTTCCATAAGAACTGCAAACCTACTTTAGCCCACCCCTGTATATGTATCTATAAAATCAAAGTAGTAAGTGTTATATATAGTTCTGGTCCAAACAAATGCATTCAGTCCCAGACCTCAAATCCTAAACAATCTCTCTATTATCACAGCAACCCCGCCACACTGGCCTCCTTACAATTCCTTGACCAGGTCTCAAGTACATGTTCTCTGCCTGGAATTCTTCCTCTAAATGTATATATAGATCAGTTCACTTCAGTTTCAATTATTTCATTCTCAGCTTTTTTTATACCATCCCATCCTACATAAAATAGCTCTCTTAATCACTCTTTTATCTCCCTCTCTGGTTTTCTTTTTCCTCACAGTACTTCCTAATAACTGACATTATATTTATTTATGTCTTCTCCCTCCCACTACTAAAAAGTTTCTTGAGGGAAGAGACCAATTTTTTGTTCACTGACACACCCCTCGCATAAGTCAGTACTTAGTGTGAATACCATTTCATGTATTATCATAAGCAGAAAAAAAGAATTTTTTAAAATTAATGTATCTCAGGTAAGTGGTTCTATTGGTTCCTTTCTAATCAGTTCTTCACACTTATTGTCAGAGTGATCTTTTCAAGTTCATTACTTCTCTGTAGAACTCAACGGTTTCCTCTCTTAGGACATACTCCCAAATCTTAAACATAGATAAAATGGCTCCGATGGGCCCCACCCTAGTCTAGTCCCACACTTTTACTTCAAACAGTTCTCAGGGATTCAACCACACTGGCCCTCTCTCAAACTTCCCAGCACATTCCTTCTTATCACAGGGCCTCTGCACATGCAGCTTCTTTGGTCTGGAATACTCTGCTCTCCTTTCTCCAACCCTCTATCACAACAGTTTAGGTAACTTTAACTGAACATCTTCCTTTGGATCACAGCTTTAAACATCATTTACTGTCAGAAACCTTCCTCAAACACTCTATATATCAAGTTCCTTTGCCATATGCTCTTAAAGAACTGTTCCTTTCAGAGCTCTAATGTCTCTTAAATATTCAACTGATTATAACTAATTAATGTATGTCTCCCAAGGAACCAAAGTTCTAAGAGAATGGGAACCACGTCCCTTGTCGTATACATTGTGTTCTAAGCAACTAGTAGGTGCTCATATATCTAAATGAAGGGACACAAAGTGCCAGTGAACTGTAAGAGAATAATAAAGCTTGTAATCAGTCAATTATGGGAATTAAAAACAAACTTTTTTTATTAACCTTTTTATCCACACATCCTGTACATTTCTGGGTAGCCTCTCACTAACCATCAGTGAACACAAAACGTAAAAGCTTATTTAATATTTCTGCTAATAGGAAAATATGACTGATATAAATTCTACAACATTTTTTTTCTATCATTAGCTTTCAGGTGTCGAAACAGCAACTAACTCCAGACTGAATTGTATAATTTTGCCTTTGTTTCTTTAATGACAAGATCATAATAATTAAAATGAGTTAAAATGAATTTTTAAAACAAATCATATCATAAATAAAAATAAGGATTTGACTCCCAGATTTGACATTTTCCTAAATAATTTATTATAACTTTCAAATGACATAGATGCATATGTACTTGCAATAGCAAATCAAGATTTACATATTTGATGATGCATTACATCATGTGATTACATTGAGTATGGTTAAATATTCATTTTAAAAATTCCAAGTAATTATTCAACTCATTAGTCTATTCAATTACATAGAACATCCTGACCTCATTATTTACAGACTAAATGTGCCATCCCCACCAAAATATCATATAGTAGTAAAGCCCTAACCTCCAGTACCTCAGAAAGTGCTATATTCAGAAACAAAACCTTTACAGAGGTAACTAAGTTAAAAGAAGGCCATTAGGGTGGGCCCTAACCCAATCAGACTGGTGTCCTTACAAGGAGAGATCAGGACACACAATGGGGAACCAATGGAAACCAAGGAAGGATGCATACTCACAGTAAAAATGGTTACTAAAAGAAGCAAAAAAGTGAGCATGTGTAAGCCAAGGGGAAAGGCTTCAGGAGAAACCAAAACTGCCCTGACTTAATTGGAAGAACATAAATTTCTGTCCTCGGTCAGGGCACATACAGAAACAGTTCGATCTTCCTGTCTCTCTGTCTCTCTCTCCCTGCCTCTCTCTCACACACATACAAAACAATAAATTAAATAAATAAATAAATAAATAAATAAATAAATAAATAAATTTCTGTTGTTTAAGACACCCAGCCAGTCCTAGGTATTTTCTTATGGCAGCCCTAGTAGACTATATGCTCATCCTAACAGAAACAGTGAGATGTTTTATATTATACAGCATATGAAGGTTCTATTCTGCTAATATATGCTAAAGGCTGTGACTGAAAAGAACATCTGTTTGGGCATATGAGCAGGAATGCCTAAGAAAAAATTTAGTCCTGCCTACCCACATTACTGCAATCCTGTAAAACAAGGATGGGTCTCTACCTAGGTAGGTACTCATGTCAATTTCTTTAATGTCAGAAGAGAACAACTTAGCTACTATATATCTGATATATAAAACATATGTATTTCTTCTGAGCCCGTAATATACAAGACTTATATTTGGGACCCTTGAAAATGACCTTAATTAAAATAGTTTGCCAACTGTCCTTTTCTATGTTTGAGATATGTTCACTAATGGTCAGAAATTAAGCTGTGATTCAGAAAAATTTCAGTCTTCAAAAACACAGATTGCAGAAATTTCTGATTCAATTTTGCTAAGGCTCACAGTTCTTTTTAAGTACCCCCACATAACTCTTAATACATAGTCAGGATCATCTACGACAGGTTTCCCAAACAAGTCCGAACTTGAAGACCTTTAAAAAAATATGAATGCTTAGTTCCCCTCTGCATAATGTGGGACTGTGGCTCTGACGTTATTATATTTAAATATATATTACAATATTACATATATATTATATAAAAGTAATACATATTGCCTGACCCAGGTGGTTGTGCATTGGATAGAGCGTCAGACTGGGAAGCAGAGAATCCAGGTTCGAAACCCCGAGGTCGCCAGCTTGAGGGCAGGCTCATCTGGTTTGAGCACAGCTCACCAACTTCAACCCAAGGTCGCTGGCTTGAGCAAGGGGTCACTCGGTCTGCTGTAGCCCCACGGTCAAGGCACATATGAGAAAGCAATCAATGAACAACCAAGGTGCCACAACGAAGAACTGATGCTTCTTATCTCTCTCCCTTCCTGTCTGTCCCTATCTGTCCCTCTCTCTGTCTCTGTCACAAATAAAAAATAAAAGTAATATGTATTAAAAGAATCTGTTAGGGATCTGAATGTGCAGCCATGATTAAAAATTATAGTCTAGAATCCAGGTATTATGTATTGACATATTATGTGCAATAAAATACTGGTCTATATGAGTGATTATCTATTGAAAAATATATCATCATATTCCATTCAACATCTTTTCCTTAGTAGTAAACACAAGTAAAGTATAAACTGTAGTATCGCTTCACAGTGAAAGGCATCTGTGAGCCTTCAATTATTCAAATGCAAAAGAGAATGAGATGCTCAACAAAATAGTAACAAACACAATTCAACAATATAGTCCAAAGACTATATACAACACGACCAAGTAGGATTTATTCCTAGAATGCAAAGACAGTTCTACAATTACAATCAATGTAGTATATCACATTAACAGAAGAATAAAAGCAATATAACCATGTTAAAGGATTAAAAAAAACATGTTGACAAAATTCAAAATCATTTCATAATAATAATAAAAAACATTTAACAAATAGGAATACAAGGAAATAACCTCAACATAATAAAGGCAATACAGGAAAAGGCAAAAGACAGAAAGCTTTTCTCTAAGATCAGAACAAGACAAGCTTGCCCATTTTAACTGCTTTTATTTAACACAGCATAGAGCAAGTAGTAAGATAGAAATAAAAGGCATCCAATTTGGAAAGGGAGAAATAAAGTCATCTTTGTTCCAGATGACATTAATAGGCAGAAAATCCTCAAGATTCCATAAAAAAGGCTGTCAGAAATAATAAAGGAATTCAGCAAAGTTGTAGCATACAAAAATTAACACATCCCCTGTATCTTACAGCAATCACAAAACTTAAACTTCAAATGGATTAAAGACTTAAATGTAAAACCTGAAACCATGAACCTCCTAGAACATAGGAAAAAATCTTGAAATGGGTATTTGCAATAATTTTTTGGACGTGACACCTAAAGAAGAAGCAACAAAATAAAAAACGAATGGGACTACCTCAAACTAAAAATTTTGCACAGCAAGAGACAACCTGTAAAGTGAAAAAAAAATTGCAAACTATATTCAATAAGGGGTTAATAGACAATGGAATGCAAAGACAGTTCTACATTATAACTCATACAACTCAATATTAAAAAAATCCCATTGAAAAATGTGCAGAACCACAGTATATGTGCAGGTCATGCTGAGGCTGTGAGTTTGTCTCACTCAGGGACTTGTACCTCTGAGTGTGTGCACCTAGCTCATCATATCTGCACCACCTGAATGGACCTTTTTTTTTAAAAAAAAAAAAGATATCCAAATAGCCAACAGGTACATAATAACATGCTCAATATATCAGTATTCATTAGAAAAATATAAGTCAAACCACAATGATATATCCCCTCACACCTGTTAGATTGACTATCATAAAAAAAGAGGTTAAAAATATTGGCAAGAATGTGGAGAGAAGAAAATTGTTGGTAAAAATATAAACTGATACAGCCCTGATAGAAAACAGTATGGATGTTCCTCAAAACAGAAACACAGGATCCAGCAATTCCACTTTGGTGTATTTGTCTGAAGAATATGAAAATATTAACTCAAAAGGCTATCTGCAAAAAAAAAAAAAGAGGCTATCTGCACGCCCATGTTCAAAGAAGCATTATTTACAATTAAAAAGCATTAATTACAAGACATGGAAACAACTTAAATATACACTACTGTCTAAGTGATATAATGAAATATTATTCAGCCACACACAAAAAAGAAAAAGAGGAAATCTTACCATTTGCAACAACATGGATGGGCCTTGATGGAATTAAGTAAAACAGGTCAGATAAAGACACTTATATATGATCTCACTTATATGTGAAATCTTAAAACATACACACACCCCAAACTCATAAAAAAAAAAATCAGATTTGTGGTTATGAGGCAGGATTAGGGGAAGGAGGAACTGGAGGAAGGCAGTCAAGAAATACAAACTTACAGTTTTAGGCAGTTCCCAGGTTACAAACAAGATAGGTTCTGTAGGTTTCTTTTTAAGTTATAATTGTATGGAAGTTGGAACATGTACATTTACCTATTGAATGCAACTTAGACAGATGTTTGTCTTAGCACAGTATTTATTTTCACCTTTCTGTGCATAGAAATACTTAAAACATTTTCAAACACAACTTTAAACATCTTGGATGATGCAGAAGATGATGGACTTGATGGAGCAGATGGGACTGGTGTTAGAGAGTCAGGGAGGGTTTGATTCTGCTACTGCAGTCAGTTTCTTGAAGTAGGTATCAGGGAGATTTGTACAGAGCTTTTCATTTTCTCATGATAAACAGCCCTTTAACATCTCAGTCCTTCAGTAACTGTATAGTAAACTTTGGTGAGCCTCTCTGTATCAGGATCTTGCTCCTCTATCGTTGCCATTTCTGCTTCAACGAGATGAAAAGCATTAGCTAATTCGTTTGTAGAAAAAATGTTCAGTTCTGGAGTTTCTAGGTTTCTGTTTTCTTTCCTAATTGCTATCACCTGCTGATCTAATTCCATAAGATCTTCATTGGTTAGTTCTCTGCCGTGAGTGTCAAGTAATTCTATGATACCATTTTCACTGCTGTCCAACTGCAGTAGATTACCAACAGCCCTTATGGCGCACAGTTCATAAAAACAAGTTGTATATAAATTGGAAGTTTGTAACTCAGAGACTTACTAGGGATATAATATATTGATATAACATGATGACTACAGTTAACACTGCTGTATGGTATATATGAAAGTTATTAAGAGAGTAAATCCTCAGTTATCATAGGTAAAAAAATTTCATTTATTTGCTTTCTTTTTATTGTATTATATGACAGGATGGATGCCAACCAAACTTACTGTGATAATCATTTCATAATATATATATGCCAAACCATTATGCTGTGCACCATAAATTTATACAGTGATATATGTAAATTATATCTCAACAAAACTAGAACTAGAATAAAAACAATGATAGAAAATAATTAACATACAAAAGTTGCTGTATTTCCTTGTATTAACAATGACCAATCTGAGAAAAAATTAAGAAAAAAATATTCCATTCACAATAGCATCAAAAAGAATTCAATATGTAGAAATAAACTTAACCACGAAGCCTAAGACTTTTATAGTGAAAATTACAAACATTGTCAAATAAAATTAAAGATGACAAAACAAATGAAAAAATGTCTAGTGTTCATGGGCGGGGAGACATAACAATATTAAAATATCAATACTACCCAAAGCAGACTTAATGCAATCCTTATCAAAATCCCAATGGAGTATTTTGCAGACAGAAAAATTAATCCTAAAGTTCATATGGAATCGCAAAAAACCCCAAATAGCTAACATAATCTCGAAAAAGAAGAACAAAGTTGCAGGTCTTACTATTCCTTATTTCAAAACTTGCTACAAATCTAAAGTAATCAAAACAGCAATAATAAACTTTTAGAAGAAAACAGTGTGGTACTGGGATAAAGACAGACAAAAAAACACTAATGGAATATAATAGAGAGCCCAGAAATACACCCTTGCATATAAGGTCAAATGATTTTTGACAAGGATACCAAGACCATTTGATAGGGAACAGTCTTTTCAACAAATGGTGCTAGGAAAACTGGATAAAGACATGCAAAACAATATAGCTGGATTCTTTGTTTACATCATGCTATGGTCTGAATGTTAAGTGTTTCTCCAAATTCTATACTGAAATTCTAATGTTTAATTTGATGGTAATAGGTGGAGCCTTCGGGGTGATTAGGTCACAAGGAAAGAGCCCTCATCAATGAGATTAATGACTTTATAAAAAGAAGGTTTAGCCTGACCTGTGGTGGCGCAGTGGATAAAGCGTCAACCTGGAACGCTGAGGTCGCCAGTTCAAAACCCTGCACTTGTCTGGTCAAGGCACATATGGGAGTTGATGCTTCCTGCTCCTCCCCGCTTTCTCTCTCTCTCTCTTTCTCTCTCTCTCTCTCTCCTCTCTAAAATGAATAAATAAAACATTAAAAAAAGAATGCAATTGATTTAAAAAAAAAAAAAAGGTCTAAAGAGCTCCCTGCCCCTTCTGCCATGTAAGGACACAACAAGAAGTCTATAATCCAGAAAAGGGACCTGGGCACATTTGACCATGCTGGCATCCTGATCTGGAGACTTCCAGCCTGCAGAATTTTGAGAAATAAATTGTTGTGTCGCTTATAAGCTACTCAGTATGTGGCATTTCACTATACCAGCCAAAAGGAAGTAAGATACATCATATACAAAAATTAACTAAAAGTGGATCAAATTCCTAAACATGTTTGCTAAAACTAAAAAACTTTTAGAACAAAACATAGGGGGAAAGTTTCATAAGATTATTTTGACAATGATTTCTTGGATGTGGCACCAAGAACACAGACAATACAAATAAAAATAAATAAAAGAGACTATGTTAAATTTAAGTACTTCTTTGAATCAAAGAACATAATAACAGTGAAAAGGTAAATAATGGAGTGGGAGAATATATTAGTAAATCAAATATCTGATAAGAGGTTAATATCCTGAATATATAAAGAACTCTGTGAAACATAATAAATATATATTTGGTCTCTGCCTCAGTTCCTAACAAAGTACTCCTAAAACTTATCTTACAATTTCCTTAGTGATAGAAATATCTTACACAGACCTCCTAAATTCCTTGGAATTTCCTTAGTGACAAAGAGTATCTTTTGTTCTAAGGAGGCTACTCCTGATGGGCTCCAGGGTGAGGCCGGTCACCAGAAAGACCAAACCATGATTAGAAGTTGGGAACTTTCTCGCCAATCCCTTACCCACAATCCTCTGGGGAGGAAAGAGGACAAAACTGTGATTTAATAACAGATCACACCTACATGATGAAGACTCCAAAACACTTCCCAATTTTTTACATATTTTGTTTCACATCCCTTAAGTAAATGGTAGTATTCCAGAAATTCCAATATTTCAATGGCCAAACATCCCTCCAGACCACCTATGTACGTAGAAACACATTATTTAAAATCCTATCAACAACCTCACTATAGGAATAAATAATAGATAGTGAGCTGCAGAGATACTACCAAGGTAGAGACCTTCAAAGACAGCCAATGGCAGAACTCAGATTTCTTTAAACCTATAGATTGAATGTATCTGTTTACCTGTGGCAGGTTTGACTGTGTGAGAAGAGCCACTTGAAAAACAACTGTTTTACAGTCATTTTGGCATAAGAATTGAGTAGATATAATTCTTTTCCAGGCATTTTGTTCTCTCTTCCATCTCCTAATAATTCACTTAAAACTAGGTAGGCATATTCTGAGAGATAGGAGGAGTGGACAAGACAAGTAAATATTAACAGTAGAAGTTTTATTATTGTTATATATAAATTTAATTTAAACAAATTTAATTTAAATAAAATTTAATTTTAATTTTAAAAATTATATATTTGTAAAATTTCTCTAATCTTTTGAAGGCCTTACCATAAATCAACAGGCAAATTATTCTCATCTAAGTCACTTTGTCATTTAGAACATTAAAAAACTATCACCTTATAACAGATGCTATCTATATTCATGGTATACCAACTATTCACACATGCTATTTTTTATAAAATGCAAATCACTTAAAGATTTTAAACCCAATATTTTTATAAAAATACTCTGATACAGAATAAACAAAATACAGTAATTAACTTGGATTGTAATCATGGCACTTTTGGTCTCAACTTATCTCTCTCCCTGTTCCCCCCTGCTCATTACAACTATAAAATGAGGAATAACACTAGTGACCAAGAGGGACATTAAATAATGATAAAAGGGATCATCAACCCACCAGGAAGACATAATGATCCTAAATGTGTATGTGCTCAAAAAACAGAACCACAAAATATATTAATAAAGCTGAAAAATATATGAATCCATAATTATAGTTGCAGATTTTAACACTCTTCTCTCATAACTGATACAACTACTAAACAGAATATAAGCAAGACTATTAAAAAATCCAAACACAATGTACCAATAAGATGCAACTAACATACATAGCAAGAGAGGAAAACACTGTTCAAGTGCCCATGAAATAAATACTCATGAAGACAGATAATATCCACAGCAATAAATAAACCTGAACAAAATGATGAGAGTAATCATAAAGAGTGCATTCTCTGACCATAATGGAATAAATTAGAAATCAATAGCAGGAAAAAATAAAACAAAAATTTCTATCAATTGAAAATCAACACACTTCCAAACAATCCATACCTCAAAAAACTCATAAAAAATGTTTAAAAGAACTTAAAATGAAAATATAATTTAACAAAATATGAGGGATGCAGCTAAAGCAAGGCTGACAGGGAAATTTATAGTATTAAATGTTACATTTGAGAAGAGAAACACTGCATATTTAATAATAACAAAAGAACAGCAAAATACAAAAGCAAGCATAAAGAAGAAAAAAATATGAGTAGAAATAAATGAAATTCAAAACAGTGATAACAGTAAAAAAATCACTAGAAAAGCTAGTTATATGGGAATAAAACTTCTAGCAAAACTGACAAAGATAAAAAAAATTGTCAATTTAATAACAAAACAGTAGATAACACTACAGCCTCTAAAGACACAATAATGATAATAAGGTCATACTGTGAATAACTTTACAAACATAAATTTAACAAACGCCCAATTATTTTGAAAAATACAACCGACCACAACTCCCTCAATGAGAATTTAATCTATTATAGCCCAGGACATTACATTTCAGAATCGTAAAGCTCCCAAAAAAGGAAATGTCTAGGCCAAGATGATTTCACTGGAGAATTCCAAGTAGAGAATTATTTTATTTTATTTTATTTTTTCAGAGATAGAGTCAGAGAGAGGGATAGACAGGGACAGACAGACAGGAACGGAGAGATGAGAAACATCAATCATTAGTTTTTCGTTGTGCGTTGCGACTTCTTAGTTGTTCATTGATTGCTTTCTCATATGTGCCTTGACCGCAGGCCTTCAGCAGACCGAGTAACCCCTTGCTGGAGCCAGTAACCCTAGGTCCAAGCTGGTGAGCTTTGGCTCAAGCCAGATGAGTCCACGCTCAAGCTGAGCTGACGAGCTCGGGGTCTCGAACCTGGGTCCTTCCATATCCCAGTCCAATGCTCTATCCACTGCGCCACCGCCTGGTCAGGCTAGAGAATTATTTTAAATAATTTTTAAAAGAATACCAATTCGGCTCTGGCCGCTTGGCTCAGCGGTAGAGCGTCGGCCTGGCATGCGGGGGACCCGGGTTCGATTCCCAGCCAGGGCACATAGGAGAAGCGCCCATTTGCTTCTCCACCCCTCCCTCCTTCTTCTCTGTCTCTCTTTTCCCCTCCCGCAGCCAAGGCTCCATTGGAGCAAAGATGGCCCGGGCGCTGGGGATGGCTCCTTGGCCTCTACCCCAGGCGCTAGAGTGGCTCTGGTCATGGCAGAGCGACGCCCCAGAGGGGCAGAGCATCGCCCCCTGGTGGGCAGAGCGTCGCCCCTGGTGGGCGTGCGGGGTGGATCCCGGTCGGGCGCATGCGGGAGTCTGTCTGACTCTCTCCCCGTTTCCAGCTTCAGAAAAATACAAAAAAAAAAAAAAAAAGAATACCAATTCTATTTAATCATTTCCAGAAAATAAAAACAGAGGGAACATAGCCCAAACTATTTAATGAAGTTAGTACTACACTGTTACCAATACCAGACAGAGTACCAAAAAAAACAGAGAAAACTACCAGGGGTCCCCAAACTTTTTACACAGAGGGCCAGTTCACTGTCCCTCAGACCGTTGGAGGGCCGCCACATACAGTGCTCCTCTCACTGACCACCAGTAGAAGAGGTGGCCCTTCCGGAAGTGCGGTGGGGGGCCGGATAAATGGCCTCAGGGGGCCACATGCGGCCCGTGGGCCGTAGTTTGAGGACACCTGCTAGACTATTATCTCTAATAACCTGAATGCAAAAATTCTCAATAAAATATTAGCAAATTGAATCAAACAATGTATAAAAGGAATTATACACCACGGCCGGGTGGATTTATTCCAGGAATGTGAGGTTGATTGAATATTTAAAAAAAAAAAAAATTCAATGGAATCTACCATATCACAATAGGCTAAAGAAAAAGAATCATATGACCATATCAACTGAAAGCCCAACAATTATTCATGATTAAAAAAAGGAAATTTCTCAGCATTTGGAATAAAGGGAATCTATTTCAACTTGATACAGAGCTTCTACAAAATACCTATAGTAGACATCATATTTAATAGTAAAAGACTGAATGCTTTCCCTCAAAGACTGGGTAAAAGGCAAAGATGTCCAACCTCACCACTGTAATTCAACATATTCCTAGAAGTTCTTGCCATTGCAAAAATGACAAGAATAAGAAATAAAAGGCGTACACATTAGAAAGGAAAAATCTGGCCCTGGCCGGTTGGCTCAGTGGTAGAACGTCGGCCTGGCATGCAGAAGTCCTGGGTTCGATTCCCGGCCAGGGCACATAGGAGAAGCGCCCATCTGCTTCTCCACCCCTCCCCCTCTCCTTCCTCTCTGTCTCTCTCTTCCCCTCCCGCAGCCGAGGCTCCATTGGAGCAAAGATGGCCTGGGCGCTGGGGATGGCTCCTTGGCCTCTGCCCCAGGCGCTAGAGTGGCTCTGGTCGCAACAGAGCGATGCCCCGGAGGGGCAGAGCGTCGCCCTCTGGTGGGCGTGCCGGGTGGATCCCGGTCGGGCGCATGCGGGAGTCTGTCTGGCTGTCTCTCCCTGTTTTCAGCTTCAGGAAAATGCAAAAAAAAAAAAAAAAGAAGAAAGGAAAAATCTTTAAACTGCCTGGATAGGCATATGACACAACATTGTCTACATAAAAAATCCCAAAGAACTGACAAAAAAAAAACTTCCAGAATAAGTGAGTACAGTAAGGATAGAGGATACAAGATAAACACACAAATAAAATGTAGTATGTTAGTTAAAATGGCAAGAGAGGGTGTGATGGCTAATTTTATGTCAACTTGGCTAGGCCATGGTGTTCAGGTATGTGGTCAAAGATTTAACATTTAAATTGACACTTATGAGAAGATAGTCCTCCACAATGTGTTGGGCCTCATATAATCAGCTGAAAACCTGAACAGAACAAAAACTGACCCCCCCTGACCAAGCGGGAATTCTGCAGCAGATGGCCTTCAACCAGATCTCCAATATCTTTCCTGAGTCTTCAACCTTTAGACTTGAACTCAAGCGCTCTTCTCTACATCTCCAGCCTGCCAGCCCACACTCAGTCTTTGGACTTTATATCCTCCATTTTGAGTGGATCAACTCCTTAAAATAAATCACTTTATACACACACAATCTATTGGTTGTGTCTCTGGAAATACAGCAGGAAAATTAAAAAAGCCCATTCCTCCAAAGAAAACTAGAATCAAGAACAAAAACTGTCAGAAGCAACTTTGTCCAAATTCTGGAAATAGTAAATGCTTTACAGAACCAAAGCAAATTCTGAATCAAGAAAAAAGCAACTTAAAAATAGCAGAAAAGCTTTATGGCATTTTAACTTAGCTGAGCTAGAACCCCTTATACAGTACAGCAAAAGTAAAAAAGACAGCCAACATTCCTGTTATGAGGATCTAGTTCCACAGAGAGCAGAGCTGACCTAGTTCCAATAGAAATACATGTTTGTTCTGACCTGCGTTGGGGTTCAAGGAAGGATTGATAAAACACACATACATGCCTTTGTTTCGCCTAACTCAAAAATGTCTCAAGTTAGAAAAGCAGTGAAGCAGAGGATGTTAGCAAGATTGGGATGAAAATCTGGAAAGAGGGTACTTTGGTGAATAAAGGCTTAGAAAAGCTTGTGTATAGAACGAAAGATCTAGAAATCCCTTCCCATGCCCTACAGCCTGCTCAGAAAAAAATAGAAAAAAAAATCTTTAGCTTCAACCTCTGGCTAATTTTTAGACTCTGTGCAAGCAGGAAGAAAAGGTGAAGGCAGCATTTTAAGCAACTAGTCTTAAGAACTGAAGGAGTGTCCCCTAAAAATGCCAATTTGCAACACATGGAAAGGTATTTTTTTCCTTACAAAGTCTTTTATTCTCTTTCCTCTTCTTCCTTCCTTCCTTTTTCCTCTTCTCTAGGCATTTACAAAAATTTTTGTCAAACTACTAGGTGACCTAAAGGAAGAGAGACTTGAAAGACAAACGACAAAAATATAGTTTTTTAAAATATAGAAAAATCACAACTACAAATCAAAGCAAGTAACAAGAAACCCTGAGGAGAAGTTTCTCTACAAGTACATTATAGTATTCAAAAGGTCCAATTTATCAAGAAAAATATCACAAGGCATGTAAAGAAACGTGAATTTTTTCACCTATTCATAGGCGAAAAAATTCAACGGAAACCATCCCTAAAAGAAGCATAGACATGGGACTTATTATACAAAGCCTTTAAATTGAGTCATAAATATGCTCAAAGAAATCACAAAAACCACAATGAAAGAACTTAAGGAAGCTAAGAGAACCACATCTCATTACACAGAATATTAATAATTAAAATGAAAAATTCACTAATGGCTTTCAAAAGTAGACTTGAGCAAGCAGAATAAACAGTGAACATGAACATAGCTCAATTGAAAGTATGCAGCCTAAGAAGTAGAACAAAAATAAAATTAAGAGAAATGAACAAAGCCTAAGAGACCTGTAGATGCCATCAAGTAGACCAACATATTTATAATAAGATGAAAAAAACAAAGCAAGAGGCTGAAAAAATATTTTTTTAAATGGTTGGAAACACTCAAAATTTGATAAAGACATAAATCTAAACATCTAAGACATCCAACAAACTCCAAGTAGGAAAAATGCAGAGATACAGACTAAGTTACATTGTTATAAAATAGTCAAAATCCAAGGACAAAGAACATCTAAGACATCCAACAAACTTCAAGTAGGAAAAATTCAGAAATACAGACTAAGTTACATTTTTATAAAATAGTCAAAATCCAAGGACAAAGAATAAACAATAAAAGCAGCAACACAGAAGCAACCTACCTATCACATACAACAGAGACCCTTAATAATATTAAAATCTAATTCCTCAAAAAAATCCATGGGGACCAGAAGGCATTGACATATTTATAAATAGCTTTTTAAAAATATCAACCAAGAATTCTATACCCAGCAAAATGGTCCTGCAAAAATGAAAGTGTAATTAAGACAGTCCCAAATAAACAAAAGCTGAGAGAGTTAACTATTACTAGAACTGCCCCACAAAAAATGTTAAAGGAAATCCTCCAGGCTGCAAAAAAAGATACTACATAGTAACTTGAAACTATAAATCAAATAAAGAACAATGATAAAGGCAACTACACAGGTAAATATAGAAGCTACTATTATTGTATAAAGAGGGAATTTGTAACAGGAACAATAAAACAGAAGAGAGATGAAGCAGTATAAAAACAGAGATTTTGCCCTGGCCAGTTGGCTCAGTGGTAGAGTATCGGCCTGGAGTGCAGGAGTCCCGGGTTCGATTCCCAGCCAGGGCACACAGGAGAAGCACCTATCTGCTTCTCCAACCCTCTCCCTCTCCTTCCTCTCTGTCTCTCTCTTACCCTCCCGCTCCAAGGTTCCATTGGAGCAGGGTTGGCCTGGGCGCTGAGGATGGCTCCATGGCCTCTGCCTCAGGCGCTGGAATGGCTCTGGTTGTAACAGCAGTGCCCCAGATGGGCAGAGCATCACCCAGTGGTGGGCATGCTGGGTGGATCCCGGTCGGGCGCATGCGGGAGTCTGCCTGACTGCCTCCCCGTTTCCAACTTCAGAAAAATACAAAAAAAAAAAAAGAACAGATTTTTATACTACTGAAACAAAGTTAGTATTCAAACTAGTTCAAGATACTAATTGTAATCACCAAAGTAAACTAAAATTGAGAAATTTACACACAAGGCAATGAGAAGGAAATCAAAATCAGGAACAGAAAGATCAATTAAATATTATACAAAAGAAAGCATTACGGATCAATAAAGAAATAGAGAACTTGAATACCACAGACCAGTGGTTTTCAACTGCTCATGCCAGTCTGTGAAAGAGTTAACCACTCTAATGTATGAAAGTTATGCAGTTTGTAATCATTGGATCTACAATCTTCAGATTATAGTCTACAATCACTGGGTCTATAATTTTCATGCAACATCAGGGGAGTCAACTGTTTCGTGGACTGGCACAAAATTTCTAGCAGACCAGCATCAGTTCACACACAGTCAGTTGAAAACCACTCCAATACACCAATTGGACCAAGAGATATATACGGAATAATCTACCCAACCATGGCAGAATACATATTCTTCACAAGTGCATATAAAACATTTTCCTAACATAGACCACATGTTAGGCCACAAAACAGAAAACAATGAAAGAAGACTTAAATGATAGAAAATATGTTTTCTGATCACAAAGGAATAAAACTAGATATCAACAGCTCAAAGAAAACTGAAAAATGCACACATATACGTGGAAATTTAACAACATACTTTTAAATAGTCAATGATTTGAAAAAAGGGGAAATTAGAAATACCTAAGACATATAAAAATGAAACCACAACATACTAAAATTTGTGAGATGCACTAAAAACAGTGCTGGAAGTATAGACAATATAAAATTACTTTAAGAAAATAAGATGAATCTTAAATCAACAACCTTAATTTACACCTCTAGAAATTAGAAAAGAATACTACATACAAAGCTAAGAGAAGGAAGGAAATAATAAAGATTAGAGCAGAGATAAACACAAGCACGAACAAAAGCAAAATTTAAAAAATGTTGGCTTTATGAAAAGGTAAATACAATTAACAAGTCTTCAACTAGATTAAAGAAAAAAAAAAGAAGCCTCAAATAACTAAATCAGAAATGAAAGGGGACATTAAAAACAACACCACACAAAGAGGATTATGAGAATGCTATGAACAACTGTACACCAAAAAAATTGAATAACCATGAAGAAATAAATTCCTAGAAACATACAACCAATAAGTACTGAATCATGAAGCAATAGGCCCTGGCCAGTTGGCTCAGTGGTAGAGCATCGGCCTGGCATGCAGGAGTCCCAGGTTCGATTCCCGGCCAAGGCACACAGGAGAAGCGTCCATCTGCTTCTCCACCCCTCCCCCTCTCCTTCCTCTCTCTCTCTTCCCCTCCCACAGCCAAGGCTCCGTTGGAGCGAGGTTGGCCCGGGTGCCGAGAGTGGCTCCGTGGCCTCTGCCTCAGGGGCTAGAATGGCTCTGGTTGCAGCAGAGTGACGCCCCAGATGGGCAGAGCACTGCCCCCTCGTGGGCATGCCGGGTGGATCCCAGTCGGGCGCATGTGGGAGTCTGTCTGACTGCCTCCCCGTTTCCAACTTCAGAAAAATAAAAAAAAAAAAAAAAGAATCATGAAGCAATAAAAAATATGAATAGGCTTTTAAGCTAGACTCTTGGATATAAATCCTAAATTCAATTAAACTCACTGTATTTCAGTTTCCTTATATAAAAACTGAGGACTGGGTTAATTTTTAGATAGAACTTGTAACAAAGCCTGGAATACAGTATGCACTATTGTAAATGTTAAATAAAATAAATATGGTCTTATCATGGTTTCAGTTTTTAATCAAGAAAAAAAATCTAACTGCTTGTCATGTGTAAAGAGTAAACACTAAACTTTTGTTCAAAAATAAACTAATGTTGCAATAGTTTGTTTTTGATCATCAAAATAATATAAGAACCTGTCAACTGCAGAAGGTGCTACAGGAGATGTTAATATTTAGTATCTTACTATCTTGCCATGCTTTTAAGTTATTGAATCAATAGGTGGTTCAATTTACAATCACTGTAGAAGATGTAGAGAAAGTGGCTTCCTACAGACCAGGGGTCGGGAACCTTTTTGGCTGAGAGAGCCATGAACGCCACATATTTTAAAATGTAATTCCGTGAGAGCCATACAACAACCCATGAACATTATGCATTATCTAATAAAAATTTGGTGTTGTCCCAAAGGACAGCTGTGATTGGCTCCAGCCACCTGCAACCATGAACATGAGTGGTAGGAAATGAATGGATTGTAATACATGAGAATGTTTTATATTTTTAACATTATTTTTTATATTAAAGATTTGTCTGCGAGCCAGATGCAGCCATAAAAGAGCCACATCTGGCTCACGAGCCATAGGTTCCTGACACCTGCTATAGACTGTGTCACCTCAAGACAGGCAAGATTTGAGCTGAACTTCCTTGGATGGTTAAATTTCAAATGTATAGATGAACTGAGGATGAGACTGGTAAAAAGATATAAGGTGGAAGTGTCAGAATTTAAAAAAAATAATGATAATCAATTAAGATGCAGCAAATGCTTATTAAAAAATTAGGAGATGAAACTGTTAAAATTGGAACATAACTTTGGAAGCTCTTGACTATAAGAACTAAAAATTAAAGTTTATTCCTTAAGAAGTTGTTAATGTTTTTTGAACAGGTGAATAATATAATTGAGTAACTTCCTTAAAAAAACTGAATTAAATGTCCTTGCACAAATAAAATGAACAAAAACATCATTCACAGATGAATACAATGGAATAAACAAAATAGCAATGAGAACGGACATGATCAATATTACTACGTTGACAAAATAAAAGGAAAAAGACCTAGGAAGTGACTGAACCTTTATGACAGAAAATAAGCAATAAAAATATTCAGAGGAATTTTGATCTCGATAACAAGAGTACAAGGCACTAGCAATAACAGATTTTAAGAGTAAAGCTGACTAATCAATCCAGTTTATACATAGAGATTTCAGAATACACAAAAATGTCCAAGCTGATTGTGTTTTTATTATTCAATTTACTCAATAATTTCATTAAAAATGTTTCTTATTAGAAAATGATGTATGTCTGTTAGGAACAAAATATATAAAAGGAAAGCAGTACAAATATGAATAGTTATAGGGCAACTTGGGGAAAATATTAATTAAAAGTATAATTTTTTAAGTTGGAAGGACTAACTTGTCTGCTACTGCAATCATTTAACTAAAAATAAAATTTGATTAGATAGTAAAGATTATATGTACATACTGTCTGATTATTCAACAAATGTTTGAGTGACTAGATGGTATGTAAAACAGCGAACAAGAGGCAATGTCCTACTCTCATATATACCTTTAATCCTAATGACTTGCTGAATTACGATAAACCTAAAGACTTCAGGACATTTTAGCCTAAAATGTTACTCAGGCTACCTGTATTTTCAAATTATCAGAATTCATATTTAGCTAATATGTATCAGATAGTATTAATGAAAATCCAAGATAATTTAGTACACCACTTAATACACCCTTAGCTAGTCAAGTATCTTTTATAAGACTCTTGCCAACAGTAGTATGATTAATTATTCATTAATGGCATTAACCCATTTATGCTGGAGGTTGCAATTTTTGAAATTCAGTTCTTCAAAAATTTTCTGAAAATTCACAATACTTTTGACAAGCTCCCAGCATGCCAGTATCCACAACAGTGACTAACTGTGCACCATGGTGATCACATGTACCCTCGGGAGACATGCATGAAAAAAGCATACCTCAGCAACAGCCTTAAGTAGTAGGACAATTCCCATGTCACTACCATTCCAATAATGAAACATGAGGCATAAATGAGTTAAATCTTGTTTAATAAAGAATAAGCAAACCCTGGTTGGGTCATTCAGTTGGTTAGAGCATTGCCTCAATATGCCAATGTTGTGGGTTTGATCCCCAGTCAAGGCACATACAAGAAATCAACCAATGAGTGCATGAATAAGTGCAACATCAAATCTAAGTGTCTCTCTCTCTCTCAAATCATTAATATATTCAATTAAAAAAATCTATACAGAGCAAGTCATTTTTCAACAATCTTTAGGTCACTAAATATTTAACATATAAAAGATGTTTTGTAATACCTTACAGAAATATTAGTACAAAAAATAAATTTGCAAGATATTATAAAGATTTAATGTTGATTACTCTTAGATCTTTCTGAGTTACAGGTCTCTTGATCTAACTGCCACTTGAAATTTCTACTTAGCTATCTTGAGCTACTTCAATCTCAGTATATATCCTATCTGTGAATAGGATATATCCTACTGTTCAAGACAGAAACATGAATAGCATCCTTAACTCCTTCCTTACTCTCCTACCCCCAATTCCATTATAATTAATCACAAAAGCTGATTTATTCTGTTATCTCAATCTCTCTTACCCAATTACATCTTTTTGTCCTCACTATCACCACTCTAAAGTCAGGCCGGCAGCCTTCCTCACAGGCATTCTACACTTTAAATAGGGACCTTTTCTAAAATACAGATCTGATTGTATCACTTCCTCACACTTAAACACCCTCAAGGGTGTCTCAAGTACTCTACAAACTCAAACTCCTTAAAGAGGTTTATAAAATCCTCAATAAAACAGCTCCAGCTTTACTCACTGTCTTTATCTTTTAACACTAGCCACTACCTGCATTCTCACTCTGTGTAGAACTAACTACACTCAAAAATATTACATTTCCTTCAGTTCTACCAATCTTCCCTTTCTCTTCCCTCTCAACCTTTCCACATACTATTTCTTCTGCTAACAACCGTTCTTCCACAACTTTTTATGCAGATAAATCACCAACAGTTCCTTCAAGTTTGTCTAACTGGCACTTCTGGGAGATCCTGCCATACTTTCATTCAGTCATTCATTAAATCTTGATTAAATGCCTACTATGAGAAAAGTGCTGTCCTAAGTGCTCATATATTATTAACTAAAACAGACATGGTCCTTATTATCCAGGAACACTATCATAACACTAACCACATTTTAATATAATTACATATTTAGTCATCTTTTCTCCTCATATTAGTAACTAGTATCAAGTATGAGCTAAACCCAATTTAACTCAATAACCAATTCATAAAATCCTACCTGAATCAATAATAGATTAAACAAGTATTTACTGAGCCTCAAACATGTGACAGCTAGGTTCACAGTCCTCAACCTAGCTAGAAAAACCTGAAAAAGTTTTCAAGTATCTGCTTTAAAATGGTCATCTCAACAGAACACTAGATAAGAGGTCCAAGGATTTAGGTTCTAATTATCTACCTGATGTTTTATTATTTATGAAACTCATACCCTTAAGTGCAATATTGTAGTATTCAAATTACTATAATAGTACGCATGGAGACTTTTATAGTATAATCTATTTATTAGTGGGCTCAAAATCAGATTTGTTTTAAAAGTCTAGAAAAAACAGAACAAGGGAGCAATTCAAACAATGAATTCCTAGGCTGTAGTCAAGTGTAAACTTTAGTATACCTAGGAAAATGTCATTAACTTTGACAACATGGACATCCAGATAAATAAAACTGTCTTACCAAATAATTTCTGGAAACTAAAATTTAGTTTACACCCTCTGTCCACATTTTCATCAGGTTAGACTACAATCAAAATTCTATTCTTTCCTTCTTTCCTTCTTTGAGTGGAGGGCCCATCTCAAATTGTTACCTTCCTTCTAAGAAGCCTTTTCTGATCTCTTCCTTCAAAATTCCCTTCTTAGTCCTACTACGTTTTCCCTTACATACCTGAGAGTGTTCTTTTCATGACTTATTATACAGCTCATTATATGGCACTGAAAATTTTAATTATCAATGCATACTTAACATATAGCATAGTGCTTAGAACATCAGGTTTCAATACAAACTTACTGAATGCCTTGCTTTATTTAGCACCCTGATTTACAGTTTAGACCAGTGGTCCCCAACCTTCTTTGGGCCACAGACCGGTTTAATGTCAGAAAATATTTTCACAGACCGGCCTTTAGGGTGGGATGGATAAATGTATCACGTGACTGAGACAAGTGTCAAGAGTGAGTTTTAGATGGATGTAACAGAGGGAATCTGGTCATTTTTTAAAAATAAAACATCGTTCAGACTTAAATATAAATAAACCGGAAATAATATAAGTTATTTATTCTTTCTCTGTGGACTGGTACCAAATGGCCCACGGACCGGTACCGGTCCATGGCCCAGGGGTTGGGGACCACTGGTTTAGACCTACCAGAGAAGGTTAAACTACAGCAACAGTATGGTTCCCTGTTCACATATGGTAGAAATGACATTTTCCACTTAGGCTTTAACTGTTAAGTTGAAAACCACTTCCAATTCAGGTAAAAAAATTTTAATACAGACATGGATGAAACTTTCTTTGGAACAACAGATTGACCACTCAGCTTAAAAACATATCAATGCACCCTACTGTAGGGTGGTCAGCAATGGGGGAAGGTCACGTGGGGAACTCAGGCCCAGAAACTTCGGCTAAGACCGCCCACACTCAGCATGCCAAAAGAAATTTCCCAGGAACCCTTTGGAAAAAAGCAACACCTCCGTCAGCCAGTGAGATTTCACCACGTCATATTAGCTCAACCACCCTAGGGACCCTTTAATATATCTCACATGGGTCACCCCTTGCAACTTCTCTGACCCTTGCCCCCGAGAGCAGATAACATCATCCCGGCAGCGCAGTACTCAATAAAGCCTTTACTATTCCACACTTTATGGCTACGGGCCCGGGCCCGGGCCCGGGCCCGGCCCCGTCCTTCCTTCTCAGCAGGGAAAAATACCTTATACCTACTTAACCCTTTCAACAAATGAAACTATAGAGTAAAACCAAGGATGAGTTTTAAGAGATGAAAACCAAGGGAAATACAAACATATCCAGAAGTAAAGGCATCATACTGGGAAATATAGTACTAAAAAATAACTTCAATAGAAGCCATTATCTTAATCCTTTAAAATAACTCAAGAGAAAACTATTATATGTTAAGAATTTTCTCAGGTTTTTTTCTGGTTTTAAATTTAGTAGTTTCTAGAATTAAAGAATTTGAAAAAAGGAGGTCATTGATTTTAAAACTGGATCTGAGACTAATAATTATAGTTTATCATACATACTAAAGGCAGCAAAATCATAATCACAAAGAGGGAAAGTTTTCTAATGCTTTAGTTGTAAAAGATAACAGAGTTTGAGTAGCATGTTGTTAATTTAATCTAATCTGATAAACCTAATACTTAGTAATGGATTTTACCGACTATGCTAACATTAGTTTGTGGCAAATTATAAAGAAATTTATCATTAGGAAATATATGTCTTAAATTAATAATATAAAGAGAACAAAAAAAGCTATTTGCTCACAATGTAAGCATATAACTTTTATTAAAATCTGGTTATCTGATCTTAATAACTGAATGCAATGCATAAACTACAAAGGTATGTTAACTGATCAATTTAACAATGAAGGAAGAAAATCTTTGCAAATTATATATTCTCCAGTGAAATTAAGTTATAATAAAGGTGACATTTCAAACCTTTGAGAAATATCATCTTTAAAGAAATACACAAATAAATACTACTTTTCACTGATTAAACTGGCAAAAATTAAAACACCAGTTAATATTTAGCACGGTGTGGGGAAACAGAAATTGTCAAAAACTGCCTATAAGAATGTAATGGGGCCCTGGCCAGTTGGCTCACTGATAGGGCATCAGCCGGGCGTGTGGAAGTCCCAGTGGCCCGCATGCTGAGGATGGCTCCATGGCCTCTGCCTCAGACGCTAGAATGGCTCCAGTTGCAACAGAGCAACGCCCCAGATGGGCAGAGCATCACCCCTAATGGGCATGCCAGTGGATCCCAGTCAGGTGCATGTGGGAGTTGGTCTGTCTACGTTCCCCCCATACCCCCCCACCGCATCTCACTTCGGAAGAATACAAAAAATAAAAAAATAAAAATGTAATGGTACAATCTCATTGCGATACAATGTACAATCTCTATTGCAATATATATAAGAAATTAGGGCATATATACAGTGACACAGCAATCTATTGCTATAATTTATCCTACAGACACTCTCACACAGTCCCAATGATATAGTCAAGAATATTTATTGCAGCATTGCTTACACCAGCAAAAACAAAACAAAAAACCAAAAAAATACCAAACCCTGAGATATACTCAAATACCTATCAATAAGGAAAGTTATATTACAAGTAATATATATATATATTATAAATGTACAAAATGTATTTATAAATGGAAAGAGAAATGTAGAATATACACAAGCTATTTTTGATAACTTATGGGGAGCATAATGCTGGGAGAGAAGTGTTTTATTTTAAACATTTCTGTACTATTTGCTCACACATAGAAGAATATGTGACTTATTTAAAATTCAATTTTGAAATACTAAATGTTGCTTGGCAATATATTTGAAAATGGTCAAATGTATATGTGCAGTATCATTAAGAATGAAGAGCAAATGACTTTATAAAAGTTTTTTTCACATTACAACAAAGGAATCACATCTACAGTGCTACTAAAGAAAATGAAGCACAGAGAGTTTAATATGGAAATTAAGAAAATTAAGCTAACAGAAGACAAACTTTCATGAAGAACTTCAAATACTTGGATTTAGGGATTCTACAAAATGGAAAAGCTTAGCAGTAGCTAAGATAAACAGAAAATGAAGAGTCTGAAACTGAAATATACCTATCAGCCTCTGAGAAGAAAACCTAGTTTAAAATTTTTAAAGACTCTTAAGTCAAGCAATTGCAAGGCTAAATTTCTCTGAATACTCAAATTTTGTCAACCAAAAAACTAAACACATTTAACATCCAGGATGAAACAAAAGAAATAAATGAGGTTCTTATTTAATAAGAATCAGTCTCTAAGAAAATCCTTGTAGGGAGACAGAAGAACAGCATGAGATGGGGTCAATGTCCAACTTTGTGTTCAACCTTTATGGCAGAGCGGCAGAGAGGAAAAGCAACAAATTGATCCCAGTGGGGAAGAACCTCTTCTTGCTTTGGACTTGCTAGAAGGCAATCAAGCTTTAGGCAAAAACCCCCCAGGGGACTACGATAGCCAACCCAACTAGCCGAATTTCAAATATGAAAGAAAACTAGTGTAAAATGCTTTCAAGTTTCTAAAAAGTTTCATTTCTTAAGAAAATATAGGTAGGGATAAATGGTGATAAAAGGAGGCTTGACTTGGGGGGGGGGGGGTAAACACACAATACAATATATAGATGATGCGTTCTAGAACTGTGCACCTGAAACCTATATATGTTATTAACCAATGTCACCCAAATAAGTTCAATTAAAAAGTATAAAGATATATTGTTTACATATATTATAGATCTACAATGATGAAAAAAATTTTAATACTTTTCAGCAAACAGCAAGTTTCTTAAGCTATAAGAATCAAAAATACTATCACAATTGCAGACTGTAATTCAATTTCTTCCTCTACTACAACAGTTTTTTACCCTAAGGAAAATGAGGAAAAGTTTTCTTTATCTCTACAAAGATGTGACCAGTCATTCTAACCTTCTACTTGTATTAGTCTAATACATCTTTTAAAATCTTTAGAGAAATAAGTAGTACAAACTCCAACAAGAATATTATTAGTAAACACTCCAATTTCTATAACATGGATTAATGACTTCATTTTGAAAGAGTAATCAAATCTAACAATGACTAGCTATTTTATTCCAACTGGACAAAATAAGACTTGGGGGATATTTTATTTGTTTCTAAAATGTCTATAATGCTGCCTCTGTATTGTTCTCAAAGGCTCCTTCCTACAACCCAACAGCAACTGAAGTGCTAATGCCCACATCCAATTAAAGCAAATATTCTGAATCTCTATTTGTTTGACAGATAACTCTGTTCATTGTGCTATGCTTAACAAACATTCACTTAGTACTGTACTGAGATAAATAGGACATCGACAGTATCTTCTTTCAAAAAGCCCACAGTCTAGTAAAGAAAACAGACTAATGGGTATGGCCAGGTCTGGCTCTAAGGACAAGATGATGCTTGATATGGACTATTTCAGGAGAGAAGCTGACAAGGAGAAAGAGACACTGGCAACTGAGGAAACAAGGGGTTAGTGAAGACTGAAAACATATACTTAGGACTAAAACTAAGCCTATAAAATTTCATATTTTGTTTACTCACATAATGCTAGGTATTCTCAAATACCTACAGTGAAATCATTATATGCTATGTTATAGAGCTTATATTTTATTGTGCAGGTTATGGAGAAAAATGAAAGGGTCAACTCCAGAAAGGAAAGCAGTGTAGAACCTAGGAAAGAAAGGTCAGAGACTCGGAGAATCCAATAAACAAAATAATAGAGTATATAAAAAAGTTGTAGTATGTTCATACAATGGAGTATTACTCAGCTTCAAAAAATAATGAACTACTGATACAACATGGAAGAAACTCAAAAACATTATGCTAAACAAAATATACAAATGTTCATAATATGTAATTTTATACAAAGTTCAAAGCAAAACTAAACTATGCTGATAGAATTCAGGATGATGCTTACCTCAGGGAAGAAAGGCTATTGAATTAGAAAGGGAAGAGCATGAGTGTATTGTCTGGGAAATAAAAACATTCTGCACCTTGATCTAGATGGTGGTTATAAATATAAACACATACATAAAAACTCATTCAGCTCTATACTTTAAATTTTCCATATTTTACTATTCATACATTCAAACTTAATTAAAAAATGTATATATAATTGTGGTTGGATATGGTCAGAGTAAATTAAACCAGTATCATCCCATGAGTAATATCTAATTATAAGTCAGAAATCAGAACAAAGGTTCTAATAAACACTGCATATTCAAGTAGCAAACAAAATCCCAATAAAACCTTAAGTACAAAACTCTAGCTGCGTCTCTCCTTCAGCAAGATATAGACAGATGTTCCTTATAATACATGCTATGAAAATATTCTTCTTAAATAAAAATTGCTCCTTAGTAACCAAAAAAATAAAGTTTTCTACACTGCATACCCTCCTCATAGAAAGCAGTTTAAAGGCACACTTAATAAAATCTAGAGACAACAAATATTCTTCAAGCTACCATTACTATTATTATGTAATAGCAATAAAAGAGAAACTGCTCAAATTATGACTAAACTACTTACTGAGAATACAAAATATCTAACTTGTTCAGGCAGTCCCTGGGTTATGAACAAGACAGGTTCTGTAGGTCTGTTCTTAAGTTGAATTTGTATATAAGTTGGAACAGGTACATTAACCTATTAAATGCAACTTAGATGTTTGTCTTAACATAGTATTTATTTTTACCTTTCTGTGCATACAAAAACATATCCAAACCTACAGAACCTATCTCGTTTGTAACCCAGGGACTGCCTGCAATTAACTACAGCACTTCTCATACCAGACTTTTGTTTTTAACTTCGAGATCTTTAAGTTTCTGACAGGTGAGCCATCTAGTTAGATTAGAGAAAGGTCAAGTTACCTGCAATTTTATCAAAGTATTCTTTTTACTTTGTTTATATCCAGAAGCCATGTTCACTTACCAATAGATAGTAATATTTTTTAACAGTTTATATTTTTTAACATTTCAACAGTTTATATTACTAAAAAGTATTCTTTCACATACCAAACCAAAAGTACATAATATCAGTTCAATTTTCTGAAAGCCAACAGTTGGCCCTGGCAAGTTGGTTCAGTGGTAGAGCATCGGCCCAGCGTGTGGATGTCCAGAGTTCGATTCCCAGTCAGTGCACACAGGAGAAGCACCCATCTGCTTCTCAACCCCTCCCCCTCTTGCTTCTCCGTTTCTCTCTATCTCTCTCTCTCTTTCTCTGTCCCCCTCCCTCCTGCAGCCATGGCTAGACTGGAGCAAGTTGGCCCCAGGCACTGAGGATGACTCTATGGCCTGGCCTCAGGCACTAAGAAGGGCACAGTTGCTGAGCAATGGAGCACCACCTCAGATGCCTCAGATGGGCAGAACATCGCCCCCTAGTGGGACTGCTAGGTGAACTAAGTCAGGGCTCATGTTGGAGTCTATCCCTGCCTCCCCTCCTCTCAATGAATTAAAAAATCAACAGTCTTAAAAATTACAGCATATCAGAATGCTAAATTACAAAAACCATTCAGCAAAGATACCCACAAAATAAATAATGAAATATTTACAATTCAGAACATTACATTAAAAAGTACAATTGGGATAATTGAACCAATTCATGGAAATAAGAAAGTAACATTCACAAAAGCAACAACTGCTGAAGTACTATAATTCACAATGAGAGAACACTGAAGCAAACAAATTTCTTATTAAATTTGCTTTTCTAACAAATTTTATAATTATTGGAAGCCACACACCTAAGTTACAAAACTCAACAAAGAAGAAAAAAAATTTAGCTCCAGAATTTGATAGCCGTATTTTTCTACAAACAAATCAACTGAACCACGTGCATCAAAAAGTCAATTCTTCTTATTCAAAAATTTTATTATAAAACTCATTGATTCTGTACTTGAAAGTACTTTTAAAACAATTTTTTGTATTATTCCTACTTTGAAATGTAATATTTTAAAAAGTAGGCTTCTACTTACCTAGATTTTGTCTTATTAACATCTTGCTGCAAGAACAATCTCATTCGAAATTAAATCAAACCTGAAAGAACACAGTAAAACTATTATTTAGTTTTTTGCTTCAGGTATGAATAAGTACATCTATGATGACACACAATGCTTTAAAATTAAAAACTGCAAATCAATTTTTTTTTTTGATAAGACATCTATCTGAAAAATGGTTCAATTAATGTGACTATTTTAACCTTCAGGAAACTTGTTAAGTATCTTTTTTTTTGTTTTTTAATGAAAAATACTCTATTCAGTCCTTGGCCAGTTGGCTTAGTGGTAGAGTGTTGACCTGGCATGTGGAAGTCCCAGGTTCAATTCCCAGTCAGGGCACACAGGAGAAGTGACCATCTGCTTCTCCTCCCTTTCCCTCTTCTCTCTTGCCTCCCACAGCCATGGCTTGACTGATTCAAGTGCATTGGCCCCAGATGCTGAGGATGGTTCTGTGGAGTCTCTGCCTGAGGTGCTAAAAATAGCTTAGCTGTGAGCATGACCCCAAATGAATAAAGCCCCAGATGTTGCCAGGTGGATACCAGTCAGAGCACATGTGAGAGTCTATCTCCCCTCTTCTCATTTAAATTAATAATAATAATAATAATAATAATACTCTATTCAAATGAGAAACAAACTTTCTATTTCTCTTCAAAAAATTTTACAAAACTTGTTTTCATTAACTTTAATAGTATGACAACATACTTCAATCTAGATCAATATTTACCTAATACTATTATGTACATATTTTTTAAATGTGAAAAGAAAAAAAATAGAGATGGCATAAAAGTATATATTAATAGCCATAAAAATGGCTAACACTGATTAATACTTTACTAAGAATCAGAAATCATTATTACAGAAAATAGCATACATTGATACTCTCCTGCTTTCTCAATTTACTCTTCAATCTAGTATAATGTAACCTCTACCCCAACACACTACTGAAAACTTACTTGTCAAAAATCTACCTACCTCTAATTTTATCACATTCTATAAATTCTGAAAACTTAGTATGTTGTACCCTGAACTCTAAACTCTCCTTCCCCTACCTGAAACGGGCTTATTACTGTTGTAACTTATTCTCAAAAAAAATGGCACCAGAAGCCCTGGCCAGTTGGCTCAGCATTAGAGCATCAGCCCGGCATGTGGAGGTCCCGGATTTAATTCCTGGTCAGGGCACAGAGGAGAAGCACCTGTCTGCTTCTCCACCCTTCCCTCTCTTTTCCCCTCCCGCAGCCAAGGCTCCATTGGAGCAAAGTTGGCCCAGGCGCTGAGGACGGCTGCATGGTCTCCGCCTCAGGTGCTAGAATGGTTCCAACCGCAGTGGAGCAACACCCCAGATGGGCAGAGCATCGCCCCCTTGTGGGCATGCCGGGTGGATCCTGGTTGGACACATGTGGGAGTCTGTCTGCCTCCCTGCTTCTAACTTCAGAAAAATACAAAAAAAAAAAAAAAAAGGCACCAGAATACCTATTGCCATACATACCTAGATTACTCTAACTGTTCTATTTCCAGATTCACTCAAATTCATCATACCCCCAACTATATAAGTAATCCTTTTGTGATGACTATCTTGAAGATGTCACATCTATTCTTTAAGTCCTTCCATAGTATGAACTATCTCATCTCTATCCCTAAGATTTACTCACATTTACTCCATGTTTCTACTATTCCAAATTTCAACTCCCAGAAACAGCCCCCATATGCTCAGCTTTCATATGAACTATACCTCCCTTCTATCTCTAAATTTGCTAACATCTTTTTACTAAGTTTTCAATTTTTAGCTCAGTCACCCTGACAGATCCTTCTTTAATGTCTTCAGCTATGTAACGCTGTGTTCCTTGAGTGCTATAGGAACTAGTAATAGCTCTATATCAACCCTATATGTTTATTTGTGTATTTTCTGAACTCCAATGCGGATAATAATTCATCTCATTTTAGCATTTTCACTAGATGGGCTTGTCATAAAAGCATAACAATGTAGGTTGAATGGAAAACTACAGAAATTTTGTGTTTTATGCCAAAATGTACATAGGACTATAGAAGAAAAACAAGTAAAAGTCAGATTAATGAGCTGAATTCATATTTTCAAATACCGGAGGAAAAAAATTCACATTACTTCTGGATTCAGTCATGTTACTTAATGAAGTAACTATGCATAAGTAAAAATAAAACTGGCAAAAATCAGTCAAGCATAACCTTTTCTTGGATGAATTAATTAATTTTACTGGCTATCATGTTTGCATCGTTACAGAAAACAGTTTGTGAACTCCTAGACTAATTACTGGCCTTACGCAGAAAGTGTTGGACAGGTAGACAAATATAATACTATTGAATAATAATGTCCATAATCTAGAAAAGTGATTCTCAGAATCATCCAGGGTTATTATAAGCATACTGCTAGATGCCCCACACTCAGAGTTCCTGATTAGATAGGTTTAAAAGTGGAGCCTGATAATTTGCATTTCCAGTAAGTTCCTAAAAGAATGTTGATGCTGCTACTTCCAGGACCATATACTGAGAACCACAGACCTAGAGTTTTCCGTAATGTCCAGAGAAAAAAAAAAAATATTTTCTCTTTTTTTTTTACATTCTCTCTTATGTGTGTGTGTGTATGTATTTGCTATTTACATTCTCTCTTCTGTGTGTGTATGTAATTGTTATTTATAAAATACATTTTCTTATTTAAAAGCATATAAAACAAAAAATTCATGTGGTTTCTGGGAGCTAGAACAGATTAGTTGCATTCCCATTAATTTAAATGGGGAAATTCTATTTGACACACGAGCAAATTGAGTCATGAACTTCAGCCACCACCCAGAACTGGACAGTGGGACCTATTACAAACTAAACTATAAGTGAAAGTGAGAGCAGTAAAAGTGTGATAGGCTGATAAGTGGCCCCATAAAAAATATCCAAATCCTAATCCTGGGAACCTCTGAATGTTGTTACCTTATATGTTCCCCCATCCCCTGAAAAAGATCTTTGTTGAAATGATTAAAGGTCTTGTATTATCTGGGTGAGCCCTAAGTACAATCACATGTTTCCTTATAGAGACGGAGATGGGGAAATCTGACTACAGTGGTGCCTTGACACAAGAGCTTAATTTGTTTCATGGCAGAGTTCATGACTCAATTTGCTTGTGTGTCAAATAGAATTTCCCCATTTAAATTAATGGGAATGCAACTAATCCATTCCAGCCCCCAGAAACCACATGAATTTTTTGTTTTACATGCTTTTAAATAAGAAAATGTATTTTATAAATAACAAGTACATACACACACACAAACATAAGAGACAATGTAAAGAAATAAACTGGCTTATAAAGTATATTTACCTTCAAGGTCAGGTGAAGATGCTGGCAGAGGGGGAGGATATATTAGCATAAAACGGCCCTTCCCAAGCAGGAAGGTAATTAGCAATTTCACACACAGCTGCCCAGCACCATTTTTAACAATAAAAGTGAGCAAGCTCAGAAAATACATATTTTACAAACTAATTTGCCCAAAAATCATCATTTTCTTCACTGACTTTTGGCTTTCTCGCCATTTTCCTCGCTTTCACTTAGAGGCCATTTCAACAAAAACCTATACATGGAAGTTTGTTTCTTCCTCCTTTTCAGAATGTTCGGCAGGCTATCTAGTGGAGGGTGGCAGAAACTCGTGATTCAAATATCCACTCGAGACTTAAAGCAAAAAATCCCACAAGTGATTGCTCGTCTCTCAAACTGCTCATGATTTAATGTGTTCGTGTGTCAAGGTACCACTGTACATTCAGAGAAGGTAAAAACAGAACACAAAGAGATTTGAAATCAATGGCCTTAAAGACTGCAGCCACAGCCAGGAATGCCAGCAGCCACCAGAACTGAAAGAGGCAAGGGATGGGTTTTCTTCTAGAGCCTCCAGAGAGAGAACCCAGCTGAAACCTTAATTTCTGTCTAATAATACTGATTTCAAACTCCTGCTTCTAGAACTATGAAAGAACAAGTTCCTGTTGTTTTAAGCCATCTAGTTTGTAATAATTTGTTAAAACAAACATAGGAAACTAATACAATATATTGAGGATGGTAGGTGTAAGGTCGGTGGATAATGGGGGATGGTCACGTGGGGAACTCAGACCTGCAAACTTTGGCTAGGACCGCCCACAACCAAGCACGCCAAAAGGCTTCACAGGAACCGTTTGGAAAAAAGCGACCGTCTACCAACCAGTGGGATTTCACCACGTCATGTTAGCTCGACTTCCCTAGAGGGACCCCTTTAAATATCTCCCACGAGGTTTAATCTGTGCAACTTCCCTGGCCTCCATTTTACCTCGGGGCCAGGGAACTTTGCTGGGCGGGATGCGCACTCTGTACTCAATAAAGCAGTTTACTATTCCACACTTTGTGGCTTCGAGCCCTCTTCTTTCCTTCTTGGTGGGGAAAAATACCTTACATTTTGTTGCCGAAAACCGGGGAGGAGTAGAAGTCCACAAAGACTGCTCCTCTTCCTTGTCCCCTCCGAGAAAGAACCAGGAGAAAGAATCAGGATCTCCGACCTTCCACCCACTTCGGCGCATGGGACAGTAAGTCCCCTGCCTCCACCTTCCTCTCAGTTCTTTCCTCCGAGACTCCCTGTCCAAAACCGTAGCTATGTAATGGAAGTCTTTTCCGTCCATCCAAGTGCGTGTGCTTGTCCCCAAGCACATCCACTTTACCTTTTATGTCCATGGCCAGACCTTGAGTTTTTAGGACGCTAATACTCAAATCTGACCACTCCAAGGACTGAGGGCGGCTGTGGGGGCACAGGAATCTCCCTCCTTAAAGAAGAAGAGACTGTTCTTCTCCACTGTGGCCAGGCCACAGAACCCACTGAATTAGCCTCCTGAAGGGACTTTCGGTGTTAACACCCTCACCAATTTAACTATCGCCAAAAAAGCTGGGAAATGATTGGAGATCTCTTACATACATGGCTTCTAATTATTCGCGCACCCGTCCTTAATCTCTGTGCCACCTGTTCCACCGCGCAGGCCTTTTTCTGGCCAGAGAAACCTCACCTAAAACCTCCACTCCTGATCTTTCCTTCTCCACAGACTCCCAACTCTCCCTCCTGTCTGACCCCCAGGGGCACCTCTCTCTCGGGACTTTTCTCTGGTCCCTCTGCGGACCTCTTTTGTGCTCGGGTTTCTCTTCCCTCTGAGAGCCCCCTCCCCTCCCTTCTCAAAAACCTGTTTCTTATTCACCACTACCATCCCTTTCTCCTCCCCTGCTGGACAGGGGCCCCTCCCTTCACTGTGTTCTTAAGTCCCTCCTCCGTCAGGCCATTCTCAGCCTGGCATTGGCTCTTACACTGGTTTTCAGGACATCCAACCCCAATTTTCTTGCAGGAAGTTCTGGCCCTGTCCTGCCTTTGGCTCCAGCGTTTCCTGTAGGATCTGGGTGCCGGGCTCCCCACGAGTCCCCCTCCTCTTATTCCCAATCCCCCAAACCCCTATCTGGAGCCTGTGAACATGGCATTTAAAGTTTTTAACAGTCCCAACTAGTAGAAACAAGCCAAGGCTGTTTGCCAGGCCCGCATGCAGCAGAAAGTAACGCTCCAAACCCAAACTCTTGTGGCAACCCTGAGACCAGCAGAGCCACCAGCACCTTGCTTTAAGTGTGGCAAGCAGGACCACTGGTCCCGGCAGGGCCCCGGCCCGCGGCTGCCCACTGAGTCCTGCCCTGACTGCAAGCAGCCCGGTCACTGGCGGAGTGATTGCCCCTTTGGGTAACAGGTTTTTCCTCAGCGCCTCTACGTGGAAGACAAGCCGCCCGAATGGCAAGGCCAATCCAGCCAGGTGGGTGCATTGCTCGAACTCCTAGGACACGGCCTGGATCGGAGAACCCAGGGTATGCTGCAACTAATGGGTAAGTCCATCTCATTTCTTGTGGACACGGGGGCTGTCTTCTCTGTTTTGCCATCACACTCTGGACCTCTAGTACCCTCACAGGTCTCGGTTATGGGAATGGATGGGACCCTCCTCCTTTCCTCTCTTTACACCACTCCTGACATGCAGTTCTGCCTCAAGTTTGCCTCCTTATAGGACCTCTGGCAGTTGGAACCACTGGACTCCATCCATCTCCAGTTCACCAAAAGGCTGGACTCTGCAAATTCCCCTATTACTCCTCTTTTTTTTTAAATCCTTACAGGACCGCATCCGTGAAGTTTCTCCAATCACAGCCACACAGTTGTTCCTCCTGACACCCCTCAAAGCCACCATCTTCCAATCCCCCCCACAACACCCCTATTCAGCAGGAAGTAGCCAGACGAATAAACGGTGCCCCTTTTCTATTTAACACAAAAGGTCAGAATGTAAGGTCGGTGGATAATGGGGGATGGTCACGTGGGGAACTCAGACCCGCGAACTTTGGCTAGGACTGCCCACAACCAAGCGCGCCAAAAGAGGCTTCAAAGAAACCATTTGGAAAAAAGCGACCGTCTACCAGCCAGTGGGATTTCACCACGTCATGTTAGCTCGACTTCCCTAGAGGGACCCTTTAAATATCTCCCACGCAGTTTAATCCATGCAACTTCCCTAGCCTCCATCTTATCTCGGGGCCAGGGAACCTTGCCAGGTGGGATGCATGCTCTGTACTCAATAAAGCCGTTTACTATTCCACACTTTGTGGCTTCAAGCCCTCTTCCTTTCTCCTCGGTGGGGAAAAATACCCTACAGTAAGTTCTCTAGGAAATAAATTATAAACACTACATAAAAGATGTATGAACTGAATTGTGTTCCTATAAAATTCATATGTTGAAGCCCTAACACCTGATGTGACTGGATATTTAGAGATAGGGCATTTAAGGAGATAAATGAAGTTAAATGAGATCATAAGGGTGGGCCCTAATCCGGTATGACTGATGAATATTTAGCAAAAGTCCTGAACAAAAATCCTCAGAAAACCAAGTTAAACAGCACATTATAAGAATCATACACAAGGATCAAGTTGAATTTATTCCTGGAATACAAGGATGTTTCAACAAATGAAAATCAAGCAATGCAACACACATTAACAGAATGAAGGACAAATCACAATCACCTCAGCTGATGCTGAAAAAACATGATAGAGACACTCACCAAACTAAGAACAGAAGGAAACTACCTCAAGATAACCAAAGCCATATGGGGAAACCACACAGTTAACATCATACCTAATTGTGAAAGGCCGAAAACTTTTTCTCTAAGATCAAGAAGATTAGGATGCCCACTTAATAAATATGTACTACTATCTAACACAGTACTGGAAGAGCAAATAAGTAAGAAAAAGAAATAAGAAAATAAGTAAGAAAAAGAAATAAAAGGCATCCAAATAGGAAAGAAGAAATAAAATTATGTTTGCATATAACATGATCTTCAAGTAGAAAATAACATTTTAGGTAGAAAATTCTACAGATTCTTTAAAAAACCTGCTAAAATTAGTGATTTCAGCAAAATTGCAGTATATTAAATCAACCTATGAAAATCAGTTGTTTCTATATACTAATAATGATCAATCCAAAACACAAAATTATGAAAACAATCTCATTTATAAAGCATCAAAAAATATAAAATACTTGGGAATAAACTTAATCAAAGAGGCAAAACACTTATTTATGGAAAAACTACAAAACATTACTAAAATAAACCAAAGAAGATAAAAATAAATGGAGACACATACCAAATTCATGGACTAGAAGACTTAATATTGTTAAAATGTCCATACAACCCAAAGTGATCTAAAATCAATGCAATACCTACCAAAATCTTCTGCACATCAAAGGAAATAATCAACAGAAGGAAAAAGGCAATCTACAGAAAGGGAGAATAATCTTTTGCAAATCATATCTCTGATAAGGGGTTAATATCCAAAATACAAAAGGAATATCTAAAACTCAACATTAAAAATTCCAACAAACTCAAAAAGTGGGCAAGGGATTTGATTAGACAAATATCCAAAATAGATATACAATTATGCAGCAAGTATACAAAAAGATGTTCAATCTTCCTAATCGTAAGAGAAATGCAAATCAAAATCACAATGAGAGAGACAAGATGGCGCTGGAGTAGGCGGACATACCAACATCTACCTACCAGAACTAAAATGGATTACAAACTAATTTTATGAACTAGCATCTGGAAAAACCAACTTTGGACTAAATTAATAGGACTCTTCAACCAAGGAACGCTGAAGAAGCCGCACAGAGACTGGTAGAAAAAACCGGAAACGGGGAAACGCGGGGAGGGCTGCCCAGGTCCCCAGAGCGAACGGCAGCAGGGAGAGACTCGCGTGGCAGAAAGTGAGTTTAGCAGAGGGGGAAGGGTCCTGAACCCCAGGAACAAAGCCCTAGCCTAAAGCCCCAGAGCCCAGAAGAGGCGTGAGGACAGTATTTAGCTGGAAACAAGTCGGGATACTGTTTTTTCGAGAAAGAGTCTGATTTCTCAGACCCAGGATCCTTCTTAAAGGGACCGCGCAGAACATCTCTCTTATAACCACCCACCCGGGGCTCCTGGGGATGGGGGGAGAGAGGAGAAGACCAGAGTAACAGGAAGAGAGTGTAATCTAGGAGGCACAGGGAGAAGCATTTTGGGAGACAGCCACCCTAACCCCTGGGATGAGTCACTCCCCAAAGATGAAGTGAATATTTCCCCCAGAAACAGCAACACCAGCAAAGGGAAGCAGGAGAGCAGCCAAACAAGCTCCCCCGCAGCATTCAGAGCAGAGTCGCATAGAAGGAGGGAGCTTTTGGGTCTACAGTAGTGAGTCTTAGGGTCCGAGCTGCAAGGCCCCCACCCACACGGCTGAGGATGCGCCGGAGGGCGGCGGCAGTGGGAGACAAAAGCTCGGTTCTGCTGGCAGGGGCGGAAACCAGCTGGCCACCGCTGGGCTCAGGTGTGAGCTCAGTCTTGCCCAGCTGGGGAGAAGGGGGCGTGCAAAAGTGGTCAAGCTCAGCTGCCAGCAGCCTGTAATCCAGCCTGCGGGGGGGAAAGGATGGAGACCAGCCCCTGAGCAAGGGCAGAGCACAGCCTTGTCCCACCCGTGCAACCCAGGATTGCGGTCTGACTTGGTAGCCAGCTCCTCCTGTGGGGGTGGAGCCAAAAGCCCAGAAGAGGCAGAGTTCCGCTACTGAGCTGAGCTTGGGAATGCAGCCCTGTCCGGCGGTAGAGCCAAGGTTAGCAGCCATTCCTTGAGTGGGCTCCTCCTGCAAGGGCAGGACGAAAGCCCAGAAACAGGCGGAGACTCGCAGCTGAGTAAAGGTGCTCGCTAGTGCCCTCAGGACCGAGCATGACATCACACACGGGGGCGGGGCAAAGGCCAAGGCCACCAACACTTGTAAACCCGAGCACCTGATCATAGCCACTCCTGTGAAGAGAAAATGCGGAGGCAGAAAAATACAACACAAATAAACCAAGAGAAATCCCCAGAAAAGGACCTAAGTGAATCAGATATAACCAAATTACCAGACACACAGTTTAAAATAACGATTGTTAGGATGCTCAAAGATATCAGAACAATCATAGATGGCCATTACGAAAACCTACATAAAGAGATAACAAATATAAAAAAGGACATTGAAATAATAAAAAAATCAGTCAGAAATGACAAATACAATATCTGAAATAAAGAATACAATGGAAGGAATTAAAAGCAGGATGGATGAAGCAGAGAATCGAATCAGTGAGTTAGAGGACACAATAAATAAAGGCACGGAAGCAGAGTAGAAAAAAGAAAAGAGACTCAAAAAGTCTGAGGAAACTCTAAGAGAGCTCTGTGACAACATGAAGAGAAATAACATCCGCATCATAGGGGTTCCTGAAGAAAAAGAGAAAGAACAAGAGATAGAGACTTTGTTCAAACATATTATAGCAGAAAACTTCCCCCAATTAAGGCAGGAAAACATTACACATGTTCAGGAAGAACAGAGAACTCCATTAAGGAGAAACCCAAAGAAACCAACACCAAGACACATCATAATTAAAATACCAAAGCTAAATGATAAAGAGAAAATATTAAAAGCTGCTAGAGAAAAAAAGACTATCACCTACAAAGGAGCCCCCATAAGGATGACTTCTGACTTCTCAACAGAAACACTTGAGGCCAGAAGAGAATGGCAAGAAATATTCAAAGTAATGCAGAACAAGAACCTACAACCAAGACTACTTTATCCAGCAAGGGTATCACTTAAAATTGAAGGAAAAATAAAAAGCTTTACAAACAAAAAAAACCTCAAGGAATTCACTGCAACCAAACCAAGGCTGCAAGAAATACTAAGGGACCTGTTGTAAAAAGATCAAAGGAAAAAAAGAATATAGCAAAAGAGGAATACAGTTTCAAAGAAAAAAAATGGCAAAAAACAATTACATATCAGTAATAATCTTAAATGTTAATAGATTAAATGATCCGATCAAGAGACATAGGGTAGCTGCGTAGATAAGAAAACAGGACCCATACATATACTGTCTACAAGAGACACACCTTAAATCAAAAGATGCACACAGACTGAAGATAAAAGGATGGAAAAAAATATTTCACACAAATGGAAATGAAAAAAAAGCTGGGGTAGCAATACTTATATCAGACAAAACGGACTTTAAAACCAAGACCATAGTTAGAGATAAAGAAGGTCACTACATAATGATAAAGGGAGAAATCGAAAAGGAAGATATAACCATTATAAATATCTACACACCTAATATAGGAGCACCTAAATATATAAAGCAGACTTTGATGGACTTAAAGGGCAAGATCAACAGCAATACTATAATAGTAGGGGATTTCAATACCCCATTAACATCATTAGATAGATCCTCAAGAAAGAAAATCAACAAAGAAACAGCAGACTTAAAGGACATATTAGATCAACTCGAAATAACAACTGCAGTACACAACAGAAATACAAAATATTGTAAGAAAATACTATGAAAAACTGTACGCCAAAAAACTAGACATCCTAGATGAAATGGACAAATTCCTTGAATCATATAATCTTCCAAAAATCAATCTGGAAGAATCAGAAAACCTAAACAGACCAATTACAACAAATGAGATTCAAACAGCTATCAAAAAACTCCCCAAAAAGAAAAGTCCTGGGCCTGATGGCTTCACAAGTGAATTCTACCAAATATTCAAAGAAGAACTAACTCCTATCCTTCTCAAGCTATTTCAAAAAATTCAAGAGGAAGGAAGACTTCCAAACTCCTTTTATGAGGCGAGCATAATTCTGATTTCAAAACCAGGCAAAGACAACACAAAAAAAGAAAATTATAGGCCAATATCCCTGATGAACTTAGATGCAAAAATCCTCAACAAAATATTAGCAAACCAGATACAGCAATATATGAAAAAAATCATACACCATGATCAAGTGGGATTTATTCTGGGGAGTTAAGGCTGGTACAATATTCGCAAATCAATCAATGTGATTCATCACATAAACAAAAGAAAGGAGAAAAACCACATGATAATTTCAATAGATGCAGAAAAAGCATTTGATAAAGTCCAGCGCCCATTCATGATCAAAACTCCCAGCAAAGTGGGAATACAGGGAACATACCTCAACATGATAAAGGCCATCTATGACAAACCCACAGCCAATATACTCAATGGGCAAAAATTAAAAGCAATCCCCTTAAGATCAGGAACAAGGCAGGGGTGCCCCCTTTCACCACTCTTATTCAACATAGTTCTGGAAGTCCTAGCCACAGAAAAGAAAAAGAAAGAAAAGGCATCCGAATTGGAAATTAAGAAGTAAAACTATCATTATTTGCAGATGATATGATATTGTATATAGAAAACCCTAAAGTCTCAGTCAAAAAACTAGTAGACCTAATAAATGAATTCGGCAAGGTGGCAGGATATAAAATCAATATTCAGAAATCAGAGGCATTTTTATACACTAATAATGAACTGTCAGAAAGAGAAATCAAGGAATCAATCCCCTTTACCATTGCAACCAAAAAAATAAAATACCTAGGAATAAATCTAACCAAGGAGATTAAAGACTTGTACTCGGAAAATTATAAAACATTGATAAAAGAAATCAGGGAAGATACGAATAAGTGGAGGCATATACCGTGCTCATGGTTAGGAAGAATAAACATCATTAAAATGTCTATATTACCCAAAGCAATTTATAAATTCAATGCAATAGCGATTAAAATACCGATGACTTACTTCAAAGATATAGAACACATATTCCAAAAATTTATATGGAACCAAAAGAGAACACGAATAGCCTCATCAATCTTGAAAAGGAAGAATAAAGCGGGAGGTATCACACTTCTGGATATCAAGTTATATTATAAGGCCATTGTACTCAAAACAGCATGGTACTGGCATAATAACAGGCACATAGATCAATGGAACAGAACAGAGAACCCAGAAATAAACCCACAGTTCTATGGACAACTGATATTTGACAAAGGAGGTAAGGAAATACAATGGAGTAAAGACAGCCTCTTCAACAAATGGTGTTGGGAAAATTGGACAGCTACCTGCAAAAAAAAGAAACTAGACCACCAACTAACACCACTCACAAAAATAAACTCAAAATGGATAAAAGACTTAAATGTAAGCCGTGAAACCATAAGCATCTCAGAAGAAAATATAGGCAGTAAGCTCTCTGACATCTGTTGCAGCAATATATTTGCCGATTTGTCTCCACAGGCAAGTGAAATAAAAGACAGGATAAACAAATGGGACTTTATCAAACTATAAAGCTTCTGCACAGCTAAAGACAATAAGAACAGAATAAAAAGACAAACTACACAATGGGAGAATATATTTGACAATGCATCTGATAAGGGGTTAATAACCAAAATTCATAAAGAACTTGTAAAACTTAATTCCAGGAAGACAAACAATCCAATTCAAAAATGGGCAAAAGAAATGAATAGACACTTCTCCAAAGAGGACACACAGATGGCTAATAGGCATATGAAAAAATGTTCAACATCACTAATGATTAGAGAAATGCAAATTAAAACCACAATGAGATATCACCTCACACAAGTCAGAATGGCGCTCATCAATAAAACAACACAGAATAAGTGCTGGTGAGGATGTGGAGAAAAGAAAACCCTCCTGCACTGCTGGTGGGAATGCAGACTGGTGCAGCCACTGTGGAAAACAGTATGGAGATTCCTCAAGAAATTAAAAATCGAACTGCCTTTTGACCCAGCTATACCACTGTTAGGAGTATACCCCAAGAACACCATAGCACCGTTTGAAAAGAAGAAATGCACCCCCATGTTTATGGCAGCATTGTTCACAATAGCAAAGATCTGGAAACAGCCCATGTGTCCATCAGAGGACGAGTGGATTAAAAAGCTTTGGTATATATATACTATGGAATACTACTCAGCCATAAGAAATGATGACATAGGATCTTTTACAACAACATGGATGGGCCTTGATAACATTATACTGAGTGAAAGAAGTAAATCAGAAAAAACTAAGAACTATATGATTCCATACATAGGTGGGACATAAAGATGAGACTCAGAGAAATGGACAACAGTGTTGGGGGTACAGGGTGGGGGGAGGAGAGGGGCACAAAGAGCATGGCTCTTCAGCATTTGCCATATTCCCCCTTTAATCTATAGACACACAGCAAATATTTACCTATGGTGTTTCTACTATAAAGACTGCTGTCTTCGGGACAAATGCTGATGAACTATTTCAGCAGTTCCTCCTTCTTCAAAGACTTATATGTCAACATAGAGCTCCATGTTTCATAGGACATACTCAAGCTCACTCCATGCTCCCTGGAGCTTTAGCACAAGGGAATGCCCTTTTATTTATTTTTTATATTTTATTCTTTTTTTATTTTTTGTATTTTTTCTTTTATTTATTTATTTTTTGTATTTTTCTGAGGATGGAAATGGGGAGGCAGTCAGACAGACTCCCACATGTGCCTGACCGAGATCCACCTGGCATGCCTACCAGGGGGAAATGCTCTGCCCATCTGGGGTGTTGCTCTGTTACAACCAGAGCCATTCTAGCAACTGGGGCAGAGGCCATGGGGCCATCCTTAGTGCCCCGGGTGGCTTTGCTCCAGTGGAGGCTTGGCTGCGGGAAGGGAAGTGAGAGACGGAGAGGAGGGAGAGGGGGAGGGGGAGGGGTGGAGAAGTAGATGGGCGCTTCTCCTGTGTGCTCTGGCCAGGAATCGAACCCGGGAATCCTGCACACCAGGCCAATGACTCCTACGGGTCTACCATATCATGCTTTTTACTTAAAAAATTTTTAATTTCTTTTGAAGGCTGATGAACAGGAGACACCAAATCTTTTTCGCCTGCAAACTACTACCTTCTCTATTAGATCCAGCTAATAACACTGTTTTGTCTTTTTCCAAATAGCTCCAGATATATGGAAAAGATTTATATAGGCGGATGGGGATCCTCAAACCCCTCAGCGAGATCTTCTGAGCATGACTTTTAAGATACCTAGAGGCAGAAAAAGCCCAATAGAGATCAGGGGAACTACACCCTTAAAGGCTCGAACGCCCCAAAGGGGTCTCATAGGATGCCATCTGGGTCCTGCTTCAATAGTGGAAAGGAAGGTCATTGAGCTAAAGCCTGCCAGGCTTACATCCCTCTGCTGTGAGGAAACAGGGACACTGGAAGGTAGGCTTCCCCCTTGCTCCTCTAAGGGAGGGTTCAGTCTCTTCCAGCCCTGCTCCAGCCACCTATGACCTAACCTTGCCCAGAAAGCTGGGGTTTGCCACTGAAGGCTGAAGGTGCCCAGGGCCGTCGACCCCATCTATGACACTGTGGGCGAGCCTAGGGTATTTCTTCCAAGAAGCAGGTAAACTGATCTCATTTGCACAAGGCCCACTTAACTATGTATTGCCTGAATAGTCAAGTTTTTTCTTCTTCCCTCAAAGATCCCTGTTGTGGGTGTTGATAGTCCTATTTTCTGCTGCTTTGCTTAATATATAGGGTTTCCTTTATCCCTCCTACCTCAATGTCCCACTCATATTTCAGGCTGGGACCTACTCCTAATTTAGAGCTCTCTTTCCTCCTTTGGCCAACTTGTATTATGAATTTACCTTTGCCACCCAGCTTAGTGTATCCCAAGGTTCTCTTTACCATGCCACAGTCGCAGAGCTCCAGGGAAAAGCAACCTGGTCTCAACTCTCCAGGCAGAGGAGAACAGAAGCTCCATATCCACGCATGCTGCAAATGGCTTTTCCAGTCTACCTGAATCATTACCAGCTAGAAGCAGCAGTCATTGGGACTTGGACATGAACTGCAAAGTATAGAATGGTGACAATTCCAGTGCCATGCGGACTTTTCCTGTGTGGAGTTTTTCTGGACTCCTGCTCCCTGTGACAGCTCCTAACAGACTGAACTGTGGTTGGGTTGCATTTTTCAGGGATTTGGCATGGTGATGGGGCCAATTTAGACTTGGTGAACATGTTAAGGACACTACACTTTTTTTTTTTTTTTTTTAAAGTTTTGTTTTCTTTTTTTTTTTTTAATAATTTTTTTTCTTTTTTTATTTATTCATTTTTAGAGAGGAGAGAGAGAGAAGAGAGAGAGAGAGAGAGAAAGAGAGAGAGAGAGAAGGGGGGAGGAGCTGGAAGCATCAACTCCCATATGTGCCTTGACCAGGCAAGCCCAGGGTTTCGAACCGGCGACCTCAGTATTTCCAGGTCGACGCTTTATCCACTGTGCTACCACAGGTTAGGCAAGGACACTACTCTTTTATGGATTCTTGCTGTATTGGCCAAGAGTTTGCTTCAAGGCTTTTAGTCACTGTAAAAAAAATAGAAGACTGGATAAAGAAGATGGGGCACATATACACCATGGTATACTATTCAGCTAGAAGAAACAATGACATCGGATCACTTACAGCAGAATGGTGGAACCTTGATAACATTATGCGGAGTGAAATAAGCGAATCAGAAAAAAACAAGAACTGCAGGAGTCCATACATTGGTGGAACATAAAAGCGAGACTAAGAGACATGGACAGGAGTGGGGTGGTTACGGGGGGGGGGGGGGGAGGGAAGGGGGGAGAGGGGGAAGGGGAGAGGGAGGGGTACAAAGAAAACTGGATAGAGGGTGACAGAGGACGATCTCTCTTTGGGTGATTGGGTATGCAACAGAACTAAATGACAAGATAACCTAGAAATGTTTTCTTTGAATATATGTACCCTGATTTATTGATGTCACCCCATTAAAATAAAAATTTACTTTAAAAAAAATCACAATGAGACATTTCACATCTAAAAGAGTGGACACAATCACAAGTGTTGACTAGGATGCAAAGAATTGGAGTTCTTGTGCATTGTTGGTGAGAATATAAATGGCACAACCATTATGGAAATTAGTATAGTAGTTCCTCAAGAAATTAAAAACAGAATTCCAATATGATCCAGCAATCCCAGCTCTTGATATATATCCAAAAGAATTCAAAGTAGGATCTCAGATATTTATATGCCCAAACTCACTGCAGCATTACTCACAATAGCCAAGAGATGAAAGTAACTTGAATGTCCACTGACAGGTGAATGGATAAAAGAAATGTGGTACATACACGCAATGGAATATTATGCAGCCTTTAAAAAGAAGAAAATCCTGGCCCCACCTGTTAACTGAATTGGTTAAGAGCATCATCATGAAACAAGGTTGCAGGTTTGATCTCTAATTAGGGCACACAGGGGAATCAACAAAAGAACTCAGGACTGAGTGGAACAACAAATGAATGCTTCCCTTCCCCCTCTCCTCTCACTCCCTTCCCCTCTCTGTCTGTAAGTAAATAAATTAAGCCCTGGCCAGATAGCTGGGTTGGTTGGAGTATCATCCCGGAGCATAAAAGTTTCTGGTTTGATTCCCTGGTCAGGGCATGTACAGGAGCAGTTCAATGTTCCTGTCTCCCTCCTTCCCTCCCCCTCTCTCTCTCTCTCTCTCTCTCTCTCTCTCTTTTTCTCCCCCCTGCCTCTCTCAAAAATAAATAAATAAAATTTAAAAAAATAATAAAAAGGCAATACTGTAACATTACATTATGGATAAACCTTAGGAACATTAAGTGAAATACACCAGTAGTCCCCAACCCCCAGGGCCGCAGATCGGTACCAGTCTGTGAGCCATTTGGTACCAGTCCACAGAGAAAGAAGAAATAACTTACATTATTTCTGTTTTATTTATATTTAAGTCTGAACGATGTTTTATTTTTAACAAAATGACCAGATTCCCTCTGTTACATACATCTAAGGCTCACTCTTGATGCTTGTCTAGGTCATGTGATACATTTATCCGTCCCACCCTAAAGGCCGGTCCATGAAAATATTTCCTGACATGAAAATGGTCTGTGGCCCAAAAAAGGTTGGGGACCACTGAAATACACCAAACACAAAAGGACAAATACCATATGATTCCACTGATGTAAAGTATCTGAAGTAGTAAGAAATCAGAAAAAAATAGGTAATTACCAAGGATTGGGAGTAAGGGAAACAAAAATTAGTGTTTAATGGGTATAAAGTTTCAGTTTTACAAATGTTCTAGAGACCTGCCACACAACAATGCAAACATTCTTAACACACCTGAACTGTACACTTAAAAATGTTTAAGGTGGTAAATTTAATGTTATGTATTTTACCACAATTTAAAAAATAAATGTTGAGAAAGAAAATAAATACAAGCCCTGGCCAGTTGGCTCAGCGGTAGAGCGTCGGCCTAGCGTGCGGAGGACCCGGGTTCGATTCCGGCCAGAGCACACAGGAGAAGCGCCCATTTGCTTCTCCACCCCTCCGCCGCGCTTTCCTCTCTGTCTCTCTCTTCCCCTCCCGCAGCCAAGGCTCCATTGGAGCAAAGATGGCCCGGGCGCTGGGGATGGTTCTGTGGCCTCTGCCTCAGGCGCTAGAGTGGCTCTGGTCGCAACATGGCAACGCCCAGGATGGGCAGAGCATCGCCCCCTGGTGGGCAGAACTTCGCCCCTGGTGGGCGTGCCAGGTGGATCCTGGTCGGGCGCTTGCGGGAGTCTGTCTGACTGTCTCTCCCCATTTCCAGCTTCAGAAAAATGAAAAAAAATAAAAAAAATTAAAAAAAAAAGAGAAGAAATACAAGGGCCAAGATGGAGAGAGTAACAGATATTTAGTTTGCCCTCTACCTGAATACCCTTAGAAACCAGAAATGTACATGAAATGACAGCTCTCAGATATTAGGGAACTACTGATGGTGAACCCTAAAAGAAAGGAAATAAATGAGGTGAAGTCCTCCAAAAATCCAACTTACTTTTTTTTATTCAGAAAGAAGGGAAGGCAAAGACACACTCCTGCATGCGCCCTGACCAGGATCCACCTGGCAAGCCCACTAGGGAGTGATATCCTGCCCATCTGGGGCAGAGCTCCGTTGCTCAGCAACCAAGCTCTTCTTAGTGCCTGAGGCAGAGGTCATGGAGCCATCCTCAGTGCCCGAGGTCAACTCGGTCCAATCAAGCCATGGCTGAGGGAGGGGAAGAGAGAGAGAGAAAGAGAGAAAAGTGAGGGGTAGGGGTAGAGAAGCAAATGGTCGCTTCTCCTAAGTGCCCTGACTGGGAATCGAACCTGGGACATCCACACACTGGGTCGACACTCTACCACTGAGCCAACCGACCAGGGCCCCAACTTACTTTCCTGAGAAAGTATCAATCCCAACATGGGGAAGGGGCACCCAGGTGGAATCTATAGTCTCCTTAAATCAGGGGTCTCAAACTCGCGGCCCACCAAACAATTTTGTGCGGCCCGCAGACTAATCCACGAAGATTAATCCTATGAGACCCCTTTGGGGCGTTCGAGCCTTTAAGGGTGTAGTTCCCCTGATCTCTATTGGGCTTTTTCTGCCTCTAGGTATCTTAAAAGCCATGCTCAGAAGATCTCGCTGAGGGGTTTGAGGATCCCCATCTGCCTATATAAATCTTTTCCATATATCTGGAGCTATTTGGAAAAAGACAAAACAGTGTTATTAGCTGGATCTAATAAAGAAGGTAGTAGTTTGCAGGCAAAAAAGATTTGGTGTCTCCTGTTCATCAGCCTTCAAAAGAAATTAAATTTTTTTTAAGTAAAAAGCATGATATGGTAGACCCGTAGGAGTCATTGGCCTGGTGTGCAGGATTCCTGGGTTCGATTCCTGGCCAGAGCACACAGGAGAAGCGCCCATCTACTTCTCCACCCCTCCCCCTCTCCCTCCTCTCCGTCTCTCACTTCCCCTCCCGCAGCCAAGGCTCCACCGGAGCAAAGCCACCCCGGGCACTAAGGATGGCCCCATGGCCTCTGCCCCAGTTGCTAGAATGGCTCTGGTTGTAACAGAGCAACACGCCAGATGGGCAGAGCATTCCCCCGGTAGGCATGCCAGGTGGATCCCGGTCAGGCACATGCGGGAGTCTGTCTGACTGCCTCCCCATTTCCATCCTCAGAAAAATACAAAAAATAAATAAATAAAATAAAAAATAAAAAAAGAATAAAATATAAAAAAATAAATAAAAGGGCATTCCCTTGTGTTAAAGCGAGTTTGAGACCCCTGCCCTAAATTGACCAGACTGAATTGGAAATGCAGAGTCAGGACAACTAAAGATTACAGGGCAAGTTACTGGAGAAAAGACACCAACTGCACAGAGAATATTCTTCAGTACCCAGTGGCATAATTAGAGCAAGCCTGTGTGGAAACTACCCAAGGCCAAAAAAAGAATCACCCAAAAGGATGAGAGGGATTATTGCCCTACTCTCCCACAAAGCCAGAAATAATGCCTATTCCCTTCAGATAGGGTGGGAAACCTCTTAATTCAGGAAGCAGTGACTAGAGTAACCTTACATTAAATGTTGTTTGAAAGACAAACCCGAAATGAGAATATGGCTCAGGAGAAAAAAATTACAAAGCGGCATGAAAAAACTTTTGGGAGTAGTAAATATATTCATTACCTTATTTGTGGTGATGGCTTCTGAGTGTATACAATACATATCTCAATACTTAACATACTGTGCACTTTAATTGTGTACTGTACTACACATCAACTGAATGTTGACAACCTCAATTAGAACAAAACAACTCAGTTACTAAATGGGCAGAAGATTTTAAACAGTACTTCACCAGAGATGCATGAATGACGAGTAAGTTCCTGAAAATACACTTAACTATCCTTTGTCCTTAGGGAGGTACAAAAAGCCACAATATCACAATTGTAAGAATTGCTAAATATAATTAAGACCAACCATAACAAGTGTTGTCACCACGTGAAGGAAATGAAACTCTCATACAGGAAGATAAAATGGTACAAGCACTTTGGAAAAAGTTTCATGATTTCTTAAAATGTCAAGCATACACCCACTACATGATCATCCAATCACTCTATTCCTAAATATTAGCCCAGAGAAATGAAAGCATATATTCATAAAAACACTTACAAATGCTCATCCTTATTTTTGATAGCCAAAAGCTGAGGAAAAATGTTTAACATCATGTGAAGTATTACATTTTATCTTTACAATGGAATGAGTAAGACTGAACTCATGATACAGGGTTAAATTTAAAACATTATGCAGAGTAAAAAATGTAGACAAAAAGATTACATAATGCATAAAGGGAAGATGAATAAAATAGGAAAGGATTTCCAAAGGGCACAAGGGAATATCTGAGGGTAAAGGGTGTGGTTCATTATCTTCATTGTGGCAATACCATGGGTGCTATCTATTCTAGATGTCAAATATACTGCTTACAAAAAGTAGGGAATATTTATCGCTTCATATTCATTTTAAAATATTCCCTATTTCTGTGAGCAGTGTATGTTCCAACTATACATTCTAAAATATATAATTTATTATATGTCAATCATACTTAAATCTGTTTTTTAAAATCACATTAAAATAATAGATTTGAAGAAAAGATAAAGTCAAATCTCAAATTAAGAAAGTCAGAATAATAATGATGAACACAAAAAGAATCCTGAAATTTATAATAAAGAATAAAAATATAAATGAATCTTTAAGCACATGTAACTGGTACTAAAATTACTCTACAATTAATTGGTAATTCTATGTATGAACAATGCTTCCAAAATCCCATCAGACACATCCTATGAAAGAAGTATAACTACCGTCATCTGGATACTGAATAGATTGATGTATTTAATTTATACTTGCCCCAACTTCCATTCTCAAATACAATTCCTACTGAAATATAATGGGGCTCAATCTAGAACTAAAAACTAAATAAACATTAAAAAATAATTATACAGCATGAGTCAAAAAGTCTGCCTATAAAAAGCCTCAATCTGCACCACCTTAATAACTATCCATTAGGCAAGGAGATTTTGCAGTTTCTCCCATCAAGAGGTAGTCTTTTCCACCACTCTTTAACCCTGGGCTTAACCTTATAAGAAAGACCAACCAATAGAAAAAAGATTGTCAGTTTGCTAGTTCTGAGCTAATCCTCAAGAGACCATGCATACTTTCCCTCTTGGAATCCTGGCAACACCATGAGAAAAAGCCCCCAAGTCTACTGGAGGATGAGAGGACAGTCCTGATCTCCCACTCCAGGCCATCCTAGAGAACCCAGCCAAGACCAGCAAAGTTTCCTTCCTGATATGCTGCTGAATGTACACTCAAAAATGAGCCCAGGGAAGACCAGAAATACTGCCTACTTGCCTCACCAGACTTACTTGTTCTAATGTTTTCAAGTAATTTGTTACACAGTAGTAGCTGATACAGCAACTCTATCTTAAAGATACTATATTATTATTCTTATCCCTAGAAGAATTATTTTAGGATAACTATTAATCTAGGTCTCAACTTTTGAAGGCAAGGGAGAAAAGAAACATCAAAGTTTCCCTGTTCTTTTATTAGCAGTGACTCTACAAACCATTTTGTCAGTTTGTCAATCTCAGAGATATATAAACTGCGAATAATAATTTTTACAATACTAACAAGTCAATTATAAGTTTTCAAAAAATTTTATTGCTAGACAACTTCAACCAAACAATGAAAATGTTCAAGATACTCCAAAATCTGTGAAAACTATTATAGAGCAATCTATCTTCCCTAGCATTCCTTTTCCTAGCTATGTTGCTGGAACTCTGATTATCCTTTAAGGAAACACTCTTACTCAACTATTAAAGTGATGCCAATCCTAGGCCCCTGAACCAAAGAATGAACAGGTGACACCCAGGTTGATCAGAGGAGTACCTTGTCCTTCTACCCACAGTAAGCTGATCATGGATGGGCATACAGCTCAAAGTGGATATTTGGAATCCTTCTCAAGATGTGTTCTAGCACTGGAAAAGGTACATTCTTTAGTGAAATTATAGCTACAAGAATGATATAGATCAGAGAAGCCAGTGGCCATCTTTAATACCTCATGGAGAAAACATATATATTTAATAAGGAAACAACCACAGAAAAAATCCAAGCCAAGAGACAGACATTATTCTAATGTTATCATATGCAACCACTGATCCAAACACTTTTGAAATAATTGAATAGCAAAATAGGCAATAGTTATCAACACACCTATTGAGACCTATTAGAAAAACTTAACAAATTATTAAAAATCATCCATTTGAAGACATCAAGGAGCTAACACAACAGTAAAGAATCACCGGGCCAAGATCCAAGACAAGATGGAAACCTACAGATATAAACCCAGCAGCACCCAAGGATGCATGTACCTTGGGGTTATTTGCCAGTCTATATAGATGAAGCAGTTGAGAAACTGATTATAATTTCTCACACTATTGTGGAGCTAGAGGGACCAAAAGGTGAATGAAAGGTTTAGAAATGGTGAGAACCATTATACTAAATGCTGTCCACTATTTGAGTGAGATCTCAAAGGACTTAACTCGAGTGAGCTAGAATTAAACCAGTTCTTGCATGTACTGCAGCCCTAACTGAAGACACCTTGATAGCCAAATAAAAAAAGTTACAATCTTTAAATTTTAATTTAGGTTACCCCAGACTGCTGAGACCCTAGGTGTGGCATAAGCAAACAAAAACTATCTCTGCAAAAAGATCCATCACCAGAGTGCTCAGTGTTTAGGCTTGGAAAGGCCACTGGAAATTCAAATGGAATGAACATGGTAGCAACAGAAGAAGAGTGAAATAAAAATTCTCAGTATAAATGTTGCCCAAATAACTGGATAACTGATCAACTATGCACGTGCAGAGAAGAAATAAAGGCATAGAATGGGGAAAAGTTGGCAGAAGCCAGAGAAAAGCTACACTTAAAAAATAGAGCTATACTGTGAGTTTGTTGTTTTTTCCACAGGGTCGGGGCATTCCTCAACTGTGCACAGTTTAGGCAGCAGGAAGCTGACCCTACAACAAGGCTGAAGTGTCAGAAGACAGAACCCAAACCCAGTAGAATAGCTGGTAAGCAGCAGAATCCCTAGAAGCAAGAAGACCACAGAGAAGATTCAAAATCTGACTACAAACTTTACCCAATAATTCTCAGAGGAACATTAACAATCCAGAGTCACTAAAACATACTCACATTGTCCATTTAAAAAAAAAAAAGGTTACATGATATGCAACAACAAGTTCTGATCCATACTCCAGAAAAAAATACAGTCAATTAGATATTGATTCTGAGTACCCCGGATGTTGGAGTAACATACAAGGAATTCAAAGCAGCTATTGTAAGTATGCTATTAAAATTAAATATAGTCTGACCTGTGGTGGCGCAGTGGATCAAGCGTCGACTTGGAACACTGAGGTCGCCGGTTCAAAACCCTGGGCTTGCCCGGTCAAGGCACATATGGGTGTTGACGCTTTCTGCGCCTCCCCCCTTTCTCTCTCTCTCTCTCTCTCTCTCTCTCTCTCTCCCTCTCTCTCCCTCTCTCTCTCCTCTGAAATGAATAATAAATAAAAATAAATAAAAAAAAAATTAAATTAAATATATATATATTCAAAGTACTGACAGAAATTTTAAATAAAAAATAAAAAGCTGAAAAATAAAATAACTAAAATAAAAAATTCACAAAAAGGGATGATTAGAGACACCAGAAGAAAGACTTGGTAAGCTTGAAATAGGGAAATAAAACTGTCCAATCCAAATATCAAAGTAAAATGATTGGAGAATATTTAACAGAGTTTTAAAGATCAGTAGGACAATCTCAGGTAGTCCAACATAAATGTAACCCATTCAACATACATCAAGGAGTGAAGAGTAAAAAAGGTACAAAATAAATATTGTTAAAGAAATAGCCGAGTGACGTCACGGAAATGGCGCCATGAGCAGCGCATCCAACAGATCTCCCCTAAATCACAACAAATTTATCAACTAGAAACAGAAAAATTTATCCTCGGAGCATTCCAGAGTTCCACACAAACTGAAAGCGAAAGGACTGTTATCACTTGAATCTGAGAGACGAGGGTGTGGAGGAAGCTACCGCAGCGACGTTCATTCAAGCCCCGAGGGAGTGCGCCTGTGGTGAGTCAGCCCACACTCGGGAGCCGTGAGCAGCCGCGGGCGCGCGCCCAGTACAGTTGCAGAGGTTGCAGAGCGAGCACCGCCCACACTCCGGAGCGCGAGCAGCCACCGGCGTGCCCGGTCCGGTTGCAGAGCGAGCACCGCCCACACTTGGGAGCCGCGAGCAGCCGGGGCGCGCGCCGGGTCCGGTTGCAGAGCGAGCACCGCCCACACTCCGGAGCGGCGAGCAGCCGCTGGTGCGCACCCAGTACGGTTGCAGAGCGAGCACCGCCCACACTCGGGAGCCGCGAGCAGCCAGGGCGCGCGCCCAGTCCAGTTGCAGAGCGAGCACCGCCCACACTCGGGAACAGCGAGCAGCCACCGGAGCATGCCCGGTCCGGTTGCAGAGGGAGCACCACTAACGTTCCCAGCCGCCCGCGCACTGCAAGTGAGAGTCGCCAGCCACCGGTGCCCGGAGCACCCCATTCGCGCGCGTGCCCTGGGCATTCCACACGCCCAGAGCGCCCTACTGGCCTGCACACCCAGGGTGCCCCATTATCCTGCGCCTGGTGCGATTCAGCCTTCAGCCGCCAGCGGCAGGGCGAGCGGGAGAGGCACCAGGGTGGTCTTCTACTTGGGAGATTCTTTCCATGGCCAGGGCACCTCACCCAGCCATTCAAGCTAACAATCAAGCGTTGGGGGAGGGGTGTGCGCAGGCAGCCTAAAATACCTTCGGGAGCACAGCTGCGACCCAATCACTGAAATTAGCTTAACCCATGAAATCTGCGCACCCTCGGTTCTAATTGATAAGATCTCTCTCAGTTCAGAGACCCAAGACAAGAGGCGTGATATTTTTTAGTGCCTCTCGCTAAAGGGGCGGGGGCAACTTCTGATTGATAGAGCCTCCATATTCAGGGATAAACGCTAACAAGAGGGACTTGGCAGATAATAAGATCTATACTACACTAGTCCAAGCAGAGACTAGTGCCTCTTCTTCCCAGCCAAAACAGGCTACAAAGTGTGGAAAGCCTGGGTTGAGAGGTCCTACTGAATGCTAGGCGCTGAACAGTCACCTTGACAACAATTGACTCCCACCCCCGCCTGATTACACTGGAGGCCCTGACTGCCAGAGCCTTTCCCAAAGCCTTGCACTGAGTGGGGATAGAGTGGGGATTTCCCAGCTCTTTGAGCCTCTTACTCCCCAGGCAGAAGCAGTTGCAGCCTTATAGCTGGATCACCAGGCTGCTAATTCAGGAAGGGGGGACTAGGAGAGAGAATCCAGGAAAGCAAACTCTCTCATCGTTGGACCCTGCAAACGCCAACAAGCCTTGACTACCAGCAAGACTAAAGCCAATTATATGACATTGCCATAGAATCCCATCAACTGCAAATCCCTACCTAAGTGTGACACAGGGGCAGAGCCTGGGGTACAGAGTCACCGACCAGGAAGAGGGAGAGAAAAGAAAAAGGAAGAAGTTAACCTCTCAAAATCAAGAAAAATCCACAGACTATACAACTTGTTCCACTAATTTTTTTGTTGTTGTTGTTTGTTTCTTCTGTCTTATTGCCTTTATTTCCTCCACTTTGGTCCTTCTATTCTCTGCCCATCTTATGCTTCCCCTTTTCTTGAACTACACTACCCATAAGTGTTAAATTTTATTTCTCTTCTTCATCCTCACCCTCCTTTAAGGTTATACTCCAAAACACTTAACTCTCACTCTCTCCTCTTTTGTTTTTTTTTATTTGCTTTATTTTTTTTTCTTCCTTTTTTATTTCTTCCTTCGTTTTTCTCTTTTCTTATTTTTTCCTTTCTATTCATTTTTTCTTCTCTCGTTTTACTTTCCTCCCATTTAATCCTCAATCACGAACAAATTAGTTAATTTGGGACTGAAGGCTTTTTTTGGCTTTATTTTTCTTTTTTGCTTTTGTTTTTGTTTTTTTCTTATTTGTTTATTTTTGTGGCATTTTGGGTCCTCCCAACCCAAGGTCTCCATTGTATTTAGTCTTCGCTCCACTTAATACAACAGATTTTTACTTATTATTTTTATTTTTTTTCTTCTTTATTATTCTTTTTTTGGTCCTTTTTTCTGGTTCCCTCTTATCCCTCTCATTATATCTCTTAGTTGACCATCACTTACAAGCAAATCATCTTATGCTTGTCTAAAATTTTCTTTTTTTTTTTTTTTTTTTTGCATTTAGTAGGTCCCTACTCCCTATTTTTGCCCCTTGAACTCTTCACCCCAAATCAGGCCCTCCATTATAGGCACGATATTTCCCTGAGGAGGGGAGGGGAGGGAAAGAGAAGAAAGAAAAAACAGGGGGAAATAATAAATTATTACTGTTTTTTTTTTGTGGGGTGTTTTACTTTTTTTTTTTTTTTTTTACTTTTTACTCTTTATTAATTCTAATTAGTGCTATCAACAAGACCACCCTCAGATGCCAATAAGAAAGAGGAAATCGAATATTATGGATACAAAAGAAAGAAAGGTAACACAAATAGATGTGGAAAAATCTATGGAGAAAAGACTTAACATATTGGAAGCCTTGGAGCTAAATGACAGAGAATTTAAAATAGAAATCTTAAAAATACTCAGAGATATACAAGAAAACACAGAAAGGCAATATAGGGAGATCAGAAAACAACTCAATGAACACAAAGAATATATTACCAAGGAAATTGAAACTATTAAAACAAATCAAACAGAAATGAAAAACTCAATTCACGAGCTGAAAAACGAGGTAACAAGCTTAGCTAACAGAACAGCCCAGATTGAGGATAGGATTAGTGAAATAGAAGACAAACAAGGCACAACAGAGAGAAGAAGAAAGAGACTCAAAAATAATAAAAAACGAGAAAGCCCTACAGGAATTATCTGACTCCATCAGAAAAAATAACATAAGAATAATAGGTATATCAGAGGGAGAAGAGAAAGAAAATGGAATGGAGAATATACTCAAACAAATAATAGACGAGAACTTACCAAGCCTGTGGAAAGAACTAAAGCCTCAAATTCAAGAAGCAAACAGAACACCGAGTTTTCTTAACCCCAACAAACCCACTCCAAGGCACATCATAATAAAGATGACACAAACCAATGACAAAGAAAAAATTCTCAAGGCAGCCAGGGAAAAGAAGAGTACAACATATAAAGGAAGGCCTATTAGATTATCATCAGATTTCTCAGCAGAAACTCTACAAGCTAGAAGAGAGTGGACCCCAATATTTAAAGCCCTGAAAGAGAGGAACTTTCAGCCAAGAATACTATACCCATCAAACCTATCCTTCAAGTATGAAGGAGATATAAAAACATTCACAAATACAGAAAAGATGAGAGAATTTATCAACAGAAAGCCCCCACTCCAGGAAATACTAAAGGGGGTTTTCCAACCAGATTCAAAGAACAAAAAAAAACACCACCACAAGTAACAGCTCCACCAAGAACACAATAAAACCAAACTTAAACTGTGACAACAAAGGAAAAAAAGGGGGGAGAGGATGGAGATTAACAGTAGCAAAGGACGATGAAGTGCAGAAATACTTATAAGATAGGGTACTACAATGAATATGGTAGGTACCCTTTTCATTACTTAATGGAAAAAACCACCACAAAAACACTTGACTTAAAAAAGGTAGCAACAGAGGAAAGAACTATGGAACACAAACAAACAAAAACAAATGATAGAAAAACAAAAGAGAAGAATCAAACTAGATACAAAACTAACAGAAAGCAATTTATAAAATGGCAGTAGGGAACCCACAAGTGTCAATAATTACACTAAATATAAATGGATTAAACTTACCAATAAAAAGACACAGAGTAGCAGAATGGATTAAAAAAGAAAATCCAACTATATGCTGCCTACAAGAAACACATCTAAGCAACAAGGATAAAAACAAATTCAAAGTGAAAGGCTGGAAAACAATACTCCAAGCAAACAACACCCAAAAAAAAGCAGGCGTAGCAATACTCATATCTAATAATGCTGACTACAAGACAGAAAAAGTACTCAGAGACAAAAATGGTCATTTCATAATGATTAAGGGGAAGTTGAATCAAGAAGACATAACAATCCTTAATATATATGCACCAAACCAAGGAGCACCAAAATATATAAGACAGCTACTTATTGACCTTAAAACAAAAACTAACAAAAATACAATCATACTTGGAGACCTCAATACACCGCTGACAGCTCTAGATCGGTCATCCAAACAGAGAATCAATAAAGATATAGTGGCCTTAAACGAAATACTAGAACACCTGGATATGATAGACATCTATAGGACACTTCATCCCAAAGCGACAGAGTATACATTTTTCTCTAGTGTACATGGAACATTCTCAAGAATTGACCATATGTTGGGCCACAAAGACAATATCAGCAAATTTAGAAAAATTGAAATTGTACCAAGCATATTTTCTGATCATAAAGCCTTGAAACTAGAATTGAACTGCAAAAAAGAGGGGGAAAAACCCACAAGAATGTGGAAACTAAACAACATACTTCTAAAAAATGAATGGGTCAAAGAAGAAATAAGCGCAGAGATCAAAAGATATATACAGACAAATGAAAATGAAAATACGACATATCAGAATCTCTGGGATGCAGCAAAAGCAGTAATAAGAGGAAAGTTCATATCACTTCAGGCCTATATGAACAAACAAGAGAGCGCCGAAGTAAACCACTTAACTTCACACCTTAAGGAACTAGAAAAAGAAGAACAAAGACAACCCAAAACCAGCCGAAGAAAGGAGATAATAAAAATCAGAGCAGAAATAAATGAAATAGAGAACAGAAAAACTATAGAAAAAATCAATAAAACAAGGAGCTGGTTCTTTGAAAAGATCAACAAAATTGACAAACCCTTGGCAAGACTCACCAAGGAAAAAAGGCACAGGACTCAAATAAATAAAATCCAAAATGAAAGAGGAGAGATCACCACAGACATCATAGATATACAAAGAATTATTGTAGAATACTATGAAAAATTATATGCCACCAAATACAACAATCTAGAAGAAATGGATAAATTCCTAGAACAATACAACTTTCCTAGACTGAGTCATGAAGAAGCAGAAAGCCTAAACAGACCAATCAGCAGGGAGGAAATAGAAAAAACTATTAAAAATCTCCCCAAAAATAAAAGTCCAGGCCCAGACGGTTATACTAGTGAATTCTATCAAACATTCAAAGAAGACTTGGTTCCTATTCTACTCAAAGTCTTCCAAAAAATTGAAGAAGAAGCAATACTTCCAAACACATTTTATGAGGCCAACATAACCCTCATACCAAAACCTGGCAAGGATGGCACAAAGAAAGAAAACTACAGACCAATATCTCTAATGAATACAGATGCTAAAATACTAAACAAAATACTGGCAAACCGAATACAACAACATATTAAAAAAATAATACATCATGATCAAGTGGGATTCATCCCAGAATCTCAAGGATGGTTCAACATACGCAAAACGGTTAACGTAATACACCAAAACAAAGAACAAAAAACACATGATCTTATCAATAGATGCAGAAAAGGCTTTTGATAAAGTACAACACAATTTTATGGTTAAGACTCTCAACAAAATGGGTATAGAAGGAAAATATCTCAACATGATAAAGGCCATATATGATAAACCATCAGCCAACATCATATTAAACGGCATAAAACTGAGGACTTTCTACCTTAAATCAGGAACAAGACAGGGTTGTCCACTCTCTCCACTCTTATTTAACGTGGTGCTAGAAGTTCTGGCCAGAGCAATCAGACAAGACAAAGAAATAAAAGGCATCCATATCGGAAAAGAAGAAGTAAAGGTATCACTTTTTGCTGATGATATGATCCTATACATCGAAAACCCGAAGGACTCCACAAAAAGATTATTAGAAACAATAAACAATACAGTAAGGTCGCAGGATACAAAATTAACATACAAAAGTCCATAGCCTTTCTATATGCCAACAATGAAATATTAGAAAACGAACTCAAAAAAATAATCCCCTTCACGATTGCAACAAAAAATATAAAATACCTAGGAATAAACATAACAAAGAATTTAAAGGACCTATATAATGAAAATTACAAAGCATTGTTAAGGGAAATCGAAAAAGATACAATGAGATGAAAAAATATTCCTTGTTCTTGGATAGGAAGAATAAATATAATCAAAATGGCCATATTACCCAAAGCAATATACAAATTTAATGCAATTCCCATCAAAATCCCTATGAGATTTTTTAAAGAAATGGAACAAAAAATCATCAGATTTATATGGAACTATAAAAAACCCCGAATAGCCAAAACAATCCTAAGGAAAAAGAATGAAGCTGGGGGCATTACAATACCTGACTTTAAACTATATTATAGGGCCACGATAATCAAAACAGCATGGTATTGGCAGAAAAATAGACACTCAGACCAATGGAACAGAATAGAAAGCCCAGAAATAAAACCACATATATATGGTCAAATAATCTTTGATAAAGGGGCCAACAACATACAATGGAGAAAAGAAAGCCTCTTCAACAAATGGTGCTGGGAAAACTGGAAAGCCACATGCAAAAGAATGAAACTCGACTACAGCCTGTCCCCGTGTACTAAAATTAATTCAAAATGGATCAAAGACCTAAATATAAGACCTGAAACAATAAAGTATATAGAAGAAGACATAGGTACTAAAATCATGGACCTGGGTTTTAAAGAACATTTTATGAACTTGACTCCAATGGCAAGAGAAGTGAAGGCAAAGATAAATGAATGGGACTACATCAGAATAAAAAGTTTTTGCTCAGCAAGAGAAACTGATATAAAAATAAACAGACAGCCAACTAAATGGGAAATGATATTTTCAAACAACAGCTCAGATAAGGGCCTAATATCCAAAATTTACAAAGAACTCATACAACTCAACAACAAACAAACAAACAATCCCATAAAAAAATGGAAAGAGGACATGAACAGACCCTTCTCCCAGGAAGAGATACAAATGGCCAACAGATATATGAAAAGATGCTCAGCTTCATTAGTTATTAGAGCAACATTAGTTTTGAATGCAAATCAAAACTACAATGAGATACCACCTCACCCCTGTTAGATTAGCTATTATCAACAAGACGGGTAATAGCAAATGTTGGAGAGGCTGTGGAGAAAAAGGAACCCTCATTCACTGTTGGTGGGACTGTAAAGTAGTACAACCATTATGGAGGAAAGTATGGTGGTTCCTCAAAAAACTGCAAATAGAACTACCTTATGACCCAGCAATCCCTCTACTGGGTATATACCCCAAAACCTCAGAAACATTGATACGTGAAGATACATGTAGCCCCATGTTCATTGCAGCACTGTTCACAGTGGCCAAGACATGGAAACAACCAAAAAGCCCTTCAATAGAAGACTGGATAAAGAAGATGTGGCACATATACACTATGGAATACTACTCAGCCATAAGAAATGATGACATCAGATCATTTACAGCAAAATGGTGGGATCTTGATAACATTATAAGGATTGAAATAAGTAAATCAGAAAAAAACAAGAACTACATGATTCCATACATTGGTGGAACATAAAAATGAGACTAAGAGACATGGACAATAGTGTGGTGGTTACCAGGGGTGGGGGGAGGGAGGACATGGGAGGGAGGGAGGGAGAGAGTTAGGGGGAGGGGGAGGGGCACAGAGAACTAGATAGAGGGTTGGCGGAGGACAATCTGACTTTGGGCGAGGGGTACGCAACATAATTTAATGACAAAATAACCTAGACATGTTTTCTTTGAATATATGTACCCTGATTTATTAATGTCATCCCATTACCATTAATAAAAATTTAATTAAAAAAAAAATAGCCAGAAATATGTCAAATATTGTAAATAATATTAACTTACAGACTGAAGAATCTCAATAACTCAAGCAGGATAAACACAAGAACCACTTTTTTATACACATCATATTCAAGATGCCAAAGGTCAAAGAGAAAACCTTGAAAGCCATCAGAGAAAAATGAACAGTTACATATGGGAAATGATAATACAAATAATATTGATTTATCATCAAAAAACAATGGAGATACTAGAACAACATTTTCTGTATTTAGTGATACTATCCTTCAAAAATGAAGGTGAAAACATGGGGTATGTTTAGATAAACAAAGGTAAGACTTGTGGCCAGCAGACAAAACATTGTTTAAAAAAAAAGTGGGAGAAGGTGAGAATTAATATATTTAATCCAAAAGATGTCAAGAAAGGTGAAAAAAAGAATACAAAATCAGAATAGAAAGCATATAAGATCATATATTTAAGACCCAATACATCAGTAATTATATAAAATTTAAGCAAACTATGATATAATTAAAAGACAAGGTAAGGTATGTTGTTATGAGATTGAAAAGTAAAACAATATGATGTATAGAGCAGCTCTAAAACAAAGGCACAGAAATTTTTCAAATAAAAGTTTGGTGGAGAAAGGGAACCACAAACTCTAGCTATAAGAAGGCTGGTGTAGGCCAGCCTGGGTAGTTTGTTAGAGCATCATCCCTATACACCAAAGTTACAGGTATGATCCCTGGTCAGGGTCCATGTAGGAATCAACGAATGAATGCATGAGTGGATGGATAGAACAACAGATCAATTGTTTCTCTTTCCCATCCTCTCTCTCTCAAATCAATCAAGTTTTTTAAAAAAAATTTTTAGAAAGAAGGCTGGTGTAGCTATGTTATTATCAATCAAGGTAGACTTCAAAGCAAAAAGTATTACCAAAGATAATGAAAAACAATAATGATTTCACATAGGTGGATATAAAACTGAGACTTATAGACATAGATATGTGAAGTGGTTACCAGGGGAAGAGGAATGTGGGGGAGGAGGATAAAAGGGAGGGGAGTGGGTAAAGAGGGACAAATATTAGGTGATGGAAAATGATCTGACTTTGGGTGATGGGTATTCAACATAATCAACAGTTCAAATGCTACAGAAATGTTTACCTGAAACTTATGTACTCTTACGGATCAATGTCACCCGGGTAAAATTTAATTTTTTAAATAAAATTTAAGAAATGGATTCAATGGGCCCTGGCTGGTTGGCTCAGCGGTAGAGCGTTGGCCTGGTGTATGCAAGTCCCTGAAGTCCCCGGTTCAATTCCCGGCCAGGACACAGAGCAGAAGAGCCCGTCTGCTTCTCTACCCTTCCCTTTCTCCTTCTTCTCTATCTCTCACTTCCCCTCCCACACCCAAGACTCAATTGAAGTTGGCCCAGGTGCTGAGGATGGCTCCATGGCCTCTGCCTCAGGCACTAGAATGGTTCTGGTTGCAGGGGAGCAATGCCCCAAAGAGGCCAAGCATTGCTCCCTAGTGGGCATGCCAGGTAGATTCCAGACAGATGAATGTGGGTGTCTGTCTGTCTGCCTCCCCCAGCTTCTCACTTTGGAAAAATACAAAATAATAAGTATTTTTTTTAAAGGATTCAACTAATCAGAAACATAAAGCAATCTAAATTTGTGTGCCTCAATAACATGGATTTATATATGTGTGTGTATGTGTATACATATAAACAAAAGTAAACAGCAACACAAAAAAGACAACTCCATAATAGCAGCAGAAAAATTGACACCTCCCTAACTGAACCAACATGCAGAAATTAAATTGGTGACGATGTTTTGAACATGATTAACAAAATTTACTTAACAGATACATATAAGTACTGCATACAAAAAACTGCAGAATACATACTATTTTTTTTATTCATTTTTTTAGAGGGGGGAGAGAAAGAGAGAGAGAGAGAGAGAGAGAGAGAGAGAGAGAGAGAGAGAGAGAGAAAGGGGGTGGAACAGGAAGCATCAACTCCCGTAAGTGCCTTGACCAGACAAGTGCAGGGTTTCAAACCGGCAACCTCAGTGTTCCAGGTCAACGCTTTATCCACTGCGCCACCACTGGTCATATTTTTAAAGATTTTATTGATTTTTGTCCTGTGGTGGATAATGCATCCACCTGGAACACTGAGGTCAATGGTTTGAAACCCTGGCCTTGCCCCATCAAGGCACATACCTGCTCCTACCCCACCACCTTGCTCCCTCTCTCTTCTCTCTAAAATCAATAAATAAAATCTTTTTTAAAAAAAGCCTTGGTTGGATAGCACAGCTGGTTGGAACATCACCCCAAAGCACAGATGTTGTCAGTTTGGTCCCTGGTCAGGGCACATACAGGAACAGATCTATGTTCCTGTTTCTCTCTAAAATCATTAAATCTTGGTGTAGGAGCAATTGGCTATACTCAAGAGGAAATAAAACACTGACCTAAATCTCACCCACTATACCAATATCAAGTCAAAATAGAATCTAAGTTTAAGTGTAAAATGTAAAACCACTGATCTTGTAGAACAGAAAAATCATCAGGATCTTTTTCTAAAGCTAGAAAAAGATTTCTTTAAAACAATACCAAAAGCATGATCCAGAAAAGGAAAAATCTGATAAGACTTCATCACTTAAAAATCTTTTACTATGTGAAAGACATTGTTATGAGGATTAATAAAGGATTAAAAAAAAAAAAACAAAAAAACCCTGCAATCTACATACCTAACAAAAGGCTCCTATCTGAAATATAAAACTCCCCAAAACTCAACAGTAAGACCTCAGCAAAAATATCAAATTAAGGACATTAGAAAACCATCTCTTCCACAGATCCAAGAAAAGTAGTTAACGTTTCCAAATGCTAAAAATTAACCAAAGATTTCCAGCAATCTGGGAGTTTATCCAAGAAAACAGTTAAATCTTTGTTAAGACTAGCAAACTCTTTGGGCATTTTATTTTGTCCTATTCCTTCTCTCCCACCCCAGCTCCACAGTAGTTTTGAATTCCAAACACACCTACTTCCTGCTTGCTGGGTGGCTTCCTGCTGTGTTCCCTGCTATCACGAGTTTCGTGTATGCTCACATCCAGGGGAGTGCCTGTCCCAGTCAGCTCTGCCTTACCGCAAGAGCATTCCCGCCTAGCTGAAGGTGATGTCCTACTGTAGGAGCCGACCTACAAAGTGGCCAAGAAGGGCCTACCTCCTTCACAAATTGATGTAATGCTGACTCACATGGTGTTGGCACAAGTATGTTTTGTGACAGGCAATATAAGCTTGAAAATTTTTAAGTCCAAAGGGCTTGCTCCTGATCTTCCGCAGGATCTCTACCATTTAATCAAGAAAGCTGTTGCTGTTCAAAGCAGCATCTTGAAAGGAACAGAAAAGGATGCTAAATTCTGTTTGCTTCTAAGGGAGAGCCATATTCACCAAATTCACCAACTTGAGGTTCGATATTTTAAGACCAAATGAATCCTTTTCCCCAATTGGAAATACAAGTCATCCACAGCCTCTGCCCTGGTTGTACAAAGTGTCTATGTACTCAAGCAATAAAATCATTAACTAGGAAGAAAAGCCAACGTTCTACAACTCCTGTGAAAACCAGCAGCCTGGCAGCCACTTGGGCTGAAGAGAATAGGGGCTCTTTTCACTAACCCATTCTCCAAGGAGTGTCATTATTTGACAACACAATAGTCATTAAGAAAAAAGTTGCTACTGGAGACAAAATAAGGACATTTTATAGTAATAAAAGAATTAATCCATCAAAAATTACATTTCAATTATTAGCATATTTACTCATAACAACAAATATATATTAAACCAAAATTTACAGAATTGAAAAGAGAAAACAAAAAACAAACAAAAATAGTTGGCAAATTTACATACATTACTTTCAATAATAGAAGACCAACAAGGAAACAGAAGACTTGAATATTACAAACTTAAAAAGACTTAAAAGACATATACAGAACACTTCACAGAAGAACACACATTCTTTTCCAGTTACACATTCTCTAGTACAGACCATATGTTAGGCCATAAAATAACCTCAATAATTTTAAAAGAAATTAAGTCATACAAAGCATATTCTCTAAGTACAATGGAATGCAACTAGTAGAAATAAATGAGAAGGAAATCTGGGAAATTAACAAATATCTGGAAATTAAGCAACAAACTCCTAAATAACCACTATCAAAGAAAAAAGATCACATGTTGAATTATAAAATATGTTGAGACAGAAACAAAAACAATACACAAAAACTTATGGGATGAAATGAATGTAGTATTTAAAGAGAAACTTATAGCTCTGTATGTCTATACTTTTTTTAAAAATTTAAAATCAATAACCTAACCTTCCATCTTAAGAAACCAGAAAAGAGCAAACTAACCCAAAACAAAGAGAAGGAAATAAGAATTTTAGCAGAAATGAATTAAACAGAATTTAAAAATAATACAGAAAAATAAAACCAAAAGTTGGATCTTTGAAAATAGCCACAAAATTGACAAACCATCAACCAGGCTGACCATGAAAAGAAGACAAATAATTACAATCAGGAATGAAAAGGGGATCATTATTACTGACCTTATAATAAGAAATAGAAAGGATTTTAAGGGAACACAAAAATAACTGTATGGCAACAAATTAAATAAACTGGATGAAATGGACAAATCCCCAGAAAAAAACAAACTACTGAAACTGATCAAGAAGACATAGAAAATCTGACTACACCTATCTTGAGATTGAAGAAGTAATGAAAAAACTTTCCAGAAGGTAGCCCTGAACCAGATGGTTTCTGGTGAAATGTACCTTCAAACAAATGTTTAAAGAAGAAATGACACCAATCTTTCCCCAACTCTTCTTCCAAAAATCAGAGAAAGGGAAAATACTTCCTAAATCGTTGTATGAGGCCATTACCACTTTCATAACAAAACCAAAGACATCACAGGAAAACTACAGATAAATATTCCTTATGAAGTCACAAAAATCCCCTCTATTTCGTGTGTGTTTCTAAAGACATACTATCTACATTCCTTTTTCCTCCTGTCCCAATCTGAACTGATGATGTTTCAGACCACCCTGCGCTGCGCAGCCAATCTTCCCGCATCTCCTTTCACCATAATCCTAGGTAAGCACTCTCCTGTACTGGATCCTATCTTTTTTATTTACCCCAACATTTTAATAGAACCCATGTCCCCTAGCAATTTCCTGAGATATAGTGCATTCAAGTAAACAGCCTAAAACCTCATGTCATTTTAACCTACTCCCTGCAGGATTTTGAAGGCATTATTCCACTATTAATTATTTACCAATGTTAGTGCTTCCTAATTTCTTATATGCTCTGTACCCAAAAGCATAAGGGTTCTTCCATTTCTAGTGTCTGAAATGTCACTATGATGTACTCTGATGTGTTTCTTTTTTTCCAACTACTATGCTGAGCATTCTGTGGGCCCTTTTAATGTGGAAACTCAAGTTTTTGGTTCCATTATTCTTAAATAATTCACTTCATCCCTTTTCTCCCATTCTGTGATTCTTATTTTTCACATATTGAGCTTGCCAAGTGTGCCTCTAGTTTTATTTTCTCTTTACATCTCTTTTTGTTTTACTTTTTGGAAGATTTTTCTCAATTTTATCTTCCAACCTTCCACTGAGTTTACTATTCTACAATAAATATCTAACTCATCCATTAAGTGTTACATATTCTACATTTCCAATCCCACTATTTCATGTTCTAAATTTCCAATAGCTCATTTTCTGAGAATGTTTTTAGAGCATCCTTTCTTGTTTCAAAGATATAATTACCCTCTTACTTCCAAATATATTTTTATAAAATGTTTTCTTCCTGAATTGTTTCTATCTCCTTTCATACAAAGGTTATCCTCAGATGTTCAATGATCCTCAATCTCATCTTTTAAAATTAAACACTTAAAAGTTGCTAGAAATTGTTAATATGTGTCACTGTGGGATGATCAATTTCAGCTATCCATCCCTATCTCTCAATCTTCCTGATCATCAGTTTGCTGTGTAACAGGTTGAATCTTCCAATCTCATATCCTGGGATAAGAAGCCTATCTCAGAATTCAGAAAAGAAATGAGGCTGGGAGTGATTCCCAGTTCATTACATAGATTTCTACTCAATTCTGTTTTTCAGTATGGCACTTTTAATCCTAGCCCTGCCTAGTGTTGGTGAGAACAGAGATCCTCCCTTTGTTATCAGAGAAGAAACTTGAAATCTTTTTTTGACACCATGTGTTGTTGTTGCTTGTTATTATAGACTTTTAGACAATTATTTCAAGGTATCTGTAGTCACCAATTCCTGAGGCATCCCAGGGCTGTAAAGCACCAATTCTTGCCTTCCCCACTAATAAATTCCGTTTTCTCACATCTACAAAGTTATCACTTGTTGCTTTCTAGCTCCTAAAATTTTACTTTTGTGATCAACTTTCCAGTTGCCTTTGGCCTTGACACCTTATGCTTTTTTTTAAATTAATGCTGGTGGGAATTTGATAGCAAAAAAAGCAAATGCCTATTTAATCCACCATGTTTAAATGACCATTCATCTATCAATTTTGATGCATCATATCCTCATTATTCATTTCTAAATAAAATGAAATTTTAGCTCAAGTTCTAGTAGGAGTTTTCATCATCCAAGTAGTTGGAATCATTTTGGCTATAAAATCTAGTTTTACTTACCGTAATAAAAAAAATGTTGGCCCATATAAAATTTCAAATTCTCACTAAAGCCTAAGACACAATTTCAAAAGAATTCACAGGAATTTGAAAAGAACGTGTGGTCTCTATTGAAAACAAAGTTTGACACACATTTATTAAATAAAGCACATTGCTATTCAAATCTTTATAGCCTTCATTTGTTTACCTGATTTATTAAATTCTGAGAGGTCAAGTCTCCTAAAGACTGGTTTTACCAATTTCTATAAAGAAATTCTCCTTCATGTTTTAATGCTATTTATCACACAAAAGTTCAAGCTTCATGTTTAGTAGTCCTAACTTTTTATTAAAATACTTCTTTGCATTCAAAAATTTTGTCCTAGAAAGGTTTTTATCCTTTGCTTGATGTCAATGAATCTTCAAGTTTTAGAATTATTGTCATTCCTTTCACTGTGTCATTTTGACTTAGATAAAACTCACAAAACCACACAATAAGAATTCTTAATCCAATTTGAAAAGGGGGGGAGGAAATCAATTTAAGTTAAGAAAGACCTACTAGAAAACTATCAGGTAGTCAAATCGAACAGGAAAGTTGGTGAATAGGGCTTGGAAAATAAGATTAATCAGGAGTAGGTTAGGCAAGCGATACCACACTAAAGACATCAACTTAGAGCACCATTTGTATTACTATGAATGGCACTGCCACCGTTAAGACACTCACATAGCACAAAAACATTGGTTACACAGACTGAAAGTCGTCTCTATATTCTCCACACCTCCCTCCTGTGTGAGTTGTTTCCGCAGTATCAATACATATGGAAGTCAGTTTGGTTTACTAGTCCCCATCCCTTCAAAACTGCTTCCTCCCGGCCCTGGCCGGTTGGCTCAGCGGTAGAGCGTCGGCCTGGCGTGCGGGGGACCCGGGTTCGATTCCCGGCCAGGTCACATAGAAGCGCCCATTTGCTTCTCCACCCCCCCCCCTTCCTCTCTGTCTCTCTCTTCCCCTCCCGCAGCGAGGCTCCATTGGAGCAAAGATGGCCCTGGGCGCTGGGAATGGCTCCTTGGCCTCTGCCTCAGGCGCTAGAGTGGCTCTGGTCTTGGCAGAGCTACGCCCTGGAGGGGCAGAGCATCGCCCCCTGGTGGGCAGAGCGTCGCCCCCTGGTGGGCATGCCGGGTGGGCTCATGCGGGAGTCTGTCTGTCTCTCCCCGTTTCCAGCTTCAGAAAAATACAAAAAAAAAAAAAAAAAAAGAGCAAAACTGCTTCCTCTCATGCATGTAGTGGCTTTTCATTGCTTTTCAACTTGCAGAGACCCAAGGCAGCATACACAGGTGGGAATCCATCTATTTTCAAGAAGTCTGCAGCACAAACAGGTGTAAACAGGAAACTATTTAAGAAAGCAGTTCAGGGTAGGACTTTCAGGCGAGCTTTCTATCACCATACCAGTAGTTCAGCAGAATAATCAGGAAACAGTATATAGTTTTGCTGTCCTCCCTTCTCACCGATACTGTTTATCCAAATTTCTGAGATGTGAAGGAGATCGCTTTTCACAATGAGAGTATGGGATAATTTATTCTCCTTTGCTTTAGCTGATCTTCTTTAACAGGTTATCTGTATGGTGTCAAATGTACCTATTTTACCATGTTGCCAAAAACTTCACTAACTTCTTTACTAACTGAAGCCTATTAACTGAGACTGGTTAAAATGTAAACTTGTCATAATAAGACAAACATAGTATCTCAGAACTCTGACTCCAAACACTTGAATTTACTAACTATGAGGCAGAAAATTCTTCAAATTATATTACTCCTGTAACTTTTGCATAACTTTCTAATCCTTCTATTTTAATAATCTTACTCATAAGGAACAGTATACATTCAATTTAAGAACTTGTAAGTAAAAATCCAGTTAAAAACAAATGTCTTACATAATAAATATAAAAAAGTACTACTGCCCTGGCCGGTTGGCTCAGCGGTAGAGCGTCGGCCTAGCGTGCGGAGGACCCGGGTTCGATTCCTGGCCAGGGCACACAGGAGAAGCGCCCATTTGCTTCTCCACCCTCCCCCTTCCTCTCTGTCTCTCTCTTCCCCTCCCGTAACCAAGGCTCCATTGGAGCAAAGATGGCCCAGGCGCTGGGGATGGCTCTGTGGCCTCTGCCTCAGGTGCTAGAGTGGCTCTGGTCGCAACATGGCGACCCCCCAGGATGGGCAGAGCGTCGCCCCTGGTGGGCGTGCCAGGTGGATCCCGATTGGGCGCATGCGGGAGTCTGTCTGACTGTCTCTCCCTGTTTCCAGCTTCAGAAAAAAAAATGCCAAAAAAACCCCCCCCCAAAAAACCCAAAAAGTACTACTGCTCAGAGGGAAATATATATGAGGGATTTTTTCCCCTATAAAAGCTGTGTGTTTTCAACTATTCCTAAATTTTAAAATAAGTATCTATTTTAAAACAAATTTAAATATCAGTAGTCTAGATTACTTTTATTATCCCATTTTCCCACCAACTCTTATACCAATTAGAAAGTTTCTTGTGTGTGTGTGTGTGTGTGTGTGTGTGTGTCTGTGTGTGACAGAGACATAAAGTGAGAGACATGGGGACAGACAAGAAGGGAGAGAGATGAGAAGCATCAATTCTTCATTGCAGCACCTTAGTTGTTCATTGATTGCTTTCTCATATGCGCCTTGATGGGGGGAGGTACAACAGACCGAGTGACCCTTTGCTCAAGCCAAAGACCCTGGGTTCAAACTAGTGGGCTGTGCTTAAACCGGCTCAAGCCAGCAACCTTGGGGTTTCAAACCTGGGTCTTCTGTATCCCAGTCCAATGCTCTCTCCACTGTGCCACTGCCTGGTCGGGCTAGAATGTTTCTTAAAACATGGTCATAAGATACCATTATAACTCAAAATACAGCATTACTATTACAAGCTCTTCTTACTATTTATGTCAAGTTGGTTTTTTTAGTTCAAAGTACTAGCAATTCAGAAAATACCACTACGGTGAAACGTTCTTGGGTTTTACTTAAGTTTTCAAATCAAACTTAAAAAATAAACACTCATCAGTTTGGTTTTTTTTGGATTAGGCAGATGTGCCTCAATTATTGTTAATAACTTACTTGAAAACTGCGTGTCCAAATTTATTTTTAATACCAGAAGGTAATAAAATTGTTCCATGTCCAAGCAAATTTATTTTTAATATCAGAAGGTAATAAAATTGTTCTATTCTTATTTTAACTTTGCACTGAAAACTTAGGAGGCATGAACTTTACCTTCTTTATTTTAAAACTACCCATCCTTACTCTTAATATAACCCCCCAAACTAATAACCTCTAACTGACCTTTTTCATATCAACCCTTTCTTCAATTGTGTTTTATCTGGCTGCTTATTTCCTCATTTTTCTTCTGGTATTTCTGTTCAACAACCTTCAGAAGAAGTCCTTACTTCTAATTACTAACCCAAAATTCTTTAAATTCCTCCATCTCAGGCCACAATCTTGTTGACTTTACTTTTCATTAAATTCATTTAAAATAGAATCTACTTTGAGTAATGAAAATGCTTACATTCCACAATTCCCACTGTAACTTTCCCTGTAGCTAATAACCCTTCCCTCTCCACCAATCTATACAGACCACTTCTTCAAAATATAAAAATTTATTTTTGCCAAGAAACTTTTATTAACTCAGTCTTACTATACAGCATTTATATTATTTTATGCCAGCTCAGTAACTCAAATGTTTAATATTTAGTGCTCTTCAAGTTGTCTTAGATAATAAGATCTTTGCTGTGTATGCCCGCATTCTTACCCCTAGTAAATGAATTTTCTATAATAACTAATTCAATTAAAACAAGCGAGAGCTAGAGAAAATACAACCAGATAAACAAAGTTCTTTGAATACAAAAATATCAGATCTCCCAAAAGTAAACTCAAATATAATTCATTTTTTGTCAAAATAACACAAAAATATAGAACATATCCTTAAGCGTATTTTCTACACACAGAAGTCAGCTCTTAAAGCTGTTAATAACATTCTAATTGTTTTTTATTTTGATTTCTGAAATCAAGCCCCAAATAAGGTATTGTATAAAGTCTCAATATTTTGTAAATAAACATACTTTTTCAATCTAACCAATTTTGCTTTAGCCTTCTTTGTCAAATACAAAACCTATATAAGAAAAACTTACAGATGAAGTTTTATTTCAAGCCAATTGTTAAAATTCTTAGAGCAAAGGTATATTAAACCAACTTATTACAAATTCAAAATAACAAAATTTCTTTATGTATTTTCATTCATAAGCTCAAAAGAATGCATAGTCCAAATGTTGATGAGAAAGCATTTTGATGTCCATTTCTGAACAATTTACAAAACATCTATTCCTCAAAACTAGACAGACTAGATGAAGATACATATTTCCATTGTTATGTACTTTTCACAACATTATTATAATATATATTTCATTTAAAAATTCTTCTCCCAAAAGTACCTGTTGTAACACTACAATAAGGCTTCCATTCCTCAATATTTATGAAAAATAATGCTATAACAATTACTTACATTTGAAAAATAAAACTGATTCAAGCCCTAGAAGTAAAAACCATAATCAATAACTCCATTTCAGTTTGCAGTTTATAAAGTGCCTTCGTGGATTTTAGCCTTTTGTGCAACTGTCCTTTAATATAATATTCTAGTTCTTTACTTATAAGAAATGTCAAAATATTTCTGGTTGACAGTAGATATTTACCCATAAACATAAGCACACCAATTTATTCCTACCCTTACAATCACAATCAGAAATACTCAAATACCTTATTAAGTAACCTGAAATGCCTGAAAGCTAATTTACACAAATGCCTAGACGTTACTATTAAAGAGATTCCAAATGGCATCTATATAAGCAGGTAATCTAAGACCTCCTCTACCTATTTCTTGGCTATATGCCCAGAGAATATTATAATAAAAGCAAGCCAGACAACTGTTATCTGTGTAAGCAAATTTAACCTCTATATTCTAAACAAAATTTCTAGTCTTAAAGCTAACCTCTAAAATAATTTTAATATTGATAAAAATTCAATATTAAGCTTTTTCCCTTTCATAAGGTTTATTAAATTAGGAATTATTAATAGTAGCTAAACAGAATTTAATTGCCTATTGAGTTTTACTATAATTTTTAAAAGTTTTGACAAGAAAGCTTAAGGCATATCAAAGAGTGAAAATACAAGAAACAGCTTTCTGATCTTGACATACTGGAGAAAAACAGAAGGGCCACAGTACCAATTACCTATCGTCTGATTTACATCCAGCTTCACACAATGTCAAAAGGACAGAAAAGAGACAGATTAGAATCAATTCTCACTACCCTTGGAAAGGACAAGATATTCCATTAGCAAGTTTAAAAATAAGCCAAACTTATTTATGTTGATAAAAGTCAGAACAGTGGTTCTTCTCTAAGGGAGAATTAATAGGAGGGGGCACAAGGCACCTTTTTTTGTGCAGGTATGCTATATATCTTGATGGGGAGAAAAGTTACCTGGGTATATTTACATGTAAAATTTCAATGAGTAGTACTCACAAGATTTGTGCACTTCTCTGTAAATTCTATCTAAATAAAACATTAAAAACAAGTCACCAATAATGGTCAAATCTAAAAACCTTGTCTCAATTTTTTTTTTAATTTATTGATTTTAGAAAAAGGAAAGGGGGGGTGGAGAGACAGAGACTGGCACATCAATCTGTCCCTGTATGTGCCCTGATCGAACCAGCAACCTCTGTGCTTTGAAACAATACTTTAACTCAGTGGTCCCCAACCTTTTTTGGGCCATGGACCGGTTTAATGTCAGAAAATATTTTCATGGACCGGCCTTTACGGTGGGATGGATAAATGCACAAAATAAAATTATGCGACCGGTGTAAAAACTGTGGTATTTTTAAATATAATTGTCGAACTTACGAAACAAGTGTCAAGAGTGAGTCTTAGACGGATGTAACAGAGGGAATCTGGTCATTTTGTAAAAATAAAACATCGTTCAAACTTAAATATAAATAAAACGGAAATAATGTAAGTTACTTATTCTTTCTCTGCAGACCGGTACCAAATGGCCCACAGATTGGTACCAGTCCGCGGCCCGAGGGTTGGGGACCACTGCTCTAACTAACCAAGCAACCCAGCCAGGGCAATTCTCATCCTTTTTGATCATCTCCATCACATTGCTAATCACAGAAATACAAATATACCCAAAGTACAACTCTCTTTTTAGAAGATCCACAAGGTTTTTTAGTATTCTTCCAGAATTTTTATTTTGGCTCATATTATTTCAATATTCTTTCAAATGTCTTGTACATCCGTGGTCCGTACATCTAAGACTCACTCTTGACGCTTGCCTCGGTCACGTGATAAATTTATCTGTCCTACCCTAAAGGCTGGTCTGTGAAAATATTTTCTGACATTAAACCGGTCCATAGCCCAAAAAAGGTTGGGGACCACTGTTGTACATGACATGGATCAGGCACCCTCCAACATCTCTCTCTTTCTCTCTCTCTCTCTCACACACACACACACGCACGCACGCACACCTCATACAAACCACATAAACTCAATTCAAGCCACTCTATTATCTGGTTTCAAATTATATTTCCTATTTAAATTCTCATCACTTTACAGAAATGTTTTTCTCCAGCATACTTTCCTGTTACTATTTATCAGTTTTCTTTATGCTTTCTCCATATTTGTACAGAATTTTCTCTATTTACATTGTTCAATATGTGACTATTGAGCACCTGAAGACTATTTTGAATCAAGTTGTGCCTTAAGAAACACATACTGGATTCTGAAGGCTTGGTGTGCAAAAAAAAGGAAAAAAAATAATGTAAAATATCTCAATTATGTTAATATACTGAAATGTTCTGAATATACTGGGTTAAATAAAATATATAAATAGAATTAATTTTACCTATCTTTTTATTTTTTAACATAGCTGTAAAATTTTTTAACATATTTCTTTTGGGCAGTGCTTATCTATACAATCTATTTATAAATGCCCCACAAATTATCTTTTAGAATATGTAACCCACCCAATGAGAGAATAAGTTTTTTCCCTTTCATAAGGTTTATTAAATTAGGAATTATAAAAGTAACTAAACAGGATTTAAGTGCCTATTTAATTTTTCTATAATTTTTAAAAGTTTTGACAAGAAAGCTTAAGGCATATCAAAGCGTGAAAATACAAAAGTTCTATTTTCATAAGTGGTCCCTCATCTATCACAGAGGTTAGCTTCTAGAACAAGGCACACCCCCATCCGCAATAAGCGAAAATCCGCGAAGTAGCATCCTTATATTTACTTTATTATTTATATATATTTTAAGGCTTTATAAACCCTCCCCACACTCTTATATACACTTTCTATGCTCTAATAAACATTTTCTACACACTTAAACCCACATAATTTTAACAACATAAAAAATTCTATATGGTACTCACCAGTGAATAAATATACTATACGTATTTTATTTCAAGCTAATAGTCTTTTAATATGTTTTAATATTTTTATATTGTTTTCAATGTTTTAGGCTAGAAAATGCTTATTTTACTGCAAAAATAATTAAAATAATAAATATATAAAAATATCTATATACTGCAATCTAGCGAAAAACCTGTGATACAAAATTAGATATATGCAATTTAAAAATCCGCAATACAGTGAGACTGTGAAAAGTGAACCATGATATGATGAGGAATGCCAGTAGTTATAAATGGAAAATGTTATCTTCATTCTAATTATATCAAATTTTGAGTTAAATGTCCTACCAGAAAGGACAGTATTATTAAACCAGTAACACATTTCTAATCCCAAATTATCAGTTCTGATAAAAGTAGATTAATTTTCATTTTAGTCACTCAGTTTGAAATAAAAAGGCAGCTTCCATTTTTACCAATATCATTGTACCAATATCCAGCAGTCAAGAGCCTTTATATGGTGGTATGAATAAAGAATATGGGCAATAAGATACCACTTAAAATGTGGATAGGCAAAAAAATGCTTTTATAATGTTAAGTTTTATAAGTAGCAGACAAAACTTACAAATTGGATGATTAGGTTAAACAACAATCTCAAACTGTATGTTACAACTGACACACTGGTGTGCATGAAGAATTTTTAAATCATCCAATACCTAACTACTTTACCAGAAGCACTGACCTCTTTCCCCTCAGACTGTCCAAAAACAAAACAAACAAAAAAAGCAATAGCGACACAATAACCATTCAATGTGAATGAATTAAAATTATAACTATTTTTGTCAAATCAGCAAAAATTCTATTTTTCGGTATACCACAGAATTTTAATAATTAGTTGATGTGTGTCATGAGATGAAAAGTTGAAATTACTAGGTTAAAGAATACACAGTATATATAAAAAGGACAGAAGGCCAGAATAAAAATCTCACCTGCAAAATCATGTACACCTAGATTCGAATTTAGCTGCTCTACTATTTATGATCTTTGTGACCTGTGCCTGAGTTTGTTCCCTTGCATATAAAATGGGAATATATACATCACAGTACTATTAAAGGAACATACAATAGATGCTTAATTAAATATCAGTCTTATCTCCCTTTCCTTTAATACTAATGATTATATGATGATAAGATTAGGAGTGAACTTCCCCCCTTCATTTTTCCAAACTGTTGAAAATACTTTTAAAACATATATGAAACTTCTAGTATTTCATATTCACACCCACCATGTGGACTTAAAATTTATTACTGACTTTTACAATTATTTTTTAAAATTTTTAAATCTGTTTTGATGGTTGGGGAGGAAGACAGAAGAAAATTAAAGGGGGAAAATGTTTAAGACCATACCAGCACAGACATATACAAAACAAAGTGTGGACAGGAAAATGGCAAAAGGAATGCTGATTGAGAAAATTCCTGATTCAGACCAAGCAGTGAAAAGATAGCATGCCTCTCCCCACTCTAGCTACTGCTGAAGCTACTCCTCACTCTCATCCACATGTACATTACATACAAATACACAGAGCCATACACCCGCTTCTCTCTACTAATGGTCACCACTATTCTTTCGATCAAAAATTTAAAAAACGAAGAAATCAGAATGTTTTACTAAAGACAGACCTATGTATTGGTTGGGAAACAACTTCACTAAAAATGTACTCATTCCCAAGTGCATTTATTCACATCAGCTGACAGTCACAGAAGGGAATGTGCTCCTTATATACATGTACTGAACTGCTAAAACTGAAGAAGACACAGTGTAATTACTACTCCTGACTTCCTTTATAACAACCTTGCCTTTGTAAACAGGAGTCTAAAAATGAAACACTGAAAAGGTATACAAATCCAAATTATTCACAGGTAAAATTTTCAAGTTACTGTAGAAAAAATTATTAAACACTAGTAATAATAACTATTATTATTCTAAAAGATAACCTTTACTCAGCATCCATTGTATACAAGAAAGCTAAGGACTTTACATGAAGTATTATCATTAAATCCACTCGCCTAGTGCTCACACAGCTAGACTTTAACCCCACCAATTTTATTTCAAGGTTTACACTTTTAAATCTTATCTCATCCTGTTTCTTTACTTACACATAATTATAAATGCCAACTATGATTTTCTGTGTGTATACACACATATATGCTTGTGAGTATGTGTATAGTACACTCAATAGCAAACAAAAGAAAATGAATTCCAACTTTGGTAAGGCTTTTATCCACCTTCACAAACCATTCAACAATTTGGAATCACCCCTTCCCAATAAATGTTTTCCAAGTACTAGTTATATTTAACATCTTCAAGAAAGTGATGAAAAAGATATGCATTAAGCTTCTGAATAAAAAGAAAAACACCATGAAAGGATAAAAATGTTAATATTTTAAAAATTTGATAAAATACAATTAAATATGCTTCATAAACTACAGATTACTTTAATCCAAACATTTTATTAGTTTTTTTTATTATTTTAAATTACTTCTTTGGCTCATTTAAGTTTCTGGGCTTTAAAAAGTCTTAGAAGCTGTGTTTTCAACTTCAGTGAATAACATATACATAGTAAAAGGCAATACCTAAAATCTTTATCTCTCTAACCAACTTCAATTGCACCACAATCTAAACTAACAGACAAATTTCAAGGAACAAATCACATCTGTATTTTTCACAAAGTTATTTACAAGATCACAGCTCCCCGAATTCCAAATAAAATGGGAAGGCTACATCTTATAGATAGAGTAGAACAAAAATTAGGAGAGACTGTAAAAGAAATCTCTTAGAAACACTCATCTTGATCCAATCTCACTGTCCCCTACTCAAGAAAAGTGTGCTGCTGCTTCTTTCCCTCGTGAAATCCTGTTTTTCTCCTCCTGGAAAGTTACCTCACAGAACTTTTGGTTTTCTTGCTAACATCTTCCAATTGTCAAAAAATGTCCTAAATTTCAAATAAAAACATACTAACTCCCCGTGATCATAAGAATTCCCAGGAAATTTTAAGAGGACAGTAACTTCAACTTTGGCTGATTTAAGAAAAAAATTAAATTTAGTATTAGAGCAACTGGGGACCCTGAAATGAAAAAACTTTCTCCTGGAGATTCCATCTCCCTAAAAAAAAAACCTATAAATTGAATATGATATTCTACCTTCTAGGTCTCAAATGATCTTTATGTATGTTGTTTTCTTTTTTAAAGATGAGAAAGAACAGAAATACTTTAGCCAACCAGCAGGGAGAGCCAGTGCTAGAATCAGTTTGCATATTCTCAATGTTCTCAAAATTTATTGTATAAATGATTTACACCATTAAAAGCAGCTATTTCCCTCTGATAAACTTGAAAAGAGACACTACTTCTAGAACTGCTTCATTCAGTGCTACATCTCATTAACTTTTTGCAATACTTACGGATTCTCCACCTATAAAACATATACTCTCTATACAAGAAGGTAATAAATAAATGTAAAAATATTAGAGCTCATCTTAATATATATCCAACATATTATAGTAGCCATTTTCTATTCTCATGGTTTATTTCATAGGGCTATCAATTTTAAAAGATTAGAAACACTTTTTAAAAAGGACTTTTAAAATTAGTGTTCTATAAAATTAGGGCAAGATAATTCAACATATCAATTTCTGCATTCAGTGCATACAGCTCATTTAAGATCAGCCTGCAAAGCAGTCATGAGAAAAACATTCCTACAAGACTAAGATCCACTCTTTTCTTTGGAATCACAATCTGAGAGTCTAAATAAAAAGCCCTAAACACTAACTGTATTGGGATGAGAAAGGTGAACCTGATCTATTCTGACAACCAGTTTCTCTAAACTGCAGGTATCGGTATCCCCCAATCACTTTTAGTGGCTGTCCTTGAGTCCCTCTCGTCTCCTCCTGCTACCCAATAATCTCAATTCAGCCACAACCAAACTCTCCCTCTTACAACCTGAATAACAAATCAAACCTGCAAATTACAAATAATCTGGGAGTATTCCTAATTGTCACAACACTAGTGTGTAATTAAATCCACTCACATAGTGCTAAAAATTAAAAAATAGCTTATCAACTTTCTTAGAAAAGTTAATAATTTAAATACACCTTAAATGACACATAAAAGCTTTAACACCTCAAGACAATTTACTGTTCTGGTAAATTTCATATCCAAGTTAAAGATAACTGTGGTGTCCCACCATAAATGATTTTACTACTTGTTGAATTTCTTAACAGATTTACAGATCTACTACTCAGTAGCAATTAGTCTTAAGTTGTTTTTAATTAGGGCCAAAGTGGCATGTCCACTTCCACAACTAAAACACTATTACAAAGTGAAAGGCACCAGCACGACTGTTTTCAACATCTATCTCATTTCTTCTGTAGTAACTAGTAGTAATGGCAGTTACTTCAAATTTTTCAAGTTTATCAAGCTATTTTTTAATTTCTAGATCAAAACTGCTTTTGAAAACCCCGAAATTTAAAAGCAACATTGCTCTGAAACTATCTGAAGTGTCTGTGATTTTGTATCTAAATTTGTTTCACTGAAAATCACTTTAAAAACTGTCATCATATTACATTAAATAAGTTTTTAACTTGTCACAGAAGTTCTTATTAATTTAACTAAGTACCCTCAAACATACTCCCTTCTTTATTAACCATTATTAGTTGCAGACAGCCACCTTCTCATTCCAGCAGCATAACCAATGAAAAGGGCAATGATAACTTCGGAGATAATTTTACATGATGCCACTATCTTAATCGTGTCTGGCCCTTAATATATTGTATATAGCACAAATGAGAAGGTAAGACTAATTCTCTGAGATTCCTTCCACTGTAAAACTGTGACTCAGTAATACATATTCCCAATGTTAATATATCTCCTCTTCATTAACAGATGATTGTTCTGTTAGGAGAAATCTAAAATGGGGAAAATCTAAAAACAAAACAAGGACAATGAAAGTTTTAGGTCAAGTTGAAAAGTTCAAATTTTAATTTGAACAGAGATCTCAAGTTAATAATCACAATATGTTTAACTACCCTTTCAATCATTTTAATTTGTTCATGTGACCTGGCCAATACAAAAGTTTCCAAATTTTGTACCAGAAACATTATTTAATACCAATATATACAGTACAATGTAGCCACAAGTGCAGTATAATTTTAAATCATGTTAGCAATTCTAAAACTTATGCTGCCACTATTTTAACAGCAATATACATATTATTTTATTAGTATGTCAAGCTTTCATGTTTCACCTACTAAAATGTCTAAATTAGAACTTCTTTATAAAAACTAATTTTTTTTTCTTATCAAAACTACCAAAGAAATATTGTAATTATCAAGTTCCCTGGATACTTACACATGGTACTGAAGGCAAACAGCCAGATTCTTTTCTTTGAGCAATTTAAGTTGTCTATTTTTTTATATGTTTCCTTCTTGTGGGACAAAAAATATATAACTAAACTACTGCAGACAGGCAATATTCTATTAAAGCAAATCTAATCTACCATCCAGATACAACAAGCCTGGCATCAGTCAGGTCTGGCCAGAATTGATGGTGTTTTGGTATTTCTGTTGAAATTACTCATTTGTATACAAAAGAGGACTATCATTCAGGTCCTCCAAATGTGTTTATCCCTTGTTGAGTACTTCTTAATGATCACATAAAATTTGAAGTCTAAACATAAAGTTTTATAACAACTAAACTTATGTCGACATTACTTAAAACAGTTCAAGAAAAGTTTTCCACTAATGCTGCTAAACCATGGATGGATCCCAACACGAGGGTCGGCTGCTGAAGTCTCGTAACAAGAAACCTTTAGCTCCACCACCTAAGTTTCCAATCACTGAGAAGGGTCTGGGACAACTCATCTTCAGGTTCACGGGAGAAGTGGAGCACACCTGCTTTCCTCTGGCAGAGATTAAACTCCCAGGGACACAAAGGCCAGGGAATCAGACCTGGAGAAGCAAAAAGCTTTAGCTGGAAACCCACCAAGCCCCTGGTAACCCGAACACTTTGAGCGATTTACCTCTTGCTGTTACTTCCCGGGCACCTAGCGGCCTAAGACCTTGCAGAACGGGGGAAGAGGAGGGCTATGCGGTCCTGGTCCCAAGATAGGGTAGGAATGTGAATAGTTAATGCAAGAGCTGGCGCTTCTGATCAAACCCAAGCAGCCTTAAAAGAGAGGGGTTGGTACTGCTCTCGGACTGCCCCGTTACTCCGTGCATTGCAATGGCGACCGCCAGGCTCCCCAAGCAGCCCGGGCCCGGCCCGATCTCGGCCCCTTCCCCCTACTGCTCACTGGCTGCTCTGCTTCATGTGACTAAACAAAACCCCCAACTCTAGTGCACAGCTCAGCCCCTTTGTGTCCGCTACCGGTTCCTCCGACGCCACGGTGGAAGGACCCTCCTCCCACTGCCTCCGCCGAGTCCCGCCCCGCGGCGGCGGCCGCCGCTCACCTCAGGCTCCGCCGCCCCCCGCGGCCGCCGCAGCCGCCGCCTCCCCGAACCCGGGGCCCGGGCTCCTTGTGTAGCACCAACTCCGCCTCCTCCGCCGCCGCCGCCGCCATCTTAGCCTGTGCGGCAAAATGCGTCCTTTGGATGGTTGGGACCCAGCCTAGGGCGTACCTCCCCGGGCCCGAGAGCCAAAGGCCGGGTCCCCAACTATTTCCTCCACCCTCAGTCTCGCCGCCGCTACAGCCCAGAGGGCCAAGACCCAGTCGGGTCCCGGCGAATCCGACCAAATAACCCCTGAAACTCACAGTTTGGTGCCGTGTGCGTCAAACCGGGGCGACGTTGGGAGCGCGCGGCGTCCCCGCGTCACACGCCGTTCAGTACGCTACTCGGCTCCAACAGCCCCCCTCCGCTCCCCGCTTTTTGCCTCCAGCCCCGGTTCCCACGGCGCAGGCGCGCGGCTTTCCCGCCTCTCCCGGACTGCGGGCCGCGGGGGTGGCCCGCGAGGAGCTCTGGGGCAGCTTCAAGCTGGGGGAGCGTCAAGGCCAATTGGAGAAACGGGGCAGCAGAAACAGTGCACCTCTGTTGTCGGGTGCCAGAAACCAAACAAGGTCACCTCCCCCAGCGCTGACCTAATCACTCTCAAGGAGGTTCCCGCCCCAAAGTAGGCACGCTCCAAATATGGTGGTGCCCAAACTCTGCAAGACCCAAACATTTAGGCAAGTCTAGGCCCTTTAAGGTGGAACAGGCCCGTATTTGATTTCCACAATTACTAGCCTGCCAAGATTCCTTTTCTTTTCCTAATGTTGAGAACAGTCGAAGAACCCGAGATTGCCACTTACAACTGTGGAGTAATAGCAGAGGAAGGGTTTTGAATCTGAGGGAGACCAATTATTGGGAGATGATGGCCAGGCAAAGCATGAAAAATGTGGTGTCTCAATTAGCGGAACAGCCTACCACTAAAAGGTGCCCTGGGTTTGGTCCAGTTTGATTCTGTGAGGATACTCCCTGCATTATTGAATGTCCTAGGGGTCTCTAAATTAAAGTTCTATAGTAAGCACCGGAGGTACTGGTTAACCCATCAGTGAATCGGAAGGCCCCAACAGAGTTCTGGAACTCTTCCTGTTTAGCAAGTATCTACTACAAGAGTCTGAGCACAGAGCTTTACACTTTGAAAAATACCTATTAGAGACTATTTATTGTCTTTGCTTTTGAACTGAACAAATGCAAGCTGCTAACATGTTTGACATAAACCAAAAGCTCTCGAGCAATCTACTAGTCTTGCCTTAATAAATTCTTTGGATTTTCTGAATCTGTTCTCTCTTAAAAAAAAAAAAGTTTATATCACCTTATCAACTATCATAAATTGTGCTCCTTCAAATCCTCAAGATATTATTGGCATTCAGAGGAATACGTTATAATTGCACTTCTTTGAGAAGAATGAGAAACCTCTCCTTCTTGTAGGATGGAAACTTCTTTCCTGTAGGGTGGTGACTTCACCATGATAACAGCAAAAATAGATTTCAAACAATATATTTATACTTGTTCCTTAGTTAATAATAATAGCTAACACTTTTTTTTTATCATTTCTATGTACCAAGCAATGTTTAAACTCATTTAATTTCATTACTACCTAATGAGGCAAAAAAAAGGCTAGGTAATTTTCCAAAGTCGCACAGCTGTTTGGGCTCTTTCAAAATGCAAAGTTTCTTTCTTCATTTACACAAATGAGTAAAGAATAAAATATAAATGTACATATATTCAGCCAATGGTGGTGACGAGTTTGCCTTTTGAGTCAGTTCATCTATAGCATCCATTAAAAATTGGACATTTGCCATTTATCATTAGATTTACAATTAAAAACAAATAAAAGTATCATGTACTATGGAAATTATGACATTATATCACTGCAAGAGCAGTTATCAACAACAAAAATAACTCTCTTGTGAATACACCACTGACTGATGTGCAGACAGATCACAACAAGCAAATAGAATCACTTAGAACTCAATCATGACTATGCAATTTTCTCACTAATGAAGCTGTTTGCTTATACAATACTAGAGATCAACTAAATTGTAATACTATAGAAATAGTAATAGTAGTAACTGTTACAGTAAAAGTAGAAATACAGTGTGTCCATAAAGTCATGGTGCACTTTTGACCAGTCACAGGAAAGCAACAAAAGACGACAGAAATGTGAAATTTGCACCAAATAAAAGAAAAACCCTCCCAGTTTCTGCAAGGTGATGTGGCAGCATGTGCGCATGCACAGATGATGACGTAACACCATGTATACAGTGGAGCAGCGCACGGCCATGCCAGTCAAGATGTGGATGGTACAGAGGAAAGTTCAGTGTGTTTTGTGGCTCGCTAAATTTGAATCCGTGACCAAAGTGCAATGTGAATATCAGCGCGTTTATAACAAAGTGCCACCACATAGGAATAACATGACTCGGTGGGATAAGCAGTTAAAGGAAACCAGCAGTTTGGTGGAGAAACCCCGTTCTGGTAGGCTATCAGTCAGTGACGAGTCTATAGACACTATACGAGACAGCTACCTAAGGAGCCATAAAAAAATCTGTGCATGAGCCCACATCGAACTGCACTGAATAGGTATGAAACTGGGAGAGTTTTCCTTTTATTTGGTGCAGATTTCACATTTCTATCGTCTTTTGTTGCTTTCCTGTGACCTGTCAAAAGTGCACCGTGACTTTACAGACACACTGTACGTAGTTCATGAAACTCTTTATGAACAAAATAGATGTCAAAATATTTCTGTGAGTGGGAAGAAACTTGATAGGGGCAGAGAGTTTGAATAAGGTAATGCTGAAAGAAAAATAAAGCAGGCAAACTGGAAAAATCCAATACCCCATTATGTGGCTCAGTGCCAAAATATTTAAAGACATTAAAATGAAACACTAGTTGAAAATAAAAATCAAGATGTGAAAAACAGTTTGACCCTGGGAGAAAATTCACAAAGCATATATACTCTCTGATTAATTCACCTGATGAAGAATCTTTAAAAATAAAAAACAAAAAAGAAAGAAAGGAAAAGCAAGACCTGGCTATTGTTAATATGTTAAAATCTGACAATATTAGCACAATATATTATTTTATTAGTTATTTGAATAAATGGAATCACCCAATAAAATATATAAAGCTATCATCTCAAATGACCTATCAAAAAGAAAACACAATTTTACATTAGATAAGTACAGTAGTTTTTCATATTCTAATACTTCTGAATTCTAGGCAAAGAGAAAAAAAATGAAACGTTGATTAATCTACTATCCTAATAATAAAGTCAAGTTTTGGACTTATCTTAGAAGCTCATTGGTTTTGGACAGACTCCTAAGTACCAAAACTATAAGTCAGTTTCATTTGTGGAACTACAAATACTACATTATTTGGGGTGAAGGTAGTAGGATATTTGGCATACAGAGAGATGAAGACATAAACAGAGATCAAATCTCTTATTTATTTTTGTTTCACACCATCCCCAGCAGAGTCTTGCACAAAGTGGGGTATGCAACAAATCTACTCAATTCAACCAACATTCACCAATTACTTACTCTCTGCAAGGCACTGTACTAGGCACTGTCAGCAAAACAAAGAATAAGACAGTTTCTTGCACATATTCAATAAACAGCAGTTGAATAAATGAGGAATTTTATAGTTCAATAAAAGAACTAGACAAAAAGTTATAATCAACTCTCAATTTACCAAGGAATGGGAAAGATGAGGAAACAAGTAATAAGGATTTCAAAAATCATAGTTAAAATCTTATAAAACATGGTACAAAATAGATTTAGTATAAATATATTTGATAAAAATTATATCTAATATTTAGGAACACATTTATTACTCTAACTCATCAGCATATCAGAAGTAGACCAGGGCCCTGGCCAGTTTGCTCAGTGTGTAGACCATTGGCCTGGCATATGGACATCCCAGGTTCTAGTCACAGTAAGAGCACACAGAGAAGAAGCCATTTGCTTCTCTCTTCCTCCCTCTCCTCCTTTTCTCTCTTTCCCTCCCAAAGTCAGTGGCTTAATTGGTTTGAGCATTGCCCCTGGCGTTGAGGATAGCTGGTTGGTGTCAACTTCAGGTACTAAAAATAGCTCAGTTGATTTGAGCATGGGCCCCAGGTGGGGTTGCCAGATGGATCCCAGTTGAGAAAATTGTGGGAGTCTGTCACAGTATCTCCCCCTCCTCTCATTTTAAAAAAAATAATAAATTTAAAAAAAAAATAGAAGTAGACCAGGAAAGTATATGAGCTTTTTCACAGAACACATGTAGAAGAAAAAAAATAGTGGGCTGTGGAAACTTAGATTTAAAAATATATATTTAAAGAATTAGTAAGAAAAAGTCCAAAAAAAATAAGAAATGACGTGACAGAGGGATAAGAAGAGATTCAGACAAGAGTGTAACATCACAGAAGCCAGGGAAGTATTGGTGACAGCTTACTACTGTAATAAATAACTCCAATCTCAATAGCTTAACACAGTAAAGCTTCATTTCTTATGCATGTCCCTCTCCACTGCAGTCAGTGGGAAGTGGAGGGTAGGCCTGGGAGTAGTTATTTAGGTACCTTCCATTATATGGCTTTGCCATCCCCTGAAATCTAAGAATCTTCTACTGGATCTTCTGCAAAGAAAGAGAGAGCACATGTGTAGAGTCATAAGTGCAATAAGTTGAAGTGGCCAAGCCCAGAAGTGGCACACATCACTTCTCACTTCCACTGCTCAGCACTCTAGTCACATGGCCCCTCTTAACTGCAGGTGGAGGCTGGGAAGTGTAGTTTGGCTGTATGCCCCAGAGAAAAAGGAAGTGAGATTGGTGAGCACAAAACAGGGTCTTTGCACACCCTAAGTAAATATAGCAAAGAGATTATGAAAAATAGGTGATATCCATTGGGTGTAAAAGATCATTGGTGACCCTGGTAAGAATAAAGCTCCACCCGCCACAGTGGGTTCAGGAGTCAAGAAAAGAAAAGGGGAATAGCGACTGGGTTGGATCAACTATGGGCACCTAACAAAGAGTTAAGCAACTGAACTTGCAGGTTGAGGGACAAATCAAGGCATTAGGTAAATGCCACTGCTCCAGGGTTCTTGACAACTAACCAGCCCGCTTTCTCCTGGTAAGAAGAAAGCCCTCACTAAGCCTTCTTCAAACTTCCACACACATTCAACTTGAGAAATGCTTTTATTGTTTATTTTTTCCAGAATGAAAGATTCCAGATGTTCTGGAGTGTTTGGTTGAGATCCATCCAAGGAAAAGGGCATCTGTAATTTCAACTATCCCATGTGGTTTACTAAAGAAAATGAACATAAAATAGTAAGCCAAAACACTGCATTATATGTATTGATTTTCTTTGTAATCAATAATTAGGAGATATAGTTCTACAAATGTGTTTCTTTAACTACATAGCAATAATTATAAATCGGACTTTGATGTCTCTAGTTTAATTATAAATGAAATTAAATGTATTCAAATTGAATTTTAAAATCTCTATTATATATTAGTTACTTCAATTTTCTAAATATGTTATAAGAAAAAAAAGAATGGTGGTTGCAACTTTTAAAAAAGAGATTCAGAAAACATTTAGTCTGAAATATAAATACAGGTCTAAAAATATAATGTGATAATATCATCTTTATTTTTCTTATCCATTTCTGTTTTTATTCCAGGATACTAAAATATCTCTTACAAACTCTCTATCAGATTCCTTCCCGATTACCATACTTCACCTTCCACACAGAATGGCTGCAGTCCCCAGGTGGCTGATGAATTTAATCCTTTTCCACCCCTATGGTACACAGAAAATATCATCCTCTCTTCTAATATTCATGCAGTGCCTACAATTTCCAAGCATTGTACTGGGCCCTGGGACAATGCAAAGGTATATGGAACAGCTCTCAAATATATCATTGAACAGATAGGTCAACAGTCACTTGCTCAAAGTGCTATTTGCATTTTAAAGTTGACAAAGAAAGAGGTCAGCTTTTTGTTCAAGTAGTGGCTCACATGGTGATGAAAATTCCAGAGTCATTTTCCTTTAGAGTTTGACTCTCAGCTTGCAGGTTGAGACTCAGACCAGAATTGATCAAGTTCAAATTTATGAAATGTGTAAGAGATGAATGTATAAATGATATGTTAATGCATTAATTTAGAGCAAAAGTTTTGACTTCCAAACATAATGGACTACTCAAGCAGATTGGTCAATGCTTTTCCTCCCCTATGGAGAAGGGTGCCAGAAATACCAAATTACTTGCTCAATGAGCAAGGAATTATATGAAAATGATCTTAACAGATGGTGTCATAAAACTTTGATAGCAAACTGTACTGTGCCAGGAAGATGTACCTGTCAGGGGAGCTTAAACCGTTAGTCTGCTCTCACCAGGAAAATGACTTCTATTTTCCTTAAATATCTATAACAATATATTAAAACTACAAAAATTGAGTATTTTATAATCCATATTTTATCAATTTTGTAACCCTTTTATAAAATATGTAACATCTCTGAAATCAAGATGTGTTTTACTAATATAGTTTATAATTGCCATTTTTTTCTTTCTTAGGGGGTTCATAAAACAATAGAATATCTTTCAATCAATGATATTTTAGACTAATTGCCAGATATTTTTAGAAACTACTGTAATATTGTTTTTGGTAAATTAACTTGAGTAAACTTAGTAGTTGCCCTAATATATCAGTATTTACAGTCTAAGTTCAAAACTATGTCAAGATTTAATATCCTCAATTTATACTCTGATCAAGCTGTTGTAACTGAGCTAAGTTCCCAAGGAATACAGAACACTGAAGAATAGTTCATGTCAAAGTTCTTTCTTTGCAACTAAAGTAGCCCAGAAAGAACCTTCACTGGGTTTTGACCCCAATTTTGCTGCAAGCCGCTTAAATCCTCTGCACAGTTCCTTGAGGCATTCTCATGTGTGCTCAGGAATAGGTCTGACCAGCGCTCTGATATGACAAACTCTCTTCAGTGGCTAGAGACTGCCTTTCACATGGTACCTCCATTTTTGGCCAGGCACCTCCATATCCATAGCTGGCCATCTGGAATACACATGGTACCAAGGCAACACTGGGATCCCTAGACTAAGCTTTTATTTCTGTGGACTGTTTTTAAAATATTTACCTACTGTATGTCAGGCCCCTATACTTGTCACTGCAGAGACTATAGTAAGAAATCTATTTCCTATTCCTTCACCTGGAACGATGTTTCCACTCCTTCCCCTGGGCTAATTCCTTCTCACTCTTCAAGTTTCAGTTAAATATCCCTTTCTCAGAGAGACTTTTCCCACCGCTTCACCTCCCACCCACACAGCACTCTATGTTTCCACTTTGTTATACTCATTTGTACAGTAAACCCTGTGATGACTGAACTAATGGGGCCCAAAAACTCAATTTCCTAAATTACAAGGTCATATCATTATGAATTTAATGAAGTGACTGGAGGGAGCCTACATTGTTTGCTGGCTAGAGCTCTAAGGGTCTGACTGTATAATCAAAACCTAGCCTGGTCTAAGCTGGAGTTAGGGCAATCTGTCGGTACTTGACTGCTCCAGAGTAAATATACTAGGAATGACTCTAGGTCTTTTGACCAGCTGGAAATTCCAGAATCACAGCACTGTTTCCAGGAGTCTCCCAGATATTTGGCACCCACTTCATTTGTTTAATCCAAAAAGATTGAATAAGGAGAATACTGGGAATGCAGAATCATCCCAAGTTAACAACTTGAGCCAAACTGAGTAGAGGATAGGATTAATGGCCAGGTGTATTATGGTTGGTTTGCATGATCAGGGAACATGATTGAACTATATTTTACTTTCTACATCATTGTAGATACAAATTTTATTATAATCATTTGTTTAATGTTCACCTCCTATAGACTGTATACTACATAAGGACATGTTAGATGTTCATATCATATCCTTTACTCATAGTACAATTCTTGACTCATATTAGTTACTTAATAAATATTTGCTGAAGTGAACTGATGTTATATCTAAACTGAGACCTAAAAGACTTTTAAAAGCTGGGAGATGCCTGATCAGGCGGTAGTGCAGTGGATAGAGCATTAGACTGGGACGCGGAGGACCCAGGTTTGAAACCCCAGGTTACTGGCTTGAGCAAGGGGTCACTCGCTCTGCTGTAACCCCTTAGTCAAGGCATATATAAGAAAGCAATCAATGAACAATTAAGATGCAACAACAAAAAATTAATGCTTTTCATCTCTCTCCCTTTCTGTCTATTCCTCTAGCTGACTCTCTCTGTCTCTGACAAATAAATAAATAAATAAAAGTTACACATGAATAAATAAATAAATAAATAAATAAATAAATAAATAAATAAAGCTGGGGAATGGAGGGAAACTTGAGTTGAGATGGTAAACACACAATGCAATAAACAGATGATGTATCATACAGTTGTACACCTGAAACATATATCATTGTATTGATCAAATGTCACCCCAATAAACTCAATAAAAAATTAAAATTAAAATAGTAAAAGCCACAGAAAGGGTTGGGGACTATTCTCTGCAAAAGGAGCAATATTTAAAAAGCCTAGGAAGAGCAAGAGAGTGTGGCATGTTTGGACAATGGCAAGAATTCACATGCTAGAGTATAGCACAGGAATGGAGAGTAGGGAATGGTAAGAATGGAAACTGGAAGGGAAAGTAGAACTCAGATCTCAAAGCACAAGAAACTTGGACTTTACTCTGAAGGCAATGGGTAACCAACAACAGATTTTTAAAGGAAAATTATGTGATCAAATTTGCATTTTAGAAAGGTCTACAGAGTGAAAATGTTATTGAAAGGAGTAAAACTGGACACAGAGAGAAAGAGTGTAGGATGTTTTCAGCATAGAGCATAGTGCCTATATAGCTATAGCATATATTAAAGGACACTGCCCTGTTCTCAGTTTACACAGAGATAGTCCTCAGCAGCCCTGCTGTGTAAGCCTGGTCCCTCTAACTCTTGGGTGCAGCTGAATGGACTACGGATTGGAACCTGACCCAAAAAAAGCCAAATACATAGACTGGTAAGTGGTCTATGACATAACTGGAGTGTAAAATACTAATCAAGACAGTGTGGTATTGTGATAGATAAATAGATCAATAGAAGAGAATAGAGAGTCCAGATAATAGACCCACAAATGCATGGTCAATTAATTTTCAGCAATAGTGGAAAACTTGAATGTCCATATGCAAAAAGATATAACTTTGATCCACACATAAAAATGAATTCAAAATGAATCATAGACCTAATGTAAAACCTAAACTGAAAAACTTCCAGTAGAAAATTATCGTGAGCTCATGTTAAGCAAAAATTCCTGAAATACCAAAAGCATGATTCATAAACGAAATCATTGATAAATGGATTTCATCAAATTAAGAATTTTTGTTCTTTGAAAGACTCGGTTAAGAGAATGAAAAGAATCTACAGACTAGGAGAAGTTTTTACAATCACATAACTGATAAAGGACTTATATCTATAACATATAAAGAATTCCCAAACTGGCCCTGGCCAGTTGGCTCAGTGAGTAGAACATCGGCCCAGCGTGTAGACGCTTTGGGTTCAATCTCCAATCAGGGTACATAGGAGAAGTGACCATTTGCTTCTCTTCCTTCCCTCTCCCCCTTCTCTCTCTCCCCCCCTCTCGCAGCCAGTAGCTTGATTGGTTTGCGCGTTACCACCAACCCTGAGGATAACGCAGTTAGTCCAAGTGTCAGTGTCAGACGCTGAAAATAGCTCAGTTGATTTGAACATCAGCCCCAGAAGATAGCTCAGTTGATCCAACATCACCCCAGATGGGAGCTGCCAAGTGGATTCTGGTCAGGGTGCATGCAGGCATCTGTCTCACTACCTCCCCTCCCCTCACACACACCCAAAATTGAATTCCCAAAACTTAATAAACAAATTATCTGATTTTAAAAATATATGAATATACAGATACTTCTTAAAGATATACTGATGTTGTCTGACCAGGTGGTGATGCAGTAGATAGAGCATCAGACTGGGATGCACAGGACCCAGGTTTGAAACCCCAAGGCCTCCAGCTTGAGTGTAGGCTCACCAGCTTGAGTGTGGGGTCACTGGCTTGAGCCCAAAGGCCGCTGGCTTGATGCCCATAGTCACTGGCTTGAAGCCCAAGGTCGCTGGCTTGAGCAAGGGGTCACTTGCTCTGCTGTAGCCCCCCGGTCAAGGTACATATGTGAAAACTATCAATGAAAAACTAAAGTGCCACAACAAAGAATTGATGCTTCTCATCTCTCTACCTTCCTGTCTGTCCCTATCTGTTTCTCTCTGTGTCTCTATCTCTGTCTCTGTCACAGAAAAAAAAAAAAAAAGATATACTGATGTTAAATAAGCACAGGAAAATGTTCATGAGTCATTAGGGAAATCCAAATTAAAACCACAATGATATATCACTACACAAACGTGAGAATAGCTAAAATTAACAGGATTGCCCATGCCAAGTGTTGGCCAGGATGTATAGCAGCTGGAACCCCACTACACTGATTGTGGAAATCTAAAATGGTACAACTTTGAAAAAAGCTTGGTAATTACTTAAAGAATTTAAACATACAACCATATAGTGAATATAATTCATCCCCATCACTCCTGGATATTTACCCAAAATAAAAGAGACATCCAAACAAAGACTTGTACAAGAGTGTTCATAGCAGCTTGATTTGTAATAGCCCCAAACTAGAAATAACCCAAAAGGAATACTTACTGTATGACTCTTTGAGTGTAAAGCTCTAGAAAATGCAAACTATAGTAACAGAAAGCAGATCAGTGGTAGCCTATTGTGGAGGAGGAAGATCAGACAGGAGGAGGAGTAAGGGATTGTAGAAAGATGTGAGGATATGTTTGGTGGTGGATAGTTTATTATCTTGATTGTAATGATGACTTCAGAGTTGTAGATGTATGTCAAAACATCAAATTGTATTTTTATTTATTTATTTATTTATTTTATTTTACAGAGACAGAGAGTAAGTCAGAGAGAGGGATAGACAGGGACAGACAGACAGGAACGGAGAGAGATGAGAAGCATCAATCATCAGTTTCTCGTTGCGCGTTGCGACTTCTTAGTTGTTCATTGATTGCTTTCTCACATGTGCCTTGACCATGGGCCTTCAGCAGACCGAGTAACCCCCTGCTGGAGCCAGCAACCTTGGGTCCAAGCTGGTGAGCTCTTTGCTCAAGCCAGATGAGCCGGCGCTCAAGCTGGCAACCTCGGGGTCTCGAACCTGGGTCCTTCCGCATCCCAGTCCGACGCTCTATCCACTGCGCCACCACCTGGTCAGGCCAAATTGTATACTGTAAATTTATATGGTTTATTGTTTCAATAAAGAACTTGTATTAAAACTTTTTTTAAAATTTTAAAAGAAAGATAATAGGAGTAATAACATTCCCATTTGACACATTTCTACTGGTTATGTCCGACAGATGAGGTTATTTCTTTTGCTAGATACTGTATATTTTCTCTGTAAAACTGGCAGCAAGCCTTTCTGCACAAAGTGACCTGAAAGAGGTAGGCAGAAAACTTGAGGATAGTGAAACATGTTTGAAACAGCTGCTGTTGAAAATGAGTGAGCCTGACCTCAGCGTTTGGGCAGCATTGGCAGTCCTGTTGATGTTAAAAACCAAGAATTTGTAGCGACACTACTTCTAAATCATTATATAATCTTCCCTAGCACAAGTCAACACTATAAGTGAAGAGACAGTCTTCTCATTTCTCTGAGCACATCTTATTTTTTAGAAGCTTGTTTAATGTTATGAGTGCTCAGATTTCTATGACACGTCCATTTTGCCGGACATGTCAAGACAAGTTTTTGTTCATTCATTCATTCATTCATTCACCCAGTAAATACCTATCAAGCACCTTTGACTAAACTGTAAGGTGTCTAATGGCACTAAATATATAGTAGGCCAACTATAATGGTCCCTGCTTTCAGGCTTTCATGCCTAAATAAGCAACTTGATTCCCCAGGCTCTACCCTGATCCCTTGTAAACCTCAGAAGACCAGACACTTCCCAAATATAGGTCACCTCTAGATTTCATATGAGCTAGATCGCTTGGCCATGTATAAGCAAGGTGGTTCCATTGCATGTTCCCATTTTCAAACTGGACCCATGTTATGCTCCTCCTTTCTAGTGTGAGTATTGTAAGCTGAAAAGTATGTGGCCAACACTGAACACCTAGGCTCTATAACTAGAGACTCAAGGGCAAAGACGACATGTACACAAACACCTTGTACAATGTCAGTAAGAGCTTTAGGTATTTTCTTCACTGAAAATTCAATAAACCTTCACAATGACCTTCTCTTAAAGATAAACACTAAACTGCTGTCTCACTCAGTTTGGATAATAGATTATTGAGAAATCTCTACACCTTGCACAAAAAGAAACAAGGTCGTGGGAAAAGAACTTGATGTAATACTGCCAGCTCTTCCGCCTTCAGTTTCTGCGCATTTTGCATGGCTTCCAACAAATGTTGGAACAGAGCGAGCCATTATACAGAGGGCTCAGGGGAGAATTTGTCGTTATCAATGGACAACAAGTGGCAGTTACTAGCTATGATAACTTTGTACTTTGGATCTGGATTTGCTGCACCTTTATAGTAAGACACCAAAAATGAAGATGGTTAGTTAATCCATGAAACAGATCTGAAGAGGAGCATTTTAAGAGGTGCAGTCTCTTTGAAAAGTGGGTCAAACTGTTGAACTCAACATACTAGATATGTTTATAAATTTATGGCACGAAAAAAGAAGAAATCTTTATGTATTAAATAATGTGGTACTACTACATCAAATGGAAGTGATACATTAAATTATTTCTTTATCTCCTCAAAAAAGATGTCAGATGCCTCACAGTCAAATACATGTGATTGTGCATTTATATATAGGGAATATTGAGTTAAAAATCAATTATAGGCCCCGGGCAGTTGGCTCAGTGGTAGAGCATCAATTCAGCATGTGTATGTCCTGGGTTTGATTCCCTGTCAGGGCACATAGGAGAAGCACTCATCTGCTTCTCTGCCTCTCCCCCTCTTGCTTCTCTCTTTTTCTTTCTCTCTCTTCTCCTCCTGCACCCATGGCTTGATTGGAGTAAGTTAGCCTGGGGCACTGAGGATGGCTCCATGGCCTCCACCTCAGGTGCTGAGAAGAGCTCAGTTACTGAGCAATGCTCCAAATAGGTAGAACATCACCCCTTAGTGGGCTTTCCGGGTGGATCCTGGTTGGAGTGCATGTGGGAGTCTGTCTCTTCCTCCCCTCCTATCACTGAATTTAAAAAGATCACATTATATTTGCTTCAAGGGAAATGAAAAAAAACTTTCTACCTTTGTTAAGTCTTTGTTCTGAAGTACACAAAGAAATCCTGTGTGAGATTACAATTCTAGGCCAGAATCCAGTGTGCAGTGGTCATCTAGCTGACTGTAAATATCCTATTTGTGAGGCCACTACCTGAAGAAAGAGCTAAACAGAAACAAAAGAAAAAAAGGCATTAAAAGAGATGTGTATGTCCTTTCCTCTACTGTTGTGATTCCAAAACTTCAAAATATGCACAGATGCATGGGCATATTTCTTTCAGTGAAAAGGGAAAAAAACAAATCCCTGAGGATTGGAAATAGAAATTGATGAGTTTGGCAGTAGGCTTTGGAAAAGAGCAGTGATAGCCAACCTGACTAATAAGAGAAAAATGTTGCAAAGAAGCACTAGAACCTAACAGCAACAGTTTCTTGAATTGTGCAGGAAGACAAAGCGGTCTTATAATAATCCCTGAGGGAAGGTTTCTTGTCTCAGTGAAATTTTCCTAAGGAACAAAATGAGAAAAAGGGTCTCTGCCTGAAATATTTATGAAGAGATAAAGTGTTACTCTCTCTATCCCTATAAGTAATAATAATTTTTTTATAAGTCAAGTAATCATGTGCCAGATATTTCCCTAAATTGAGTCAATGCACAGATTTACCCTGTAGCCATCCACGATAAGGAATCTGACTGGAGATTCCAGGAGGGTCACCAGTCACAATGAGGTATAAAAGTTACATCTTGCCAACGAGTATACTTGACAGAGCAGATTGCGGAAATAGTAACAGAAAATAAGAGGGGATCTATGAATGTCCTGTAATTTGAACAGCATCTCCCTTCCCAACTGAAGGAGATTGGTGCTGGAATTCATAGTTTTATCCAGCTTTTTGAAACCTTAACTATTGAGATGGAGAGTTTTTAGATCTTAATATAATAATGTGCTCTCTGTATTTTTATTTTATTAACAATTAGGATATACTTATATAAATAGCTCTAAGACATTTTTAAGACAGATAACTTTGTGAATTATTCATGGTGACTTGTGAAGAATTCCCCCTCCTCCCAAAAAGATAACTTCCTCTGTCTCCCCTTACTCGCTCCTTGGTTTGGGTCTGGCAGAACAGGCTTGCAGAGCATCCCGCAAACCTTCACGAAAATGATTTTTCTCAGTTGAGCTTTTGATTGGTACTTGACTGCCCTGGGTTTATACACCACAGCACAGCATGTCTATGTTGCCATGACAGCCAAGTTTGAGGTGGCATCACCATCAGACCGATTCAGTCAGCTATTATCTGTCATGCACCAACTGAGTGCAAGGATCACACTGTTCATGAGAGTGGGCATAATTCTGTGAACAAGATCAACAAGGTCCCTGTCCTCATGAAGCTTACATTCTAGTGTGTTGACTACTGGTCAACTCTGGGAGTTATGTGTAAGGAATTACTTTGGCAGTTCAAGCAAAGGATTCATAGCTAATCCTATTAATCAAATGGGATAATAACTATTAGGAAGGGGAAAATAAAATAAAAGTATTGATCTTAAGAGAGACCTCCTGCTCAGGAAGCCAGAGTTTATTCAGGCAGACAGGTTTAGGGAGGAAAGTAAGGAATATCCTATTGCTTTTCAGGTAGGGAGGGCTGCTCAGTGGAGGCTCAGTCAGACCCACAGTAAAGCATTCTTGGAACAAGAGGAGGCTGTTGCTTATGTGCTATGATTTGAGATGAATTGGGAACAGTGCCAGGTTTAAAATGTCTCTTCCACAGATGTCTGGAAAATGTGAATGTTTACTTCTCTCGGGAGGTTAAAAGCATGGACTTTGGAATCAGGCAAACTTGTTCGTGAATTGCAGTTCTGAAACTTACTAACTTTGGGGAAGTGAGCTCTCTCTTAGCCTCAGTTTCCTCCTCTGTAAGATGAGGATAATCATGACACTCTTTTATAGGGTTTTAATAAAGCTTAAAAGAGTTATTATAGCCCAGTGATTTTCAACCTTTTTTGAGCCGGGGCACATTTTTTACATTTACAAAATCCTGGGGCACACCACCTACCAAAATGATACAAAATGACACTCTGTTAGAATTTATTTAAAGTTTAAATAAATTACATTTATTAAAAAAAGTTAAATAAAAAAGGATAACCCCCTCATATATACAGTCCCATGTAACATCCCTCATACATACAGTCCCACATAGCATCCCCTTATAAATACAGTCCCACATAACATCCTCTCATATACAGTTCCACATAACATTCCCTCATATACAGCCCCATGTAACCTCATATATACAGTCCCATGTAACCCCTCATATACAGTCCCATGTATCACCTCATATATACAGTCCCGCTAATAGATATTGGAGCTTTCATCAAGGTTGTGGGTTCAAATCAATTTGGCAAATACTCTCTCTATATAGAGACTGGACAAAATCAATTTTAGAAAATGTTGGGTACTTGTGTAACATCATAAGTCCTCAGAGCATCTCTACTGTCAGATTGAGAAGTTTGCTTTCTAGGTAAGGATTCTGATAAATACTAGAGTTCTCCCTGAGGTTGTGGGTTCAAATGCCATGGTCAGCTGGGTGCAGGGGCCTTGGTTCTGTCTGTTTTGATGGTGTATATAGAGATTTGAGCTCTTTAAGAAGATGACCCTTCAGGAGGCCATATACAATATAGATAACATTGTGATGCATTGTATATCACCCTCTGCGGGGCCCTCTTTTAAAAAGAAAAAGGTCAAATATTTATATACACCATCAGGATAGACATAACCAGCTGAGGCTAAGGCTTCATCTAGTGGTGGCAACATTTACCTCCAGTCCCGACCAGGATTAGAAATCGGGACCATGGGGAGGAGTAGCAGCTTCAACTACTCACCGCGGCCACACAACAACAAGTGTGCGGCAGCCTGAGCAGGGACCTTCCTGGGTGTGGATGAGAGGCGGCCTACTATTGGTTCATCGCTAGTGGTCGGGATGAATCCTAGAAGGTGATTGGTCAGTGAGTGTTCTCTGTGCCTCCACTTTTCCTGTAGCTGATAGCTGGAGGGATTGTGAGGGAAATGTTTATGTTCGGATGGAGGCGGCTGGTGGCAGGCCAGATAAATAGCCTCCGTGGTCTGTATCCAGCACGCGGCCATAGTTTGGGGACCCATGTTTAATTTCCCCATGGCACATCTGACCATGTCTCACAGCACACTGGTTGAAAAACACTTATAGCCTAATCTGTGGTGGTGCAGTGGATAAAGCATTGACCTGGAATGCTGAGGTTGTCAGTTCGAAACCTTGGACCTGCCTGGTCAAGGCACATATGGGAGTTGATGCTTCCTGCTCCTCCCCTCTTCTCTCTCCCTTTCTCTTTCTCTTTCTATAAAAATAAATAAAAAAAATATTTTTAAAAAAAGTTATTATAAACCAAACACTATCACAGGTGCCCAGAAACAGAAAATATTCAACAAATGATAGATATTCTTAATATTATTTATGACAATTGATCCATTCTCCTAGCTCCAGTCTTTCTTAATTGTTTGTTTCTGGGGCACGTGAGCCAGGCTATTTTTTGCTTCGTAAGTTTTTCCACAAGTTGTTCCCTTGCTTAGAATGCTTTACTTGCCTTTTTTTCCACGTAACTATTGTTCGTGGCCCTTCAGGTCTCACTTAAAAGTTGCTTCCTCACTGAAACTTTCACAATGCCTCACTCTAGGTCTAATTCCCCTCTTATTCTGGTGTTTCATTATTACAGACATTTATCAGGAACTCATTATGGGCTAGGTACTCTGTCTGGAAGTAGGAATATATATTGAGGAAAAAGAGACATAGTACCTTCATTACAAAGCTCAGAATCTTGTGAGAGAAGCAGAAATTATCAGATAATCACATATAAATACAAAATCGCAACTGTGAAAAGTGCTATGAAATAGAAGTACACAATGCTTTGTAAGGACTTGATGTGACAGGGCAGTGTCCCCAAGGAAATGATGATTGATCTAGACCTAAAATTTAAGTAGGATTTAATAGTGACTTGAAAGGAGGTAGTAATTTCCTGCAGGAGGACAGCATATCATAGACTTTGTAATAGGCGGGATTCAAATGCATTCTAGAACAGAAAGAAGGCCAGTGTAACTGGAGAACAAAGACAAAGGTGACACCTATGAGATCTGCAGCAGGAGATGGAGCCAGACTTTGAATGGTCCTGAGAGTTTTGAAAAGGATTTGGGTCTTGATGCTGAGCCACTGGTAGGGGGAAAGTGGAAAGAGTGGGGAAAAAATATGATCAGATCTGCATTGGGAAAGTATCACTGTGGATTAGGTGTGGAGAACAGAGAGCAAATAGGTGAAAATGGATGCTTTCAATAGTTAAAATAGTAAAAAGGCTATTGCAGAGGTGTAGGTGAGAGTTGATGTTAGCTTTGATCAGGGAGGTTGTAACAGACAGGGAGAAGGTAATTGGTCAAGGATATTTTGGATATAAAACCAATTAGCTTATTATTATTATTATTATTATTATTAAGTGATAGGCAGGGAGACAGACAGACAGATTCCCAAATGCGCACCGAGTGGGCTCCACCTTGCAAGCCCCCTATGGGGCGATGCTCTGCCTATCTGGGGCTGTTATTACATTGCTAGGCAACCCAGCTATTTTAGTTCCTGAGACAAGGCCATGGTGCCATCCTCAGAGCCCGGAGCCAATTTGCTAGAATGAGGCATGGCTGCGGGAGAAGGAGAGAGAGAGAGAAGGGGGAGGGGTGGAGAAGCAGATGGTCACTTCTCCTGTGTGCCCTGATTGGGAATTGAACCAGGGACTTTCACACACCAAGCCAACATTCTATTGCTGAGCCACCTGGCCAGAGCCACCAATTAGTTTGATATAGCATTGTATTAGGGAAAGGATGCTTTCCTACTCCTCTGGTTTCCATGAAGAGAATTTTCCTTGAAGTTTCCTGGTTTCTTGCCTCATCTTACACTCCTTCCATGTTAATTGATGAGTTGGGGAGAATAACTAGACTTTCAAGGCTCAGCCTTTCCTTGCTGCCTGCAAGGAGCATGTGCTTTTGGTCACATAGGGGTCAAGTTTTTTGAGAGGGCTGCAGTTGTCTTGTGTTACCAGGGACAAGGTAGGGAAATCTTCCTAAAGCTGGGGTTTACAGTTAGGAAACTTATTTTTGCTTCATACGTAAGTAACATTCTTCAACCTGGCTTTCATCAGTAGTAAAGCTGACACGTTGGACTCTATCTTCCTGACTCTTAATCTGCTTCTTTATTCATATCTCAGATGGGTTTTGGGGGAAGGAGGAGACAATGAACAATGATGACTTATGGATTCCTCACTTATACAGATTCTTTTCCTTGCTGCCCTCCTTCCTTTATTTTCTTCCTTCTTCCCCCCTCCCTCCCTTCCTGTCTTCCTTCCTTCCTTCCTCTCTTCCTTCTTTTTTTCAGATGGGGTAGTGAGAACTCACAAATTCAAAATTTGTGACCTGTTGAATTTGAGATAACTTTAAGATATGGTATGGAAATGTTAAGTAGGCAATTATATGTACAGGTCTTGAGCTCAAGGGTACAGCCTAGATTGGACATAGAAATTTAGGAGCAGTCAGCATATATGGCACAATCATGGGCACGAATGAGTTCACCTGGGGGAGAGATTATAGAGAAGGGAAGGAGGCTAGGCCTGAGCTTCCGTGAATGACAATATTAAATAGCCAGTTTGCGGAGGATGAATCTGAGAATGTAGCCCAGTATGCTGATATTGGAGCAGTTCCAGATCTCAGTGAGAAAGAGTTTAAATGATTGGCAATGGGAGAAGTACTGAATGGGGGAAAAGAAATACACAGCCTTATGGGGATGATGCTGCATAGAAGATATAAGGCCAAGGATGGGCTTATATATACATTGGGCAGTGACTAATGAACATAGGGTTCACATTTAGTCTTAAAGCTTGTAACAGTTCAATTATTTATAGTTATTTGTATAATGCCTTCTGGACTGAGACTTTGAAAAGTTATCATTTCTTGGTCACTACTGAATCCTCAGCTATATTCAGCACAATTCCAATAATTCAAATAAGTCTTCAGGTTCCCCAAAATAGATCTGGTTTACAAAATTATAATTTTAATATGTTAAAATATGCTTTAAAATAAGACTAGAAAGAAATGTGATTATATATTCATAGTAGTATGAGAGTAATATTTTCCTTTTAGATCTATCTAATTTTTAAATATTCTAGTTATTCTATTTGATATTGTTTTAAAGAAGTTTTTATATTTTGTGGATAGTAATCTTTTGTCATTGTGTATTGTAAATATTTTCCCACAGTTTTTTACTTCTTTTAACTGTATCCTTTATTTTTTTACCACCTTTATGGAGGTATAAATTACCTACCATATAATTTACCACTTTACATATACAATTAAATGGGTTTTAGTAAGTTTATATAATTTTGCAAACATCAGTACAATCAAATTTTAGAACACTTTCCTTGCTCCAAAACGTTACGTGTGCCTATTTGCATCAACGTCTTTATAGAACTATAGAAAGCAGTTCAGCTTCAGGAAACTGCTAATTGGCTTTCTGTAGTTTTGCCCTCTCTAAATTTTTATATAAATGGTATCATACAATATATATGGCTTCTTTCATATAGCACTGTGTTTGGAGATTCATCTATGTTGTTAGATATATACATAGTATACATAGTTTGTTCTTTTATTGCTGAGTTTTTATTTATCCATTGTATGGATATGTTTGACTATTATGAATAATGTTATTATGAAAACTTTGCGCAAGGACATATGTTTTCATATCTTTTGGGTAGATATATAGGAGTGGGTTTTACAGTGTATATCTTATCTTTTGAAGAAACTGCTAAATTGTTCTAAAGTGGCTCTAACAATATGCGAGGGTTTTGGTTTCTTCAAATCCATGGAATTGTCAGTATTAGATTTTAGCCATTCTTATAGGTATATAGTAATATCTCATTGTGATTTTAATTTGCACTTACCTAATGACTACTAATGTTGGCATTTTTTCAGGTGCTTATTGACATCTGTATATCTTCTTGAGTGAAATGACTAAACAAATATTTTGCCCATGTCTTTATTGGATTGTTTGTCATTATTGTAGAGTTGTAAGAGTTCTTTACGTATTCTGGATATCACTGCTCTATAAAATACATGTCTTGCAAATATTGCTTCTCAGTCTGTGGCTTCTCTTTTAACTTTTAAAACTGCGTTCTTAGAAAAACAAAAATATTTAATTTTGATAAAGTTAAATTTATTAACTTTAAAATTGTGTTGTTTGTGCTTTAAATGTCATACCTAAGAACTCTTTGCTTGCCCTAGGATCTAAGTCACAAAGATTTTTTCCCATGCTTTCTTCTAAAAGTTCCTTAGTATTAGCTCTTACATGTAGGAGTATTATATATTATAGACCTATATAGTATTTTGAGTTCATTTTTGCTCATTAGTGAAGCAGAAGCTAAGGTTGTATTTATTTATTTATTTATTTATTTATTTATTTATTTATTTATTTTTGCATGGACATGTCCAGTTATATTAGCACCATCATTTGGGGGACATAATCCTTTACTGCTGATTTAGCTTGGCATCTCTGTCCAAAAATAATAATAATAATAATAATTAATATCATATCTATTTCTGAACTTCTTTTTTTGTTTCATTGGTTTATATGTCTATCCTTATGCCCAAACCATGTTGTTTTGGTTAACATATTTTATGGTATATTCTGAAATAAAGTGTAAAAGATCTCCAACATGTTTCTGTTTTTTTTCAAAAATGTTTTGGCTATTCTAGGTTCTTTGCATTTTCACACAAATTTTAAAAACTGTTTTAATTACTACAAGGAAAAAAATGCATGCTGATATTTTGTTAAGGACTGCATAGAAGGTATATATCAGTTTGGAAAAAATTAACAATATTTAGCCTTCCAATTTTTTTTACTGATTTTAGAGAGACAGAGAGAAGAAGGGAGAGTGGGAAGGAAGCAGTCATTTGTCATTGCACATCTATTGGTCCTTTCCTTATGTGCACAGACCAGGGATGGAACCTGCAACCTTGTTGTTTCAGGAGGGCACTCTAACCGACTGAGTTAACCAGTCAAGGCTAGTCTTCCAATTCTTAAACATGGTGTAGCTATCCAGATATTTAGGTATCTATGTATTCTATTTTGATTATCAGAAAAAAATCAACAATACTTTTTCCCCTTTCCTCAAATCTTTTTTTTTCTTCCACTACCGTATATTCTTAAATGAGAATGGATTTCTCCTGTAGTCACTGGTAAATGTATCACTGGCAGATGGGAGGGCTGCTTTTAGCAAAATGCTCTGTTGTGCAGAACTTGGTTGATACTGGTTGTTTACTATGAAAAAAAGAGATGCAATGAAAGTGTAATGAATCGGTTGCTGAAATCAGTAGGTCAAAATCATTTTCTACTGTGTTTCTTTTCCACTTGTTTAAGATACTTGTAAGAAAGAATTGTTTTAATCTGTCGCATCTTCATCAATAAAAATACATACTGTTATAGAAAATAAATATTCAAGTACTAAATAGTTCTCAGTTATTAGGAAATTCTGAAAGAATTGTTTAGGATAGCATTTTCAATACATGAATAATAACACGTGGAAATATTGTTCAATTTTTTTTAAAGATCATTGTTTATCATAAGACTTTTCTTGCTGCATTTTATTGACAAAGTAAATTACTTGAAATAAGTCTTACCCAAACCAGCCAATTTATACACATTAAAAGAATGTCACTCAAATATCAATTTCAATATAACTAAATTGTAAATACTTAAACTTACTGGAAGATTTTAAAAATATTATCTGTTAATATATTTTAAAATATTAATACTAGATGTAAAAATGAATGAAACAACAAATCTTCCTTCTATACAGTAAGATTCTTTTTAACAATTTTTTTTATTTAGGAAGCAAAATACATTTCCACTAAGACCGCAAGACAGAGTAAAATAAAGAAAAGAAGCAAGAAATAGCCTGCAGAAAATAAAATGTAACTCTGTAGCTCCATTTACAGAACTGCAAAGTAAGAAATAAATGAGACACAACAAATATAAACACTTTCTATCTTATATTCAATGCTTCATGTTATCAGCATCAGTTACAAAGAAAATGTAAAAAGAGTTTGCAGTAAAAAACCCAAAAAGATATAAAGCTAACCCAACTACATCCATAGATCTATAAAATTTCCACAAACTTAAATGAATGCATTTCAAAAAAAAGTAGCTACCATAATGCTACTAATAGTAGAACATATTAGGGTTCAAATATTTCTACATATTTAATAATTTATTCAAAATTAAGTGATATCATTAATAGCCAAATAATAACTAACAATTATAGGTGAAAAAATGTTATATACATAAAGAATATAGATAGATGGATAGCTATAGACATAAACATGTATAACACATCTACTGGATATATTTTTTCAATGTATTTTTCTCTCTGTGAAGGAAACTACAGATCATGCATAAGTCCACAAATATGTTTTGAATGAATTAATTAATCTGTCCTGATTGCTTCATTTTACTGACGGTCTGGCAAAGTTAAATGACATTCATCCATGCATACATTTAATGAACAAATAATTTTTGAGCACCTATTATATACTGAGCCCTGAGTTAAGAACTGTGAATTTGCCGGTTGGCTCAGCGGTAGAGCGTCGGCCTGGCGTGCGGGGAACCCGGGTTCGATTCCTGGCCAGGGCACATAGGAGAAGCGCCCATTTGCTTCTCCACCCCCCCCCTTCCTCTCTGTCTGTCTCTTCCCCTCCCTCAGCCAAGGCTCCATTGGAGTAAAGATGGCCCGGGCGCTGGGGATGGCTCCTTGGCCTCTACCCCAGGCGCTGGAGTGGCTCTGGTCGTGGCAGAGCGACGCCCCGGAGAGGCAGAGCATCGCCCCCTGGTGGGCAGAGCGTTGCCCCTGGTGGGTGTGCCGGGTGGATCCCGGTCGGGCGCATGTGGGAGTCTGTCTGACTGTCTCTCCCCATTTCCAGCTTCAGAAAAAATTAAGAAAGAAGATAAAATTAAAAAAAAAAAAAAAAAAAAAAAAAAAAAAAAAAAAAGGCCCTGGCCGGTTGGCTCAGCGGTAGAGCGTCGGCCTAGCGTGCAGAGGACCCGGGTTCGATTCCCGGCCAGGGCACACAGGAGAAGCGCCCATTTGCTTCTCCACCCCTCCGCCGCGCCTTCCTCTCTGTCTCTCTCTTCCCCTCCTGCAGCCAAGGCTCCATTGGAGCAAAGATGGCCCGGGCGCTGGGGATGGCTCTGTGGCCGCTGCCTCAGGCGCTAGAGTAGCTCTGGTCGCAACATGGCAACGCCCCGGAGGGGCAGAGCATCGCCCCCTGGTGGGCAGAGCCTCGCCCCTGGTGGGCGTGCCGGGTGGATCCCGGTCGGGCGCATGCGGGAATCTGTCTGACTGTCTCTCCCTGTTTCCAGCTTCAGAAAAATGAAAAAAAAAGAAAAAAAAAAAGAAAAAAAAAAAAAAAGAACTGTGAATTCAAGGGTAAACATAAACCCAAGAGGTACCTAATCTATGGAATTTATTGTCTAGTGGGAGGAGACAGATATTAATTACACAAATAAATTACAAATATAGATAGAAGAAAATGATATAGTCAGGTAGATCAAGGAAAGTCCCCAAGGTGAAATCATATAAATAGCAGTTTGGAAAGTCCCTATTCTCCCAGGTCTCCAAGATTGAGGCCTTGGCATTCTGTGTAAAGAATATGAAGTTTATAATCAGACAGCTTGGAATCTGAATTCTGTCACTACTACTTACTAGTTATGGGACTCAGAACAAGTTACATAGCCTTCCTCACACTCATTTTCCTCCTCTGGAATATGGGAATAATAAAACCCTTCCTTCTATGGCTTACTATAAGAATTAAGTGAGATGCTTCATTAAGAGTAACTAACTGTTCGAAAATATATAATTATTCTTTAAAACGAACAAAAGTGTACTAGAACTTATGTGTTCTAAATTTTTTTTCCACACAAATGTCACTTTTATATCAAGCCACTTTTTTTGGATTTGCTTTTCCCTTAAAATACAGTGACCAACTCTAAGTATGTTCTGATGAATCAGCTGTTGTGTAATGCAAACCTGTAATGCCCCTCAAAGACCAGAACAAAGACCAAGGCCAGAAAGGGTTGTGCCTTGACTTGTGTCTTCTGTCACTTGTGGTAGCTCCAGTAATTTCTATGGTATTGTAATAATTTGTCTTCTTAAATAAAGGATAGAAATAAAACATTTTACAACACCATTTACGAATATTTAAGGAAAGCATGATTTTACACTTTATGCAAAGAAAAACTTAAGGCTGTTAGCACATCCAACAACATTTATTGAAGTTTGGAAAGGAATCAGTAAATACTGTTAATTGTATTGTTAAATAATCTTTTAATATGCTAAGAAACTCTATAAAGGGTACATGTTGAAGTTACCAACATAACCATTTGAATAATTTGCTTATCATAAATGACTCACCAGCAAAATGCTGGAGCATCTGCAATGCCTCAGGGAATCTATCATCTTCCTCTTAAGCCTGCTCTTCCACCCTTCCTACCAAATGGCCCTACTGTACAGCCATTCCCGAATCCTCCTGGCCACAGTCCTACATCTACTCAGTTACCAAAGCCTGAAGATAAAATCTGTTCAATACCTCTTAGTTCTAGCCCTTCTTATTTTTTCAGTCCTTCATCATATTGACCTGGAATAGCCACTTGATTACTAGTCTTTCTTACCCCCTTTCTATTCTAATTAGATTACATCACACAGCCTGCGGAGTAACCTAATAAGAAAATGTGATCACAAAATGTAGAGGTAGAGTGTCTTGCCACGCTGAAAAGTGCTCTAACCCTGCAACCTCTGAATATGTTACATTATATGGCAAAATAATTAAGACTTTAAAGCTTCAGATAAAGAGATTGTCCTGGAATTCATGTGGTCCCACTCTAATCACATGTGCCTTTAAAACTGGACCAGAGAGATGGTAGAAGAAAAAAGAGATGTGGCTAAAGGGAAAGTCAGAGATACACCAAGTAAAAGAAGGATCTGACATGTTGTCACTGGCTCTGACGTATAGGGACCCATGTACAGGACCAGAGAGGCCTCTAGGAGCAAAGGGCAGCCCCTGGTCTCTGCAACAAGGAAACAGGTAGTTCTTTAACCATAAAGGACAGAATTCTGCCTACAACATGAATGAGTTAGGGAGCACATTCTCCCCCAAGGCCTTCAGTAAGAAACAGAGCCTGATGGCACCTTTATTTCAATCTGATGAGACCTGCATTGGACTTTGAATCTACAGGTGTCATTTTAAGTTGTGGTGATGGCACAACAGATGCTAATACACAAGGGTTTGCTCCTCAAAATTAACAAGGGGCTCAAGTCACCCAAAAGATAAAATCTAAGCTCCTTAGCATAGTATAAAAATGTCACCATTCTCCATTCCCAACCTGCCCATCAGCTTGCTCTCCTGACAGTATCCCCTCCCATTCCTGCCCACCACACACCTCAATTCCCTGAATGTATGCTGTTCACTCGCTTTCTGAACATGTCAGCCTGGCAGACTTCAGTTCATTATTCAAGTCCTGACTGGAAGCTAACTCCTCTGTGAAGACCTCATTTACTCTCCCAAGCATTTTCTCTTTTATTCACTTAATGTATTTTTATTTTGCACCTATTATGTGGTGGGCACTGTTCTGTGCTGTGAACAAGACATTAAAAGTCCAGCCTTTCATGGAGCTTCCATTCTGGTTCAGAGGAGAGAGGGAACATAAAGTAAATAAGCAATCAAAGACATAATTAAGATAAGTTCACATTGTGATGAGTGCTGTCAAGAAAATCAATAGGGTGCTATAATCTTGATGTAGGAGAAGCGACTTTAGGTAAAATGGCCAGAAAAGGCTTCAAAGGCAGGTCTGTAGGACAAGAATGAGCCAGCCCAATAGAAGAGCCATGGTGAGGTGAAGGTGGGCGGGGGTTGGGGTAGTCCAGATAGAGGAACCTCAAGTGAAAGGTCTTGGGAGTTGCATATTTCAATAAAAGAAGACAGTGGAATGGGAGAGCAGCACTGAGGCAAATTATGGACCAAAATGAAGCCAGAGGACCATAGGCTAGGGCCACATGTGCAGGCCTTGTAAGCTGTGGAGAGGAGTTAAAATGGTTAGTGTTGTGGACCGGTAATGGCAAAAAGCCATTATAGATTCGAGGCATGGCAGGGGGCTAAGTTCTCCCCCTTCCATCTCCATATTTGGCTTTGATGCTGAGTGTTTGCACCCACTCCACTTCCTTCCTTGGGTTGCAGGAAGCAATATACATGCCCTTCCTGTGACTCTTTGTTTTCAGATGTTTGTAAAATTCACTAATGTATACTGTTTTTGCCTTGGGAGAGTTCCTGTCTTAGCCTTTGATGTGCAACTTTGTATCAGGGTCCTTGATTTGCATAGGTCCATATAATAAAGCGAACTGGGGCTGTGAGGCACTCAGATACTGCCAGGCAGTTTGAAGAGTCTTCCCGGTCCCATCGGTTTTATTCTGACAAAGTGTGTTTCCTTAATTCCGCACCGTTATTTGGAAGCTGCGCTGGTCCGCGGCAGGTTAGTGCAATGGGAGCCAATGGGAGGGTTTTGAGCAGGGTATGACTTGATTGGCATGTAAAGGCCTCACTTTACCTGCTCTGTGAAGAATAGACTATAGAACTGTAAGCATAGGAACAGGAAGAAGCATTAAAAGGCCATTCACTCCAGGAGCGGGGGGGAGGTGGAGGCCTGGTTAAGAGAGGTAGTTACAGGAAAGGAGCAAGGCAGACAGACTGGAGAGATACCCAGGAAGTAAAATCAAGAGCACTGCTGATAGATTAGCCTGGGCATATACTCTTAAATATTCCTTAGATCTAGCCCTTCTTCTTGGTTCTTTGACTCCTTTCCTTGGAGTTGATTCCAAGGTTTTAGCTTGGATGGTGGATGGTACATTTACTGAGACAGGGAAGCCAGGAGGAGGTTAAAAAATAATTGAGTTTTGTTTTTATTGTATGAAATTTATGCCTGTTAAGCACCTAAGAAGAAATGTCAAATAATTTTTGGTATGTGCCTGGAGCAGGAGATAGGTCAAAGTTAGAAAAATAAAACTTTTTTTTTTACTCTTCAAAAAAATATGTTTATTTGAAACTTTGGCTTATCTGCAAATATTATCTCTTTTTAAAGAACATGGGGAACATATTTCTTTTTTTATTTCCACTAATATTTATTTATATTTTTAATTAAATATATTGGGGTGACATTGATTCACAAAACTATACAGGTTTCAAATGTACAACTCAATAAAACATCATAAAAATGTAAGACTTAAAGTCATCAGCATATAGGTAGTATTTAGACTTAGGCATTTTTTCCCCATGATTTGTAGAGACCTCTGATTCAACTATTATAACAATATCTTATAATTGTATCATTGCTTGGGTCATCCCAATAGATTGTAAACTTCTGAAGCAAGGAATTATGTTGTGTCTCTATTCTACTTATAGGTACCCAGTGCCTAATTATATAATAGTTCTTTCTCAACAGAAATAGGGAGAGATCTATAGTTATTTATACTCATTATTCTTCACAAGAAACATCATGAAGTGGATACTGTTAGCATCCTGATTTTCTTGATTTTACAGGAAGACAAGTTACTTGTCCAATATCACATAGATGATAAGTAATAGAGGAGGGAATCTAAACTCAGCACACTGGTCCCTGGAGTCCCAGCTATTAAATAGTCAGGTATAACTGCCTCTCTAGGAGTATGGTTTTGTTAAATGATGTTTAAAGTACAACATAATATTTTAGAACAAAATTGTGCCTGATTGGTTGATTCTTCTACATGCCTTGACTGGGGATAGAACTTAAATACAAACTTGGTGTATCAGGATAATACTAACCAACTGAGCTACCCCAGGTAGAGCATATTCATGATTTATTAATGGGTTAAAAATCAGGCTGTATAGCGTCTGTTTAGTATGATCCCATTTCTAAGAATATAAACACACACACACACATATATATATATAAAGATCTGGAAGGATACACACCCACTATTATCAGTGGTTACCCTGAGGAAGGTGGGATGGTGCGGATGAGAGAAGGGCTTTTACTTTGTACTTCCTATTGTTTGGATTTTTTTCAGAGAGCAGTTTATCCTCTTTATACAACAATTGTAATTCTTAAACCAGTGAAAATAAATAAAAGGAAATAAAAAACAAAATCAAAGCATTCTTTCCTTGTTGAAGGAGGAGAACTTTGATATTCAACTTCGTTGTGTAACGAAAGAACACTGAAAACAGAAACAGATGTCTCTCATTCAAGCATAGAGAAGGAAGTGAAATAGGACTGTTTTAAGAAAGATTTTTAAAATGAAAGTAATCTTTTAGCATATAATCTACACGAGCACATATAGTTTACATTAAAAAAATCACTTTATAAAAGTAAAGGAGAGACAGAAATAACTTGTACATTTTACCGCTATGGACAAAAATACATTTGATGGCCATCAACATTTCACCAAATAGAAAGTGTCCAAGAAAAGATACATAAAACAAAACAAAACAATGGAAAGTATTTCTCAAACAGACCAAGATTACATGTAATTAAATGAGGAAACTTTTAGGTTGGAGAATATGAAATTGCCATTTTTGTAAGTCAAAAATAGAAGGCAATTAGTAGCTTTATAATTATTCAACCAAATATATATAAAGGTTTCTGCATTATATGAGCTTTAAAAAAATAGAAAAAATTAAGAAATTTTAAAATCTCAAGTTTTGTTTGCTATCACTTTTTTTCTGACCTATGAAACTTTATAGGACAGACCTGAAACCCTACTTTATTTTCCAGACAGAAAACAAATTATTTTCATAGTAAGTTATAAGTATAAAGGGATCATTGAAGGGATCATTCAGATGTCCATTGTGCCTAATTAGTATTCAAAGAAGAAAACAATTTTTTTTTTTTTTGTAGCAGAGACAGAGAGAGTCAGACAGTCAAGAAGGGAGAAAGAGATGAGAAACATCAATTCTTTGTTGCAGTTCCTTAGTTGTTCATTGATTGATTTCTCATATGTGCCTTGACCGGGGGGCCACAGAAGACCGAGTAACCCCTTGCTCCAGCCAGCGAACTTGGGCTCAAACCAGATGAGCCCGCGCTTAAGCTGGCAACCTTGGGGTCTCGAACCTGGGTCTGACACTCTATCCACTGCACCACTGCCTGGTCAGGCAAGAAGAAAATAATTTTAAAAAATATCTTTCATAAAACTCTGGTGTTCAAAATTAAGAGATATAATTTAGAGATACTTTTTACACTGACAGCTAAACTTTGAAATAATCTCTAGATAAAGGAAAAGGGTCGGCCCTGGCTGGTTGGCTCAGCGGTAGAGCGTCGGCCTGGCGTGTGGGGGACCCAGGTTTGATTCCCGGCCAGGGGACATAGGAGAAGCGCCCGTTTGCTTCTCCACCACCCCCTCCTTCCTCTCTGTCTCTCTCTTCCCCTCCCGCAGCCGAGGCTCCATTGGAGCAAAGATGGCCCGGGCGCTGGGGATAGCTCCTTGGCCTCTGCCCCAGGCGCTAGAGTGGCTCTGGTCCCGGCAAAGCGACGCCCCAGATGGGTAGAGCATTGCCCCCTGGTGGGCAGAGCGTTGCCCCTGGTGGGCGTGCGGGTGGATCCAGGTCGGGCGCATGCGGGAGTCTGTCTGACTGTCTCTCCCCGTTTCCAGCTTCAGAAAAATACAAAAAAAAAAAAAAAAAAGGAAAAGGATCAATAGTCAATGTGTCCTAAATCTAAATTAATGTTTTTGAGCAAAGAAAAACAAAAATCCACTTAGCTGTAGACAAATGGATTGGTTTAATTGGATAACCCATAGATCATTGGTTCAAGCTAAAGAATATAGTATCAGAAGATGAAAAATAATAAAAGTAGAGAAAAAATATTTTTCCTTTGGGATCCTAACTTTATCCCTTAAACATGCAATTCTATCTAGAAATTCCTTATAAAATAGTTTTCTCCTAAAAAAGAAAAAGGAAACAAAAGAAAGAAAAGAAAAGAAAAAAGAATACGAAAAACTTCAAATATTAATTTGTTTGTTTCATTAAAGCTAAGATTCCATCTACAAGAAATTTCTACAGTTTGAAGTATAACTACACGAGCATTGTCCTCGCTCTAATATCACAGAAGTATGCATCACTGAAGATGCTATCTTGTCTCAATGTAGAACTTTTTCATTGCAAATAACAGATATATACTCAAAATAACTGAAGCAAGGGCGTAGAGAAGGAAAAAAGAAAGAAAAAAGAGAGAGAGAAAGGTCGAGGGAATTATTTTAAGATTATAAATATTTGTTGCATTCTTCTCTTTCTGTAGACCTTTTTTTTTTTTTTTTCTTTTAGCTTTTTGATCTGTAAGGCGAGGGATTGCTACCTGAGTTCAGGTGCTAGCTACAACTGATTAACATTAACATCTCTGAATATAAAATTCTGTATTCCTTGGAAGAAGAAATCTGATTGGGTCAGCTTGATGTGTTTCTGTCTCACCTTATCAACTATAGGTGAAGTCTCATAAACTAAATGCAGCTGTAGGATCTGCTCCTGTTAATGAGAAGGCAATACCCTGTGTGTGGGGGGGGGGGGGGCAGGGGAAGGAGGGGGGGCAGCAGTCATGGCCTAACATATACTCTGATCCTAAATTTCTGTCTGCAATTCCAGGCTCACAATATTCCTATCTACAAAACATTCTGAACTATATGCATGTCCATTTGATCCAGTCCTTATTTGTATTGCTTATAATATGTGTATTATTACTTGCCCATATTGCAAATACATGTATCAGAAAGAATATTAAAAATTCAGAATGTTGTAAACTTGCAGAATAAAGTAACCATACATGTATTTTTATATTTACAGGAGAAAAAAATCAATGTGGTAGTCTGAATAAAGATATCCAAGTCATAATCCCCAGAACCTGTGAATGTTACCTTATATGGAACTTTGCAGATATGCTTAAGGATATTGAAATAAGGAGAATATCCTGAATTATCAGTGTGGGCCCTAAATATAATAACTGTAAGTGTTCTTAGAAGACTTAAGCTAAAGGAAGAGCAAGTTTTACTACCCAGAGGAGAAGGCCATGTGATTCTGAAAGCAGCGATTGGAGTGATGTTCTTGGGAGACAAGGAAGAGGCCAAAAGTCAGGGACTACAAGGAGCCACTGGAAGCTGAAAAAAGGCAAGTCAATAGATTCTTTGCGGGAGCCTCCAGAAGGAACCAGCTCTGCCAACGACTTGGTTTGGTTCAATGAAACTGGTTTTGGACTTCTGACCTTCAAAACTGTAAAAGAATAAATGTGTGCTGGTTTAGGCCATGGGGTATGTCATTCATTAGAGCAACCACAGGAAACTAATATCATCAGCATATAAAAGTCATCACATTAGAACTTAAAATTTACTTGCCCATCAAAGTGCTTGACTCAAAACTGGTCTCCATATTTGGTTTATTTTCTTTTAACACAGGATAGTCTTTGTCTTGAGGAAATTTAATAACCATGTTCTTTATTTTACAAATCTTTAAAAAAAATTTAGTGTTCTATGGGCTTTGTCATTCATTTTTTTTGCTTAATCTCCTTTGGAGAGCAACATTCATTCACTGATCCATTAACAAATGTATACCTAGCACCTACCCAGGGCTAAACATTCAATTCACAAATATTTATGGAAGATTAATTCCGTGATATGCTTCATGTGGGATACCATGGTTGAATGGCAGGCCTGATACATAGTTGAGCTGAGACCTGGTCTGGGCCCTGGGAATGCAGGGTGAAATGACACAGTTCCTGCCCTCAGAAAGTTTATAGTTAAATAGGGATCTAGGTCATATAAACTAATAACCTCAGCCCAGTGTGATAAGAGCTACAAATGTGGCATGTATAGGGAACAGTAGAAAGAGACCATGCCCAGATCTATGTTGGGTTGGGTGGTGTCAGAAAAGTCCTGGTCTTTTAATTGAGTCTTGAAGGTAGTTGTATGGCCAGTAGTCCCGACCATGCCCATGGAAGTTTACACTGGACTAGGGCAGACAGTAAAGAAACAATGGATTCAAAAAATGGTGGGCCATTCCTTTATTAAAGTCTCACACCAGCCAATGAGCAAACACACAGGGCTCCCAAAGCCCTGGCATGTTCTCCAGTTCCACAACCAGGAGAATCTTCTTCAGTTCCTCCTAGAATCAAAGGCCCCACCAGTCTCAGCAGAGCTCGCAAAGCCCCTCACCTCTGGTTCCCATCTATACTTCTCTTTCCCCACCAACATGGCTCTTCTTCAGCACTCTGCATTCTCTCCTCTCTCACTGAAAACATATCTTCTTTCTGCTTCTCCTTCTCTCTAGTTGCAAAACTTTCTGGCAGGAAAACCTCTGTCCAGCAAACATTAGCAAAACAATGGCCTTTCCCAAGCAGGAAAGTAATATGCAATTTCTTTTTTTTTTTTTTTTTGTATTTTTCTGAAGCTGGAAACGGGGAGAGACAGTCAGACAGACTCCCGCATGCGCCCGACCGAGATCCACCCGGCACGCCCACCGGGGACGATGCTCTGCCCACCAGGGGGCGATGCTCTGCCCCTCCGGGGGTCGTTCTGCCGGGACCAGAGCCACTCTAGCGCCTGGGGCAGAGGCCAAGGAGCCATCCCCAGCGCCGGGGCCATCTTTGCTCCAATGGAGCCTTGGCTGCGGGAGGGGAAGAGAGAGACAGAGAGGAAGGGGGGGGGGTGGAGAAGCAAATGGGCGCTTCCCCTATGTGCCCTGGCCGGGAATCAAACCTGGGTCCCCCGCACGTCAGGCCGACGCTCTACCGCTGAGCCAACCGGCCAGGGCTGTAATATGCAATTTCACAGACCATATATACCTGGTGCTGCCCAGCCCCCAATGCAAACTATAAGTGAACAAACATAAAAATCATATTTCACAAACTTATTTGACAAATAATATTGTAGACTTTAGTCTAGTGAACAAGGGAGGGGAAGAGTACCCTAGAGCGAGGGAGCAGTGTTGTGCTGTAGGACATGTGGCAGAGCTGCCACTGACTAATAAGCAGGGATTAGCTCATTGTGACTATTAAATATTTTTGGTCACAAAAATTTGGTCACAAAAATTTTCAAACATAAAACAAAGTTGAAAGAATATTTCAGTGAATATTTGTATACTACTTCCAAGATCCTACTATTAATATTTCTATGATATTTTGTCACATATCTACCCATATAAAGTTCCAAGTTTAGGAAAAGAAGTAGGAGCCAATAAGGATATTTTTAGGCTATAATAAATTACTATATTTTATAATTCTTTCCAAAGTCAGACTTCCACTGGAATCAGGTTATATGAATATAATTTTCTGCAATACCTCAAATAGAAAAATTAAGGCTGTATTTGTGGTATTATTTAAGCAAAGGAAAATTCTATTATAGAAAAAAATGGGTTTTGTTTCTCTGTTATTTTTGGTTTTGTTTCATTTTGTTGCAACTGTAAAAAGGTTAATGCTGATTAGGAATACTAGGTTTGTGATTTAAATTACAGTTGGTGGTCTAAATTTCCCCCTATTCAACTAATAATTGGATTTCCGGTTTCTAGATTTTTATGAAGGTTATGCTGTCAAGCATTCTTTAGATTTTTAAAGTTTTATACACTTTTTAATGGTAATTTAAGTATGCTACTGACTCTGTTTTGAATATGTACTATAAATATGAAAAAATGAAAAGATGTGCTGAGAAATAATTTCCCTCTTATAAATGAATGCTTTGCTAATTTATATTCCATGTGAGAAGGCTTTAGAAATGAGGCATTTCTGGGAATGTACGAGATCTAATTTGGAACAATGCCTCAGTTCAATTGTTCTAAACTTTGGTGCACGTAAGAGTTACCTGCAGAGCTTATTAAAATGCAGATCTAATTTGATCCCCCGAATTCTAATCAGTAGGCAAGAAATGTCTGCATTTCTGGCAAAGGATGCAGACAGTACAAGAGTATATTTTTAGGGAAACTATTGAACAAGTCCCAATTCTGTGGCACTCAGGTTTGACTGAGCATTTATCCATTTGGACAAAATATTCATGGACTTTACTGAGCATTTATTGTATGTTACTATTAGTAATAGGAGGGCAGGTTATTTGAACTAATCCTCCTGCTATAAAAAAAAACCCTAAAAATGGTGGATAAAATATGTTTTTTTAAAAGCATTTTACCATTACTTAAGAAATTATCAGGCCAAAATCTAAGTGAAGGTAGAAATCCTAACAGTAGCTGAGAACCAAAGTTACTTATAGTCTGAGGGTGCTTGCTGAACTAAAAACTGAGGGGCAATTTTCATAGCTTTGGCTATGGACATTTAAGTTAAGGAGTCTAATGATAAACCCTGCACTCCCCAATAAAGTTGGGGATTACCAGAGCTAGACATCAGGGTGGGATGACCCTGAAGCAACTCACCCAACCCTCACTATTAGAATGAACAAGGAAAATTGCCATGGTTCTGAGCAGTTAGGGAAGAGAAGAGGGCCCTTGTATGAGAACTAGTAGCCACAAGCTGATATTTGTGCTGTTTTTCAGCCCAGGTTTATATGACCTGAGTAGTTCAAACCTGTCACATCATGTAAGCAGAAGGGGGAGGGATGGTCAACCTGGAGGCTCATAGAGTGGGAACTGGCTAGCTTAACCAGAGCAAAGGACACCTGACATTTGTTTCCTCACCCTCCCTTCTGTTAGCAAAATGATAGTTCAGTTGCTCCAGGTAGAAAGACAACTAATGTAACTGACCTGACTCTGATTTGTTGCTCAATTTCTTTTTTAAAAAATTATTTATTGGCCCTGGCCAGTTGGCTCAGTGAATAGAGCGTCAGCCTGGTTTATGGACATCGTAGGTTCAATTCCCGGTCAGGGCAAACAAGAAAAACAATCATCTGCTTCTCTCCCCCTCTCTCTTCCCGTTCTCTCCCTCTTCCCCTCCCATAGCCAGTGGCTTGATTGGTTTGAGCATTGGTCCCAGATGCTAAGGATAGTCAGATTGGTCCAAAAACATCAGCCTTAGGTGCTATAAATACCTTGGTTGATTGAGCATTGGCCCAGATAGGGGTTGCTGGGTGGATCCTGGCTGGAGCATATGTGGGAGTCTGTCTCACTATCTGCCCTTCTCTCACTTAAAAAATATATATGTGTGTGGTGTGTGGTGTGTGTGTGTGTGTGTGTGCATGTGTATTTAGTGATTTTAGAGAGAATGGAAAAGAGAGAGACACACATACCCATCTGCTCTTATATGTGTCCTGACTGGGGATTGAACCTGCAACCTTTGCATATTGGGTCAATACTCTAATGAGTTGAGCTATTCAGCCAGAGGTATTGCTCAATTACTTTCTCAGTAACCTGCTGATTACAAATTTACTTCTTATAGAGATATTTTTACAGGCTCAGAGTATATTAGTGCATGAATACCAGAATTTTGATAGTTATATGTTGGCATTCTGCTTCATGTACCAGTGGATGAACTTGTCCCTTAGACACCACTTGTTTCTGAGTGCTCTGGCAAGAATAGTTTCTCAGCCTGCAGGGCTAAAAACCATATCTCACCTGCACAGTCCTTTGTGAGTTACTGCTGTGCTGTTAAGTCTTGCCTGGAGACCATCAAGCCAGGCCACCAACCCATTTCTTCTGAGCAACTATAAGACGTTTCTCCCCAAAGCTAGCACCCTCAAAAGGAGCATTTAATTGCCTTCCACAGAATCTCTATAAACCAAGAGCAAATCAGGTATATTATATCTGGAAAGAGCACTGTCCTAGCAGTCAGAAGAAGTAGATTTAAATTTCACCTCTGCTATTTACTAGCTTAGTGGTTATGAGCTGTTTAGATAATTCATCATCAGTGAAACAAAGTTGATTATATTTACTTGACAGTATAATCACAGAAATTAAATAGAATAAAAAAATATAAATATGTGTAATGCAACACCTGACATTTAACAACAAAGGTCAACAAATATAGTTACCTTCCTTGCTTCCTTCCACTACTTGCTTATAATATGGACACAGTTCAGAATTTTTTCCCTCCTCCTATCAAGTTTGTGTGGAAAGGCTGGTGATTGTTTTGCTGCCAATGATAATTACAGTAAGAAGAATAATATACAAAAATCAGTGCCACCATTATCAAGGATATTTGGTTTTCTAGATTTTTTTCCCTTGCCCTCTCAAAAAGAAGAGAGGAAGTTGCAAAGGAGGCTGAGAAATAGTGGCCATAGACATATAGGAAAAGGCAGTGGAGGGTGACATCCTAGAAACCAAGGGAAAAAAAGAATTTCAAAGAGAGAGAGTGATCAAAATATTGTAGAGCATCAATGTAGAGAGTCCAAGTGTTGTAGAGGAATCAAGTGAAATAAAAACTGAGAACTTCCCATTTGACTTAGTAACTTGGAGGCTATCGGTGGCATGACCAACAGCATTTCAGGGGGCTGGGTGGAAAACCAGTTTGCAATAGGTTGAGGTGAGAGAGGGAGAAAAGGAGGTAGACCAAAGGAGTTTAGACAAATGTTTTCAAGTCTGCCTATGAAGGGAAGGGAAGAAATAAGGCAGGAGGTAAAGGAGGACATGAGATTGGAAAGGTTTGTTTGCTTGGATAGAAAAGAACTGTAGAAGTTGAAGTAACAGATGGAGTAAAGGCCACAGAGAGGGAAAAGTACACGATATGGAAGGAAGGGTATAATGGAGAGAAGGGAGCTTCTAAAGAGGCAGAAGAGGCTGGGTCACGGCTGTGGTGGAGAGGTAGGCCTTAGAAAGAGGGACACCTATTTCATTGTAACAGGAAATGGCAGGGTGCAGACACAGGTGCACTTACAGAGTTAGAGCCAGGAGGTTGAGGGAGTGCTACTTGGATGGCTTCTGTTTTCTCCACGAAGTAGAAATTTGAATTGTCTTCTGAGAGCCAGGAGGAAGGACAGGGAGAATTAGATGTTGGGGGGAAGTAGACAAGGTAAGTAAAAGAAAGCGTCTGGAGCATAGAGGGGAAAGCTGACCAGAGTAACATAATAAGATTGCAGAGCAGTGTTGAGGGCCCAGCCGAATCTGATCACTCTGAATTTACACTGGAACCAATATGTAAGGCTCTGTGGTTTTCTTCAGGCACTGTGGTGGGAGTAGCTGTGTTTTCCCATTATACACAATGATGTGCTGGTAATTATTACAGAACTGTTTTAGGGGGTGCAATAGAAGGAACCTTGATTTGTAGCAGTGGTATAAGTACTGCCATGACAGACTTCAAGCTACCAATGTGATGTCCCTGAAGTCAGTCTTGGGAGGAAATATCCCATGGCATACTGTTATACAGTATAGTTTTCTCACCTTTAGACATAATAAACTTAAAGCACATAGAAAATAGTGAAATGGAGTAAAATAATAAATAAGTGATGAATTTTGGTTACTTACTACCTTCGTTTTTATATAATTTTCTTAACTACAACTTTATACAATTTAATTGTTTTATTAGCAGATTTTTTTTAATTAAATGAGAGGCAGGGAAGCAGGGAGGCCTGCACCCTGACTGGGATCTAGCCAGCAAGCCCTCTAGGGGGTGCTCTCTTGCTTGGCAACCAAGCTATTTTACCACCTGAGGTGAGGCCATGGAGCCATCCTCAGTGCCTGGGGCAACTTGCTCAAACCATTGGAACCATGGCTGCAGGAGGAGAAGAAATAGAGAGAGAAAAAGGAAGGGGAGGGGTGGAGAAGCAGATGGTTGCTTCTCCTGTGTGCCTTGACTGGGAATTGAACTCTGGGCTTTCACATGCCAGGCTGATGCTCTACTGCTGAGCCAATTGGCCAGGGCCTACAATTTAATTTTTAATAATAACAATTTAAATACCTAGTGTGCAAAATTTCAGAAAATTGTACAATCAGCTCTCTTGCGACAGCATCAACTAGCTCCAGCATACCATTGCTTATAGGAAACCAGGCTTTAAACACTCAGGTTGGGTAGGGTTGAGGGGTAAGGGAGCTGAGTCATAAATGACAAGATTGCTTTCCCAGTAGACTTTGTTGGACCTGGCAGCGGAAGCCTGAATTCACTAGGAATAAGGGCTCAAAATGATTGAACAAGTTTGACAATGCTCTGGTCATGTAGCTTAGTTGGTTAGAGCATTGTCCCAACACATCAAGGTTGTGGATTCGATCCCTGGTCAGGGCACATACAAGAATCAACCAATGAGTGTGTGAATAAGTGGAACAAAAATTTGATGTTATTTTTCTTTCTCTCTCTAAAATCAATCAATTAAAAAATTAAAAAAGAAATAAAAAGAATAAGTGTGACTCTGGAGAAGGGGTAGTAGTGTTAGGTGGCACATGAATCGGTGTAAAAAATCCAGTCTTGGAGAAGTTTGTATCTGCTTTGCAACTGAGTTTTCTCTCGGTGGATAGTCTCCACAGGTCTGATGAAGTAGGTTGCCATGGACTGGAAGAGGGTGCTGCAGAAGAGCAGGGAGAGGGGTTGTGAGCCCAGGAGCAGGAAACCTGGGCCCTCTGGATACTGTCAGAAGAAAGTCACCTCTACAAAGGCAAACCCAGCCAGGAGGCTTGCTGTTCAAAGTTTCCCTGAGCTGTGTTTTGTTACAGGTTGGCAGGGAGATAACTTGGGGGTTGGAAGCTCTTTTTGGTTCTAAAATTATACTATAGAAATGAAGGCCTACACTTAAGTTTCTTCTTTTAAGTAGCTTACTAAATAAACTACACAAAATTTTTTTTATTTTCTTTTTTATTTATTTATTTTTTACATTTCCTTTGAATTTTTTTTATTAATTTTATTTTTTTAATGGGGGGACATCAATAAATCAGGATACATATATTCAAAGATAACAAGTCCAGGTTATCTTGTCGTTCAATTATGTTGCATACCCATCACCCAAAGTCAGATTGTCCTCTGTCACCTTCTATCTTGTTTTCTTTGTGCCCCTCCCCCTCCCCCTTTCCCTCTCCCATTCCCCCCTCCCCCCCGTAACCACCACACTCTTATCAATGTCTCTTATTTTCACTTTTATGTCCCACCTACGTATGGAATAATGCAGTTCCTGGTTTTTTCTGATTTACTTATTTCGCTTCGTATCATGTTATCAAGATCCCACCATTTTGCTGTAAATGTTCCGATGTCATCATTTCTTATGGCTGAGTAGTATTCCATAGTGTGTATGTGCCACATCTTCTTTATCCAGTCATCTATTGACAGGCTTTTTGGTTGTTTCCATGTCCTGGACACTGTGAACAATGCTGCAATAAACATGGGGCTGCATGTGTCCTTATGTATCAATGTTTCTGAGTTTTTGGGGTATATACCCAGTAGAGGGATTGCTGGGTCATAAGGTAGTTCTATTTGCAGTTTTTTGAGGAACCACCATACTTTCTTCCATAATGGTTGTACTACTTTACATTCCCACCAACAGTGTATGAGGGTTCCTTTTTCTCCACAGCCTTTCCAACATTTGCTATTACCTGTCTTGCTAATAATAGCTAATTGAACAGGTGTGAGGTGGTATCTCATTGCTGTTTTGATTTGCATTTCTTTAATAGCAAAAGAAGATGAGCATCTTTTCATATATCTGTTGGTCATTTGTATTTCTTCCTGGGAGAAGTGTCTGTTCATATCCTCTTCCCATTTTTTTATTGGATTGTTTGTTTGTTTGTTGTTGAGTTTTATGAGTTCTTTGTATATTTTGGATATTAGGCCCTTATCTGAGCTGTTGTTTGAAAATATCATTTCCCATTTAGTTGGCTTTCTGTTTATTTTGTTATCAGTTTCTCTTGCTGAGCAAAAACTTCTTAGTCTGATGTAGTCCCATTCATTAATTTTTGCCTTCACTTCTCTTGCCTGTGGAGTCAAATTCATAAAATGCTCTTTAAAACCCAGGTCCATGAGTTGAGTACCTATGTCTTCTTCTATGTACTTAATTGTTTCAGGTCTTATGTTTAGATCTTTGATCCATTTTGAGTTAATTTTTGTACAGGGGGAGAGACTGTAGTCCAGTTTCATTCTTTTGCATGTGGCTTTCCAGTTTTCCCAGCACCATTTATTGAAGAGGCTTTCTTTTCTCCATTGTGTGTTGTTGGCCCCTTTATCAAAAATTATTTGACTATATATATGTGGTTTTATTTCTGGACTTTCTATTCTGTTCCATTGGTCTGAGTGTCTATTTTTCTGCCAATACCATGCTGTTTTGATTGTCGTGGCCCTATAATATAGTTTGAAGTCAGGTATTGTAATGCCCCCAGCTTCATTCTTTTTCTTTAGGATTGCTTTAGCTATTCGGGGTTTTTTATAGTTCCATATAAATCTGATGATTTTTTGCTCTATTTCTTTAAAAGACGTCATTGGAAGTTTGATGGGAATTGCATTAAATTTGTATATTGCTTTGGGTAATATAGCCATCTTGATTATATTTATTCTTCCTAGCCAAGAACAAGGTATATTCTTCCATCTCATTATATCTTTTTTAATTTCCCTTAACAATGGTTTATAGTTTTCATTATATAAGTCCTTTACATTCTTTGTTATGTTTATTCCTAAGTATTTAAATTTTTTTGTTGCAATCGTGAAGGGGATTATTCTTTTGAGTTTGTTCTCAATTGTTTCATTGTTGGCATATAGAAAGGCTATTGACTTCTGTATGTTAATTTTGTATCCTGCGACCTTACTGTATTGGCTTATTGTTTCTAGTAGTCTTTTTGTGGATTCTTTGGGGTTTTCGATGTATAGGATCATATCATCTGCAAAAAGTGATACCTTTACTTCTTCTTTTCCGATATGGATGCCTTTTATTTCTTTGTCTTGTCTGATTGCTCTGGCTAGAACCTCTAGTACCACATTAAATAAGAGTGGAGAGAGTGGACAACCCTGTCTTGTTCCTGATTTAAGGGGGAAAGCCTTCAGTTTAGTACCATTTAATATGATGTTAGCTGATGGTTTATCATATATGGCCTTTATCATGTTGAGATATTTTCCTTCCATACCCATTTTGTTGAGAGTCTTAAACATAAAATTGTGTTGTATTTTATCGAAAGCCTTTTCTGCGTCTATTGATAAGATCATGTGGTTTTTGTTCTTTGTTTTGTTGATATGGTGTATTACGTTAACCGTTTTACGTATGTTGAACCATCCTTGAGATTCTGGGATGAATCCCACTTGATCATGATGTATTATTTTTTTAATATGTTGTTGTATTCAATTTGCTAGTATTTTGTTTAGTATTTTAGCATCTGTATTCATTAGAGATATTGGTCTGTAGTTTTCTTTTTTTGTGCCATCCTTGCCTGGTTTTGGTATGAGGGTTATATTGCCCTCATAAAATGTGTTCGGAAGTATTGCTTCTTCTTCAATTTTTTGGAAGATTTTGAGTAGAATAGGAACCAAGTCTTCTTTGAATGTTTGATAAAATTCGCTGGTATAGCTGTCAGGGCCTGGACTTTTATTTTTGGGGAGGTTTTTAATGGTTTTTTCTATTTCTTCTCTACTGATAGGTCTGTTTAGGCTTTTGCTTCTTCTTGACTCAGTCTAGGAAGGTTGTATTGTTCTAGGAATTTATCCATTTCTTCTAGGTTGTTGAATTTAGTGGCATAAAGTTTTTCATAGTATTCCACAATAATTCTTTGTATATCTACGGTGTCCGTGGTGATTTCTCCTCTTTCATTTTGGATTTTGTTTATATGAGTTCTTTCTCTTTTTTCCTTGGTAAGTCTTGCCAAGGGTTTGTCAATTTCGTTGATCTTTTCAAAGAACCAGCTCCTTGTTCTATTAATTTTTCTATAGTTTTTCTGTTCTCTAATTCATTTATTTCTGCTCTGATTTTTATTATCTCCTTTCTTCGGCTGTTTTTGGGTTTTCTTTGTTCTTCTTTTTCTAGTTCCTTAAGGTGGGAAGTTAAGTGGTTCACTTGGGCTCTCTCTTGTTTGTTCATATATGCCTGAAGTGATATGAACTTCCCTCTTATCACTGCTTTTGCTGCATCCCATAGATTCTGATATGTTGTATTGTCATTTTCATTAGTCTGTATATATCTTTTTATTTATTTATTTATTTATTTTATTGATTTTTTTAATTGATTTTTAGAGAGAGGGGAGAGAGAGAGAAGGGGGAGGAGCAGGAAGCATCAACTCCCATATGTGCCTTGACCAGGCAAGCCCAGGGTTTCGAACCGGCAACCTCAGTGTTCCAGGTCGACGCTTTATCCCACTGCGCCACCACAGGTCAGGCCCTAGTCTGTATATATCTTTTGATCTCTGCACTTATTTCTTCTTTGACCCATTCATTTTTTAAAAGTATGTTGTTTAGTTTCCACATTTTTGTGGGATTTTTTTCCTCTTTTTTGCTGTTGAATTCTAGTTTCAAGGCTTTATGATCAGAAAATATGCTTGGTACAACTTCGATTTTTCTGAATTTGCTGATGTTGTTTTTGTGGCCCAACATATGGTCAATTCTTGAGAATGATTCATGTACACTGGAGAAAAATGTATACACAGTCACTTTGGGATGAAATGTCCTGTAGATGTCTATCATATCCAGGTGTTCTAGTGTTTTGTTTAAGGCCACTATGTCTTTGTTGATTCTCTGTTTGGATGACCGATCTAGAGCCGTCAGCGGTGTATTGAGGTCTCCAAGTATGATTGTATTTTTGTCAGTTTTTGTTTTAAGATCAATAAGTAGCTGTCTTATATATTTTGGTGCTCCTTGGTTTGGTGCATATATATTAAGAATTGTTATGTCTTCTTGATTCAGTGTCCCCTTAGCCATTATTAAATGGCCATTTTTGTCTCTGAGTACTTTTCCTGTCTTGTAGTCAGCATTATCCGATATGAGTATTGCTACACCTGCTTTTTTTTGGATGTTATTTGCTTGGAGTATTGTTTTTCAGCCTTTCACTTTGAATTTGTTTTTATCCTTGTTACTTAGATTTGTTTCCTGTAGGCAGCATACAGTTGGATTTTCTTTTTTAATCCATTCTGCTACTCTGTGCCTTTTTATTGGTGAGTTTAATCCGTTTACATTTAGTGTAATTATTGACACTTGTGAGTTCCCTATTGCCATTTTATAGATAGCTTTCTGTTAGTTTTGTGTCTTGTTTGATCCTGCTCTTTCGTTTTTCTATCTTTTGTTTTTGTTTGGTTGTATTCCATACATCTTTGCTCTGTTGCTATCTTTTTTATCTCATGTGCTTCTGTGGTGGTTTTTTCAATGGTGGTTACCTTTGAGTAATGAAAAGGGTCACTACCCTGTTCATTATAGTGAACTATTTTATGAGTACTTTTGTACTCCATCATCCTTTGCCACTGTTAATCTCCATCTTCTCCCCCCCTTTCTTTTTGTTGTTGTCACAGTTTAAATTTGTTTTTATTGTGTTCTTCTTGGAGCTTTTACTTGTGGCTCTGTTTTTTTTTGTTCTTTGTATCTGATTGGAGAACCCCTTTAGTCATTCCTGAAGTGGAGATTTTTCTGATGATAAATTCCCTCATCTTTTCTGTATCTGTGAATGTTTTTATTTCTCCTTCATATTTGAAGGATAGCTTTGATAGGTATAGTATTCATGGCTGAAAGTTCCTCTCTTTCAGGACTTTAAATATTGGGGTCCACTCTCTTCTAGCTTGTAGAGTTTCTGCTGAGAAATCTGATGATAATCTAATGGGCCTTCCTTTATATGTTGTATTCTTCTTTTCCCTGGCTGCCTTGAGAATTTTTTCTTTGCTGTTGGTTTGTGTCAATTTCATTATGATATGCCTTGGAGTAGGTTTGTTGGGGTTAAGAAAACTCGGAGTTCTGTTTGCTTCTTGAACTTGAGGCTTTAGTTCTTTCCACAGGCTTGGGAAGTTCTCATCTATTATTTGTTTGAGTATGTTCTCCATTCCATTTTCTCTCTCTTCTCCCTCTGATATACCTATTATTCTTATGTTATTCTTTTTGATGGAGTCAGATAATTCTTGTAGGGCTATATCATTTTTTTTTTAATTTTTGAGTCTCTTTCTTCTTCTCTCTGTTGTGCCTCAAGTTGCTTGTCTTCTATTTCACTAATTCTCTCTTCTATCTGACCTGTTCTATTAGCTAAGTTTGTTACTTTGTTTTTCAGCTCGTGAATTGAGTTTTTCATCTCTGTTTGATTTGTTTTTATAGTTTCAATTTCCTTGGACATATATTCTTTGTGTTCATTGAGTTGTTTTCTGAGCTCCCTAAATTGCCTTTCTTTGTTTTCTTGTATATCTCGGAGGATTTTTAGGATTTCTATCTTGAATTCTCTGTCATTTAGCTCCAAGGTTTCCAATATATTAAATTTTTCTCCATAGATTTTTTCCTCATCTAGCTGTGTTACCTCTCTTTCTTTTGTATCCATGATATTTGATTTTCTCTTCCTTAATGGCATCTGAGGGTGGTTTTGTGTGAGATTTAATAAAGAATAAAAAGTTAAAAAAATAAAAAATCAAAAAGTTTTTTTTAAAAAAAATAATTATGAAATAAAGAAAAATAAAATAAAATTAAAATTAAAAAAAGGAAATTATTCCCCCCCTCCTTTTTTCCTCTCCTCTCCTCTCCCCTCTTTCTTGAGAAAATCTTGTGGTGAACTGTGAATTATAACAAACAATGCCTGTGATGGAGGGCCTGAATTGTGGAAAAGTAATAAAGGGGCAAGAAAAAGAAAAAAAAAGAAAAAAAAAGAAAAAAAAGGGGGGTATGGACCCACAAAAAGCAAATAAGGAAATAATTTGGGCCAAGAATAAAATGATTTGCTTTTAGGTGTTGGTTGTCTAAGAATTATGATGAAAGGAATAAGAGGAAAACAGAAAAATGGGGGGACAAATTAGAAAATTACTATTGTATTTAGTGGAACAAGAACTAAATGAAATGGAGAGCCAGGGATGGGAGCACTGCTAGTGAGTTAAAAACGTGAAGTAAAACCCCCCCAAAATGCCACAAACATAAGTTTGAGTCCCAGATAAGATCATTTGTTATTGAGGTTTGAATGAGAGGAGATGTAAAGGAGAAAGGAAAAAACTAATATAGAGGGAGAAAAGAAAGAGGAAGAGAGAAAAAAAGAGGGAACCACTAAAAGAAGAAAAAAGAAAGGAGAGAGAGAGAGAGTTAAGGGTTTTGGAGTGCAACCCTCATAGAGAGAAAGGAAGAGGAGAGAAAAGATTATGGGAGATGTAACACTTATAGGTAATGTAGTTCAAGGAGAGGAGATAGTAAGACTGGCAGAGAGTTAATCGGCCAAATTGGAGGAGGAAAAAAAGTATCAAGAATGAAGATAAGAGAAACAAACGAACAAATATAATAAAATGGGATAGGTTATAAAGTCTGCAGATTATTCTTGATTTTGAGAGGTTATCTTCTTGCTTCTTCTTTTCTCTCCCTCTTCCTGGTCGGTGACTCTGTACCCCGGGTTCTGCCTCTTTGGCATGCTCAGTAGAGTTTTGCAGTTGATAAGTCTCTATGGCAATGTCATGTATTGTGCTTTAGTCTCGTTGGCAGTCGAGGCTCATTAGCATTTATAGGCTCTGACAGTGAGAGATCCTGTGTTCCTGGAGCCTTTCTCCTAGTCTTTCCTTCCTCAATTAGTAGCCTGATAATCCAGCTATGGGGTTGCTGCTGCCTCTGCCTGGATAGTAAGAGGCTCAAAGAGCTGGCAACTCCCCACTCTATTTCCACTCAGCACAGGGCTCTGGGTAAGGCTCAGTCAGTCAGAGCTGCTAGCATAATCAGGCGGGCTTTCCGCCCACTCAAAGACCTCTGGCTCTGCCACTCTGTCCGGTAACACAGGCGGGCGGCCACTTCCGGGGAGCTTGGAGGAAACTGTGCTCACTATGTGCGCGCGCAGACCAGGATATCCGGCCAGCAGTCTCACACTCTGAGTGAAACCCCTGACCGCATGGAAAAGTTGCAGCATTGGAATTGGCTTTCGCTTCGTCCCCGTGTGCGGCTTTTGCAAGGCGCTGGGGCAGCCTGAGATTCCGCTTTGGCCCACACACAGGCCCCTGACTCTGCCCCTTTGTGCGATAACATGGGCGCGCACTGCCGAGGCACTCGGAGGAATCTCTCACTCCCTATCTGTGCGCACAGACCAGGATATGAGGCCGGCCGCGTTTCCCTCTGAGTGAAACCCCCACCAGCACGGAAAATTTCCATCGTTAGAATTAGTTCTCGCTCCCTCCTGTGCACGGCTTTCCCAGGGCGCTGGGGCTGCCCAGAGATTCTGCTTTCGGCCCACAGAAAGACCTCTGACTCTGCCTCTCTGTGGGGTAACACGGGCACCCACTCCCGGGGCTTAGGAAGAAATCTCTCGCCCACTAACTGCGCACCGACCAGGAGATCGGGTAAAATGGCTGCCCCACTTGTCTTTCTTTGTTTGGATTTGGCGCGAGTGTTAGCTTGTATTGCCCGGGTTGCCACAGGATCAGTTTTTCCTCGGCTTGGATCTCCGTTCCACAGCCTGGTTCGGCCGTTTGTGCCGCAGCCTGGATCTATTTACCCCCTTTGCCCTCCTCAGTTTCTATATTCACAGTTACCAGAGAAAGCCGCCCTGTTTAGGTTAGTGAGGAAGGCGGAGCATTTCTTACTCCCTAGTTCCTTCGGGGTTTGGTTATATATTTAGCCAATTTTTCACTCGACCATACCTTCGGGTGTATTGCAAAGCATCTGGAGGCTCCAAGTATAGGTTTTTCTGTTTCTGGTTGAAGATTTTGTTGAGTTTTGGGGGAGATTTATGGGTATCGCTTCCTACCCCGCCATTACTCTGACGTCATCTCCTTATTTTCTTAAACATCTTTACATTAGGTACAAGAATAATTTAGTTTTAATTCTGTTCAGTACATTCTTTTGGTCTTGGAAAGTCACTTTCCATAAGAGAACTAACAGATTAATAGCATCAGATTGGTTTTTAGAATCTTTTTTTTTTTTTTTTTTGTATTTTTTTGAAGCTGGAAACGGGAGAGACAGACTCCCGCATGCGCCCAACCCGGATCCACCCAGCACGCCCACCAGGGGCGACGCTCTCCCCACCAGGGGGCGATGCTCTGCCCCTCCGGGGCGTTGCTCTGTCAGGACTAGAGCCACTGTAGCGCCTGGGGCAGAGGCCAAGGAGCCATCCCCAGCGCCCGGGCCATCCTGGCTCCAATGGAGCCTTGGCTGCGGGAGGGGAAGAGAGAGACAGAGAGGAAGGAGGGGGTGGGGATGGAGAAGCAAATGGGCGCTTCCCCTATGTGCCCTGGCTGGGAATCGAACCCGGGTCCTCCGCACGCCAGGCCGATGCTCTACTGCTGAGCCAACCAGCCAGGGCCAGTTTTTAGAATCTTAACTGTGTGTGGCTCAGAATCATGTTTGATGTGAGATATACCTCAGCAGGCAGCATTTTCACTCCTTTCAGAGAACATATTTCAAAGAGTGGTTGTATTGTCAACATCTTCCTATTTATAAAAATCATGTCTGTTTGGGCTACAGTTGCAATTACAAAGACATTTAGAGATTTTATTAAATTTTATCTGGTTCCATAAATAGTAACAAGAAAAAGAGGAGAATCTAAGGGGGAATAGGCAAATTTATTAACAATAAGAAAAAAAGGCTTATGTTAGTACAGAAGTTTTCAGAGCAGTTAAATTATGGGGAGGGATGCGAAGTTTAGGGGGCAAGGAAACATATAGTTGGCAAGACAGGACATAAAAAGAAATTACCAGTTACTGTCATTACCATTTCATAAAAGAAGGATATTTTAAAATCAGATAAATAGTAAGAAAAGAATTTTTGAATAAAAGCCAGTCCTTTATGAATGAATACATTTAGTTTATAAAAAACTCAGCACATTGATTTTATTTTTCTCATTTAGTGCTTAATAGTGAAAGCCCTATTTTCATTAACTATTGTAGGACATTGATATTTGAGTTTTAAAATAATTTATTGATTTGAGAGAGAGAGAGAGAGAAACATTGATTTATTGTTCCACTTATTCATGTATTCACTGGTTGATTCCTTTTTAAAATTTTTAAAAATTGATTTTAGCGAGAAAAAGAGAGAAAGACAGGAACATTGATCTGTTCCTGTATGTATCTTGACCAGGGATCAAACCGGCAACCTCTACATTTTGGGAGGATGCTCTCATCAACTGAGCTATTTGGCCAGAGCAATTGGTTGATTCTTGTATGTGCCCTGACTGGGGATTGAAACTGCAGTCTTGGCATATCAGACAACACTAACCAACAAAGCTACCTGACTAGGGCTGATGTTTGAGTTTTTAAAAATTTAGTGATTCTTCTACCTTTTTGATAAATCCTTAATATTCTGCTACAAAAAGAAAGAAAAAGAAATATAAGGGCACTATAATGTTTATAGTTTAAAAAGGCAGTTTTCTTTTTTCTTTTTATTTATTCATTCTTAGAGAAAGAGGTGAGAGAGAGAAAGAGTAAGGATGAGGAGCAGGAAGCATCAACTCCCATATATGCCTTGACCAGGCAAGCCTGGGGTTTCGAACTGGCAACCTCAGCATTCCAGGTTGACGCTTTACCCAGAGTCACCACAGATCAGACAGCAGTTTCCTTTGAAAAATAAAAAGAACTACAGGCATTTTCCATGCCTCTGATAAGAGAAGAAGGATGTGATTGGGAACAGTCATTATTATGTGCACTATAGTATGGCATAATGAGAGAGCAAGGCTTTCAGAAGTGGGCCAGGCTTAAACAATAAAACATATGAAAAAGAAATAAAGAAGATGATCTCATTCACAATAATATTAGAAACAATAAAATACTTAGGAATAAATGTAACCAATGAAGTGAGAGATCTGTATACTGAAAACTATAATGAAAGAAATTGATGAAAGACTGGTGAAAGAATTTAGTAGATAAAAACAAATGGAAATGTATCCTATGTTCATAGATCAAAACAATTTATATTGTTAAAATGTCTCTACCACCCAAAGCTGTCTATAGATTCAAAACACAATCTCTATCAAAATTTCAATAACATTTTTCACAGAAATAGAGAAAACAATCCTACAATTTTAATGGAACCACAAAACACCTTGAACAGCCAAAGTAATATTGAGAAAACCAGAGGCATCATGCTTCCTGATTGCAAACTGCAAGGTAGGTCAAAAAATAATTTTACAGTTGTGAGTACATGAAACACAGAGTTTATTCTTGTATTATCTGTTAATTATTGTATTATTTTCCATATGAACAACTGTAAACCTACTTTTTCCCCACCCCATATATTTCAAAGCTATTGTAATTAAAGCAGTTTCATACTAGTGTAAAAATAGATACACAGACCAATGGAACAGAGTAGAGAGCCCAGAAATAAATTCCTGCATATATGGTCAACTAATATTTAAGAAAGGAGCCAAGAACACTCAACAGATAAAGAATGGTCTCTTCAACAAATAGTGTTGGTAAAACTAGATAACCACAGGCAGAAAAATGAAACTGTATACTTCTTTTACACCATAAAAATTAAGTCAAAATGAATTAGACTCAAACATAATGAAGAAGTACAAACTGGTCGTTACAGTAGTCACAGGAATGTAAAATTCAGCATAGGAAATATAGTCTATGATATTGTAATAACTATGTATGGTGCTAGGTGGGTACTTGAAGTAGTGAGGGAATCACTTTATAAAGTATATGATTGTCCAATCACTATGCTGTACACCTGAAACTAATACAGAATAATATTGAATGTCAACTGTAATTAAAAAAATAAAATGATAAGGAACAGAAAATAAGAGGTAAGTGTTGGTAAAGATGTATACAAAAGGGAACACTTGTACACTGTTGGCAGAAATTTTTTGGTTGAGCCACTGTGGAAAGCAGTATGGAGTTTCCTTATACAGTAAGTTTTCAACACTGTGGCCCTGGCCTATTGACTCTGTGGTAGAGCATCAGCCCATAGTATGGAAGTCCTGGGTTCGATTCCCAGTCAGGACACACAGGAGAAGCGACCATCTGCTTCTTCACCCCTGCCCCTCTTGCTTCTCTCTCTCTCCCTTAAAGCAGCCAAGGCTCGATTACAGCAAGTTGGCCCTGGGCACTGAGGATGGCTTCAAGGCCTCTGCCTCAGGTGTTAAAAAATGGCTCATGTTGCAATGGGAGCAAGGGCCCCAAATGGGCAGAGCATCGCCCCCTAGTGGGCTTGCCAGGTGAATCCCAGTTGGGGCGCATGCAGGAGCCTGTCTCTGCCTCCCCTCCTCTCATGAAAAAAAAATTCCATTGTGATATGTTTTTAGTACCCTTTGGAGACCCATGCTGGACGGACCTTGCTCCATATGTAATGATCATGAACGTTCAAAGATGAGGTACAATGATAGGGAATGCATGGCCCAAGAAAATAAATATCACATGATACATGTTTTTAAAAATGAGGGTTGTTGCCCTGCCAGGTTACCCAGAGGATAAAGCAACCATCCAGCACACCAGAGGTCATGGGTTTGATCACTGCTCAGGCCACATAGGAGAAGCAATCAATAAATACACAACGAAATGGAACAACTAAGTGAAACAAGTTGATGCCTCTCTCTCTCTCTCTCTATCCCTCTCTTTCTTTCTCTCAAATCAATGGCAAAATAAATAAGTAAAAATAAATAAGAAAATAAATAAACAAATAAAACAAAATGAGGGTTTCTTCTTAGGTTTGTGCTATCTTATAATAATTTTCCCAAGAAACTCATTAAGCCTGGGTGTGAAATTACTAGGCAGCAGTGTATTTCACCAACAATTGACCTGGAGTCCTGAAAACCATTGAAATGAAAAGAATAACCTGGTCTCTTCTGTAAAATCAGTACAGGATTCTCATTTACACTTATCAAAAAAAAAAAGTATTTCTATCCAAATTAACTAACCAGTAATATAATATTAGGCAATTATATTAGACATTGTTTCCAAGAGATTGAATTACATCAAATTATTCCCATGTTGGCTTAGATCTCCAAGCCAAATATTTTCCAAGGGCCATGTGTTATGAATATTTGTGTTACATCTGGGTTTCTGTGGGCCAGAAAGGGTACTCAGAATCACAACATGCATCAAACATATATACATGAGCGGCACTGTAATGAACAATATAGTAAGCGATTTTGGAGCAATCAATGTGGAAAGGTTAAAGAGGCTAATACCAGTGTGAGGAATGGAAGAAATTCAACTATCAGCAGTGAAACATTACAAAATTATTTCCAGAACAAATGCTAAAGTATAAATGAATGAACAAATGAATATATGTAACAGTAAGCAACTGTCTAGAATGCATTGTAAAAGCACTTGCCGCCTGACCTGCGGTGGCTCAGCAGCCACAGTGTCGACCTGGAATGCTGAGCGTGCTGGTTTGAAACCCTGGGCTTGCCCAGTCAGTCAAGGCGCATACGAGAAGCAACAAGTACAAGTTGATGCTTTCCGCTCCTTCCATCACCCCTTTCTCTCTCTCTCTCTCTCTCTCTCTCTTTTTTCTGAAATCAATAAAAAAAATCTTTTTTAAAAAATAAAAGGAAAAAAAAGGAACATGGTTTTTTAGCTCAATAGCTGAGCGTCTTCACCAGCTTCACATCGCATGTACACACATAAATCCAAATTTAAAAAATGAAATTTTTCTCAGTAGGCACAATTTAAATATATTTGAAAATAATAATTTGGCAACATGATAGAAGAAACAGGGAGAAGCTATCTCTGCCTATCTAAGAAGAAGGCAATGAAGATCTACATCCCACCTTTCTGTCAGTTTTTGCTTTAACTATTTCATGCCACATGTGTCAGTAGGCATTCTAGACCAGCGTTGTTCAGACACCCATCGCAGAAAAACACTGTTCTAGACTCTTTCCCTGAGTACTGCTGTCCTGAAATCTGGCACAATGTAATCCTTTCCCAGAAAGGAAAGAAATTCTATTATTTCAGTGCTTAATATAAGTTCACTTGGTAGCCATCTGCTCTTCAATTTAATTCCCTCCAACAACTTTATTGTAGGGTGATAGTAGCAGCTGAGTTTTGCCAATGAGGAAGTTGAGGCCCAGAGAACTGAAAAGATTTGCCTAAGTTTCATGGCTAATTTCCGCAGAGAACTCAGGCTCCTCAGACCGTCCTAGTCCACTGCCTACTCCTCCAGCTGCCTCTCCTGGCACAACACCCATGCTGTTAAGAAACTTCCGTGACACATGGTTCTATAGCCGGTCAATTGACCAGGCCCAAATTAGCAGGAAATGGTTGCTGTTGGGAGGGGCCATGACATGAAATGCCAACCCAAACAAAATCTTTTTACTTTCAAGGAAAGTTTGGATTTAAATCTAGAAGACAGTTATTGAGTACTTTCTATGATCAGACACAGGGCTATATATTTTTTCACATATCTCTATTGTCACAACAAATGATTTTATTGATATGCACTAAGGTAACAGAAATTTCATATTTTTTAAAAACTGGATTGTACTACATGGTTAAAGAGAGACTTTTAGAATTTTGTCTGTATCTCCTCTTCTTGAGAGGGATGTGATCACTGACTGTCTGAAAAGCAAGCTCATTTGGGTCAGTGGTGAGCCAGCCTGCTCAGGGCTGTTCTGGAGCAGGAGCCGAGAAATACCTAAATCAAAGGAGCTTGTTTCTTCAAGCTCTTCTGGCAGCGATTCTGACAGTGACGTTGACAAAAAGTTAGAGGAAAAAGCAAGAGACTTCAGAAAAACCTGTAAAGAGGCAAAAGCCTGGTGAAACTTCAAGAGCCCTGTCATCTTCTAAAGCAGAGCAACAGCGCAGAGATGATAACATGTTTCAGATTGGGAAAATGAGGCAGTCAGCGTTCAGGACTTTAAAGGAAAAGTCCTAATTGATATTAGATAATATTGCATGGATCCAGAGGTGAAATGAAACCAGGAGAAAAAGGGATATTTTTCCAAATCCAGAGCAATGGAACCAGCTGAAGGAACAAATCTCTGACATTGATGATGCAGTAAGAAAACTGTCAAATCAGAGCTATATAAAACTTGTATTGTGCTAGTTGTCTTAATGTCTTTCACATTGCCTTTGTTTTCTAAACGTTGTTTTCTAAGCATTGTATATTTGGATTGCAAAACAACTTGAAAAAATACTTTTAAAAAATGGGCATTATTAAAAATGTTTTAGTGAATCTGTTAACTTTATTAAGGAAGATTGCTTTGTGCCCACCACCTCATGTAAAATAAAATCAAGTAATACAATCTTAAACAACAACAACAAAGCAAGCACATTTGAATGCTCAAACATCATCTTGTAGACTTTTATTTTGTTCTTTCCTTTAATCAAGCTCAGTGTTTTTCAGCCCTTATTATGACTAAGAATTAGGGCTGTATACCCATTTCAGAAAATTTTCAAGGATGATTTTGAGATATGTAATATTGCTCCTTCAGGCTGACTTTTAAAATCTAGCCCCTAGTTCAGATATAACCCTTTGGCAGACTAGGACTGGGAGGCTGCCAGTTTCTCCTGTGGTCACTGTGGTGTCATCCCTTTCTTTGGGCAAACAACCCCCCTCTTTCCTGCACTCTAAACCTGTGGTCTAAATGGGGATAGCCATTTTCTCATATGACTGCTACCCTGGCCCCTGTGATTGGTCCAAGAGATTAGCACATGGTTCAAGTTAGAACATCACAACTCTGCCAGGATTTGTGAAAATAGAGCTACAGAGATGCATACATACTTTCTCCTTTCTGGTTATGGTGCCCTGAGGATATGAGCCTGGAGACACTAGTGCCTCTTGAAGAAACAGACAATCCTGATGGTGCTAGAGCCTCTAAATTTGGTCTTTCCTCAGACCAGCTCTATTCTGCCCTTCTCATGATCTAGCTGTGTGAGTCAAATAGATTTGTTTTCTTTTCTTCTTTCTCTTTCTTTCTTTCCTTTATTTTTTTTTGTCTTCTTTTTTTGAGATAGAGAAAGGGAGAGATAGAGAGAAACATGAACTCGTGCCATTGATGGCTTCTCATATGTGCCCTGATGGGGGCTCCAACCAGCAACCAAAATGGAGCCAATGACCTCTGGATCAGTAACCGGGGATCAAACCAGTGACCTTCGTGCTCAGGGCTGATGCTCTATCCACTGTGCCACCACCAGGGAAATTTGTTTTCTTCGGCAAAATTGAGGTTTTGTCTCATGGAACGAAAGAGTTATGATTAAATATATCAATGAAATATTTTTTTATTTTTATAATTCACCTGAAAGGAAGTATGCTATAATAGAAAGCAGTCTGGGCTTGAAATAATATTCGAACTTTGACTATTATGAAGTACTAAGTACCTATTATTGACATATGGTGTTGGAATAGAGAGTGACAGGGAATTGGCCCAGGACCAAGTGGTTCATTCAGCCCAGCTAAGGGATTAGGCAGCTTGCTGTCAGGACCCAGATAAATCAGAATTGTCTTCACAACCAAGGTAACCTAATCTATTTCATGCCACCCATTCCCCATCGAGTTGTGGGGACCCATCTTCTTTTAGCCCTAGGCCTACGGGCATGGAAGAGTCCTTGCTATCCTTCCAGGGCTGAGCTGACCCTGAGCACCAGCATGATGTCAGTCGTAAACAAAGGCTGTTTACAATTGTACAGATAACAATTGTTCACATGAAATGAGAAACTATTGAACACCAGGGGCAGGGCTAAAGAGTAGGAGCATTTAAAGCCCCATAGAACTAGGTTTTAAATCTGTTATTTACTGACTCTGTGGATTCTCTGAGTACTAAGTTTTTCTATGAAGTGAATATAATAATTTTTTTTTTTGTATTTTTCTGAAGTTAGAACGGGGAGGCAGTCAGACAGACTCCCGCATGTGCCCAACCGGGATCCACCCGGCACGCCCACCAGGGGGCGATGCTCTGCCCACCAGGGGGCGACGCTTCGCCCATCTGGGGTGTTGCTCTGTTGCAACCAGAGCCATTCTAGTGCCTGAGGCAGAGGCCATAGAGCCATCCTCAGCGCCCAGGCCAACTTTGATCCAATGGAGCCTTGGCTGTGGGAGGGGAAGAGAGAGACAGAGAGGAAGGAGAGGGGGAGAGATGGAGAAGCAGATGGGTGCCTCTCCTGTGTGCCCTGGCTGGGAATCAAACCCGGGACTCCTGCACGCCAGGCCAACGCTCTACCACTGAGCCAACCGGCCAGGGTCTATAATAATATTTTTATGTTAGTGCTTTTATAAGTACATATTAAATTAAATCTGGAAAGTATATGGTATAATGCCTGCACATAGGTGGAACTTAATACTTGTTGTGTGGTGATAATGATGATGGTTTATGATGATAAATGATGGTAATATTTTGACTAACTTATTTCCATTTTTTTCAATACAGAAATACAGCATGGGTAAGGGTTTTTTTCTCCTCAGGACCATGGGATGAGTTCCTAAGAAAGATAGGGTTCAAATAACTGACTCATTTCTGGGATCTGTGTGTTTTTATGAGCCAAAGTGCTCGAACGATGGAAGTGCTTAGTTTCATTCAAGAAATGTAAATCGTTATTATTTGTTTTTGTCTTGTTTCTATAGTTCAGTTTACGTTTTGCAAAATAAAATGTAATGGAAGCATACTTTTAAAATATCTTAGATCCTGATTTGAAGTGGTATTCTCTCCTATATTGGAAACATACTTCCAAATTGTTTCTACTGGGTTCTGATTTTTTTCAAAAGTTTAAAGTGTTCTTTATATTTTTCAAAGGTAAGGCACTTTTTCCTATATTAGTGAAACGAAAATGAAACTATCACATTTCCCTGAAGAGATGTCTTGAGGAAAAGCAGATCCCGGAGAGGGTATTATTAGCTGCCTACTTCTTATAATTGAGGCCTCTTCTTAGACAACTCTGCTGTTTAATCTCAGCTCTCACCAATAACCCTTTTCTCTTTTTGATCAAGTTTTTAATTTCCTTTGAAAGATTTTCTCAGATTTCAACTATGACTGAGAGGATTTTCATTTTACCCTAACCCTTTAATGGCTAAATCTTGCATATCCATTGTTTCAAAAAAGGATATTTCTGTTCATCTAAGTAAATAATTCAAAGATTAAATCTTCTTTTTTTTACCTTTTATTGCTGAAATGAGGAATTATTTGGAAACTTTTTTTTGCTAAATGATTATCTTGTAAAAATCAGGTACAATTAAGCATTTACAAAAACCAATCTCAGACTACTATCAATATAGACCAAAGCACAATTTTACTGAAAATTGATAAAATCCCAAACCTGATTTTGGCCATTCTTTTACTTTCTTCCAAGAAAGTGTATTTTAATTGTTCAGTATAGTTTTCCTAACAATCCTTAAAAAGCCTTCTAATTTTAGGAAGACATGAAATATTCATAAATAGGTGACAGGAAAAGAAGAAAGAGGTGACCAGGATGACACAAAAGTCTAAGGGTAAAACTTACTGCCATTGATATTTAAATATTCAAGAAAATGTGATTCTTTTTAAAAACATACAAAATAATAGTAACAAATCAGCTTTTGCCAGATTCTTCTACAGACTTCAATAAAACTTCAACTTATCTCAATCCTAACTATACACCTTGCCTGGCTCCCAAATCTGGGTTAAGTCTTGCGTATTAAAGACTTTGGCTTCATCCAAAGAGAAGGTCTGGCCTTTGCCCTCATATTCTGGGAGGTATTTTGTCATAGGAGTATCTTTATTTAGCTCAGGGGATGGCCACACCAGATTTTAGGGTAAGGCTGACCACATCTGACAACCTTAGTGTAGAGGCTGGCCACACAAGAAATACTAACCATATGACTTAGGGTTAGGGTCTTTGGATCATGCAGTATCATTGAAGACTGAGTTAACCCACATGGAAATCAATCAATCAGTCATGCTTATGTAATGGTACTAATGAAAACTGGACACCAAAGCTCAAGTGAGCTTCCCTGGTTGGTTGTACATTTTTCATGTTCACTGTCATACATTGATGTTAGGGGACTAGCACATCCTGGCTCCACAGAGAAGGGACAACGGAAGCTTCACATTTGAAACCCTCTCAGACTCTGTGTCTTTTCTTTTGGCTAATTTTTTTTTGGTATTTTTCTGAAGTTAGAAGCAGGGAGGCAGTCAGATAGACTCCCACATGCTCCCGACTGGGCTACACCCAGCATGCCTACCAGGGGCAATGCTCTGCCCATCTGGGGCATTGCTCAGTTGGGGCCGGAGCCATTCTAGCACCTGAGGCAGAGGCCATGGAGCCATCCTCAGAGCCCGGGCCAACTTTGCTCCAAAGGATCCTTGGCTGTGGGAGGGGAAGTGAGAGATAGAGAGAAACGAGAGGGGGAAGGATGGAGAAGCAGATAGGCGCTTCTCCTGTGTGCCCTGACTGGGAATCGAACCCAGGATGTCCATACACCAGGCTGACACTCTACCACTGAGCCAGCTGGTCAGGGCCTTGGCTAATTTTTTATCCATAACTTTCCTCTGTAATTAAATTGTACTCATGAAAATAATAGCTTTCTGTGATCCGAGTCACTCTGAGGAATTATAGAACTTGAGGGTGATTTGGTGAACCTCCAAAATTGATGTTGATTAGTACAGTCTTGAGGACTATATCCTCAAACTCTGAAGTTTGTCTAACTGAGTGATGCTCCTCTTCAGTTTACCCACAGCATTCTGTAACTGTCTCTATGACATCATCTAATACATTGTTTTTTTTGTTAGTTTTTATTTTTACTTTTTACTTATTTATTGATTTTAAAGAGAAAGAAAAGGAGAGAAATACATCAATTTGTAGTATCACCTATTTATGCATTCACTGACTGATTCTTATATGTTCTCTGATCGGGGATCAAACCCACATTGGTGTATCAGGACTATGCTCTAACCAACTGAGGTACCCAGCCAGGTTCTTTTTTTGTTTAGTTATGTTTTAATATATTTAATTCTGTACTGGCAAAAAAATGCTCAGCTAGCAGAAAAGGTTTTATGATGTGTGATTGTTTTATTAGCAATCATAGTATAGTAACATGTATGTTTCTCATATCTTGTGACTTAACCTGTTTAATCAGTTCTAGCAGTTTGTTGTAGAGTCTTTGGGATTTTCTACATACACTATTGTGTCATCTGTGAATGAAGACAATCTTACCTATTCTTTTTGCAATCTGAATGCATTTATTTATCTGCTTTACAGAAGGATTAAGAAGAGACATTCTTGCCTTCTTCCTGATCTTAGGGGGAAAGTATTTCATCTTTCATAGTTATGTTTAATGTTAGCTGTATGAAAGCATTGTTCAAGAATTTTCAGAAATACAGCAAACAAGGTTATACATCTTGATAGCAGAGTCCTTCATCTCTTCAATTGTTTTATATAAACCTCAAGTATGATATTAGACCCAAATATTTTGCAAGTTGGGAAACATCAGAGGCTGGAAGGAGAAATATAGAAATAGCAATAAAGATAGATAAACATAGAATGATAAAAGTGTGAATGATTCATCTGAATGACCTCAATCAAACTGATCTGGCAATGAGTTCTAACCAAGAAGGCATGGAGGGCCTGGACAGAAAATAATAAAAATCTAGACAATGCCCAGTGGCATTCCGTCAGCACAAAGAAAATCTTATCTCAAGATGAAAGTTAAGTGCTATCTTAAACTGAGAACTGGGAACAAGAGGCTCCCTGAACTGGCATTATCTTTGTGGAAAATACTGTTGGAAGGACTGGGACAGGATGTAGACATGCATTAAGGGAGGGCAAATCCCTTCAGTGTGAAAGTGGAGCTTGAAATATTACATTAGGGAAGTGTACTGGCTGCCCTGTCCATTAAATATTCATGTTAAAATCCTTGTCAATCAACAAGAACAACCTTGTCCCACTCAGATCCACTAAAGAGAAGCTGTGTAGGTTATTCAGCAAAGTGCAAGGGAAAAAGGACTTGGCTTTTGTTTTCTACAAGGATGCCAAAGATGTGTTTCTCCTCTGGTGTTGAAGGTCAAATTGTTCCCTGCCTTGCCAATCTTTTGACAAAATGCATCTGGAAGGCAGGGGAGTGTGGCTGCTGTTCTCAAATCTGGAAGTTCATGGAAATCAATTGTGGACCTTACTGAAATGCAGATTCTTGGGCTACCACTGTTCCCACCCCCCCACTGAATATGATTCAGTAGGTTGGGAAAGGAAATGGACATCAGGTGATTTGATATACGTGGTCTGCAGGCCATTTCTTGAGAAACAACGGGGTGGTTAAGAGCACTGGCTTCTGAGACAGTCTACATAGGTAGGTGCATGACCTTGGCAGTGTAAGCTAACTTGTAAGGGCCTAAATTTTCTTGCCTGAAGGATGGGAATAATAAATAATAGCACCTACATCCTCAGAGGGTTGTAGTGAGAATTGAGTGAGATAATGTGGTTGTAAAGTACCAATATGAAACACTCAAGAATGGTAGCTATTGTTATCTTGAATTCAAGCAAAAATAAATTATTTAACTCATAGTGGCTTCAAGGGCACCAGAAAGAACCTAAGGACCCACTGTACCTCACAACCCTAGTATAAATTGGAATGTAGCAAAGACTGAAATATCTCCATGGGGCTTTGGCTTGACACAGAAGCTGATACAGGAAGCTATGCTTCCCACAGAGAGGTGATGGGGTGACCTAGGGGTCCAAGAATGCACTGCTCTATTGGCCAAGTCGGCTTTAACAAAACCCTGACCACAGGGGTCTGTGTGACCTGAAACTTTCCTTACTTTGCTTCTGCCATGAAGGCCTGCAGGGAATGTTAGCAGTTCAGGAAGCTGTGCTGTGTGAAGGAAGGCACACTGACCCAATTTCCTGTTCTGCTCTCCCTCTTGGAAGCTGAGAGATTGTGCACATGTCAGGTCATTTCTGTCAATGTTACTTTCCTTAGCTCCCAAAATAAGGGCAGATCAGATATTTGTAAGTGGGCATTGTGGTTTAGCTCTTTGACACACAAGTCTCCTTTAGGGTTCCATAAGACTGTGGACTCCACAAAGCAGGAATTCTCTCCTGATTCACCAGTGAGCAAAATGAGCCTAAAAATCGTTAAGGGTTTGTTGGAAATTACAGGGATGCAAGGCTTACTCCTCCAGTGCTCTACATTACACCGCACATCACATGGGCCCTTGCTGCCAACCTGGAAGGGCGCAATAAGGAGTGAAGGATATTATAGATGTGAAAGCTCTTGGCACACTGTGATTTGAGAGCGCCAGCTCTCATCAGCCATACCCGGACATAAAGGTGGGAGTTTATTTATAGAAAGCTCGTTTGGCTTGGCACCGACATGCCACTGTATTTTAGAGAGAAGAATATCAATGTCATAAGTGCTTAATATATTGAGAGTTCTTCAGTCTATTACATGGGAAATGTATGCTGTCATCATCATCGTCATTGTTATCATCTTCATTGTAATTAATACCATTGTTCATAACATTATACTGGCATACTGTGTACCAAGGCCTTGTATAAGGCTTTATATATAACATCACATGTATCCACACCAGTGTCAAGTGAGTATTTAAAAATCACCTATTATTATTTACCCATTATATAGAAGAAACTAAAGAACAGAGTTTAAATACTTGACTATAATTTATGTATAACAAATTATGAGCCGAGTTATATTTAACATAAAGTTAAACATTTATTAAAAATTTTCTTATCCTACTTTATAGCCATGTCTCTGCAAAAGAAAACCTTGTGAACAGGGACACGGGCTTTACATAACAATGAGAGAAGGACTTGCGACCCGGCAGATGGCTGTGCTGGCTCACTGTCTTGTAAACATGACACCACTAATGGAGGACGTCCCAAACTGAACCCTTGGGGAAGCTTTGAAAAAATACAGATTCTCGGGCAAATGTCTCCATGAACTCATGGCCCCACCCCCTGCCGCACCTCCCTTCTACTGGGCTGGTTGATTGTTCCAAGTCTCCGTGTCCCAGCAATCATGGCACCTGGCACCTTGCCTCTTCTTTGCTTAAAAGGCTCAGGAAGCAGAAGCTTCGGCTACTTCTTCTTCCTTAAACATCACTATTACTTTTCTCATTACCTTTGTTAGGTTTAATTGACATTTTTTCCCATTTTTATGCTGTTGAAAATGACAAAACAAAAATAATTTAACCTGACCTGTGGTGGCACAGTGGATAAAGCATCAACCTGGAATGCTGAGGTGACCAGTTTAAAACCCTGAGCTTGTCTGGTCAAGACATGTACGAGAAGCAGCTATGAGTTGATGCTTCTTGCTCCTCCCCTTAGCCTTTCTTTCTCTCTCTCCTCCCTAAAATCAATAAATAAAAATCTTTAAGAAATAATAATAATTTAGTAACAAGTTTGGTGTCTTTTATTCAAGGGAAAATCATTGTGGGTTGGGAGGATAGTACCTCATAAGCAGGGAGCAGTCTTCCCGAGGGGTTTGGGGCCAGAAGTGAGTAGAAGAGGTAATTGGGCTGTGAGGTCGGAGGTTTCCTGGCAAGGCTAGCAGGTATTGATTTCTAGGGTAAGGCAAACTAGCTAAAGCTAAGTTGGAGAATTGTGCTAGTGTTTCCTTGCCTGTGAGGTGTTTCCTTTAATTTCGGATTCACTTAGGTTTAGATTTGTAGTGTGGGCTGGGCCGCTGTGTTGACCTCCACTTTGGGGGTCTCAATTAATGAATTAACTTTATCAATACATAGTGCTATGTAAATGTAGCTTCAAATCACACTTTTAGCAAAATCGTGTCCCCCAAGCTCCTGCTATAGAATTCCTGGAGATGTCTGCAGAGTCCCTCCTCTTCTCTGGCTTCATTCTGCTTCTAAAGTCAATATATCACCCCCTTTCCCATGCTTCTGCTTGGCTCACCCACTGGACTGTGTTTCTTCCCTACTTAGCTCCTCTGCCTTCTCCAGAGTCTCCGAGCCTCCCATCCCCCCACCCCACCCCCATTGTCTCATTTGCTGCTCTCTCTAAACTGGCTCTCTACCCTCTGTCCATGACTCACAGGGGACCCACTTTCTCTTGTTTTCAGCTGGACCTAAACCAAGACCATGAGACAGTTTCTCTGGTGGTGATATAGTTCAGATCAGGTGCAAACCATAGTTACCACCTGAAACAGCTGCCCTCAGTGCTTGCAGGCCTTGCCAATGGGTTTGTAAGGTACCTTTCCTTGATGTTAGCAGGTTTCATTAAATTATTTCCCTATGACACTGAAATAAATTCCTGAGGTGTGTAGGCACAGCAGCAGTGAGAAATTTTTATGGAGGAGGTTCGGGATAGTTGGAAGACTGGTAAAGGACACAGGAAGTGAAAATAAAATTTACTGAGTATATACACTGCTCACAAAAATTAGGGGATCAGATAATGTGCAGATTCTCCAGTACTTTCAGCCTTTTGTATAGTGCATTTTCACCAATGAAATAAAAATTGGGTTTGCATCTCATTTGCATAATCAAGCAACTTTCTTTGACTTGTTATTTGCTTTTCTGATGTTCTTGTTTAACAACAACAAAAAAATCAAATGCTTCTTTTTTTATCGCTTCATATTCATTTGAAAATATCCCCTAATTTTTGTGAGCAGTGTGTATATATATCGAAGGAAGGAGATTTTGGTGTGTTATGCTATTAAGTACTCACACCACTTAAGAGATATGTTGTTATTCCTGTTGTATAAATAAAGATCCTGAGATATAGAGAAGTTAAATACTTTGTCCTAGGTCAAACAATACATGAGTAACTGGACCAGGACTAAAATCCACACTTTGGAGTTGGCTCCAAAGTCCAACACTCTTTTCCATGAGATCATAATTCCTGAGACGACTATGGTATTTTTAACCTTCTCAGATAATCCCATTAGGAGGCTAAACCTTCCCTATGCTGGGCTTCAGTTTAGAATTTCCTCTCCTTTTGGTGCCACAGAGCCGAAGAAAGACGTCCTTTTGAAATATAGCTTCTCCCTCAGATGATTTGTAATGTTTGAGGCAAAGCATAAGCATTTGCCTGATTCCTGAGCACGAATCACTGACAACCTGCAGAGGTCACGTGGTGCTGCGGAACCTGGTGTCTCCTGCACGGGCCTGGGCTAGAGCCATGTTTTGCCACCAACTGGCTCTAATAAGCTGCAGCAGCTCGGTGCTTTAGGCCACTGCTGTTGTTACAAAAGTCTTTTATGGATCTACTTTTTAATCTTTCTAATTGGGCTTTATGATTTTATAAAGGTTGAATTTGGTTGGCAGTAAAACCCAGTCCTATTCTTTAGAGAAGGCTGGTTGTGTAGAGCTGTCCATTTATCAGGAAATCTTTTTTTCACACTCCAGCTCTGTCTGTTGTTAACCAAATGAGAACCACGGAAGAGACAGAAAATTTTAAAAGAGAAGACAGGAAGGGTGAGTCAAACAGTAACACCAGACTGAGCTCTTGCTTTTAGCAGATAATCCCCAATAATCCACATGAGGCAAGAATAAAATGCCATAGTTATTAAGTGCCCTGAGGTTCTTGCTTTTAATCCCCGTTTCCTTAAAAAGTTATCTGTTCCATATGCACAAGCCACTTCCTACCATCCTCCACTCCCTCCTCACCATCCGCTCCCCAGTGCCAGAGAGATTCATTTATTCAAGGATTTATTTAGTGTCAATCAACAGTCCATCTGCCTTTGCATTAAAAAAATTAAAAAGCAAAATATGGTCCCTTTCTGTTCTTTCAACACAGGAACGAACACCCTTCCCCCACACTCCTCACTCTCATGCTTCCTTTTTCAATTCTTAAGTGTGTAAGAAATTCCTTGCTTCACCTGCCCTTCCTAAATTTACCAAATCTAGGCTTTGTTCGTAGGCCTCTAAAATTTACTCCTTCAGAAACTCAGGTTTTTGAGGAGTGAGGTTGGGCCCTAGCCGCATTTTGTAAAGCAACTTCTTTGAGAGCCTTTTCCACCTGTGAAGTCTTTTCAAAAGTCTTTATGATTCTGGATAAACACCAGGATGCAGGCTGCCAGACCCTACACCAGCCCTCCCCTCGCCATAGGTCATTTTCCCTTTCTTTGAGGGCTATTTGCATGAATATTGCTTGAGAATTTTGCAAAGAGATGATTAAAATTCAACAGCAACACTAAGTGGTGATTAAAACAAGAAAATGAATAAATGTCATGAGCAAGGACTGAAGGTGAAGTCAGTGAAATTACTGATTTTGATAAAACAAAAGAGCCTTACTTTGAATCAGGGGAATTAATCCACCTAGGACCATTTCATTGCTAAATTTCCAAGAAAAAAAAAGTGATATGGACACCTGAGAGCAGCGGAAATGTTAAGGCAGATGCAACATCATGAGAGTCTAGAAAAGATGAAGGACGGGGTGGGTGAGCCTGTGGATACACAGGAGAGAGCAGAATGGTCAGTACTGGTGTTTGCCAGGTCTGGCTGGCCACAGGACCACCTGCATCAGCAATTCCCAGGAAGTTTATTTAAAATGCAGATACCCCAGATAGATTGACTCAGAGCCCCTGGGGGTGGGCCCCAGCCTCCAGAGTTTAACTTTCCAGGCATTGAAGTTTGAAAATCATTGCTTTAGAACTGGTGGAACCAGTCCTACCTGTTGCCACATGGATTTCAAAAGAGATGATCATTCACTGATTATAGCAAATGAATGTACTCTAAACTGTTTTATGTGAGTGCCTGGTTAGCACCTGGACAGCATCACTGAGGCCCCCATTCAGCCAGCAGAAGGTGGCCACGTGGAACCTCAGATTCTGACCAGCTCCTCTTACATCTTTCCTCCGTTTCCTTTCTCTCTATTGTACACTGAAAAGTATTTCTTAGAGTCTTTTTTTTCCCAAATCAGCAAAATATAAAAACAAATAAAACCAAAAATATTTTGGTGATCAACATAGGACTGCCTACTTTATATTTTGCCAAGTAAGGACATTGAAACATAGTAACTATTATCTATTATCATCATGTTGTATAAAACAAAAAACATCTTAGCACTAATTTCAAAAAAGAGAAAGCATATGTGAATTGGTCTATGAAATTCACTGTCTTATCATTATTTTTCTTTATGTTGTCATTTTTAAGAACTACTGGTGTAGAATGCTGAATTTATCCGAAGGCAATGAAACTTGATGCATTGGAATGGATTAATTGAAGATATCATTGGCTCAGAAAGAGTTACCTTCTCTGCCCATGGAGAGGAAAGGACACTTGAGGAGGTGGGTTCGAGCTGGATCTTGAGTGCTGGGCAGGATTTTCACATTTCAGGGTCATTTTACAGAGATGAGATAGCAGGAGTCTAGCCATGGAGATGGGAGTAGGGTATGCAGGGAACAAGAGATGTTCTGGGTCTCTCAGACTTAGTTTGGAGAAGAGACGAGTCGAACACAGAAAGGGTCTTTCCAATTATCTGGACTGATCACCATGTGCCGGCATCATTCTTGTAGGTCCCATTTAATTTTCATAGGAATCCTACAAGGTGGAATTCTACCTTACCAATATGTCCAATGAAACACAGAGAGATTAAATTCTTTGTCTGAGACCACAGTTGTATGGATCTGAATTGAAACATTCCCAAGTCTGACTCCAAAGTGCATGCTCTTTCCCTGTACTAACTTCCTCTATTGACTTTGAGTGACAGGATAATTATGGTTGGCATTTACATTCAGTACTTCCTATGTGCCAGAAACTGTACAAAGCACTTTACATCCATCAGCTCATTTACTTTTAGAATAAGCCTGTGAGGTAAGTATTCTTGTTACCACTTACAGATAAGGAACTGAAGCCCAGAGAAGTTCGGCAACCTTACAGAGCCAGGATTTAAACCTAGGACTCTGATTCTGGAGCCCAGGCTCTTAACCACTCTTGGGATTTCCTCTACTGTGGAAAAGATTCTGAACTGATGTCACAGAATCCAGGTGCCATATACACTAATGTGTGTGTGTGTGCGTGTATGTGTGTGTGTATATGTATATATATGTATATATATAATTATATATATTTATATTTATATGTATGTGCTGAATATAGATATATATAGATATATATATATTTAAATGAGGTTAGTGACAGATCAGGGAAAAATTTTTTCTTAATCTTTAACTCCTCAATCTTCCCCATCTTCTCCTAGCTCCTCTCCTGCCTCAGACACACAACTATATAGTATTTTACTATATATGGGAACTCCTTCAACTAGTGGTCTCCCCTGACCAGGGGTAGTAAAGGAGACCTGAGTAAGGCCCCTGGCAATGGCTAGGGCCCCAAGTCATCAGGGGCAAATTGAGGTTTGGTGGAATTGGTAGGGGCAGGCCAAGGGGAGAAGACAGAGTTCTACTGACAGGGACAAAAGACAGTTCTTGCAATACTGATGACTGGAAAGTGGGTCACAGTTGCATTAGCCTCAGGTCAATTGTTATGGTATTAAAAAAACCTCATCTCACACTAATCCTTCTTTGATTTAGAAGACACTGGTTCTCTCAGGGGTGTCTATACACAAATAGGAAAACATTCAGCCTAAGTTTGCAGTTTTTAGTACGTTTAATTAGCATTTATTGAGCACTTATTACATGTCAAGCACAAGGAATATTGAAGGGTTTGTGGGATTTTCTTTGTCCCACTAGGATGACCAACCAGCTCTTGTTTGGAACTGTCCCAGTTTTAGCACTGAATGTCCCATGCCCCAAGAAACCCCTCAATCTTGGACAATGGTTAGTCACTCTAATAGGTGACTAACACAGGGTCTGTGCTCACAAGGAACTCACAATCCAGAAATGATGGAGGAAAATACCCAAGTCACTTATGACAACCCGAAGGTTTAGGTGCGCTGTTTCATGCAGGAAAGAATGGCAGTCTGATATATTTACCGAAATCACTAATAGCATAATACAGAAGTGATTTCCATTCATTATAAACTCTGAGCATTAGCTCATTAGTAGATTGCACTATGAAATGGAAGTCATGGAAGAATTTATCATTCAAGCAATGTTTTATTTTTGTCTGAAATAAACTGTCTTTTCCTTTTGGAATAAATTCTCCTTTCACTCTGATAGTGATCCAATCTTTACGATTATTTTTTCACTGATTATATATAGGCATTGTCTCCACCAGAGTTGTGCAAAAGAAATATAAGGCAAACCATATAGGTACAAAATTTTCAAGTAGCCACATTAAAAAAGTAAAAAGAAACAGCTGAAATTAATTTTAATAATATAGTATGTTCAATCAAAATATATTAATCAAATATATTTAAATTCAACAGTTCAAATGCTATAGAGATATTTACCTGAAACCTGTTTACTGGATCAATTTAATTTTGATTAAATTGCATTACATTTAATTTTCTAAATAAAATTATTTAAAAAAAATAAAATACTGTTTTAGGCCCTGGCAGGTTGGCTCAGTGGTAGAGCATCAGCCTGATGTGTGGTTGTCCTGGTTTGATTCCTGGTCATGGTACACAGGGATAGTGACCAACTGCTTCTCCACCTCTCCTCCTCCCCCCTTCTCTCTCTTCCTCTCCTATAGCCATGGGTCGATTGGTTCGAGAGCATCAGTCCAGGCACTAAGGATGGTTCCCTTGAGCCTCTGCCTCAGGTGCTAAAAATAGCTCAACTGTGAGCATGGCCCCAGATGGGCAGAGTGTGGGCCCCAGACAGGGGTTGCCAGATGGACCCTGGTTGGGGCACATGTGGGAGTCTGTCTCTAACTCCCCTCCTCTCCTTAAAAAAATAAAATTAAATAAAAACAAAAATAAAATACTGTTTTAATATGATCAATGTTAATTAGTAATGAGATGATTTATTTTAAACTAAATCTTCAAAATCCAGAGTGGCTATATTTCAAGTGCTCAACCATGAGTTATTAGTAAAGTAATTATAGCTTTGGACACCACAGTTCCACACATAGCCATGTATAGAATAGAAACAATTAGTTTGAGCACTGAAGCAAAAACTCTTTGCCTAAGTAAATGGACAAATTTGAAGAAAAGTACTTACTTCTGCGTAAGTTTTTGACTCTTAACCACACTGGCCCTGGCTGATAGGCTCAGTGCTAGAGCGTTGGCCCAGCATGTGGATGTCCTGGGTTTGATTTCTGGTCAGGGGACACAGGAGAAATGCCCATCTTCTTCTTCACCCTACCCTTTCACTTCTCTCTTTATCTCTTTCTCCCCTTCTGCAGCTATGACTCAATTACAGCAAGTTGGCCCTGGGTGCTAAGGATAGCTCCATGGCCTCCACCTCAGGTGGTAAAAATGGCTCCAGTAGAAATGGAGCAAGGGCCCCAGATAGGGAGAGCATCACCCCCTAATGGGCTTGCTGGGTAGATACTGGTCAGGGTGCATGTGGGAGTCTGTCTCTGCCTCCTCTCCTCTCACTAAATTAAAATAATAATAATAATAATAATTTAGACCATACTGGCACACGCAAAGGAGAAAACTGCCGGCACAGAACCACGTGTTCTTCCTTAACCGTGGGAACCACACTGAGCACCTTGTGAGGAGGCCATTCTTAGGCCTGGTTTCACAACATCCCCAGGTGTTTCCAGTTATCTCTAAGGGGTTTCATGAAATATGCAAAACAAAATAGAATTTAAATTCTTGGATCCATTAAAACCAATTATTGTATGTTCCTCATGGTATGTTCCTGAGATGAGAAGGGAGATTTATGAAACCCAGCAAACAATGGACTGATGTTGTAACTCCGAACAGGCGGCAAAACAAAAATAACATGACAGAGATGACAGTGTCACCAGGGGAAACCACTGGGTTGGGTTTAGAAAACCCAATACTCCCTCAGCCTGCTTTGCCAAATGATTTATCTACTCAATAATGCTGAATGAACATTCCACCTTTCCCTCTGTTACAAATGTTAGACTCTCCCCTTTTGTTTACTTATAAGTATTTCCACTATTTTTGCCCATTGTCCCTCAAGATAACTGCACCCTTACTCTATTTTTTCATTTTGCAAACAGTTACTGAGTCTTCCTAAAAGTTTCTTTTTTTTTTTTTCATTGCGACACCTTAGTTGTTCATTGATTGTTTTCTCATATGTGCCTTGACCGCAGGCCTTCAGCAGACCGAGTAACCCCTTGCTCGAGCCAGTGACCTTGGGTCCAAGCTGGTGAGCTTTTTGCTCAAGCCAGATGAGGCCCCGCTCAAGCTGGCGACCTCAGGGTCTCGAACCTGGGTCCTCCACATCCCAGTCTGACGCTCTATCCACTGCACCACTGCCTGGTCAGGCCCTAAAAGTTTCTGAAAGGAGGTTCTATACAAAAGGTCAAGGAAGTCTCGCAGGCATTTCCAAACTACAGCCCTCAGGCTGCATGCGGCCCTCTGAGGCCATTTATCTCCCCCCCCCCCCCCGCCGCACTTCTGGAAGGGGCACCTCTTTCATTGGTGGTCAGTGAGAGGAGCACTGTATGTGGCGGCCCTCCAACGGTCTGAGGGACAGTGAACTGGCCCCTTGTGTAAAAAGTTTGGGGACCCCTGATTAGAGAGCTATGAAATCAGTTCTGGGTCTGTCTTAACTAAGGATTAGCCCAGGGAGGTATGGACTTTTTTTTTTTTTACTTATTTTAAATTTATATTTAGATTTTAGTTTTTTATTATGTTTAATTGAATTTATTTGGGCACTTGAAACCTGTGTAATCATGTTAACCAAGGATAGACTTTAAAGTAGGTTCAGGAAGGCTCAGCAAACAGGCTGAGCCCCAGGGAGCAAACGTGTTGAACTTCTAGAACTTCTATCAATTAACAATGTCTATGTCAGTTAATATCTCAGAAGCTGGCCCTGGCTGGTTGGCTCAGTGGTAGAGCGTCGGCCTGGCTTGCAGAAGGCCCGGGTTCAATTCCCGGCCAGGGCACACAGGAGAAGCGCCCATCTGCTTCTCCACCCCTCCTCTTCTCCTTCCTCTCTGTCTCTCTCTTCCCCTCCCACAGCCAAGGCTCCATTGGAGCAAAGATGGCCCGGGCGCTGGGGATGGCTCCTTGGCCTCTGCCACAGGCGCTGGAGTGGCTCTGGTCGCAACAGAGCGACGCCTCGGAGGGGCAGAGCATCGCCCCCTGGTGGGCAGAGCATCGCCCCTGGTAGGCGTGCCGGGTGGATCTCGGTTGGGCGCATGCGGGAGTCTGTCTGACTGTCTCTCCCCGTTTCCAGCTTCAGAAAAATACAAAAAAAAAAAAAAAAATCTCAGAAGCTTGTGGTTGGCCTGGGACAACCCCCCTTCTCCAAACACACACACACACACACACACACACACACACACACACACACTGAACAGAAGCAGGCAGGGCAGGAATGAACCTGGAAGAGAAGCAACTTTTTTTTTACTTTAATACATTTTTCTCCTAAGCTAGCCTTGACCTGCCTTCAAAGTAATCTCAGTGACACCTTTGACACCATTCCTTTCTTCTTTTTATTTATTCATTAAATAATGTTGAACACCAACTAGATGCCAGGTGTATTTGTGCTAGGGATAAAAAGTGAATATGACACAATCCTCTGGAGTCTAGGTGGGGGAATCATTAATGGGCACATGTGTTAGGATCTGGCACGTGCAATGGCAAAGACAAACTGGGGAAGTGCGGGAGGGTCCCCTAACCAGTAATTCAGAGTTTAGAAACCAGAGAGCTGAGAAGAGGAACACCCCTCCACCACTCCCCTGGATTTTCAGAACTATTCAGGAGGGCTTTCAACTTCCACAGCTAATGGGAATTGGAGCACGACATATGAGGCAGATGCTTGGCAATTTTACCTGGATTTTGAGGGTCAAGGAGACCCCCAGCTGACATCTTGTAATGCTGAGATGGCAGACACAACTGGAAGCAAGTGACTTTAGTGTGTGTGTGCCCGTGTGTAATATTTGGCCAAGGAAACCTCAGAGTGGCAAGAAGGGCCCCAGTAGCAGAGGCTATTCCTTGATTTCTAGATCAGAGTTTCTGTTGGAATTGGTGTATCCTTAAACATCATTTTTTCTTTTCTCAAAATCCTTCCTTTATTTTTAAACTTTTTTTGAGAGAGAGAGGGAGAGAGAAGGAGGAGAGATGAGAAGCATCAACTCATAGTTGCTTCCTTTTAGTTGTGTTAATTGATTGCTTCTCATACGTGCCTTGATGGAGGGGAGGGGAGGGGGGCTCAGGATGAGCTAGCAACCGCTTGCTCAAGGCAGCAACCTTGGGCTCAATCCAGTGACCTTGGGCTCATGTCAATGATCTTACTCTCAAGCCAGCAACCTCAGGATTTTGAACCAAGGACCTTGACCAGTCAGGATCAAAATTTTTCCTTTAAGGATGGAAAAGTCTGAGCTCTAGAGCAATGCAATGATGTGCTGTCAGGCGCTATGACAGGATCCCACGTGTTTCTGACTCCTTGGGTCCCTCTTCCCATTATGCTGCCTATCTGACCAGCTCTGTGAACAGTTAGGGCAGCACAGCTATAGACAAAGGAAGACCTTAACTAAGCCCACTTTAGTAAATTCAGACAACACAGGCAAAGGCCCTCCACTTTGTGAGCATGCCCTGTGTAATTGTTCATAGTGCCCTTGCCTTCTGGCTGGAGAGCTTTGTCTCTTGTTAGGGTTGCATCCCAGCCCCGGCAGTGAGGGGTGCTCTGTCACTGCTGATTGACGGAGTGGTGAGAGCACCTCCATCCAGCTCTAGTCATAGAAACCTGGGCTGAAGCTGAGGCTTCTTCTCACCCCCAGGAGTGATGGCACTAATGCCCATACTCAGATGGCCCTCTGCTATTTCCAAACCTATTCACATGCTTCACTACATTCAATCTCAAGTATCCCTGCAGGGTGAACATTTGCCTGAGCATAAAGGAAGCCTGAAAATTTCTAGACTTCTCTTTTGCACTTTTATTCAAACCCACAAAGCCTGAAAAACCAATAAGTTGCTTTGTGTTATATAGACTCTGAGGGAATTGCATCATTTCCCCAGTGTAAGATTGATTCCTAAATATACTGCTCACAAAAATTAGGGGATATTTCCAAATGAATATGAAGTGATAAAAAAAGCATTTGATTTTTTTTTATTAAACAAAGAACATCAGAAAAGCAAACGACAAGTCAAAGAAAGTTGTTTGATTATGCAAATGAGATGCCAAACCAACTTTTATTTCATTGGTGAATATGCACTATACAAAAGGCTGAAAGTACTGGAGTATCTGCATGTTCCCTGATCCCTTAATTTATGTGAGCAGTGTATATGGTATTAAAGGGGCCATCCTTTCTGCAGTTGTCTGTAGAGCTGTAATTCATCTTTCCTGGGGACACTCAGCCCAGACTTAAGGGCACTTGGTGAGCACAAATACAGCTTTCTTACAAGCCTCTGGGTCTGGGAATGCCAAGAAGTTTCAGCCCAGCACAGACTCGGGTTCCCTCCTTCCTCATATCTGACTGGAAGCTCCCTGAGGGGAAGAACCACATCTATGCCGGTCAATTCTGCAATCCCAGGACCTAGCATTTTCTGTGGATTGATGGGTGGATATGGATGGATTAATGAAACTTCAATGAATCGTCTAGTTTAGAGAAGATTTGAGTCCTCCCTCTTTTGCTATTCTGATTGATTTCTTCACATAAAACTGTTAAAATGACCAGCAGAAAGTAGTGCATTAGCTGATTCAGAAAGCAGTTAAGAAGGCCAGAAAGGAGAGAGTTTCTCATAAGGAATTTCTGCATAAAGAAAGAAACCTAGAGGAAAGGTAATGTTAAAAATGCACATGAATATGTTTGAGCACCAAGTACTTTTTCATATTTTATTCTCACAAAAAAAAATCCTGATAGAAAGGGCATCAATTTAGTAAATATTTCTCGATGTAGGTTACTTTGCTGAATATTATTCATGCATCATCTCATTTAAAATTCACAACTTAATTAGGACAACCCTATTATTGTCTCCATTTTATAGAGGAGGCTTAGAGAGAGAAACATTTAGGATGTGATAGTTTCAAGAACTGAACCTAATTTTAAAGCATATGCTTTTAACTGCTATAATTTATGATGAGGCACGTAATTTGATTTGATTTTTTTTCTTGTTTATTTATTTATTTTGTTCTTTTCCAAGTAAGAGGAGGGAAGACAGAGAGATAGACTTCTGCATGTGCCCCAACCAGTACCCAACCTGCAACCCCAGTCTAGGGCCGATGCTCTGCCCATCTGTGGCCATGCTAACAAATGAGCTATTTTTAGCACCTGAGGCAGAAGCTCTATGGAGCCATCTCAGCCCCCTGGGGCCAATGCACTCAAACCAATCGAGCCATGGCTGCAGGAGGGGAAGAGAGAGAGACAGAGAAGAGAGAGACAGAAGGGGAGAGGGAGAGGGGTGGAGAAGCAGGTGGTCACTTCTCCTGTGTGCTGACTGTGAATTGAACCCAGTACATCCACATGCCAGGCCGATGCTCAACCACTGAGTCAACCAGCTAAGGCCTGATTTTCTTTCAGAGTGATGAAGAAACTGAAGCTTAGGAATTCTCCTCAAGCCAGTAAGTGGTAGAGCCAGGACTCCAACTTAAGTTGGCCTGACTTTAAGTCCTGCCCTCTTTCCAACTCTCCTAGCTCTCTTCTCCTTTGACATGCTCAGTGGCTATAAGGCAGACCACCAAAAGTGACTTTCAATGGGTACAGAAAGAACAATTTTGACCAGAAACTTGGCAATGCTGTCTGATACACATTTAAAGAAAAAAGAAAAAAAAAAGAAAAAAGATTTATCTAAGGGCTGGGAAGCACTGAATTGTCCAAACAAAATAAAAGTAGGTTCTTGTGGGATGATTTTAAAAATGATTTAAATTCTGTTTTTTAAAACTATTTTATTGAATAAGAGTTTTGTGCTCTTGGTATAGCATTCAAACTGTACAAAAGGGTTAATAGTGAAAAGTAATTCTGCTCTTCCTTATGCTTCAGGTCCCCTCTCATGGCACTGGTCAGCACTCCAACACTCCTGGTGGATGTGTGGGTCATAAGCTTGGCGAGCCCTACCCTCCAATCCACACACATGCTTGCGAGCAGAAGGTAGGGGAAAGAGGAAGGAGGAGATGGAATGAACAGCATCTGCCACCTATTGGCTTCTTCTGTAGAGACAAAGAGGCCAAGACGTTATAACTATTGGGGGGCACTAGTGAGATCCTGAACCCCAGCCTAGCTGGTTTGGGTAGGCCCTTCCCCTCCCCTCTGCCTAGTTCAGGGCTAGGACTGGGAGCTTTGGGAGCATCGAGAGTTCACTGCTGCTGGGAACATTGGTGGTCTCCTGATTGACAGTCACCTCAAGACCCGAGCCCTTCAGACACAAGATGAGGAAGAGGGCTGAGGCATGTGGTAACAGTAGCTAACCAATTTAGTGTGAAACATGTCCCCTCTGGGGACATTTTCAGGGTTTGGACTGAGGTTACACTTCTAAATGAATGGAGGCGATCAGGCAGTAGATATAGATCTATGATAATGTTACCACTTAGTGCTTGCTTTAGGATACTGTGCTCTATCGAGCAATGTGAATTACATTTCAGCCATGCATGAGAACTCCTCAAAGTGAAACAGCTTTGAGTGCATTACTCACCTCCACTCTTAGCTTGTTGGGGACAGTAATCAGAACCCAGTGTCTACTCCTGTTGCCTGAGCCTACTAACCCATAGTCACATGTGAGTGCATCTCCATCCATGTTGGCCAGGCTGGTGTCCGATTGGTAAACCCTGCTGGGAGCGCTGCTGACTGGAACATGGCATCCAGGCCGATGGCCAGATGCCCGGTGACACGACCTTTGGCAGGGAGATGATTCCTTCAACACTTTTTTCAGTAAGACAGGCACTGGCAAGCGTTGCCCAGGGCAGTGTCTGTAGACCTGGAACCTGCAGACATCGATGAAGTTCACACTGGCACTGCTGCTAGCTCTTCTGCCCAGAGCAGTTGTCACAGGCAAGGAAAATCCTGCCAATAACTGTGCCTGTGGACACTGCACCATTGGCAAGGGGATCATTGACCGTGTCTTAGACCTAATTAAGAAACTGGTCGACCAGTGCACAAGTCTTCAGGGGTTCCTGGTTATCTACATCTTTGGAGGGACCTCCCTGCTGATGGAACATTTCTTTGTCAATTATGGCAAGAAGCCTAAGATAGAGTTCTCTGTTTAGGCAGCCCCTCAGGTTTCCACGGTTGAGATAACGAGGGCATCTGTTGTAGAAACCTCAATACAGGGTGGGGTAACAGTAGGTTGACAGTTGTTCATATGGAAAATAATACAATAATTAATAAATGATAAAACAAGAATAAACTCTGTTTTGTGTACTCACAACTGTAAATCTACTTTTGCCCAACCCTGTATTGAGTGTCCAATCTACACTAATCTTAACAGCTTTATTAGCCAAATTATATCCCCCATCATGGCTTCCCTCAGATTTCATGGTACCCTGAATCTTGATCTGACCAAATTCCAGACCAACCTGGTGCCCTAACCCTACATTCACTTCTCTTTGGCCACATATGCCCCATCATCTCTGCTGAGAAAGCTTACCAAGAACAGCTTCCTGTAGCAGAGATCACAACGCAAGCTTGGAGTTAGCCAGATGGTGAAATATGACCCTTGCCATGGCTTGCTCCTGCCTGTTGTATCATGGTGATGTGGTCTCCAAGGATGTCAATGCTGCTATTGCCACCATCAAGATCAAGTGTATTATCCAGTTTGTGGATTGATGCCCCCCTGGCTTCAAAGTTGGCATTAATTACCAGCCTCCTATTATGGTACCTGGTGGAGACCTGGCCAAAGTACAATAAGCTATGTGCTTGCTGAGCAACCATGTAAGTACTGCTGAGGTCTGGGCTCGCCTGGACCACAGTATGGCCTGAGTATGCCAAGCCTGTAACTTTGTGGTACATGGCAAGAGCATGGAGGAAGGAGAGTTTTTGTAAGCCTGTGAGGGCAAGGCTGTCCTTGAGGAAGATTATAAGAAGGTTGGTGTGGATTCTGTCGAAAGAGAGGGGAAGGAGAAAAATAGGAATACCAATTACCATTCCTTTCAGCCCTGCAACATGTCAGACTCAGAACTTCAGGTTCTTCAGCTGACAGGCGTTAAAGCTTTCTGGTTAGATTATCTTCACTTATACCTGTGGTCATATCTGTTCTTTTCATGTGTACCTGTAAGATTTTTCCCTCACATCTCAGAGTGGAAGCATTGAGAAAAAAAAAAATGACATCGCTTTGGCTGGCCCAGTATTTGTCTTGTTGAGGGTTGGTGAAAATGGAGGACAGGGAGGAAATAACAATGAAGAGAAATCTTTCTTCGTTCCCAGATTGTGGGTAGCTTAAGGATTCCATTTAGCAACAGAAAATGTCCTGTGATTGTCATTGACAACCTAGAAGAAGCCCTCAAGATCATTTCATCCAAATATTTCCCATTTGCAGCCTGGCTGAGGGTGTAGTGACACACCATGCAAAGTCACACAGGCCCTACCAGCATCACCTGGCTGAGCAGACCTGCTGGAGACCCATTAGATGGGCAGGCGGAGGGTCCATCCCAGTGGGTCACAGCCTGGCCGGAGCTTCCTCACAGCCTTGTTAGTCCTTGTCAGTGTGTTCATTGTCTCTAGGTTCCAGGGTTGGAAAATCAGGGTCTTTAAGTCTAAAAACACCACAACCCATTCTTTACTTCCAAGCAGTATCTCAGAGGCCTCATGGAATGGGTTTATGATCCCCAAATTGCTGAGATTGATTTGTAATAAAGGAAGTTACTAATTTATAAGGTTGACATAGTATATTCTAGAATCTCTTTGCAAAGTAGTAGGCGACCTTGTGAAATCAAAAACATAATAAGAAAATTGCCTAATAGGCAGAAAATTATACAGGAGGAAGAATAGGCCTAGTAAAATGTATTCAATATTGGGGCTGGGAAAAATCTATTGTTACTCTCACCCCTTTTTTTCATGGGAAAAGTTATATCTTGAGTTTGCATTTTATCTCACTGTTATTAGCTATGTGACTTTAAACAAATTGTTTAACTTTCTGAGACGTCTTTTCTTTATAGATCCAGTGGGGCTACCTACCAAATACAGTCTCTTTCTCAGATGGTGTGAGATACACTGAGATTTGGCTTCTCAAATACTGTTAAGTGGACTGTAATTTTCATTAGTCCTTTGTTAGATGAAAAGGACAGTGTAGTAAGTTTTCATCATGCTAAATCCATCAAAATATTTAATGTTAAAATACTCTTTATTTCATTAAATTATGGTGATGAGCTATCATCTTTTTTAAAAATGCCCTTACTTAGCTGTACAGTATACGAAGTTGTTCTCTTAATATGTTACTTAGAATTTGTGCCTGCACAGGCACAAATATTACAATTTAGCCCCTCTAAAAAGTACAGAGATATAGCCTCTTTTGCCTTCTGGTCTTCTATTTGGTTAGTGGTTTCTGTGAATTTAGAAATAAAAACAAATTTCTAAAACATAAAATTTTAATGTTACTCAGCTTTATACTTCTATTCTGTCCCAAGAGGGAATGTTAACACTTGATGGAGTCTAGTTTTTTTGTGGCATTTTCTTCCTCATCTGCCTACCATATCTATCTTTGTCACCCTTCTTTGACTAGTCTAGTGTCTGGTGGCTTGGGTTATATAAGAACTTTAACAGGGACACAGATATGACTGAACCTGTTGGGAGTCCCTAGCTCCTGTTTGGGAGGTTTTTCCAATGGACAAAGCCAGGAGAAGGGAGCTTAGGAGCCAGCATAGCAAGCTCAAGGGTCAGAAAATTACAGAACTAGCAGGACTGATGGATGTGGCTGCTGAGGAAGACTTCAGCCTGTGGCTTTATATGAAGAGAGAAAGGAAAGTAAGAGGGAGGAAAGAAGGGAAAGAAAGAAAAGAATTATTTTCTGAGCCAGGAAAGTTCTTTAAATAAAAAATTCATATGACCCTTTGGAGAAAAAGAACAAAAACAAAGACTAACAGTTAAAATGTGGGAGCTGGATGGTGAGCAACACCTGTTGTACTTAGAAGCAGAGCTATTTAAATAGCAGCACCCAGGGCAGCACTTCAGGCACACACAAGCTGTTATTCTGCTCCAGAAACCTGAGTAGAAGGGAAAGAAGAAGGAAAAAGAGCCTTGGAGAAACAGCTAAAGCCCAGGTTGCGGGGAATGAGGATGCAAGCCTTAGGTACCTAGTAACTTGGGTGAGTGCATGCTGGAATAGGAGCCCTCACTCCATCCCTCTTCTCCCTCTCTACTTCAGTTCTGAGCCAGCCAGCCAAAGCCAAGGTTTTCACCCCACTGACTCGTTTGCAAAGGCTTTTTTTAAGTAACCTATAGTTGTAGACTGTAACTATATTCTGATTCTTGTGACTCTTCATGCAAATCACAGGAGGCTGCAAACCCAAGCTGGGCCTTTTCAGCAACTTTCTGGGCTGCCCCACCTTGGAGCAGCTGGGGAAAAATGTTATGCCAGAATATCTGAGCATGTTCACAGTCATGGCTCTGGGAAGATGAACTAAAGGTGGAGGACATATGTCTTTGCTTACTCAGTATTGGAGGTAAGACTGGATGGATAGGGCAAGAGAGCCACATCCCTCACCCTTATATGTTGTAATAGTAAAAAAATCTTGGTGATATTTGGTATGACAGTTGTGTTTGTGGTAGAGGGAGGAAATTTTGATAACTGACATGCATAGAATGTGGGTTAGCTCCAGCTGTGTGTTCAAAGAATAAAATTTAGACTACCATCATCTTTTGTCTGGACTTGCTTTCTTGCCTCAGGGGCACCAACGACTGCTCTGCTGGCTTGCAAGAGCTGACTATGGATGTATTTTCCTTTTTGTTTTATTGTTTGTTTGTTATTAATTTTACTAGGGTGACATCAATAAATCAGGGTACATATGTTCAAAGAAAACATGTCCAGGTTATCTTGTCAATCAATTATGTTGCATACCCATCACCCAAAGTCAGATTGTCCTCCGTCACCTTCTATCTAGTTTTCTTTGTGCCCCTCCCCCTCCCCATCCCTCTCCCCCCTCCCCCCCATAACCACCACACTCTTATCAATGTCTCTTAGTCTCGTTTTTATGTCCCACCTACGAATGGAATAATGCAGTTCTTGTTTTTTTTCTGATTTACTTATTTTACTTCATATAATGTTATCAAGATCCCACCATTTTGTTGTAAATGATCCGATGTCATCATTTCTTATGGCTGAGTAGTATTCCATAGTGTATATGTGCCACATCTTCTTTATCCAGTCTTCTATTGAAGGGCTTTTTGGTTGTTTCCATGTCTTGGCCACTGTGAACAATGCTGCAATGAACATGGGGCTGCATGTATCTTTACGTATCAATGTTTCTGAGTTTTGGGGGTATATACCCAGAGGGATTGCTGGGTCATAAGGTAGTTCTATTTTCAGTTTTTTGAGGAACCACTATACTTTCTTCCATAATGGTTGTGCTACTTTACATTCCCACCAACAGTGTATGAGGGTTCCTTTTTCTCCACAGCATCTCCAACATTTACTATTACCTGTCTTGTTAATAATAGCTAATCTAACAGGTGTGAGGTGGTATCTCATTGCAGTTTTGATTTGTATTTCTCTAATAACGAATGAAGATGAGCATCTTTTCATATATCTGTTGGCCATTTGTATTTCTTCCTGGGAGAAGTGTCTGTTCATGTCCTCTTCCCATTTTTTTATTGGATTGTTTGTTTGTTTGTTGTTGAGTTTTATGAGTTCTTTGTATATTTTGGATATTAGGCCCTTATCAGAGCTGTTGTTTGAAAATATCATTTCCCATTTAGTTGGCTGTCTGTTTATTTTGTTATCAGTTTCTCTTGCTGAGCAAAAATGTCTTAGTCTGATGTGGTCACATTCATTTATTTTTGCCTTCAATTCCCTTGCCTTTGGAGTCAAATTCATAAAATGCTCTTTAAAACCAAGGTCCATGAGTTTAGAACCTATGTCTTCTTCTATGTACTTTATTGTTTCAGGTCTTATATTTAGGTCTTCGATCCATTTTGAATTAATTTTAGTACAAGGGGACAATCTGTAGTAGAGTTTCATTCTTTTGCATGTGGCTTTCCAGTTTTCCCAGCACCATTTGTTGAAGAGGCTTTCTTTTCTCCATTGTGTGTTGTTGGCCCCTTTATGAAAAATTATTTGATCATATATATGTGGTTTTATTTCTGGACTTTCTATTCTGTTCCATTGGTCTGAGTGTCTATTTTTCTGCCAATATCATGCTGTTTTGATTGTTGTGGCCCTATACCCTATAATATAGTTTGAAGTCAGGTATTGTAATGCCCTCAGCTTCATTCTTTTTCCTTAGGATTGCTTTGGCTATTCGGGATTTTTTATAGTTCCATATAAATCTGATGATTTTTTGTTCCATTTCTTTAAAAAATGTCATTGGAATTTTGATGGGAATTGCATTAAATTTGTATATTGCTTTAGGTAATATGGCTATCTTGATTATATTTAGTCTTCCTAACCAAGAACAAGGAATATTCTTCCATCTCATTGTATCTTTTTCAATGTCCCTTAACAATGGTTTGTAGTTTTCATTATATAAGTCCTTTACATTCTTTGTTATGTTTATTCCTAGGTATTTTATTTTTTTTGTTGCAATTGTGAAGGGGATTATTTTTTTGAGTTCGTTCTCAAATGTTTTATTGTTGGCATATAGAATGGCTATGGACTTTTGTATGTTAATTTTGTATCCTGCGACCTTACTGTATTGGCTTACTGTTTCTAGTAGTTTTTTTGTGGAGTCTTTGGGGTTTTCGATGTATAGGATCATATCATCTGCAAAAAGTGATACCTTTACTTTTTCATTTCCGATATGGATGCCTTTTATTTCTTTGTCTTGTTTGATTGCTCTGGCAAGAACCTCTAGCACCACATTAAATAAGAGTGGAGAGAGTGGACAACCCTGTCTTGTTCCTGATTTAAGGGGGAAAGCCTTCAGTTTTGTGCCATTTAATATGATGTTAGCTGATGGTTTATCATATATGGCCTTTATCATGTTGAGATATTTTCCTTCTATACCCATTTTGTTGAGAGTCTTAAACATAAAATTGTGTTGTATTTTATCGAAAGCCTTTTCTGCGTCTATTGATAAGATCATGTGATTTTTGTTTTTTGTTTTGTTGATATGGTTCATTACGTTAACCATTTTACGTATGTTGAACCATCCTTGAGATTCTGGGATGAGTCCCACTTGATCATGATGTATTATTTTTTAATATGTTGTTGTATTCGATTTGCTAGTATTTTAGCATCTGTATTCATTAGAGATATTGGTCTGTAGTTTTCTTTTTTTGTGCTGTCCTTGCCCGGTTTTGGTTATGAGGGTTATGTTGGCCTCATAAAATGTGTTTGGAAGTATTGCTTCTTCTTCAATTTTTTGGAAGACTTTGAATAGAATAGGAACCAAGTCTTGTTTGAATGTTTGATAGAATTTGCTAGTATAACCGTCTGGGCCTGGACTTTTATTTTTGGGAAGGTTTTTAATAGTTTTTTCTTTCTTTCTTTTTTTTTTTTTTGTATTTTTCTGAAGCTGGAAACAGGGAAAGACAGTCAGACAGACTCCTGCATGCACCCGACCGGGATCCACCTGGCACACCCACAGGGGGCGACGCTCTGCCCACCAGGGGGCGATGCTCTGCCCCTCCGAGGCGTCGCTCTGTCGCGACCAGAGCCACTCCAGTGCCTGGGGCAGAGGCCAAGGAGCCATCCCCAGCGCCCGGGCCATCTTTGCTCCAATGGAGCCTCACTGCGGGAGGGGAGGAGAGAGACAGAGAGGAAGGAGAGGGGGAGGGGTGGAGAAGCAGATGGGCGCTTCTCCTGTGTGCCCTGGCTGGGAATCAAACCCAGGACTTCTGCACGCCAGGCTGACACTCTACCACTGAGCCAACCGGCCAGGGCCTAATAGTTTTTTCTATTTGTTCCCTACTAATTGCTCTGTTTAGACTTCCTGCTTCTTCTTGACTCAGTCTAGGAAGGTTGTATTGTTCTAGGAATTTATCCATTTCTTCTAGATTGTTGAATTTAGTGGCATAAAGTTTTTCATAGTATTCTACAATAATTCTTTGTATATCTATGATGTCCATGGTGATTTCTCCTCTTTCATTTTGGGTTTTGTTTATGTGAGTTCTTCTTCTTTTTTCCTTGGTAAGTCTTGCCAAGGGTTTGTCAATTTTGTTGATCTTTTCAAAGAACCAGCTCCTTGTTCTATTAATTTTTTTCTATAGTTTTTCTGTTCTCTGTTTCATTTATTTCTGCTCTGATTTTATTATCTCTTTTCTTCGGCTGGTTTTGGGTTGTCTTTGTTCTTCCTTTTCCAGTTCCTTAAGGTGGGAAGTTAAGTGGTTCACTTGGGCTCTCTCTTGTTTGTTCATATAGGCCTGAAGTGATATGAACTTCCCTCTTATCACTGCTTTTGCTGCATCCCATAGATTCTGATATGTTGTATTGTCATTTTCATTTGTCTGTATATATCTTTTGATCTCTGTGCTTATTTCTCCTCTGATCCATTCATTTTTTAAAAGTATGTTGTTTAGTTTCCACATTTTTGTGGGTTTTTTCCCTCTTTTTTGCAGTTGAATTTTAGTTTCATGGCTTTATGATCAGAAAATATGCTTGGTACAACTTCAATTTTTCTGAATTTGCTGATGTTGTTTTTGTGGCCCAATATATGGTCAATTCTTGAGAATGATCCATGTACACTGGAGAAAAATGTATATTCTGTCACTTTGGGGTGAAATGTCCTGTAGATGTCTATCATATCCAGGTGCTCTAGTGTTTTGTTTAAGGCCAATATATCTTTACTGATTCTCTGTTTGGATGACCGATCTAGAGCCATCAGTGGTGTATTGAGGTCTCCAAATATGATTGTATTTTTGTCAATTTTTGTTTTAAGGTCAATAAGTAGCTGTCTTATATATTTTGGTGCTCCTTGGTTTGGTGCATATATATTAAGAATTGTTATATCTTCTTGATTCAGTGTACCCTTAATCATTATGAAATGACCATTTTTGTCTCTGAGTACTTTTGGTGTCTTGTAGTCAGCATTATCAGATATGAGTATTACTATACCTGCTTTTTTTTGGATATTATTTGCTTGGAGTATTTTTTTCCAGCTTTTCACTTTGAATTTGTTTGTATGCTTGTTGATTAGATGAGTTTCCTGTAGGCAGCATACAGTTGGATTTTCTTTTTTAATCCATTCTGCTACTCTGTGCCTTTATTGGTGAGTTTAATCCATTTACATTTAGTGTAATTATTGACACTTGTGAGTTCCCTACTGCCATTTTATAGATAGCTTTCTGTTAGTTTTGTGTCTTGTTTGATCCTTCTCTTTCATTTTTCTATCTTTTGTTTTTGTTTGGTTGTATTCCATATATCTTTCCTCTGTTGCCTTCTTTTTTAAATCATGTGCTTCTGTGGTGGTTTTTTCAATGGTGGTTACCATTAAGTAATGAAAAGGGTTCCTACCCTGTTCATTATAGTGCACTATCTTGTGAGTACTTTTGCACTCCATCATCCTTTGCTACTGTAAATCACCGTCCCACCCCCCTTTTTTTGTTGTTGTCACAGTTTAAATTTGGTTTTATTGTGTTCTTGGTGGAGCTTTTACTTGTGGTTTTGTTTTGTTTTGTTCTTTGTATCTGGTTGGAAAACCCCCTTTAGTAATTCCTGGAGTGGAGGTTTTCTGATGATAAATTCCCTCATCTTTTCTGTATCTGTGAATGTTTTTATTTCTCCTTCGTATTTGAAGGATAGCTTTGATGGGTATAGTATTCGTGGTTGGAAATTCCTCTCTTTCAGGACTTTAAATATTGGGGTCCACTCTCTTCTAGCTTGTAGAGTTTCTGCTGAGAAATCTGATGATAATCTAATGGGCCTTCCTTTATATGTTGTATTCTTCTTTTCCCTGACTGCCTTGAGAATTTTTTCTTTGCCGTTGGTTTGTGCCAATTTCATTATGATGTGCCTTGGAGTAGGTTTGTTGGGGTTAAGAAAACTCGGTGTTCTGTTTGCCTCTTGAATTTGAGGCTTTAGTTCCTTCCACAGGCTTGCTAAGTTCTCATCTATTATTTGTTTGAATATGTTCTCCATTCCATTTTCTCTCTCTTCTCCCTCTGATATACCTATTATTCTTATGTTATTCTTTTTGATGGAGTCAGACAATTCCTGTAGGGCTTTCTCATTTTTTTTTTATTTTTGAGTTTCTTTCTTCTCTCTGTTGTGTCTCAAGTTGCTTTTCTTCTTTTTCACTAATCCTACCTTCTATCTGGCCTGTTCTATTAGCTAAGCTTGTTACCTCGTTTTTCAGCTCGTGAATTGAGTTTTTCATCTCTGTTTGATTTGTTTTTATAGTTTCAATTTCCTTGGTAATATATTCTTTGTGTTCATTGAGTTTTTTTCTGAGTTTCTTAAATTGCCTTTCTGTGTTTTCTTGTATATCTCTTAGTATTTTTAGGATTTCTATTTTAAATTCTCTAATTTAGCTCCAAGGTCTCCAACATATTAAATTTTTTCTCCATAAATTTTACCTCATCTATCTGTGCTACCTCTCTGTGTTTTGTACCCATGATATTCGATTTCTTTTTCCTTAATGGCATCTGAGGGTGGTTTTGTTGATAGTATTAATGAGAATTAATAAATAATAAAAAGTTAAAAATAAAAATAAAATAAAAAATAAATAAAAAAATTATTCCCTCCCCCCCCTTTTTTTCCTCTTCTCTCCTCTCTCCTCCTTCTTGGGAAAATCTTGTGGTGAACTGTGAATTATATTGTGCTAAATAGAACAAAAACTACCTATAATGGAGGGCCTGAATTGGGGAGAAGTGATAAAGGGGCAAAAAAAGGGGGTATGGACCCAGAAAATGCAAAAAAGAAAAAAATTTGGGTCAAGAATAAAATGATTTGCTTTTAGGTGATGGTTGACTAAGAGATATGATGAGAGGAATAAGAGGGAAACAGGAAAAAGGGGAAACAAATTAAAAAATTACTATTGTATTTAGTGGAGCAAGAACTAGATAAAGTGGAGAGCCAGGGTTGGGAGCACTGCTAGTTAGTTAAAAAGGTGAAGTAAAAAACCCCCAAAGTGCCACAAAGAAAAATTTTAGTCCCAGATAAAGTAATTTGTTCATGATTGAGGATTGAATGAGAGGAAAAGTAAAGGAGAAAATAAGAAACTAATAGAGAGAGAGAGAAAAAAAGAAAGTGGAAAACACAAAAAGAAGAAAAAAGAATAAAAGGAGAGAGAGAGAGAGTTAAGGGTTTTGGAGTGCAACCCTCATAGAGAGAAAGGAATAAGAAAGAAAAGATAATGGGAGATGTAACACTTATGGGTAGTGTAGTTCAAGAGGAGGAGAGAGTAAGACCAGCAGAGAATTAAACGACCAAATTGGAAGAGGAAGAAAATAATCAAGACAAGAAGAGAAACAAATGAACAAATACAATAAAATGGGATAGGTTATAAAGTCTGTGGATTATTCTTGATTTTGAGAGGTTATCTTCTTGCTTTTTCTTTTCTCTCCATCTTCCTGGTCAGTGACTCTGTACCCCGGGTTCTGCCCCTGTGGCACGCTTAGGTTTGCCATTGATAAGTCTCTATGGTGATGTCATATATTAGGCTTCAGTCTCGTTGGCAGTCAAGGCTCATTAGCGTTTGCAGGCTCCGACAATGAGAGAGTCCATGTTCCCGGAGCCTCTCTCCTAGTCTTTCCTTCCTGGATTAGTAGCCTGATGATCCAGCTATGGGGTTGCTGCTGCATCTGCCTGGAGAGTAAGAGGCTCAAAGAGCTGGCAAATCCCCATTCTATTCCCACTCAGCACAGGGCTCTGGGTAAGGCTCAATCAGTCAGAGCCACTAGTATAATTAGGTGGAGCTTTGGCCCACACAAAGACCTTTGACTCTGCCCCTCTGTCCGAGAACACGGGCACCCACTCCCAGGGCAATCTCTTGCCCACTCTCTGCCCTCGCCGACCAGGAGATCAGGCCGGCTGCCTCTCACTCCGGGTGAGGTGCCCCGCCTGCAAGGAAAAGTTCGAGCCTAGCAAATTTCGCTCCCACTCCTTCCCCATGCGCCGCTTTTTCAGGGCGCAGGGGTGACCTGAGATTCCACTTTCGGCCTACACAAAGGCCTCTGACTCTGCCTCTCTGTCCAGGAACACAGGCGCCCACTCCCGAGGCTCTAGGAGGAATCTCTCATACACTATCTGCATGAGCCAACCAGGAGATCAGGGCAGATGGCTGTTCCAAGTGCCTTTCTTTGTCTGGGTTTGGCGCGAGCGTTAGCTTGTGTTGACTGGGTTGCCACAAGCACAGTTTTTCCTTGGCTTGGATGTCCGTGCCACAGGCTGGTTGGGACGTTTGTGCTGCAGTCTGGTTCTATTCACACCCTATGCCCGACTTAGTTCCTATACTCTCAGTTCCCAGTGAAAGCAGCCCTTATTTAGGTTAGTGAGAAAGGCGGAGTGTTTCTTCCTCCTTATTTCCTTTGGGGTTGATTATATATTTAGTCAATTTTTCACTCAATCATACCTTCGTGTTTAGTGTGGAACTTCTGGAGGCTCCAAGGATAGATTTTTCTGTCTCTGGTTGAAGATCTTGTTGAATTTTAGGGGAGATTTATCGGTATTGCTTCTTATGGTGCCATTTCTCTGACGTCATCTGGATGTGTTTTCCTAACTCTGCATTCAGGGGCAAAGAATTGATTAGCTTGAAATTGGTCATAGTGAGAGTATTTACATTACAGAAATTGGCAAGTACCAGAGATCAATACTTTAGTTCTTCAACAAGGATCTGATATATTAGCATTGCAACTCACTGCTTCCACTCCTGTTTCCCTACATGCATTTCCTCTATAGATGCAGTGGTCACTCAACAGAGAAAGCTGACTGATGTCACCCATTGTTTAAACCATTCAATGTCTTCCTATTGCTCTGAAAAAAGACCACAATCTTTCCATGGCATATAAGGCCAGCTTCCACAGCCTGGCCCCTACAAATCCCCCCCTGCCTTCTCTTGCATTCTGATTCACCTCATTATATATGTCCCATTAGTTCTTTCTATGGAACTCCAGTTCCTCACCACAAATTCTGTACACAAGTTCTTTGTTTATCATGGACTGAGCCATTTGCTTCTCACCAAATATTCAGAAACTTTCTCACATTTCCCAGCCCACTTGCAGTTGGGTGGGGCATTGTGACCAGTTCTGCTGAGTGAGCTGTGAGTAGAAATGACACACAGCAGAAGATTTAAGAGCTGATGCACTCTCTTCCAGCTTTCTCTTCTACAGCTGCAGTTGTAGAGGCCATATGTTGAGACAGCAGAACCACAGATAGCTTGATTGCTGAGTCAGCACAGAGAGGACAGCTGTCTTTAGAGAGTTGCCTGATTGTCTGGGCATGAGAGGGAAATAAACATTTGTTCCGTGTAGCCACTGAGATTCAAGAGAATTTTGTTACTGGAAAATAATTTAGCCCAGTAGTTCTCAAACATTTGGGGGTCTCAGGTCTCCTTTAAACTCTTAAAAATTATTGATGATCCCAAAGACCTTTTGCTTATGTGGATTGTATCTAGCAATATTTCTTCATTTTATTTTATTTATTGATTTTAGAAAGAGAGGGAAAGACAGAGGTGGGAAGAGGAGCAGGAAGCATCAGCTTGCAGCCGCTTCTTGCATGTGCCTTGACAAGTCAAGCCCAGGGTTTAAAACCAGTGACCTCAGTGTTCCAGGTCAACACTTTATCCACTGCGCCACCACAGGTCAGGCTCTATCAATATTTCCATATCAGAGATTAAAACTGAGAAATTTTAGAAATGCATATATGTTAATTAATTTTTAAAAAATAACAAACCATTACATGTTAATATAAATAACATACTTTTAGGAAAAACAACTAGCTTCTAAAATAAACTTGTGAGAATAACAGTGTTTTATATTTTTTCAGACCTCTGGATTAATTGAAGACAGCTGGATTCTCATTTCTGCTCTTGCATTTAATCAGCCACAATCTGTTTTGTTGCTGTGGTTGCAATATATGAAGAAAATTTCACAGAATTTATGTAGTTATAAAGGGGTATATTTTAGTAGACTTTTTTATGACTGTGGATGTTTTTTTGGATACTATATCAAATCTTGACATGTGATAGTTTCTGTAAAGATAGTTACAGTATGTAATCTGAAACCATATTAATGAACTTTTTATACTCTGGTACATTAAAACCCATTAGGCTTTCTTGCAATTTGAGTGGATCTTTTATCTATGAATGATTTTGTAACTTCATGTATTGATTATTTGGAAGAGATTGGTTCATTGTGTTACACAGATCTTTTAAATGTTGATGTATTTCATTATACAATATATTTAAAAATTACATTAATTACTATCAGCATCCATCTCATTAGAATCTGTAAGTGCTGGGAATCTCTCAAGCTCATGTAGTGGCTACAAATTTTCTAAAACTCTAATTTTTGTTTGAAAGCTACAATTTTATATTTGGCAACAAACACTGTCAGTTACTTTTCTTGAAGTGACAGGCTCATGTTATTCACTTTAAAAAAATAAAAAGTTTGTCAAGAGCCCAAGTTTGAATAACTATAGTTTGCCAGTAGTTTTTCTTTCAAGTAAAAACTGTGTTCCATGATAAAAGCAGCCAGTTCTATTTACAATTCAAAAATCAAACAAGTGTTTTTCCTCCAGACTACCATAGTACTTCTGTATACAGTCGAAGCACTTTATGCATACTTCTCATTTGTCATACAGAACATTAAGATGTGTACTCACGATAGTGATTTAATAAAAAAAAAAACCCAACATGCTGTAACTGCTTAATCAAAAGCATCTCTAAGTGGAGCTACCCCCCCCCCCCCTTTTTAAAGTGCATGGAATAGAAATACAGTGGCTATGAGTACAGTCTGGTGCCATTGCTTTGTGTTAAGGCCCTAGAAGTTTTATCCATTAGTGTTTAGGTATTATCAGTACAAATGTCAGTACAATGCAAAGGGGCAATAAAATCTTAGTATAATTTTGAAAAATTCCCTGACCTGATGGCTCAGTTAGTTGGGGCATCTCCCAAGGTGCAGAGGTTGCCAGTTCAAACCCTGGTCAGGGCACATACAGGAATGGATTGATGTTTCTGTCACGCTTTCTCTCCCTTCCTCTCTCATTGCAATCAATCAATAAATTAAAAAAATTTAATTGTGAAAATAATTTTGACCTCACAGAACCTCTGGAAGGATCTCTGGTCTCCACAGTGACTCCCACAGGACCACACTTTCAGAACTACCAATCTAGGCCATCTTCACTATTCACTCACACTTTCTTTCTGGATGGAGCATCACCACAACGACCCCACCCCCACCCTCAACCTCTTCATCAGGCCATCACATTGTAGATGTGATACCAGGTTCATGACCAACTTGTCAGGGGTCCTTTCTTGACTTCCTAGGTCTATTTCCAAGTTAATATTCTCACATCCTCATATACATCTTCACTTACCACAGTAGTAATTTTACATTGACATCTGTCTTCCTCACTAGATTTTAAGCACTAGTATTGTAGGGATGATCTTTTGACTCATTACATTCAATGTCTAGCATGGTGTCTGCAAGGTATTTTTCCCCGCCAAGAAGGAAGGAAGAGGGCACGGAGCCACCAAGTGTGTTATAACAAACGGCTTTATTGAGTACAGAGCACGCATCCCACCCGGCAAGGTTCCCTGGCCCCAAGGAAAGAAAGATGGAGGCTAGGGAAGTTGCAAAGATTAAACCGCGTGGGAGATATTTAAAGGGTCTCTCTAGGGAAGTGGAGCTAACATGACGGGGTGAAATCCCACTGGCAGACGATCGCTTTTTTCCAAACGGTTCCTGTGAAGCCTCCTTTAGGCACACTTGGTTGTGGGCGGTCCTAGCCAAAGTTCGCGGGCCTGGGTTCCCCACGTGACCATCCCTCTATCCACCGACCTTACAGTGTCTGGTCCATAATAGGTCTGAAGTCCTAGTTGACTGGATAAATGTTGAGTCTGAAGAAGCCATGTGAAAAGGCCTAATGAGCTTAGAAGGGGGCCCCTACTGATTTGGGATTAACTAGAAGGACTCTAGGATCTTGATTAAACATAAGCTCATCTACAAATAGGTTCCATATAAAAAAATGTAGCAGTACTGTAACTGATATCTAAAATATATGTTTAGTCCTTTCTTCTGAAGAAGGTGTGTGTGTGTGTGAGAGAGACAGAGAGAGAACTGACATTCTTAATTATCTCTATAATGGGGAAAAGCACCAATAAACCCTGATAATGTTATAAATATAAATTTTTATGTTTTTATCTCATCCCACAGAACTCTTAATAAGAACTGTTAAAAAGGACACTGATATTCATAATATTACATTGGCTTCCCTGGTGAAGGTTAGTAAGCTCTTTGAGGATAAGGACCATGTCTTTCTCTTCTCTTTACAGTGCCCAGCACTTGGCATATAAAAAAACATTCAATAAGTGTTAAATTGTCATATGGCAAGAAGTAAAGTAATGTGGCAGGAAGAAGGAAAGGACAGGGACTTGAGTTGGGAACTGACCAGCTAGGGGTTATACAGCCCCACCATCTCCCCCCCTTTAGGCACAGCCAGTCCGCCCAATGGCTGCTGTTGGCTGTGGCTAGCAGATCTCATACTCACTTCCCTTTTACTTACTGTATCCAAGATGTCCAGGACCAAACCACCCCACCCTGCTGGATAAGGGTGGGGGCCACACCCACGGTTTTCAACCCAGGCTGCACGTTAGGTCCTCCCAGAAAGCTTGTCAAAAATACAATCTCTCTGGGGAGGGCATCAGGCTCAGTATTTTAAAGAGCTCCCAGGTAATTCTGATATGTAGCCAGAACACAGAATCATTGGGCTAGATGAGAAGTAAGGGACTCAGATGTTCATGTGGGAATACTTGAAAACCAGGAAGTAAGTCCCTGAGAAATTGACATATAGCCGCCAGTCACGGTGTTGCCTGTCAGTGCTAGAAAAGAGTGCATGGAATTGGAACCAGTTCCACTCCTGCTTCCTGAGCCATGGGACCACCTCTCAGTGGTCTCAGCCTTGTGCAGCTTGAGTGCTCCTTCCATAATCTACCTTTAAGGCAGCATAATCTCAAAATCTGTTGTTCACACCTTTCAGTTACTTGAACTAGAGGCAAGTGGAGTGGCACAATGCCCTAGAAAGACAGGTGTGTGATTAAATTCTGCTTACAATGAAACTCCCAAAGGGGGTCACATGCTGAGAATGCTGGGAGCAGTGCTTATAATAAGCCCTTGTTTATAGTTCAGTTAGAGTTCAATAGCTCAACAACTCCCTTCTCCTGCTTCTTTTCCCCACTCTCCCACCCAGCAGTTCCCATCTAACATAGCTCTTTAAGCTACTCTCTAATGATGGGGTGGGTGCGCCGACCCAGGTCAAGTTATCCTTTTAATGGTGTTTGCACAGTCAAAGTCGCTCAGCTTGTTAGACCATGGAGCTGCAAGGACGGGCAGAGCATCTGCTCGGGGCTCTGTTAAATTAACCTTTAGTCATCTTGCCCTAATTGATTCAGTGCTTCACTCCCAGGGCATTCTGAGTATTTAAAAGCATATAATGAAAGATCTAACTAGTCTGTAACCATGGTGGTTTAAGAAAGCTGTTATAGTATTCCTTTTGAAATATCTCACTGAATTAAAAAGTATTTAGGAGGTACTGGGCTAAACATAAATTATTTATATTGGGTGAAATCAATCTCTAATATATGGACCAAAAATATATGAACATGAAAGATCTTGTTTTACTCAAGGGAGAGCTGTTGCAACACTGCATGTCTTCCATGGGTCAGAGCATTTATGTGAGCTTCCTTGTTTTCATCAGCAGAGGGGCACGTGGTGACTTACAGTGTCAACAAATAGAATTCATATGCCGGAGGTGCGTAGACTTTAGAGAACTGTCCCAGGTTCAGATTGGACTCCAGCTCTGGCCTGAAGCTTGCCAGCTAGAGGACAATGGAATGGGTGGCAGGTGACCTGGAAAGGACGAGCCCAGGTTGAAACCTCAGCTCTCACACCTACTGGCCTTATGGCCTTGATTACTCTCTTAACCTCATCAAGTTTCCATGTTCACATCTGTAAAACGGAGATGATAACAGCACCTGCCTTCCAGGGTTGTTATGAAGTGTAACAAAGATAACACATAGTAAGTATAAAATACATGGTAGCAAAACAAAAAATGAAGCAAGACAAAACAAAACCCAATCAACCAAACAACAAAAACAAGCCAAGAAACCTGAAGAATCATATTACAATTTTTTAGCTGCTTAAAACTACCACTGCCCCCTTCTTTTCCAACCTTATTTGTAAGCATGCTAGTTGCGTGACCTAAAAATACCTTCTATTTAAATAAATACGTTATAGGAACCTGAAGTTGAAGTGCTCACAGTAAATTTACAGCAAAATTGCAACCTGAGGTGAGGTCCCGTGATAGCTGCTGCTCTCAGAAGAGACTTTCAGAACACCTCGGTATCCATTGAGTGCTCTGCCTCCCAGGCACACATCAGACTCCTTTCCCAGCCTTGCTGCAGTTAGATGCCACCACCTGATTTAGTTTTGGACAATGGAAGTGAGGTAGGCATCTTCCAGGCCTGGCCTGGTAAACCTCCACAGGTACAATCTTTGCTCTCTTTCTTCATTTGCTGGCTGAATGGAGAGAACACCAATGACACCAATAGCCTAAGGCAGGGCTAGCGCAGAGGGAAGAGGGACGGCCTGTCCCCTACTTACATTGGACTATGAGATAAATGAGAAAAAAATTCTTATTGTGTTAAGCTACTAATTCTTGTAGTGGTGGTTGTAGGAGTTAGCCTATCCCAAGGGGTACAGTGATCTCCTCTGGCTTTTGCAAATGTCTGCAGTGGGTAAAGCAGATAGGTAGTCGGCAGAGCTGGTCCTAGACTTCTCACTTCCTGAAGGATCTAAATGGTCTCAGAGTTCAGAGAGTCTAAAAAAGGTCAGTGATTCCTGCCTCCCTGATGATGCCACAGCTGGCTGTCTGCCTGTGCAGAGACTTGGCCGGGAATGGCCTCTGTTCAGCCCTCAGAAGGAGGTGCCAACTGCCTCTCCCCTCCCCTCCCTGGAGCTTGATTATGTGTGGGCTTTGCAGCTCAGTGTACTGTGGGCTATTTGGCTCAATCATTTAAACTAATTCTAGGCCAAGTCCATTAACCACTTTGTGCCTCAGTTTCCTTAACTGTTCAAAAAGAGCTCTAGTAAGAATTATAAATAATTTTTGTAAAGTATCATTCATGGTGCCTGACACTAGTCACACAACAAAAGGTGGTTGCCACTCCACAGACACTGTTGATACTTGCTGTGGTCAGGCAAACTGCTGAAAATGCAGAGGCAAATCGTTGGGCATATCTCCGCCCTTGCTCAATTTGTGCTGTAGTTTGGCATCTTCTGACCTACTCCCAAGCCTCCCCCTCATCCTGAACACACACATAGGTATAAGAGCAATATAAAGTGGAAATCAAAGAACTGAATTTTTTTCCCTCCCTCCCTGCCTTTCTCCCTCCCTCCTCTCTCTCTCTCTCTCCCCCTCTTTCTTTCTTTCTTTCTTTCTTTCTTTCTTTCTTTCTTTCTTTCTTTCTTTCTTTCTTTCTTTCTTTCTTTCTTTCTTTCTTTTTCTTCTTTCTCTCTTTACTGAGGGGGGGGGACAGCAAGACAGACTCCTGCATGCTCCCCAACCGGGATCCACCCAGCAATCTCCATCTGGAGCTGATGCTTGAAGCAACTGAGCTACCTGAGGTTGATGCTTGAACCAATTGATCCACTGGCTGCAGGAGGGGAAGAGGAAGCAAAGTGGGAGAGGAAGGGAGAGAGAAACAGATGGTTACCTCTTTTGTGTGCCTTGACTGGGAACCGAACCCGGATGTCCTCACACTGGGCCAACACTCTATCCACTAAGCCAGGGGCAGAACTGAATTTTCAAAGGAACAAATTCAAGGGGTATCTGTGGCCAGATTTCTGCTTTTCGGGTTGGTACATGGAGTCAGGTGTTCTTTCCTTACGGAATTTCTCTCTCATAGTCCAAAGGTTGGCAAAATTCCCTGGTTAGACTCTGGGCAGCAGTCAAACCTCAGAGAGATTTCAGTCAGTAGAAAACCCAAATCTTCAGCTGCAGCCTTAGCCTGACTCCTTTGGTCTAAAGGAGCCCGGGGAGGAGAGAGAAGTCAGTATTAATCATTGCTCTTGGGTTGGTGAACACACAATACAGTGTACAGAAGATGTGTTGTGGAATTGTGCACCTGCAGCCTGTATAATTTGTTAACCAGTGTCTCCACAAAAAATTCAATGAAAAAGATAAAGTGGTTAAAAAAGAAAAAGAATCATTGCTCTGCTTCCCCCCGGGTGGGAGAGAGGACAACTGGAAACCTTAAAGGCTGACGGTTAAGTACATGTCCCTGCTTTATCTGCTTGTAAAACCTCTAACAGTCATTCCATACACAATGTAACAAAGCTTTTAAGGACAAGCTTAAAAGGGATTAATTATAAAGACTTAACTGTGAGAAGCCTTTAAAATATTGTAAAGGGAGAAATAATACTCAAAATCACAGAGTTTAATAGCTAGAGAGAACTTCAAAGGTTATCTAACTCAGATTCCCACATGCTGATCTGTGATTAAATAATGGTCACGAGTCTGTGACAAAATGAAAACACTCAGGCCAATTTTTTGAGTCTTTTTGTACAATTGATGCTACTCATTTCAAGTGACTGATTCTTTATTCTAAGATGGTCTTTCTACTTTTTGGTTGAAATATTCTTTATTTTACAGAATGATTATAGTATTTTAGATGACAGTTCTTTTTTCTTTTGTACATGGGTTTTTTAAAATCCTTGCTTGTAAAAGCAAAATGGCAACTCCATGCTGATCCCTAAGTTTTTTTTTTAAATTTTGTTCCCTGAAATTAAAAATTTAGAAATCTCTCATCTAACTCAACCAATCAGCACACATAACAATGTTAAGAAACTAATTTCTTAGAAGTTATGTAACATCTCTAAATTATGTAATATCTACATCAGATTATTAAAGTTTTCTGTGATAAGTGGGAAGAAGAACTAACTCCCTCAAAACAAAATGAATCTGAAGACAGCATTTCTGGGGAGGCTAATTAAATTAGTTGAAAATGATACCATGAAGAGGAGTAACAGGAAAATCGCTGAAATGTAAGTAGCTCTGGGTTCTAGTCCTTCTTGTGCCTCTAAGATTTGCAATCCTGGAGAAATCACTTCATTTGCCAGGGACACAGTTTCCCATCAGTAAAATGAAGGGGTAGAGGCAAGATGATTACCAAGCTCATTTCCTGCTTAAAAAGTCCTATTTCTAATTGGAGACAGCACAGTTTAATGGCAGAAAGTTTAAACTCTAAAAGAGACTATCCAGTTTAAATACTGACTTTGATACTTACGACCTTTGGTAAATTATTTAATCCCTCTGTGCCTTAGTTTCCTCATGGATAAAGTGGGGGTGATGATGGTACTTCCTGAGGGATAAATTAGATAAAAATTGCAAAGCACTAAGGGTAGGGTCTGACATTTAATAAGCTCTCAATAAATATGAAATGCCAGCAGTTGTTTATGCTTTTTCTAACTGAAATGATTCATTCACCCTTACTACCCAGAAATATAATTGTTCTGCATAAATTGAACTGTGCCACAGAACATATCCTACTCTGAAAAAAATGAGCAACTGCGAAGAAGGCCAAGAGGATTCCAAATACTTAGACGTAATAATAAGTGCCAGTGCTATTCAAAACCCTTTTTATATGTTATCTCAGTTAGTCCTCAAAACAAATCTCTGATATAAGTACAGTATCTGGGTTTCTAGCCATCGTCCAAACCAAAATATCATTAAAGGCAATCCCCCACTTTGTCCTGAATGATGAACCTGCTTTCTGGAGGGCTGAGGGGAAGGAATGAAGTATGGGGTGGGTAGACAGAGGGTGTGCTGGTGAATCATGGATGGCAGAGAGGCGCTCTTACCACAGCGGGCAGATGCTGTGCAGAGTGGATTTTGGGAAGGAGGAGGATGGCCAGAGGCATTAGGTATGGAAGGCACTCATAGGATAAGAGTGGACAGAGAGCCGTGGCCGGTTGGCTCTGTTGGTTGAAGCATCCTCCCAAAACACCAAGATTGTGGGTGCAATCTCCAGTCAGGGCACATACAGGAAGTGAACAATGAATGCACATCTAAGGGGAGCAATAGATAAATATAATGCTTCTCTTTCTCTCTCACACATAAATTAATAAATAAATAAAATGTTTTTTAAAATATTTTTTAAAAAGAGTGGAGGAGCTGTAGCCTAAGGCTGCTTTGCATGTACTTCCTGTGTAAGTGGACAAACCTCATTTACAGGTTAGGAAATGAGTGGACCCTGAGCTGTAGTTTAGTGTCTTAGGAATAGGCATAACAAATTTCCCAAATCTCTCTCTGATATGGCTCCAGGACAGTGCTTGGGAGATGACTATAAATCCTCTCTTTTATAACATATGAAGCAAATTAGAACTACGGTCCTAAATCTTTTACCCACAAAAGTAATATTTTTAGGGTCAAAGTTAAGAATTTGGTGTGTCTGACATATCTGGCAAGCTGCCTAAATTGCCCTTTCTCCTCCTTTTTTTTTTTTTGGTATTTTCTGAAGCTGGAAACGGGGAGGCAGTCAGACAGACTCCCGCATGCGCCCAACCGGGATCCATCCAGCATGCCCACCAGGGGGCAATGCTCTGACCATCTGGGGCGTCGCTCTGTTGCAACCAGAGCCATTCTAGCACCTGAGGCAGAGTCCAAGGAGCCATCCCCAGCACCCCGGCCATCTTTTGCTCCAAAGGAGCCTCGGCTGCAGGAGGGGAAGAGAGAGACAGAGAGGAAGGAAAGGGGGAGGAGTAGAGAAGCAGATGGGTGCCTCTCCTGTGTGCCCTGGCCAGGAATCGAACCCGGGACTTCCGCATGCCAGGCTGGCGCTCTACCACTGAGCCAACTGGCCAGGGCCGCCCTTTCTCCCTTTTTAAGGACAACTGCAGAACCTTAGGCTTGGGTTGAAACAAAAGTGACCCCAGACCAGAGCAGGCTGGGGAATCTGTGGGACACAGCCTCCTAGGGGATGGAGCCATACCTGGGAGATGGTCTTGTCTGAAAAGCAGGAAACTAGTCGAGTTAGTTTGAGTGAGCAGGCACAGAGACAGGCGTAGGGCAGAGAGCCCGGAAGGAGAAAGGGGCTAACACACAGGGCCAGTGAGAGGGTCAGTCACCATAACAACAGAGCACCACTATGCAGACCTTTGACTTTGAAGAGGGGGCAAAACCTTTTGCAGTCTAGGCCTGTCTTGGATCTCAAATAGGAGCTGCTCCTTAGTTTCCATGTTTGTGTATTAGACATGTTAATCACAAATCCCTGTTACTGGAAGTAACTTGAGAAACTTGTATTCCCTGCTACCAAAAGAACCTGACAAAGTGTGATCTTGGTCTCAGTATTTATGATTTGGGATGTGTGGGGAAATCTGCTTGGAAGAGTAAAATTTACCAGGCTGCCCAGGGGACAAGACTCTTCTAGGGGACACAGCTGACCCAGGTACAGAAGCTCAAAGTGGTCCAAACAATGGTGGAAAGAACTCTGTGACCAGCAAGATGGAGGAGGGAGGATGACAGGCTACGGGACTGAAATAATAGGCTCCAGATGATTAGCAGTCTGTTTGTCATGCTGAGGTTTGGACAGGATTCACTTCTGTTAGTTTCTTTCAGGTTACAAATGCAGCCGATACTGGTCAGACACACCGAGAAAAAGGAGGCAAAGAACCCACCACCCACGCTGCACATTCAAGCCTCATGGAGAAGCAGGATGTCAGTCAGGGACAGAGCCGCAGCGCTAGGGAAGTGATGTTGTGAAGCCTTATAAAAACTCTATTTTAAATTATCTAGATGATGCCATCTTGCTTTTCACCACTCGGTATTCCAGTCACAGTGCTGCCCCCTTGGAACACTTCCTGCTTAAAGTTCCCAGGGCTTGAATGCAAAACGTGTAAGGAATATTTTCTCATTGTCTTTCACATTTAAATTAAAATGTTCATGTTTAATGAACCACAGGCCACTAGTGTAAACCAGAGAGCATTAATTGCTCAAGGACCAGGGTAAAGTCAGCGTTAGTGTGATCTGGGAGGTTGGTCCTTTATGAAGCATGGCATGAAAGGTCTGAGTATGAGCTCTAATCAAACTGATGATGATGATAATTATGATGATTTATTTTTTAGTTAGTAAACATTATGGCTTAAAAAAACTCTGAGTCACCATGTGATGTGATGGATTTCTCATTTTATGGTCCAATCAGAGTGATTTTTAAAGCAAACTTTGTAAATTTTAAAGGCTTTAGAAAGAAATGCAGGATCTGTACTGGGCCCTAAAAGCTTAATTTTGTGAATTTTAAATTTTGTTCAATTTCTCAAACAAGGGCAATACATTCAATAGTTTGCTTCCCCAATGCAGTTCCTATGATGAAAATCAGCATTTATAATTTTAAACAATTGCTATTTACAGACATTAACCTCAGTGCTGGTCAAAGTGTAAGTTGGTGCAAACTTTCTGAAAGACTATTTTATAATATGTATCAGAATCCTTATAAATTATCATATGCTGGTGACTCAGAATTCCTCAAGGTATACTATCCTAATGAGATATGTTTCAAGCTTGATATTCAAGGCTGTTTATACAGCATTATTTATACTAGACATAAACTAAAAACTATTAAAAGGCTTGAGTACAGGTAATTTCTCAAATAAATCAAGGTTCAGCCATATGATGAATTATTAAGAAACCATATAAATATTATTTTAAAGAATATTTATGTCCATGAAATGTTATTTACAATATAACTTAATTTTTTTTAAATAAATTTTTATTAATGGTAATGGGATGACATTAATAAATCAGGGTACATATATTCAAAGAAAACATGTCTAGGTTATTTTGTCATCAAATTATGTTGCAAACCCCTCGCCCAAAGTCAGATTGTCCTCCGTCACCCTCTATCTAGTTCTCTGTGCCCCTCCCCCTCCCCCTAACTCTCTCCCTCCCTCCCTCCCATGTCCTCCCTCCCCCCCCACCCTTGGTAACCACCACACTCTTGTCCATGTCTCTTAGTCTCATTTTTATGTTCCACCAATGTATGGAATCATGTAGTTCTTGTTTTTTTCTGATTTACTTATTTCACTCCTAATAATGTTATCAAGATCCCACCATTTTGCTGTAAATGATCTGATGTCATCATTTCTTATGGCTGAGTAGTATTCCATAGTGTATATGTGCCACATCTTCTTTATCCAGTCTTCTATTGAAGGGCTTTTTGGTTGTTTCCATGTCTTGGCCACTGTGAACAGTGCTGCAATGAACATGGGGCTACATGTGTCTTCACGTATCAATGTTTCTGAGGTTTTGGGGTATATACCCAGTAGAGGGATTGCTGGGTCATAAGGTAGTTCTATTTGCAGTTTTTTGAGGAACCACCATACTTTCCTCCATAATGGTTGTACTACTTTACAGTCCCACCAACAGTGAATGAGGGTTCCTTTTTCTCCACAGCCTCTCCAACATTTGCTATTACCCGTCTTGTTGATAATAGCTAATCTAACAGGAGTGAGGTGGTATCTCATTGTAGTTTTGATTTGCATTTCTCTAATAACTAATGAAGCTGAGCATCTTTTCATATATCTGTTGGCCATTTGTATCTCTTCCTGGGAGAAGTGTCTGTTCATGTCCTCTTCCCATTTTTTTATTGGATAGCTTGTTTGTTTGTTGTTGAGTTTTATGAGTTCTTTGTAAATTTTGGATATTAGGCCCTTATCTGAGCTGTCGTTTGAAAATATCAGTTCCCATATAGTTGGCTGTCTGTTTATTTTTATATCAGTTTCTCTTGCTGAGCAAAAACTTTTAATTCTGATGTAGTCCCATTCATTTATCTTTGCCTTCACTTCTCTTGCCATTGGAGTCAAGTTCATAAAATGTTCTTTAAAACCCAGGTCCATGATTTTAGTACCTATGTCTTCTTCTATGTACTTTATTGTTTCAGGTTTTATATTTAGGTCTTTGATCCATTTTGAATTAATTTTAGTACACGGGGACAGGCTGTAGTCGAGTTTCATTCTTTTGCATGTGGCTTTCCAGTTTTCCCAACACCATTTGTTGAAGAGGCTTTCTTTTCTCCATTGTGTGTTGTTGGCCCCTTTATCAAAGATTATTTGACCATATATATGTGGTTTTATTTCTGGACTTTCTATTCTGTTCCATTGGTCTGAGTGTCTATTTTTTTGCCAATACCATGCTGTTTTGATTATCGTGGCCCTATAATATAGTTTAAAGTCAGGTATTGTAATGCCCCCAGCTTCATTCTTTTTCCTTAGGATTGTTTTGGCTATTCGGGGTTTTTTATAGTTCCATATAAATCTGGTGATTTTTTGTTCCATTTCTTTAAAAAATCTCATAGGGATTTTGATGGGAATTGCATTAAATTTGTATATTGCTTTGGGTAATATGGCCATTTTGATTATATTTATTCTTCCTATCCAAGAACAAGGAATATTTTTCCATCTCATTGTATCTTTTTCGATTTCCCTTAACAATGCTTTGTAATTTTCATTATATAGGTCCTTTACGTTCTTTGTTATGTTTATTCCTAGGTATTTTATTTTTTTTTGTTGCAATCGTGAAGGGGATTATTTTTTTGAGTTCGTTTTCTAATATTTCATTGTTGGCATATAGAAAAGCTATGGACTTTTGTATGTTAATTTTGTATCCTGCGACCTTACTGTATTGGTTTATTGTTTCTAATAATCTTTTTGTGGAGTCCTTCGGGTTTTCGATGTATAGGATCATATCATCAGCAAAAAGTGATAGCTTTACTTCTTCTTTTCCGATATGGATGCCTTTTATTTCTTTGTCTTGTCTGATTGCTCTGGCCAGAACTTCTAGCACCACGTTGAATAAGAGTGGAGAGAGTGGACAACCCTGTCTTGTTTCTGATTTAAGGTAGAAAGTCCTCAGTTTTATGCCGTTTAATAGGATGTTGGCTGATGGTTTATCATATATGGCCTTTATCATGTTGAGATATTTTCCTTCTATACCCATTTTGTTGAGAGTCTTAACCATAAAATTGTGTTGTACTTTATCAAAAGCCTTTTCTGCATCTATTGATAAGATCATGTGGTTTTTGTTCTTTGTTTTGTTGATATGGTGTATTACGTTAACCGTTTTGCGTATGTTGAACCATCCTTGAGATTCTGGGATGAATCCCACTTGATCATGATGTATTATTTTTTTAATATGTTGTTGTATTCGGTTTGCCAGTATTTTGTTTAGTATTTTAGCATCTGTATTCATTAGAGATATTGGTCTGTAGTTTTCTTTCTTTGTGCCATCCTTGCCAGGTTTTGGTATGAGGGTTATGTTGGCCTCATAAAATGTGTTTGGAAGTATTGCTTCTTCTTCAATTTTTTGGAAGACTTTGAGTAGAATAGGAACCAAGTCTTCTTTGAATGTTTGATAGAATTCACTAGTATAACCGTCTGGGCCTGGACTTTTATTTTTGGGGAGATTTTTAATAGTTTTTTCTATTTTCTCCCTGCTGATTGGTCTGTTTAGGCTTTCTGCTTCTTCATGACTCAGTCTAGGAAAGTTGTGTTGTTCTAGGAATTTATCCATTTCTTCTAGATTGTTGTATTTGGTGGCATATAATTTTTCATAGTATTCTACAATAATTCTTTGTATTTCTATGATGTCTGTGGTGATCTCTCCTCTTTCATTTTGGATTTTATTTATTTGAGTCCTGTGTCTTTTTTCCTTGGTGAGTCTTGCCAAGGGTTTGTCAATTTTGTTGATCTTTTCAAAGAACCAGCTCCTTGTTTTATTGATTTTTTCTATAGTTTTTCTGTTCTCTATTTCATTTATTTCTGCTCTGCTTTTTATTATCTCCTTTCTTCGGCTGGTTTTGGGTTGTCTTTGTTCTTCTTTTTCTAGTTCCTTAAGGTGTGAAGTTAAGTGGTTTACTTCGGCTCTCTCTTGTTTGTTCATATAGGCCTGAAGTGATATGAACTTTCCTCTTATTACTGCTTTTGCTGCATCCCAGAGATTCTGATATGTCGTATTGTCATTTTCATTAGTCTGTATATATCTTTTGATTTCTGCGCTTATTTCTTCTTTGACCCATTCATTTTTTAGAAGTATGTTGTTTAGTTTCCACATTTTTGTGGGTTTTTCCCCCTCTTTTTTGCAGTTGAATTCTAGTTTCAAGGCTTTATGATCAGAAAATATGCTTGGTACAATTTCAATTTTTCTAAATTTGCTGATATTGTCTTTGTGGCCCAACATATGGTCAATTCTTGAGAATGTTCCATGTACACTACAGAAAAATGTATACTCTGTCGCTTTGGGATGAAGTGTCCTGTAGATGTCTATCATATCCAGGTGTTCTAGTATTTCGTTTAAGGCCACTATGTCTTTATTGATTCTCTGTTTGGATGACCGATCTAGAGCCGTCAGCGGTGTATTGAGGTCTCCAAGTATGATTGTATTTTTGTTAGTTTTTGTTTTAAGGTCAATAAGTAGCTGTCTTATATATTTTGGTGCTCCTTGGTTTGGTGCATATATATTAAGGATTGTTATGTCTTCTTGATTCAACTTCCCCTTAATCATTATGAAATGACCATTTTTGTCTCTGAGTACTTTTTCTGTCTTGTAGTCAGCATTATTAGATATGAGTATTGCTACGCCTGCTTTTTTTTGGGTGTTGTTTGCTTGGAGTATTGTTTTCCAGCCTTTCACTTTGAATTTGTTTTTATCCTTGTTGCTTAGATGTGTTTCTTGTAGGCAGCATATAGTTGGATTTTCTTTTTTAATCCATTCTGCTACTCTGTGTCTTTTTATTGGTAAGTTTAATCCATTTACATTTAGTGTAATTATTGACACTTGTGGGTTCCCTACTGTCATTTTATAAATTGCTTTCTGTTAGTTTTGTATCTAGTTTGATTCTTCTCTTTTGTTTTTCTATCATTTGTTTTTGTTTGTTTGTGTTCCATACTTCTTTCCTCTGTTGCTACCTTTTTTAAGTCAAGTGTTTTTGTGGTGTTTTTTTCAAGGGTGGTTACCATTAAGTAATGAAAAGGGTACCTACCATATTCATTGTAGTACCCTATCTTATAAGTATTTCTGCACTTCATCATCCTTTGCTACTGTTAATCTCCATCCTCTCCCCCCTTTTTTTCCTTTGTTGTCACAGTTTAAGTTTGGTTTTATTGTGTTCTTGGTGGAGCTGTTACTTGTGGTGTTGTTTTCTTTTGTTCTTTGAATCTGGTTGGAAAACCCCCCTTAGTATTTCCTGGAGTGGGGGCTTTCTATTGATAAATTCTCTCATCTTTTCTGTATTTGTGAATGTTTTTATATCTCCTTCATACTTGAAGGATAGCTTTGATGGGTATAGTATTCTTGGCTGAAAGTTCCTCTCTTTCAGGGCTTTAAATATTGGGGTCCACTCTCTTCTAGCTTGTAGAGTTTCTGCTGAGAAATCTGATGATAATCTAATAGGCCTTCCTTTATATGTTGTACTCTTCTTTTCCCTGGCTGCCTTGAGAATTTTTTCTTTGTCATTGGTTTGTGTCATCTTTATTATGATGTGCCTTGGAGTGGGTTTGTTGGGGTTAAGAAAACTTGGTGTTCTGTTTGCTTCTTGAATTTGAGGCTTTAGTTCCTTCCACAGGCTTGGGAAGTTCTCGTCTATTATTTGTTTGAGTATATTCTCCATTCCATTTTCTTTCTCTTCTCCCTCTGATATACCTATTATTCTTATGTTATTCTTTCTGATGGAGTCAGACAATTCCTGTAGGGCTTTCTCATTTTTTATTATTTTTGAGTCTCTTTCTTCTTCTCTCTGTTGTGCCTCAAGTTGTTTGTCTTCTATTTCACTAATCCTATCTTCAATCTGGGCTGTTCTGTTAGCTAAGCTTGTTACCTCGTTTTTCAGCTCGTGAATTGAGTTTTTCATTTCTGTTTGATTTGTTTTTATAGTTTCAATTTCCTTGGTAATATATTCTTTGTGTTCATTGAGTTGTTTTCTGATCTCCCTATATTGCCTTTCTGTGTTTTCTTGTATATCTCTGAGTATTTTTAAGATTTCTAGTTTAAATTCTCTGTCATTTAGCTCCAAGGCTTCCAATATGTTAAGTCTTTTCTCCATAGATTTTTCCACATCTATTTGTGTTACCTCTCTTTCTTTTGTATCCATAATATTTGATTTCCTCTTTCTTATCGGCATCTGAGGGTGGTCTTATTGATAGCACTAATTAGAATTAATAAAGAGTAAAAAGAAAAAAAAAAAGGGTAAAACACCCCACAAAAAAAAACAGTAATAATTTATTATTTCCCCCTTTTTTTCTCTCTTCTCTTTCCCTCCTCTCCCCTCCTCAGGGAAATATCGTGCCTATAATGGAGGGCCTGATTTGGGGTGAAGAGTTCAAGGGGCAAAAAAAGGGAGTAGGGACCTACTAAATGCAAAAAAAAAAAAAAAAAAAGGAAGAAAATCTTAGACAAGCATAAGATGATTTGCTTGTATGTGATGGTCAACTAAGAGATATAATGAGAGGGATGAGAGGGAATCAGAAAAAAGGACCAAAAAAGAATAATAAAGAAGAAAAAATAAAAATAATAAGTAAAAATCTGTTGTATTAAGTGGAGCGAAGACTAAATACAATGGAGACCTTGGGTTGGGAGGACCCAAAATGCCACAAAAATAAACAAACAAGAGAAAAAAAATAAAAACAAAAGTAAAAAAGAGAAATAAAGCCAAAGAAAGCCTTGAGTCCCAAATTAACTAATTTGTTCGTGATTGAGGATTATATGGGAGGAAAGTAAAATAAGAAAAGAAAAAACGAATAGAAAGGAAAAAATAAGAAAAAGAGAAAAACGAAGGAAGAAATAAAATAGGAGGAGAAAAAAACAAAATAAAGCAAGACAAAAAAAAAACAAAAGAGGAGAGAGTGAGAGTTAAGTGTTTTGGAGTATAACCTTAAAGGAGGGTGAGGATGAAGAAGAAAAATAAAATGCAACACTCATGGGTAGTGTAGTTCAAGAAAGGGGAAGCATAAGATGGGCAGAGAATAGAAGGACCGAGGTGGAGGAAATAAAGGCAAAATGATAGAAGAAACAAACAACAACAACAACAAAAAAAATTAGTGGATCAAGTTGTAAAGTCTGTGGGTTTTTCTAGATTTTGAGAGGTTAACTTCTTCCTTTTTCTTTTCTCTCCCTCTTCCTAGTTGGTGACTCTGTACCCCAGGCTCTGCCCCTGTGTCACTCTTAGGTAGGGATTTGCAGTTGATGGGATTCTATGGCAATGTCATATAATTGGCTTTAGTCTTGCTGGAAGTAAAGGCTTGTTGGCGTTTGCAGGGTCCAACGATGAGAGAGTTTGCTTTCCTGGATTCTCTCTCCTAGTCCCCCCTTTCTGAATGAGCAGCCTGGTGATCCAGCTATTGGCTGCAACTGTTTCTGCCTGGGGAGTAAGAGGCTCAAAGAGCTGGGAAATCCCCACTCTATCCCCACTCAGTGCAAGGCTTTGGGAAAGGCTCTGAGAGTCAGGGCCTCCAGTGTAATCAGGCGGGGGTGGGAGTCAATTGTTGTCAAGGTGACTGTTCAGCACCTATCATTTAGTTGGACCTCTCAACCCAGGCTTTCCACACTTTGTAGCCTGTTTTTGCAGGGAAGAAGAGGCACTAGTCTCTGCTTACGACTAGTGTAGTATAGACCTTATTATCTGCCAAGTCCTTCTTGTTAGCGTTTATCCCTGAATATGGAGGCTCTATCAATCAGAAGTTGCCCCCGCCCCTTTAGCGAGAGGCACTAAAAAATATCACGCCTCTTGTCTTGGATCGCTGAACTGAGAGAGATCTTATCAATTAGAACCGAGGGTGCGCAGATTTTATGGGTTAAGCTAATTTCAGTGATTGTGTCGCAGCTGTGCTTCCGAAGGTATTTTAGGCTGCCTGCGTGCGCCCCTCCCCCAACACTTGATTGTTAGCTTGAATGGCTGGGTGAGGTGCCCCGCCCACGGAGAGAATCTCTCAAGCCTCTCCCGCTCGCCCCGCCGCTGGCGGCTGGACCGCACCAGGCGCAGGATAATGGAGCCCCCTGGGTGTGCGGGCCAGCAGGGCGCCCTGGGCGCGTGGAATGCCCAAGGCACGCGCGTGAATGGGGCGCTCCGGGCACTGGTGGCCGGCGACCCCCACTCGCAGTGTGCGGGCTGCTGGGAACATCAGCGGTGCTCAACTGGACCGGGCGCCGTGTCGCGCGCGGCTGCTCACGGCGGCTCGCGGTGGTGGCTCGCGTCGGCCGCTTGCAGCGGCTCGCGGTTCCCAAGTATATGGGCTGACTCACCGCAGGCGCACTCCCTCGCGGCTTGAATGAGCGTCGCTGCGGTAGCTTCCTCCACACCCTCGTCTCAGATTCAAGTGATAACAGTCCTTTTGCTTTCAGTTTGTGTGGAACTCCGGAATGCTCCGAGGATAAATTTTTCTGTTTCTAGTTGATAAATTTGTTGTGATTTAGGGGAGAGCTGTCGGACGCGCTTCTCACGGCGCCATTTCCGTGACGTCCTATATAACTTAATTTGAGAAAAGACGAACATCGAACTACACACACACACACACACACACATATATACATATCTAAAGTTTTTGTAAGTATTTATACATTCTTTTTAAATGGTATAAAAGTAAGTCCAGGAGAAAACACTCCAAATTGAAATATGTAATAACCAAAATGGTTATAACATTTATATTTTGGTAGTGAGATTACAAGAGCTTTCATATAACTAGTGCTTGACTTAAGACCACGATTGGTATGAGACTCAGAGACATGAACAAGAATGTGATGGCAACAGGGGCGGGGGGGTTGGGGGAGGGGGGAGGGGGTGAAGAAGGAGAGAGGGGTTAGGGGAGGGGAGGGGCACAAAGAAAACCAGATAGAAGGTGACAGAAGACAATTTAACTTTGCGGGAGGGGTATACAGCACAATCAAATGTCAAAATAATCTAGAGATATTTTCTCTCAACATATGTACCCTGATTTATCAATGTCACTGCATTAAATTTAATAAAAAAATATTAATATTAAAAAAAAATAAAATAAAATAAAAAAAAATTAAAAAAAAAAAAAAGACCACGATTGGTTCCGACAGACCGGTTGTAACACGATTTGGTCGTAAGTTGAATAGGCTATATGTACAGTACTGTGAAATGATGTTATAAAAATCTTTAAGTTATATTTTATCATAATTTTCTCTCATTATTGTTATATATCATAATTTTCTTTGTTCATTTTATGCCATTTGTATCATCTCTACACCATTTTGTTTCTTATTTTTACATTTGTCAGGTTTAAGTAAAACACTGCATTACCAGTACAACTGGTTTAATATTTGCAAAGACAGTTTCCTCTTGGTAGACATCTTGGGAGGGGTTTGATGAAAAATATCCAAGACACAAAACACAAATTGCTGTACCGAGTCTGGGATAACAGTTGAAATGGTGCACACGAAGATGGTAGTGCTGCCAGAAGCTGTCATATACCCAGCTGGGCAATGCTTGCGCTGCCAGATGTAGAGCAGTTGTGGCTAGCGATTTTGGTTGTAAAGTTGAATGGTTGTAAGTTGCATAGGTCATAAGTCGATCAATAATTTTTCAATTAATTTTGAAAATTTTTATCACTGCATATGTACTATTACTATAATCAGGAAAAATTTTATTTAAATCGCAAACAAAAAATGATCATTTGGGCTATCCATTAGTTGAAAGGATGATTATATTCAGGAAACAGAACAGACACCAAAGTTTTCACTACAGTACCTCTAACCTATTGACACAATTACAGGGGACAAGCTGGTGACCTGATTTGGGTTGCCATTTTTTCTAGCTCATTCCTTGGGGGAATCAACAAAAAAGATAAAGCAAACCAGATTCACTGAGATCTTCCAGGTCTATCATCATCATCATCACCATCATCATCACCACCTCACCATCATCGTCACGGCTAGCAGTTCTTGAGTATGTACCAGGTGTCAGGCACTGTTGGAAAGTTTGCCCATATATTGTCAATTAACCCTCATAACTACCCTTTGAAGTAGATACTGTAATTTTTCTATTTTACTGATGAAGAAATTAAGACAAAGAAACTTTCCCAAAGTCACACTGTTAGTAAGGGGTGGAGCTGGATTCAGACACCAGGCAGTCTGACGTGCTGTAATGCAATGCCCAGTGTGACACTGCTTCTCAGAAATCAACATAGAATATTAGAATTTTTGGAACTGGAAGAGATCACAGTTAAAAAAAAAATAAAAAAGAAAATTCTTTTTTAAACTCAAACTCTGTGTGTAATTCTAATACCTAAAACAAAATCTTAAGGCCCTGGCTAGTTTGCTCAGTGAATAGAGCATTGGCCGGGAGTATAGATGTCCTGGGTTTGATTCTGGTCAGGACACACATGAGAAGTGACCATCTGCTTCTCTCCCCATCCCTCTCCCTCTCTCCCTCTTCCCTCTTCAACCAGTGGCTTGATTGGTTCAAGTATAGGCCCCAGGCACTGAGGATAGCTTGGCTGGTTCAAGCATTGGCCCTAGGCGGGGGTTGCCGGGTGGATCCCAGTCACAGCACATGTGAGAGTCTGTCTCACTATCTCCCCTCCTCTCACTTAAACAAACAAAAAATTTTAAGGGAGAAGTTACTTCTGGTTTAGTTGAGACACATGCAGGGGTTCCTTGCTGTGCCTCTCCCTTATTTCCTATTGAGGTCACAGTGGCACCTCACCTTTGTGCAACTCTTCTCAGAAACTGTTGTCCCAGTCCAACTACTTCTACTAAACGATGAGAAACCTGGGCTCAGAGATTTTAAAAGACCTGCCTGGGGGATCCACTTAGGTGAGCATAAGCCAATGTTTTTCTAGTATCACTCCAGATACATACACACATTATTCATGACTCTCTGTTATAAGGAACAGAAATCCAACTCAAACTTGCTTGGGTGAAAAAGGGAATGTATTAGTTCAATTAAATAAGCAATCCAAGGAGGTATTGGTTTCCAGTGTAGCTAGATATAGGAGCCCAATAGGACCAGTATGACAGAAGAGACTCTGTTCCTCTCTCCATTTCTTAGCAATGCATCCCTGAGAATTGAATTCCCATTCTCAGGAAGGATCTACACAATGTATACCTATACCTAATAGCTCTAAACGTGCAGAACTCCTGCAGAGTAAACTAGGTAGTCGCTATCATCTATGTATCCTCTAGTCAAGAAGATTTGGTTGACCTTTGTTTCTTTTGTAGTATGATGGTTAGGTCTCCTATTCCTCATTTTAAAAAGAGAAAAGGAACGAACACATAGTGTTTAGTGGTCCATAACATGTACCACCACCTTCCATAGGCCTTATGGGAATGAGTTCCTGGTAGCCAGACAATCTGTCTACCTTTTCACCAGTGCCCCACTGTTTTGATTTCTGTAAGTTTATAGAAAGTCTTGAACTCCAGGGTACTCTCTTACTTGGTGGTGGTGGTGGTGCTCCTGCTTCTCCCTCCTTCTCTTCCTTCTTCTATAAGATTTATTGATGTATAATTTACATATAATAAAATCCACTAATTTAACTGCAATTTGATAACTTCTTATAAATGTATATAGTCATGTAATTATCACAAACATGATACAGAAGAGTTTCATCAGTTCAGAAAAGTCTAGGCCCCTGGCAATAGCTTTCCATCAGGCTTTCCCTTTCGATAATTTCTCACAATTAGAATTATAAGTATGTTGTCTATTGTATCTGATTTTTTTCACTTAACATAATGCTTTTGTTGTTCACTCATGTTTTTGCATTTATTGGTAGTTTGTTCTTTGTTATTGCTAAGTAATATTTAAATATATAAATACACCACAATTTGTTACTCATTCACAAGTTCATGAACATTTTGGTTCTTTCTATGTTTTCAGCTATTATGAATAATGCTGCTTTGAACATTCATGTATAAGTCTTTGGATGGACATATGCTTTCATTTCTCTTTGGAATGTCTAGGAGTGAAATTGCTAGCCCATATGGTAAACTGTTGCTTAACATATTGAGAAACTGCCAAAATGTTTTCCAAATTGGCTGTGTCATTTTACTATTCTACCAGTAGTGCATGAGGGTTCCAGTTTCTCCACATCTTCCTAGCACTTGGTATTGTCTTTTTTTTTTTTTTAATTACAGCCATTGTCATGGGTGTGTAGCTGTGTTTTCCATTAGTTTTAATATGATGTAGAACATCTTTTAAGATGCTCATTTGCCATCTTTATATCTTCTTGCTGGAGTGACTGTTTTCTCCATTTTTAATTGGGTTGTCTTCCTACTTGATAGGGACTGAATTGTGCCCCCCCCAATCTATATGTTGAAACCTTAACCCCCAGTGTGATAGTATTTGTATACGTGACCTTTGAAAGGTAATTAGATTTAGATGAGGTCATTTAGGTGGGGCCCTCATGATGGTTTTAGTGCCCTTAAAAGAAGATATACTAGAGAGCTAGGATCTCTCTCTGCCATGTGAAGACACAGAAATCCACCATCTGCAAGACGGGAGAGCACTCTCTCCAAAACCCAACTATGATTGCACCTTGATCTTGGATCTGGTCTCTCATCAGTGAGAAAACAAATTTCTGTTGTTTAAGCCACCCAGTCTATGGTATTTTGTTATTGCAGTTCAAGTAGACAAGACTCTATTGTAGGAATTTTTTATGTATTCTTTGTTGGACATATGTTTTTCAAATACTTCTCTCGGTTCATGACTTGCCTTTCCATTTTCTTTCCCTTTGAAGAGGAAACATTTTTAATTTTGGTGACATCTAAATTATTGATTTTTTCTGTTATATTCTGTGCTTTTTTAATCATAGCTAAGAAATATCTTCCAAGCCCAAATTAAGATTTCATCTTATGCTTTTTTCTAGAATTTTTAGTTTTACTTCTTACATTTAGGTCTGTTATCCATTTAAAGTTAATATTTTTATAGTATAATGTAATGATGAAAATATTTTCTGCATATGATATGGCAATCTAGTTGTTTTAGTATTGTTTATTAAAAATTTATTCTTTCCTAAGTAAATCAGAAAAAAACAGGAACTGTATTATTCCATACGTAGGTGGGACATAATAGTGAAACTAAGAGACATTGATAAGAGTGTGGTGGTTACGGGGGGGAGGGGGGAATGGGAGAGGGATAGGGGGTGGGAGGGGCACAAAGAAAACAAGATAGAAGGTGACAGAGGACAATCTGACTTTGGGTGGTGGGTATGCAACATAATTGAACAAGAAGATAACCTGGACTTGTTATCTTTGAATATATGTATCCTGATTTATTGATGTCACCCCATTAAAAAATAAAATTATAAAAAAAAATTATTCTTTCCGTATTGATTGCACTGGTATCTACATCAAAAACAATTAAACCTATATTTGTGGGTCTATTTCTAGACTCTGTTCTGTAGCATTGATCTGTATGTCTATTTTTTATTGATTTTAATTTGTTGTATTTACATAGTTACACATGTACCCCCGAATATATCTCCCTCCCTCCCTGCTGTTCTCCTTGATACCCCATTGCCCCCTCCCCCCACCACCTTCCCCCTTTTCCTCCATAATTTACTATCCTGCCCTCTATCTCTCTGAGTTATGTTTATATACTTTCATTAATGTCTTTCCTTTCTTTGATCCCCTCCTCTCTTCCCCTTTACGTCAGGACTCTTTGACCTTTCTCTGCCTCTCCTCTGTTCCTCAGTTCTCATTGTTCATTGGATTCCTCATATGAGTAAGGTCATATGATATTTTTCTTTCTCTGCCTGGCTTATTTCGCTTACCATAATAGACTCTAGGTCCATCCATGTTGCCGCAAAGGGTAAGATTTCCTTCTTTTTCACAGCTGTGTAGTCTTCCATTGCATATATGTACCACTGCTTTTGATCCACTCATCTACTGATGGACACTTGGGCTGTTTCCAGATCTTGGCTATTGTAAACAATGCTGCAATACACACGGGGGTGCATTTCTTCTTTTGAATCAATGATTTGTTATTCTTAGGATATATTCCTAGAAGTGGGATAGCTGGGTCAAAGGCAGTTCCACTTTTAATTTTTTAAGGAATCTCCTTATTGTTTTTCACAGTGGCTGCTCCAGTCTGCATTCTCACCAGCAGTGTAGGAGAGTTCCCTTTTCTCCGCACCCTTGCCAGCATTTGTTATGTGTTGTTTTGTTAATGAGCGCCATTCTGACAAGTGTGAGGTGGTAATTCATTGTGGTTTTAATTTGCATTTCTCTAATGATTACTGATGTTGAACATTTTTTTCATATGCCCATTGGCCATTTGTATGTCCTCTTTAGAGAAGTGTCTATTCATTATTTTTGCTCAATTTTTGATTGGATTGTTTACTTTCTTGGTGTTGAGTTTTACAAGTTCTTTGTAGATTTTGGTTATTAACCCCTTATTGAACGTATTGGCAAATATGTTCTCCTGTTGTGTGGGTTGTCTTTTTATTCTGTTTATGTTGTCTTTTGCTGTGCAAAGCTTTTTAGTTGGATATAGTTCCATTTGTTCGTCCTGTCCTTTATTTCACTTGCCCGTGAAGTTAAATCAACAAATATATTGCTGCGAGAGATGTCGGAGAGCTTACTGCCTATGTTTTCTTCCAAGATGATCATGGTTTCACGACTTACATTCAAGTCTTTTATCCATTTTGAGTTTATTTTTGTGAATGATGTAAGTTGGTGGTCTAGTTTCACTTTTTATCATGTATTTGTCCAGTTTTCCCAGCACCATTTGTTAAAGAAACTGCCTTTACTCCATTGTATGTTCTTACCTCCTTTGTTAAATATCAGTTGATCATAAGTATGAGTTTATTTCTGGGTTCTCTATTCTGTTCCATTTGTATGTATGCCTGTTCTTATGCCAGTATCAAGCTGTTTTGAGTACAATGGCCTTATAGTATAACTTGATATCAGGAACTGTGATACCCCCTGCTTTATTTTTCTTTTTCAAGATTGCTGAGGCTATTTGTGTTCTTTTTTATTTTCATATAAATTTTTGGAATATTTGTTCTATATCTTTAAAGTATGACATAGGTATTTTAATAGGAATTGCATTGAATTTATAGATTGCTTTGGGTAGTATAGACATTTTAATGATGTTTATTCTTCCTATCCATAAACACGGTATATGTTTCCACTTGTTTGTATCTTCCTTGATTTCTGTTATCCATGTCTTTTAATTTTCTGAGTACAGGTCTTTAACCTCCTTGGTGAAATTTACTCCTAGGTACTCTTTTTTTGCAATAGTGAAGGGGATTGTTTCTTTAATTTCTCTTTCAGACAGTTCATTGTTGGTGTATATAAATGCCACTGATTTCTGAATATTGATTTTATATCCCGCCACCTTGCTGAATTTATTTATCAGTTCCAGTAGTATTTTGACTGAGACTTTAGGGTTTTCTATATACAGTATCAAGTCATCAGCAAATAATAATAGTTTTACTTCTTTTCCAATTTGGATTCCTTTTATTTCTTCTTCTTGTCTGATTGCTGTAGCTAAGACTTCCAGAACTATGTTGAATAAGAGTGGTGAAAGGGGCACCCCTGCCTTGTTCCTGGTCTTAAGGGGATTGCTTTTAATTTTTGCCCATTGAGTATGATGTTGGCTGTGGGCCTGTCATAGATGGCCTTTATTATGTTTAGGTATGTTCCCTGTATTCCCACTTTGCAGAGAGTTTTGATCATAAATGGGTGCTAGATTTTATCAAATGCTTTTTCTGCATCTATTGATATTATCATGTGGTTTTTCTCCTTCCTTTTGTTTATGTGATGAATCATGTTGATTGATTTGCAAGTATTGTACCAGCCTTGCTTCCCTAGAATAAATCCCACTTGATCATGATGTATGATTTTTTTCATGTATTGCTGGATCCGATTTGCTAATATTTTGTTGTAAATTTTAACATCTAAGTTCACCAGGGATATTGGCCCATAGTTTTCTTTCTTTGTAGTGTCTTTACCTGGTTTTGGAAAGAGGATTATATTCACTTCATAAAAGGAGTTTGGAAGTTTTCCCTCCTTGAATTTTTTGAAATAGCTTGAGAAGGATAGGAGTTAGTTCTTCTTTAAATATTTGATAAAATTCACCTGTGAAGCCATCAGGCCGAGGACTTTTGTTTTTTGGGAGTTTTTTGATAACTGTTTCAATCTCTTTTTATGTAATTGGTCTGTTTAGCTTTTCTGATTCTTCCAAATTGATTATTGAATGGCTATATTTTTCAAGGAATTTAAGCATTTCATTGAGGTTGTCCCATTCTTGGGCATACCGTTCTTCATAGTATTTTCTTATAATCCTTTGAATTTCTGCTTTGTCAGTTGTTACTTCTCCTCTCTTTCTAATTTTATTTATTTGAACCCTCTCTCTTTTTTTCTTGTTGAGTCTGGTTAAAGGTTCACCAATTTTGTTTACCTTTTCAAAGAACCAGCTCTTGGTTTCATTGATCTTCTGTATTGTTTGTTGTTGTTGTTGTTTTGCCTCTATCTCATTTATTTCCACTTTGATCTTTATTATTTCCTTTCTTCTACTTCCTCTAGGCTTTACTTGCTGTTCTTTTTCTAGTTTTTTTAGATGCAGGGGTAAGTTGTTTATTTAAGCTTTTTCTTCCTTCTTAAAGTATGACTGTAATGTTATGAACTTCCCTCTCAGGACTACTTTTACTGTGTCCCATAAATTTTGAGTTGTTGTATGTTCATTTTCATTTGTTTCAAGAAATTTTTTATTTCTTCCTTGATCTCATTGTTAACCCATTCATTATTTAATAGCATGCTATTTAGTCTTCAAGTGTTTGAATGTTTTTCAGTTTTTCTATTGTAGTTGATCTCTAGTTTCATGATGTTGTGGTCAGAAAAGATGCTTGCTATGATTTCAATCTTCTTAAATTTATTAAGACTTATTTTGTATTCTAACACATGGTCTATCCTAATAATGTATTGTGAGCACTTGAAAAGAATGTATATTCTTCTGCTTTGGGGTAAAAGGTTCTAAAGATAGCTATTAAATCCAGTTGATCTAGTGTGTCATTTAAGGCCACTGTTTTTTTGTTAATTTTCTGTCTGGAGGTTCTATCCATTGATGTTAGTGGGGTATTAAAATCCCCTACTATTATAGTATTGCTGTTGATCTCGCACTTTTTGTCCATCAAAATCTGTTTTATATATTTAGGTGCTCCTCTATTAAGTGCATATATATTTATAATAGTTATATCTTCCTGTTGCAATGCTCCTTTTATTATTATGTAGTGACCTTCTTTATCTCTTGCCTTTGTTTTGAAGTTTATTTTGTCAGATATTAGTATTGCTACCCCAGCTTTCTTTTCCTTTCCTTTTGCATGAAATATTTTTTTCCATCCCTTTACTCTCAGTCTATGTGTGTCTTTTGTTCTGAGGTGGGTTTCTTGTAGGCAGCATATGTACAGGTCCTGTTTTCTTATCCATGCAGTTGCTGTGTTTCTTTTAGAAGAATAAATAGAGCATTTAATCTATTTACATTTAAGGTTATTATTGATATTTAATTGTTTATTTCCATTTTATTCTTTTGATCTATAGTTCTCTTTTTCTCTATTTCTTTTTTCCTTTGATCTTTTTGCAGCAAGCCCCTTAACATTTCCTACAGTACTGATTTGGCTGTAATGAATTCCTTGAGTTTTGGGGTTGGTTTTTTGTTTTTTTTTTTGTCTGGGATGCTTTTTATTTCTCCTTCATTTTTAAATGATAATCTTGCTGGATAAAGAAGTCTTGGTTGTAGGCTCTTGTTTTGCATTACTTTAAATATTTCTTGCCATTTCTTTCTGGCCTCAAGTGTTTCTGTTGAAAAGTCAAATGTCATCCCTATGGGGGCTCCTCTATAGGTAATTGATTTCTGTTCTCTTGCTGCTTTTAGTATTTTTTCTTTATCTCTTAACTTTGGCATTTTAATTATGATGTGTCTTGATGTAAGCTTCATTGGGTTTCTTTTAATCGGGATTCTGTACTTCCTGGACTTGTGTGACTTTTCCTTCATCAGTTTAAGAAAGTTTTCAGTTATGATTTCTTCAAACAGGTTCTCTATCCCTTGTTCTTTCTCTTCTCCTTCAGGAACCCCTATGATGCAGATATTATTTCTCTTCATATTGTCACAGAGTTTTTATAGTTTCCTCAGACTTTATGAGCCCCTTTTCTTTTTGCTGCTCTGTTTCTGTGATTTTATTTATCTTGTCTTCTAATTTGCTGATTCAATCCTCTGCTTCATCCAGCCTGCTGTTGATTCCTTCTAGTGTCTTCATTTCTGATATTGTAATTGCCATTTCTGATTGATTCTTTTTTATGATCTCAGTGTTCTTTTTGATGCTTGCAATTTCTTTATTTAGGTGTTCATTAAGTCCGTCCATTGTAGCTTTAAGATCTGTAAGCATCCTAACAATCATTATTTTAAACTCTGCATCTGGTAATTTGATTACTTCCATCTCACTCAGTTCTTTTTCTGGGGACTTTTCTTGTTGATTCATATGGTTTACATTCCTCTGTCTTTCCATTCTTTCTGTGTGTGGTTTGCAAGCTTGTTAGAGTTGTGGGTCTCAGTTTGGTTTATGGAATGTGGCTTCTCCTCCAGGTCTTTATTCCTCAGCCTCTGCTTGTTGCTTGGATTTTAATTCTCTTTAACTAGTAGAGCTGCTTAAAAGTCTTAATTTCCTTGCTGTTTGTTTTCTTTTTCTTTTTCTTTTTTCTTCCTGAAGATGGAAACGGGGATAGACAGTCAGACAGACTCCTGCATGCGCCCGACCGGGATCCACCCAGCACGCCCACCAGGGGGCGACAGTCTGCCCCTCTGGGGCGTCACTCTGTCGTGACCAGAGCCACTCTAGCACCTGGGGCAGAGGCCAAGGAGCCATCCCCAGCACCCGGGCCATCTTTGCTCCAATGGAGCCTCAGCTGTGGGAGGGGAAGTGAGAGACAGAGAGGAAGGAGAGGGGGAGGGGTGGAGAAGCAGATGGGCGCTTCTCCTGTGTGCCCTGGCCAGGAATCGAACCCGGGACTTCTGCACGCCAGGCCGACGCTCTACCACTGAGCCAACTGGCCAGGGCCTGCTGCTTGTTTTCTGAGTCCAGAGGAAGTGTCTGTGTTTGCTGGTCCCAGCAAGGAGCTTTTGTGTTTGCTGATTTCAGCAGGGGGCTTCTGTCTTTAGGAGGGGAAGTGGGCATATCTTGTTTTGTTTTGTTTTTTAGTTGAAATTGTATCCAAGAATGTGGTGGGTGTGACCTCTGAGATTCTGAAGGTGTATTCTGCCTAGTGTCTCTCTGGGGGTGGGGCACATTCTCAGTATGAAGGGGGAGGTGTAGCTTGGGCTCCCTGGAGACCAGAGTCACTGCCTTTACCCTTTACTTTCTCCTTTCTGAACAACTTTTCATGCTGATTAGAGCTGGAGAGCTTTTTGGAGGTGGGTCAACTGGTTCCACACTTGGCTTGTGCAGGGCAGATGGAGCAACCCCTCCCCAAGCTATGGCCACCTCGGCACTGCAGAATGACTCAGGTCAGCTCAGGTCTCCTCTTCTAGTCACCATTGTGTCTCAATCTCCCCACTTTCCTTATGCAAGACCAGACCTCTCATCCTACCTCGCCCCTGGAGCCCCAGGCAAGTGGTTGTGAGCGATATTTTCTGTGCTGGACCTTTAAGGCTGCACTTTCTTTCACCAGCTGATTCTCACAGACAGAACTCTCACTCTTCTTCTCACTCAATGCTGTCATTCTGTCTCCTCCAGTCCCTGGGTTTCTAGGCTGGGGCTCTGGTCCTGGGACTGAGGACCCCCGCCTCTCAGGGTTTCTCTCTTTGCAATGGGAGCCCTTCTGGACCCTCAGCCTCAGCTTCTTCTCACTCTTGGGAGTGAGGGTGGCTCACACTGTGCCCCCACACTCCCTGCCAGGATTGGTGTGGATTCTTCTATGCTCCTTGTTTTTCGAGTCCTTTTCTTTTAGTCCAAAGTTGGTTTTTCATGATGATTGTTCTTAAATTAATTTATAATCCAGTTTGGTCATAGGAGGTGGCAGTCTATGTGTCTGACTACTCTGCTGCCATCTTGGAATCTCTGTCTGTATGTCTATTTTTATGTCAATACTATACTATATTGATAATTGTAGCTTCATAATAAATCTTAAAATCAGGTCATATATATCTTCCAACTTTGCTCTTTTTTTTAAATTTTTTTATTTTTCTGAAGTTGGAAACAGGGAGGCAGTCAGACAGACTCCTGCATGCGCCTGACCAGGATCCACCCGGCACGCCCACCAGGAGGCGATGCTCTGCCCATCTGGGGCGTTGCTCTGTTGCAACCAGAGCCATTCTAGTGCCTGAGGCATAGGCCATGGAGCCATCCTCAGCGCCCGGGCCAACTTTGCTCCAATGGAGCCTTGGCTGCAGGAGGGGAAGACAGAGACAGAGAGGAAGGAGAGGGGGAGGGGTGGAGAAGCAGATGGGTGCCCCTCCTGTGTGCCCTGGCCAGGAATCAAACCCGGGACTCCTGCATGCCACAGCCAACCAGCCAGGGCCTGCTCTTCTTTTTCAAAAGCTGTTTTGGTTATTTTTACATGAATTTGTCTATTTATATGAATTTTAGAATCAGTTTATCACTTTCTACAAAGGAGGATAATGGTGTTTTGAATGAGATTTCATTAAATTTATAGATTAATTTGGGAAAATATACAATATTAAGTCTTTTGATACTTTAATATGGCATATTTCTCAATTTATTTAGGTGTTTTTTTCATTGGTTCTTTTTCTTTTTCTTTTTTTTTCTTTTCCACAGAGACAGAGAGAGAGAGAGTCAGAGAGAGGGATAGATAGGGACAGACAGACAGGAAAGGAGAGAGATGAGAAGCATCAATCATCAGTTTCTCATTGTGACACATTAGTTGTTCATTGATTGCTTTCTCATATGTGCCTTGACTATGGGGCCACAGCAGACCGAGTAACCCCTTGCTCAAGCCAGCGACCCTGGGTCCAAGCTGGTGAGCTTTCTGCTTAAACCAGATGAGCTCGCGCTTTAACTGGTGACCTCGGGGTCTCAAACCTGGTTCCTCCGCATCCCAGTCTGACACTCCATCCACTGCGCCACCACCTAGTCAGGCTATTTAGGTGTTTTTAAATTTATCTCAACAATGATATATAGTTTTTATTGACTTTGTCTTGCATGTAATTTGTTAAATTTAGCTCTATGTATTTTCATCCTTTTGATGACATTTTAAATATTGTTTTGTTAATTTCAATTTTTTATAGTTTATTGCTATCAAAAAAAAGAGAAAAGCAATTGATTTATGTGGGCTGACCTTGTATCCTACAACCTTGTTAAACTCATTTAATTTCTCTGTAAAAAGTCATTTTTTCTCCTCATTTTTGAGAGCTATTCTTTTGAGTATAGAATACTAAAGTGATAGTTTTTTGTTTTAGTATATTAGAGTTGTCACTACACTGCTTTCTGCCTTGCACTGTTCCTGATAAGAAGTCTGCTATAATTCTCATTTTTGTTCTTTTTTATCTAGTTTGTTTTTCCACATATATACACACCCTTCTCACTCTACATCTCTGGCTACTTTTAAAACTGTATTGTTATTAGTGGTTCACAGAAATTTGATTATGATATGCTTTGGTGTGGTTTTCTTCCTGTTTCCTTTTTTTTTTATTCTACCATACTTATTTTCCCCCTGCTTTCTATGCCCTTGGACAAAAAACATAGAGCTCCTGTGCTGAAATACTTATCTCAGATGCATCCTACTGGCCAGGACCCTACAGGATCTTTAACTAGTAAAGTAGTCCTTAAATATTAGTTTCATGAGATTTTTAGATTGCCTCATCACTTATTAGTAATAATAGTTTCTATTTTCAGAACTAATTACAACTTCAAAATAATTTAACTTACTTTTTATTAGTTTGTAGATTATTTCAAAGATAGTTTCATATAGAATTAGCTGAAGATATTTTAAATATAGAATCCTGAATACTACCCATGACTTTTTTTTATTTATTTAGAATCAAAATTTTATGAAGAAGACACAATTTTAAAATCTTGAAAAACTACAACATGATCTAATTTATATTTCTTATAAAGATTCTGTGATGTTGGTTTGGTTATCTTCTTGCACATGAAGAAACTGAGGTTTACCAGGACCAATGCCTTGACTTAGGTTTCAGAGCCCATCAGTGACTAAGCTAGAATATGGGCCTAAGTCTTCATTGACTTCTGTCTTGCAAGTTCTTGCCATGGCACTAATTATACCAATATTTTGGGGGTGCTAGGACCTCAATTAAAAATTTTAAATATTTGTAAAGACTATTTAGCCTCACCATTATATTTGTTGAGCTGTAAACTAAGTTTATGGGTTTGTATTTTACTAATCATAGCAGCATGTACACTTTTAAAAAGTCATACATATGTGTGCAATAGGTATTAAGTATTTAGACCAAAACGTATGCTTGACACACAAAAGAGAGATCATCAAAGAGATTTAATGATCTCTTGTTATAGCTGCATATGTCCTAGAGGCCTACAGCTCTGGGACACAGATTGCAGGATAATGGCCATTGAAATGATTATTGCAACAGTGTTTAGGATACTTGTAGGAAATCATTAGATTATTCTTATATTTAGCAAAAAAAGAAAGTGTTTCGTGGTGTAATTTCTTATATGTACCATGGTTTTATTAAAGTTTAGGACTCTGAGAATAAGAGAAGAAATGCTTGTATCAAAAAGCAAATAAGGGTCACATGAATAAAAATAATTGAAAGGGAAAAGTTTATTTTAGCAGAAAGTCTCCATATAAAATCAACTCTAAATAAACATCTGGGAAATGAATAGATCTATTTCAGGGCTGGGAAAGAGGCAGGCACACTCCTCAGTTTTGTGGTGCCCAGGAAGGATGAAAGAATTCGAGTAAGGCACTGAGAGATGGTCACTGCATGCCTCTGCTGCTGGATAACATGCCAAGTGTGGCTGCAGTGGAGATTCTCTTGATTTGTTTCATCTTTCTGATGTCCCTCGTCACATCTTCAGGTTGACAGAGATGGCACTGACATCCCCATTGAGAGTGTATATGAAGATAAGAGGCAACATTGATTAAAAGGAATAAAGGTTTAAGGAAACAAGGAGTCCAGAATCTTGACTGCTACTGGGAGAGAGTTGTGGAGAAGCCTGGTGCGAACAGGATAGAGAGAGACTTGCAGCCCCAACCCAGATGTCCACATTTGTGTGATAAGCAATGATCTCTGTGTGTCAGTTCTGAGAGAATCTTCTTCCCAAAGGAATAACTTTATTTTTGTAACAGGAAAAGCTTTTGTCCTCTGTCTAGATTCACAATCCTCATCTGCCCTATGGAAGCCCTGCCCTTACTATGGCTTTGGTTTGGAGATGTTGGCTGCAATCTGCCATGGTCAGATTTTTGTCCTAATCTCTTCAGGACATTTCTTGTTTTTTGTTTTTTAAGATCTTTATTTATTTAGACAACTAAATTTAGCAGGGTGACATTAGTCAACCAGACTACACAGATTTAGAGAAAACATCTCCACATCATTTGGACAATTGATTATGCTATGTACCCATCACCCAAAGTCAAATCATCTTCTGGCACCCTATATTTTGTTTCTCTTTAAGCACCTCCCTTTCCCTCACCCCCCCTTCCTCTCCACCCTTCCCTTATACCTGGTAACCACTGCACTTTTATCTATGTCCATTAGTCTCAATTTGGTGTCCCACCTATGTATGGAATCATACAGTTCTTAGTTTTTTTTCTAATTTATTTATTTCAATCAGTACATTATCAAGGTCCATCCATGTTGTCATAATGTCATTATTTCTTATGACTGAGTAGTATTCCATTTATATATGTACCACATCTTCTTTATCCAGTCCTCTATTGAAGGGCATTTCAGCTGTTTCCATGTCTTGGCCACCATGAACAATGCTGTGATGAACATGGGGGTGCATATGTGTCTTTATGTACCCATGTTTTTAAGTTTTGGGGGTATATACCCAATAGAGGGATTGCTGGGTTGTATGTTAGTTCTATTCTTAATTTTTTGAGCAACCATCATACTTTCTTCCATAATGGTTGTATTAATTTACATTCTCACCAACAATGAATGAGGGTTCCTTTTTCTCCACAGCCTCTCCAACACTTGTTATTACCTGTCTTGTTGATAATAGCTAATCTAACGGGTGTGAGGTGGTATCTCATTGTGGTTTTGATTTGCATTTCTCTAATAACTAGTGAAGATGAAAATTTTTTCATATATCTGTTGGCATTTGTATTTCTTCTTGAAAGAAGTGTCTGTTTATGTCCTCTTCCTATTTTCTTATTGGATTGTTTGCTTGTTTGTTGCTGAGTTTTGTGATTTCTTTATATATTTTGAATATTAGTCTCTTATTTGAGTGTTGTTTAAAAATATCATCTCTCATTTATTTTTCTATTTGTTTTGTTGACAGTTTATTTTGCTGTGCAGAAGCTTCTTAGTTTGATGTAGTCTCATTCATTTATCTTTGCCTTTACTTCCCTTGCCTTTGGGGTCAAATTTATAAAATGTTCTCTACTGTCAAGGTCTATGTGTTTAGTACCTATGTGTTCTTCTATGTAATTTATTGTTTCAGATCTTATACAGTATTTAGGTCTTTGATCCATTTTGAATTAATTTTTGTTTAAGGAGACAAGTCAAGTTTCATTCTCTTGCATGTGGCTTTCCAATTTTCCCAGCACCATTTATTGAAGAGGTTTTCTTTTCTTCATTGTATGTTTTTGGCTCCTTTATTAAAAATTTGATAATATATATGGTGTTTTATTTCTGGGCTCTATATTCTCTTCCATTGGTCTATGGGTCTATTTTTCTGCCAGTACCATGCTGTTTTAATTATCGTGGCTCAGTAGTATAGTTTGAAGTCAGATATTGTAATGCCTCCAGCTTTGTTTTTTTTCCTTAGGATTACTTTGGTTATTTAAGGTTTTTTTATGGTTCCATATAAACCTGAAGATTTTTTCCCCCATTTCTTTAAAAAATGACATTGGAATTTTGATGGGAATTGCATTAAATTTGTATATTGCTGTGGGTAATATGGCCATTTTAACTATATTTATTCTTCCTATTCACGAACAAATATTTTTCCATTTCATTGTGTCTTTTTCAATTTCCTTTAATAATGCTTTGTAGTTTTCAGTATATAAGTCCTTTACATTCTTTGTTATGTTTATTCCTAGGTATTTTTGTTTTTTTTTTGTTGTTGCAACTGTAAAAGGGATTATATTTTTGAATTCTTTTTCTGTGGTTTCGTTGTTGACATATAAGAAAACAATAGACTTCTGAATATTAATTTTCTATCCTGCGACTTTACTGTATTGTTTTATTGTTTCTAATAGCCTTTCTGTGGAGTCTTTGGGGTTTTCTATATATAGGATTATATCATCTGCAAAAAGTGAAACCTTTACTTCTTCTTTCCCAATATGAATGCCTTTTATTTCTTTCTCTTGTCTGATTACTCTGGCTAGAACTTCCAGCACTGTTGAATAGGATTGGAGAGAGTAGGCAGCCTTGTCTTGTTCCTGAATTTAGAAAAAAAGTTTCCTCTTTTTTACCATTTAGTATGCTGTTAGCTGATGGTTTGTAGTAAATGGCCTTTATCATGTTGAGATATTTTCCTTCTATACTCATTTTGTTGAATTTTTCAAACATAAAATGATGTTGTATTTTATTGAATGCTTTTTCTTCATCTATTGATAGGATCATATGGTTTTTGTTCTTTGTTTTGTTGCTATAGTGTATAACATTAATTGTTTTACTTATGTTGAACCATCCTTGTGTTTTTTGGATGAATCTCACTTGATCATGATGAATTATTTTTTAATGTGTTGTTGTATTTGATTTGCTAGTATTTAGTTTAGGATTTTTGCATCTGGATTCATTAGAGATATTGGTCTGTAGTTTTCTTTTTTTGTGTTGTCCTTGCAAGGTTTTGGTATGAGGGTTATGTTAGCCTCATAAACTGTGTTTAGAAGTATTGCTTCTTCAATTTTTTGGAAGACTTTGAGAGGGATAGAACCAAATCTTTTTTGAATGTTTGGTAGAATTCACTAGTATAGATATCTGGCCCCAGACTTGTATTTCTGGGGATTTTTTTTTCTAGGGATGTTTTTGATAGTTGTTTCTATTTCCTCCCTGTTTATTGGTATATTCAGGCTTTCTACTTCTTCGTGATTCAATTTAGGAAGATTGTATTGTTCTAAGAGTTTATTCATTTCTTCTAGATTGTTGAATTTGGTGGTATATAGTTTTTCATAGTATTCTACGGTAATTCTTTGTATGTCTATGATATCTGTGGTAATTTCTCCTCTTTCATTTTAGATTTTGTTTATATAAGTCCTTTCTCTTCTTTTCTTAGTGAATCTTGCCAGGGGTTTGTTGATTTTATTGATCTTTTCAAAGAACCAGCTCTTTGTTGTATTAATTTTTTCTGTAGTTTTTCTGTTCTCTATTTCATTTATTTTTGCTCTAATTTTTATTATTTCCTTTCTTTTGCTGATTTTGAGTTGCTTTTGTTCTTATTTTTTTAGTTCCTTAAGATGTGATGATAGATTGTTTACTTGGGCTTTCTCTTGTTTTTTTCATATAAGCCTGTAATGATATGAACTTTCCTCTTGTTACTGCTTTCACTGCATCCCAGAGATTCTGATATGTCATGCTGTCATTTTCATTTGTCTGTATATATCTTTTGATCTCTTCTTTTATTTCTTTTTTGACCCAGTCAACTTTTAGAAATATGTTGTTTAATTTCCACAGTTTTGTTGGTGTGTTTACTTTTTTTTGGCATTTGAATTTAGGGTTAGGGTTTTAGGGTTAGGGTTAGGGTTAGGGTGTTGGGTTAGGGTGTCGGGTTAGGGTTAGGGTTAATTTCAAGCCTTATGGTCAGAGAATATGCTTGTTATAGTTTCAACCTTCCTGAATGTGTTGATGTTAGTTTTGTGGCCCAGCATATGGTCTATTTTTGAGAATGTTCCATGTACACTGGAGAAAAATGTATATCCTGATATTTTGGAATGAAATGTCCTGTAGATGTCTATTATGTCCATTTGCTCTAGTGTTTCATTTAAGGCCAATATTTCTTTATTGATTTTCTGTTTGGAAGAACAATCCAAGTCCATCAATGTATTGAGGTCTTCAAGTATGTTTATATTTTTTCTGGTTTGTACTTTTAGATCAGTTAGTAGATGTCTTATATATTTTGATATGCCTTGGTTTGGTGCATACATATTAAGAAGTGTTATGTCTTCTTGATACGATGTCCCCTTTATCCTATTATGAAATGTCCATCTTTGTCTTTGGTTACCTTTGTTGTCTTGTAGTCAGCATTGTCACATATAAGTATGGCAATACCTGCTTTTCTTTGGATATTATTTGCTTAGAGAATCATTTTCCAATCTTTCACTTTGAATCTGTTTTTATCCTTGTAACTTAGATGTGTCTCTTGAAGGCAGCATACTGTTGGGTTTTGCTTCTTGATCCACTCTGCTACTCTGTGTCTCTTTATTGGTGAGTTCAATGCATTTACATTTAGTGTTATTAACATTTGAGGATTTTCTATTGCCATTTTATATACTGCTTTCTGATAGCTTTGTGTCTTGTTTGGTTCTTCTTTCTTGTTTTTTCTGTCATTTGTTTTTGTTTGGTGGTATTCCATACTTCTATCTTCTGGTTTTTTTGTTTTTTTTTTAAGCTATGTGTTTCAATGGTGGCATTTTCAGGGATGGTTACCATTAGGTTATTAAAAAAGAATTATCAGCCTGGCCAGGCGGTGGCGCAGTGGATAGAGCCTCATACTGGGATGTAGAGGACCCAGGTTCGAGACCTCGAGGTCTCCAGCTTGAGCGCGGCTCATCTGGTTTGAGCAAAAGCCCACCAGCGTGAACCCAAGGTTACTGGCTCCAGCAAGGGGTTGCTCCATCTGCTGAAGGCCCGCGGTCAAGGCACATATGAGAAAGCAATCAATGAACAACTAAGGTGTGGCAACACGCAATGAAAAACTAATGATTGATGCTTCTCATCTCTCTCCGTTCCTGTCTGTCTGTCCCTGTCTATCCCTCTCTCTGACTCATTGTCTTTGTAAAAGACAAAAAAAAAAAATTATCATACTTATTGGAGCCAATTATCTCATGAGTACTTCTGCAGTCCATCCTCCTTTGCTACTGCTGATCTTTATCCTCTCCCCTTTTATGTTATTGTTGTCACAGATTATCCTTGTTTTTACCGTGGTTTTGTTAAAATTTTTACTTGTAATTTTGTTTTGTTTTGTTCTTTGTATCTGGTAGGATAATCCTCTTTAGTATTTCCTGTAGTGGGGGTTTCCTGGTGATAAAATTCCCTCAGCTTCTGTATGTCTGTAAATGTTTTCATTTCCCCTTCGTATTTGAAGGATAACTTAGATGGATATAGTATTCTTGGCTGGTAGTTCCTCTCTTTCAGTACTGTAAATGTTGGGGTCTACTCTCTTCTGGCTTGCAGAGTTTCTGCTGAAAAATCAGATGATAGGCTAATAGGCCTTCATTTATATGTTATATTCATCTTCCTAGCTGCCTTGAGGATTCTTTCTTTGTCATTGATTTGTGATAATTTCATTATGATGTGCCTTGGAGCTAGGTCTTTTTGGATTGAAGTAACTTGGTGTTCTGTTTGCTTCTTGGATTTGAGGCCCTAACTCTTCCCACAGGCTTGGGAAGTTTTCATCAATTATTTGTTTCAATATGTTTTCCATTCCCTTTTCCCTTCCTTCTTTTTCTTCTTCTTCTTTTTAAAATTAAATTAATGGGGTGACATTAATAAATCAGGGTATATATGTTCAGAGAAAATATCTCTAGATTATTTTGACATTTGATTATGCTGAATTCCCATCACTCAAAGTCCAATTGTCTTCCATCACCTTCTAACTGGTTTTCTTTGTGCCCCTCCCTCCAACCCATAACCTCCAGACTCTTTCCATGTCTCTGAGTCTAATTTTTATGTCCCACCTCTGTATGGAATCATATAGTTCTTAATTTTTTCTTATTTACTTATTTCATTCAGTATAATGTTATCAAGTTCCATCCATGTTGTTGTAAATGATCCGATGTCATCATTTCTTATGGCTGAGTAGTATTCCATAGTATATATGTACCAAAGCTTTTTAATCCACTTGTCCACTGATGGACACTTGGGCTGTTTCCAGATCTTTGTTATTGTGAACAATGCTGCCATAAACATGGGGGTGCATTTCTTATTTTCAAACAGTGCTATGGTGTTCTTGGGTATATTCCTAACAGTGGTATACCTGGGTCAAAAGGCAGTTCAATTTTTAATTTTTTGAGGAATTTCCATACTGTTTTCTACAGTGGCTGCACCAGTCTGCATTCCCACCAGTAGTTCAGGAGGGTTCCCTTTTCTTCACATCCTCACCAGCACTAATTCTGTGTTGTTTTGTTGATGAGCAACATTCTGACTGGTGTAAGATGATATCTCATTGTGGTTTTAATCTGCATTTCTCTAATGATTAGTGATGTTGAGCATTTTTTCATATGCCTATTGGCCATCTGTATGTCCTCTGTGGAGAAGTGCCTATTCATTTCTTTCGCCCATTTTTTGATTGGATTGTTTGTCTTCCTGGTATTGAGTTTTACAAGTTCTTTATGAATTTTGGTTATTAACCCCTTATCAGATGTATTGTCAAATATATTCTCCCATTGTGTAGTTTGTCTTTTTATTCTGTCCTTATTGTCTTTAGCTGTGCATTTTTAGTTTGATATAGTCCCATCTGTTTATCCTGTCTTTTATTTCACTTGCCCGTGGAGATAAATCAGCAAATATATCGCTGCGAGAGATGTCAGAGAGCTTATTGCCTATGTTTTCTTCTAAGATGCTTGTGGTTTCACAGCTTACATTTAAGTCTTTTATCCATTTTGAGTTTATTTTTGTAAATGGTGAAAATTGGTGGTCTAGTTTCATTTTTTTGCAGGTAGTTGTCCAATTTTCCCAATACCATTTGTTGAAGAGGCTGTCTTTACTCCAATGTATGCTCTTGCCTCCTTTGTCAAATATCAGTTGTCCATAAAAGTGTGGGTTTTTTCTGGGTTCTCAGTTCTGTTCCATTGACCTATATGCCTGTTCTTATGCCAGTACCAGGCTGTTTTGAGTACAATGGCCATATAGTATAACTTGATATCTGGAAGTGTGATACCTCCCACTTTATTATTCCTTTTCAAGATTGCAGAGGCTATTCGTGTTCACTTTTGGTTCCATATAAATTTTTGGAATATGTGTTCTATATCTTTGAAGTAAGTCATTGGTATTTTAATCGGAATTGCATTGAATTTATAAATTGCTTCGGGTAATATAGATATTTTAATGATGTTTATTCTTCTTAACTATGAGCACAGTATATGCTTCCACTTGTTTGTATCTTCCCTGATTTCTTTCATCAATGTATTATAATTTTCCAAGTACAAGTTTTTAATCTCCCTGGTTAAATTTGTTCCTAGGTACTTAATTTTTTTGGTTGCAATGGTGAAGGGAATTGCTTCCTTAATTTCTCTTTCTGACAGTTCATTGATGTATGCCCATTATCGTTCGTTTCTAGGAATTTTTTTATTTCTTCTTTGATCTCATTGTTAACCCATTCGTTATTTAATAACATGCTATTATTAAATATCATGTGTTTCCAAGTGTTTGAGTATTTTTCAGTTTTTCTGTTGTGGTTGATTTCTAGTTTCGTGCCATTGTGATAAGATTTGGTTAGTTCATTGTTGGTGTATAAAAATGCCTCTAATTTCTGGGTATTAATTTTATATCCTGCCACCTTGTGAAATTCATTTATCAGGTCCAGTAGTTTTTTGACTGAGACTTTAGGGTTTTCTATATACAATATCATATCATCTGCAAATAATGATAGTTTTACTTCTTATTTTCCAATTTGGATGCCCTTTATTTCTTTTTCTTGTTTGATTGCTGTGGCTAGGACTTCCAGAACTATGTTGAATAAAAGTGGTGAAAGGGGGGCACCCTTGTCTTGTTCCTGATCTTAAGGTGATTGCTTTTAAATGTTGCCCATTGAGTATGATGTTGGCTGTGGGTTTGTCATTGATGGTCTTTATCATGTTGAGGTATGTTCCCTATATTCCCACTTTGCTGAGAGTTTTGATCATGAATAAGTGCTGGATTTTTCAAATGCTTTTTCTGCATCTATTGAAATTATCATGTGGTTTTTCTCCTTCCTTTTGTTTATGTGATGAATCACATTGATTGATTTGCGAATATTGTACCAGCCTTGCCTCCCCAGAATAAATCCCACTTGATCATGATGTATGATTTTTTTCATATATTGCTGTATCTGGTTTGCTAATATTTTGTTGAGGATTTTAGCATCTAAATTCATCAGGGATATTAGCCTATAATTTTCTTTCTTTGTGTTGTCTTTGCCTGATTTCGGAATCAGAATTATACTTGCCTCATAAAAGGAGCTTGGAAGTTTTCCTTCCTCTTGAATTTTTTGAAATAGTTTGAGAAGGATAGGAGTTAGTTCTTCTTTGAATATTTGGTAGAATTCACTTGTGAAGCCATCAGGCCCCGGACTTTTCTTTGCTGGGAGTTTTTGATAACTGTTTCAATCTCATTTGTTGTAATTGGTCTGTTTAGGTTCTCTGATTCTTCCAGATTAATTTTTGGAAAATTATGTTTCAAGGAATTTTTCCATTTCATCTAGGTTTTCTAGTTTTTTGGTGTACAGTTCTTCATAGTATTTTCTTACAATATTTTGTATTTCTGTTGTATCTGTTGTTATTTCTCTACTCTCATTTTTAATTTTATTTATTTAAATCCTCTCTCTTTTTTTCTTGGTGAGTCTGGTTAAAGGTTCATTGTTCTTGTTTACCTTTTCAAAGAATGAACTCCTGGTTTCATTGATCCTCTGTACTGTTTCTTTAGCCTCTGTGTCATTTATTTCAGCTCTGATCTTTATTATTTCCTTTTTTCTACTACCTCTGGGCTTTACTTGCTGTACTTTTTCTAGTTCTTTTAGATACAGGGTCAAGTTGTTTATTTGAGCTTTATCTAGCTTCTTAAGGTATGCCTGTAATGCTATGAACTTCCCTCTCAGGACTGCTTTTGCTGTGTCCCATAAATTTTGAAGTGATGTGTGCCCATTATTGTTCATTTCAAGGAATTTTTTTATTTCTTCTTTGATCTCATTGTTAACCCATTTGTTATTTAATAACATGCTATTTAGTTTCCAAGTGTTTGAGTATTTTTCAGTTTTTCTGTTGTGGTTGATTTCTAGTTTTATGCCATTGTGATCAGAGAAAGTGCTTGATATGATTTCAATCTTCTTAAATTTGTTGAGACTGTTTTTGTGCCCTAACATGTGGTCTGTCCTAGAGATTGTACCATGAGCACTTGAAAAGAATGTATATTCTTCTGCTTTAGGGTGAAAGGTTCTGAAGATATCTATTAAATCGTGTTGATCTAATTTGTCCTTTAAGTCTGCTGTTTCTTTGTTAATTTTCTTTCTTGAGGATCTATCTAGTGATGTTAGTGGGGTATTGAAATCTACTATTATAGTATTGCTGTTGATCTCACCCTTTAAATCCATGAAAGTCTGCTTTATATATTTAGATGCTCCTATATTAGGTGCTTAGATATTTATAACAGTTATATCTTCCTGTTGGATTGCTCCCTTTATCATTATGTGGTGACCTTCTTTATCTATTACTATATCCTTTGTTTTAAAGTCCATTTTGTCTAATATAAGTATTGCTACCCCAGCTTTTTAAAAATTTTTATTTGTGTGAAATATTTTTTTCCATCCTTTTATCTTCAGTCTATGTGCATCTTTTGATTTAAGGTGTGTCTCTTGTAGACAGCATATGTATGAGTCCTGTTTTCTTATCCACATAGCTACCCTATGTCTTTTGATCAGGTCATTTAATCATTTACATTTAAGTTTATTATTGATATGTAGTTGTTTATTGCCATTTTATTCTTTAAAACTGTATTCCTCTTTTGCTATATTCTTTTTTCTTCTTTGCTCTGTTTACAACAGGCCCCTTAGCATTCTTGCAGCATTAGTTTGATTGTAGTGAATTCTTTAAGGGTTTTTTTGTCTGGAAAGCTTTTTATTTCTCCTTCAATTTTAAACGATAGCCTTGCTGGATAAAGTAGTCTTGGTTGTGGGCTCTTGTTCTGCATTACTTTGAATATTTCTTGCCATTCCCTTCTGGCCTCAAGTGTGTCTGTTGAGAACTTCGAAGTCATCCTTATGGGGGCTCCTTTGTAGGTGATAGTCTTTTTTCCTCCAGCAGCTTTTAATATTTTCTCTTTATCCCTTAGCTTTGGTATTTTAATTATGATGTGTCTTTGTGTAGATTTCTTTAGGCTTCTCTTTAATGGAGTTCTCTGTGCTTCTTGAACTTGTGAGATGTTTTTCTGACTTAATTGAGGGAAGTTTTCAGCTATGATATGTTTGAACAAAGTCTCTATCTCTTGTTCTTTCTTTTCTTCTTCAGGAACCCCTATGATGCAAATGTTATTTCTCTTCATGTTGTCACAGAGCTCTCTTAGTTTCCTCAGACTTTTTGAGTCTCTGTTCTTTTTTCTGCTCTGCTTCCATGCCTTCATTTATCTTGTCCTCTAACTCACTGATTTGATTGTCAGCTTATCCATCCTGCTTTTAATTTCTTCCATTGTGTTCTTCATTTCTGATATTGTATTTGTCATTTTTGACTGATTCTTTATTATTTCAATGTCCTTTTTTATATTTGCTATCTCTTTATTTAGGTGTTTGTAATGACCATCTATTGTTCTAATATCTTTGAGCATCCTAACAATCGTTATTTTAAACTCTGCATCTGGTAATTTAGTTATATCTGACTCATTCAGGTCCTTTTCTAGGGATTTCTCTTGATTCATTTGTGTTGCATTTCTCTACCTTCTCATTTTGTCTATGTAAAAGAAGGTTTTGGCCACTGGAGTCCACTGGGTGTGGTCTCTGTGTTCCCTAGGTATGGTCTGTCTGCAGGCCTGCCATCCTTTCTGCTGTTGCTGCCTATGGTGTTCAGGTGTGGGTGTTGCCAGTGCCTGCCCACTGGGGCTGTTGCTGTGGTTTCTGTCTCTCCTTTACAGGAGTGGCTGTGATCATGTGCTCAGGTGTACAAGCCTTGGTGGCCTTGGCTTTCACCCCACCCCCGCGGGTGGCATTACGCTTGGCCCTGAGGGCAGTGGTGAGCACCTTTGCTCAGCTGCCGGTCTCTGCCTGATTTTGGGCTTTCACCCTGCCCCTGCAGGAGGAGCCCACTCATGGGATGGCTGCAAGCCTTGGCTCCACAGGCCAGGCATGACTGCATGCGCATGGTCAGTAGTGGGACTCTGCCTGTTTTGGGCTTTTGGCTCCACCCTCAAGGGAGGAGCCTGCTCCCAAGTCTGGCCACAAGCCTTGGTTCTGCAGGCGGGGCAAGGCTGCACTCCTGCGCCCTTGCTCAAGGACAGGTTTCCTCCCCTTCCGGGGCTCCTGCCCTTCACCCACAGGCTGGATTGCAGGCAGCCCACAGCTGGGCTTGACCACTTTTGCACGTCTCCTCCTCCATAGCTGGTCAAGACTGAGCTCACACCTGGACCTCAGTGGTGGCCAGCCAGCTTCTGTCCTTGCTCTCAGAACCATGCTTCCACGTCCTGCCATTGGGGGGTGGGGGTGCTGCAGCTCAGACCCTAAGACTCAATACTGTAGTCCCAAAAGCTCCCTCTTTCTTAGCAACTCTGTTCTGAGTACCACAGGAGAGCTTGTTTGGCTGGTGTCCTGCTTCCCTTTGCTGGTATTGCTGTTTCTAGGGGAAATATTCACTTCAGATTTGGAGAGTGACTCATCCCAGGGGTTAGGGTGGCTGTCTCTCAAAATGTTTTTCCCTGTGCCTACTAGATTACACTCTCTTCCTGCTACTCCAGTCCTTTCCTTTCTCCCCATCCCCTGGAGCCCCAGGTGAGTGGTTGTGAGAGAGGTTTTCTGTGCAGTCTCTATAAGAAGAATCCTGGGTCTGAGAAATCAGTCTCTTTCTCACAAACAGTATCCTGTCTTGTTTCCAGCTAAATACTGTCCATACGCTTCTTCTAGGCTCTGGGGCTGCAGGCTGGGGCTTTGTTCCTGGGACTCAGGACCGTCCCCTCTCTGCTAAACTCACTTCCCACCACGTGAATCTCTCCCAGCTGCCCTTTGCTCCGGGGAGCTGGGCAGCCCTCTCCGTGTTTCTGCTTTTCCTACCAGTCTCAGTGTGGCTTCTTCAGTGTTCCTTGGTTGAAGAGTCCTCTTAGTTTAGACCAAAGTTGGTTTTTCTAGATGATGATTCTTAAAATTAGTTTGTAATTCACTTTGGTTCTGGGAGTTGGAAGTTGGTACATCCGCCTACTCCATCGCCATTTTGTCTTCTTCTTCTTCTTCTTCTAATATACCTATTATTCTTATATTGCTCCTCCTGATGGAGTCAGACAATTCTTGAATGGCTTTCTCATGGTTTTTTTTTTGTTGTTGTTCTTTTTTTTCCTTTTCTTTCTGAAGCTGGAAACGGGGAGAGACAGTCAGACAGACTCCCACATGCGCCCAACTGGGATCCACCCGGCACTCCCACCAGGGGCGACGCTCTGCCCACCAGGGGGCGATGCTCTGCCCCTCCGAGGCATCGCTCTGCCACGACCAGAGCCACTCTAACGCCTGGGGCAGAGGCCAAGGAGCCATCCCCAGCGCCTGGGCCATCTTTGCTCCAATGGAGCCTTGGTTGCAGGAGGGGAAGAGAGAGACAGAGAGGAAGGAGGAGGGGGGGGCGGAGAAGCAAATGGGCGCTTCTCCAATGTGCCCTGGCCGGGAATCGAACCCGGATCCCCCGCATGCCAGGCCGACGCTCTACCACTGAGCCAACCGGCCAGGGCCTGGCTTTCTCATGTTTTTAATTCACAAGTCTCTCTCTTCTTCTCTCTGTAGTATCTCTACTTGCCTGTCTTCGATGTCACTGATTCTCTCCTCTATCTTGTCTGTTTTATTGGCTAAACTTGTTACCTCATTTTTCAGTTCATGTATTGAGTTTTTCATCTCTGCTTGGTTCTTTTTTTATAGTTTCAATTTCTTTGGTGAAATACTCTTTTTGTTCATTAAGTAATTTTTTTAGTTCATTAAATTGCCTTTCAGTGTTTTCTTGTATCTTATTGAGCATTTTTAGAACTTCAATTTTGAATTCTCTGTTATTAAGCTCCAAGGTTTCCATGTAATTGATGTTTTTTCCTGGAGATTTTTTATCATCTATCTGAGTATGTCTCTGTCTTGTATATCCATATTTGATTTCTTTTTCTTTTTCCTTGAGGCATTTGTGAGTGGTATTGTTAATAACTCCAAGAAGAGATAGTTATTCCTTTTTCTGGTAGGAGGTACTTCTGGTACAAGATTTGCCTCTGTGAGATTCTTGGGTGAAGTTCCGCTGAGGTGTCGCTGTCGCTGTTGTAATGATGCAAGCAGGGCTGTCACATGGTAGGAGGAGCTTGTTGTTAAGGCTTTGCAATTTTGTGGCTCTAGCAGTGGTAGAACAGGGGTCTCCCAGGGCCCTCCCCCACATCCCAACAGAGCAGGGGGTCAAGTGCCGTGGCATCCCTGCCTGAAGACCCAGTTGAGGGGAATCTACCACTGCTACTATTCACACAGCAAGGGGAGCAATGCAGGACCAGGAGACTGGGGGACACAGTCCAGTCCCTCCTCAGATACCACTGTAAGCACTCAAAGTGCAGCCCTGGGCAGGGCAGGGGCTGCGTACCACAAGGTGGTGCCTGAGCTTTGGGAGCTGGTGGAGCACAGATCCCAGATCAAGTGCATTTGGCAACCCAAGGCTAAACTCTGCAGGCAGATCAAGCATTCTCCAGTGCCCCATGGGCAGATCTCCACAAACTATTGATATTTGCATGCAGTTCTTGGGAGCGCTCCATGGACTTTATGTGCACCCAGCGCCTGCAATCGCCCAGTGCCTAGAATCACGGGTGCAGCAGACACCAGGAAATAGCCCTGCTCCCCATTCTTGGTCATCACCCCTACCTTAGCTCCTTCCCCGCAGACTCATCTTTTCTCCCGGCTCAGACTCTGAGACAAAGCCTGTGCCAATAGTGCCTCCCTCCTCCCTCAGGTCATGAGGAAAGAGAAAGACTCAGTCCTCTGGCATTTTTTTTTCTTTTGTGAGCAGATTCTATATTTGGCCTGCCTTCTTGCACAATCATACCTTTGTCTATCCGGTGTGTGTATATTTTAGGTTCATCTGGGGTTTTTTCTCTGAGAATTCAAAATTGAATTCAAAATAGTTGTAGAATTTGTTGAAATTTCAAGGGGAGAGATCAGGAGTATCTCTCATGCCACCATTTATCTCACTTGGTTTTTCCAGAACATTTCAATCAGTAGTGACTTTTGAAAAGGAAAGAGATTCGGGATCCCCTCCTGTCTCCAGGATGAAAACAATTGAACAGACATGGAGAGAAAAATCACTGTGGTCACTAGCAGAGAGCAACATGTAAATGAATGCACTGGCTTTCTTGAGAAATGGGCACTTCTTTGTCCACCTACCTGTGTTCCTCTCAAAGCAAAGCTTGAGACAAAAAGGTAGTTTGTCTTGGGAATTCAGGTATGGGAGTCATTGGGTTACAACACAGTTCAGTTCCTAAGACAGTGATGTAACTTGAATTTTGGTGTAAGTCAAAACACAACCTACCCTAAATCACTTACCTATCCTAACACAGTTGTAAAATCATAATCTAGAACATAAAATGACAACTAAGCTGCAGAAAAAGCAAAAGGACATAAATATACTGTACTGTACACTGTACTGTGTTAACAGAAAAAATGACCGAAGGTGAGTGTAAAAGAATGTACAATACTACGGCGTAAGCCAAAACACTCATGTCTCAATTTTTAAAAGTTTTTATGGGAATGAGTGTCATAAACTCGAAACATCATATGTTGAGACTATTGTAACCCAAGGACCCCCTATAGTTTACTTGGGAATGTGATCTCAGGGGGCAGAGTGAGGGAAAAGTCACAGAGACAAAAGGAAAGCCAACATAAGAATGAGTTGTTGAATCGACCACAACATGGGCATCTAGGACTTGACCCTGAGGAACTTTCTGAGGATCCACAGGAAGTACATTTCAGAATGTCCATGGGGGATGACTGAAGGAAACATTTATTTGCCCCTCCTCAAGAGTGGCCTCGGGTGTTTACTCTTCTGTGTTCTAAGCCACCCATGTGGGAATGCGGGGCCATATTTTCCCAGGGCAACTTCAGAGAAGCCATAAAGCAGAAATTGGAGGATGAGACACTGCCAGGTTGCTTGAAGCTGATCAAAGCCTGCGCTAAGCTTGCTGCTTCTTCAGTGGCTGGAGGAGGAGGTAGGGCTGCAGGTATTTGTAATGTTTGGTGCACGGACATGTACAACATACCAAACAATTTCAGTGAAATAGCTTTGAGGTTCTAGATTGCTTCTGTATTCTCTTTGTTTATAATTCATTGTAAGGGATAAAGAGTCAGGAACTATATTTTGGCCTTTTTCAGTCTTGGATTTGAGTCCTGGCTCTATCCCTTAGGAGTTGTGTTCTCTTGAGCAAGCTACCGAACTTCTTTGAGCCTTCTTTACTTAGCTGTAAAATTAACACAGTGTATCTATCTTGTCCTGTTGTGAGGATGAGCCAAGATAATGCATACGATGTTCTTAACATATTGTTTGGCACATGGCAAGAGCTAAAGACGTGGGAACTTATATTATTTATTATGATTTGGACATCACAGCAGGAGTAGTTGCGCAGCTAAAGCAGCACGGTAAGGAAGTTATAAAGAACCAGGCCTGGAAAGAGGATGAACCAGACAGGCCCCTAGTAGGAAAGTAGGGTTAGAGGGGGGTGTATCTGTTTTCCAACAAGTCAGGGTACAGGATCTGGGATGGCACTGACCAAACTCTTACAAGGTGTCAGGATTTCCATTTAAAAAGCTGAGGTCCCAGCCCTGGCCGGTTTGCTCAGTGGTAGAGCATCGGCCTGGCGTGCAGGAGTCCCAGGTTTGATTCCTGGCCAGGGCATACAGGAGAAGCACCCATCTGCTTCTCCACCTCTCCCCTCTCCTTCCTCTCTGTCTCTCTTCCCCTCCTGCAGCCAAGGCTCCATTGGAGCAAAGTTGGCCCAGGCACTGAGGATGGCTCCTTGGCCTTTGCCTCAGACACTAGAATGGCTCTGGTTGCAACAGAGCAACTCCCCAGATGGGCAGAGCATCGCCCCCTGGTGGGTATGCCGGGTGGATCCCAGTTGGGCGCATGCAGGAGTCTGTCTGACTGCCTCCCCGTTTCCAGCTTCAGAAAAAAAAAATTTAAAAAGATAAAATAAAAAGCTGAGATCCCAGGCCCTGGCTGGTTGGCTCAGCGGTAGAGCGTCGGCCTGGCGTGCAGGGGACCCGGGTTCAATTCCTGGCCAGGGCACATAGGAGAAGCGCCCATTTGCTTCTCTACCCCCCCTCCTTCCTCTCTGTCTCTCTTCCCCTCCCGCAGCCAAGGCTCCATTGGAGCAAAGATGGCCCGGGTGCTGGGGATGGCTCCTTGGCCTCTGCCCCAGGCGCCAGAGTGGCTCTGGTCGCGGCAGAGCGACCCTACCCCCCTGAGGGGCAGAGCATCGCCCCCTGGTGGGCATGCCGGGTGGACACCGGTCGGGCGCATGCGGGAGTCTGTCTGACTGTCTCTCCCCGTTTCCAGCTTCAGAAAAAATACAAAAACAAAAACAAAAAACCCCCAAAAAAACCAAAAAACTGAGATCCCAAAGGGAAACTAGAGTATTACAGAGAAAATGGACACAGTTATAAGATTTCTGGAACTGGGAGATTGCAGAAGGGTTCAGAGAAAGCTGACACAGCCTATGAACGCAGTGCTCCCAGGCTGCCTCCACCTTCACTCAGGTTGAGAGCAGCCAGACCAATCTCACACCCAGCACTGAGTCACTTTGAATTTACTGTTTGCCTGTACACATGGTGTGATTCATGGGGTTAGAATGTGGGAAGGCTAGGCCCACAGCTTAGAGTGTATTGGTCCATGGATTAGGACTGGGGGTGGCAAACCGGAGTTTGACCTTACTGTTAGCTCAACTGCAGCTGAGCAGGTGGCCTCTGCCACATGGGCCTGGCACCTCATCTCTGACATGGCCTCATTCTCACATAACCTTCCAGTTGATCCTCAGATCACAGGTTTAGCCAGGCCTTCTTGCCCTAGCTGACTAGGTGGCTGGCCCTGCTATTAACACTTAATCTTTTGAGGCCCAGACCAAACTCTCATCAGTACTAAGAGTTCACTGACCCAGGACAACATAAACAAACTACATATTCCACACTATAACTAGCTGTGCCTCTGGTAATTTCATTTTTGGGGAAAGAGCCATATTTTATTATAACAAACCAGGATATTTGTCACATTGTATGGCACATTGTAACAATGTGACCAAATTTATTCCTACAAACTTTCCATCTAAACCTATTTATTAATAATTTTTTATGTTGTTCAAATAATTATTTCATATGAGCTAAGTTTTCACAGGGAAAACATACTGAACTGATGTTTTTAATTGAAACAAATATGTTGGAAGAAAGTTTAAATCAGACAAGTGGTTTTACATGTAGTTGATTATGTGTAACAATTGGTAGGTTAGCATCCTTTTATTTTTCTTCAAAGGAAAAAAATTCCAATTGAATGATGCTTTGAAAATAGCTAAATGGAAGCATGAGGGACTTGTTTAGAAAGTTGAGGTGACAACTGAAATTTGAGGTGACACATGCTCATGTGTTTCCTAGGAAGACATCTCCAATTTGAAAAGACTTGGGCGCTGCTGTTATTTCTTCAGATATAATACATAGGGATGGAAAAGATGGCTTTTCTTGAAGAAATATTAGATGTAAATTGAAGGAAAATGAGTTTAAAATGTGATTTTTTTTTCCTTTCTCAAGATTTTCTCTTAACTTTTTATAGCTTTACTTCGCAGTGGTATATGTTGATATTTTTAACTATCTGCTTGGACACCTTACCTTTCCAGCAGCACGTGGGACATTACAACAGTGAGATTTTAGGAGACAGAAGTCTGGCATCTACCCTTGGGCTTTCACACATGGTCTGTGGCCACTTCCCTGGGTGACGTTTCTTCCTTGGCAGCCTGTGTTCCGTCCGTGGCTCCTCCCTTGTGCACTTTCACTGAACACTAGTCTTCCTGTTCACCTTGACACACTACCCTTATTTCCTTTCTCAGTTCTCGGCAGAAATCTACTTGTCCACCATCTTTTAAGATTAATTACAGATTACAGAGTTCATGAGTAACCTGAGTGCCTAGGATGGCTTGCACATGGATCAAGGTGGAAAATTAAGATAATTTATTTGCTGAAATCAAGTGAATTTGTCTAGTAACTGGCACTCATCCATCAGGCATTCTTCTACCACCTTTAGCTCCTGAACATTGTGATCAAAATCAGAAGTAACCAAAAGCCCTCTAAGCAATAAGTAAAATAGCTTTTGCAGAACCCACAGAACTTTCTTCCTTTGATTAAATTTAACAAACAGTTATTGAGTATTTTCTGTCCGCCAGATGCGATCCTGGGAGGTAGGAATACTGAGATGAATAATTAATTTATGTCTCTCCCCTTGTTCCAGAAAGGATCTGAGACAGTTTTGTAGCAGAAACATATAAAATAAAATGGCCAAATACAGATTTTTAATATTTCAGGCAACAAAAAGTTGAAATTAAAATAAGTCACATCCAAAGGGAAAAGAGGACAGGGACACATGGCCAGTGGCGGCCTTTATATTTGTGACCCTTGAGTTATGAATTTGACTGTAAGCACATCAGTTGGCTAAGGAGAACGGGAAACAGGGTCAGTTACACATTTCCTGTTCTAGAAACAGAGAAATTGTAGAGTCACTTGGGGAGAAAGGTGAATAGGACATGATTCCTAATGGCAAGGAATTCATAATCAAGCAGGTGAGACGGGTCTGTAGCAAACAGAGAAATTGTAAAACAAAGCTGTAATGTGAGGATCTGTATAAAGTGCTAAGGGGATGGAGATTGGGGAGCAAATTATGGGGCTTATGAGAAGAAGATGCTATATGAACAATGCCTCAAAAGAAGGGCCAAGGAGAAGGGCCCACGAGACAGAAGGAGAGCACAGTGACTCTAGAACAGAAGCCCCGACTCTGCATGTGTAAAAGTAGCTTCCAGTGCTAGTTAAGAGACTCTGACTTACTAGATGGGGATTTTTCACAAGCATCCCAGAATGCTAACTCCAGTACACAGGAACCATATGTTGAGAAACGCTGGAATAGATTCTTGAAATGTGTGGAACATTGAAAGGTGAGGTTGGAAGAGCACACTGGGCCCACCTCGAGTAGACCTCAGATGACCCAGTTAGAAACTTGGACTTTACAAGTAATGGGGAGCCACTGAATGCTTCCAAGCCAAAGTAGGTGAATGACACACAATCAGATCTATGTGTGTCTGTGTGTCTGATCTGTGTTTTCCTTCTCTTTTTCCCTGATTACAAATGCAGCAGCTACAGGATGAAAAGCAAGAAGGAAGAGACTAAAACCAGGAAACCAAGTAAGAGTGTTGCAGGGTCCAAATTGAAGAGGATAAGAATGTGTTCACAGTAGTGGCAGGAGAGGTGGAGAGAGGGGAACGTTTTTCATGCTTGGAGCACAAATCTGCTATTTTATTATTAGTCACAGATTTACTTTTCTGGTTAATGTATGCTGGTTTTCATGTCTTATTGACAAGTATTTTACTTCAGTTTCTGCTCTCCTGCATTGGGCCTAAACCAACCAGCGGCCTCAGTGGCCAGCAGAGGCAAGGGACCTCGCTGAGTCTTGCCTGGACAGCCTGTGGGCAGAGGGGCTGCTCTGAAGGCTGTAAGCAACTGTTCACTGTAGTACAGGAGAGTCCACTTCTCCTATGGTGGCCCCACTGCGGGTAACAGCACATATGGGCTCTTTGGCTCAGGAGTAACTTGCTCCCACTTGGCTTCTCTACACCTCTTTCCCCATAGCGGTGAAGGTTATTCACTCCTTGTTTTCTCGATGCTGATGGTATCATTCATCTTCCCAGGCTCAAAGCACTCGGTGGCTCCCCATTACTTATGAAGTCCAACTTTTTTTTTTTTTTTTTTTTACAGAGACAGAGAGAGAGTCAGAGAAAGGGATAGATAGGGACAGACAGACAGGAATGAAGAGAGATGAGAAGCATCAATCATTAGTTTTTCGTTGCGACACCTTAGTTGTTCATTGATTGCTTTCTCATATGTGCCTTGACCATGGGCCTTCAGCAGACTGAGTAACCCCTTGCTCGAGCCAGCGACCTTGGGCTCAAGCTGGTGAGCTTTTGCTCAAACCAGATGAGCCCTCGCTCAAGCTGGTGACCTCGGGGTCTCAAACCTGGGTCCTTCCGCATCCCAGTCCCACGCTCTATCCACTGCGCCACCGCCTGGTCAGGCTGAAGTCCAACTTTTTTTTTTTTTTTTTTTAATTTCAGAAGCTGGAAACGGGGAGAGACAGTCAGACAGACTCCCGCATGCGCCCGACCGGGATCCACCCGGCACGCCCTCCGGGGCGTCGCTCTGCCACGACCAGAGCCACTCTAGCGCCTGAGGCAGAGGCCAAGGAGCCATCCCCAGCGCCCGGGCCATCTTTGCTCCAATGGAGCCTTGGCTGAGGGAGGGGAAGAGAGAGACAGAGAGGAAGGAGGGGGTTGGGGTGGAGAAGCAAATGGGCGCTTCTCCTATGTGCCCTGGCTGGTAATCGAACCCGGGTCCCCCGCACACCAGGCCGACGCTCTACCGCTGAGCCAACCGGCCAGGGCCTGAAGTCCAACTTTTTAACTGGCCTGTAAGCTAACTCCAGGTGGGCCCAGCCTGCTTTTCCAACCTCATCTTTTACTGTTCCATACATTCAGCTTTATTCATTTTTTTTACTTTATTTATTCATTTTTAGATAGGGAGGAGAGAGAAAGAGAGAGAGAGAGAGAGAGAGAGAGGAGCAGGAAGCATTAACTCCCATCTGTGCCTTGACCAGGCAACCTCAGGGTTTCGAACTGGCAACCTCAGCATTCCAGGTCGATGCTTTATCCACTGCTCCACCACAGGTCAGGCATCAATGTTTTCTTTTTATTTTAATTTTTTATTGATTTTAATTTATTGTGTTTACATAGATTCTAGTGTCACCCCAAATGCATCCCCCTTCCCCCATATTCCTTCAATGTTTTCTTTTTATAAACAGACAGAATAGAGAAGATAGTAGTAAGTCTTTATGATCAATTACTCAGATTTTGCAATTTCAAGATTTGGATAGCATTTTTATTTTTTAGCTTTATTGAGATATGATTGACAAATAAATTTGTCTATAATTAAAGTGTACACCATGATGATTATGCATACTTTGTGAACTGATTTTCACAATCAGGTTAATAAATACATCCACTCCTCACATACTTACCTTTTCTCTGTGTTTGCTGAGAGCACTTCAGATCACAGATCTTCATGTCTGTAGGGCAGGGGTCCCCAAACTTTTTACACAGGGGGCCAGTTCACTGTCCCTCAGACCGTTGGAGGGCCGGACTATAAAAAAAAAACTATGAACAAATCCCTATGCATACTGCACATATCTTATTTTAAAGTAAAAAAAAAAAAAAGGAACAAATACAATATTTAAAATAAAGAACAAGTAAATTTAAATCAACCACTGACCAGTATTTCAATGGGAACTATTCTCCTCTCACTGACCGCCAATGAAAGAGGTGCCCCTTCCGGAAGTGCGGCGGGGGCCGGATAAATGACCTCAGGGGGCCGCATGTGGCCCCCGGGCCATAGTTTGGGGACCCCTGCTTTAAGGTCAGTTACTGGAAAATTATTGTTGCTTTGGTGGTGTCATAATTTTTCCTTGATTTTTCACGTTGCCTGAAGTCTTACCTTGCTGTTTTTCACTTCAAGAAGCAGATGCCTCCTCCAGTTCTTACTGACTAGCTTTGGATGAGAAGTGCCTTCTGTCAGCCCTGCTAGGGGTTCTGAGGCTTTCTAGGACCCTCCCCATGAATTTACCTGCTCCCCATTTCTTGCTCCCTCTTCTGAAGGAAGTCTTCAGATTGTATGCTTTCTGATTTTGCAAAGCCAGGCCGAGTGCCAACAGCCTCTGTCTGCTTCCCGTGGGGACAGCTCCCGTTCGAGTGCATCACCTGTGGGCAGGCGGCTTTCTGCCGGGCTCACTAGCCGCCTGCAAATGTTCACACTCACCATCGCAGGGCACACAGGGAGACAGCCACGGAGTAGGGGTATGTGGGGGAATTGCAAACGGAGTGTTTGGGGTGTCCGTGGGCCAGATCAGGAATCTGCAGGTGAGGCACAGCCAGCGGTGTGTGGTCAGGCCATCCAATGGATCCCACAAAGCAGTCAGTAGGATCCGTGACCCTGTGATGCCCTCCGAGAGCCATGTTGGCTGTTCCTCCAGCTCTCCCCACCTCTGTGCTGCGGATGGAACGAGAAAGAAGTGGGCCTGTTCAGCAGTGTTCTGCTCACTCAGCACTCTCACCCTCTCCCATGAAAGAAATCGCAAACCTGGAAGGTCTCTCTTGTCATTGAGCTGTGCCACCTTGGGGGAGGGTGACACTAGTAAGGTTAAAATGATCCTCTTCTCCTCTTCAGTGTGTCTAATCTCAGATTTTTTCCCCTCCCATAGTGTCCTGGAAGTTCTCCACTGAACTCCTGTACTACCACAAGGGCCTGTTCATCCGTGGGTGACTGTCAGACTCACTATTCTCTGGGGGGAAAACTCCAACTGTGCCGTTTTGCCGACATCACTCCCATGTTTTTATTAATTAAGTAACTAACAATGTCCATTTCACTGGAGTCCACAGACACAATGTCTCTCCATCAAAAATAGCAGTAAAGCCCTGGCTGGGTAGCTCAGTTGATTAGAGTATCAGCCCGATATGCCAAGGTAGTGGTTCAGCTGCCAGTCAGGACACATACAAGAATCAACCAATGAATGCATAAATAAGTGGGACAACAAAATGATGTCTCCCTCTCACCTCCTCTCTCTTCTAAAATAAATTTTAAAATGGTGATAAATAGCAGCAACTTCACACTATGGTTCACAAACACCAGCAAGCCCTAAGCTGGACAATGTTCATGCAAAGACCAACTGTTTGGGTCTGTTCTCTTGCTTTCAGGGTGGTTGTGGGCAACAAGCTGGTGGTCCAGTCCCTATCTCACTTATGATGTACAAGCTATGGGGCACAGTCCCAAGACAAAAGTCAAGTAATTAACAGTTGACTGGGATCCAGTGGTTAAACCTGCGTTAAGTAGAATAATGGCCCTCTAAAGATGTCTACGTCCTAATCCCCAGAGCCAGTGACTATATTACTGTGCATGACAAAAGAGATATTTTAGTTTGCTAGGTGTGCTATAACAAAGTCTCACAAACTGGGAAACTTGAACAAAAAAAATGTATTCTCTCACAGTCAGAGGACAAGAAGTTCAAAATCAAGGTGTCAGTGGGTTTTTTTCTTTCTGAGGGCTGTAAGGGAAAGATACATCCCAGGCTCCTCCCCTTAGCTTGTAGCTGGCCATCTTCTCCTTGTATCCCTTGATAACATCCTTCTTTTATGTGTGTCTGTCTATTTCCCCTTCTAATAAGGACTTCACTGATATTGAATTAAGGCCCACCTAAATGACCTAATCTTAAATGATTACATCTGTAATTACCCTTCTTCTCAGTTAGTTCACATTCTGGGGTTTAGGATTTCAACAGATGAATTAGAGTGAGAGGGACACCGTTCAACTTATACCAAGGAGCTCTGCAGATTAGATATGACTGAAGGAACCATGAGATGGGGAGAATATCCAGAATTATGCAGTTGGGCCTAATCTAATAACATGAGCTCTTGAACATGGAGAACTTTTCCCTTTTGAGGTCAGTGAGAGAGTTGTAATGACAGAAGAGGGGACGAGAAGGACAATATCGTTGGCTTTGAACATGGAAGATGGATCAGCAAGTCAAGGAAATCCTGGTGGCCTCCGATGCCAGAAAAGGCACAGGGACAGCTTCTCCCTGAAAGCCCCCAGAAAACCTCTTAGCCCAGTGACACCTATCAGACTTCTTAACTACACAGCTGTAACATAACACATTCATGTGCTTTTAAGCCACTGCTTTTGTGGTAATTTGTTATCTAAGTAATAGAAAACTAATATAGCCCCTCTCCACCTCAGCCCCTCAATTCACCGTGCGCTCTCCCATGTCCATGAATAAGGTCTTTCTCAGGGAGGCACTCTGCACAGACCTCCCCACACCCGCCACAGCCACTAATCAAAACCAAGCCAGGTAACGTGACGGATTCCTCCAGAGCATCTGGTCAGCCCGAGGTCCACTCTGCCAGCACTCCCCAACTTCTGAATGAACCTTCACAACCAGGTTCACAGGGGACCCTACTATCTGGGCAGAGCTGACTGGAGCAGGACGGACGTGTGAGCCAAGCCGGAGCAAACGGTCGGTCTCACAATTCTGAGCTAAGAGACACTGGGTTGGGACCAGGGGTTGGGAGCCTATGCCTGTGAATGACAGAGGTGTGGACAGAAGGTCCACAGATCCGTGCTGTTGGGTTCTGAGGACTGTGCTGTTTTCCTTATACCAGTTTGCCAGGGGTTTGTAGGACTACCAAAGAACCTGAACACTTACATTTGCTGGCTCAAAACGTCTGACCATGCAACCAGAACTGTGCCCAGGAGAGAAGGAGGAAAGGAAGGTTCAGGAAAGGCCCCTGGCAGGATACTGCTGAGACCCTTGGTGTGGGGGAACGCTTTACTCTGGCTAAAATGTGTCTCAGAGGAGTTTTCTGGATTCCTTGTGACAATAACACATTGTCAAGGGACTGGCTGTTTTCTATACTACTAGCCAATTTTTTTGGAGGTTTTTTTTTCTTCTTGAAGAGCCAAAGCAGACATTTCTTGTAGGTGGTTTTTATATCATGGGTACATTTTGTCTCCTTACACAAATGATTGCAAAAGATGCGACTGCCTTTCTGTTTTATATTGTTTTGTTTTGTCTTAACGTCTTTGATTTTTAAAAGCTGTGAAGACCTAGATTGGAAGCTCCCAGATGATCAGATCCTCTCCGGTGTCAGGATGCAAGCACACTAACTCTCTCCGCAGACAAGGCTCTGGTCTTCTCTTTGTATCTATTCCATCAGGAACTACTGGAGATGAAAGCAAATGTCTTAGAAGAGCAAGTGTGACATCTGGTTCACCAGCAGAATAAATCTCTACCTGCCAAGCAAGACTGTAAGGCAATCTGGAACCAGTTACTATACGAACTTGTTTCATTTCAAAACCGTATCACCTGACTTACCTTTATTGCCTGTCTTGAACTCTTTTTTAGTATCAAGATGCTACTAATGAAACACAGTTGACCTGAGTTTCAAAGTGAGTTGTGAGAAAGGAGTTTGTAGAAAGGACTTAAAGGGAAAGAGCCCTCATTTCCTCGAGTCACTTAGGCTAAAAAGTTATCCCAGAAACCAGGCCCCAGCTCGGAAGGAAAGGATGCCGAGGGACACCCACGTCACTGTAATGCGAAACCCCGTCCTGGGAGCTGGTTCTAAGATGTGGCAAATATGCAGTCATTTCTGCACTGATGTGTATGTAATATGGAGTCTAAAGCCCATTGAGCTGCTGTCCAGTATGTCCAGGGCTTTCAATGGAAAACACTGGAGAGCAGCTCTGTGCCTGGGCGACTTGCTACTGACTGCGTCACGCAGGGACTTGCGACGGCCCTTGGATGACTTACAGGTGATGGCGGGTACCTGTCAGCTGCCACATGCTGACTGGAGACTTCCTGAGCCTCCCCAGAGGCTGGTGTCTGTCCGGCTGAGTGTTTGATGTCCAAGAACTGGAGACAGCAAGCGCTGGCGAAGCCATATACCTCTGTACCTCCTTGATGCAGCACGAGGGACTGAGCAGCAGGCCCGCGACACAGGCTCAGTGTTCATGTAATAGCTCTGACATTTTCTTACACACTTTCATATGAAAAAGTTAATAATATTCTTCACAGAAACCGCATGAAGACACTGCTACGTCTCCTATCCTACAAATGAGGATGTGGGGGCACAAAAGGCTGACTGACTCCTTAGTAAGTTGGGCAGGTGGGTGGCAAGCCCTGTTCATCTGACTCTAACACAGGAATCAAAACCCCAAATGCCTAAGGGACCAGGGAGATGACTGGAGGACAACAGTGGCCTAGAGGGCACACACCTGTCTACAGGGGCAGCCGTGACTCAGCAAAAGCAGGGTGCTGCCATCGGGAAATGCAGGTCCAAAGTGGCCCGAATCTTCTATTTTTACTCCACAGTGTGGAATTTTGTGTGTGAGATTGTAACTTACTCAAAACAACATGTTAAAAACTAAAAAACAAACAAACAAACAAACAAACAGAAAGCTCTGTAGGCCCTAAACAGCATGTCTTAGGGCCCTGACTTGGCTTCCTGCCAGCCTGCAGCTTCCTGCTGGCTGCTCCTGGCACTTTAGTTGAGCAGCTACTGCATCAAGAAGCAGTGCTGAGCAGGGGTGGGGCTCAGGCCAGGCCCTCTCTGAATGAGGCTGACCTGCTGGGGGGGTTTTTTGATTCACAACCACTAAGTCTGTGTAGCTTCAGCTTCTATTCCTGGTTCTGTGTTGGCTGCTAGGAATGAAAAAAAACCACCAAAAAAACCATATGGTTGCACAAGCATGTGAATGTACTTAATGCCACTGACTGTACAGTTAAAAACAGTTAAAATGGTCCATTTCATGGTTATGTATACAGTGTGTCTGTAAAGTCATGGTGCACTTTTGACTGGTCACAGGAAAGCAACAAAAGACGATAGAAATCTGCATCAAAAAAAAGGAAAACTCTCCCAGTTTCATACTTATTCAGTGCAGTTCGATGTGGGCTCACGCACAGATTTTTTAAGGCTCCTTAGGTAGCTATCCCGTATAGCCTCTACAGACTCATCACTGACTGATGGCCTACCAGAATGGGGTTTCCCCACCAAACTGCCAGTTTCCTTCAACTGCTTATCCCACCGAGTAATGTTATTCCTATATGGTGGCGCTTCGTTATAAACGCACTGATATTCACGTTGCACTTTGGTCACGGATTCAAATTTAGCGAGCCACAGAACACACTGAACTTTCCTCTGTACTGTCCACATCTCAACTGGCATGGCCGTGGGCTGCTCTGCTGTATACACCGTGTTACATCATCATCTGCGCATGCACACATGCTGCCACATCATCCTACAGAAACCGGGAGAGTTTTCCTTTTATTTGGTGCAGATTCCACATTTCTATTGTCTTTTGTTGCTTTCCTGTGACCAGTCAAAAGTGCACCATGAGTTCACGGACACACTGTATTTTACCACAATAAGTAAAAAAAGTCATGCTGTAAAAAAGAAACCCAAATCAACATATAATTTTATCCTCAACAAAGATAAATGAGAAGAAACAGCTTAGTGCTATCAAATCCTACAACTGAACAAACATTTGAACATCACTGTGTGCCAAGTGCCGTTCTGGGTGCTGGGAATACGAAGCTGAGGAAAAGTAGTTCTTCAGACAGAGCTTCTTTCTGGAGATGAGACAAATGTTGGGCACAGCCTAGGTTTTTGCAGTTAGTGATAGCTGCCATTTATAGAATGCTAACTCCGTGCCAGGCCCCTCAGTATGGATTTTTTCAGATTGTCCACTTCACTTGGGCCTCACAGCTATCCTATGGGGCAGATACTATTATCAACCCCATTTTACAGAAGAGGTGGAAGAGGCCCAGAGAGGTTCCATTACTTGCTCTGGGTCACACAGTGCTGGTGATTGGAGAAGCCAAGTTTTGAACCTGGTGCACTTCATTCTAGACTCAACAGCAGAGTCATTCCCCAGGCCCTGTAGAACCAGCCAGCAGAGGTCAGTGTGGGGTCAGGAGGCAGGAGCACTGGGGAGGCTGAGCAGGGTGAGCTCAGGATCAAGGTAAAGGCACAACAGCCCCAGGGCAGGTGGGCATGCCAAATATCTCCTGTTCCAAACGCAGGGGCAGTTTCACAGAGGTCATGTTTTAGTCCATTCAAGCTGCTATAACAAAATACTACAGACTGGGAAGCTTTATAAACAGAAATTTATTGCTTACACTCTGAAGGCTGGAGGTCTAAGATTGGGTGCCAGCATGGCCAGGGGAGAACCCTCTTCCAGGCTGCAGATTCTTGTGTCCTCAGAAGGCAGAGGAGCAGGGAGATCTGTGGAACAGAGCACTTTTATCAGAGCACTACTCCCATTTATTACTCTCTCATGACCTAATCACCTTCTAAAATTCCCACCTACTAATGCCATCACCTTAGGGGGCAGGTAGAATTTCAACTTATGAATTGGGGGAGGAGGGGTGAACATACACATTTACTCCATAGCAGAGATGGATAAGATAGGAAAGGCATTCTGGTCATACAGAGTAGGTTTACACAGGGCAGGGGAGAGAAGCCTGCCCATGTCGTAGAGCCCTCAGTGCTCAGAGTTGTGCCAGAGTGAAGGGCAACATCACACAACACGGTGCACATTTGACAAGGATTGCAGCTGTGATGGGCCTGGGTACCTTCACAGCCCCTCAGCAGCAGACATCCCACGCAGATCTGGACTAAAGAAAAATGTCATGTACCAGCTGGCAGCTGAGTGGGTTAAAGTGGAAGACTCTTAAAATAACAAGAAGGTTGGTTTCCAAGGGCAACTGGAATTCCTACTAACAAGCATGGGGCAGACTCTAAGAAATGAAATTGGATTAAAATGATGTGGCAATGTTTTATTCAGCTGAACTGAAATGAAGGTGCGAGGATGCGACACTTAGATCAGGTAGCCTGGGGTATGTTTGGTTGTTCCATAACAAATACTGATTGAGTCCCCACTAATGCCATACTCTGTTTTAGATGTTGGGGACATAGCAGTGAAAAAGATAGATGAAGTCTCCATCCTCATGGAGCTTGTATTCTAGGTACAGCTTATTATCTGTCTAGATAATACACAAGTATGTAAAAAGTATGTAAGACAATTTCAGAATGAGAAATTTGAAGAAAATAGGGGAAGAGCATAAGGTATGATAGCAGTTGCTAGTCTAGAAAAAAAATCACCAAGGAAGGCTTCTCTGAGTTTGTGACATTTGAGCTGAGACTTGAATGAGAAGTTAGGGTTGGAGTGCAGAAGGCAGAGGGAACAGTAGTGCAAAGGCCCTGAGGCAGGTGTGAGCTTCCTTTCCCATAGCTTTGAACATCTCTGTTTGAGAAAAGGAAAAAAAGTCAGTGCAGTCACTGGGGAAAAGCTGGAGGAAGAAGGGTGAGTCATGAGGTTGGAGAAGGCCCAGATCACTTTGGACCTCTGGGAGATAAATGCACCTGTGTTGGGGACATGAGAAAGCATCCTCTGCACTGCCTCAAGAGAGGCAGATGCTCTTGGACCAGCAAGTAGGGGCCAGGAAACACTAGCTTGGCCATAGGGTGAATTTCTATGAGGTTGGTTACAATCCAGGCTGCTGTCCTAATGAACCTGGAAAATTTGAGCTTAGTACCAGAGGCCATGGTCACATCAGGTGCTCTAATGAAGAGCAGAAGATAACTGTGAAAGCCCACGAGGAAAATGCCCAGCCAAGTCAGCCCCAGCCAGCAGTGGTGGGGGTTGGGGTGGGGGTAACAGGAAAAGATCTCAGGGGAGGGGCGTGGTCTATAGGAGTTAGGCAGTTTCAACTCTCAGTGAGTCTAAGCCTCAGGCAGAGTTAGTAGGGATAAAGTGTGTGTGTGTATGTGTGTGTGTGTATGTGTATGTGTGTGTTTCCAGATGTGCAGAGAAAGAGAAAACAAGAAGGATTTGTACGGTATTAGATTCTAAAGACTTATTGGAGAATTGAAGCCAAAACCCAGGTGACACCAAGGTGGACCATTAGCTGGACAAAGGTGGGCTATAGTAGACGGAGGGTTTTGGGTGGAAGGTGATGATCGAGGGCACTGGCACCATGCTCTGGCCATAGGGCTGATTGAGATGCCCCGTGCTGGTGGGCGAAGGCGGCTGCTAGTCTCCTGGTCCTGGTCAGGCCCACCTCAAATGGAGGCCAGGAGGGAATTTGTACCGGCATTTATGATGGGGTTCTTTCTGTCTTAGTTTTGGTTGAGGAATGAATATAATAGATGCTAAATTCCAAAGGGGTCGCTGTGCAGAAATTTCCAAGTGGTATCAAGAACAACTCTTAAATTCCCTAACCATTAGGAAAAGGAAAAGAGGATTTGCAGAGAGAACTTTTGTAGTGAGCTGTTCTCAAGTCCCACCTCTCCCAGAGTTGGTGGGAGGGCTCTGGGGCTGATTGATGTTTCAAACGGAGAGCGGGACTCTAAGGAGAATACTTGGAGGGCTTGGTAAGTGTTTCCAGAATGCAGAGACACTGGACTGGGGTCTGACTCCTGCCTAGAAGATCTGACAGGCTCTAGCAATGGGCTGGCTGCCTGCCCTGGAAGCAGGAATAATGAAGTGGCTGTTCTTCAGGCAGAGTTAGTAGGGGCAAATGTGTGTGTGTGTGTGTGTATGTGTGTGTGTGTTTCCAGATGTGCAGAGAAAGAGAAAACAAGAAGGGTTTGTATTGTGGTGTTGCTCTCATAGTTCATTGCTTTTCAAGGAAATGGTGAAAACAGCAAACTACATAAATATTTCCAGGCCCTGGCTGGTTGGCTCAGTGGTAGAGCATTGGCCTGGTGTGTGGATATCCTGGGTTCAATTCCCAGTCAGGGCACACAGGAGAGGCGCCCATCTGCTTCTCTGCTCCTCCGCCTCTCGCTTCTCTTTCTCCCTCTCTCTCCTCCTCCTGCAGTCATGGCTTGATTGAAGCGAGTTGGCCCTGAGCATTGAGGATGGTTTCATGGCTGGGCCTCAGGAGCTGAGAAGAGCTCAGTTGCTGAGCAACAGAGCATCGCCCCAGATGGGCAGAACACAGCCCCATAATGGGCTTGCTGGGTGGATCTTGGTCAAGGTGCATGTGGGAGTCTGTCTCTGATTCCTCTCCTCTCACTGAATAAATATATATATAATTTCCAGAAGTGAATATATGTATTTTTTCTTATTATAAAAATAACATATGCTTTCTCTCTGTAAAGAAAGCCACCAAAGAGACCTAAAGATGGCAGCGGAGTAGGCAGATGCACAGACTCCCAGCTCACACCACCGAACTGGATTACAAACTAATTAAGGAACAATCAGCATGACAAACCAACTCTGAACTACAAGAACAGCTCTCAAAACCCAAGGAGCAAAGAAGAAGCCACAACAAACCTGGTAGGGAGCACCTGAATTTCCCCTGCTTACAGAAATGGGGGGGGTGTTTTGTTGGGTGTTTCACTCCAACAAAAACAGCAGAAAATACTGCTCACAGCCACTTGCCTGGCGACCAGTGAATGAGGTGTGTTGAAAGGGCTGGCTTGTCTTCCAAAAAGAAAGGAGAGAGAGAGACACACACACAAATGATGAGGGGCAGAGGAATGCAGGGGATGACCTGAGAAGCTGACTCATCCAATGCTGGAGGCGGCCATAGCTGGGGGAGGGGCTGATCCTTCCACAAAACAAAAGACTAAAGTGCTTCTGGGTCACAGATCTCCAGACATCTCTCCAGCTCCAATCAGTGAAACTAGACACAGCTGAAAACAAAAAGTGGGGAGAAGGGGCAGTAACTCAGGTCTCCATGAAGATCTGAGATACACCTCCCCCTACTGAAGCTGATAAACACCTTCCCCAAGAGAGATAAACTGGCAGAAGAGGCCTTCAGAGTCTCAGGTTACACTCACCACATTCCTGGATATAGTTTCAAATAAGCCCACTGCTGAGATCAGTAAACAAGACTATCACATGTTAAGAAAACAAACAAATCAAGACTTCAAAGCGGCCCAAATCCGAAAGTGGATTACAAATAATAGCTGATGCCAACCCAAGAAAACCTAGAAATAACACAATTGAAAACTGGAGGCAGACAACACCAAGCCTAGACTCAACCAGCTCTACAAACAAAACACCCAAACACACAGACATAATGAGAAGACAGAGAAGTGCAATCCAAATGAAACCACAAGAGAAACATCCAGGAAATGAACTGAGTGATATGGAAATAACCAAACTTCCGGATACAGAGTTCAAAATAATGATTGTAAAGATGCTTAGGGATCTTAGAACAACAATGGATGGTCATTACGAACACCTAAATAAAGAAATAGCAAGTATAAAAAAAGATATTGAAATATTAAAAAAGAATCAGTCGAAGATGACAAATACAATATCAGAAATGAAGACCACAATGGAAGGAATTAAAAACAGGATGGATGGAGCTCCAAATCAGCGAGTTGGAGGACAAGTTGAATGAAGGCATGAAAGCAGAGAAGAAAAAAGAAAAGAGACTCAAAAAGTCTGAGGAAACTCTTAGAGAGCTCTATGCCAACATGAAGAGAAAAAACATCCGCATCATAGGGGTTCCTGAAGAAAAAGAGAAAGAACAAGAGATAGAGACTTTGTTCAATCATATAGCTGAAAACTTCCCTAAATTAATGCAGGAGAAACTCTCACAAGTTCAAGAAGAACAGAAAACTCTATTAAAGAGAAACCCAAAGAAACCTACACCAAGACACATCATAATTAAAATACCAAAGCTAAGAGATAAAGAGAAAATATTAAAAGCTGCTAGAGAAAAAAAGGCTATCACCTACAAAGGAGCCCCCATAAGGATGACATCAGACTTCTCAACAGAAACACTTGTGGCCAGAAGGGAATGGCAAGAAATATTTAAAGTAATGCAGAACAAGAACCTACAACCAAGACTACTTTATCCAGTAAGGCTATCATTTAAAATTGAAGGAGAAACAAAAAGATTCCCAGACAAAAAACAACAACAAAACCTCAAGGAATTCATTACAACCAAACCAATGCTGCAGGAAATATTAAGGGGCCTGTTGTAAACAGATCAAAGTGGGAAAAGAATATAGCAAAAGAGGAATACAGCTTTAAAGAATAAAATGACAATAAACGACTACATATCAATAATAACCTTAAATGTAAATGGATTAAATGATCCAATAAAAAGACATAGGGTAGCTGCATGGATAAGAAAACAGAACCTGTACATATGCTGTCTATAAGAGACACACCTTAAATCAAAAGATGCACATAGACTGAAGGTAAAAGGATGGAAAAAACCATTTCATGCAAATGGAAATGAAACAAAAGCTGGGGTAGCAATACTTATATCAGACAAAATGGACTTTAAAACAAAAGATATAGTAAGAGATAAAGAAGGCCACTACATAATGATAAAGGGAGCAATCCAACAGGAAGATATAACTATTATAAATATCTACACACATAATATAGGAGCACCTAAATATATAAAGCAGACTTTGATGGATATAAAGGGCGAGATCAACAGCAATACTAAAATAGTAGGGGATTTTAATATCCCACTAACATCACTAGATAGATCCTCAAGAAAGAAAATTAACAAAGAAACAGCAGACTTAAAGGACACACTAGATCAACTGAATTTAATAGATATCTTCAGAACCTTTCACCCTAAAGCAGCAGAATGTACATTCTTTTGAAGTACTCATGGTACATTCTCTAGGCTAGACCACATGTTAGGGCACAAAAACAGTCTCAACAAATTTAAGAAGATTGAAATCATATCAAGCACTTTCTCTGATCACAATGGCATAAAACTAGAAATCAACCACAACAGAAAAACTCAAAAATTCTCAAACACATCAAAACTAAATAGCAGGTTGTTAAATAATGAATGGATTAAGAATGAGATCAAAGAAGAAATAAATAAATTCTAAGAAACGAATGATAATGAGCATACAACAACTCAAAATATGGAACACAGCAAAAGAAGTACTGAAAAGGAAGTTCTTAGCACTATAGGCACACTTTAAGAAGCTAGGAAAAGCTCAAATAAACAACTTAACCTTGCAACTAAAAGAACTAGGAAAAGAACAGCAAGTAAAGCCCAAATGTAGTAGAAGGAAGGAAATAATAAAGATCAGAGCAGAAATAAATGACATTGAGGCTAAAAAAAAATACAGAGGATCAATAAAACTAGGAGCTGGTTCTTTGAAAAGGTAAACCAGGTTGATGAACCTTTAACTAGACTCACCAAGAAAAAAAGAGAGAGGACTCAAATAAATAAAATTAGAAACGAGAGTGGAGAAATAACAACAGACACAACAGAAATACAAAATATTGTAAGAAAATACTATGAAGAACTCTATGCCAAAAAACTAGACAACCTAAATGAAATGGACAAATTCCTTGAAACATACAATCTTCCAAAAATCAATCTGGAAGAATCAGAAAACCTGAACAGACCAATTACACCAAATGAGATCAAAACAGTTATCAAAAAACTCCCAACAAAGAAAAGTCCTGGGCCTCATGGCTTCACAAGTGAATTCTATCAAATATTCAAAGAACTAACTCCTATCCTTCTCAAGCTATTTCAAAAAATTCAAGAGGAAGGAAGACTTCCAAACTCCTTTTATGAGATGAGCATAATCCTGATTCCAAAACCAGGCAAAGACAACACAAAGAAAGAAAATTTGAGGCCAATATCCCTGGTGGATATAGATGCTAAAATCCTCAACATAATATTAGCAAACCGGATCCAACAATATATGGACAAAATCATACACCATGATCAAGTAGGATTTATTCTGGGGAGGCAAGGCTGGTACAATATTCACAAATCAATCAGTGTGATTCATCACATAAACAAAAGGAAGGAGAAAAACCACATGATAATTTCAATAGATGCAGAAAAAGCATTTGATAAAATCCAGCATTCATTCATGATCAAAACTCTCAACAAAGTGGGAATATAGGGAATATACCTCAACATGATAAAAGCCACCTATGACAAACCCACAGCCAACATCATACTCATTGGGCAAAAATTAAAAGCAATCCCCTTAAGAACAGGAACAAGGCAGGGGTGCCCCCTTTCACCACTCTTATTCAACATAGTTCTTTAAGTCCTAGCCACAGCAATCAGACAAGAAGAAGAAATAAAAGGCATTCAAATTGGAAAAGAAGTAAAACTATCATTATTTGCAGATGATATGATATTGTATATAGAAAACCCTAAAGTCTCAGTCAAAAAACTACTGGACCTGATAAATGAATTCAGCAAAGTGGCAGGATATAAAATTAAAACTTAGAAATTGTAGCACTCGCCGGGTAAAACAGACACTGGAGACGTTTGGAGAGTTTAAGACAAATCTTTATGGCCAAAAGAAATAGAGAACAAAACAGAAAAATAAAACCTGCGCAGGGGTGGACTCAAGCGGTAGTACCACGAGCCACACCTAGCGCCTACAGTCTAGGGGTTTTTATAGCGTAGCAAGCAAGCAGTTCATACAGAAGCGGATTTGGCATTCAGCAATTGGCTCTTCTAAATTAATTTTTTAGTCATGTGCCTTAGTAACCAGTCATGCAGTTGAAAACCTCCAGCTGGAAAATGTCCCTATCTAACCCCCAGGATGCGGTCACATTAACTATCTTAGGAGTTTTTATGACTTCCTTATCTCTGGGACTCATCTGTCCTAGTCATCCTGGGAGTCTAACGACTTCCTTATCTCTAGGACTCATCTGTCTTATTCATCCTGGGAGTCTGGTCTCATCTATTCTAAGAATGTGCTGTACTTACTGGACTAGTTCCTTTTAAGTTATTTTCCTCAAGCCTATTAATGTATTCTATAGTTTTTATTCGACTGTCACATTTCCTCCTCTTCTTTGTCCTAGTTAAATCCTTAACTATAAAGAAGATTCATCAGCTGTACTGAGGCGTTGGTATGGCTGAGATAAAACTATTATTTTAACTGTTTCTATTCTTTCTTTGATAAAAGCAAATAATTTGTTAAGGATTACGGGTCCAATAATGAGGGCCAACAACAGTATTAACAATGGTCCCGCTAGTGTAGTTATCAATGTGGTTAGCCAAGGTGACAGTTTGAATATAGAGGTGAACCAATCTAAATTGTCATTATTTTGCTGTATATGCTCTGCTAATTGCTTTATTTTATTTATTTTATCCTGGATTTCATTGCTGTTGTCAGTTAAATTAAAACAACACATTCCTTTTACTTTTTCACAACCCTGGTGGTGAAATAATAATAGATAATCAATAGCTGCCCGATTATCTAATATAGCTTGACGTAATTGCTGCTGTTCATTATTTAACAGAGTTAATGCTTGAGACGTTTCGTTGATGCTTTTAGCTAAGTTACAAGCTAAATGCTGGATTTGTCTATGATTGTAAGCACCCCATACTAGATTCCCTACAACACTTAAAATTATGGCATATCCTTCAGCTTCTGACAATAATTGCACTTCATTATGACATTTAGGTCCTACAGGGAGGGAGGCAGCACGCCTGCTGCGAAGAGTAGTATTGTGCTTAAGAAGTAACAAATCATTCTTGTTAGGTAAGAAAGTAGCAATTCTAGATAAACAACAAGTGGCGTCAGTAAGATTAGGGGGAATATAATTATACGTCATAGAGTTACAGGTAAAGAACCATCCAGTAGGCAGGGTTACATAGCCATAAATGGAAGGGTATTTGATAGTGTTATTACAGGGCAAATAACCAGGGATTGTCTTACAATTTTTACTGCAATTAACAAAAAGAACACAAGTATCATTGGGTACAATAATGCTATGGGGAGTATGAATCCGTAATGCATGGCTTGGCAACTGATAAGAAGCTTTTCCCCAGTTTGCTAAATCTAGATAAGTTACAGTCTTATTAGGGATACTGGAGAAGAAAGTTAAATTCCTTATGTCAGCTGCCGGTTTACATACCGGGCGTAGACATTTTCCTAGCATGAAATGAGTATGACTATCCTGTTCAAGGCAGAATGATGAGACATTTAGGGTGCGTGCTAAAGCTACCCACAAATTCTCTGGATGATTCAGGGTCTCCTGGAAAGCAGGTACTGGGTTAATAATCAACATACAAAAGAAAACTATTGCTATAATTCGGGTAAGAACCGCACTTTTAAGGGATTGTGGGGATCCGCTTCGACTCTCCATTTTGCTTCCTTTAAGCTCAGTTCTTGAGCTAACTTTACATGTGATAGATGAATCCAGTAAGGTTTTTCAGCTATTCTCACAGCCGAGGGCGTGCTGAACAGTACCTGGAACGGTCCTTGCCACCGAGCGTCAAGGTTCCCGCGACGGTGGTTAAGAATCCATACCCATTGTCCTGGCTCCGGTGGAGTTGGCAGTGGAAGTCCTTTGAGTTGGTCCTTCTGCTGGTCTCTGAGCGCCCGTACTTCTGCACGTATCAGTTGTAATGCCTGTAAGGACTTTAGAAAACTTTGATTAGAACCCTCAATTTCTTCCCTTGTTATTTGTGGAACCAAAGGGGTTGGTTGCCTATACATTAACTCATAAGGAGTCCATTTTCCTGTATAGGGTGTGTTTCGAACCCTATATAATGCAAAAGGGAGTAGCTCTACCCAGTTTTCGCCAGTCTCCTTTCTTAATTTAATTATAGTTTCTTTAAGGGTCCTATTCATCCTCTCGACTTGCCCTGAACTTTGAGGCCGATAAATGCAGTGTAATTTCCAATTGATTCCTAATCTTTTTGCTAATTCCTGTGATATTTTGGACACAAAAGCAGGTCCATTATCTGACCCTACAGCAATGGGAATGCCATATTGTGGAATAATTTCTCTTAAAAGTATTTTACACACTGTTGAAGCAGTCTCTCCTTTTGTAGGAAAAGCCTCAGTCCATCCAGTAAAGGTGTCTACCAGAACAAGCAAATATTTGTAGCCTAATTTTCCTGGAGTCATTTCGGTAAAATCTACTTCCCACAGTTCTCCAGGAGCTTTTCCTCGGTGCCTGATGAGAGGAGGTAATTTCTTATTGACAGCATTTACTTTGGCACAGGCTTGACACCTAGACACAACAGAGTGTATGATATCTCTGATTTCTGCTCCCTCATAATATTTTCTTACTAGATGTTCTAGTTTTTGTTGTCCCAAATGGGAGCTGCTATGTATTTCTTGAATTATTTGTCTTAACACTCCTTGTGGTAGGTATATTCTGTTGTCTGGCAATTCTATCCATCCCTGTTTACTTTTCTTACCCCCTAGTTGCTTATTTTTCTCTTCTTCTTTAGGCTCATACCTTGGTTCTATTTGCAAAGTAGGGGGTGGGATGAGTAGCAATTGGTTAACGTGTTCCTCCTCTTCTGCTGCATTCCGTGCAGCCTGATCAGCAAAGTGGTTTCCTTTCACTATAGGGGAATCCCCCTTTTGATGTCCTTTGCAATGTATTATTGCCACCTTTTTAGGCAACCAAATGGCTTCTAATAAAGCTACAATTTCATTCTTATTTTTAATTTCTCTTCCCGCAGTAGTCAACAATCCATGCTCCCGGTAGATGGCGCCATGTACATGGGCAGTGGCAAAGGCATATCTACTGTCTGTATAAATGTTGGCACTTTTCCCTTTAGCAATTCTAAGGGCCTGTGTGAGTCCGATAAGCTCAGCCCGTTGTGCAGATGTGCCCTTAGGCAACGCCTTTTTCCATAATACAGTATCTTGAGTGGTCACTGCGGTTCCAGCATACCTTTGCCCATCCCGAACATAGCTATTTCCATCTGTGAACAGAGTCAAATTTGCCTTCTCATAGGCCTGATCCCGCAGATCTGGTCTGGCTTCTGTAATGGTATCTAATACTTGTCTACAGTCATGGATTACTGATGAGTCTGGCAACGGGAGCAATGTAGCGGGATTCAAGGCCGTTGTTTTCAAAAATTGTATTGCAGGGGGGTTCAGCAACTGTGCCTGATACTGTGTTAGTCGGGCGTTCGAGATCCACCTATCCGGTGGAGCCCGCAGTACTTGTTCTAAATAGTGCTCTCCAATGACCTGAAGGTCTTGACCCAGAGTCAGTTTACTAGCTTCCTTGACAAGGATGGAGGTAGCAGCGAGCGCTCTCAAACAATTGGGCCACCCTGACGACACAGGATCTAGTCTTCTGGACAGATAGGCTACTGGTCTTTTCCAAGGTCCCAATTCTTGACAGAGGACCCCTAGAGCACTGCCCTTTTTCTCAGTCACAAATAGTTGAAAAGGCTTAGACAAGTCTGGCAGGGTTAATGCCGGGGCTGCAACTAGGGCCTCCTTAAGTTTCTGAAAAGACTCTTGTGCCTCCTTTGTCCATACAAATTGTTCCTCTTTTCCCCGTGTTAGCTCATGCAAAGGTTTGGCTAGTTCTGCAAATCCCAGTATCCAAAGTCTGCAATATCCCACAGCACCTAAAAATTCTCGCACTTGTCTTTTACTGACAGGCTCAGGAATCTGTAATATGGTCTGAATTCTTTGGCTAGACAAACTACGTTGTCCTCCCCTCAAGTCATACCCCAAATAACTCACGGTTTGGGTGACAATCTGGGCCTTCTTAGCAGATACTCGATACCCCATCCGTTGCAATTCTTGGAGTAATTCTAACGTAGCTTCCTGGCAACTCTCCTGGTTTGGGGCCGCGATAAGGAGATCGTCCACATACTGCAGCAGCACAATTGAAGAGTGGCCGGCTCGAAACTCCTGTAAGTCTTTGCACAAGGCCTCATTAAATATGGTTGGGGAGTTCTTGAAACCCTGAGGGAGCCTGGTCCAAGTGTATTGGCCTGAAAGTCCATTCTCGGGATCATTCCACTCAAAGGCAAACATTTCCTGACTTTGCTTTGCTAATGGAATGCAAAAGAAGGCATTTTTTAAATCTAATACTGAATAGAAAACATGAGTCGGTGGCAATGAACTTAATAGGGTATAGGGGTTTGGCACAGTAGGATGTATGGTCTCTACCCGAGCATTCACTTCACGCAGGTCCTGCACTGGGCGATAGTCTTGAGTTCCAGGCTTTTGTACTGGTAGCAAAGGAGTGTTCCAGGCAGATTGGCATTCCCGGAGAATCCCGGCTTCTAATAAGCGCCTCAAGTGCTGTGCTATACCCTGTTTAGCCCGAGCAGGCACAGGATACTGTCTGATGCGTACTGGGCTAGCATCGCTTCGCAACAGCACTACTACAGGCGGCTGATGTATTGCCAATCCCGGAGGATTGTTCTCTGCCCAAACTCCAGGAACCTGCTGCTTTACTTCCTCGGGGACGCCCTTAAACCCGCTCTTACCTTCCGGGAGGGAGGCAATCAGGTATTCTTCTGATATTGGCACAGTCACTAATACCTTGCCTTCTGCATCCTTCTCCTGGTTGAAGGTTATTGTTGCTTGAAATTTTTGCAACAGATCTCGTCCCAACAGCGGGTAAGGGCAGTCTGGAATAATCAGGAAGGAATGAGTAATAGTCCCTCGCGCCAGGTCCGTAATCCGTGCAGTGGCTCGAGGATATGTGACAGCTTTGCCAGTGACCCCTATTACCTTTGTGGATTCCTTTTGTAATGTCCCAAGTGGTCTCTTTAGGACGGAATAAGTGGCCCCCGTGTCAACTAGAAAGGTAGTTGGTTTCCCTTCGATTGACAGTGTGACCATAGGCTCCTGGGGGCCGACGGTAATGGAGCCTTGGCCCCGTCAATCTAATTGGAGCAAAACTTGCGAGCCTTGTTCCTGATTTACGGCCTGTAGCTTAGGGCAATCCTTTTTCCAATGACCCTTCTCCTTGCAATAAGCACACTGATCTCTGTCTAATTGCTTCTGCGGGAAAGTTCCCTTCTTTCCCTTTAAAGGCTGCTGCTTCCCTTTCTTTCCTTTTGATTGCTGTGCTAAGAGTAGTTTTACAGCTGCTCTCCCTATCTCAGGGTCATCGCGATTGACAAAAACTTTCTGTGCTATTTCTAACAACTCACTTTTATTCTTTCCCTCAAATCCTTCTATTTTCTGGAGCTTCTTCTTAATATCTGGGGCTGCCTGAGTGACAAAGGTTATGTTTATTAGCTTGCGATTTTCCTCTGCCTCAGGATCAATAGGGGTATAAACCCGGTAGGCCTCCATTAGCCGCTCTAAATATGCAGCAGGGGACTCATCCCTCCCCTGAGTTACCTCACCTACCTTACTAAAGTTGGTTGGTTTCTTAGCAGCTGCCCTTATTCCCCTTAATAGAGCCTGGCGATATTGGGTAAGCGATTCCCTATCCCTGTCATTGTTTGGATCCCAACTGGGGGGGCTCCTGGGGAGAGTCTTCTCTAGGTCCCTTTCAGTACCCCCCTCGTCCCTGAATACTTTCTTAGCTTCTTGGCTGATGCGGGTTCTTTCTTCTGTTGTGAACAAAGTGTGCAAAAGCTGCTGACAATCATCCCAAGTTGGTTGATGGGTCCTGAAAACAGTCTCAAGCAAAGAAATTAACCCCTGAGGTTTCTCTGAGAATGGTGGGTTCTGATGTTTCCAATTATAAAGGTCACTAGTAGAAAAAGGAATATAAATCATTCGGGACGGTGCATGTGATCCTTCATCTAGTGGGGGCAACACCTCCCTAAGAGGTAACATTGGGGCACCTCCAGCAAAGGAAGGTTGAGCATAAGGAGTTCCCCCACGAGTGTGGGGAGGACTCTGGACATTCTCGGGCACAGTTGAATCTGGCTCCCTGGGCTTCTGATAAGGAGGAGGATGATTTACAGGGTCTGCTATATCCTCAGTAGCCTCAGAAAGGACCGGATACGATTTAGGAGGCTCTTTTTCAGGTGCAGGTGGAGCGGAGGGAGGGCGAGGCTTAATGTCCGCAGCGCTCACACAAATAGCTCTTTTAACCTTTTGATTTGCTTTTATGCACCTCTTAATGTACCCAGGTTTATCTGTAGCTATATCTATCCAAACATCTATATACACATATTGGTCTGGGTGAGGTACCTGATATATAATGGCTCTTACTGCAAAAACTATGGGCAGATCAAAAGTTCCTTCAGATGGCCATCCAACCTTAAGAGATGGCCACTCTACTTGGCTTAAGGTCCGGAGAGTTTCTCGATCGGGTGGAGGTCCCCCATAACCCTGAGCTCTCTTCTGAAAATCAGAGAAGTTACTTAAAATGCAATCAAGAGGGGACTTAAGAATAGATTCTTGCTGTCCCATCTCGCGGTGCTTGTTCTTCTCAGCCAGGTGCGCTTCTAGTCCTACAAAGACAACACACAGGATTCCCCACCCTATAAGTAGGGTAATCTAAATAGGTGAGCGCTGATCACACTGTACCGGCAAACAAATTAACACTAAACACAACAATGCAGCAAATCCCAGGAGGGCAATACACAAAATTTCCCACACAGTCATTCAGGCTAAACAGACAACCAGACAGCAGCGCGGCGCAGCGCGAGTGAGCTCACTACTTTGAAACGATCGATCGATTTCAGACAGAAACAGAAACCTCGGCCGGCAGCGTCCTGCCCTTTGGCCCGAGTGTCTGGGCGGGTCACTGACAGCGTCCTGTCTGCCACCACAGACTGTAAGTGCTCCGGAGCCAGAATACAAAACCAAGAAATTCTACAACAAAATACTCACCAGCTTAAACAGCTGTTCCGCCTGTCCCCAGTCAAGATACCCATAATGGGCGATCCCGGGCGAGCCCCCATAAAATGTAGCACTCGCCGGGTAAAACAGACACTGGAGACGTTTGGAGAGTTTAAGACAAATCTTTATGGCCAAAAGAAATAGAGAACAAAACAGAAAAATAAAACCTGCGCAGGGGTGGACTCAAGCGGTAGTACCACGAGCCACACCTAGCGCCTACAGTCTAGGGGTTTTTATAGCGTAGCAAGCAAGCAGTTCATACAGAAGCGGATTTGGCATTCAGCAATTGGCTCTTCTAAATTAATTTTTTAGTCATGTGCCTTAGTAACCAGTCATGCAGTTGAAAACCTCCAGCTGGAAAATGTCCCTATCTAACCCCCAGGATGCGGTCACATTAACTATCTTAGGAGTTTTTATGACTTCCTTATCTCTGGGACTCATCTGTCCTAGTCATCCTGGGAGTCTAACGACTTCCTTATCTCTAGGACTCATCTGTCTTATTCATCCTGGGAGTCTGGTCTCATCTATTCTAAGAATGTGCTGTACTTACTGGACTAGTTCCTTTTAAGTTATTTTCCTCAAGCCTATTAATGTATTCTATAGTTTTTATTCGACTGTCACAGAAATCAGAGGCATTTTTATATACCAACAATGAACTGTCAGAAAGAGAAATTAAGGAAACAATCCCCTTCACTATTACAACCAAAAAAATAAAATACCTAGGAATAAATTTAACCAAGGAGACTAAAGACTTGTACTCGGAAAATTATAAACCATTGATAACAGAAATCAAGGAAGATACAAACAAGTGGAAGCATATACTGTGTTCATGGTTAGAAAGAATAAACATCATTAAAATGTCTATATTACCTCAAGCAATTTATAAATTCAATGCAATACCAATTAAAATACCAATGACATACTTTAAAGATATAGATCACATATTCCAAAAATTTATATGGAACCAAAAGTGAACATGAATATCCTCAGCAATCTTAAAAAAGAAGAATAAAGTCGGAGGTATCACACTTCCTGATATCAAGGCCATTGTATTCAAAACAGCCTGGTACTGGCATAAGAACAGGCATATAGATCAATGGAACAGAACAGAGAACCCAGAAATAAACCCACAGCTCTATGGACAACTGATATTTGACAAAGGAGGTAAGAGCATGCAATGGAGTAAAGACAGCCTCTTTAATAAATGGTGGTGGGAAAATTGGACGGCTACCTGCAAAAAAATGAAACTAGACCTTCAAATTACACCATTCACAAAAATAAACTCAAAATGGATAGAAGACTTAAATGTAAGCTGTGAAACCATAAGCATCTTAGAAGAAAACATAGGCAGTAAGCTCTCCGACATCTCTCGGAGCAATATATTTGCTGATTTATCTCCATGGGGAAGTGAAATAAAAGACAGGATAAACAAACGGGACTATATCAAACTAAAAAGGTTTTGCACAGCTAAAGACAATAAGAACAGAATAAAAAAGACAAACTACACAATGGGAGAACATATTCGACAATACGTCTCATAAGGGGTTAATAACCAAAATTTATAAAGAACTTGTAAATCTCAACACCAGGAAGACAAACAATCCAATCCAAAAATGGGCAAAAGAAATGAATAGACACTTCTCCAAAGAGGACATACAGATGGCCAATAGGCATATGAAAAAATGCTCAACATCACTAATGATTAGAGAAATGCAAATTAAAACCACAATGAGATATCACCTCACACCAGTCAGAATGTTGCTCATCAACAAAACAACACAAAATTAGTGCTGGCGAGGATGTGGAGAAAAGGGAACCCTTCTGCACTGCTGGTGGGAATGCAGACTGGTGCAGCCACTGTGGAAAACAGTATGGAGATTCCTCAGAAAAATAAAAATCGAATAGCCTTTTGACCCAGCTATACCACTGTTAGGAATATACCCTAAGAACACCATAGAACTGTTCCAAAAGGAGAAATGCACCCCCATGTTTATGGCAGCATTGTTCACAATAGCGAAGATCAGGAAACAGCCCAAGTGTCCGTCAGTGGACGAGTGGATTAAAAAGCTTTGGTACATATATACTGTGGAATACTACTCAGCCATAAGAAATGATGACACTAGATCATTTACAATAACATGGATGGACCTTGATAACATTATACACAGTGAAATAAGTAAATCAGAAAAAACTAAGAACTATATGAATCCAGACATAGATGGGACATAAAAATGAGACCCAGAGACATGGACAAGAATGTGATGATAATGGGGAAGGGGGTGGAGGGGGCGAGGAAGGAGAGAGAGGGGGTGAGGGGAGGTGTGGGGCACAAAGAAAACAGATAGAAGGTGATGAAAGACAATTTGACTTTGTGTGAGGGGTATGCAACATAATCAAATGTCAAAATAATCTGGAGATGTTTTCTCTGAACATATGTACCCTGATTTATCAATGTCACTGCATTAAAATTGATAATAAAAAAAGAAAAAAATAACACATGCTAACCAAAATTCTGCTCGCAAATATATATTAGCATAGAATGAACTTCCCGTCTATTTCCCACTGTGATCTTGAAAGCCTTTTTCATCTTACACTCATCGCCTCTCTGGGGCACGTTCTGCCTTGTGACCAGCAGGTGGCAGCACACCACTGCTTAGTAGAAACAAGAGGCCAAGTGACTTAGAAAGCAAGTCCCATCCAACTGAGAGGTTTGCAAAAATGGTTTTAATTTAAAACAATTTTTGAGTTTTCTGAAATGGTGTCAAGAAAACCTCCTCATAGTATTTTTTATATGTTTAGTACTGGTCAGTTATGGCCACTGTGCCCTAGATTATTGTCCCTGAGCTCTGAGCTTTTAAGACCAAGACAAAAAAGTGTATAAGCAAAGGGAATTTATTGGCTTGTGTAATTGAAACGTCTAGAGGTTTGTTCTGGGGAAGGGGACATGTGCCTCAGGTCTGGTTAGTTCTGGTATCACCCCATCCTCAGATACTTGGGTCTGTTTTCCTGATGTTTTCCGCTGCGCAGGGCCAGCTTTGTCCTGGGGCAACCTTTCCTTGCATTCCGGCCTCATATCTGCACATTTCCACTCTGGAGCCCCCAGAAATTCTGCCTTGGGTCTCAGCAGCTTGAACTGGATCACTTGCTCATTCTTAAAGCAAACACTGTGACTAGGGGTTCATTCACTGTCATGTAAGCTTCAGGCGTAGGAGAGCAATGAAGTTTCTCCTGACACTCGGGCTGTGTGGGGCTGAGGGGAATTCCTGGGTAGTTCAGAACAGTGAACATGGAAGGATGCCTGCTGGCCACATGTGGGAAGCCTGTGTGACACTGGCGCCCCAGGTCTCTGGGAAGTCCTCCTGTTCACCATGGAAACAGGGACTGTACTGTAACCACTTAGCCACCTGACCAGAGCATACTAGCTCACATTTTTGAGTACTCACTTTGTTAGCAGTTAGTATATGTATACTACATGTAATAAATCATTCCATGTTTACAATAGCTTATTAGGTAAGCATGTGCGATACTACCCAATATATGGACAAGGAAACTGAGGTATAGAAATATTAAGTGTCTTGCCTAAAGCTATGAAGCTGCTCAATAACAGAGAGACAGAAATCAAATGAAGACAGTCTGGTCCCCCATACCCTCAGCCACCATCCTTACTTGTCCAGGTTGAGGAGGAAAGAGGAGAGAGAGAAGCCCAGTTTAGAGAAGGGCATCCAAGGTGGTGGAAAGCTAGCTCCATTGCTACCATGGCTACTGGCCTCCAAAGACCAAATCTGGCTCAACTCTATCCAACCAGGAGTCTCTAGGTCATCATAAATACTGAGAATTATAAATAAAATGCCTGCTATTAATCCACAGCACCCATATCATAAGTCTTATTTCATTAGAGACTGGCAATGGCTCTGTGAGGGAAGTATATTGATTCCATTTTACAGGAGAAGAAGGCAAGGCTCAGCAAGGCTAGGTGACCACCCAAAGGCCCCAAACAAGTAGACAGATTTGGGACCTGCTCCTGGGTCACCTGTCTGTGGACTCAGGGCCAACCTCACAGAAGCTGTTCTCTGTGACCAAGGGCCTCTTGATTTGGGGCAAGTGTCCAGAGTGAACATCTCACGGGTGGCTTGTTCTTGTGCTCCAGTCCCTGGCTCCCCCAGATGACACCCGCATATGTTGCTTCCCCAGATCACAGCCCCTGCTCAGAGGGCCAGACAGGTCTGAGGAAGGAGACCTGTCTTCATGTCTAGGGCATCTGTTCACTTCTATCCACCTGCTCCCTTTCTTCCAAACGTCCCAATTTTCCTTTTATCTAGAAATGTTTGTGGTTTGATAGTTGATGAGGTCATTAACTAACCTCAGCTGGTGGCCAAGCTTCCTCCACAGGGGGAATCATTGCCTTCATGGTCCTCATTCCCCATTTTCCTTCAGAGTGCTTCTTGGGTCTGTAGACTTTCAGAGACATTAGAGCCTAGAGCGCTGGCCAAGGCCAGGACCAGACTTTATTTACGATCCTGCCGGTGTCTTCATGAGCCCCTTAGAGGTAGCGTTGGGGAAAAGTGTTTCTGGTCCTTTTATCAGCAGACGTTAAGTCCTACTATTCTGTCATTTAAACAGCTGAGGGAGACCCACTTCAGAAAACAAACAAATAAACAAAACCCCATAAAACAACAACAACAAAAACAACCTTCTCTCTTTGCCAGAATTCCCGAGATGCCCAGCAAACCGCTTCTCCAAGTAAATTCAATCACCCTCACTTACTCGCTTGGCAGAAAGACCCGGGCTGTTGCAGGCATCCAGTGGAGTTGGGGCGTTGGGAATGACATTATTTTGGCTGATAAGGAGACAGCTCACATTTTTTGAGAGCTTACTTTGTTAGCTAAGATTTATTGAATGCAAAATACTTTAAGTGCAATACATTTGTAAGTCATTCAATATTCACAACATCTTATGAAGGAGGCACCATTATCATTCCCATTTTATAGACCGGGAAACTGAGACATAGAAAGGTTAGGGCATGAAGCTCATGTGAATAAGAGAAGCCAGAGCTACGAGCAACCCTTGCTCTATCCCCAGGCTCCCCGGCCAGGTGGGCACATCCATCCGTTCATCTGCTAACTCCCTGCTGGGTTCAGGGCATAGTAAGAAAGTAGGCCCTGGCTTCTGTAAATCCAATGTCCCGTAGTGAAGACAGAAGAGTAAGTTGCAGTACAATGGAACAAGTGCCCGAAGAGGGGTAAACAGGAAGTGTGCAGAAAGAAAACGGGAAATTCATTGAGATAGAAACAAACATTTCACAGACAGGAGGAGTTGTACGTGCCAGAGTTCAGGGTCACAAAAAAAAAGACATCTTCCTTGGGGCACTGCACAGTGACCCATAGTCCTACTGGACCCCCTGTGGCCAGAGAGGGAGGCACATTGTCCCCAATAGCTAATTCCCCTGAGACTCCAGCCATGGGCTACACACCCCGCTGGCCCTTTCTGTAGAGACTTGTGGGTGGGTGAAGAGAAGAATGGGTGAATTACCAGAGATGTTTCACAACAATGTGATTCCTGCTTTTTGGGCCCTCTTAAAATGCATGCTGTGGTGTTTTGATATTCCCATATGTCACAAAGTTTATGAGTGTGAGCTCGTGGAGCAGCCAGAAAGGCAGTGGGTGATGAATGTGGACCGCCTGGCTCCTCTGAGGAAGGCTTCAGTTGTGTCTCTTCAAGTGATTTAATCCAAAATCTTAGGCCGGAACAAATAGAATATGTAAATCTATCTTCTTTGTTTAAGAATTTTGCATTTTTGATAGTTTCAAAGCAATCCAGGCAGAGAAAAACCATATTTTAACAAATCTATCTTATTGGGAAGTGTAGATGCTTTGACAAATTAGGAAGCCGACCGAGCCACACACTTCCTTGTCAGCTCCTGCTTCCAGCTGGCAAGCGCTTAGAATCATATTCCACGAAGGTTTAACACTCCTGATTACATTGTTTGATTATTGCACTTTCTAGATAATGGTTTTTCAAAATTGTATCTTGCAGCTAAAAATTAAATAGCGACTTCTGGGTATGCACCACATTCTTTAATAAAATGAGACCCAGTATCATATTCTCAGAGGCTGAGCAGTAATATAGAAGAGATTTACTGTGGTCCAAATGAGTGAGATCACTGAGCCTGGAGGATTCGTATTCTTTTCCCAAGCTACACTCCAGAGAATGCTGGGAACGGAGCCACAGGCCCTATTCACAGCTGCCAGGATCCTACATGAACTTTCCTTTTCCATGTGCACAGCGGAAGAATTCTTGGGACTGGGAAAGTACCTCTTAAGAGAAGGCTGTGGACAAAGTTGTTCATTTGTGTCCACTGTGAAAATATACCTCTGATTTTTAGGGCAGTGAAACTATTCTGTTGGACATTATAATGGTGAAAACATGCCATTATTCATTTTTCAAAACCTATAGAATGTATAGCATGAAGGGTGAAGTAATGTAGGCTATGAACTTTGGATGATAATGATGTATCAGTTTAGGTTCAATTGTAACAAAGAATCACTCTGGTGGGGGATGTTGGTAATGGGGCAGTCTGCGTGGGTGGGGCAGGGGCTGTATGGGAACTGTCCGGACTTTCTGCCGAATTTTGCTGTAAACCTAAAACTAGGCTTTCAAAAATGTACCTCTGGGCAGCTCAATGCACCACTTAACCCTTTCCTGTCAACACAACCAGCATGGCTCTGCCAGCTCACCTTTCCCACACTGCTTCTCCCTGCCCCGCCATGCTTCCTGCCAGCTCCCAACACTTGACTTTGTTTCTTGGTGTCTCTCAGGCTCTGGATGGTCAATCAATGTTTGTTGAGCATCTGATATGTGCCAGGCACTGGCTCACACTTGGGGACAAGCTCAGCTCAGACCCAGCCTCAAAAGCAGAGTCTACCTTGAACAGGTCCCAGGTAATTTGGGGTACAATATTAGAGGTGATGTGCTCTTCTATCTGAAATATTTATTTAGCAAGAAAATTATTTACAAGTGTGCTAGAAAGTAGGGAGGTGGCTGGATTCCCAGAGGAAAGATGATCTAGTGGTAGGTGCACCCGGTGTTAATCCATCAGAATTAAGCGGACACATGTGTCTGAGGATGAACCCGGTGATGTGCTGGCAGTGCCTTACTCACTGGGCCCACCTGCTCCCCGCAGTCTGGCCAGGCTACGTTAGGTGTGGCAATGGGAAACTAGGAAATCTCAGCAGCTTGACACAGTGAAAGCTATTCTTCATTCACATGAAGTCCAATGTGAATGTCACTGGTTGGGTGACTCTAAGTCATGAGTCCAAGGTTCCGGCTTCTGATACTGTCTGTGGCTCTGACTTATCAGAGTCCTTTGCTCCAGGCCTAGAGATAGCAAAGTAAGGGGTCATGGAAGCTCTTGCTGGGCATTTTAGGGGCCAGGTTCTAAATGACATACACACCTGTGAGTACCAGCAGTCTTTGCCACACACGGCAGGGGACAATTTTAAAACCAAAAGGTCATTTTCAGTTCTTTCTAGAATATTCTTATCTCATCTATGAGGCTATTTTTCTTATATATCCGTAGGCAGTGAACTAGAGACCTTTTGACACAAGTGTTCTGAATTACCCATCTCCTATCCAGAGCCCCAGGAAAGCACGATGTATTAGGACAGGAAACAACTTGCTTGTCCAGAAATAGATCTAATAATGCAAGAAATTCAACAACATAAGCTGCCAGAAGTCTGTAAAGGGAACTATTAGAAAGACAAATCCACTCTATCTTTCCTCGGGACCCATAAATAAGCCCAGAGTATGTAGCAGATCCTGAAGTGCAGGTAAACCTTAACTTCTAAAAACACCGTTCTCTTTCTAACTGAAAATACATGGTAGATCTAAAGCACTTGACAGTTTTCTGATCATTATCGGCAAATACTGTCACTGAAAATCAGTTGTACTAAGTTGTCTTGCACAAAGTTACAATAATGAACTCTGTGAAGCTAGGAGAAAATGCAAATTTTTCCCTTTGTTACTTTAGGTAATCACATCTTCATTCAAAAGAATTTTCTCATTAGAGGACCTCAGAACAGTTTCAAAATAGAGACGACAGAAGAGGAAGCGGGAGTGCATGTGTTTTCACACACGTGCATTCTGACACCTGCCAACATCCAAACCCTGTTCATGTTGATAGTTGGAAATATGCCACGATGATAGAGCCTTTATTTGTGTACTTGAGACTTCAATATGGAGCTCCCCACCTCATCCCACTTCTCTAAGAACCAGGCAGTAAGATCGCCCTGAGAGAGTCAAACAATAAGGTCAACATCAGAGAGAAGTAGAGTCCCTTGAAGGAGGGCCGCACCAGCAATGCAGGGACAGTGTAACAGCTCGAAGGAAGACTGTGTCCCCTAGAAGAGCAGTTGGCAGTCTAGGAACCTAGGAAAAGGAGAGGACTGGGGACACATGCTGATGGCATAAGGAAAGGGCCTTGAAGGCAAAGAAATTGGTACTGATCCCAAAGTGATGGAATCGACGATGCATTTGACCTCAGTGTCCTTCTATCGTCTTTTTTTTTTTTTTACTTATTTCAGTCATTTTTAGGACCCCGTTTCCTGCCCTTCCTCCAGTCAGCCAATACTGTATTATCTTTTTTCTTCCAAAAAAAAAAAAAGAAAGAAAGAAAGAAAAAAAGAAAAAAAGAGACCCACAATAGGAAGCCATGGAAAAGAATCTTATTCTAAAGAGAACATGTTTCTGGAACATAATCATTGGTTAAGTTAATTATAAGTGTTTCTCATATATGCTCAAATATAAGATAAGAATTTTTCCCTAAAAAATTATTCCTTGGTAAAGATGGAGTAGCCTTATATTTCATATTTCAAAAAGGCTCTTGTGAGCTTGCTCTCTGAATTTCTTTATTGTGAAGAGTAAAGTGCTGCTTGGGGAAGAGTCGTCCAGGTTAAAGGGAATCTAACTCAACACTCTGAGTCACTGGACCCAGTTGGCAAATGCCTCTGTCATGTGAAGATGAATGCAGAGGGGTGAGGCCAGCTGAATTCTAAACATGGAGCTCCATTTGCCAGATTTCACTGACCATTCAAGTCATCTAACACACCTCTTGCTCCGATCCATAATCTCCTCCCTACTCTTCCAGCGATCTTCTGACCATGATTTACAGTCCACCTGCAGGAAGAGAATGCACTCCTCATGCAGACTTTTGAACATTTTGGACCCTATAACAGTTATTTGTTATTGCCAATTAGAATCCTGGCATTTCGCTTCTACACTTCAGACTTACCACTTGGCTAATGAGTTGCTACCACCAAAAATGGATCTGCCTGTAGTCGGTTATTAAAGTTCAAAATCTGCAGGGCTGTAGTCCAAACCAACCCGCTGACAGTCCACAGAGGTAGTGAAGCCACAAGCCAAGGCTCCCCAGCAGGTGGACTGCTGATCTGGCTCATCAAGAAGACCTTTTGACTTGTTGGGGGGGGGGTGTTAAAAGAGAGCTATTTTTTTCTATTGTCAACTAATGTATAGTTTCCACTTCAAATGGCATGCTTTCAATCCATAGCTCTGGATGGCTTCTCTTTTGTGTGCCAAAGATAAATTCTGCAAGTAACATCCACCATTTCTATGTTACTGGCAATGTTGGAGGCAACTAACTTATTAGTTCATATTAGCAATTCCCAAACAAAATCAGAGTACACTGAACACGAGGTATGTACAAGAGCTGGGCTGGTGTAAGCTGTGTCTTCAAGATCTGACCTGGAAACAACTGGGGCCAATAAGGATGGCAACCGATATTTTCTCTTTTTTGATGTAAAGCTCCCTCCCCAAGCGCCTTAGGGATCTATCTCTTTGCAGGCTCTCATGAATACATGTGTGCGCTACTGAAATAAACCTTTGCTATTTTCTTCTTTTAACAACTCTTAGCTTTCTCTAACCAAAGGCTAGTTTAGAACATGAATTTTAAATAAAAATTGAAAATATCAGAAGACATTACCTACATAAGAACTTGGGAAATGAGAAAGCTTTTCCGGCAGTTTTTAGGGTAAGAAAGCAGAGAGCTGACCATCTGTAATAAAGCAAACTATGTGGGTACGTAATTTTAAGGGGACTGCATCTAACTCCCTGGAACACGGTATTTGTGAGCATGTTCTTTTATAATATTTTGCCATCATTGCAATGAATTAATTATGCAGTTATTGGGTTCATATCTACATTTATGCAACATTTCAAGTTCCAAGAAGACAGGGACTGTGTCCAGATCTTTTTCCTCTGAAAACTCAGCCCTTACTACAGGGAACCACTTTGAACCACTAATGCCTAGCAGAGTGCTGGGCATAGCAGGAAGTCGGGCATTGGCTAAGGAAGGAAGGAAAGAAAGAAGGAGGGAGGGAGGATGGGAGAAAGGAAGGAGTCATCTTCATCATATGAACTCAAAGCGATTGAACTTGAGGTTTCCTGGTTGATATCATGAAAGGGAAAATCCCCTTCTGTTAGCAAAAGATATGAAAAATAAACAGAATGCCATCTAATTTAATTTGAGCTGCAAAGAAAGTGACCAACGAGGCATTTCTGTACTTGGGTAGGAGTAGGATACTCTAAGTGTTACCTGGATATGGTTTTAGTTCCTTTGGTGACTATTATAGTCTTGTGAGAATAATCTCCTCTTAATAAGGACAATTACTTAGATTTATTACTCCTTTGTGGTCTTGTTAAAGATCTAGGAAGGATCTTATTTAAATGAAAAGAACAATAGGAGCTTTTTAACACAGAGGAAGGTTTAATTAAAACTTGAGCATCAGATCGGTGCCTCTGTGGTTGGTGAAAAGAACTGAGTTTTTAAAAAAGGAGTAAATAAACAGTGGCAGCTATTTTACCTACTTTTGGGGAAAAAAGATCAATTTGAATGAAAGGCCTCAAAAGGGTATGTGTATTCAGGTTACACAGAACATCTCTTTTTTGAGGGTGGCCTTTAGGAGTCGAGTCCTCCTAGTTTATTTAGTGAAATATCCTTTACAGTGAGATAATGAGCTCGGTTACCTGCCCGCACGCCCAACCCAAGTGGCACAACTGGGATGAGCTATGGGAATCGCCGTAATAATACGCAGTGCTATTTACAAAGTACTTTATAATGTTCCCAGTCGGGAACAGGGACCAGAGTGCTCCCAAAGAAATTCATTGTCGCAGAGAGTGCCATCCCACAAGTAGAAGTTCAGGTTTTTCCTGCTTGAGGAATAATAGCATGAACTGTTGGAAACTCTGAAAATTCTGGCCCTGGGGATATGTCATTTAAAAAGAACTAATATTCTATTAACCTCCACCCCTCAACAAGCAAAAATATAGAATGAAACAAAACAAGTGTGCTAGCTCATCAGACGAGTGGCCTAATAAGCCGCGGGTGTATCTGGCAGCAGACAAACAGCTTCTTGGCTGCCTGGCATGGCTGAGGTCTCCATGCTGGGTGGTGCATATAGAGGCAGCTATCTGCTGTTTGTAGCATTCTTCTGCTCTAAATAAATAACCGACAGAAGTCATTTAGATGCATTTTGGGTGACGATGACACATGGGAACTCGTGTCATCTAACCTAAGCCAGAAGTATTTCCACGTTAAATTATATTATTGAAAACAATGAAGATGTAAGCATAGGGTGGGGTGAGGGTAAGGGGTTCTTTCTTGGCTTATGGGGCATGTTCTGATTTTATGTCACCCTAGTGGTCAAGAAATGTCATACAACGAACAGAAGAGCACTAAATGAATCTCTTCTTGTGATGATTATAACAAGACTGTAAAACGGAGAATAGTAAATATAACTCATCCTTATTAAGACTCTCTGGTATTTGTTTCCCACTCGAGCTCCTAACAAGAAAGTAAACAATACTCAGTCTCTTGTGATTGCTAATTAAAATGCAATAAATTATGGAATCAATTTAAATTCTGGATCAGCTCTACGGTGGGTTCAACAACCTCCTAAATTTTATTTTCCTCTTGGGGTCTCTTTTCCGGAACCGTGAGGCGGGGGGTCTGTGTGTGTGCACAGCCTCTCTTTTGTTTGATTTCTAAGTGCTCTGGAGGCTCCTTTCAGGGAAATAGGGTTCATAGCGGGACAGATTCTAGGGTCTTGGCTTATGTTTTCTCTGCCTCTGAGTCACCACTCTGCTTTTGGCTTGTTGTTTGGACCAGGATAAGATTTGAGGTTGCTGCCTACAGATGTTCAGTGGCCTTGGCAAAGTAACTGGCATAGCCAGATAGCTCGAGTCCCCACAGTCTTGCCTGGGTCCAGCAAGAACAATGGGGTTTAGGTAGTAAGTATCCTCTAAGTACCTGCTGTACAAAGACAAAATGTTTGTCAGCGAAGTGTGGCAGGAGAAGAGGTGAAAGCCTCTATTTTTTAAAAGATTATATTTATTGATTTTTAGAGAGAAGAGAGAGAGAATTGCGAGGGGCACATCAACTCATAGTTGCTTCTTGTATGTGCCTTGACTGGGCAAGGCCTCGAACTGGCGACCTCAGCGTTCCAGGTCGATGCTCCACCCACTGTATGACCACAGGTCAGGCTGCTTATGCTTCTGGAGGGAGGGATATATAGATGTAGGCATAGCTATGCAGACAGAGATACAGTACATTTATATAGCTGTTGTATCCTAAACCAGGTGTACTTCCACATTAAATTATACTACTGAAAAAAGTAAAGATGTAAGGATATATATAGTTTTATATATAAACTATATGTATATCTCCCTCTCTATATCTCTATAACTATAATTATATAGTTATATATAATATATATTTTTATATATAATATGTAGTTATAATAATATGTAATATAATAGATATTATATACCTATATAATATATTATAATTAATAATTGTTAGCAATAATTCCTAATATTAATATATAATGTACATTATATATAACTATGTATATTTATATCTATATATATAGTTTTGTTTTGAGGATATTTTAAATCCAGTAGACTCTGCTAGAAAGGAAAATATTCTAAGAAAGTCCCTTTAGGAAAAGCAACCTGCTTTGACTGGTGTGGCAGTGGCTCATTCAAACTTCCAGAGAGAAGACAGGAACAACTAGGTGCAGACACTGGGCAGGGTTGCCCCAATGGGACCATTGGCAGGCTTTGCATCAGTGAGGGACAGGTAAAGTGAGAAGAGGAGTATGTGTGTTTTAGCTAGTTGAATACAATTCAACTAGCATTGCTCAAAACACAGTTCCAGGTAATAGGACAATTTATATCAGAGCAGATACACCACCCAAGTCTGCTCTCTTCTTGTATAGAATATGCCTAGTTCTCTTCTGCCTCCTTCAGAAAAACATGAGCAGTTTCATCTCTGGCTACATGAGAAGCAAGCTTGACATAGTAAAAGACAAGCTGCCCTCCCAGCTATTACACAGCTGTAACTCAGGAAAGTTAACTTCTATCATTAATTCCTATTTGAATGTGTGAAGCAGCCTGATTTGTGGTGATGCAGTAGATAAAGTGTGAACCTGGAATACTGAGGTCACCAGTTAGAAATCCTGGGCTCACTTGGTCAAGGCACATACAGGAAGCAACTACTATGAGTTGATGTTTCCCGTTTCTCCCCCCTCTTTCTCTCTCTCTCTGGCCTCTATCTAAAACTCAATAATAATAATAATAATAATAATAATAATAATAAAAGAATGTGTGAAGTGCTCCCCATACAGTCAGTACTTAATAAATTCTTGTTGGTTGTTTGAGAGGCAAAGGACATTGTCACCTTATAGAGGGGCCATATGGTCTTTTTAAAAGTCATCAGGATGTAGGGACATAAAGAAGGACTTTACAGTAGGGAAAGATTGGTTCAAACCTCTGTTTTGTCTCTTATTAACTGCATATTCTTCAGAAAGTTATTTCACCTTATAAATAAAATGAGCTTACCTTAACTTGGGGTGGTGAGCACATAATACAGTGCACGGATGACGTGCTGTAGAACTGTGCACCTGAAACCTTATAACTTTGTTAACCAGTGTCACTCCAATAAATTTGCAAAAGGATAAAATAAAATGGGGTTAAGAATGCCTACTTAATGGGGGCTATTATAGAGTTTTAGCAAGCCCTTGTATATAAAATGCCTGCAACATTCAGTAGACAATAAATGATAGTTAAAACAATGTGAACTTCCTTTTTCTCTATTCTGTTAACATTTTTTTACACCCATTTCATTTTTTACATTAAAAACCTTCTAAGTATAACCTGCTCCCGTGCCTGCTGCCCAGGTTATTTTCTTAAAAGAACAGCATAAGATACTTTCAACAGCCAATGATGATTTTTATTTTCTGGGAGAAAACACACACACACACACACGCACGCACGCACGCACGCACGCACGCGCGCAGAAGCAGATGAGTGACTTTCCAAAGCGTCTCAAGCTTTGGATTGTCATTATAATTAAGAAGGGACCTGTTCAATACGAGAAAACACTGACACAGTTAATACACAGTGCATCATGGGAGATGTTTCCTTCCTGATCTTTAAAACACAGGTTCTGAAGAACTCAGAAGAAGTGGGGTGTAGGCCCAACTGCCTGCCGGGAGGATGACCAAATTCTGTGTGCTTGGAAGCAAAAACCAGAACCCAGCAATCACTTGCTTTCATATAACTCGGTGATAGCTGCTAATGAATAGTTAATGGTGTTTAGTTTCATTCTGTCTGGGAATTTCTGACAGGAAAATTGTTGGCAGAGCTGCAAACAATAACTAGAAAAGACCATCACTAGAGGGAATAACCAGGCCACTAGAGGGGTTTCATCTCTCTGTCCCTCTAATAGCCCTTGTATTTTTTATCTTATGGCGTTCGTGCACTGAGTCTTTTCTGTCTGTGCTCATTCTTGGGCAGGTAGTAAATCAAACACCATCTTCCCATTTCTCTTGTCTGCCTGGTAACATTTTTGCATTTGGTGTTGCTCAAAGACAGATAGGGTCCTGGAGAGCCAGTGCCAAGTCTGAGGTCAGGAAGAGGATGCCAGACAAACCTGGGTTGGAGAAAGGCTGTGGGCAGACCACTGTCCCCAGACAGAAGGTGCCCAGAAAAATTCTGTTGGAAAATAAATGCTTCCCAGGGATAGGAGAGGACAAGGGATTCCTTTTACCACAGAAGGCTATCAATCTTATAATTAAAAGAGGAATGCTTAAAAAAAAAAAAAACTTGCAGAGAAGAAGGGTGACAAACCCTTTGTAAAATTCAAGCCTGACCAGGTGGTGGCGCAGTGGATAGAGTGTCGGACTGGGATGTGGAGGACTCAGGTTTGAGACCCCGAGGTCGCCAGCTTGAGTGCAGGCTCATCTGGTTTGAGCAAAACTCACCAGTTTGAACCCAAGGTCACTGGCTTGAGCAAGGGGTCACTTGGTCTGCTGTAGCCCCCCGGTCTAGGCACATATGAGAAATCAATCAATGAACAACTAAGGAGCTGCAATGAAGAATTGATGTTTCTCATCTCTCTCTCTTCCTGTCTGTCTGTCCCTATCTGTCCCTCTCTCTGACTCTCTCTGTCTCTACCACACACACACACACACACAAATAAATAAAAATAAGGAATGAAAAACACTGGCTTTTAAAATAAAATTGGTGAGTATATTCTTTTATTTTAAATTATTTTGTTTTCATTAATCTATTCGGGTGACTTTGGTATAAGATTGTTTCAAATGTCAATTCTATAATACATCATCTGTATATCACCACCCAAAGTCAAGTCTCCTTCTCTTACCATTTATTTGACTCTCTTACCTTCTTCAACCTCCTTTCACCCCTGCCCCTTTAGTACCCACTATACTAAACCACTGGCTTTAAACAGTCAGGCTTCATTGATGGCTGGTTAATGGGTGGATATGAAGGAAAGGAAATACGTTGCTCATAAAAATTAGGGGATATTTCCAAATCAATATGAAGTTTTAAAAATATTCCCTAATTTTTGTGAGCAGGATAGAAATAAAGAAGTTGAGAGAATGTGATGGTTTATGAAAGATGAGCTCCGTCCAAACACACAGTAGGTAATAATCCCTTAAGTCCTAAACACGTCTCTACTTTCCGGAATTTGAAGAAGGTTGAGCGCAGTGCCTGAGTGAGGAAGGACCCACCCTAGTGATGGGGTTTCCAAAGCAGTGCAAGTGAAAGAGGGGCCCCAGCTCAGAACCTGCAGGGAGCCTGCTGTCAACAGGTCCCAGGGCCCCAACAGAGGCTGACCTGGAATGAAGAAAGCCAGTACAGCCTAGAGCCAAGGTTGGAAAGAGAAGACGAGGGGAGCCCTGGAGTTTGGGGGTGTGGTGGGGGAGTTTCCTGCCATGCTCCTCTTGAGCGCACGCGCACATTCACAGTCATGGGGCCAAGGGACCAACACATCCGGTCATCTCATGCCATTTATCCTTGTTAATGTCTTTCTCTAAATTCAAAGATCATTCTTCATCCCTGGACACTTTATGCACATTCAGTTCAGTCTATCACATTTTCTGACCCCATTTCCCACCTCTCTTTTACTTTTGAAACTCCTCTGTATGGTCTAAATTTAGTCGTCAGCAAAATCCCTGTATCTTCTGCCTCTTTTCTGAACGCTTCCGCTTTCTTCTTCCTGTTGAAACTTGCTCTTCTGAGGATAGTGTTTTCCAGTGCTCTGTTAATGGTAGTGCCCTTATCCACACCCTCCCCCACCAATCCATTGATCCATTCCCCCTTTCACTCTCTAGCAACCCCCTCACATTCTCTTTTCCCAACTGAAGTTCATGGTCAATCATTATATTCACTTCCAAATTTACATATCAAGCCCCGACTTCTCTTTGAGCTAGAGCCAGGTACCCAGTTGCCTATTTGACATCTCCACTTGGATGTCTAATAGCTTCTCAAACTCTAAATGGTCCAAAATCAAGCTTATGGTCTTTCCCATGTGATCTTCCTGCAGTCCCCTCTGTTTTAATAAATGGTGGCCCTTTTATGTAATTGCTCAGGTCAAAATATATTTTGCATCTTTAGAACTCTTCCCACCCTTCAAAATAGCAATTTATTGAGATATAATTGCTATATAACATTGTGTATGTTTAAGGTTGTACAGATACATATAAATATTGTGAAATGATTACCAGAATAAGGTTAGTAAACATATTCATCACTTTACATAATTACCATTTTTGTGTGTATGGTGAGAACTTTTTAATATATTTACTCTCTTAGAAACTTCTCACGTATACAGTAAATACAGTGCTGTTACCATAGTCATGATGCTGTACATTAGATCTCCATAAATGAACTTAATTCATCTGGTAACTAGAAGTTTGTATCCTTTGCTTCCCCCCATCGCCCTCACTCCCTTACACCTGGCAACCACTAGCCTACTCTCTGTTTCTATGAGTTCATTTTCTTTTTAATTTGTTTTGTTTTGATTTTTAGATTCTGCATGTGAGATCATATAATATTTGTTTTCATCTGATTTATTTCACTTAACATAATGTCCTCAAGTTCTATCTATGTTGTTGCAAATGGCAGGATTTCTTTCTCTCTCATGCTGAATGAAATTGCATTGTATATAAAAATATACCACATTTTTTTACCCTTGCATCTGTTTCTAGACACTTAGGTTATTTCCATGTCTTGGCTGGTATAAATAATGCTTCAGTGACTTTGGGAGTGTAAAGATAAGTGATTTTATTTCCTTCTGATATATACTCAAAATTTGGATTGCTCAAGCTATGGTAGTTTCATTTTTAATTTCTTGAGGAAACTCTATACTGTTTTTTATAGTGGCTGCATCAATTTACATTACCACCAACAGTGCACAATGGTTCCACTTTCTCCACATCCTTGTCTACACTTATCTTTTTGTCTTCTTTTTCTTTTATTTCTTTTTTTGTATTTTTCTGAAGTTGGAAACGGGGGGGGGGGGGTAGTCAGACAGACTCCCGCATGCGCCTGACCAGGATCCACCCGGCATGCCCACCAGGGGGTGATGCTCTGCCCATCTGAGGCATTGCTCTGTCGCAACCAGAGCCATTCTAGCGCCTGAGGCAGAGGCCATAGAACCATCCCCAGCGCCCGGGCCAACTTTGCTCCAATGGAGCCTTGGCTGCAGGAGGGGAAGAGAGAGACAGAGAGGAAGGAGAGGGGGAGGGGTGGAGAAGCAGATAGGCACCTCTCCTGTGTGCCCTGGCCAGGAATCGAACCTGGGACTCCTGCACGCCAGGCCGATGCTCTACCACTGAGCTAACTGGCCAGGGCCTCTTTTTGCCTTCTTGATGATAGTTATTTTAACAGGTGCGATATGATATTTCATTGCAGTTTTGATCTTTATTTCCTGATGATTAGTGATGCTGAGTAAATTTTCATGTACCTGTTGGCCATTTATTTGTATGTCGTCTTTGGGAAAATGTCCAGTGAAGTTCTTTAAGTTCTTTCTTTCTCTCATATCTCATCCTCTGCCAACAGATCCTGTTGGCTGTACCTTAAAAATGTATCCATGGTTTGATCCCTTTTCACCATCACATCCTGGCCCAGGCCACCATCATCTCCTACCTGGATTCTGCAGTGGTCTCTTAATTATTCTCTCTTGCTGCCCTTTAGCCCATTTTCCGCACTCCAATCAGAGTCATTCTGCTAAAAGTAAGACATGCCAGGTCACCCCTCAGTTCACAATCCTCCTGTGACATCACACAAGCTAAAGCCAGGTCCTATCTAAGCCCTGCAAGACCTATCTGGTCTGTTTCTCAGCTCAGTCCCTGACCTCACCTCTGGCTCTTCTTCCTGCATCTGCCCAGCCACAGGGCCTCTGAGCTCTTCCTTATGGTGCCAGGAATGAGCTTCCACCTCAGAGTTTTGTACTTGCTGCTCCTTCCATTGTTCAGACCTTCTCACAGTGGCCCTGCCTGGCTAGCCTTTCTCCACCCATTCCAGACTCCTCTATTCCCTTTTCCCCCTATTTCTCTTTATCACTGCCCAATGTACTCATCTTTCATGTACCATGTTTGCTCTACTTTATCCTGTTTGTTGTCTCCTTCCCCTCCTGGAAGGCATGAATTTTTGTCTCTTCTGTTCACTACTGAGTCCCCATTGCTCCCAACAGTGCGTGACACACAGTTGTTCAGTAAATAGGTGAATACTGCAGGCTCTGGGAGTGGATCATTGGTGAGAGCATGGAGGAGGGAGGTGGGATTGGAATGCAGATGTGATGGGGCCGGGCTTTGGAGAAAGAGGAGACATGACCCTGAGAACAGGCTCTGCCTCATCATCATCACAACATCCTCAGCACCTGACACACAGCCTTGCCCCCTGGAGCTGCTTGGGAATACACCAAACAAATAAACCCACACCTTTGTGGACAATTGATATTTGACAAAGGAGGTAAGAGCATACAATGGAGTAAAGACAGCCTCTTCAACAAATGGTGTTGGGAAAATTGGACAGCTACCTGCAAAAAAATGAAACTAGACCACCAACTGACACCATTCACAAAAATAAACTCAAAATAGATAAAAGACTCAAATGTAAGTCATGAAACCCTAAGCATCTTAGAAGAAACATAGGCAGTAAGCTCTACGACATCTCTCGCAGGAATATATTTGCTGATTTATCTCCACAGGCAAGTGAAATAAAGGACAGGATGAACAAATGGGACTAAATCAAACTAAAAAGGTTTTGCACAGCTAAAGACAATAAGAACAGAATAAAAAGACAAACCACACAATGGGAGAACATATTCAACAATACATCTGATAAGGGGTTAATAACCAAAATTTATAAAGAACTTGTAAAACTCAAAATCAGGAAGATAAACAATCCAATCAAAAAATGGGAAAAAGAAATGAATAGACACTTCTCCAAAGAGGACATACAGATGGCCAATAGGCATATGAAAAAATGCTCAACATTACTAATTATTAGAGAAATGCAAATTAAAATCACAATGAGATACTACCTCACACCTGTCAGAATGGTGCTCATCAACAAAACAACACAGAATAAGTGCTGGCAAGGGTGCGGGAACCCTCCTGCACTGCTGGTGAGAATGCAGACTGGTGCAGCCACTGTGGAGAACAGTATGGAGATTCCTCAAAAAATTAAAAGTGGAACTACCTTTTGACCCAGCCATTCCACTTTTCTGAATATACCCTAAGAACACCATAGCACTGACTCAAAAGAAGAAATACACCCCCAGGTTTATGGCAGCATTGTTTACAATAGTGAAGATCTGGAAACAGCCCAAGTGTCCATCAGTGGATGAGTGGATTAAAAAGCTGTGGTACATCTATACAACAGAATACTATGGGGCCATGCGGAAGAAGGAAATCTTACCTTTTGTGACAACATGGATGGACCTGGAGACTATTATGCTTAGTGAAATAAGCCAGGCAGAGAGAAAAATATCATATGACCTCACTCATTTGAGGAATCCAATGAACAATGTGAACTGAGGAACGGAATAGAGGCAGAGGCGGGATCAAAGGGACCACAGCCCCGCTCAAACCCTACGTTAATCAGCCACCGTGATTTAGGAGAGAAAGCGAGAGAAGGACAAGCTGTGGGGCAGGGAGGTGTTCCAACTATTTGCATTAACTAGGCAATGAGGTTTGGGAAGGAATTAAGACTACAAGAAATCTTCCTGACACTTCAGCTTGGTGATACTCCTTTCAGGCATCAAGTTGTCCGTAAGCACTTGCTCCTAGAAGCAGACTTTTGTAGAGTGGGACTAGTTGGCCCCCCAGCCGGCCTCTGGAGGCTCTTTAGACCTGGAGGTGTACATGCATGTGGTCGGCTGCCTGCAGACCCACGATGCCCATCCTGCTTTGGTGACTATGGCAGTGGTTCTGAGTGTGACCTCCCCAGACCAGCATCATCCGTGTCAGCTTCACCTGGGAATTGGTCAGACGTGTAAATGTCGAGTCCTGCCCCTAGCCTACTGAATCAGAAACACTGGGGTTGGGGCTCAGGGACCCTGATGATGCCGATGCAACCCCAAGTCTGAGAACCCCCCCCCAGGTCTTCCTGACATTAATGTTGGGCAATCTCTATAGCTTACATGCAATGTCAGGCCTCCAAATCTGCTGAAATCAGCTCAGTCATTTCAATGAAATTAAAAAAAACCCAAACAATAAAAAATAAACAATTTTATGAATATAGCTAGATGAACAAAAAATTAACAGAGAGGATGCTGGATAGTGCTGCTTTAAATCATGAGGCACAGTGGCCTGACCTGTGGTTGTGCAGTGGATAAAGGGTGGACCTGGAATACTGAGGTCAGTGGTTCAAAACCCTGGGCTTGCCTGGTCAAGGCACATATGGGAGCTGATGCTTCCTGTCCTCCCCCCCCCCCCCTTGCTCTCACTCTCTCTCTCTCTCTCTCTTCTCTAAAAATGAATAAATAAATAAAAATAATTAAAAAATAAATACTTAAAAAAATAAATTGTGAGGCACAGCAATGGTCTGTCCACGTCTTCAGGGGCGAGGTGCTGACAAGGTCAGCCCTCTAGTGGTCAGAAACAGACACAGAAGTAAAGAAGGTCCCTGAACAATCCAATTGTTGATGGCAAGAATGGTACCAGGGGTTAGGCCAGTGTAATCAGATTCCACCTTGGTTCAGCAACCTCGGTACTTGAAAGAATTCAGAGCCAAGACTCAAACTATAAGAAAAAGAGGTAGACTAAGTGAGCTTTAGAAGAGATGGTCTCAGGAACCAAGTTACAGAGACTAAAGAAGGGCCTTGGAACTTAGGAGAAAGAGAGGGGCAAAGAAAACACGCCTAGGGTATTGGGATGGGACAGGTTCACTCTCCAGAGAAAGTCACAGAGTCACACTGGGTCCTCCTCTTGAGGGTATTTATCTGGAGGTCTCAGGGCAGGATTCCCATAGAATATTCATTAGCTTCCCAGGTGTGTTCTTTTGGGGCTGTGGTCTCCACTGATTGGTCAGCGCCATGGCAGGGGGTCATTAGTCAATGCAGCTGATCCTGAGCTCAGTTGTGGCATTACTTGTCTGGTTTTGTTGCTTTTCTGGGCCTGGAGCTGAAACACAACTGAGGCCCAGATGTATTGGATGTGGGTCAGAACCTCATTGTCCTGGGGGCTTAATTCTTAAGGGCTATTCTCTGGCCTCTTGTTTGTTCCCCTCCAGGGGTGTCTAACTCTCATAGCAACATACCGGGGGAGGGAAGGTCAGGGGAAGTTCTGAACCACATGACAATAATATGAAAGGTCAGGGGTTCTGAACTGCCTGACCAGAGATGTGGAAGTTCACCCTCGGAGTGGGTTCGTGTTTTCCTAGTTTTGCCTGTTGCCCTCTCCCTGCCCCCCGTGGCCGTCTGTACCTGCCCGTTGTTCTTGCTCTGCTCATGTCTGTCTAACCGCCCAGCACACATGAGGTGTCACAAAACCCTGGGTTCTCTCTTAGACCCACATCACTGTCAGCTGTGCCCTGCAGAAGCCTGTTAACTGCCCCCCACCACCAGATTCTATGCTAAGGTTCCTTCATGTCACAACAATCCCAGAGGAGGTGTTTCTTCTCCATTTTATAAATAAGGAAACCGAGGAAATTAATTGTTCAGCTTCACACAGGTAGTAAGTGTTGGCTCTGGATTTTACTCCAGAATGTTGGACTCCAAACCCCCTGCGCTCACCTGTAAATCCTGCCCCCTGTGATTAGAAGTGGTGGGTGGGCTTACAGGCAAGCTTGCTGCAAGCAGAAGGAAAGGCTAAAGCAAAGGGGAGCCCAGGGGCCGCGGCCCAGCGCTGCGTGCAGCTCAGCAGCTCCCTGCCACCACAGGGTGAGAACCAGCAGTGACACTTCATTTTCACAAAGAAAAAGTTAGTTTATGTTCACTCAAATACAAAAGATAGGGAGGTATGCAATTATTTAAAAATGCTAAATGCTCTATGCTTACACTAAATGGGTAAACATAAAGGCATCACTTAGTTATTTTCTTTTATGAAAAACAATTGATTTACTGATACATCTGGATTTAGTAGATAAATGAGGTATTATCTGCTATATACTTTGTTCAAGAGCTTGGTAGGTTTTTTAAAGAATGGCTTTAGTGTTCCACTCTGGCCAGATGAGCAGTGTAGCCATTCCTTATATTTCACCTCAGGAACTCCAGCGAGGATGCAGGCCCTGCAAAGCCTTTCTCGGCAGTTTGGGCAGCCAGCATACACCCTGGGAACACACTTTCAACGGGAGCACTAACCCAGTGCCGCACAAACGCACCTGCTTCATTATTGCTCTTATTGTTTTAATAAGCATCTTCAGCAAACTCACCAATCTTATCCTGGAAAAAAAAAAGAATCTTATTATTTTCCTCTGGTAACAAGGGAATAACTTATGAAAATAATCCCTTAGAAGCCACAGAATAATGCAATGATAGGCAACACTCAAATTGGTGATTAATTAGTACTTGGGCCTCCTGCCTGTTCCTAGTATGCTGATTAGTTTTGCCCTTGCAGGGTGGGGCTGCGGTGTTCCACATGAAACACTGGAGAAGTCAATAGCATTTCTATTCTGAGGATGCAAGAAACATCAATTATTCCTTTGAATCCTGTTGGGTGAAGTGGGACTTTTTCTTTCTCTTCCCCAAACACAACAGGAGAATTATTTCCTAATAAAACTTCCACTAGGCCAGACAGTGTTGATGGAACATAATTTTTAATATGCAGTGGCCTGGAATCTGACAGATATTGGCAGGGCGGGTGTCCCTGTTTTAAAAAGCTGAATGTGGCTGACAGCAATCTCACGGCTTCCTTATGTCTTTTATAGTCGGGGCAAGGTTAGACAAATACATTCCCACCAGCACAAAACAGCAACCTTCCAAAATGTATGTCAGTGGCGTATTTACAGCCAAATCCAGAAGGAGCTTGTACTTCTTATGCTGCTCCCATTAATGAGACAAATGTCAGCATCCATAAGCTATTTTTTTGTTCCTGCTTATCAAATCTTTCAAAAAATTGATAACTAGTCTTTATAGATTGTGAAAGTCAGATATAACTCTGAATGTATTACTTTACTGGACCCCTTGGGGTAAACTTATCACCTGGAAACCATTTTACATGGACGATTTGACTTTCATGTGGAGTGTCATAATGCACCCTAGATGGAAATCGAAAATAAAATATCTGGACTGCAACCTTCCTCTTGGTGGAATTTATGATTCCCTCAGCACAATAATTTTAAAAATTGTATCCCTTAAGCTACAAGACTTGATATATTATTAACTGCTTGAATTGAAGAAGCTTTCCAATGGGCTTACGTGCTATCTAGAGGCACAGATTAATTTCTATGGAACTACAAGCTTATCTCAAACTGTTTTTTAGCAATCTAAACTACCAGCTTCATCTTCTTCCTGGGACAGTGTCCGTTTCATCTCTGGCAGCTCCGGGAAGCGCTGCTGTTAGCAAAGCTCTTCTGAACGACGCTGGCCATTGATCCACCAGAGAATTGGTTGTATTCAGTCAATCACACCCCAGAGAGACTGGCATCCACTTGGGGCTCTTATTTTTTAATTTCTTGTGGCATTTTCTGGTTTTAATCCTGCTCTGGCTGAACTGAACTGGTGCACAGAGAGAATGCTGGTCGGAGGGAGCCTGGAGGGCATTGTTTTCATGAAGTTAGAGAACAGCTTTTTTTTTTTTTTTTTTAAGGGGCTTGTGCTGCCAGAGGAAAACTGTTCAACTGCCTTCTGCTGCTTTCAAAAGCCGTCTTCTCTCGTCCCGCACACTGTGCCTGGAAAAGCAGCTGTGACCGTTTGTGTAAGAACCACCAGACTGTCCAAGAGCAGAGAGGGCCAGAAATCATTCAGCAGGGCTCATTCTAATAAGGCTTTCTTTTCCTTCATTCGTATCAAAATTGAGTTGGGAATACATCTAAGTAAATGTTTTGCACTCAGTTCTGTATGTAGTAAAGATACTGCTAACCATCCTGACGCTGGGAAAGTTTCCATAAGCCCTCTTCCCAGGTACACAAAAGTACTGGGCTTGAGAGCACACTGCAGTGGCATCCGGTGTGTCCTATGGCCCCAGGTCCCAGGAAAATGCGGGGGCATTTACATTCAGTCACTCCACAAGAAAACTTGAAATTCCCTAAGAGTTACAGCTTTTATATAAAAGAAATAGAGGCTTTCCACAGTTTGAGAATAATCCTAGAATTTTACATGACATAACCAGTGGCAATTGGGGAATATAACACAAATTTCTTTTGTTCCTTTTTTGTGTGTGTGACAGAGAGATACAGAGAAAGGGACAGATAGGGACAGACAGGAAGGGAGAGAGATGAGAAGTATCAATTCTTGTTGCATCACCTTATTTGTTCATTGACTGCTTTCTCATATGTGCCTTGACTGGGGTGGGGGTGGGGGTGGGGCTACAACAAAGCCAGTGACCCCTTGCTCAAGCCAGCAACCTTGAAGTTTTGAACCTGAGTCCTCTGTGTCCCAGTCTGACACTCGATTCACTGCACCATTGCCTTGTCAGGCTGAGACAAATTTCTTAAGACTATTGTTCATAAAAACCAAATTTTTATCAACCACATTAGAGGACAGACCAAAGAGGCAGTCGGTTGTAGAAGAAAGGAGTTGCAGAGGTGTGTAGCCAGTTAATCAAAGTAGATTAGTTTGGTGGCTCCTGTGAGGTTTGTAATTGCTTGTGTTTTTTTTTTTTAAGTTTATTGGGAATTTTTTTCTCAACTTAAATAAATATTCACTTTGTACCCAATTTTGTATTGGTAATTTTGTGTTTTTTTTCTTAAACAGAGCCCTTCAAATTGTATAAGCTTCAGGCCTCACAATACCTGGATTCACCCCTGGGTCATTTAATCATCCTTCTCTAATCCTGGGATATAGTCATCTTCTGTGTGTATAATCTGATTAATTACCAGGCTTAAACTTCTTAGAATTTATGGTTTTAAAATCTTTACTAAACCTAAGGTGTCATATATATCTCAATAACATATTAAATGTATCAGCGGATTGACATTGATATTCTTTTTACAAGTTCTCCAAAGGCTCTAAAATTCTCTGTGAAACACATTTATGGTGGATTTCTAAAATTATTTTTCCTGCTAGCTATTTAATTATTTATTAGTCATCTTTAATTGTCTCTTTTTAAAAGTGTGTGTATACCAAGGAGTATTCATACAGTAACATGTTGAGAATTAGTTACCTGACTTACTTAAATGATTCAATGATCTAATGCTGAATTGATGTGAATAAAGTCTGTTGCTGAGATGAACACCAGATACTACGTTTGTTTAAGAAAACGTAAAGTTATCACTTAAATGATCACCACTTACAGAAAAATCTCTTCCTGGAGGGAGCTGAGGGCAGCTAGCAGGGGAAGGCAGTGTTGAGAAATTTCCATAGCCTTCCTGGCAGCCAAACACAACGAAGCAGTTTCTTTTTTTTTTTTTTAATTTTTATTTATTTATTCATTTTAGAGAAGAGAGAGAGTTAGAATGAGAGAGAGAGAAAGTGGGGAGGAGCAGGAAGCATCAACTCCCATATGTGCCTTAACCAGACAAGCCCAGGCTTTTGAACCGGTGACCTCAGTGTTTCAGGTCAACGCGAAGCAGTTTCTAAACAAGCGCTATTTGGGGGAAGGAGCCAGTAATACCCTGACAGATGCAGGGCCACAATTCCAGGCAGATGTCAGAAGAACCCACCTACTTCCTCCAGGCGGGGAAGGGGACACTTGCCAGGAAGCAGCGCAGAGGTTGCGGGGGTCTGTCTCTCCCCAGCTGTGATGTTCAAACCACAGGCTCCGGGGTAAGGTGAGCCGTCAAACCTGTGGGAAATTCTGGGCTACAGTAATTTCCCCTCTAATCTTTTAGCCAAGCTGTTAGAAAACTTCTTAGAATATGGAACCTGGAGCTTCCTGTGCCCTTTAAAGAAAGGCTGACCCCGAGCGGACAGACTGAAATAGAGAAAGTGCCGCGGTGCCTGGGGACAGGTTCCTCTTTGTTAACTGGATAGAACACTAAGTTTGCAGTTGGTAACTTCGGCTGTCTATGCATTTGTAGAGCATTTAGCTTATTGACCTAAATGTTTTCAGGTTTAGGAAAGAAAAAAAAGGGGTTTAATTAATTCACAATAAAAATCCTCCATTTCATAGAAGATAAAACTCATATAACCCAAACAGAATGGATGTGTGATATGATGCAGTCATCAGCATGCAGCAGCCTTAAAAATTACACTATCTGACCTTAATATGTGTGAATCTATCAAGATTTCATTGTCGACATGTAGATTTTTCAATATTCTTCTCTGAGTTGAAATCATGTCATTTATATGCAAATGACCACATCTCCTGCAGCTGCTGCTTCCCGGACGCAGCCCAGGGACTTATTTGCACTTAATAAAGCCTCATAAATAGGTTTGGGCTCTAAATGGGTGGGGGAGCAGGAAACCTACCGGCAGCCTTTTACAGTTACAAGCTGCTTTTTGTTTTGAAAACGAGCAGCCACCTCTTACAGGAAGGTTCTCAGTTGCCAGAGAAATTCAGTTTCTCACACCCAGCCGGCTCGCCGCCTTCCCTCCTTAGAGAACGGATGCTCCCAGCCTCCCCTCCCATCTCAGCCGGAGACGTGGTCCAGTCTCCAGCCGAGGTTCTGATTTCGTAGGGCGTGGGCTACTCTGAGCAGAGCCGCTTACCAGGTGAGAAGCTCAGGTCCAGCTCCAGGGAAGACTCCTCAAACCCCCAAGATTGTTCTGTCTGAGAAGGGGAGGAAAAGGGGAACTCCTGGGCAAGTGGAGAAGAATTTTTGTTTATGAGTTACAAAGTTCCCTTTTAAAACACTCTACATAGGGAGGGGACAGCATTTGGGAACTGTTTGTGCACACTGATGGCCCAAACAGCATTACAAAAACTTTAAAAACTCACCTTAATTTGTGTGATAAGTACATAGTACTTCTCCTTTTCCCTCCCACCCCCATCTTCCTGGCTGGTCATTTTTTTTTTTTAACATAATTAGATGAAAAAGGAAAAGATTATATGCATTTGGTGTGCATTGAACATGAATTCTACCCATTTTCTATTAATGTTCTTATACACCCACCCAGATGTCTTCTACTTAGGGGCCAACAGAAACATTCCATTTACCATTTAAGACATGCTTAAAAAAACTAGAAGAATATTATGAGATAATTGTCTCCTGTTGTTAGATGCTAAGGCAAACCGGAGGCACTTATGAAAAATAATGATGGGAAGCAGGGTCGTTTATTTTTAAAGCACTGTGCTGCTGATTCGGTAATAATGACCTATTATCTTTGTCAGAGTAATAGACTGTTCCTAGAGTTTCTTCTGGTGTGTGAGCAACGGGCACGGTAGAGATGATTATACTGTCTGATAAATGTGTATGATCATCAAAGACACTGGTTGACAACACTATCATTAAGTTGTCACCAGCTTGGCAATGAGACAAACATCCCTACCACATCAACCTATCAGAGATGTTTATAACTGTGAAAATCCAAGCACAATATTAATAGCTGAAATCTCTCTCTCTCTCTCTCTCTCACTCACTCACACACACACACACACACGTCAAAATCCAGCCACTAGAAGCAAAGTGTGCCCAGGGACAAGTTAGAAGGGCTCTTAGTCAGGAGTCCTAGAATCTAGTCCCATATTTCTGAGCCTCAGTTTCTTTAATTTAAAATATGGACATCATATTGTAAGGTATTTTTCCCCGCCGAGAAGGAAGGAACAGGGCTCGGAGCCACCAAGTGTGGAATAACAAAAGGCTTTATTCAGTACAGAGCATTCCTCAGACGAGACTCACTGGCCTGGAAGATGGAGGTCAGGAAAATCACACACTGAGAGACCGCGTGGGTAAATTTAAAAAGGGGTCCCTCTAGGGAGGTCGGGCTAATATGACGTAGAGAAATCTCACTGGCTGACAGTCAGTCGTTTTTTTTCCAAGGACTCCTAGGAAGTTTCTTTTGGCGTGCTTGGCTGTGGGCGGTCCTAGCCAAAGTTCGTGGGCCTCGGTCCCCCACGTGACCATCCCTCATTATCCACCAACCTTACACATATCTGCATTATCCATCTCACAATATGAGTCAAAATCTTAAAACATAATAAATAAAAAGTAAAATAATAGATTCCATCTTCTAGTACAAAGTTACTCTTGGTATATTTAAGATTTTTTTTATTAGGTTACATTTTTATAAATTGTGGTGAAATACATATAAAAGTTACCATCTTAACCATTTAAAAATTTTTTTTTAAATTTATTCATTTTTAGAGAGAGAGGAGAGAGAGAAGAGAGAGAGACGGGGGAGGAGCATCAACTCCCATATGTGCCTTGACCAGGCAAGCCCGGGGTTTTGAACCAGCGACCTCAGCGTTCCAGGTCAATGCTTTATCCACTGTGCCACCACAGGTCAGGCCCTCATCTTACCCATTTTTAAGTATACAGTTTAGTAGTGTTAAATATTCCTATTGTGCAACCAGTACCAGCATCCATTCACATAACTCTTTTCATCTTGCATTACTGGAACTCTGTACTCATTAAACAGTAACTCCCCATTTCTCCCTCCCCCAGACCCTGGCAACCATCATTTCTGGCTCTATGAATTTGACTACTCTAGGTGCCTCATATAACTGGAATCATACGGTATATATCTTTTTGTGACTGGCTTATTTCAGTCAGCATAATGTCCTCAAGGTTTATCTATTATCTATGTTGCAGCATATATAATAATTTCCTTTCTTTTAAAGGCTGAATAAGTGTGTGTGTATCTTTTATTATTATTATTATTCATTCATCCATTGATAGACACCCGGGTTGCTTCTACCTTTTGGCTATTGTGAATAATGCTGTTATGAACGTGGGTATACAAATATCTCTTTGAGATCCTGCTTTGAATTCTTTTGTGTACATACTAAGAGGTGTAAGTGCTATCTATGTGATAGTTCTATTTTTAATTTTTTGACCAACAACCATACTGTTTTCTATAGTAGATCTACCATTTTATATTCCACTAACAGAATTTACCAAGTGTATTTGTAACTGTGGTAGAAGTGATTTAGGAACTTCTCTGACAACTGTATTATATGTATAAACTGAACGGAAACTTGCCCCCTCAAAGAATTTATATGTTTAATTACATATGTGTGTGTGTATATATATGTAATTTATACATAGTGATACCTAAGAAGTTTTATAATTTATATATGTGTAAATAAATTACAAGCCTTAGTTCTATAGGTCCAGATATCATTATTTGGGTGATTTTAGTGAGCAAACTGTGGCAAACCATTGCCAATGTATATACTGCAATTTTAAATCTGTTACTTCTTTCTTACTTTTTAAACTGGTTTTGAGTCATCATCATCATCACTTGAGCGCTGAGGAGTTCAGAGCATGCCCAGACCTACTGAATCAGAACTTGCATTTTCACGAGAGTGCCCAGGTAATGCATATGCATGTTACAGTGTAAGAAGGGCTCCTTAGTGGAGATGGAGAGTTGTTCACCATCAACCACATGCTATTCCTTTTGAAATACAGTTTACACTGTAATATGAACCAATCTCCACTTAAAATAGTCAAGGAAAGAGAAAGTTCATCTCAACCCTCTTGCAAATGGATGGCAGCTCGCATTGGGGTGGCAGCTGTCCAGGTAGTCCTACCTGCTCCTTCCCTGTTGTCATCACTGCTCCTGGTGCTATATAGTCTGTCCCCGCTCAAGCCACACCCCAAATCAGCCCCCAGGCAGGGTGTAGACATGTCCATTGCCACAGCCCCAGCACAAGCAGTGGAAGGGTGACAGTGGGAGTTATGGCTGAGCCTCCTGCTACGTTCAGAAGGCGCCTTGCCTCCTCCCCATTTCTGTTTAGCAAAATGGAAGGTCCCACTTCTAGCCGTTTGGCCTCCCTTTAGGATGCATCTTTTCCCCACTTTCATCATAGTGAACTCTGCTGAGCCACCTCTTAGATCCTCAGGCCATGTTTCAGATGTGAGGCCACACACCAGGCTGTAATGAATGATTGGTTCTCCAATCTTAGTGGTCATCTAGCACAAACTCCCGTCTGCAGTGGAATCTCTTCAATGAAATCAAGTGGTTGTCTTCTCAGCTTAAATATCTCCAGGGATGAAAGCAAAGCCACGCAATTGACTTACACTGACTTTGCTTTTGAATAAAAACTCAATAAATATAAGCTGCTAAGACACATACCTCATACTATGTCATAGAGTTTGGTATTGGACTAAGGTTAAAAAAAAAAAAGAATAGAATTTTTTGTGGGCAAATTTTGCATTGTTCAGTTTGGTTTGTTCTTTCAGCTATATGAGAATTTTTTGAGTCCTAATTTTGTGACTCAGCATTCTTCCACTGGTCACCATGCTACAGATGTTAGCATAAAAGTCATTAGTAAAAATATTGAACAATTTAGGGCTGAGGGACCAACTTCTAAGTCATTCTTCTTGGAAACCTTCCTCCGGATTTATGATATTTCCAAAGTAGCACTGTTCGGATTATTCAACAGGTTAACAATCCTCTCACCTGTAACAACCAGCCCCAGTTCTGTCACAGGGATAGTATGAGATTCTTAGTTACACTGAAATCACAACTCTCTTTGTCTATAAAATTCCTCTGATTTCCCCTCAACAGCTCTCTATAAAAAGGAAAATGCATTTTGGTTGGTATCACTTATTGTTACTGAAACTGCATTATTTTTAGAGATCACTATTTACTTTGGAAATTGGTAAAACTACATTTAATATCATTACTTCTAGTTTTATTGATTGTTATTCACAATATTTAGTCTTTCTTTACAATTTCTTAAAGGTTTCTGATAACATTCCAACTATTTAGTCTATAAAAATAATGATAAGCTGAGTAGCTACAGTGCATTATTATGTTCCAGGTGCTGTGTTAAGTGCTTTCCATTGACTAGTTGCCCTCAACCAAAGAGGCATCTGCTACTATTCCAATTTTAGGGTAAAAAATGAAAATTTAGAGCTGTTAAGTAACTTGCTAGGAAAGCACATAGCCTTTAGGTCTACCTGACTTCAAAGCCCATTTTCTCAATCAATAACATTACATCACTTCCCTTGGGAAGCAAAGATTCAGATACGGAATCTTGGACTAGTTGGAGCCCCAATTCCTTCTTATCAACATTTGTTCCATCCTTTTCAGACAATTCTAATGAGCAGTCTCTTACCCAGAAAAAAAGGTGGTGCGTTGACCTGGAAATGCTGAGGTTGCCGGTTCGAAACCCTGGGCTTGCCTGGTCAAGGCACATATGGGAGTTGATGCTTCCAGCTCCTCCCCCCTTCTCTCTGTCTCTCTCCTCTCTCTCTGTCTCTCTCACTCTCCTCTCTAAAAATGAATAAAAAAAAAATTAAAAAAAAAAGAAAAAAGAAAAAAAGGTGGTAAAATAGGAGCAGAGACGCTCTGCTTCCTCATTGCTGTTATGTGCCAACCTAGCAAGAAAATTGTAAGCTGGGGCCTTTACCTTCTCAGAACTCTTTCCACTCTGATTTTTTTTTTTTCTTTTTACAGAGACAAAGCGAGAATCAGAGAGCGGGATAGATAGGGACAGACAAGAATGGAGAGAGATGAGAAGCCTTAATCATTAGTTTTTCGTTGCGACACCTTAGTTGTTCATTGATTGCTTTCTCATATGTGCCTTGACCGTGGGCCTTCAGCAGACTGAGTAACCCCTTGCTCAAGCCAGCGACCTTGGGTTCAAGCTGGTGAGCTTTTGCTTAAACCAGATGAGCCCTCGCTCAAGCAGGCGACTTTGGGGTCCTAAACCTGGGTCCTCTGCATCCCAATCTGATGCTCTATTCACTGCTCCACTGCCTGGTCAGGCCCCACTCTGATGTTTTTAAAGAAATCATTTTTACCTGGTTCTGAGTATTAGCCTTCCTCAAAGGCCTGAGTCACTCTGAGACTTCAGGTATGTCATCCTGCTCACCTTTCATCCACACTCATCAAAAAGCTTGCTATCCAGCTTAATTGGTCTCCTTGGATACCACCAGCTTTTCTTCCCCAGCCAGAATCAAAATGCTCACTTACTCATTTTCCTTGTTTGCCTTACTTCTGACGGATTCCCTATCATGACATCAGCTAGCGAGCTTTCCCATCTGGCCCATGAGAACAGTGTGCTTCAGAGGAAGCCAAGCTTGTGGAGCTCAGTATGCCCATTCTCTCACTGCATTTGGCAGTAGGATTTTGCTTGGTATAATATTGAATGTAAACTGTAATTTAAAAAAAATTTAATTAATTAAAAAAAAGACTCTGCTTGGTGTTTGTATGTGACATATATGCTTCCTCTAGTAAGCTCTTCCTGTATTCTCAAGACTCCAGTGGGATATTACACATGGGACATGAAGAAAACAACAAATCTGCCAGGACTCTGTCATATAGAAAACTTTCCCAGTTACCTTCTATGGGACCCAGAGAAGGGCCATCGATAGAGTAGTGGTTAACAGCCCAGGCTTGGAGTGAGCCAAATCTACAGCCTGTCTGATGTAGGTGATGGTGAGAAAGGTGCCATTACCTAAGTTTTAATTTCCTCATTTAAAAACAGGGGTAGTAAGAATAGGATAATGTGTATTTTCCTTAATGGTATTTAAGTGCTCCTTAGCACAGTGGCTGTTAACATGATCATTATTCAACTCCTTGGCCTCACGTGAGATTTTGATCCTTTGCCACAAACCCAGCCTACTCTATCAGCCCTAGACACATCCAAAGCTTGTGACCCCCTGTGACTCCATACCTTTTAACGGTTTTGTGAACATTCTCCTCCTCTGCCAAGTGCTTCATTCTTATTTAATTGAGCACAGAACAGAGACCAAATTGATTAAAAGACTTTGTTTGTAATTGTAAATATGTTTTTAGAAAATGTCTTTGGCTTTTAAAAACTTGTGAGAGGGAAATTCACTCATGAAAGGACTGGTTTCTCCCCATACTTAAGAACCCTAATACTCCATGTCTCAAAAGACCTGAAAAGAAATAGCAAACTGAGCTTCTGACTAATGAAAGGCAATGCTCCATTGCCTCCCCGGTTTTACAGTCATGGCTCTGTGTTGGATTATAGGCACATTTTGGGAAACTAATTTCAATCCAACTAAAATGACATCAGTGGAGCTCTGTGCTTTGAGGCCACAGGTGGTGCATTAGTTTCTATTGCTGCCAAAACAAATAACCACAAATTTAGTGGCTTAAAACAACACAAGTTTATTCTCTTGGAGTTCTGGATGTCCAATAATCAGTGTCACTGGGCTAAATTCAAGGTTGCTTGATTTTAAAACCCAGGGCTACAGTCCTTTCAGAATCACTGCCTTGCTTTTTCCAGCTTCCAGAGGCTGCCTGCATTCCTTGACTTGTGGCCCCTTTCTCCACACTCACAGATAGCAGTGTGGTGTCCTCAAATCTGTCTTCCTCTTTCTCTGATCTTTGCTTCTATTCTCACATCTTTCTCTGACTCTCTTCCCACCTTCCCTCCTTCACTTATAAGGATGCTTGTGAGTAGTACATTGGGCCCACCTGGATAATCCAGGGTAATCCCCCTACTTCAAGATCCCCAACTTTACATCTGCAAAGTCTCTTTGCCATGTAATGTGACATATTCACAGATTTGGGGACTAACATGTGAACATCTCTGGGGGCCTTATTTTATCTATCACAGATACAGTGTATACTTTCTTTCCTTAGTCATAGGGCCCAGATATTATCAGTCCCAATTTATATTTTGCAATCAATACTTCAAATGGGACAAGTTGGCATTCAGAGAAGCTGAAGTTAATCAAATAAAAAGCAGGAATCAGCATACACTTTATCATATCACCAAGAGAATCAAAACAATATGACAGTAAATTTGACTTCTTGTCATGTTGAATTCTTCTTTCAGGGCTATGTTATCAGAAAGACAGTATTGTTATAATGTAATTTATATAGTGCCTTCCCCTGAGTAATGAACAGAATATTCCTCAGTATCCTCAGAGAATTAGTCTTTCTATCTCTTTTTATCCTAGTTCAGCCATTCCAGCAATATAATATCCGTGTGCAAGAAATAAATCATAGTCACTAAATTTAAGGATGTTCACTTAAAGAAATTCCTTTTGGAGTTTCTCTTTTTTTATTTGAAAATGTTCTTCTTTGGGTAGTATAGAGCCATTGACCGACCTTAGATTAACTAGGTCAATTAGTCTTTATATTGTAATTACCACTCTGATGGCTTTGAATAAATTCCCTTTTAATAAAGATGTGCCTTGAAAAGAGATTATCAACCTAAATTCCTGCCACACAGTAGCATTAGGAAAACATGCGTTTAGCAATTCTTTCTGCAACATGGCTTTGGGTATAGCAATGATATTGGGTAGGAAAAGCTTAAGGTCTTTACCTTGATGAGTTGATTATTCACATTCACACATTGCTAAAAGCCGCATGGGTACTTTCCATTCAGAGAAGCTGTTGGTAACCCTGAAAGCTGAGCCTGATTTGGAGCAGGCCCTCTCTTCCTCTAACCTGTCAATATTCCCACATTTCATTTATTATTACTTTTTAAATTTTTATTTGTTGATTTTGAGAAAGAGGAAGGGAGAGGAAGAGCAGGAAAGAGAGAGAGAGAGAGAGAGAGAGAGAGAGAGAGAGAGAGAACGTGCATGATTTGTTGTTCTAAGTATTTATGCATTCATTGGCTGATTCTTGTGTGCCCTGACCGGGGATCAAACCTGCAACCTTCAGTACTGGGACGATGCAATTGTGACTCACATTGGTCCTGGCACCTATCCTCAGACTCTCACTTACCATCAGGATTATCTGAAAATTTTTTCTCTCTACTTCTCTCCTTCAACTGTAACCCCATATTTTATCTGAATATTGACAACAGATTCTACTTAATGAGTATTTGCTGGGTTCCCAACATTTCACACTCATTATTCCTAATTGTTACCTTGAGTTAACTAACAAATATTGTTGAAGTATTTGCTCTAGATCCTGGTCATGCAGCCAAATGGACATCCTTATCTACATGAAATAGTTGAGCAAACTGAGAGAAAGGCGTTCAGTGACTAGCCCAAGGCCCTGGCTTTAGGTAAAGCCCAGGGTCTGGCTGGCTCCACAGCTTCACTCTGCCCACCCACCAGGCTGGAGCTGTGGTATTTGGTAGCTGTTTGATTTGGTAGCTGTGTTTGAAAACTCATTCAACTGTTTGGGGCATAAAGTTGCTAATGAAGGCAGAAACTTCAAGAAAAATTAAAAGGCATCTTAGGAATGAAGTTGAAAAATAGAAAACTCAGTTACTTAGGACACAGGTCCCACTATTAGAAATTAAAAATCTTTTAAAAAAATTCCAGATTCTAATGCATAAACAAGGACAAAAAAAGTCAACGTAATACTTAAGTGAATATGTGTGACTGAAAGGAGAGTTTCTAGGCACATACATCCTTTTCTGATTTCCTCACTGTAATTTACTTGGTCTGTGATGATTGTCTCAGATGAAGGCAGTGCTAAGTTGCCAGTGTGCACTAACATTATCACATGTTTGGTAGGCTTCAATCTCTCCCCAAATAGAGCAAAATTTGTGGGTAAATTTTCTCTATTGCTGAGATCTGGATACCTGGATGCCTGGAATTAAAGATAATTTTTGGTTGGTTGCTTGGATTCACAAGCATTTCTTATAGGAATCAGAAAGTTTCATATAGGAATGTAAAAATAGTATTTCTAGAGGGTAATTGGATGATTTGTTTCAGTAATTTAAATGTCCATTTATAGCGACAAGCATATAGATAAAGATGTATATATAAGAATGCTCATTGAAACACCAGTTATAAACTGGAAATAATAAATATATATTATAGTAGTCATTAAGTTATGTATATCACATCCATGTATATGCTAGCAGCTAGCTACATAAAAATTATGTCAGTATTTATATTATATTGTTGAATTAAAATAAAGATTAAAAACAGATTATAATTCTATCATAAAGGTGTGTATGAATCTAAATGGTTATATTCCAAAGTATGCCATGATTATCACCAAAAAGTGAGATTCAGGGTGATTTTAACTTCTCTGTACAATTATCTATTATCTGAGATATCTTTTCTTTTTTATCTCCATTTCCTACTTAGATTATTCTTTCTTTAACTTTATTGTTATTGTTATTATTTATTGATTTCACAGAGAGAGGGAAACAGACAGGCAGACAGAAACATCCATCTGTTCCTGTATGTGCCCTGACCAGGAATTGAACCAGCAACATTGTACCAGGATGACACTCTAACCAAACAAGTCATCTGGCCAGGGCATTCCACTTAGATCAGGGGTCCCCAAACTACGGCCTGCGGGCCACATGCGGCCCCCTGAGGCCATTTATCTGGCCCCCACCGCACTTCTGGAAGGGTACCTCTTTCATTGGTGGTCAGTGAGAGGAGCATAGTTCCCATTGAAATATTGGTCAGTTTGTTGATTTAAATTTACTTGTTCTTTATTTTAAATATTGTATTTGTTCCCGTTTTGTTTTTTTACTTTAAAATAAGATATGTGCAGTGTGCATAGGAATTTGTTCATAGTTTTTTTTATAGTCCGGCCCTCCAACGGTCTGAGGGACAGTGAACTGGCCCCCTGTGTAAAAAGTTTGGGGACCTCTGACTTAGATCATTCTGATCACCCTTACACACACACACACACACACACACACACACACACACAACACACACAATTCTAATATACTTGATATAAGTCTTTTAGTTTGTATGTATTCCTATGAAATGTATTTTTTTGTGTTTGTACAGGTGATTTAAATTTACTTAGTATCATGTCCTGTATCTTACATGTTTCACTTAGTATTGTTTTGTAGACCTATGTTTGGGTATTAGTCTATTGCATGTAACTGCTGAGGTATTTTTACAGTATAAGAATTATAAGTAAGCATATACTACTTCTACAACCAGAAAAAATCCAATAAAGCCCTTTTTATTGTGAAAAGAAAGAAAACAATCTTTCTTCTAACAAAAGAGCTTAAAGCCATAAATTACACAATTTTGTCAATGGAAATACTATTCAAATGGAGAAATAATTTTTACATTGAAGATTCTATTTTACTAAACATCTTTACTTTAAAAAGGGGACATATGAAATTTTTCTACAGATACGGAAAATTCAAAGAAAAGAGAATATTTCTTTTCATGAAGACTCAAATGTGCTTGATTCATTTTAGGAGGCAAACACTTCAAAGACAGTTATTTTGAAAGTGAAAAGTAGTGAAATGAACTTATTATAGTATGTTCTCACTATATATTAAAAATAAAATTAAAATCATTTAAATAAATATTGCATTGTAATGCAAACATAAATTGAGGAAAACCCCAAAAGGATAGGAAACGATTGATGGACAGCACAGGAAAATGAAAAGACAATCAGGTGAAGTAATAAAGCCTATTGGGAAAAACCTGAAATTTATATACTGAAAGTTAATAATTTTTAACACAAAAATCTAATAATAACTGCTAATCCCTTTCCTTTCTTTGAACTTTAAGATAAAAATAGAACTTCAAGAGTAACTTTGTTAATATTTTTATAAGATAGTTATCAAATACTCTCAGTAATGATTTGTGTTTAAGTTTCAAACTTTTCTTCAAAACAATATATTCTTAGATGAGTGGTATAAAAAAGATCACGTATAACTATATCTTATGGGCAACAAAAGGGCAGGTAAGAGTCATATGACAAGCAAATGTTGCCGAAGCATTATGTCAGAAATAACTTCTCTTTCTTATTTTGGCTAGTTTTCACTGATAGCAGCAGAGAAGTTCTAGAACAGCACTGGCAGACAGAGCCAAGCTGTCCTTATTGAGTATTTTGTTGAAAACAGTGCCTCCTTCACCCTCCCATTCTCTCCCTCTCTCCAAAATACTGAGTTTCAGAATGAAGTCATTGACCTAGGAGAGATAAACAAATAGTCACCAGGGACTCAGAGGGTAGTCAGAAAAGTTAAGTACAGAAGCTTATGCATGAAAACAACAACAAAAAATAGTGATCAGAGAGTCCAGGGCCAAATGGGAAGGAGATGTCCACTAGTGTTAGGTGATCTGCAGTGGGGAAAGGCCTAGCACAAGCATATAGTCCAGGGAGAAGTCACAGTAGCCTTGCTTCTCTGGAAACTAGAAACTAGCGACGAAGTCTGCAGGAAGGGTCCTGGCCAAGAGCCCTTGTGAATTTTCCTTAAATTCTCCGGAAGAAAAACTAAAGATTAAGATGAGCATGGACTTTGACGATTAGATGTAGTCAGTATTTCATCTGTTTCCAGGCAGAATGGCATACTGGTTTGCAGAAGAATTCTTGAATCACATGAGGCTCAAGCTTTGTGCTCTTTGGCAATTTATCTAGCTTCTTCATGTATAAAGTATATACATAATAAGAAAACTTACCTTATAAGGGCTGTTGGGAGGATAAACTAAATATACCATCTATAAGGCTTAGGACAAGATCCACACATAGCAGTATTCAAGTCATGTTGGCTAGTCCTGGTAGTAGTTATGGTAGGGATTTTTTAAAAAGGAGGTGTATTTACCATTTGAGCATCTACCTGACCTGCTGATGAATCTCCTTTATGTTATTCTTTCTTCAGTTTTGAGGGTTGTTTTATGTTTGTTTGTTTTTTAATGTGGCTTTCACTGAACTGATTTTTGATAATCTGCAACCTGAATAATTTGTACTGCTAAGATTTTAATAAACTTGAAATGGGAAAAAAAATCACAGTGAACTATTTTTGCTTTAAAACAGTTTATTAAAATTCTAAACAATAAAAGGTTTAAGTTTACAAACTGATCAATATAGAAAAATAAAAAGGAAAATGATGACTTTACTGTTCGTGTATTTTCTAAAGGACTGAAGCCATCTACTGTCCTAAGGAAGTACTTCAGGCAAAATGTTAATGTCAGCTGAATGTTAATAAAAATATTTATAGGTACAATATATATAATGTGTGAGTGCTGGTTTATGCACATTTTTTCTAAATCCTTCAGAATACTATAGTTTGGCTTTTGTTTTGTTTTGTTTAACTATGTAGGGATTTTTAAGAAGTTAGTTTAGGGAAAGATTTCCAAATTGAAATGTGAAAATAAGCAAGACAAAAGATGGCTTTTTTGAATTATCTGCTTTTATTATGTTAATTAAAACAAAACTCTATACAGCATTTAAGTGCCTCTCAAGCTACATTAAAGAAAAACAACCCAGTTGATGTATGAGAATTATAAAGATAATTTACAGAGTTGGTAAAGAAAACAACTTCTATTGAAAGGCAATTAAGCAAGAGCTGTATCACCATATTACATTTACAATAGGAAATACATGTGCAGAAAGCCAAGTAATCATCATTACTCTTATGCTTGTCTTCTGGAATGGATTCTCTTAAAATTCTGATATTGCCTCCTTTCCTTTCCTCTCCACTACAAACAAAAGCCCCATATTTTAATGTGCACATACTCACTGGGAGTCTTGTTAAAATGGAGGTTCTGACTCAGAAGGTCTAGAGTTAGGTCTGAGACCTAACCAGCTCCCAGGAGTTTCCCATGTTACTGGTTCTCGAATCAGACTTTGATTAGCAAGCACTTTTCCCAGCCAGGAGTTGAAATGCCAAAGGACAAGTAGAGTCAGAGTTTTCCTATTTGTTTCCTGGTGTTCCTAACTAACCAAAATCAACATTGAAATTCTTAACTTACTCAGCTTAACTTTAAGCTTAGCTTAGTTCACTTCTCTTTGCCCTAACTTCCTCTTCACCGGGGCCTTCTATCAATATATTCCCACAAAAGTGAAGATCCTTAAATAGACACCAATTATTATCTAGGAAGCCACAGGTAAATGTTATCCATGTAACCTGTAGGCTAGGGGTCCTCAAAGAGTGGTTCCCCTACTGTGCTTGACGAAGGTATTTTCTAGCAATGGGGTCATGGTAAAGAGACTCTTTGCATAACTCTTCCAAGGAGTAAACTGTGCCAAAACCTAAGAGTGAATAATTCAGCAATCATTTCTATTTGGTTTTCAAATATCTCATAATAGAATCTACAGGCTTATTTTATTATTTTTTATTTTTACATTTTATTTAGAAAATTAACTTTAACATGGTGACATTGATCAATAGGAGTACATGTTTCAGGTGATCATTTCTATAGCATTTGAACTGTTGATTATGTTGTATACCCATTACCCAAAGTCAAATAATTTTCCATCACTTTATATTTGTCCCTCTTTACACATTTCCCCGCTCCACCCTCCTCATTCACTAAGTCCCCTTTCCCCTCTCCCACGTTCCCTTTCCTCTGGTAACCACTTCACTTTTATCTAAGTTCTTAAGTCTCAGTTTTATATCCCACCTATGTGTGAAATTATACAGTTCCTAGCTTTTTCTGATTTGCTTATTTCACTCAGTATAATATTCTCAAGGTCCATCCATGTTGTTGTAAATGTCACTGTTGTTTCTTATGGATGAGTAGTTTTTCATTGCATGTTTGTACCACATCTTCTTTATCTAGTCCTCTATTGAGGGACACTGGTTATTTCCATGTCTTGGCCACTGTGAATCATGCTGTGATGAACATGGGGGTGCATGTGTCTTTATGTACCCATGTTTTCAAGTTTTGGGGGTACATACCCAGTAGAGGGATAGCTGGATCATATTGTAATTCTATTCTTAATTTTTTGAGGAACCACCATACTTTCTTCCATAATGGTTGTACTACTTTACATTCCCACTAGCAGTGAATGAGGGTTTCTTTTTCTCCCCAGTCTCTCCAACACTTGTTATTACCTGTCTTGTAGATAATAGCTAATCTAACAGGTGTGAGGTGGTATCTCATTGTAGTTTTGATTTGCATTTCTCGAATAACTAGTGAAGATGAACATCTTTTCCTGTACCTATTAGCCATTTGTATGTCCTCTCAGGAAAAGTATCTGTTCAGGTCCTCTCCTCATTTTTTAACTGGATTGTTTGCTTTTTTGTTGCTGAGTTTTATAAGTTCTTTATATATTTTGGGTATTAACCCCTTATCAGAGCTGTTGTTTGCAAATATCCCCCATTTAGTTGGTTGCCTATTTGTTTTGTTGTCAGTTTCTTTTGCTGTGCAGAACCTTTTTAGTTTGATGTAGTCCCACTCATTTATTTTTGCCTTTACATCCCTGGCCTTTAGGGTCAAATTCATAAATTGTTCTCTACGGCCAAGGTCCATGAGTTTAGTACCTATGTTTTCTTCTATATAATTTATAGTTTCAGGTCTTATGTTTAGGTCATTGATCCATTTTGAATTCATCTTTGTGAAAGTGGACAAACTATAGTCAAGTTTCATTCTTTGGCATGTGGCTTTCCAGTTTTCCCAGCACTATTTATTGAAGAGGCTTTCTTTTCTCCATTGTGTGTTTTTGGCTCCTTTTTCAAAGATGACTTGTCCATATATATATATATATATATATATATATATATATATGGTTTTATTTCTGGGTTCTCTATTCTGTTCCATTGGTATGTATGTCTGTTTTTCTGAGCAGGATTATTTTCTAATTACATTTCACTTAGGGCAATATTTAAATAGATTTATATGCTCTGATCCTAAAACAACTGAGAATACTGCTGAAGAAGGAACAAGGATGGAGAGAGGGCATCTCTCTGAAAGCATGAGAAAGTGCATGTAGGAGGGAGGTCCAGGATAAATTTTTTCCATGGATGATACATCTATGAGAAGTCAAGAGTTCATTTGTCAAGTCCTATGAAACGTAGTGCAACTCAAATACGACAAAGAAATATTGTATTATTTCACCACTAATGGATTATTTAAAGTGATGTTAATGTTACTTATTAAATTCTCATTCCATACCTATGAAGTAGATGCCATTATGCCAAAAATTACAGGTAAGAAAAAAAGAGGCTATTAAGGACCTTTTTAATTGAAATAAACTTTTGAAAAAATTTAACCCAACCAAGATTTTTTATAAAAAGCTCTGTTATATGGTTCATTTTATATGAATAAATAAAGCCAATATAGTTAAAACTTAATTTGTAAACTAGGAAACTTTAGGGTTATTCATCTCATCAAAAGAATACTCCCTTAAGTCGTCAGTATATGAAACAGGTTTTGCTCTGGCCAGTGGCTCAGTGGATAGTGTGTCAACCCGGTGCATGGGTTCAATTCCTGGTCAGGGCACACAGGAGAAGTGACCACCTGCTTCTCTCCTCCTCCTCCCTCTTCTCTCCATCTTTCCCTCTGGCAGGCAGTGGCTCGATTAGTTCAAGCCTATCCCTGGGTACTGAGGATAGCTCAGTTGGTCCAAGCATCAGCCTCAGGGACTAAAAATAGCTCAGTACTCAAGCATCAACCCTAGATAGGCTTGCCAGGTAGATCCCAGTTGGGGCACCTGCGAGGGTCTGCCTCACTATCTCCCCTCCTCTCACCAAATAAATAAACAAACAAATGAAACAGGGTTTTGAGTTTTATATATTTAACATACACATAATTTCCCAGGTAAACACTTTCACAAAGTAAGGTATGTCTATTATAACACTGTAGATTTGTCTTTTATTTTGATTACTTAGGGAGTGAACCTATTATCTACCCAAGTGTTTCTAAAACCAGCCTGATCAAAATGACTGGGAGTGTTTGCTAAAGCCACAGGATTGCCAGTCCCCTCCACTTGTAATTTCTAAAGCAGTAGCTCTGAGGTGAGGTGTAGGAATTTCTATATTTAATACTTTATCCATATGTTTCTTATGATCAGGCAAGTTTGGGAAACATTAGTCTGCTTTGTAAAGCTCAGTTTTTGCTTTTTTTAATCTTAGCATCTAAAGTCCTCCACAGTCTGGCCATAAGGTACATTTCAAACATCTCTACAACATTAGCCTGTGTATAAAATGATCTATTCATTACTGCCCAAATAGATACTGTCTCCCTTGGAGTTCTGCTCAAGTTTTTCTCTCTGCCTAGAATGGCTTCTTTTATACCGTATTTCCCCGTGAATAAGATGCTCCCATATAAGACACACCTTAATTTTGGAGCCCGAAATTTGAAAAATAAATGTATTACATAAAGTTATTGAACTCAAGTTTTATTCATCATAAAATTCATACAACTCCTCATCACTGTCAAAACTCCCATCCATTAGCTTGTCCTCATCTGTGTCTGATGATGGATCACTGTCTTCAAAAATGAGCACAAAAACAAAGCACAAAAAAGTGGGAAATGCAAGTAAAAAAAACTACAACCACTGTATAAGACACACTGAGGTTTTAGACCCCAAATTTTTTGAAAAAATGTACATTTTATATATGGAGAAATATGGTATATTTGTCCATCAAAATCTTTTTTATTCATTTTTCAAGAATCACCTCAAATTTTAACTTCTCTACAAAGGCTTTCCTAACCCCATGCTCAGGATTATGTTCTCTCTCCTATGAACTCCCAAGATATTCAAATTTCTACTGCAATGATTGCCAAAACACAGTCCCTAGGATGTGAAGGTGATCTGGCATCCAATGGAGTGTGACATCTGTCACCCCATTGATCACCAGGGTTGATTCAGCTGATCTGGCTGGCTAGGCAGGTGTCCCCTATCCAGGTGTGTCCCTCCTGAGGCTGTGCGCTTGGTTGAAGATCACAACCTTCCTTGATAGAGGAGAGGATCGTTCTTTGGTCAAGGGTATACAACTAGCTGCGCTCCCCTGCTAGAGTCTCTAAACAAGTGCCAACATGTTGCCCCTGGACCTGAGCACTTGTTATAAAATCAAAGTTCAGGTTCCTCTCCACACTTAATGAGTCAGAAACTCTGGATATGGTATCTAACAACTTGTTTTCAAACAAGCCCTCTGGATGATTCCAACATGCCCTGCAGATAGATAACCACTTCTCTAATGTATTCTGTATTTTATTATTGCTTTATTGTATGTCTCAATTTCTCTACCAGGATGTAAAGTAAGCTCTATGAGAAAAACAGTGCTTTCATTATTTTTATCCTTTGCAGTACCATGCAGTGCTTTTACTCAGCAGATCACAATAAGTCTTGTTGAATTAAATTACTATTTCTTTAGTGTCAAAATCTATGTATGCAAGATGAAAATATTGTAGTGCATAAATTTTTCATTCTAATGGTGTTTCATAACCTTTAAAGGTTGTAGCATGATTGATTCAGATGCAGAAATACACCAATTATAAAGATGGCTAAAATAAATGAACTAGTTGCTCTTATTTTTCAACACAGAGACAAGGTCTCTTAGGTCTAAGTTTCTCTCTATGCATAGTACCTATGATGTTTACTAATAATAACAATAATCTCATCTGGGAGTTTCTCTTGTCTTTAAATGTTTACTAATAATAACAATATAAATGTTTACTAATAATAACAATAATCTCATCTGGAAGTTTCTCTTGTCTTTAAGGCTTTTATGTTTAAAGAAAATTAATCTTTCTAAAATTTTTAACTGGGCTTCAACTTCACACTGTATTTATAAATTAAATAATAAATATGGCTTAGTGTGATTATCTACTAACTATCAATAAAGTTGGGGTATAACTCATTGGAAAATAATGTGAAGTTGCTTTTGCTATAGCAAAAGCCAGCATAACAAAGTTTTATGAGTTTGTTATTAAAAAACAAGCTAAAACAAGCTAAAAGAAGAAAATCTATATTGACTAATGTTTTATTTATTGCTTGAAGTTATATAACAACAGGTTCAGATGGCCACTGGATTCTTAAAAATCTTTAGTAAGGTGAAACAACATTAGTAAATAATTTGCAACGTAGATTCACTGACTAGCATTATTTTTGCTCCAACAGAATGCCTTTCTTCTTAAGAAAGTATAAAAATAAAATTTTAAATTGGTTCTTGTCAAAATCCAAAATATCCAATTAATAACCAAATAATCCCTTCAAAGTACAATTTAATCATCAGCTTACTGAAACAAAGCCATTGTAAAAGTACTTTTCACAAAGTTAGAATATGATGGGAAAATAAATTAGTCCAGATATTTTGTTGTGAAAACATCAACAAAACTGATCAAACACAAGAGAAATGATCCTGAACAAATATTATCTACTATTAAAAATAAAAAGCATGCTTTGTAATTAGCTGTCTTTATACTTTGTTTTATTAATATAAGAAACATTTTGGTTTTGTTTTTAGAAAATACCATCAAATATTCCCAGAAAAGACTTCATTTCATCAGCTTCATCATCATGATGATACCTACTGGGGGAAAAAGAAATGTAAAAGTAACTATTATTGTAACACAATATATTTTAAAAATATACAATAAAGAATGTGATAAATAAAAAGTGGATAAACTTGAAGATTGCTGGGAGGTTAATACATCAAATGAATTTCAATATGTATAACCCTGTGGAAAGTCTGTAGGGGAAAATTAGACTTCATCAACTTTTGAAATATAAGGTGACCTCATTTGGATTTTTTTCATTCATTCATTCTTTTATTTCTTATTATTTTTTAGTCATTACAATATTATTGAATATGTTCCCTATGCTGTATTTTACATCCCCATGACTATTCTGTAACTACCAATGTAATGTATACTTCTTAATCCCTTCACCTTTTCACCTTCCCCCTAAACCTCTCTCCCATCTGGCAATCGTCAAAACATTCTCTTATCTGTTTGTTTCTGTTCTCCTTGTTGATTTTGTTTTTTAGAATCAATTGTTATTATGTATTTATTGCCATTTTATTATTCATATTTTTAGTCTTTTTTTCCTTCTTCTTCTTAAATAAGACCCTTTAACATATCATGTAATACTGGATGGCTGGTGATAAACTCTTAGCTTTTTCTTGTCTGGGAAACTCTTTTATGTCCTTCAATTCTAAATGACAGCTTTGTTGGGTAGAGTAATCTTGGTTATTGATGCTTGCTTTTCATCACTTTGAATACTTCTGGCCAATCTTTTCTGGTCTGCAAAATTCATTTTAAGAAATCACCTGACAGTCTTATTGGAGCTCCCTTGTAGGTAAATGCTTTCTTCTTGCAGCTTTTTTTTTTTTTTTTTTTTTTTTTTTTTTATTAATGGTAATGGGATGACATTAATAAATCAGAGTACATATATTCAAAGAAAACATGTCTAGGTTATTTTGTCATCAAATTATGTTGCAAACCCCTCGCCCAAAGTCAGGTTGTCCTCCGTCACCCTCTATCTAGTTCTCTGTGCCCCTCCCCCTCCCCCTAACTCTCTCCCTCCCTCCCTCCCATGTCCTCCCTCCCCCCCCCACCCATGGTAACCACCACACTCTTGTCCATGTCTCTTAGTCTCATTTTTATGTTCCATCAATGTATGGAATCATGTAATTCTTGTTTTTTTCTGATTTACTTATTTCACTCCTTATAATATTATCAAGATCCCACCATTTTGCTGTAAATGATCTGATGTCATCATTTCTTATGGCTGAGTAGTATTCCATAGTGTATATGTGCCACATCTTCTTAATCCAGTCTTCTATTGAAGGGCTTTTTGGCTGTTTCCATGTCTTGGCCACTGTGAACAGTGCCTTCTTGCAGCTTTTAAGAGTCTTTCACTGTCTTGAACCTTTGGCATTTTAATTATGATATGTTTTAATGTCAGCCTCTTTTGGGTCATCTTGTCTGGGACTTTTTGTGTTTCCTAGCCTTGTATGCCTATTACCTTCATCAAGTTAGGGAAATTTTCTGTCATTATTTTTTCACATAGATTTTTCAATTCCTTGCTCTCTCACTTCTCCTTCTGGTACCCCCATGATGCAAATGTTGGTATGCTTGAAGTTGTCCCAGAGGCTCCTTACACTATCCTTTTTTTTTTGGATTCTTTTTCCTTTGTTATTCTGATTGGGTGTTTTCTGTTCTTCATCTTCCTTCCAAATCTCTGATCTGATCTTCTGTGTCATCAACTCGACTGCTGATTCCCTATATTTTTCACTTCAGTTAATGTAGTCTTCTTTTCTGACTGGTTCTTTTTTATGTTTTCTATTTCCATTTTTATGTTTCCTATAACTTTGTTGAAGTTTCTACTAAATTCATATACTCTTCCCTTAAGTTCATTGAGAATTCTTTTTTTTATAAATAAATTTTTATTAATTTTAATGGGGTGACATAGATAAATCAGGGTACATATATTCAAAGAAACATGTCCAGGTTATCTTGTCATTCAATTATGTTGCATACCTATCACCCAAAGTCAGATTGTCCTCCGTCACCTTCTATCTAGTTTTCTATGTGCCCCTCCCCCTCCCCCTCCCCTTCCCCCTCTCTCCCTTCCCTCCCCCTGAAACCACCACACTCATGTCCATGTCTCTTAGTCTCGTTTTTATGTCCCAACAATGTATGGAATCATGCAGTTCTTGTTTTTTTTCTGATTTACTTATTTAACTTTGTATAATGTTATCAAGATGCCACCATTTTGTTGTAAATGATCGATGTCATCATTTCTTATGGCTGAGTAGTATTCCATAGTGTATATGTGCCACATCTTATTTATCCAGTCTTCTATTGATGGGCTTTTTGGTTGGTTTCCATGTCTTGGCCACTGTGAACAATGCTGCAATGAACATGGGGCTACATGTGTCTTTACGTATCAATGTTTCTGAGTTTTTGGGTTATATACCCAGAAGAGGGATTGCTGGGTCATAAGGTAGTTCTATTTTTGGTTTTTTGAGGAACCACCATACTTTCTTCCAAAATGGTTGTACTACTTTACATTCCCACCAACAGTGGGAAAAATTTCCTTTTTCTCCACAGCCTCTCCAACATTTGCTATTACCTGTCTCATTGATAATAGCTAATCTAACAGGTGTGAGGTGGTATCTCATTGCAGTTTTGATTTGCATTTCTCTAATAACTAATGAAGATGAGCATCTTTTCATATATCTGTTGGCCATTTGCATTTCTCCCTGGGAGAAGTGTCTGTTTATATCCTCTTCCCATTTTTTTATTGGATTGTTTGTTTGTTGTTGAGTTTTATGAGTTCTTTGTATATGTTGGATATTAGGCCCTTATCTGAGCTGTTGTTTGAAAATATCATTTCCCATTTAGTTGGCTGTCTGTTTATTTTGTTGTCAGTTTCTCTTGCTGAGCAAAAACTTTTAATTCTGATGTAGTCCCATTCATTTATCTTTGCCTTCACTTCTCTTGCCTTTGGAGTCAAATTCATAAAATGCTCTTTAAAACCCAAGTCCATGAGTTTAGTAACCTATGTCTTCTTCTATGTACTTTATTGTTTCAGGTCTTATATTTAGGTCTTTGATCAATTTTGAATTAATTTTAGTACAAGGGGACAAACTGTAGTCGAGTTTCATTCTTTTGCATGTGGCCTTCCAGTTTTCCCAGCACCATTTGTTGAAGAGGCTTTCTTTTCTCCATTGTGTGTTGTTGGCCCCTTTATCGAAAATTATTTGACCATATATATGTAGTTTTATTTCTGGACTTTCTATTCTGTTCCATTGGTCTGAGTGTCTATTTTTCTGCCAATATCATGCTGTTTTGATTGTTGTGGCCCTATACCCTATAATATAGTTTGAAGTCAGGTATTGTAATGCCCCCAGCTTCATTCTTTTTCCTTAGGATTGCTTTGGCTATTCGGGATTTTTTATAGTTCCATATAAATCTGATGATTTTTTGTTCCATTTCTTTAAAAAAGGTCATCGGAATTTTGATGGGAATTACCTTAAATTTATAAATTGCTTTGGGTAACATGGCCATTTTGATTATATTTATTCTTCCTATCCAAGAACAAGGAATATTCTTCCATCTCATTGTATCTTTTTCGATTTCCCTTAACAATACTTTGTAGTTTTCGTTATAGAGGTCCTTTATATTCTTTGTTATGTTTATTCCTAGGTATTTTATTTTTTTTTGTTGCAATCGTGAAGGGGATTATTTTTTTGAGTTCGTTTTCTAATATTTCATTGTTGGCATATAGAAAGGCTATGGACTTTTGTATATTAATTTTGTATCCTGCAACCTTACTGTATTGGTTTATTGTTTCTAGTAATCTTTTTGTGGAGTCTTTGGGGTTTTCGATGTATAGGATCATATCATCTGCAAAAAGTGATACCTTTACTTCTTTTTTTCCGATATGGATGCCTTTTATTTCTTTCTCTTGTCTGATTGCTCTGGCTAGAACTTCTAGCACCACGTTAAATAAGAGTGGAGAGAGTTGGACAACCCTGTCTTGTTCCTGATATAAGGGGGAAAGTCCTCAGTTTTATGCCATTTAATATGATGTTGGCTGATGGTTTATCATATATGGCCTTTATCATGTTGAGATACTTTCCTTCTATACCCATTTTGTTGAGTGTCTCAAACATAAAATTGTGTTGTATTTCATCGAATGCCTTTTCTGCATCTATTGATAAGATCATGTGATTTTTGTTCTTTGTTTTGTTGATATGGTATATTACGTTAACTGTTTTACATATGTTGAACCATCCTTGAGGTTCTGGGATGAATCCCACTTGATCATGATGTATTATTTTTTTAATATGTTGTTGTATTCAATTTGCTAGTATTTTGTTTAGTATTTTAGCATCTTTATTCATCAGAGTTATTGGTCTGTAGTTTTCTTTTTTTGTGCCGTCCTTGCCTGGTTTTGGTATGAGGGTTATGTTGGCCTCATAAAATGTGTTTGGAAGTATTGCTTCTTCAATTCTTTGGAAGACTTTGAATAGAATAGGAACCAAGTCTTGTTTGAATGTTTGATAGAATTCGCTAGTATAACTGTCTGGGCCTGGACTTTTATTTTTGGGGAGGTTTTTAAATAGTTTTTTCTATTTCCTCCCTCCTAATTGGTCTGTTTAGGCTTTTTGCTTCTTCATGACTCAGTCTAGGAAGGTTGTATTGTTCTAGGAATTTATCCATTTCTTCTAGATTGTTGAATTTGGTGGCATATAGTTTTTCATATTCTACAATAATTCTTTGTATATCTATGATATCTGTGGTGATTTCTCCTCTTTCATTTTGGATTTTGTTTATATGAGTCCTTTCTCTTTTTTCCTTGGTGCGTCTTGCTAAGGGTTTGTCAATTTTGTTGATCTTTTCAAAGAACCAGGTCCTTGTTTTTAAAATTTTTTTATAGTTTTTCTGTTCTCTATTTCATTTATTTCTGCTCTGATTTTTATTATTTCCTTTCTTCGGCTGGTTTTGGGTTGTCTTTGTTCTTCTTTTTCTAGAGAATTCTTATAACCAGTGTATTGAACTCTGGGATCTAGTAGATTGCTTGTCTCCATTTTATTTAGTTCTTTTTCTGGATTTTTGTTCTGTTCTTTCATTTGGGACATGTTTTTTTGTTTCCTCATTTTGACTGCCCCTCGCTGTTTGTTTCTATGTTTTAGGTAGAGCAGATACATCTTCTGGGGTTGGTACAGTAGCCTTGTTTATAGGTGTTCTATAGGGTGCAGTGGCACAGCCTCCCTGATCACCTAACCTGGGCATTCCAGGTGTACCCCCCATGGAGCTGTGTACAACCTCATGTTGTATTTGAGCCTTGATTGTTGCTGGCACACCAATGGCAGGGATTGGCCTCCAGGTTGATTGACTGGCTACAAGAACTTCTACAACCACCATAGAGAATCAGCTCTTCAGGGGCCCACCTCACAATGCAGGACTTACTTCAGCAAAGCCTGGTGCCGAGTCCACCCCTTGAGTATGCTACTTGCAGACATGCTTAAGGTGGTACTTTGATGTGATCTGAAGCTGTGTACTGGTTATGCTAGCTCTGAGGACTCCTGGAAAGTGCAGGTAAAAGTCAGCCACCACCTGTGTTCAGCCTGGTATACCTGGCATGAGCTACAAATAAATCTTCAGATGGCTGCTACTTGTGCTGGGTGCAGAGGAGAGGCCAAGCTGCAAACCAAGGCTGACTGCTCCTAGTGCTGGGCCAGGGGCCACTTAATGAGAGGTACAGGGCATAGTGAGGCCAGATGCTGCTTGTTTGATTTTTAGGAAAGTCTGAAACATGAGCCAAGACAGGCCATTTAAATGAAAAAAACCACTGGAAATGGCTTGGATGGCCCTGTAAGTAGGGTGGGGTGATGCCTCATGGAATCCCCAGGACAGGGTGAAACATGTAAGCCAGGCTGATGGAGACTCACATATGGCACCCTCCCACCAGCTCTGTGGGAGAAGGGCTCAGAAAGGAACAGATGGCCTCTGCCAGCATTTCTGTCTGGAGGAAGCTGTTCTTCCAGTCCTTATGCTGATACCAGGCAACTCAGTTCCTCTCATTTCCCTGGTGCTTTTATTTTTATTTTTAAAAATTTATTTATTGACTTTAGAGAAGTCAGAAACATAAATTTGTTCCTGTATGTGCCCTGACTGGGGATCAAATCTGCACCTTTGCCTATTGGGAAAATGCTCTAACCAACCAACCTACCCTGCCAGGGTTCCCTGTTGCCTTTAGGGCTGCTGTTATAGCACTGGAACTGAGAGGGAGTGAGTCTGAGTAAGTCTGTTCGTGGGCCCTATAAAAGGAAATGCTTGGGACTCCAGTAGCCCTCTGTCTTACTCAGCCACAATCTCTGCTGGTTTATACAGCTAGAAGTTATGGGGACTTATCTTCCCAGCACTGGAACGCTGGTGTGGGGCTGGAACACTTCGCTCCTCAGGGAGGACCTCCACAGTAGAGATAATGTTCCTGATTTTTATTCACAATACATGGGTTATAGGACCAACCCTTTCTGTATCTTTGTCCCTCCTGCTAGTCTTGATGTAGCTTCCTCTGTATATCCTTAGTTGTAGGAATTCTGTTTAGCTAGATTTTAGGCAGTTCTGAATGATGGCTGTTCTGTAGTTTAGTTGTAACTTTGATGTGGTTGTGGGAAGATGTGAGTACTATATCTTGACCAGAACTATTCTCTTTCTTTAAATTTCTTAAAAATGACTTCACACTTTATATTATCAACATATTGCATTCAAATCAGTAAAAGAGTTTATCATTACACTATAAAGTTAATAGTATCAAACATATATATTCTCAAACACTGAGATATTTAATATTGCAAATTATATTAATGAGGTTAGTTCACCAGGATTCTAAAATTTCAATGCCAGCCCTGGCTGGTTGGCTCAGCAGTAGAACATCAGCCTGATGTGTGGAAGTCCCAGGTTCAATTCCCAGTCAGAGCACATAGGAGAAGCAACCATCTGCTTCTCAACCCCTCCCCTTCCCCTTCTCTTGCTCTCTCTCTTCCCCTCCCCCTCTTGCAGCCATGGCTTGAATGGTTCAAGCAAGTTGACCCCAGGTGCTGAGGATGGCACCATGGCCTCGCCTCAGGTGCTAAAATAGCTCAGTTGCTGAGCAACGGAGCAGCAGCTCCAGCTGGGCAGAGCATCACCCAGTAGGGGGTTTGCCGGGTGGATCCAGGTCAGGGCACATGTGGGAGTCTGTCTCTCTGCCTCCCTGCCTCTCACTTAATAAAAAAATAATTAAAAAAAATAAAATACAATTTCAATAGCTTTAAGTAAATAAAATAAAATGTTTAGGTTCTGACTTTAAAATAACCAAAGGAAAATAATGCTAAATTTCTCTGTAAAATGTTTTAGTGGTATTTCTTGAAACACCTTTAGAGTTCTTACCTGAAATCAACTTCATTTTTACACTCACTGTTTCTAATAAAGAAATCCACATTCTTGAAAAAATTTGAAGAATCTAATCTTTTTTCAGAGTGAGGAAAGCATAGTCTTTCAATTTCTGGTGACAGACTTTGTTGTTTTCCTTTTTGTAAATGGACCTATATTTTGAAGTAAAAAAACAAAAAACAGCCATCATTAAAAACTTAACTATTTAAGCAGAATTTAAAAGAGAAACAAAAATAAAAAATGCGCTTCTTACAATAGTTGTGTTTTCCTCTTGTTGAGGTAATTCTGTCATGGAGTATGTACCAGACTTGGACACAGCAGAATTTGATAAATAAATATCTGGCTCCTCATGTAATGAAACAGAGCTAAAAATCAAAATTAATTATTTGTAAAATATGGCAAATAAAATAAACCATTCTAATTTATATCAACAGTGATTCTTTGGGGAATATGATTTAAGTTTATCATATCTGTCAACATAAAAATTGATGCTCTGTTTCTTAGATTCATGGAGAACTTGGTGTATCTCCTTTACTTTGGATAAAACAACAACTTACATATTCCAGATTAGATAAGAATACTAACTTAAGGGCCTGCAGAAATAATCATTCACCATTTTTCTTTAAAATTGGGTCTTATGCTTAATTGTCTTTCATCTAGCAGTGTGTAAATCTTTTCTAAATCTCACTTTTAATCTTTCCCTATTCTAGTCTCAGTGTAGACAGACATTTCTAGTTATCTTCCTATGTGTAACTTTATACTAGAAGTCACCTTTAATCTTCTTTATTAAACTCATTCATTATAAAATATTTATTATTCACTTCTATATGTCAGATATTGTACTAGGATCTGGGTATAAAGTGGTAAACAAATCTTCAGGAAGTTACAGTCTAACAGAGGAGCAGATAACAAGTAAACAATAAATGTTCATAATTATAGATCATAAAGTTATATGAAAAAAATTAAATATTATATGAAATAAGAGTGTGGAGGTATAAACCCACTTTAAAATGACAGTCATCAATGCCTCTCTGAGAAGGTGACAGTTTAAACTGACATAAGCTAAAATGTGACAGCCATGCAAGGAGCAAAAGCAGTGGAGAATGGGGGAAATAATATACTTTGATAGGATTAAGTCTTTTTGTCTGATTGAGAGAGTGACGTCACGGAAATGGCGCCGTGAGCAGCGCGTCCGACAGCTCTCCCCTAAATCACAACAAATTTATCAACTAGAAACAGAAAAATTTATCCTCGGAGCATTCCGGAGTTCCACACAAACTGATAGTGAAAGGACTGTTATCACTTGAATCTGAGAGACGAGGGTGTGGAGGAATCTACCACAGGGACGTTCTTTCAAACCGCAAGGAAGTGCGCCTGTGGTGAGTCAGCCCATATACTTGGGAACCGCGAGCAGCCGCGAGCGGCCGACGCGAGCCGCCACCGCGAGCCGCCAAAGCGAGCCGCCGCGAGCCGCCGCCACGAGCCACCGCGAGCAGCCTCGCGCGCGCCCGGTCCGGTTGAGCACCACCGCTGATGTTCCCAGTGGCCCGCACACTGCGAGTGGGGGTCGCCGGCCACCGGTGCCTGGAGCGCCCCATTCACGCGCGTGCCTTGGGCATTCCACGTGCCCAGAGCGCCCTGCTGGCCCGCACACCCAGGGGGCTCCATTATCCTGCGCCTGGTGCGGTCCAGCCGCCAGCGGCAGGGCGAGCGGGAGAGGCTTGGGAGATTCTCTCCGTGGGCGGGGCACCTCACCCAGCCATTCAAGCTAACAATCAAGCGTTGGGGGAGGGGCGCGCGCAGGCAGCCTAAAATACCTTCGGAAGCACAGCTGCGACACAATCACTGAAATTAGCTTAACCCATGAAATCTGCGCACCCTCGGTTCTAATTGATAAGATCTCTCTCAATTCAGCGTTCCAAGACAAGAGGCGTGATATTTTTTAGTGCCTCTCGCTAAAGGGGTGGGGGCAACTTCTGATTGATAGAGCCTCCATATTTAGGGATAAACGCTAACAAGAAGGACTTGGCAGATAATAAGGTCTATACTACACTAGTCGTAAGCAGAGACTAGTGCCTCTTCTTCCCTGCAAAAACAGGCTACAAAGTGTGGAAAGCCTGGGTTGAGAGGTCCAACTAAATGATAGGCGCTGAACAGTCACCTTGACAACAATTGACTCCCACCCCCGCCTGATTACACTGGAGGCCCTGACTCTCAGAGCCTTTCCCAAAGCCTTGCACTGAGTGGGGATAGAGTGGGGATTTCCCAGCTCTTTGAGCCTCTTACTCCCCAGGCAGAAGCAGTTGCAGCCTTATAGCTGGATCACCAGGCTGCTAATTCATAAAGGGGGGACTAGGAGAGAGAATCCAGGAAAGCAAACTCTCTCATCGTTGGACCCTGCAAACGCCAACAAGCCTTTACTTCCAGCAAGACTAAAGCCAATTATATGACATTGCCATAGAATCCCATCAACTGCAAATCCCTACCTAAGAGTGACACAGGGGCAGAGCCTGGGGTACAGAGTCACCAACCAGGAAGAGGGAGAGAAAAGAAAAAGGAAGAAGTTAACCTCTCAAAATCAAGAAAAACCCACAGACTTTACAACTTGATCCACTATTTTTTGTTGTTGTTGTTGTTGTTGTTTGTTTCTTCTATCTTTTTGCCTTTATTTCCTCCACCTCGGTCCTTCTATTCTCTGCCCATCTTATGCTTCCCCTTTCTTGAACTACACTACCCATGAGTGTTGCATTTTATTTTTCTTCTTCATCCTCACCCTCCTTTAAGGTTATACTCCAAAACACTTAACTCTCACTCTCTCCTCTTTTTTTTTTTTGTCTTGCTTTATTTTGTTTTTTTCTCTTCCTATTTTATTTCTTCCTTCGTTTTTCTCTTTTTCTTATTTTTTCCTTTCTATTTGTTTTTTCTTTTCTCATTTTACTTTCCTCCCATATAATCCTCAATCACGAACAAATTAGTTAATTTGGGACTCAAGGCTTTTTTTTGGCTTTATTTCTCTTTTTTGCTTTTGTTTTTATTTTTTTTTCTTGTTTGTTTATTTTTGTGGCATTTTGGGTCCTCCCAACCCAAGGTCTCCATTGTATTTAGTCTTCGCTCCACTTAATACAACAGATTTTTACTTATTATTTTTATTTTTTCTTCTTTATTATTCTTTTTTGGTCCTTTTTTCTGGTTCCCTCTTATCCCTCTCATTATATCTCTTAGTTGACCATCACATACAAGCAAATCCTCTTATGCTTGTCTAAGATTTTCTTCCTTTTTTTTTTTTTTTTTTTTTGCATTTAGTAGGTCCCTACTCCCTTTTTTTTGCCCGTTGAACTCTTCACCCCAAATCAGGCCCTCCATTATAGGCACGATATTTCCCTGAGGAGGGGAGAGGAGGGAAAGAGAAGAGAGAGAAAAAGGGGGAAATAATAAATTATTACTGTTTTTTTTTGTGGGGTGTTTTACCTTTTTTTTTTTTTACTTTTTACTCTTTATTAATTCTAATTAGTGCTATCAATAAGACCACCCTCAGATGCCGATAAGAAAGAGGAAATCAAATATTATGGATACAAAAGAAAGAGAGGTAACACAAATAGATGTGGAAAAATCTATGGAGAAAAGACTTAACATATTGGAAGCCTTGGAGCTAAATGACAGAGAATTTAAACTAGAAATCTTAAAAATACTCAGAGATATACAAGAAAACACAGAAAGGCAATATAGGGAGATCAGAAAACAACTCAATGAACACAAAGAATATATTACCAAGGAAATTGAAACTATAAAAACAAATCAAACAGAAATGAAAAACTCAATTCACGAGCTGAAAAACGAGGTAACAAGCTTAGCTAACAGAACAGCCCAGATTGAAGATAGGATTAGTGAAATAGAAGACAAACAACTTGAGGCACAACAGAGAGAAGAAGAAAGAGACTCAAAAATAATAAAAAATGAGAAAGCCCTACAGGAATTGTCTGACTCCATCAGAAAGAATAACATAAGAATAATAGGTATATCAGAGGGAGAAGAGAAAGAAAATGGAATGGAGAATATACTCAAACAAATAATAGACGAGAACTTCCCAAGCCTGTGGAAGGAACTAAAGCCTCAAATTCAAGAAGCAAACAGAACACCAAGTTTTCTTAACCCCAACAAACCCACTCCAAGGCACATCATAATAAAGATGACACAAACCAATGACAAAGAAAAAATTCTCAAGGCAGCCAGGGAAAAGAAGAGTACAACATATAAAGGAAGGCCTATTAGATTATCATCAGATTTCTCAGCAGAAACTCTACAAGCTAGAAGAGAGTGGACCCCAATATTTAAAGCCCTGAAAGAGAGGAACTTTCAGCCAAGAATACTATACCCATCAAAGCTATCCTTCAAGTATGAAGGAGATATAAAAACATTCACAAATACAGAAAAGATGAGAGAATTTATCAACAGAAAGCCCCCACTCCAGGAAATACTAAAGGGGGTTTTCCAACCAGATTCAAAGAACAAAAGAAAACAACACCACAAGTAACAGCTCCACCAAGAACACAATAAAACCAAACTTAAACTGTGACAACAAAGGAAAAAAAGGGGGGAGAGGATGGAGATTAACAGTAGCAAAGGATGATGAAGTGCAGAAATACTTATAAGATAGGGTACTACAATGAATATGGTAGGTACCCTTTTCATTACTTAATGGTAACCACCCTTAAAAAAACCACCACAAAAACACTTGACTTAAAAAAGGTAGCAACAGAGGAAAGAAGTATGGAACACAAACAAACAAAAACAAATGATAGAAAAACAAAAAAGAAGAATCAAACTAGATACAAAACTAACAGAAAGCAATTTATAAAATGGCAGTAGGGAACCCACAAGTGTCAATAATTACACTAAATGTAAATGGATTAAACTTACCAATAAAAAGACACAGAGTAGCAGAATGGATTAAAAAAGAAAATCCAACTATATGCTGCCTACAAGAAACACATCTAAGCAACAAGGATAAAAACAAATTCAAAGTGAAAGGCTGGAAAACAATACTCCAAGCAAACAACACCCAAAAAAAAGCAGGCGTAGCAATACTCATATCTAATAATGCTGACTACAAGACAGAAAAAGTACTCAGAGACAAAAATGGTCATTTCATAATGATTAAGGGGAAGTTGAATCAAGAAGACATAACAATCCTTAATATATATGCACCAAACCAAGGAGCACCAAAATATATATGACAGCTACTTATTGACCTTAAAACAAAAACTAACAAAAATACAATCATACTTGGAGACCTCAATACACCGCTGACGGCTCTAGATCGGTCATCCAAACAGAGAATCAATAAAGATATAGTGGCCTTAAACGAAACACTAGAACACCTGGATATGATAGACATCTATAGGACACTTCATCCCAAAGCGACAGAGTATACATTTTTCTCTAGTGTACATGGAACATTCTCAAGAATTGACCATATGTTGGGCCACAAAGACAATATCAGCAAATTTAGAAAAATTGAAATTGTACCAAGCATATTTTCTGATCATAAAGCCTTGAAACTAGAATTCAACTGCAAAAAAGAGGGGGAAAAACCCACAAAAATGTGGAAACTAAACAACATACTTCTAAAAAATGAATGGGTCAAAGAAGAAATAAGCGCAGAAATCAAAAGATATATACAGACAAATGAAAATGAAAATACGACATATCAGAATCTCTGGGATGCAGCAAAAGCAGTAATAAGAGGAAAGTTCATATCACTTCAGGCCTATATGAACAAACAAGAGAGAGCCGAAGTAAACCACTTAACTTCATACCTTAAGGAACTAGAAAAAGAAGAACAAAGACAACCCAAAACCAGCCGAAGAAAGGAGATAATAAAAATCAGAGCAGAAATAAATGAAATAGAGAACAGAAAAACTATAGAAAAAATCAATAAAACAAGGAGCTGGTTCTTTGAAAAGATCAACAAAATTGACAAACCCTTGGCAAGACTCACCAAGGAAAAAAGACACAGGACTCAAATAAATAAAATCCAAAATGAAAGAGGAGAAATCACCACAGACATCATAGATATACAAAGAATTATTGTAGAATACTATGAAAAATTATATGCCACCAAATACAACAATCTAGAAGAAATGGATAAATTCCTAGAACAATACAACCTTCCTAGACTGAGTCATGAAGAAGCAGAAAGCCTAAACAGACCAATCAGCAGGGAGGAAATAGAAAAAACTATTAAAAATCTCCCCAAAAATAAAAGTCCAGGCCCAGACAGTTATACTAGTGAATTCTATCAAACATTCAAAGAAGACTTGGTTCCTATTCTACTCAAAGTCTTCCAAAAAATTGAAGAAGAAGCAATACTTCCAAACACATTTTATGAGGCCAACATAACCCTCATACCAAAACCTGGCAAGGATGGCACAAAGAAAGAAAACTACAGACCAATATCTCTAATGAATACAGATGCTAAAATACTAAACAAAATACTGGCAAACCGAATACAACAACATATTAAAAAAATAATACATCATGATCAAGTGGGATTCATCCCAGAATCTCAAGGATGGTTCAACATACGCAAAACGGTTAACGGAATACACCATATCAACAAAACAAAGAACAAAAACCACATGATCTTATCAATAGATGCAGAAAAGGCTTTTGATAAAATACAACACAATTTTATGTTTAAGACTCTCAACAAAATGGGTATAGAAGGAAAATATCTCAACATGATAAAGGCCATATATGATAAACCATCAGCCAACATCCTCTTAAACGGCATAAAACTGAGGACTTTCTACCTTAAATCAGGAACAAGACAGGGTTGTCCACTCTCTCCACTCTTATTCAACGTGGTGCTAGAAGTTCTGGCCAGAGCAATCAGACAAGACAAAGAAATAAAAGGCATCCATATCGGAAAAGAAGAAGTAAAGCTATCACTTTTTGCTGATGATATGATCCTATACATCGAAAACCCGAAGGACTCCACAAAAAGATTATTAGAAACAATAAACCAATACAGTAAGGTCGCAGGATACAAAATTAACATACAAAAGTCCATAGCCTTTCTATATGCCAACAATGAAATATTAGAAAACGAACTCAAAAAAATAATCCCCTTCACGATTGCAACAAAAAAAATAAAATACCTAGGAATAAACATAACAAAGAACGTAAAGGACCTATATAATGAAAATTACAAAGCATTGTTAAGGGAAATCGAAAAAGATACAATGAGATGGAAAAATATTCCTTGTTCTTGGATAGGAAGAATAAATATAATCAAAATGGCCATATTACCCAAAGCAATATACAAATTTAATGCAATTCCCATCAAAATCCCTATGAGATTTTTTAAAGAAATGGAACAAAAAATCATCAGATTTATATGGAACTATAAAAAACCCCAAATAGCCAAAACAATCCTAAGGAAAAAGAATGAAGCTGGGGGCATTACAATACCTGACTTTAAACTATATTATAGGGCCACGATAATCAAAACAGCATGGTATTGGCAGAAAAATAGACACTCAGACCAATGGAACAGAATAGAAAGCCCAGAAATAAAACCACATATATATGGTCAAATAATCTTTGATAAAGGGGCCAACAACACACAATGGAGAAAAGAAAGCTTCTTCAACAAATGGTGTTGGGAAAACTGGAAAGCCACATGCAAAAGAATGAAACTCGACTACAGCCTGTCCCCGTGTACTAAAATTAATTCAAAATGGATCAAAGACCTAAATATAAGACCTGAAACAATAAAGTACATAGAAGAAGACATAGGTACTAAAATCATGGACCTGGGTTTTAAAGAACATTTTATGAACTTGACTCCAATGGCAAGAGAAGTGAAGGCAAAGATAAATGAATGGGACTACATCAGAATTAAAAGTTTTTGCTCAGCAAGAGAAACTGATATCAAAATAAACAGACAGCCAACTATATGGGAACTGATATTTTCAAACGACAGCTCAGATAAGGGCCTAATATCCAAAATTTACAAAGAACTCATAAAACTCAACAACAAACAATCCAATAAAAAAATGGGAAGAGGACATGAACAGACACTTCTCCCAGGAAGAGATACAAATGGCCAACAGATATATGAAAAGATGCTCAGCTTCATTAGTTATTAGAGAAATGCAAATCAAAACTACAATGAGATACCACCTCACCCCTGTTAGATTAGCTATTATCAACAAGACGGGTAATAGCAAATGTTGGAGAGGCTGTGGAGAAAAAGGAACCCTCATTCACTGTTGGTGGGACTGTAAAGTAGTACAATCATTATGGAGGAAAGTATGGTGGTTCCTCAAAAAACTGCAAGTAGAACTACCTTATGACCCAGCAATCCCTCTACTGGGTATATACCCCAAAACCTCAGAAACATTGATACGTGAAGACACATGTAGCCCCATGTTCATTGCAGCACTGTTCACAGTGGCCAAGACATGGAAACAACCAAAAAGCCCTTCAATAGAAGACTGGATAAAGAAGATGTGGCACATATACACTATGGAATACTACTCAGCCATAAGAAATGATGACATCAGATCATTTACAGCAAAATGGTGGGATCTTGATAACATTATAAGGAGTGAAATAAGTAAATCAGAAAAAAACAAGAACTACATGATTCCATACATTGGTGGAACATAAAAATGAGACTAAGAGACATGGACAAGAGTGTGGTGGTTACCAAGGGTGGGGGGAGAGGGAGGACATGGGAGGGAGGGAGGGAGAGAGTTAGGGGGAGGGGGAGGGGCACAGAGAACTAGATGGAGGGTTTTCTTTGAATATATGTACCCTGATTTATTAATGTCATCCCATTACCATTAATAAAAATTTATTAAAAAAAAAAAGTCTTTTTGTCTTTGATTAATGGCAAGAAATTAAAAAGTAAAAAGGGTATAAAAGAAAAAAACATGTCTCCTTTTCATCCACACCCTCAGGTCCTGGGGGCCTTCTTCCTAGCAACAACTTCTAGCACCAATTTCTCAGGGACTTCTTGATAGGACTTCTTTTTAAACCCACTAATCCAAGGGTCCCCAAACTTTTTACACAGGAGTCAGTTTACTGTCCCCCAGACTGTTGGAGGGCCGGACTATAAAAAAAACTATGAACAAATCCCTATGCACACTGCACATATTTTATTTTAAAGTAAAAAAACAAAACGGGAACAAATACAATATTTAAAATAAAGAACAAGTAAATTTAAATCAACAAACTGACCAGTATTTCAATAGGAACTATGGGCCTGCTTTTGGCTAATGAAATGGTCAATGTCCGGTTCCATATTTGTCACTGCTAGCTGTAACAAGTGATATGATGCGCTTCTGGAGCTGTGACGCGTGCATCCTGTCACTGGAAATAGTACTGTACGTGAGCGACACCACGCTTTGCATCCACATCCTGTGCTCCTCTCACTGACCACCAATGAAAGAGGTGCCCCTTCTGGAGGTGCGGTGGGGGCCAGATAAATGGCCTCAGGGGGCCGCATGCGGCCCACGGGCTGTAGTTTGGGGACCCCTGCACTAATCTCTTCTTGGTCACTTTTAAACTCTCTCCAAATTATTTATAGTTTTCTAAAGGTGTGACAACACAAAAATATTCATGTGCTTTGTTTTCTTCCAACTTCCTACTTCTTGCTTCTCTGTATCTGCATCATTGTTCCACTTTGATGCTTCTATTTATTCTGTATGACTCAGAATTAGAACCGATAAAAAGAAATTTTAGGCTAATATTTTGCAAAGCTTTTGAATGGTATGAAAGATCCAAACATGGAATAAGCATTTGGGAGTGAATGTGCTCCTCCGGTTCACTGCAGTTGTCTTGGTGGAGATGGCACAATTACTTCTGTTGATGTTGGATAGTGATTCAACAATTAAGTAACATATAGTAAGCCCCTTCAGCCCTGGAATTCTCTGAAATCTGTAATTCTTTGATGTTGAAGATCAGTAAAATGACTAAATAACAGCAAATATAACAAAAGGCACTACAAATTAGTATTTTTAACAAATAATAACAAAATATAATATAATATAATAAATAAATATATAATAAAAACAAAAAATAAATAATTCTAAATAAATTGGACCCTGAATAAAAGTTCTATTACTTCTTTTTGGAAAAATTTTGACCATGGCTATAATTTCTCTCCATTGACTTCTTATCAAGTCCAATGTCCAAATGTATTTTGCATTTCTGTAAAAATATGTCGTTTAACATTTCTAAAATTATTGTTTTCCTTTCCAAATATCTATGTATCTTATATTCTCAGATAACGTCTCTGCCTACCCACTTGCCATTTATTCTTCCCTCATTCTCAACTACTAGATTCTATCAATTGCTAAATCTAATCAGTGTTATCGATGAAATGTTTCCAAAATCCAACGCTACCTCTCAATTTCCATCACCGCTGCCCTAGTTTATGACAGATAAAATGTCTACTCGGCCACCATTTTTCTTAAGAACAATGCAGGCCTGAACACCTGGTACTGTTTTTATGTCAACTCCACAGGACAGGTAGAAGAAAGATGAGAGTTAAGTAGCCATTTTATCTATTAGTTTAGGCCTTCTCATTGGCTGCCTTTCTCAAATTGACCACCCTGCCTCTGGTGGTCTGACCCCTTTAAGGTTCTTCACAGTCAGCCTTCAGCAATTTCAGACTTAATGCTTGGTCATGCAGACCACACTTTACTGACCCTTGATCATGGGATGCCTTTTAAAGACTTATCCCTTCTACTCGGAATGCCTTATTGAACTCCTTCTTAGCATTCAACTCTTGTGAAAAATGAAGATTTCTGGGCTTCAGCCCCAGAGACTATGATTCAGTAAGTTTAGTGTGGGGCCCTGGAATATGCATTTTAATATCTACCTCTAGGTGATTCTGATACAGGTGGTCTGACAACAGCACTTTGAAACATACAGCTCTAATGTGAAGAGTTTAGTTTGGCTAATACCTCAGACCTCTGACATCTTAAGACTTGATGCCCATCTTCAATTACATGTCAGGAAAATATCAAGTTGTAAAGAGTTGTATAGAGTTCTATTCCAAACTCAAGTTCTAAAACTTGCCTGTTTGACATTTCTCTTTGGAAGTTGCCCTTTGACTCTTGGAGGGATAGCTTACTTCCCCTGGTACTTGAGCTCAAAGTGTTTCCAAATCCTATAGAGACAGACAACATTTTAAAATACAATGCCAGGAAATAGCTGAATGCAGTGTTTCATAAGTTTTACAAGAGCTCACTTTCTCCAACAGATATAACTGGGTCAAAGAATAAATAATTCTTCTCAATAATCAAATTTAATTTGGATAGAAAAATGAGGGAGCAAAGCTAAGAGTAAAACCACAAAACACGTAAGTTAGCTTATTTATCACTATATTAAAGGTCCCCAAATAGCTACTATTTATTTTTAATTCATGTAAATTATCAAGTTAAAGTTCACTCAATATTTTCAATGGTCTAGATGTAATTAAGTTCATTAAAAGTGCTCTATACATGGGGGAACATTTACTGTGATTGATTTTCCCAGTGTCAAAGCTATGCCCTTATAGGATTAGACTACCTCAACGGATCAGTATAAATTGCCTCTTAACCTACAGTATACAATGACTTTTTAATTTTGATGCAGGGACCAGCGTTGTCCAGTAATACAGGAAACTGCCTATTGACCCCATGTTGGAAATTTTTCTGGCCTATTTTGTTCTGGTGGCCTAATCCTATTACTTCTGGAAGGAGTATGAGCTCTTTAGGTAATTCTTAGAACCCAGAAGCAATATTTCTACTTTTAATTGCTTTCTTTAAAAAGCTTTTCTTTTTTTTTTTTTTAAAGAAGACTGGGATGTATATACATTAAGAGACAACTAGAATTCTGAAGGAATGATTTCCTTCTTGCAGCTGTCATGGGTGAGCATATCTCCACCTTGCTGTCCTGGCATATACTTCCCAAGATTTTCACTTCTCTTTTTTAGTGAACCAGGGCAAATTTGCTAGAAACTCAAAGAACTAAGTCCCATTATTTTGGGGTTGTATATGATTTAAGTATGATCTCCAGTACAGGACAAACTAATCCTTTCCTATATATTATGCTTGAAAAGTTAATATTTCTACTAGAAATAAAAGTTGTCTTTTTGTCCTGGCCTGACAGCTCAGTTGGTTAGAGCATCATCCAGAAATCCAGAGGTTGCGGGTTCAATCCCCAGTCAGGACACATACAGGAACAATGTTCCTGTCTCTCTCTCTCTCTCTCTCCCTCTTCTTTCTCTCTCTCTCTCTTCTCCCTTCCTCTCTCATTAAAATCAATAAATAAAAATTAAAAAGAAAAGGTTATCTTTTCTTATCTTTGCTAGCAGGTGAATACTTTTAGAAAGGAAATTATTTTTGTCCTTCATAAACAGTAGCAGACCATGTGTGATCACAGAATGGAGAACTGGAATGTCTGTTTTATGAGGGAAAGTTCAATAAACAATCTGAATTTGAATAGAGTCTTTAACAAGATAGGGGAGAAATAGAATAGAAAAATCTCATGTGCTATCATCATGGAATAACCTTGACCTCAGTCATTGGAGGAGGAAATACTATCTGTGGAAAGGTCAAATTTTTAGTTTTGCTAAAAATTATAATCTTAATAAATTAAAGCTCATAAAAAAAGACAAATTATTCCCAGAAGCTGAACTGAAAAATATTCAAATTATACAATTTTACCTGATGATTCTGTCTTCTTGCTATCAGCTGAAAAACCAGTAACTTCTATTAAGCTTTCATCATCAAAATCATCCCAAACTTCATTTCCCAATTCAGAGTTCATATTCAAAACTTCTGAAAATAAAGAGTTGTTTTTATCTACATCTGTCAAATTCTGGTTTCCAGGTGCATTAAGATTTTTGTTTAACAGCACTGATTGAGGGGCTTTCTCATCTGAAGTTGTAGAATTGCTCCATCTACAAAAATCTGTCATGTGTATGTATAAAAGAGTTTAGGTACTTTTTAAACCATAAGCATTACTATCTATTGATATATTAAACATATCTTTTAACTATTAAACAGAGGTCTTACATAGTAGTTTTCAAAATCATTGGGTCAAATATTGTTGAATACAGTGTTCAACCAATTCCACTTACTGAATTACATATACTGACAGTTGAATTAAACTTAATTCAATGATTCTTTAGATAGAATAAATTTTCCATCTTAATTCCTATATGAGAGTAATCCTACTCCAAGGTTAGCTTGGAATATGGTCTTCCTCCCTCCAGCTCTTTTTACCACAAGTTAATTTTGAGTATTTTTATGAAATATATTTGTCCAAAATATGTCTTAAATTTTCTCCTGCTAAAAAATCCTTAATGTTATACATTGTTTGAAGCCTGGGCTTAGAGCCAAACTACCTGGATGAAAATTCCACCTTTCTCATTTACTAGTTGTATGATCTTAGACAAGAAATTTAAGCTCTTTGAGCCTAGTGTTGTTTCCCTCTGTAAAATGGAATGATAACAGTATCTATGGGATAAGATTGTTATGGGAACTAACTGCCTTCCCTTCTGCAGTTTTCCATGGCAGAGTGTTAATAAATGTTTAATAACTGCTTCTACAAAAAGAGTTTGCATATACATACATATATAAGTTTATTATATGTATTTATTAAAGGATATGCAGCACATGATTTCCAAATAATAAAATATACAACACACTTTACTATAAATTCCATTTATCTGATACTCACTGAACAGGTTTTGTTTGTTTTTTGTTTTTTTAGTGAGATGAGGGGAGGCAGAGACAGATTACTACATGCGTTTTGACTGGAATCCACCTGGCAAGCACACTAAGGGGCGATGCCTAGCTCCATTGCAACCAGAGCCATTTTTTTTTTTAGCACCTGAGGTAGAGGCCATGAAGCCATCCTCAGCACCGTGGGGCTAAACACTCAACCGAGCCTTGGATGCAGAAGGGGAGAAGAGAGATACATACAAAGAGAGAGGGAGAGAAAGGGGGGGGTTGGAGATGCAGATGGGCACCTCTCCTGTGTGCCCTGAACAGGAATCGAACCTAGGACATCCACATGCTGGGCTGATGCTCTACCACTGAACCAACCGGCCAGGGTTTACTCACTGAATGTTTTCATTGATTTTGCAAAACTTTTACATCTATAGTCAACCTATGGTTGCAACTGACAAATGTAGTTCTCATGTGAATGTTAATATTTTGTTGACTTTGACACATAGAATGAAAGTTAAATAACAAAGACATATGTTGAGACTTCACCCATTCATCCACTGACTTAAGCAACTTTTTGCTGAATTAGATTAATAGTTTTCAAATACAATACTAGAAAAATATTCCCTCAGTTTTTTGTGCTATTTACAATGCAATGGCTACAAACAAAATACACAGCTAAATTTAACCTGTACTATTAACATTTTCTTTATCACTTTCTTTAGCTTAAACAATAAACAAAACAATAAATCAAGCCTTGATCTGTAGTGTTTGCTGATTTCCATGGTATAAAGACTTCCACTCTGGTTTATTTTAAGCTATCAATATGACATTTCTGAATGCGAAGTTGGGAAGAAATGCATAATAGCACCCCATTCTACAGTATTTCTACTATATAGATAAAAATATAGGTTCAAATAATCTCAAGAACACAAACAGAATGTAGTAGAATGAGAAATGATTACTTTTGAATGTTTATACCCTTTATTTTTAATATTTTATTTAAGGTTAATATAATTAAACTTTTAGGTGAAAGATTCCCGAAAATTTAATAATAACCTCTCATAAGCCAGTATAAGTTTACTCCAATCACTGCAAGGCTTCCTTCCCTTTAAATATCCTCTATCACCCTAGCCAGAAAGCTCTGCTGGTTAGACCATCATCCACACTCTAAGGTTGTGGGTTTGATCCCTGGTCAGAGCACATCTAAGAATCAACCAACGAATGCATAAATAAGTGAAACAACAAATCACTGTCTCTCTCTCTCTTTCTTCCTTCACTTTGCTCTCTAAATCAATTTAAAAAGTTTTAAAATAAAAATAAATATCTTCTATCCTCTTTTTCACTTACCCAAATCCTACTTTATCCTTCAACTGTCCCTACAACTATAGTTCACATTATGATACTTTTGCACACAGATATACATCCACAATATAATGTGTACTAAAAATAAGAGTAGGTATAAAGTGCAACAAGAATATAAAGGGAACAGGACCTAAACCTCCAACAGAAGTCAGAGTAAACACCTTGCAGATGGTAACATGGTAAAACAGTAACACTGGAATTAGAGCTTGATAGAACTGTGTAACTGTGGAGCAGGACAAGAAGAAAAGTCAAGATATTCCATAAAGGGAGAACAGCATGTGAAAGGCACAGCGGCAAGAGAGACAAGAGAATGTCTGGAGAACTGCATGTTTTAGGATCTCTAAACCACAAATTAGTAGGAGAAGACAGGGCCCATTGAGATTGCACAGGCAGTTAAGTGCGAGATTGTGTTGAAGCTTGTTTGGCATATTAAGAAATTCCCTTGCAATCTTGAAAAAGGAAGAATAAAGTGGGAGGTATCACACTTCCGGATATCAAGTTATATTAGAAGGCCATTGTACTCAAAACAGCCTGGTACTGGCATAAGAATAGGCATATAGATCAATGAAACAGAACTGAGAACCAGAAATAAACCCACACTTTTATGGACAACTGATATTTGACAAAGGAGGTAAGAGCATACACTGGAGTAAAGACAGTCTCTTCAACAAATGGTGTTGGGAAAATTGGACAGCTACCTGCAAAAAAATGAAACTAGACCACCAACTTACACCATTCACAAAAATAAACTCAAAATGGATAAAAGACTTAAATGTAAGCCGTAAAGCCATAAGCATCTTAGAAGAAAACATAGGCAGTAAGCTCTCTGACATCTCTCGCAGCAATATATATGCCGATTTGTCTCCACAGGCAAGTGAAATAAAAGACAGGAAAAACAAATGGGACTTTATCAAACTATAAAGCTTCTGCACAGCTAAAGACAATAAGAACAGAATAAAAAGACAAACTACACAATGGGAGAATATATTTGACAATGTGTCTGATAAGGGGTTAATAACCAAAATTTATAAAGAACATGTAAATCTCAACACCAGGAAGACAAACAATCCAATCCAAAAATGGGCAAAAGAAATGAATAGACACTTCTCCAAAGAGGACATACAGATGGCCAATAGGCATATGAAAAAATGCACAACATCACTAATCATTAGAGAAATGCAAATTAAAACCACAATGAGGTATCACCTCACACCAGTCAGAATGACGCTCATCAACAAAACAACATAGAATAAGTGCTGGTGAGGATGTGGAGAAAAGGGAAGCCTCCTGCACTGCTGGTGGGAATGCAGACTAGTGCAGCCACTGTGGAGAACAGTATGGAGATTCCTCAAGAAATTAAAAATCGAACTGCCTTTTGACTCAGCTATACCACTGTTAGGAATATACTTCAAGGATACCATAGCACTGTTTGAAAATAAGAAATGCGGAGTGACGTCACGGAAATGGCGCCGTGAGAAGCGCGTCCGACAGCTCTCCCCTAAATCACAACAAATTTATCAACTAGAAACAGAAAAATTTATCCTCGGAGCATTCCGGAGTTCCACACAAACTGAAAGCAAAAGGACTGTTATCACTTGAATCTGAGAGACGAGGGTGTGGAGGAAGCTACCGCAGCGACGCTCATTCAAGCCGCCAGGGAGTGCGCCTGCGGTGAGTCAGCCCATATACTTGGGAACCGCAAGCCGCCGTGAGCGGCCGACCGTGAGCCGCCGCGAGCCCGCGAGCTGCCGCGAACCCCCGCGAACCGCCACCGCGAGCTGCCGCGAGCCCCCGCGAACCGCCACGGCAAGCGGCCGCTACGAGCCCCCGCGCGCGCGCCTGGTCCGGTTGAGCACTGCTGACGTTCCCAGCGGCCCGCACACTGCGAGTGGGGGTCGCTGGCCACCGGTGCCCTGAGCGCCCCATTCGCGCGCGTGCCTTGGGCATTCCACGCGCCCAGGGCACCCTACTGGCCCGCACACCCAGGGGGCTCCATTATCCTGCGCCTGGTGCGGTCCAGCCGCCAGCGGCAGGGCGAGCGGGAGAGGCTTGGGAGATTCTCTCCGTGGGCGGGGCACCTCACCCAGCCATTCAAGCTAACAATCAAGCGTTGGGGGAGGGGTGCGCGCAGGCAGCCTAAAATACCTTCGGAAACACAGCTGCGACCCAATCACTGAAATTAGCTTAACCCATAAAATCTGCGCACCCTCGGTTCTAATTGATAAGATCTCTCTCAGTTCAGCGATCCAAGACAAGAGGCGTGATATTTTTTAGTGCCTCTCGCTAAAGGGGCGGGGGCAACTTCTGATTGATAGAGCCTCCATATTCAGGGATAAACGCTAACAAGAAGGACTTGGCAGATAATAAGGTCTACACTACACTAGTCGTAAGCAGAGACTAGTGCCTCTTCTTCCCTGCAAAAACAGGCTACAAAGTGTGGAAAGCCTGGGTTGAGAGGTCCAACTAAATGACAGGAGCTGAACAGTCACCTTGACAACAATTGACTCCCACCCCTGCCTGATTACACTGGAGGCCCTGACTCTCAGAGCCTTTCCCAAAGCCCTGCACTGAGTGGGGATAGAGTGGGGATTTCCCAGCTCTTTGAGCCTCTTACTCCCCAGGCAGAAGCAGTTGCAGCCTTATAGCTGGATCACCAGGCTGCTCATTCATAAAGGGGGGACTAGGAGAGAGAATCCAGGAAAGCAAACTCTCTCATCGTTGGACCCTGCAAACGCCAACAAGCCTTTACTTCCAGCAAGACTAAAGCCAATTATATGACATTGCCATAGAATCCCATCAACTGCAAATCCCTAACTAAGAGTGACACAGGGGCAGAGCCTGGGGTACAGAGTCACCAACCAGGAAGAGGGAGAGAAAAGAAAAAGGAAGAAGTTAACCTCTCAAAATCAAGAAAAACCCACAGACTTTACAACTTGATCCACTAATTTTTTTTTTTTGTTGTTGTTGTTGTTGCTTGTTTCTTCTATCTTTTTGCCTTTATTTCCTCCACCTCGGTCCTTCTATTCTCTGCCCATCTTATGCTTCCCCTTTCTTGAACTACACTACCCATGAGTGTTGCATTTTATTTTTCTTCTTCATCCTCACCCTCCTTTAAGGTTATACTCCAAAACACTTAACTCTCACTCTCTCCACTTTTGTTTTTTTTTTTGTCTTGCTTTATTTTGTTTTTTTCTCCTCCTATTTTATTTCTTCCTTCGTTTTTCTCTTTTTCTTATTTTTTCCTTTCTATTCGTTTTTTCTTTTCTCATTTTACTTTCCTCCCATATAATCCTCAATCACGAACAAATTAGTTAATTTGGGACTCAAGGCTTTTTTTTGGTTTTATTTCTCTTTTTTGCTTTTGTTTTTATTTTTTTTTTCTCTTGTTTGTTTATTTTTGTGGCATTTTGGGTCCTCCCAACCCAAGGTCTCCATTGTATTTAGTCTTCGCTCCACTTAATACAACAGATTTTTACTTATTATTTTTATTTTTTCTTCTTTATTATTCTTTTTTGGTCCTTTTTTCTGATTCCCTCTTATCCCTCTCATTATATCTCTTAGTTGACCATCACTTACAAGCAAATCATCTTATGCTTGTCTAAGATTTTCTTCCTTTTTTTTTTTTTTTTTTTTTTTTTTTGCATTTAGTAGGTCCCTACTCCCTTTTTTTGCCCCTTGAACTCTTCACCCCAAATCAGGCCCTCCATTATAGGCACGATATTTCCCTGAGGAGGGGAGAGGAGGGAAAGAGAAGAGAGAAAAAAGGGGGAAATAATAAATTATTACTGTTTTTTTTTTGTGGGGTGTTTTACCCTTTTTTTTTTTTTTTCTTTTTACTCTTTATTAATTCTAATTAGTGCTATCAATAAGACCACCCTCAGATGCCGATAAGAAAGAGGAAATCGAATATTATGGATACAAAAGAAAGAGAGGTAACACAAATAGATGTGGAAAAATCTATGGAGAAAAGACTTAACATATTGGAAGCCTTGGAGCTAAATGACAGAGAATTTAAACTAGAAATCTTAAAAATACTCAGAGATATACAAGAAAACACAGAAAGGCAATATAGGGAGATCAGAAAACAACTCAATGAACACAAAGAATATATTACCAAGGAAATTGAAACTATAAAAACAAATCAAACAGAAATGAAAAACTCAATTCACGAGCTGAAAAACGAGGTAACAAGCTTAGCTAACAGAACAGCCCAGATTGAAGATAGGATTAGTGAAATAGAAGACAAACAACTTGAGGCACAACAGAGAGAAGAAGAGACTCAAGAATAATAAAAAATGAGAAAGCCCTACAGGAATTGTCTGACTCCATCAGAAAGAATAACATAAGAATAATAGGTATATCAGAGGGAGAAGAGAAAGAAAATGGAATGGAGAATATACTCAAACAAATAATAGACGAGAACTTCCCAAGCCTGTGGAAGGAACTAAAGCCTCAAATTCAAGAAGCAAACAGAACACCAAGTTTTCTTAACCCCAACAAACCCACTCCAAGGCACATCATAATAAAGATGACACAAACCAATGACAAAGAAAAAATTCTCAAGGCAGCCAGGGAAAAGAAGAGTACAACATATAAAGGAAGGCCTATTAGATTATCATCAGATTTCTCAGCAGAAACTCTACAAGCTAGAAGAGAGTGGACCCCAATATTTAAAGCCCTGAAAGAGAGGAACTTTCAGCCAAGAATACTATACCCATCAAAGCTATCCTTCAAGTATGAAGGAGATATAAAAACATTCACAAATACAGAAAAGATGAGAGAATTTATCAACAGAAAGCCCCCACTCCAGGAAATACTAAGGGGGGTTTTCCAACCAGATTCAAAGAACAAAAGAAAACAATACCACAAGTAACAGCTCCACCAAGAACACAATAAAACCAAACTTAAACTGTGACAACAAAGGAAAAAAAGGGGGGAGAGGATGGAGATTAACAGTAGCAAAGGATGATGAAGTGCAGAAATACTTATAAGATAGGGTACTACAATGAATATGGTAGGTACCCTTTTCATTACTTAATGGTAACCACCCTTAAAAAAACCACCACAAAAACACTCGACTTAAAAAAGGTAGCAACAGAGGAAAGAAGTATGGAACACAAACAAACAAAAACAAATGATAGAAAAACAAAAGAGAAGAATCAAACTAGATACAAAACTAACAGAAAGCAATTTATAAAATGGCAGTAGGGAACCCACAAGTGTCAATAATTACACTAAATGTAAATGGATTAAACTTACCAATAAAAAGACACAGAGTAGCAGAATGGATTAAAAAAGAAAATCCAACTATATGCTGCCTACAAGAAACACATCTAAGCAACAAGGATAAAAACAAATTCAAAGTGAAAGGCTGGAAAACAATACTCCAAGCAAACAACACCCAAAAAAAAGCAGGCGTAGCAATACTCATATCTAATAATGCTGACTACAAGACAGAAAAAGTACTCAGAGACAAAAATGGTCATTTCATAATGATTAAGGGGAAGTTGAATCAAGAAGACATAACAATCCTTAATATATATGCACCAAACCAAGGAGCACCAAAATATATAAGACAGCTACTTATTGACCTTAAAACAAAAACTAACAAAAATACAATCATACTTGGAGACCTCAATACACCGCTGACGGCTCTAGATCGGTCATCCAAACAGAGAATCAATAAAGATATAGTGGCCTTAAACGAAACACTAGAACACCTGGATATGATAGACATCTACAGGACACTTCATCCCAAAGCGACAGAGTATACATTTTTCTCTAGTGTACATGGAACATTCTCAAGAATTGACCATATGTTGGGCCACAAAGACAATATCAGCAAATTTAGAAAAATTGAAATTGTACCAAGCATATTTTCTGATCATAAAGCCTTGAAACTAGAATTCAACTGCAAAAAAGAGGGGGAAAAACCCACAAAAATGTGGAAACTAAACAACATACTTCTAAAAAATGAATGGGTCAAAGAAGAAATAATTGCAGAAATCAAAAGATATATACAGACAAATGAAAATGAAAATACGACATATCAGAATCTCTGGGATTCAGCAAGAGCAGTAATAAGAGGAAAGTTCATATCACTTCAGGCGTATATGAACAAACAAGAGAGAGCTGAAGTAAACCACTTAACTTCACACCTTAAGGAACTAGAAAAAGAAGAACAAAGACAACCCAAAACCAGCCGAAGAAAGGAGATAATAAAAATCAGAGCAGAAATAAATGAAATAGAGAACAGAAAAACTATAGAAAAAATCAATAAAACAAGGAGCTGGTTCTTTGAAAAGATCAACAAAATTGACAAACCCTTGGCAAGACTCACCAAGGAAAAAAGACACAGGACTCAAATAAATAAAATCCAAAATGAAAGAGGAGAGATCACCACAGACATCATAGATATACAAAGAATTATTGTAGAATACTATGAAAAATTATATGCCACCAAATACAACAACCTAGAAGAAATGGATAAATTCCTAGAACAATAGAACCTTCCTAGACTGAGTCATGAAGAAGCAGAAAGCCTAAACAGACCAATCAGCAGGGAGGAAATAGAAAAAACTATTAAAAATCTCCCCAAAAATAAAAGTCCAGGCCCAGACGGTTATACTAGTGAATTCTATCAAACATTCAAAGAAGACTTGGTTCCTATTCTACTCAAAGTCTTCCAAAAAATTGAAGAAGAAGCAATACTTCCAAACACATTTTATGAGGCCAACATAACCCTCATACCAAAACCTGGCAAGGATGGCACAAAGAAAGAAAACTACAGACCAATATCTCTAATGAATACAGATGCTAAAATACTAAACAAAATACTGGCAAACCGAATACAACAACATATTAAAAAAATAATACATCATGATCAAGTGGGATTCATCCCAGAATCTCAAGGATGGTTCAACATACGCAAAACGGTTAACGTAATACACCATATCAACAAAACAAAGAACAAAAACCACATGATCTTATCAATAGATGCAGAAAAGGCTTTTGATAAAATACAACACAATTTTATGTTTAAGACTCTCAACAAAATGGGTATAGAAGGAAAATATCTCAACATGATAAAGGCCATATATGATAAACCATCAGCCAACATCCTCTTAAACGGCATAAAACTGAGGACTTTCTACCTTAAATCAGGAACAAGACAGGGTTGTCCACTCTCTCCACTCTTATTCAACGTGGTGCTAGAAGTTCTGGCCAGAGCAATCAGACAAGACAAAGAAATAAAAGGCATCCATATCGGAAAAGAAGAAGTAAAGCTATCACTTTTTGCTGATGATATGATCCTATACATCGAAAACCCGAAGGACTCCACAAAAAGATTATTAGAAACAATAAACCAATACAGTAAGGTCGCAGGATACAAAATTAACATACAAAAGTCCATAGCCTTTCTATATGCCAACAATGAAATATTAGAAAACGAACTCAAAAAAATAATCCCCTTCACGATTGCAACAAAAAAAATAAAATACCTAGGAATAAACATAACAAAGAACGTAAAGGACCTATATAATGAAAATTACAAAGCATTGTTAAGGGAAATCGAAAAAGATACAATGAGATGGAAAAATATTCCTTGTTCTTGGATAGGAAGAATAAATATAATCAAAATGGCCATATTACCCAAAGCAATATACAAATTTAATGCAATTCCCATCAAAATCCCTATGAGATTTTTTAAAGAAATGGAACAAAAAATCATCAGATTTATATGGAACTATAAAAAACCCCAAATAGCCAAAACAATCCTAAGGAAAAAGAATGAAGCTGGGGGCATTACAATACCTGACTTTAAACTATATTATAGGGCCACGATAATCAAAACAGCATGGTATTGGCAGAAAAATAGACACTCAGACCAATGGAACAGAATAGAAAGCCCAGAAATAAAACCACATATATATGGTCAAATAATCTTTGATAAAGGGGCCAACAACACACAATGGAGAAAAGAAAGCCTCTTCAACAAATGGTGTTGGGAAAACTGGAAAGCCACATGCAAAAGAATGAAACTCGACTACAGCCTGTCCCCGTGTACTAAAATTAATTCAAAATGGATCAAAGACCTAAATATAAGACCTGAAACAATAAAGTACATAGAAGAAGACATAGGTACTAAAATCATGGACCTGGGTTTTAAAGAACATTTTATGAACTTGACTCCAATGGCAAGAGAAGTGAAGGCAAAGATAAATGAATGGGACTACATCAGAATTAAAAGTTTTTGCTCAGCAAGAGAAACTGATATCAAAATAAACAGACAGCCAACTATATGGGAACTGATATTTTCAAACGACAGCTCAGATAAGGGCCTAATATCCAAAATTTACAAAGAACTCATAAAACTCAACAACAAACAAACAAGCAATCCAATAAAAAAATGGGAAGAGGACATGAACAGACACTTCTCCCAGGAAGAGATACAAATGGCCAACAGATATATGAAAAGATGCTCAGCTTCATTAGTTATTAGAGAAATGCAAATCAAAACTACAATGAGATACCACCTCACCCCTGTTAGATTAGCTATTATCAACAAGACGGGTAATAGCAAATGTTGGAGAGGCTGTGGAGAAAAAGGAACCCTCATTCACTGTTGGTGGGACTGTAAAGTAGTACAACCATTATGGAGGAAAGTATGGTGGTTCCTCAAAAAACTGCAAGTAGAACTACCTTATGACCCAGCAATCCCTCTACTGGGTATATACCCCAAAACCTCAGAAACATTGATACGTGAAGACACATGTAGCCCCATGTTCATTGCAGCACTGTTCACAGTGGCCAAGACATGGAAACAACCAAAAAGCCCTTCAATAGAAGACTGGATAAAGAAGATGTGGCACATATATACTATGGAATACTACTCAGCCATAAGAAATGATGACATCAGATCATTTACAGCAAAATGGTGGGATCTTGATAACATTATAAGGAGTGAAATAAGCAAATCAGAAAAAAACAAGAACTACATGATTCCATACATTGGTGGAACATAAAAATGAGACTAAGAGACATGGACAAGAGTGTGGTGGTTACCAAGGGTGGGGGGGGAGGGAGGACATGGGAGGGAGGGAGGGAGAGAGTTAGGGGGAGGGGGAGGGGCACAGAGAACTAGATAGAGGGTGACGGAGGACAATCTGACTTTGGGCGAGGGGTTTGCAACATAATTTGATGACAATATAACCTAGACATGTTTTCTTTGAATATATGTACCCTGATTTATTAATGTCATCCCATTACCATTAATAAAAATTTATTAAAAAAAAAAAAAAAAAAAAAAAAAGAAAATAAGAAATGCACCCCATGTTTATGGCAGCATTCACAATAGCAAAGATCTGGAAACAGCCCAAGTGTCCATCAGAGGACGAGTGGATTAAAAAGCTTTGGTACATATATACTATGGAATACTACTCAGCCATAAGAAATGATGACATCGGATCTTTCACAACAACATAAATGGACCTTGATAACATAATACTGAGTGAAATAAGTAAGTCAGAAAAAACTAAGAACTATATGATTCCATACATAGGTGGGACATAAAAATGAGACTCAGAGACATGGACAACAGTGTTGGGGTTACAGGGTGGGGGGGAGGATAGGGGGGGTTGATGGAGGGGAGGGGCACAAAGAAAACCAGTTAGAAGGTGACGGAAGACAATTTTTTCAATGTCACCCCACTAAAATAAATAAAAAAAAAAAAAAGAATTTGTCTCACAGCTAATACAGGCAGTTAGAAGAATAGTATAAGGATGCTAATTCTGCTTCTCGGGCTACATCCTGCAAAAGGGGCCCCAAGAAAATTGGTGATTTGGCTCCTCTGATTTTGCCAATTGGATTTAAAAAAATAGGTCAGGAACGCCCTGAAATGGTACTAACAATACATGAGCATAAATTTAAAGGACTTTTAGGTACTAGAGCTGATGTATCTGTTATTGCTAAGCTACACTGGCCTCCTTCCTGGCCTACTCATGCAGCAGCCACAGAATTACAAGGTATAGGGCAGAGTAAATTCCCTCAACAAAGTTCTAGTTTTCTATATTGGGAAGATTAAGAAGGTCATTCTGGATTTTTTAAGCCTTATGTGCTCCCTGGATGGTCAGTTAATTTGTGGGGTGGAGATGTTTTGAAAAATACGGGAGCGTTGCTTGTCAGTCCTAATGGTTTAGTCAGTACTCAGATGCTTGATTGGGGATTTCAAAGACTTATATGTCAACATAGAGCTCCACATTTTATGGGACATACTCGAGCTCATTCCATGCTCCCTGGAGCTTTAGCACAAGGGAATGCCCTTGTTGATCAAGCTACCCAAAAGAAAATTATTTGGAGCAACCATGACAGATCGAGCAATTCAGTCTCATACTATTCATCACCAGAATGCTGCAGCCCTGTGTAAACAGTTTCAACTTTCTCAGGAAGCAGCGTGGCAGATTGGGAAATCCTGTCCAAGGGGTCCTATACTATAATCTGTCCCTTCATTTGGAGTTAACCCTCAAGGACCCCTACCAGGACAATCTTGGCAAATGGATGTTACTCATATACCTTCATTTGGCAAACAGTCCTATGTCCACATTACAGTGGATACCTATTCTGGATTTATATTGAATAGTAACCTCTGTCAGAATAGGAGAGGCTGCTAAGCATCTTATAGCTCATTGTCTGTATGCATTTTTCTATTATTGGATTTCCTAAACTGGTTAAACTGACAATGCTCCTGCATATGGAGCAAAAGCATTTACTGTATTTTGTCAAACCTTTTGAATTATGGGTATTTCTTATAATCTTTAAAGTCAAGGTATTATTAAATTGTACCCAGAAAATATTTTAAGGTCAATTTAAAAAAAACTTAAAAGGGGGGAGTCATATCCTGGAACTCCTATGGGTCTACCACATCATACTTTTTACTTAAAAAATTTAAATTTCTTTTGAATGCTGATGAACAGGAGATGCCAAATCCTTTTCTCCTGCAAACTTCTACCTTCTTTTATTTGTCACTGTTTTGTCTTTTTCCTAATAGCTCCAGATATACGGAAAAGGTTTATATAGGTGGATGGGGATCCTCAAACCCCTCAGCGAGATCTTCTGAGCATGGCTTTTAAGATACCAATAGGCAGAAAAAGCCCAATAGAGATAAGGTGAACTACCAGCTTTTAGGATATGCCCTTAAAGGCTCCAACGCCCCAAAGGGGTCTCATAAGATGCCATCTGGGTCCTGTTTCAATAGTGGAAAGGAAGGTCATTGAGCTAAAGCCTGCCAGAGTTACATGCCTTTGCTGTGAGGAAAAAGGGACACTGGAAGGTAGGCTTCCCCCTCGCTCTTCTAAGGGAGGGTTCAGTCTCTTCCAGCCCTGCTCCAGCCACCTATGACCTAACCTTGCCCAGAATGCTGGGGTTTGCCACTGAAGGCTGAAGGTGCCCAGGGCCCTCGGCCACATCTATGACACTGTGGATGAGCCTAGGGTATTTCTTCCAAGAAGCAGGTAAACTGATCTCATTTGCACAAGGGCCACTTAACTATGTCTTGTCTGAATAGTCAGGTTTTTTTATTCTTCCCTCAAAGATCTCTGTTGTGGGTGTTGATAGTCCTATTTTCTGCTGCTTTGTTTAATATATAGTGTCTCCTTTATTCCTCCTACCTCAATACCTCACTCATATTTCAGGCTGGCACCTACTCCTAATTTAGAGCTCTCTTTCCCCTTTTGCCAACTTCTATTATGAATCTACCTTTGCCACCCAGCTTAGTGTATCCCAAGTTCTCTTTACCACGCCACAGTCGCAGAGCTCCAGGGAAAAACAACCTGGTCTCATCTCTCCAGGCAGAGGAGAACAGAAGCTCCATCTTCACACATGCTGCAGATGGCTTTTCCAGTCTACCTGAATCATTACTGGCTAGAAGCAGCGGTCATTGGGACTTAGACGTGAGCTGCAAAGTATAGAATTGTGACAATTCCAGTGCCATGCGGACTTTTCCTGGATGTGGACTCTTCCTGGACTCCTGCTCCTTGTGACAGCTCCTAACGGACTGAACTGGGGTTGTGTTGCATTTGCAGGGATTTGGCATGGTGATGGGGCCAACGTGGACTTGGTGAACAAGTTAAGGACACTACTCTTTTATGGATTCTTGCTGTATTGGCCAAGAGTGTGCTTAAAGGCTTTAATCAGTGTAAAAAAAAAATAGAAGACTGGATGGAGATGATGTGGCACATATACACCATGGTACACTATTCAGACATAAGAAATGATGACATTGGATCACTTACAACAAAATGGTGGGATCTTGATAACATTATACGAGTGAGAGGTGGGTGGGTCGGAAAAAAAATGGGAACTGCAGGATTCCATACATTGGTGGGACAGAAGGACATACTAAAAGACATGGACAGGAGTGTGGTGGTTATGGGGGGGGAAGAAGGGAGAGGGGGAGGGGGAGGGGCACAAAGAAAACTAGATAGAAGGTGATGGAGGACAATCTGACTTTGGTTGATGGGTATGCAACATAATTGAATGAGAAGATAACCTGGACATAATTGAATGACAAGATAACTTTGAATATATGTACCCTGATTTATTGATGTCACCCCATTAAAATTAATAAAAATTTAATTATAAAAAAAAAGAAAAAAAGAAAAAAGAAATTCCCTTTATTTTTCTTGTAAGCAATGAATAACTACTGAAAAAATTTTACCAAGAGACTTACATGATCAGGTATACTTGGTGAGATCACTTTAAATAGTTATGAATTAGAGGATAATGAGCCTGGAAGCAAAGTAAAAAGCCACTGCAAAAAGTGAGAGACAGCCTGACCAGATGGTGGTGCAGTGGATAGAGCGTCGGACTGGGATGCCGAGGACCCAGGTTCTAGACCCCGAGTTCGCCAGCTTGAGTGAGGGCTCATCTGGTTTGAGCAAAAGCTCACCAGCTTGGACCCAAGGTCACTGGCTTGAGCAAGGGGTTACTTGGTCTGCTGAAGGCCCACGGTCAAGACACATATGAGAAAGCTATCAATGAACAACTAAGGTGTCGCAATGCGCTACGAAAAACTAATGATTGATGCTTCTCATCTCTCCATCCCTGTCTATCTGTTCCTGTCTATCCCTCTCTTGACTTTCTCTCTCTCTGTAAAAAAAAAAAAAATGTGAGAGACAATGAACGCCTGAGCTAGAGTACCAGCAGAAGAAGTAGAAAGAATAGATAAAGAGATGTGCAAGTGGTAGAGTACATAGGACTTAGTGATTCATTACAAGTGAGGTAAGATATTTAGACTCTTTTCTGCCTTTAGCAGCTTGGCAAAGAAGAGGGTTCTGTCACTCAGCTAAGAAGAAAACAAAAGGAGCAGAGTGAGATGTAGAGAAAACAGAAAGAGTTCAGATGCTGACATGTTAACTTTTATGTCTAGAAAGGTGATTGCATGGCCCATAGACAGGTCATGGGCTAGACAGAAATATTTAGTTGGGAATACAGATTCAGAAATCATCCAAATACAGTTAGTAATTGAAGACATGGTCTTAGGTGACATTGCCTATGGTAAGTTTACAAAGTGAGAAGAATAAAGAAGCAAAAACAGAATCCTTTTGCAACATCGAGAAGAAAAGCCCAGGCAGTCCAAGAAGTAGTAGAAGACCCAACTGAGTGGTTTAATTGAAATTTTAAAAAAAGAGATTTCCATAAGGAAGGAAAAAACAGATGTGTCAAATACTACAAAGCTCAAAGGAAATAAAAGTTGAAGAGTTCACTGAATTCAGCAATTAGGAGGTCACCACATGGTCTGAGCAAAAGCAGTTTTCAAAGGAGTGATGGAGAACCCAAATTTTAGTGAATGAAGAGTTATGAGGGGGAAAGGAAGTGAGCACAGTGAGTATAAACTGCTCTTTCAAGAATTTTTGGTTCAACGGGAAAGCAAGAGGTAGAGGGTATGAAGACTAGTGATTCTCTTTTTTCTCTGCATGGCATGCTTCTCCTTCTTTTAGTAAGAATATCCTTCTTGTCCTTTTAGAAAACTGCCTTTCACATTCCACGTGATCCTGGTGAGGATGTCATTCATGGTACCCTGGCTTCTGCAAGGCCACAGATATTGCTTAAAGCAGTGGTTTTCAACTTTTTACACTTGGGGACCTGTGACCTAGCTACCTGGAAATGGAAACACACAACTAATAAAGTTTTATCTTACCATGCATAACAGTGCAACACAGAACAAGCTGGTGTTTGATTTCCAAACTCCACATATACGGTGCATTGAATACTACTTTAGTTTGTCCGAATGTCTTTTGTCTATTGCATGTGATTTATAAATACTTTGCACAGTGCAAAAGGTTGTTCTAACGAGCTTACAAGTTCCAAAGCTATCTAAGACAACCTCAATAGTATTTTCATCGATGATACAGACTGATAAATGGCAATCATCTTGAGCATAAGTGCATTCAAGTAAGTTTACTGGGTTTATAATTTTCATATATAACATCAGGGTGATTAACTCTTTTATGGACTGGCACAAAATTTCTGGTGGACTGGCAGTGGAAAACACTGGCTTAAAGGATGAATACAAGACTCAACTGAGGATAGTCAGAATGAACTCTGGTCTCCAAAGCTAGCAGAGAAGTCTGCATTTTTCTACTGAAGCTGTTAAATTGGGAAAATGTGAGTTAAGAGCATACTGCCATGTGAGAAAGCCTGTTTAAGAAATAAAGCCAATTAGTAACCAGGATATTTTTAAACAATGAGAGAAAACCAGAGGCATGATGAGATCATTTGAATACCTGGATAAAGCCAGATATCTGTCTGGATTTTCTAGTTTACCTGAGACAATTGGTTTCTTCTTTTGTGCTTGTCAGTTTGAGTAGAATTTCTATCACTTACAATTAAAAAAAGGCCATAACTAGTTAGATGGGGATATGAAACTGAAGAAGAAAGAGACTTGAGCATATTTATATGCTGATGAGAAAGAGACAATAGGGAGAACTTGAAAAAAATGGGGAAAAGAAGAGGGATAAATGGTATCTAAAGTCGCAGGGGACATGAGATTGGAAAAATTAGGATTACAGATGAAGAGATAAACCTTGAATAGAAAAGATCAGTCTTCCTTTCAGACAAATAGAAAGTTAAGGATGGGTGCAGAGACAGAGAAATGTGTATAGTTGTGGCGTGGCAAGTTGAAAGGAGTTCATATACTACTATTGGTTCAATTTTCAATCCTCCACTAATAATGAAGTAAATTTCATTTTATAGAAAAGGCATTGGACTGGGAATCAAGAGATATGGACTCTATTTCTGGTTCTGCCAATAATTAGATATGTAATTTGGGGCAAGTCATTTAATCTCTCAAAGTCTTGGCATCCTTCACTGTAAAATGAGAAATTGCACAAAGATCTCTTACAATTAAAATTTTATGATTCAACATGCTATCTCATATAATTTCTGACATTCTTCTTCTTCCCCATCTTGAAATTGGAATACAGATAATAAAACTTGCTATGCTTTTCTAAAAACATTCTCAAGAGAAAATTATTTGAATACATTTATAGTATGTTTTTTGTTACATCCTAGGAGACAGGCCACAGCAGACACAAAGTGAATTTTATAAGTTTTATTGCAAACCTGTGCAGGGACTGCAGGCAACCCATGCAAGGGAGCACTGCAGCCCTCCAAACCTGCACAGGGATGCAGGTAACCCACACAGGGGAACACTGCAGCCCCCCAAACCTGCACAGGGACTGCAGGTAACCCACACAGGGGAACACTGCAGCCCCCAAACCTGCGCAGGGACTGCAGGCAACCCACGCCTCCAAAGAGACTGGAGCACTGCAGCCCCCCAAACCTGCGCAGGGACTGTAGGCAACCCACGCCTCCGAAGAGACTGGAGCACTGCAGCCCCCCAAACCTGCGCAGTTACGGGGGGGGGTATTACTCAGTGGAGAATTTCAAACATAAACTTCTGATAAGGGTCTCTGACTCAGTGCAGGATGTTGCTGAACTCTTTGTTCTCAGCGTCACAGGGACTTTTTACACTCTTGGCAGCCCCAGCATATCAGTACTCCCTGAATCTAACATTTTTGTTATCAAAGACTAATGTATAAAAAGTATAATATATACAATTACTACTAATAACAGTACCAAATACTATGCTAGGAGTTTTCTATACATTATCTCATTTAATCCTAAAATCCCTAAAATATAACCAAATGAGGGTATCAAGACAAAATGGGTAAGTATACTATGAAAGGTTATACGACTACTAAATAGCAGAGCTAGAATATACTATACAGATCCTTCTTTCAAAAAGGGGGAGCATTAAGAAGAACAGGGATATGGTTATCATTGGGAGTTAAAGTATCATGAAAAGACTTGTATTTTTATTTATTTATTTATTTTTCTTCTTAAGTGAGAAGCAGGGTGAGGGAAGAGAGACAGACTCCTGCATGCATCCCGACCAGGATCCACCTGGCAAGCCCTAGAGGGTGATGCTCTGCTCATCTGGGGCTGTTGCTTCATTGCTTGGTAACCAGGCCATTTTCATGCCTGAGGGGAAGCTATGGAGCCATCCTCAGTGCCTGAGGCCCAACTTGTTCCAACTGAGTCATGGCTGCAGGAGGGGTAGAGAGAGAGATAGAGAGAGAAAGAGAGGGAGAGAGAGAATGGAGAGGAGGAGGGGAGGAGAAGCAGATGGTCGCTTCTCCTGTGTGCTCTGACCAGGAATTGAACTGGAACATCCACACGCTGGACCGACATGCTACCACTGAGCTAAGTGGCCAGGGTATGATGAGACTTTTATATTATAATAGGAATTGAATTTGGAATAGTGGGTAGAAAAGAAATAAAAATATAAAAACTCTGTTAAAACAACACAAAATAAGTAGAGGGAAGGATAAACTCTGGTATAGAAAGAGCTATAAGTTGAAGAGAGATGAAAATAACAGCATTGACAATCTTATACCATCTATGCAGGTTGTAATGATATTCAGGCTTCAAACAAGTTGGATAAATGCCCAGATATTCTGAGTAAAATTAGGGGATTTTTCTTGATATATTAGGCCTAATGGCTACGATGGTGTCATAAGAAGTGGTAGGTACTCTAGGTCTTGCCTACCTAAGATCTTTTGCCAAGTCCACACACATGAAATTATTTTAAGGAAACCCAAAGCTTACCATTTTTACAGACAGCTACCTGAACAACACTATGGCCAGGATTATTTCACACATATTTTAAGAGACTGGTTACTAATAACATGACCCAGAGAAATGATGCAATTAATAGCCAGATCCAGACTAATGATGAGCCAGGCATGATGTTGAAAAATTTACATGTGCTATCTCATTAATTTAATGACAGAAACAGATAAAAGACAAACCTAGATTACACACCAGCTATATCCTACTAACTAGGTTATATTCTTTTTTTTTTTTTTATAATTTTATTTTTTTAATGGGGTGACATCAATAAATCAGGATACATATATTCAAAGATAACAAGTCCAGGTTATCTTGTTGTTCAATTATGTTGCATACCCACCACCCAAAGTCAGATTGTCCCCTGTCACCTTCTATCTTGTTTTCTTTGTGCCCCTCCCCACCCCCTATCCCTCTCCCATTCCCCCCTCCCCCCCGTAACCACCACACTCTTATCAATGTCTCTTAGTTTCACTATTATGTCCCACCTACGTATGGAATAATACAGTTCCTGTTTTTTTCTGATTTACTTATTTCGCTTCGTATCATGTTATCAAGATCCCACCATTTTGCTGTAAATGTTCCGATGTCATCATTTCTTATGGCTGAGTAGTATTCCATAGTGTATATGTGCCACATCTTCTTTATCCAGTCATCTATTGATGGGCTTTTTGGTTGTTTCCATGTCCTGGCCACTGTGAACAATGCTGCAATAAACATGGGGCTGCATGTGTCTTTACGTATCAATGTTTCTGAGTTTTGGGGATATATATACCCAGTAGAGGGATTGCTGGGTCATAAGGTAGTTCTATTTTCAGTTTTTTGAGGAACCACCATACTTTCTTCCATAATGGTTGTACTACTTTACATTCCCACCAACAGTGTATGAGGGTTCCTTTTTCTCCACAGCCTCTCCAACATTTGCTATTACCTGACATGCTAATAACAGCTAATCGAACAGGTGTGAGGTGGTATCTCATTGCCGTTTTGATTTGCATTTCTCTAATAGCTAAAGAAGATGAGCATCTTTTCATATATCTGTTGGCCATTTGTATTTCTTCCTGGGAGAAGTGTCTATTCATATCCTCTTCCCATTTTTTTATTGGATTGTTTGTTTGTTTGTTGTTGAGTTTTATGAGTTCTTTGTATATTTTGGATATTAGGCCCTTATCTGAGCTGTTGTTTGAAAATATCATTTCCCATTTAGTTGGCTTTCTGTTTATTTTGTTATCAGTTTCTCTTGCTGAGCAAAAACTTCTTAGTCTGATGTAGTCCCATTCATTAATTTTTGCCTTCACTTCTCTTGCCTGTGGAGTCAAATTCATAAAATGCTCTTTAAAACCCAGGTCCATGAGCTGAGTACCTATGTCTTCTTCTATGTACTTAATTGTTTCAGGTCTTATGTTTAGATCTTTGATCCATTTTGAGTTAATTTTTGTACAGGGGGAGAGACTGTAGTCCAGTTTCATTCTTTTGCATGTGGCTTTCCAGTTTTCCCAGCACCATTTATTGAAGAGGCTTTCTTTTCTCCATTGTGTGTTGTTGGCCCCTTTATCAAAAATTATTTGACTATATATATGTGGTTTTATTTCTGGACTTTCTATTCTGTTCCATTGGTCTGAGTGTCTATTTTTCTGCCAATACCATGCTGTTTTGATTGTCGTGGCCCTATAATATAGTTTGAAGTCAGGTATTGTTATGCCCCCAGCTTCATTCTTTTTCTTTAGGATTGCTTTGGCTGTTCGGGGTTTTTTATAGTTCTATATAAATCTGATGATTTTTTGCTCTATTTCTTTAAAAAATGTCATTGGAATTTTGATGGGAATTGCATTAAATTTGTATATTGCTTTGGGTAATATAGCCATCTTGATTATATTTATTCTTCCTAGCCAAGAACAAGGTATATTCTTCCATCTCATTATATCTTTTTCGATTTCCCTTAACAATGGTTTATAGTTTTCATTATATAAGTCCTTTACATTCTTTGTTATGTTTATTCCTAAGTATTTTATTTTTTTTGTTGCAATCGTGAAGGGGATTATTCTTTTGAGTTCCTTCTCAGTTGTTTCATTGTTGGCATATAGAAAGTCTATTGACTTCTGTAAATTTTGTATCCTGCGACTTTACTGTATTGGCTTATTGTTTCTAGTAGTCTTTTTGTGGATTCTTTGGGGTTTTCGATGTATAGGATCATATCATCTGCAAAAAGTGATACCTTTACTTCTTCTTTTCCAATATGGATGCCTTTTATTTCTTTGTCTTGTCTGATTGCTCTGGCTAGAACCTCTAGTACCACATTAAATAAGAGTGGAGAGAGTGGACAACCCTGTCTTGTTCCTGATTTAAGGGGGAAAGCCTTCAGTTTAGTGCCATTTAATATGATGTTAGCTGATGGTTTATCATATATGGCCTTTATCATGTTGAGATACTTTCCTTCTATACCCATTTTGTTGAGAGTCCTTTTTTTTTTTTTTTTTTTTCTTTTCATTTTTCTGAAGCTGGAAACAGGGAGAGACAGTCAGACAGACTCCCACATGCGCCCGACCGGGATCCACCCGGCACGCCCACCAGGGGCGGTGCTCTTCCCCCCAGGGGGCGATGCTCTGCCCATCCTGGGCGTCGCCATATTGCAACCAGAGCCACTCTAGCGCCTGAGGCAGAGGCCACAGAGCCATCCCCAGCGCCCAGGTCATCTTTGCTCCAATGGAGCCTCGGCTGCGGGAGGGGAAGAGAGAGACAGAGAGGAAAGCGCGGCGGAGGGGTGGAGAAGCAAATGGGCGCTTCTCCTATGTGCCCTGGCCGGGAATCGAACCCGGGTCCTCCGCACGCTAGGCCGACGCTCTACCGCTGAGCCAACCGGCCAGGGCCTGTTGAGAGTCTTAAACATAAAATTGTGTTGTATTTTATCGAAAGCCTTTTCTGCGTCTATTGATAAGATCATGTGGTTTTTGTTCTTTGTTTTGTTGATATGGTGTATTACATTAACCGTTTTACGTATGTTGAACCATCCTTGAGATTCTGGGATGAATCCCACTTGATCATGATGTATTATTTTTTTAATATGTTGTTGTATTCGATTTGCTAGTATTTTGTTTAGTATTTTAGCATCTGTATTCATTAGAGATATTGGTCTGTAGTTTTCTTTTTTTGTGCCATCCTTGCCTGGTTTTGGTATTAGGGTTATGTTGGTCTCATAAAATGTGTTTGGAAGTATTGCTTCTTCTTCAATTTTTTGGAAGACTTTGAGTAGAATAGGAACCAAGTCTTTGAATGTTTGATAAAATTCGCTGGTATAGCCCTCAGGGCCTGGACTTTTATTTTTGGGAGGTTTTTAATGGTTTTTTCTATTTCTTCTCTACTGATAGGTCTGTTTAGGCTTTCTGCTTCTTCTTGACTCAGTCTAGGAAGGTTGTATTGTTCTAGGAATTTATCCATTTCTTCTAGGTTGTTGAATTTAGTGGCATAAAGTTTTTCATAGTATTCTACAATAATTCTTTGTATATCTACGGTGTCCATGGTGATTTCTCCTCTTTCATTTTGGATTTTGTTTATATGAGTTCTTTCTCTTTTTTCCTTGGTAAGTCTTGCCAAGGGTTTGTCAATTTTGTTGATCTTTTCAAAGAACCAGCTCCTTGTTCTATTAATTTTTTCTATAGTTTTTCTGTTCTCTAATTCATTTATTTCTGCTCTGATTTTTATTATCTCCTTTCTTCGGCTGGTTTTGGGTTGTCTTTGTTCTTCTTTTTCTAGTTCTTTACGGTGGGAAGTTAAATGGTTCACTTGGGCTCTCTCTTGTTTGTTCATATATGCCTGAAGCGATATGAACTTCCCTCTTATCACTGCTTTTGCTGCATCCCATAGATTCTGATATGTCGTATTGTCATTTTCATTAGTCTGTATATATCTTTTGATCTCTGCACTTATTTCTTCTTTGACCCATTCACTTTTTAAAAGTATGTTGTTTAGTTTCCACATTTTTGTGGGATTTTTTTCCTCTTTTTTGCAGTTGAATTCTAGTTTCAAGGCTTTATGATCAGAAAATATGCTTGGTACAACTTCCATTTTTCTGAATTTGCTGATGTTGTTTTTGTGGCCCAACATATGGTCAATTCTTGAGAATGATCCATGTACACTGGAGAAGAATGTATACTCAGTCACTTTGGGATGAAATGTCCTGTAGATGTCTATCATATCCAGGTGCTCTAGTGTTTTGTTTAAGGCCACTATGTCTTTGTTGATTCTCTGTTTGGATGACCGATCTAGAGCCGTCAGCGGTGTATTGAGGTTTCCAAGTATGATTGTATTTTTGTCAGTTTTTGTTTTAAGGTCAATAAGTAGCTGTCTTATATATTTTGGTGCTCCTTGGTTTGGTGCATATATATTAAGAATTATTATGTCTTCTTGATTCAGTGTCCCCTTAGCCATTATGAAATGGCCATTTTTGTCTCTGAGTACTTTTCCTGTCTTGTAGTCAGCATTATCCGATATGAGTAGTGCTACACCTGCTTTTTTTTGGATGTTATTTGCTTGGAGTATTGTTTTCCAGCCTTTCACTTTGAATTTGTTTTTATCCTTGTTACTTAGATGAGTTTCCTGTAGGCAGCATACAGTTGGATTTTCTTTTTTAATCCATTCTGCTACTCTGTGCCTTTTTATTGGTGAGTTTAATCCATTTACATTTAGTGTAATTATTGATACTTGTGAGTTCCCTATTGCCATTTTATATCTTGCTTTCTGTTAGTTTTGTGTCTTGTTTGATCCTTCTCTTTCATTTTTCTACCTTTTGTTTTTATTTGGTTGTATTCCATACATCTTTCCTCTGTTGCTATCTTTTTTATCTCATGTGCTTCTGTGGTGGTTTTTTCAATGGTGGTTACCTTTGAGTAATGAAAAGGGTCCCTACCCTGTTCATTGTAGCGAACTATTTTGTGAGTACTTTTGCACTCCATCGTCCTTTGCTACTGTTAATCTCCATCTTCTCCCCCTCTTTCTTTTTGTTGTTGTCACAGTTTAAATTTGGTTTTATTGTATTCTTCTTGGAGCTTTTACTTGTGGCTCTGTTTTTTTTTGTTCTTTGTATCTGATTGGAGAACCCCCTTTAGTAATTCCTGGAGTGGGGGTTTTCTGATGATAAATTCCCTCATCTTTTCTGTATCTGTGAATGTTTTTATTTCTCCTTCGTATTTGAAGGATAGCTTTGATGGGTATAGTATTCATGGCTGAAAGTTCCTCTCTTTCAGGACTTTAAATATTGGGGTCCACTCTCTTCTAGCTTGTAGAGTTTCTGCTGAGAAATCTGATGATAATCTAATGGGCCTTCCTTTATATGTTGTATTCTTCTTTTCCCTGGCTGCCTTGAGAATTTTTTCTTTGCTGTTGGTTTGTGTCAATTTCATTATGATATGCCTTAGAGTAGGTCTGTTGGGGTTAAGAAAACTTGGAGTTCTGTTTGCTTCTTGAACTTGAGGCTTTAGTTCTTTCCACAGGCTTGGAAAGTTCTCATCTATTATTTGTTTGAGTATGTTCTCCATTCCATTTTCTCTCTCTTCTCCCTCTGATATACCTATTATTCTTATGTTATTCTTTTTGATGGAGTCAGATAATTCTTGTAGGGCTATCTCATTTTTTTTAATTTTTGAGTCTCTTTCTTCTTCTCTCTGTTGTGCCTCAAGTTGCTTGTCTTCTATTTCACTAATCCTCTCTTCTATCTGACCTGTTCTATTAGCTAAGCTTGTTACTTCGTTTTTCATCTCGTGAATTGAGTTTTTCATCTCTGTTTGATTTGTTTTTATAGTTTCAATTATAAAATTGAACATATTGGACATATATTCTTTGTGTTCATTGAGTTGTTTTCTGAGCTCCCTAAATTGCCTTTCTGTGTTTTCTTGTATATCTCGGAGGATTTTTAGGATTTCTATCTTGAATTCTGTCATTTAGCTCCAACGTTTCCAATATATTAAATTTTTTCTCCATAGATTTTTCCTCATCTAGCTGTGTTACCTCTCTTTCTTTTGTATCCATGATATTTGATTTTCTCTTCCTTAATGGCATCTGAGGGTGGTTTTGTTGATAGTATTAATGAGATTTAATAAAGAATAAAAAGTTAAAAAAAATAAAAAAAAATAAAAAATCAAAAGAGTTGTTTTTTTTTAAAAAAATTAATAATAAAATAAAGAAAAATAAAATAAAATAAAAATTAAAAAAAAAAGGAAATTATTCCCCCCCTCCTTTTTTCCTCTCCTCTCCTCTCCCCTCTTTCTTGAGAAAATCTTGTGGTGGACTGTGAATTATAACAAACAATGCCTGTGATGGAGGGCCTGAATTGGGGAAAAGTAATAAAGGGGCAAAAAAAAAAAAAAAAAAGAAAAAAAAAAAAAGAGTGTATGGACCCACAAAAAGCAAATAAGGAAAAAATTTGGGTCAAGAATAAAATGATTTGCTTTTAGGTGTTGGTTGTCTAAGAGTTATGATGAGAGGAATAAGAGGAAAACGGAAAAATGGGGGGACAAATTAAAAAATTACTATTGTATTTAGTGGAACTAGAACTAGATAATATGGAGAGCCAGGGATGGGAGCACTGCTAGTGAGTTAAAAAGGTGAAGTAAAAACCCCCCAAAATGTCACAAACATAGGTTTGAGTCCCAGATAAGATCATTTGTTTGTTATTGAGGTTTGAATGAGAGGAGATGTAAAGGAGAAAGGAAGAAACTAATATAGAGGGAGAAAAGAAAGAGAGAGAGAGAAAAAAAGAGGGAACCAGTAAAAGAAGAAAAAAGAAAGGAGAGAGAGAGAGAGAGAGAGTTAAGGGTTTTGGAGTGCAACCCTCATAGAGAGAAAGGAAGAGAAGAGAAAAGATAATGGGAGATGTAACACTTATGGGTAGTGTAGTTCAAGGAGAGGAGAGAGTAAGACCGGTAGAGAGTTAATCGGCCAAATTGGAGGAGGAAAGAAAAGTATCAAGAATGAAGATAAGAGAAACAAACGAACAAATATAATAAAATGGGATAGGTTATAAAGTCTGCAGATTATTCTTGATTTTGAGAGGTTATCTTCTTGGTTTTTCTTTTCTCTCCCTCTTCCTGGTCGGTGACTCTGTACCCCGGGTTCTGCCCCTTTGGCACGCTCAGGTAGAGTTTTGCAGTTGATAAGTCTCTATGGCAATGTCATGTATTGTGCTTTAGTCATGTAATGAGCTTCGTTGGCAGTCGAAGCTCATTAGCATTTATAGGCTCCGACAGTGAGAGAGTCCGTGTTCCTGGAGCCTTTCTCCTAGTCTTTCCTTCCTCAGTTAGTAGCCTGATAATCCAGCTATGGGGTTGCTGCTGCCTCTGCCTGGATAGTAAGAGGCTCAAAGAGCTGGCAACTCCCCACTCTATTTCCACTCAGCACAGGGCTCTGGGTAAGGCTCAGTCAGTCAGAGCTGCTAGCATAATCAGGCGGGCTTTCCGCCCACTCAAAGACTTCTGGCTCTGCCACTCTGTCCGGTAACACAAGCGGGCGCCCACTTCTGGGGCACTTGGAGGAAACTCTCACTCACTGTCTGCGACCAGGATATCCGGCCAGCAGTCTCACGCTCTGAGTGAAACCCCCAACTGCAGGGAAAAGTTGCAGCGTTGGAATTGAGTCTCACTCCGTCCCCGTGCGCGGCTTTTGCAAGGCACTGGGGCGGCTCGAGATTCTGCTTTGGCCCACACAAAGGCCCCTGACTCTGCCCCTCTGTGCGATAACATGGGTGCGCACTGCCGAGGCACTCGGAGGAATTGCTCACTCCTTATCTGCACGCGCAAACCAGGATATGAGGCCGGCCGCATTTCCCTCTGAGTGAAACACCCTCCAGCACGGAAAATCTCCACCGTTGGAATTAGTTCTCACTCCCTCCCGTGCGTGGCTTTCCCAGGGCGCTGGGGCTGCCCAGAGACTCTGCCCTCGGCCCACAGAAAGGCCTCTGACCCTGCCTCTCCGTGGGGCAACACGGGCACCCACTCTCGGGGCCCTGGAAGAAATTCTCGCCCACTAACTGTGCACCGACCAGGAGACCGGGTAAAATGGCCGCTCCGCTTGTCTTTCTTTGTTTGGGTTTGGCGCGAGTGTTAGCTTGTATTGCCCGGGTTACCACGGGATCAGATTTTCCTCGGCTTGGATCTCCGTGCCACAGCCTGGTTCGGCCATTTGTGCCGCGGCAGCCTGGATCTATTCACCCCCTTTGCCCGCCTCAGTTTCTATATTCACAGTTACCAGAGAAAGCCGCCCTGTTTAGGTTAGTGAGGAAGGCGGAGCATTTCTTACTCCCTATTTCCTTCGGGGTTTGGTTATATATTTAGCCAATTTTTCACTCAATCATACCTTTGGGTGTATTGCAAAGCATCTGGAAGCTCCAAGTATAGGTTTTTCTGTTTCTGGTTGAAGATCTTGTTGAGTTTTGGGGGAGATTTATCGGTATCGCTTCCTACCCTGCCATTACTCTGACCTAGGTTATATTCTTAAAGTATCATAGAAATTATAAGAATCATAGGTTTTATAGATATTAAAAGTCACCTAATTTTATTTAAAGTTTTTTTCTTTTAATTGAATTTATTGGGGTGCCACTGGTTAATAAAATTATATAGATTTAAGGTATACAAGTCTATAATATGTCATTTGTATATTGTATTATGTGCTCACCATCCCAAGTCAACTCTCCTTCCATCACCATTTATTCCTTTACCCTCTTCTATCTCCCCACCCCTATTCCCTCTTATAATCACCATACTGTTGTCTGTCTAGAGATTTTTTCCCCTTGCTTAATCCGTTTATTTTTTTTTTTACCAAGCCTTCAACTCTCTAATACCTTTATTTAAGATAAGGCCCAAAGAAATTAAAAATTTTCCCAAGGTCACATTACTATTTTGTAAAATTTTATAATCATAAATTATTTTACATAATTCTAAAGTTATGTAATAGTTCAGCATTTTAATACCTTTTGTACCCAAATATTCCTTACTTTTTCAGCTTTTCTTCTATTATCTTTAAATAAAAAGTCAACACTACGTAGGGAAGAGTTTTTCAGTTTTTTTTTAATTTATGGCCCAGTAAGATCATCTGAAATAACAGACCCAAAGAATTTGAAATTGATTCAATAACCCAAATTGATAATTATAATGATTTCAGATACTGATTTTTCAATCCAAAGCAATGATAAATTGTATTCTCTCTCAGGTCAATATTAACAGTAATTTACCTTTGTCTTGATATTCAGATGGTTCTTGTTGAACATTTGTATAGACTTCATGCTGATCCCTCGGCCCCACTATAGATAATTCGGGTATGTTTAAATATTCTGACCTTTATAAAGATAAATGAAAACATAAAATTTTAAAAGAAAATAATAAAATTAATGACTTCAAAAACTACTTATTCATATAAACAGAAAAAAAATATGGTTCATTCACTCAACACTTCTATAATAACCTGGATAGTAAAGGGTAAAAAATAGGGATTTAAGGGAGGCAACGGATACTTAGTCATCTTTACATGGACCCAATGTGTAAATATCTGCTATCTGTGTACAGCCTTAGAAATTTATTGCAAATGCTATTTTCCATTAGATAACACAAGCTAGGGTCTCTTGAAGTAGCACTGGCATCTGTTCTGATTGTCAGTAGCTGTTCTATATGAATTAAGTATTGTATATATTAAATGTCATCCTTGCAATATAAAATTCTTTTATCTGGAAAAGAAAATGACATACTATTGTCTTCTAGGCAATGTAATAAAGATCAAGAACACTGACTTATCATCTAGGGCTTTCTCATTAACTAGAAATATGAGCTTCAGTTATTTCATCTATGAAATGAGATAAAAATACCTCATTTTATGAGCCAGGTTGCTAAGGGCAAAAGGTATATAGATTTAAAATTTTAAATTATTAAGTACTTTATAAATATGAAGTATTATTAATATAAAGTGGGCCTCTAAATGGAAAAGATTAAACTTGGTATAGTCTTCATGTATACCTATATAAATTCTATTTTTTTATTTTATTTATTCATTTTTAGAGAGGAGACAGAGAGAGAGAGAGAGAGAGAGAGAGAGAGAGAGAGAGAGAGGAGAGAGAGAGAGAAGGGGGGAGGAGCCGGAAGCATCAACTCCCATATGTGCCTTGACCAGACAAACCCAGGGTTTCGAACCGGCGACCTCAGCATTTCCAGGTCAACGCTTTATCCACTGCGCCACCACAGGTCTATAAATTCTATTTTTAAAGTATACTCTTGTCACTGCTAAGTTGAGAAGGCAGAGAGAGCCTGATGGAATGACATATAGGATGGGTAGTTTCCCAGGGAAGAGATTATTCAGTGAATGTTAAAGCATTCTATAACCATAGAGTTCTAAGTAAGTTTAGGGTGTGAAAGATAACGAAACTTATGATGCCATTACCTCATTATGGAACCAAATAATTACTGTGATTTGAAAGTAGCTAGTAACCACCTTTCTCTAAATAAATGACCATTAGAAGGAACAGAGAGTTTATGATGAATATTTTCTTTAGATGTTAACATTATATATGTACCTTGATATACTAGGAAGAGAAGGTTTTGGAGTAAAACCAAACTTCTTAAGGTTCACACTTTGAGATTTATTCATTTGCATCTATTAACGAAAAGTAAATACAACTTCAGCTACCAACTTCACATCAATACCTTTTAACAAATAAGACAAACAACAAAATTCCTACTGATACATAAAGTCCAAAGACCAATGAATTATGAGAAACTCAGGCTAGTTCTTAAACAAAATTTCTTCTTAGGCTCTTCTGAAATGTAAATTTTCTTCAAGGTTTTTTACTAGGCCTTTTTCTCACTCTACATATCCTCAATTAAAGATTTCATCTATTCCCACAGCATGAATGGTCAGCTACACATGAATGACTCTCAAATCTATTGAATATTTCTAACTTAGCTCTCTCGTTTCAATTTCTGAACCAAGCCAACTTACATATCCCTCTCCATTTCCCTCTTTTCTGGAAACAAACAAAAATAAGCTAATGAGGGACATAAATATGTCCTCAAAGTGGATTTACAGATTGATTATTATGAACTATAATACCTTTTAATTTAGAAACAGTATTATGAATAATGGTCATATTCCTAGTCAATCCCTCAAGTATACTACAAATACCGACCTAATTGATACACAGAATAAAGGCATATTTATGTACATTTAATTACATTACAAGGGCTAAATGTTATTAAAACTAACCTTGAGACGTTTAACTGGAGGATGAGATAAAATAGCATTTCTGTTTCTTAAATCAGATAAATATGAAGAAATTGTTGGCTCTTTCATTTCTGGCTTCTGTGCAACTCCAGTTTTACCTATAATAAGAAATTCTAGATTTTTTAGGTTAAGCTTTAGGTATTGTTCATATAAAACCAAATTTCTTTAAAATTTCTAATCTAATGTTTACTTTTTCTCATGTTGCCCACAAAAGAAAGAAATTTATTCATGTTATAAGCTGCATAATATAAATATCACACATAGACAATTGGGATATAATTACTATTTATCAAAGCTTTCAATTTTAAAACCTGAAATGAACTTGTTTTATGGAACTCACAGCAATCATGTCCACATGTTCGTTTATTTTTACAGTGATGATTACAGTCTCGCTTTCCGGGCTTTTTGCAGGTAGTCATTCCTAAATTAATGTAAGATAAACAAACCTATTTTTACTACATCTATTTTTATAAATTTAATATAATTAATGTGTATGCAGTCTCTTTACTTTTAGACAGTACAGAAAGACTGATTTTTCACATTTTTTCCAATATTAACCCACTTAATATGTAATTTTCAAAAAAGATAGTTCTGATAACAGCCCCTATCCCCTATTAGCCCCAACTCAGCTTCTCACAAGGAGCATTGAGCCACCTGTAAGCTTTTCTTAACTCCCTAATAGAAATAGAGTAACTCAGTACTTCTTGTCCTGAATGAGGTAAGAATAAGGGTGGAGTTTTAGAACTTTCTGCTGCTTTATACTTAAGCCTGAAGAACCAGGAAACAAGCAAACCTCATGGCATTTTGATGGCATCAGTGATAGCTGCTAGGAGACAGGACATCATACATATTTAATAAATGTTAGAAACAAATGCTGTAGGGGTATAAGAAATTTGCTATAAAAATTCATAGACAGGAGAGATTGCTTCCAACTTGATTGCCAAAGCTAGACTTAATATATGTGAATAAATAATTTTTTTATGTATTATATTTCAAATAGGCTTTTTCTTGATCTTAGCTCTCACAAGGAGAAAGGGAGGAACATTTGAACTGGTCCTTGAAGAACAGACAGGATCTGGAAAAGAGAAGGGGACCAGGGGATGATGTTCCAGATTAAGGACAAATTATCCAAAGGCAGTAAACTACAGAGAGTAGAAACAGAAATCAGTTTTTATTTGCTGGAGTATTTAAGTGAACAAGAAACATAGATTATGAAGAGCTTTGAAGAACTTTTCTTGGTCTTTTACTCTTTATTTTCAATGCCATTGTTCTATCAACCTTTTTCAAGGCATGGCACATCTAGACAATGATAGTACTGTGTATGTATAGCACCCTGCAGCAAGTGGATAACTCGCTCACCATATGAGGCAACTGGCTAGACAACTTGGCAGCTAATCAGATCAACGTATTGGGTACTGATTAAATAACAAAACACACCTGGCAACTGGAAGCTAACAGCTAAACAATAGTGTTCCCAACTGATCATAAACAACTTTGGAAACAATACTCAGATAAGGCCACTCTGTTATTATAGAAGAGATAAGACTACAATGCAATTTTTCTGAAACTACAGATAAGGACACTTAAGAACCACAAAAATAACTAAACATCCCCCTCTTCTGGCTAACACAAATGACTATTTCTTTAATCCTCCCATCTCCAAGATAAAATACACCAAAATATCCAATACTCCATTTTCTGAGAGCACCCAATCCAAAACTTATCTCAGCTTGATCTAAACCTAAGAATCACCCGGCACAAGCTGAAAGCCTCAGATAGGCTCCTTTCAACTCCTTGAGATGACTCACAGTTATGCCAATGAGAGCTGTGCTCTCCAATACCTGATGTTCCTCAAATACAAGTGCACTCCTACCCGTCTTTGTCTGAAAGGTTTTGACATTACACTTTACAAAGCAGGTGGGCCATGGCTTGCCAAGTTTTACCCCAGTTCATGATCTCATCTCTCACTTGGTTACCCAATTTCCTTGAATCCAGTACTACAATGCTAAAATTTATGCTATATTCTGTTTCTTAATTAATTCTCCTAAAATTCAACTCTGATAGATCATTTGCTCAATTAGAAACATTACTTTCTGCTGTCAACAAAATTCCTTACTGAAGGTCCTCGACACAATCTAGCTCCCCTTTTCAGTACCCATGCTAACCTTAAATCCATCAAAATACATTCACTCGCCACTATTCAAACAGTCCCAATCCTTTCTATAATTATACCTTTGAAATTACCTCTTGTCTAAGAAGACCTTCACTTCTTTGTCTATCAGAACCTATCAACTTTTTTTTTTTTAATTTAGAAAATTAAATTTAACAGGGTGACATTGATCAACAAAAGTACATAGATTTTGGGTAAACATCTCCACATCATTTGGACAGTCAATTATATTGTATATCCATCACTCAAAGTCAAATTATCCTCTGTCACCTTATATTTGTCCCTCTTTATATCCTGGCCCCAATCCCCTTCATTATCTCCCCCTCCCCCTGGTAACCACTCCACTTTTATCTATGTCCATGAGTATCAATTTTGGATCCCACTTATGTGTGGAAACATAGTTTTTAGCTTTTCCTGATTCACTTATTTCATTCAGTATAATGTTATCAAGGTCCATCCATGTTGTTGTAAATGACACTATGTCATCATTTCTTATGGCTGAGTAGTATTCCATTATATATATATATACCACATCTTCTTTATCCAGTCATCTATAGAAGGGCACTTTGGTTGTTTCCGTCTTGGCAACTGTGAATAATGCTGTGATGAACATGGGGGTACATGTGTCTTTATGTACTAATATTTTCAAGGTTTTGGGTTATATACCCATAGAGGGGTTGCTGGATCATATGGTAGTTCTACTCTTAATTTTTTGAGGAAATACCATACTTTCTTCCATAGTGGCTGTATTAATTTACATACTCACCAGCAGTGAATGAAGGTTCCTTTTTCTCCCCAGACTCTCCAACAGTTGTTATTACCTGTCTTGTTGGTAACAGTCAATCTAACAGGTACAAGGTGGTATCTCATTGTAATTTTGATTTGCATTTCTCGAATAGCTAGTGAAGATGAGCATTTTTTCATATATTTGTTGACTATTTGTATTTCTTCTCGGGAGAAGTGTCTGTTCATGTCCTCTCCTCATTTCTTTTTATTGAATTGTTTGCTTGTCTGTTGCTGAGTTTTGTGAATTCTTTATATATTTTGGATATTAATCCATTATCAGAGCTGTTGTCTGCAAATATCATCTCTCATTTAGTTGGCTGTTTGTTTTGTTGTCAGTTTCTTTTGCTGTGCAGAAGCTTCTTAGTTTGATATACTCTCATTCATTTATTTTTGCCTTTGCTTCCCTTGCCTTTGGGGTCAAATTCATAAATTGTTATCTATGGCCAATGTCCATGAGTTTAGTACCTACATTATCGCCTATGTAATTTATTGTTTCAGATCTTATATTTAGGTCTTTGATCCATTTTGAATTAATTATTGTGCAAGGGGACAAACTGTAATCAAGTTTCATTCTTTTGCATGTAGCTTTCCAATTCTCCCAGCACTATTTATTGAAGAGGCTTTCTTTTCTACACTGTGGTTTTGGCTCCTTTGTCAAATGTGATTTGTCTATATATATGTGGTTTTATATCTGGGTTCTTGACTCTGTTCTATCGGTCTGTGTGTTCTATTTTTCTGCCAATACCATGCTGTTTGTTTGTTTATTTATTTATTTATTTATTTATTTTTTACAGAGACACAGAGAGAGTCAGAGAGGGATAGACAGGGACAGACAGACAAGAACGAGAGATGAGAAGCATCAATCATCAGTTTTTCGTTGTGACACAGTTGTTCACTGATTGCTTTCTCATATGTGCCTTGACCACGGGCTTTCAGCAGAACGAGTAACCCCTTGCTCGAGCCAGCGACCTTGGGTCCAAGCTGGTGAGCTTTTTGCTCAAACCAGATGAGTCTGCGCTCAAGCTGGCGACCTCGGGATCTCGAACCTGGGTCTTCCGCATCCCAGTCCGACGCTCTATCTACTGCGCCACCGCCTGGTCAGGCCCATGCTGTTTTGATTATTCTAGCTCTGCAGTATAATTTGAAGTCAAGTATTGTAATGCCTCCAGCTTTGTTCCTTTTTTCTCAGGATTGCTTTGGCTATTCAAGGTTTTTTATGGTTCCAATCACAAACCTGGTGATTTTTTGTTCAATTTCTTTAAAAAATGACATTGGAATTTTGATGGGAATTGGATTTTTATATATTGCTTTGGGTAATATGGCCATTTTAACTATATACTTCTCAAAGTCTTCCAAAAAACTGAAGAAGAAGCAATACTTCCAAACACATTTTATGAGGCCAAAATAACTCTCATACCAAAACCTGGCAAGGATAATACAAAAAAAAAGAAAACTACAGACCAATATCTCTAATGAATACAGATGCAAAAATCCTGAACAAAATATTAGCAAATCAAATACAACACATTAAAAAAATAATACATAACCATCAAGTGGGATTCATTCCAGAAGCACAAGGATGGTTCAACATATGTAAATTTATTAACATAATTTATCATATCAACAAAACAAAGAACGAAAATCATATGATCCTATAAGTAGATGCACAGAAGGCATTCAATAAGATACAGCATCTCTTAATGTGTAAAACACTCAATAAAATGGGTATAGAAGGAAAATACCTCAACATAATAAAGGCCATATATGACAAACCATCAGCTAATACCATACTAAATGGTGAAAAACTGAAAGCTTTTCCTCTAAAATCAGGAACAAGACAAGGCTGCCCACCCTCTCCATTCCTATTCAACATAGTGCTAAAAGTTTTAGCATACATATCAGAGAAAAAATAAAGGTTTCCCTTTTTGCAGATGACATGATCCTGTATATTAAAAACCCCAAAGACTCCACAGAAAGACTATTAGAAACAATAAAAGAATACAGTAAGGTCACAGGATACAAAATTAATATAGAGAAGTCTATTGCTTTCATATATGCCAACAATGAAACTTCAGAAAATGAACTAAAAAAAAAATCCCTTTTACAGGAATAAACATAACAAAGAATGTAAGGGATCTATATACTGAAAACCACAAAGTATTATTAAAGGAAATCGAAAAGGACAATGAAATGGAAAAATATCCCATGTCCTTGATAGGAGGAATAAATATACATAGTTAAAAATGACCATATTACTCAGAACCTACCAACTTTCAAGGCTAAGTCAAATGGCATCTATATTATGGAGCAGTGGCAGTCAACCTGGTTCCTACCACCCACTAGTGGGAGTTCCAGCTTTAATGGTGGGTGGTAGCGGAGCAACCAAAGTATAAATAAAAAGATAGATTTAACTATAGTAAGTTGTTTTATAAAGGTTTATTTTGCCAAATTTAGCGAAAATCTGACATAAAATACTTGGTAGGTATTATATGCTTTAACTTGCTGTAACTCTGCTTTATAAATTTTATAAAGTAAAGTTACTTCCCTACTTTATAAATCACCATTACTGTGGAACTGGTGGGCGGTTAGAAAATTTTACTACTAACAGAGATATAAAAGTGGGTAGTAGGTATACAAAGGTTGACTACCCCTGTCATGGAGGGTAATCCTAATCACCCTATCTGGAAGCAATTTCTTTTTTCTTTGAGTAGAAAGAAGTATTTTCTTTGTCTATCTCTGTTTACAGTGTGCTGCCTTATAGTTAATGTATTTACATGAAAAATGCAGTGGAAAAGTATAGGGCACCCTAAACTAAAGTGAAAAAAACATGAGTTCTAATATGGGCTCTTATCTGTAAAAAACAGATTGAAAATAATACTTTTGTTTACTTCACAGATGAAAAGATAAAATTAAATATGTTTTAAAGTGAAAGCACTTTAAAATTAAGTGATAAATATATTGGTATATGTATTATTGTTATTATTATATTAATTAAAGGTTATATGTTAATTATAAAAATTAAAATTGTTCTGAATGCTATAAAGGAGAGGGGTACAATGATATTTGTTAACAGGGGGAACTATCTTGGTCAGTTCCCTAAGGAAGTGACAACTAGGCCAAGGAGAAAGAGTGAGAATTAACAAGACAAAGAAGAAAGAGTGTTTAGTGCAGAGGGAAGAGCACCTGCAAAAGCTCTATGACAAGAGAAAATGCTTAGAAGCTGAAAGAAGTGGGTGATGCTTAGCTGAGAGAGTGTACAAGATGAAAATGTAGAGGTAGAAAGGTCAGCCTGGCCCTGGCTAGTGGCTCAGTGGATAGAGTGTCAACCAGGCCTGTGGATATCCCAGATTTAATTCCTGGTCAGGGCACACAGGAGACACAATCATCTGCTTCTCTCCTCTTCCCTCTCCCACTTCTTGCTCTCTTCCTCTCCTACAGCCAGTCACTTGATTGGTTCGAGCATGGCCCTGGGCACCAAGGATAGGTTGGTTGGTCTGAGTGAATTAGCCTCAGGCACTAAAAATAGCTCAGTACTTGAGTATAGGCCCCAGAGAGGGTTGTCCAGTAGATCCTTGACTGGGCCTTGCAGGAGTCTGCCTCACTATCTCCCCTCCTCTCATTTAAAAAAGAAAGGAAAAAATAAGAAAAAAAAGGCCAGCCTATGTTTGTAGGCAACAGTTCCACCAAGGCACCCTGGCAATTGCGTGTCTCCACACAGCCATGTAGGCAAGGCTCAACTATTTACAGAGTGCCCTCTGATTCTCCTTGAGACATGTCCAGATAGGTAGTCCTGTGAGGATAGTTAAAGGCCATTTCTCATCTGCCTCCTCAGCATGTAGAAAGTACCCTATCATGCATGGAGCTGCCATGAGGCAGTTTCTCATCTGCCTCCTGGTTCCAGTAACACATGTGACTTTTCATCTTGCCCCTTTCAGGGATAGCTGCAGGTAATAAAACCACTTAGCTGCAACCTAGAGTTCACTTCTCAGTAACAAAGCAATCCACCATTTGCGTCATCCAGCCCTCCAGCAAGTGGTTGATACCATACTGATCCTGTTTTGCTGTCTGTGTAAGTAATAAACTGTTTAAATCTATTTGGATCTCATGTGTCCTTAAATAGCCAATTTTATGGCACTGAGACAAGACTACATAGCAGCTGCCACACCACTGTTACTTAGAGACTGCTTACCTATGTGACAGTATGGAACCTGTTAATGATTTGGATCTTTAATTAAAATAGCTATGGGGAGCCAAAGAAATATTTTAATTAAAGAAGGGGAAAAACTGGCCCTGGCCGGTTGGCTCAGTGGTAGAGCGTCCGCCTGGCATGCAGGAGTCCTGGGTTCGATTCTTGGCCAGGGCACACAGGAGAAGCGCCCATCTGCTTCTCCACTCCTCCCCCTCTCCTTCCTCTCTGTCTCTCTCTTCCCCTCCCGCAGCCAAGGCTCCGTTGGAGCAAGGTTGGCCCGGGCGCTGAAGATGGCTCCATGGCCTCTGCCTCAGGTGCTAGAATGGCCCTGGTTGCAACAGAGCAATGCCCCAGATGGGCAGAGCATTGCCTCCTGGTGGGCATGCCAGGTGGATCCTGGTCAGGCACATGTGGGAGTCTGTCTGACTGCCTCCCCGTTTCCAGCTTCAGAAAAATACAAAAAAAAAGGGGGGGGGGCGGGAACTAAATTTGCATTTTGAGAAAAAGCAATCTATGGAGAATAGATTTGAGAGAGGACAGAGTGGATGCAAGAAAATGAGTTAAGTTATGTGTAGACTAAAGAACAAGATAAACAAAATAGAAATATTAAGGATAGAGAAGAGACTGATGGTTGACAGAAGGGGAGGGGTGTTGGGGGTCTGGGTGAAAAAAGTGAAGAGATTAAGAAGTACAAATTGGTAGTTCTAAAATAGTCACAGGGATGTGAATTATAACATAGAGCATATAATCAATAATACTGTAGTAACTATATATGGGGCCAGGTGGGTACTTAAAAGAGCAGAGGGACCACTCTGTCAAGTACAAAATGTCTAAACACTATGCTGTACATCTATAATATGGAATAATACTGAATGTAAACTAATATAAAAATAATAAGTAAATAAATAAAACTAGTTAAGAAGGTACTGCAGTTGTTTAAGCAAGAAAATGAAAATAACTCAGTAGGCGGTAGGAAAAGCAGAGTCAAAGACAATGACTGATTTGAGTGCTATACAGAACATAAAAATATATTTCATAAAGAACCAAGTGGAGTGTTTTTCCTTCTTGAGCAACAAGCATATTGGTGTCCCTTAGGTTTTATGCTTTCCTTTTAATCCAGCAGTATCTACCTTAAGTTTCTATAAGTTCACTCAGTATTTCAAAGATAAAGACAAATACATGGAAATACTCCACCCACTTATTCTCCCTTCATAGATATCTCAATTCTTGGGCCCTCCACCTTCCCACTAATGTAATCTAGGCCTGTCCTATAATTGTCATCCTGGAACTTCCATTAAGCTCCTGGACTGAATCTACTATTCCTGGATTCTTTGACTTGTCCTTTCTTGGTTAACTGCTTTGTCTTTTTGTGCTCACCCACAAACTGCCTGAAAAAGGATGTGTGGTAGTTAATCTCTCTGAATCCTTGACTGTATTAAGCTATTATTATTTTATTTTCACATTTAATAGTTTAGCTGGGGATAGAATACAGGATTCAAAATCATTTTTCCCTGGGTTTTTAAGTCCATTGTCTTCTAGCATCCATTGTTGCTGATAAAAAGACTAATACAACTTTGATTTTTATTCCTTGGAAGCATTTATGACTTTCTCTTTATCCATGATTTTCTGAAATGCCTCCTTTATATATCTTTTTTGTTCATACTAACTAGCAGCAAGTCTTTTTAATGTGCATATTTATGTTTCAAGTCTACAAAATTTTCACAAATTATGTCTTTTGATTTGTTTCTTCTTTCTTTATGGAAAACTTTCATTTAGATTGTACTGACTTCATCTTCTGATCCTCCAGCTAAGCTATTTTTTAAAAATCATAGTTTTTATTTCCTTGTACTCATTTTGTTAATTGTTTTTTTTATGGCATCCTTATTCTGTCTTATAGTTGCAATTTAATCTTTAATTTCTCTGAAGTTACTAATTAGTTTATATTACATTTTATTACATTCCTGAATTATCCTGTTGCTCTTTAAGCCAATTTCTATTTACTTATTTTGGGCTTTCACATGATTCAGACTTTCCTCAAATGCCTCTTCATCTTGGCTGTCTGTCTATAAGACAATCCTATTTTAGCTCCATTTTGCATATCAGAAATTAATTCATATAAAGGTTAAGTAACACATTCAAGGCCTGACCTGTGGTGGCGCAGTGAATAAAGCGTCAACCTGGAAATGCTGAGATAGCCGGTTCGAAACCCTGGGCTTGCCTGGTCAAGGCATATATGGGAGTTGATGCTTTCAGCTCCTCCCCCCTTCTCTCTCTCCTCTCTCTCTCTTTCTCCCTCTCTCTCCTCTCTAAAATGAATTAAAAAAAAAAAAGACTATGCAGCCTGGCCTGCGGTGGTGCAGTGGTTAGTGCGTCAACCTGCAATGCTGAGGTAGCTGGTTTGAAACCTTGGGCTTGCCTAGTTAGGCACATACAACTAACAATCACTCCGTGAACAACTAAAGTGAAGCAACTATGAGTTGATACTTTCGCTCCCATCCCTCTCTCTTCTCTCTGTAAAATCAGTAATTTAAATCTTAAAAAAAAAAAGAACTATGCAGATAATAAATAGCAAACTTGAGATTCTAATATTTCAGGTAGTCTAATTCTAGAGCCTGATCTCTCAACCACCCAGCCACCCTAGTTATACTGATTTTTTAGTTCTCTATAGAAAATGCACTTATCTAGGAAAAGAACCTACTGTTTGGGGGTTGGGAAGACTAAGAAATAATGTCTTGATGGTTGTTTTGCAGTAAAGGATAGAATTGCTTCATGCCATAATCCAAAAACTTCTAGTAGATCATTTCTAAATATTACCACAAGATGGTGCACAATGACTACACACATTTGTTCCCAGTGGTGAAAACTAACTAGTATCTATCTGGGAGTCAAATTTTAGAGATTTTGGAGACTCTCCAAAATTTCAAGACAGAGTTGACAAGTTTTGTCACGAATTAAGACTGCAGATGAATGCCTGACCAGTGGTGGCACAGTGGCTAGAGCGTCGACCTGGGATACTGAGGATCCAGGTTTGAAACCCCAAGATTGCTGGCTTGAGCGCAGGCTCATCCAGTTTAAGTGTGGGCTTGTCAGCTTGAGCATGGGGTCAGCAACTTGAAGGTGGGATCATCAACATGATCCCATGATTGCTGGCTTAAAGTCCAAGGTTGCTGGCTTGAGCCCAAGGTCATGCTGGCTTGAACAAGGGGTCACTGGCTCAACTTGAGCACCACCCTCCATTTCAAAGCACATATGAGAAGCAGTTGATGAATAATTCAAATGACCCAACTACAAGTTGATGCTTCTCATCTCTTTTCCTTCTTTTCTCTCAAAAGAAAAAAGGACTGTATACACATTTTTACAAAATACTAGTCTATAGATATTACCTATATGAGAAAAACTTTTTACTATATTTCTGTTAGAAATGGCACTTACAAAATAATAGTTCCCCCAACCCCAACCCACTCCTTACATCTCACAAATTATCTGAGTTTGTCTTAAATATAAGCTTACAGGGATTGATAATTGGAAAAATAAGGTTTTCAGAGATAACTGACCTAAGCTAAACTGTACTCCTAGGTATACTGTAAAGAGATTCCATATTCCATCACTATTGTAATCTGAAATTCATATATTTTCATAGTTTTGTCCCATGATATTAATTTACATATAATTAATGTATGTTTTAAAGACCTCAGTTCCAAATACTACTAGAAGTAAAATAAATGTATTAATGTCAACTAGAAATGTATTTAGGGAAAATATCTAATAGGGTCAGTTATGGCTGCTGTAGCAAGTGTCAGTTGCTTAAAAGAAAATGGAGGAAAACAAATTTAAAATAGCAGGTATCCCTGACATACTCAGACTCACAACTTAATTTTAAATTCAAATAATTTGGTCTGTGCATAAGCTACTGGAATTGATAATGCTAAGAGTTTTTTACTCAGACTTTTACAGTTCCTGATTTATGTTAATCATAGATCTGTGCATATTATTTTACCTTTTAAATGAGAGCATCTCTTTTTAATTTTTTGTCAAATATTGTACTATAATTTTATCAAGAAAAGAATCACACTAATGAAATTGGAGTTCTTGACTTTGCAATTTATTGGACATATACACTAAAGAGTATACAGAAAAGCAGACTCTCTTTTGACTAGTATTTAAATGTGCATACTTCCAAAGTGCTTGAGCACTGGTTTTATCCTTGCATTCTTCAAGTACATTAAATTTTCATACTCTGAATGGCATAGAAAATACAAGTGAATTTATTAATGTCAAATCAATTTTCTTCAAATTAAACAAAGCCCATACTTCTTACCGGAATGCATTTAAAGGATAAGAAGGTTAAATGCCTAATGTTCATATATTAAGAATTGGCCTGAAAAAAATATTTTAAAATGTTTACAACTAAAAACTAGTTTTCACACTGCTATATCTTTAAAATAGCAAAAATATTTTTCTATCTTCTACAAAAATTTTTATCTCTTGGACTATTACTATATATGAGAAACTACTGCTAAAAGAATGTTTTCAAAGAGTTGTAGAAAGTATAGAAAGAACTTTTAATTACATTATGAACTCTTAGGTGCATACTTTTGTTTTATCTAAGGTCTTATAATTTGACGATGTATAATATAAAATATTTGAACTTGCAATCACATTTGAAAATAATCATTTAACACCTATAGTCTCTGAACTAAATATCAGTTTGTATCATTTAATAGTATGGTCTAAAAAGAAGCCAGAAAAACTGGTTTTGAGAAAGCCCAAATTTTGTTTCCACATTAGTAGTGTAAATTTGACCCCTTCATTGTGTCAGTTGCTAAGAAGGACAATGCAGATTGTGTATGTATGTTATATTTAAAGGTATACTTGTTGAGCAAATGAGTTTGTAAAATTTGTGCTATTTGAGTTGGCTCACTTTTATTGTTAAAAATGGCGCTGGTCTGTGAAATTACTAATTACCTCCCTGCCTGGGAAGGGCCATTGTTATGCTAATGATGCTGGAGGAGGGGTTTTTGAGCCAAAAAGTTCTGAAAAGAGCAGAGAAGAAGTGGAAAGAGGAGGAAGCCATTTTTGCAGAGTGAGAGCAGAGGGAACACAGAGTGCTGAAGAAGAAGCCATGTTAGCAGAGATGAGGGGCTTTTGTGAGCTCTGCTGAGACTGGTGGGGGCCTTTGATTCTAGGAAAAACTGAAGAAGATACTCCTGGTTGGGAAACCAGAGAATGTGTAAGTGGCTTTGGGAGCCCTGTGTGTGCTTACTCACCAGCCAGTGTGAGACTAGAATAAAAGAATGGCCCATCAGTTTTTGGCTCCACTCTTTCTTTACTGTCTGTCTGAATCTAATGGGAACCTGCACCTGAATGGCCGCGATGGCAGCAACTACTGGCCGTACACTTATGTATCTTTATTTGGGGATATATTAATTTGCATATAAGAACGGAATGATGCAATTAAGATGTTCATAAGATTTAGGATGGTTGTGTATATGAAGGGTGTGTGTTTGTGTGTAATAAAACAGTTGTCTGGCAGGAAGCATCTTTTATCTGTTTTCCACAGGGTAGTGCTTATAAAAGGCTCATGCTAGTAGGAAGTATAATAAACATCCCAAATTTTTACTACAGTTGCAAGTAACAGAAACTATCCAAGCTATTTCTTAAAACAAGTGGTAGGTAGGGTTTTAAAATGTATTACATGAACACAGATAGCTCACAGGATCCAAAAGCAGTAATGCAGCTAGGAAGCATCAGGAGGGACTGAAACCAAGAAGTAGAAAGTCATCAGAACCCTGCCTGGGACATTCTCACCTTTGCTCCTCTTTGTACCTCTGCTTTACTCCTCTCATCCAAATTCTCCACAGATGGTACAAACTCTCCGCAAATGGTAAATGGCTACCTTATAAGCAGTGCTGGGATTCAGCTGGTTTGTACCGGTTTGGCAGAGCCAATACCTAATTTTTTGTTAAGTTTGATGAACTAGCTGTTAAAATGGCACTTGTAATCAGGATTCTCTCTAAGGTGGGTGCCTAGGTAGCTGCCCAATGTGGAAATCACAAATTTTCATTCCTTATTTTTTTTAATGTTCATCTGTGTGACAGTGTATTCTAAGTGCCCTCAGCAATGTTCTTCCATCCACAGGTGAAAAAAATTGCAAGTGAGGACACCAATCAACAAGCAATATGGTGCGTGACCAGGTGGTGGTGCAGTGGATAGAGCATCGGACTGGGATGTGGAGGACCCAGGTTCGAGACCCCGAAGTTGCCATCTTGAGTGCGGGCTCATCTGGTTTGAGCAAGGCTCACCAGCTTGAGCTCAAGGTTGCTGGCTTGAGCAAGGGGTCACTCGGTCTGCTGCAGCCCCACATCAAGGCACATATGAGAAAGCAATCAATGAACAACTAAGGTGTCACAATGAAAAACTAATGATTGATGCTTCTCATCTCTCTCCGCTCCTGTCTCACTGTCCGTATGTATCCCTCTCTCTGACTCTCTCTGTCTCTGTAAAAAAAAAAAAAAAAAAAAAAAAAAAGCAATATGGAAATATCTTAAATAACAGTTTTCTTGATTTTTGTCAGGTATTATTTAGTATTTTTTCATTAATATTTAAAAACTCTTAAAACATAATCTAGTTTTGTGTACTTCTTTTATTGTTCTTATTTAAGTATTAAATTCATGAAATAATAAACCACCTTTTGGTATATTGGTTTTTTATACTTAAAACAGTCAATAGGACAGAGAACTGATTGTTAACTTATTTGACTTCCACCACTGCTTATAATTCTGAGTTTATACCTTCTAGTGCAGTCCTAATTCTAAATTGTCTTTCTTACACTATTTTCTTCCTTCTTGGAATTTGAACTTGGGACTGATTAAAAGAATATTACCTTGGTTCCTGATATTTTTAGTATAAAGAAAATAAGTATCTGAGGAAAATGTAGTATAAATACGGCAAACAGGACTTCCTTCTGTGATGTTGTAGTTGGTTCTAAGAAAAAGGGGGTCATTGAAAGCTAGGAAGAAACCTTCTTCCTTTTATGTTTCCAAACATATACACCATGAATTTTTTTCCTTCAGAAAAAAAAGAAGGAAAAAGGAAAGTACTTCCTTCTAAAAGAAAATATGGTATAGCATCAACATGGTAACATTTAGAAAACACTTCATAGTCTTAACATTTCCACATACACTTTTTCATTTGCTTACTAACACAATCATTTAAGTAGGTATTCCTCCGATTTCATTCCACAGGTACTTATTGAGAATCTACAATGTACCACTTTTAAGATATGTTTTGGAGACAATGATAGACATGCTGACATATTGGATATGGGATAAGAGAAAGAAAATAATCAAGAATGATTCCTAAGTTAAAGTCTTGAGCAGCTTGGTGAATTAAACAGGTGGTAGGACCACTAAGTGAAAAAAAAAATGAGAGAGAAATAGGTACAGAAGATGAAGGATGGAGAAAGGAAGAGCAGGTCACAAGTTCAGATTTGTTAAATTTTACTGGCCTGAAAAAACTGCAAATAGAACTACCTTATGACCCAGCAATCCCTCTACTGGGTATATACCCCAAAACCTCAGAAATATTGATACGTGAAGACACATGTAGCCCCATGTTCATTGCAGCACTGTTCACAGTGGCCAAGACATGGAAACAACCAAAAAGCCCTTCAATAGAAGACTGGATAAAGAAGATGTGGCACATATACACTATGGAATACTACTCAGCCATAAGAAATGATGACATCAGATCATTTACAGCAAAATGGTGGGATCTTGATAACATTATAAGGAGTGAAATAAGTAAATCAGAAAAAAACAAGAACTACATGATTCCATACATTGGTGGAACATAAAAATGAGACTAAGAGACATGGACAAGAGTGTGGTGGTTACCAAGGGTGGGGGGGGGGAGGGAGGACATGGGAGGGAGGGAGGGAGAGAGTTAGGGGGAGGGGGAGGGGCACAGAGAACTAGATGGAGGGTGACGGAGGACAATCTGACTTTGGGCGAGGGGTTTGCAACATAATTTGATGACAAAATAACCTAGACATGTTTTCTTTGAATATATGTACCCTGATTTATTAATGTCATCCCATTAACATTAATAAAAATTTATTAAAAAAAAAAAATTTTACTGGCCTGTGGAACATCCAAATGGAGATACTCAGTAGACAGCTTTATATATTAGTGGCATTTAAAGTCATACAACTGGATAAGATCACCTAGGAAAATAACGTAGACAGTAAAAGGGAGGCCTGGGATTGAGTCTTAGGTAACTCCAACATTTAGAAGTCAGAGAAAGAGAAGGGTAAGAAAAATATGAAAAAAGTAGCCTTTGAGAAAGAGGGCAAGTCAGGGAAGAGTAGTGTCATGGAAACATTCCTTCATTTGCTTATTAAACGCAACCATTTAAGTAAGTATTTTAAGGACAATTAAAAAAAAGTGATCAGTGGTGTTGAATGCTGTTAAGAGATAGTTATCCTCATTTTACAGATTTGGAAACTAAAGGTCAGGGATACTGTAATTTGCAAATACCACAACAAGCAGTATATATCAGAGCCAAAATTTAGAACCCACATTTCTTTCTTTCTTTCTTTTTTCTAATGTGACAGAGACAGACTGAGAGACAGGAAGGGAGAGAGATGAGAAGCATCAATTCTTTGTTGCAGCTCCTTAGTTGTTCATTGATTAATTTCTCATATGTGCCTTGACCAGGTGGCTACAGCAGAGCAAGTGACCCCTTGCTCAAGCCAGTGATCTTGGGCTTCAAGCCAGTGATCTTTGGGCTCAAGCCAGCAACCATGGGGTCAATGTCAATGATCCCACGCTCAAGCCAGTAACCTTTGGGCTCAAGCCAGCAACCATGGGGTCAATGTCAATGATCCCACGCTCAAGCCAGTGACCCCGTGCTCAAGCTGGTGAGCCCATGCTCAAGCCAGTGACCTCAGGGTTTCAAACCTGGGTCCTCTCTGTCCCAGTCTGACGCTCTATCCAGAGCCACCACCTGGTCAAGCAGACCCACATTTCTAACTCAAATTCTTTTTATCTAACTTTTTGTTTAACTATATATAAAAAACTAATTTTTACTTATTTTCTAAAATTTTATTTAAGTATATATAAATACAGAAAAGTAAATGTATAGTAAATGTATGGCCACAATGAATTCTCATACTGAACACACCTGTGTAACTAACACCTATATTATGCAACAGAAGATCATCAGCACCTCTAAAAACCAATCTTATGCCCCCTTTCAGTCATCTCTGCCAAGATTATCCCTTATCCTGACTCTTATATATGACAGAGACAGAGAGACAGAAAGAGTGGCAGATAGGGACAGACAGAGAGATGAAAAGCATCAATTCTTCATTGCTGCATCTTAGTTGTTTGTTGATTGCTTTCTCATATGTGCTTTGACCGGGGGGCTACAGAAGAGCAGAGTGACCCCTTGCTAAAGCCAGAAACCTTGGCCTTAAGCCAGTGACATGGGGCTTTAAACCAGTGACCTTTGGGCTTAAACCAGCGACCATGGGGTCATGTCTATGATCCTGCACTCAAGCCAGCAACACCGTGCTCAAGCTGGTAAGCCCTTGCTCAAGCTGGATGAGCCCTCCCTCAATCCAGCAAGCTCAGAGTTTTGAACCAGCATCCTCTGCATCCCAGTCTGACGCTCTATCTACTGCGTCACCGCCTGGTCAAGCCTGACTTTTAATAGTATATATTAGTTTATTGGTTTTCCAGGGCTGCAGTAACAAACTATCACAAACTGGGTGGTTTAAAATAATGGAAATGTATTCTGTTATGGTTCTGGAATCTAGAAGTCTACAATCAAGGTGTTGGCTAAACATACTCCCTCTGAAATCTCTCCGAGGGGATCCTGCCTTGCCTCTTCCAGCTTCTGATAGTTCAAGGAGTTCCTCGGCTTGTGGCAACTCCAATCGCTGCCTCTTTCCTCTTTCTTTGTATGACTGTTTCTCTCTGGGTCTGAGTCTTCCTATGAAGTTCTCCTCTCTGTAACTATGTATCTTTTCTCACAAGTACACCAGTCATATCAGATTAGAGTAGATTCATATTTTAACTTGATTATATCTGCAAAGACCCTATTTCCAAATAAGGTCACATTCACAGGTAATAGGAATTAGAACATCACCGTATGTTTGGAGGGGACACAATTCAACCCAATACAATATTACCTATAATTGTAATTTATATAAATGGAATCACATAGTATTACCCTTTTTGTGTCTGCCTTCTTTTGCTTAACATTATGGTAGAGAAATCCATTCATACTGTTGTGTGTAGTGGTAGGCCATTTATTCTCAATGCTCTATAGCAGGGGTCCCCAAACTTTTTACAAAGAGGGCCAGTTCACTGTCCCTCAGACTGTTGGAGGGCTGGACTATAAAAAAACTATGAACAAATCCCTATGCACACTGCACATATCTTATTTTAAAGTAAAAAAAAAATGAAACAGGAACAAATACAATATTTAAAATAAAGAACAAGTAAATTTAAATCAATAAACTGACCAGTATTTCAATGGGAACTATGTTCCTCTCACTGACCACCAATGAAAGAGGTGCCCCTCCTGGAAGTGCGGCGAGAGCCAGATAAATGGCCTCAGAGGGCCACATGTGGCCCGCGGGCCGTAGTTTGGGGACCCCTGCTCTATAGCAAGAATTGGCAAACTATGGTCCACAGGCTGGCCACCTATTTTTGTAAACAAAGTTTTATTGGAGTACAGCTATGCCCAGTCATCTATATATTGCCTATGGTTGCTTTTGAATTACAGAGACAGAGTTGCATTGTTGCAAAGGAGACCATATGGCTGACAAGCCTAAAATATTCACTATTTGGTCTTTTAAGAAAAAGTTTGCCAACCCTGTAGAATTCTATCGGGTCAGTATAACACAATTTATTTGTCTGGTGAACTATTTGATGAGCATTTGGCTGGTTTCTAATTTAAGACTAATGCAATACTAGTAATATGAACATTCCAAAATATGCCTTTTGGTGAACACATATGCATACTTTTGTTGGGTATATACGCAGAAGGGGAATTTCTGACTCACAGAATACCCATATGTTAAGCTTCAGTAAATACTACTAGTTCCAAAGTAGTTGAACCAACATATACTCACATTAGTGATATAGAGTAATGGATGTTACATAGCCTCATCAATATTTTGTATTTTCTTTTCAATTTAAATCCTTTTAGTGGTTGTAGAGTGATATCTCATTATACTATAATTTTTTTCTTTTTAAATTTATTGGGGAGACATTGTTTAATAAAATTATAAAGGTTTCAAGTGTATAACTCTATGACACATCATCTGTATATTGCACTGTGTTCCCACATCCAAAGTCAAATCTTCTTTCTATAGATTAATTTTAATAAAATACTCATTCATATGTTCTTAACTGTTTGGATATCCTCTATTTTGAAGTGTATGTTAACTCGTGTGCTCATTTTCCTAATACCTTCTCTTTTTCTTACAAACATAGAAGTTCTTTATGTTAAGTATAATAAGTTCTTTGCCAGTACATCAGTTTGCTAAGGCTGCTGGAACAAAGTGCTGCAAAGTGGCTTAAACAAGAGAAGTTTTCACAATTCTGGAGGCTACAATTCCAAGATCCAGGTGTTAACAGGGTTGGTTTCTTCTGAGGCCCCATTCTTTGTCTTACAGATAGTTGTCTCTGTGTCTTCTCATGGTCATCCCTCTGTGTGTTTGTGTCCTAATTTCCCCTTCTTAAAAAGATACCAGTTATATTGGACTAGAGCCCACCCTAATTACCTCCTTTTAACTTAATTACTTCTTTACAGACTCTCAGATAAGGTCAAATTCTAAGGTACTAGAGGTGAAGATTTCAACATACAAATTTTGGAAGGACACAGTTCTGCCCAAAACAGCCTGGTATGTGTAGTGTAATTTTTCTCACTCTGCGGTTGCCTTTCCCTCTCTTAATGGTGTCTTTTAATGAACAGAAATTCTTAATTTTAATATGATCAAATTCATCAAGTGGTTTTATAATTAGCACTCTTTGTGTCGTTTTAAAAATCAACCTATTCCAAGGTCTTAAGGATCTATTTTTATTTCTAAAGGTTTTATTGCTTTCCTTTCACATTTAAATCAGCCATATATTTGTAAATAACTTTTGTGTAGTAGAGCCTGAAGTCAGGGTCAAGGCATAATTTTTATTATGAACATCCATTGATCTAGCACCATTTAAAGAAAAGACCATCCTTTCTCCACTGCATGATACTGTCACATTTGGCATGATACTGATTTTGTCATAAATCAGTAACTCTATATCTGTAGGTCCATTGGTTAATCTATCCAACCTATGCCTGTATTACACTCTCTCAATTTCTATCTAGTAAAGTAAGTAGTTCAGTTATATTTTCTCAAGTTTGTCTTGACTATTCTTGTTCTTCTGAATTTTTGCATTAATTTTATAATCAATGATTGTTTCAGAAAAAATACCTGCTGGTATTGGGATTGCATGACTCTAAAGATTGATTTAGGGAGAACTGACATCTTTATAATATTGAATCTTTTAATCTTTAAAATAGTATATCACTCAATTAATTATATTTTCCTTAAGTTCTTTGCAATAATGATTTATAATTTTCATTTAGTGGTTTTAAATATCCTTTGCTACTGTACTAGGTATTTGAGATATCTGATGAATTTTATTATTTTTTAAAATTTATTTATTGATTTTAGAAAGAGAGAAAGGAAGGGAGAGACAGAAACATCAATCTGTTCCTGTATGTGCCTTGTCCAGGGATAGAACCTGCAACCTATGTGTATTAGAATGATGCTTTCACCAAACGAGCTATCTGGCCAGGGTTCTGTTGCAATTTTAATTGGTAGTTTTAAAATGATAATTTCTACCTTTCTTTCTTTGGCTGGTCTATAATAATAGAATTTATTTTTAACTTAAAATATAATTCATACCATAAAATCCATCCCTTTAAAGTATACAATTCAGTGTGTTTCAGTATATTCCCAAGGTTGTGCAACTGCCAATACACTTTAAATCCAGAATACTGTCATCACCACAAAAAGAAATCACATACCTATTATCAGTGGCTCCTCATTTTTCCTATCTCTAGTCCCTTCCAACCACTAATATACACACACAGTCCTCCGTAGTCATATCTTTGCTTTAATGCAAAACAGGAATACATATAGCTATTTACCATTATTGGGTTCTCCTATAGTAGATCTATCTGAATGTTCAGAATGGAAAATCTCTGTTTCTGATTTTCTTTGCATAATTATTTGATTTCCAAATCTCTTGGGTCCTAAGTAAAAAACTGTAAATATCTGCTGAATATCAAGTCCAACTGGAAAAAAGCAAAAAGCATGTAAGTGCAATTAAAATCTTATAAATCCATACATGAGACCATTTATTTGTTTTTATATCACTTATATTTTTGTACTTTTTTAACTAAAAGGACTAATAAGCTCAGGAAATAAAAATGCAAAGAAAACAGTTTAAAAATGAAAATTTATGCATTACCATAAAGATAAAAATCAATGTTCCTACAATAATTGATGTTTAGCTATCTTGGAAAATAAGATACTATAAATGAAGAGATAAAATTTTAATATTGTTATCTTAGTCCATGCTGTCTTTTACATATCTAAATATATAAAATTTCCTTTAAAATGACTCATATTATTTAAATCAATTATTTTTATACATCATTAATGCATATTGTTGTTCTGTTTCAGCATAAAAAAATAATTTTTATATGCTATCATATTCTTTACTTTTATGGCTCCATCACTTCAATGAACTTACCATATTCAGAACTAACTAGATTTATGCTAAGTTCTTCAGATTTAAAAGCTCTCTTCACATCAATCTTTTTGGCCCAATTTCCAGCTTTTAGCAAAACAGAATCCCTGAAAAAGAGCAATTTATGCATCATTTAATTAATGATCCAAACACTAAATGAAATAATAGATTAACTTCCAAAAGCTGATTAATCCTAAAATACCTCCTATCTGGTAGTAAACTGAAGTCAGTATTGAAAATTACTTTCTCCAGATTCTTTGAAGAGAAAATGGAGCATCAATGGAATCTCCATGACCAAAATTTTCTTAACTACACAGTGACTCAACAGCTGATTCCAAGTTGCACTGATTCAAGTCAGGCCCACCTGAATAAACAGTTGCTATCAATAAGCCATGAACTCGCTCCTAAACATCATTACTTTAAAATAGCTATACATAAATTACATGACTTTATGAGAACTTCAATAGTATCTTTACAATTGATAGTTTGTATCTAATAACATCACAAACAAATCAACAACGAATTCTGTGAATTTATTGTAATCTCATATAATCAAGGCTGTTATTAGATTTCATTGTCAAACAGAGAATAAAGATTTGTGCAATGATATATTTGTTAGTTATGGTAAATTGCAGGAGAGTAGTTAGCAGTGAAAGGGATATCCTGTCAGTCACTGCAGTCCTTTAAGGAACCTTGCGTGGGAAATTTTAGGAAGGTATTTTCCAGTCCACTGGCAACAATTAGGAGATTCCTATTTCAGGTCACTACCATTCCTGAGTCTACAAGTACATACAGTAATATGATTAGATGTATAGGCTTTAGAGTCAGATGCTTGGGTTCAAATCTAAACTTTACCTACATGACCATGAACAAACTGATTCAACTCTTTTGGTGTCAATTTCTTCCCCTATAAAATATAAATAATAATAGCACTTGTCTCCTATAGAGATTAAACAATTAAATACCTGGAACCTACAAAGTGCTCAAAAAATATTAGCTATAGCTATAACTGATATCTTTAAAGTATGTTTATGACATCTTGGGGAAAATAATAGTATTAAAAAAAGGCTCAAGTAAAAATTACAGAATAGCATGCTAGAGAACTAGGTATAAGGGAAGTATTTCCTTCATATATTTTATTTGGTTGGCTGGATCCTACAATGAAGCTATAGTAGTTTGTTATATTTTAAATTTGGAAATAGAAGATGTATTTTAAAGTAAGTAAAGTCATGAATGAGTAGAGAAAAGCAACAAATTAAAGACGTTCAGCAACAGTGGACTGTAACTATTTCTAAAGGTTAACTACTCATTTCTTTCAAATGATTGTAATAGATTTTATACTTTGTTCATTAGAGTACTAAATATAATAATGTGAAATAACAGACCCAATGTTAATATCTTCCTTAATAGACAAATAAAGAAACTCTCCCATTATAGTGTCAGAAAAATATAATTTAATTGATCTCACAGTGATTGTATTACTTCTTATCCTCAGTGGAATTTTTCTTTCATACTATATGCTTAGAAATAAAATCAAATAAAAATTTTTACACTTACATAATTTTGTGCTTATAAACTAGTTGATTATCTGCATCACCTATGATTATGGTAACATAGTGAGAATCTGGTGCTGTTCTTTTAGTTTGTAGCTGTTCAAAGTTTCTTAATACAATGGTCACTAATATTTCCGCCACAGTATCACTATATCTTGCAATCTTTAAAAAGGATAGACATAAAAATTGTTAAAAATAACCTTACTACTCATATTCAGCTCCAACTCAGCTATGGGTAGCATTTTTCCTGATAAAATAATTAAAATAGCTAAAAAACAAAATATTTACCTGTTCCACTTCAAGTTCATATTTTGGAAGATACATCACTGTCTCTTTTATTTGAGTTCCAAAAGGGGGATGTCTATTTAAAATCTAAAAACATTGATTTTATCATACTCTTAATACAACACTAAAAATTCTTTTAGTAAAATACTTTTTATAGTTAATAGTTTTAATGCTTATTACTTAAAACCTTAAGTTAAAATACTTTTGACTATGAGAAGGAAAGTAATTTTTAATAAAAATAAAAATATAAAAAGTTAAGCTTGACCCTGGCCGGCTGGCTCAGTGGTAGAGCATCGGCCTGGCGTGCAGGAGTCCCGGGTTTGATTCCTGGCCAGGGCACACAGGAGAAGCACCCATCTGCTTCTCCACCCCTCCCCTTCTCCTTCCTCTCTCTCTCTCTTCCCCTCCTGCAGCCAAGGCTCCATTGGAGTAAAGTTTGCCGGGCACTGGGTATGGCTCTGTGGCCTCTGCCTCAGGTGCTAGAATGGCTCTGGTTGCAGCAGAGCAATGCCCCAAGATGGGCAGAGCATCGCCCCCTGGTGGGCATGCTGGGTGGATCCTGGTCGGGCGCATGCGGGAGTCTGTCTGACTGCCTCCCCGTTTCCAGCTTCGGAAAAATACCCCCCCCCAAAAAAAGTTAAGCTTTAGAATTCACATAGAATACAGGCAACACTAGAAATAAGTGAGTAATGCCTGACCAGGCGGATGCGCAGTAAATAGAGTGTCAACCTGGGACGCTGAGGACACAGGTTTGAAATCCTGATGTCGCCAGCTTGAGTGAAGGCTCATCAGCTTGAGCATGGGGTCACTGGCTTGAGAGTAGGATCATAGACATGAACCCATGGTCGCTGGCTTGAGCCCAAAGTTCACTGGCTTAAAGCCCAAGATCACTGGCTTGATCCCAAGGTCGCTGGCTTAGCAAGGGGTCACTCACTCTGCTTTAGCCACCCGGTCAAGGCACATATGAGAAAGCAATCAATGAACAACTTAGCAGCTGAAATGAAGAACTGATGTTTCTCATCTCCCTTCCTGTCTGTCCCTGTCTGTCCCTCTCTGTATCTCTGTGACAAAAAGAAAGAAAGAAAGAAAGAAAGAAAGAAAGAAAGAAAGAAAGAAAGAAAGAAAGAAAGAAAGAAAGAAAGAAAATATTAAATACCTGTTCAAGTTCTCTTGCATCTGTTTCTTCTATTTTTTTAAAGGAAGTCAAACCTGCATTAACCATTGCATTTGACAATGTTATACCTGTGAGAAATTAATCAAGCAGCAGATTTTAAACAATCCATTTTAAACTAAATCTATACTTAAATATTTAACTACATTAGTAAAAAAAATTATTACAGATCCAGCCTAATAACTAATTTTTTAAAGTTTTAAAAAAATGTTTCCAGTTATATTAGTTGGGTTGTGATATTATTTAATTGTTCATATTTTCTTTTTTTAAATTGAAATAAAATATGCATTTGCTTGCTTTACAAAAGAAAGAGGAACTCTTTGGTTCACAGGATGACTAAGCCCTTAGTTTTATCATATGTCATCCACTGAGCAAGTACCAAGAGACACTTATTATTATACATACTTGTGTTTGAAAAAGGCAACATGATTCAGGGATAAGAATATTGCTTTATGAAGCTATGTCTTAGAGTTCTTTCTCTGCCTGTACCTAAATAAGATAATTGTACTCTACTGCCTAAAACTTCCAATGTCTTTCCATTGCATTTAGAATAAAATAACAATTTCCTTACTGTGGCCAACCTCCCTTACCTAGGACTTGACCACAGCCTACCTCTCCCATCTAATTTCCTACCATTATTCTCTTGCTGAATATCATCCAGCCACACTACTTTATTTTTGTTTCTTAAATACAGGGTTGGGCAAAATACAATTATTCAAGCTGGAATAAATAAAAATCAGATTTTAAAGACAGGTAAAGGACAGTACCTCATTTATGTCTACAAACATGGTTTTTCCTTATAAGTATATAATCAGCATAGAATAATTCTCCAAATAGTGAAGTACAAAATAAACTGCAGACATAGACAAACTGCTTGCCTGTTTTCAGTACCTACCAATTTTTTCCAGCTGTTTGGATACATGCAGAGAATTTTCCCAAAGTCTACATCTAAAGCATTTAGCTAAAATCAAACTGTTCAACAGTACAGCAAACTTCTTTTCTTGAAGAGCCACAAACTCTGACAACCCTAAAAAATAGTTTCCAATATTAAAGCTAGTACACAAGTTTACTGAAAAAAAAAATAGTGAAAATACATTAATCCTGTAACATACATCTTGTAATTCGTGAGCCGCTTCTGAAAATCTTCGCGGTATCTTGCGTCAAAGCAAAGTCTTGTATGGGAATGCATCCTAACTGAGCCTGAATAAGACTGGGGAAAAATAAATTTCATTATTCACTTTTAAAATTATCTCATAGTATTTGACATCACTGACTGAGGTATATCTTAAAATTCCTCTACTACATGATTCTGTATCTTGTATCATTGTTGCAAGTCATTGTTGACTGACTTTTCCCAATCTCCAGAAGTTCATTTCTCATTTCTCTGTTCTTTATTCACCTCTCTTTTTCCACCTTTCCCTCAAAAATCTCATTTCTTCTCAAGATTTTCATTATAATTTCTAGATTGAAAGCACTAGATTTCCTATGCTTACAGGGCACTCCAACTTAGACTTTTTTTTCCTTTTCTTGATTTTTAGAGTATGTTTATTTAAAGCTGGGGATAGAGAAACAAAGGAAGGGCTCAGGATAGGCGAAGCAACAGGAGAGAGCTTAGCTGGGTGCTTTGGTTCTCTAGAAACATTATAGGAAAGAAGCAAGTTAAGGCAGGGCTGTGATTGGCTCACTGAGAAGTCAGAGAAAGGGGGTCTTAGAGATAGGTTCAAAGATTTATACTGGAATGAGCTGCCCCTGCTCTCCTGGCTGTAAGTCTCATGGGGCTCCTTAGAGTTTAGGAGAAAGTTCACACCCAAGAAAGAAAAGGTATGGGTGTGTTCCAGAAAGAGCCCGCTAGGACTGTTTCTTTAATCTCAACACATCTAAAAATTTTGTCATATTCTCCAGTACAGTTCTGTCTTTAGGTTTTATTATATGTATTATGGAATATATACAATCTACATAATCAATAAATATTTATTAGGTGCCTATGTATAACAATCATAATATTAGGTGCTGAGGATTCTGTTCAACATATGAAGGTTGGTAGCATATTAGTTAATTATTAGAAATCAGCAGCTGCTTGGCTACAAAATTTGAGAGGTGTATGGTAAAAGGGGAGAGAAGGAGCTACCATCCACTGGGCCTACTATATTCCAGGTTCTTTGCTACCTGTTTTGCCTGTTTACCTACCTACCCAGACATTGATATACAAATAACTCTATGCATCTAACTAAAATTATTAGAGTCTCATGTATTAGTTTCTTGGGGAGGAATCTCTTGATAAGACCAAAGACTTTCAGATGTACAAGGGAATGGTAAAACAGTTATATTTCACGGTTTAATTTTAGCAGATGATATGTAAAAACAGAAGCAACCAACTCACTTCTTGGAATGAGTATATACAGATAAAAAGAACTATACATTACTTACTTCTTTTGGCTCTGATACAGGACTCTTTTTCAATATAATACTTTCCTGTCAGAAACCTTATTTAAAAAAAAAAAACAGTAACAAAACCGAAATGAGAGGGAGAGCAGGGATTTATTCCACTAGTTACAGGACCTTGGCAGAGCTGTCTCTCTCTACCAGCTAAGGCTAGACTGAGCTTGTCCTCAATAGAAATGGAAGTCTCACAAACTCAGGTGAGGTGGTACTTAATAGGGCAGAGCTGCACAGTAATTAAGTAATGACTAAACCAGGGTTATTATAAGGATTAAATGAAATGAAGTATTGATTCAACTATGACCAAACTACTGTATAGTGACTTAAATACAAATAGTTTATTCTCTGAGGTAAAAGAAATCCAAAGTTAGGGGAGTCCAGGGCTTAGTACAGTGGTCCTACAAGTCACCAGAGACCCAGGATCCTCCAATATTTTTCTCTGCCATGTATGGCTCCCATTCTTAAGCTATCTCATGGTGTAAGTCTGCTGAAGCTCCAGTTATTACACATTCACTCCACACAGCATGTTGGAGAGAGGTAAGGAGATGGGGATGAGAAATGATGCCCTGTTTAACACCTGAGTCCATTTCTTTGAGCAGCCCTCTAGAAAGATTAATCTAAAACTTCTTCCAACATCTCATTAGACAAATCTTAGTAATGGCCACATCTAGCTATAAAATTGACTGTGAAATATAATCTTTTTCCTGTAAAGGTAAGAATAAGTACTGGCACAGTTAGCAGCTTCCATCATAGGTATGTAAAGCATCTAATGTGTAGTGCCTGGAACAGAGCAACTATTCAAGAAATGGTTATTACGAGTTATTATTACCATTGGTTGAGCCATTTAACCCTTTTAGTGAGTTTTTTTCATGCTCACTGATCCCCAGAAGTGAATTTTTTTTTTTTCAAAAAATGAAATCAGTCCCAGTTACAGTTTTATTAACTTAAAATCATGTTTGTTTGATAGCCAATTTATGGATACAAGAAGAACATACTAATTGTAATTAGTTCCTTTACTGCTCCAGCTCAAAGGTTTTTCTTTGCTTGTTTGTTTTTTGTTACAGAGACAGAGAGAGAGTCAGAGGGAGGGATAGACAGGGACAGACAGACAGGAACGAACAGAGATGAGAAGCATCAATCATTAGTTTTTTGTTGCGACACCTTAGTTGTTCACTGATTGCTTTCTCATATGTGCCTTGACCATGGGGCTACAGCAGTCCGAGTAACCCCTTGCTTGAGCCAGCGACCTTGGGTCCAAGCTGGTGAGCTTTGCTCAAACCAGATGAGCCCGCGCTCAAACTGGCGACCTCAGGGTCTCGAACCTGAGTCCTCCGCATCCCAGTCCAACACTCTATCCACTGCGCCACTGCCTGGTTAGGCTCCAGCTCAAAGTTTAAAGATGTACATGTACAATCGTACTCTGGATGGTTAGAAGATGTGAGGGCGGACATGAACGTTCGTACTGCTCAAAAGGTTAAGATAGATTTTTTAGCTTCCAGTTAGTACATTAATAAAAATGATACCAGAACTTTACAAAACTTCTGTATCCTGGTCAACTTAGTAAATGAAGGTTTGTTCAGAAAAGGTCTGTGTACAAAGAGTAGAAATCCTTCAAATAAATAGAAGTTAAAACTGTATTATAATGCTGTGTAACTCCCCCTTAAGAGGAAAAGAAAGTTATTCTGAAACCATTTTTCTGCCTAAACATAAAATAAGAATGACCAAAGAAATCAACTGAGAGAAAAGTTCAAGATGGTACATGAAGGCTTCCAAATACTTACTCCTCATCAAATTCCATGAAATCAGACCTGGCCGGTTGGCTCAGAGATAGAACATCGGCCCAGCATATGGAAGTCCCAGGTTCGATTTTCAGCCAGGGCACACAGGAGGAACGCCCATCTGCTTCTCCACCCTTCCCCCTCCTTCCTCTCTATCTCTCTCTTCCCCTTCCCCAGCCAAGACTCCACTGGAGCAAAGTTGGCCCGAGAGCTGAGGATGGCTCCATAGCCTCCGCCTCAGGCACTAGAATGGCTCTGGCCTCGATGTAGCAACGCCCCAGATGGGCAGAGCATCGCCCCTTGGTGGGCATTCTGGGTGGATCCTGGTTGGGCGCATGCAGGAGTCTGTCTGACTGCCTCCCTGCTTCCAACTTCGGGAAAATACACACAAAAAATATTCCATGAAATGATAAACATGTGTATGTATCAATATGTTTATGTATATATGTCTCCATCCATAAAACTACAGGGAAGCAAGAGGATATGCCATTGGTGGACCAGAAAGCTGAATGTTAGAAACCAGATCTTTGAAAAAGATCAAATCTATGACAAAAACAAAACTGAAGGATATTATCCATAATATATGCAGAAGAATAAACAGATCAAGAAAGAGAAAGGGACCAAGATATAAAAGCAACTCAAGTGTTCATCAATAGATGAGTGGATAAAAAAGCTGTGGTTGGTGTGTGTGTGTATGTGTGTGTGTGTACCAACCATACACACACACACACACACACACACACATGCACTGAAATATTACTTGGCCATAAAAAAAGAATGAAATCTTACTATTAGTGACAGAATGGATGAACCTAGAGCAGGGGTCTGAAACTCGGGCCCGCGGGCCGCATGCGGCCCGCCCACCAATTTTGTGCTGCCCGCAGACTGGCCCGCAGACTAATCCACGAAGTTTGATTAGTCTGCGGGCAGCACAAAATTGGTGGGCGGGCCGCGAGTTTGAGACCCCTGACCTAGAGGGTATTATGTTAATGAAATAAGTCAGTCAGAGAAAAATTAACATGATATGATTTCACTTATATGTGGACTCTAAATAACAATATAAACATGTAACAAAACAGAAACAGATTCAGAAATACAGGAAACAGTTTGATAGCTGTCAGAAGGAGGGGGGCTAGGGACTGGGTGAAACAGGTAAAGGGATTGAAAAGTACAGATTGATAGTTACAAAATAGTTATGGCAATGTCAAGTACCATATAGGATATATAGTCAGTAATATTGTAATAACTATTTATGCTGCCAGGTAGGTACCTGTAATATTGAGGGTAACACTTAGTAAAGTAAATGGTTGCCTAACCCCTAAACTATAAACTGAAACTAATATAAAATAATACTGTAGATCTGCAAAATTCTGTGTAATGTTAAAAGTTTTTGATACCAAAGTTTTATTGTTTCCTTACATTTTATAATTTTGCATAATTTATTCTGAAACTAGTATTTGAAAGTTCATAACTATAATGTCTTACTTTTTTATTATATATTTTATTAATTAAAATAATTTTTGACCCCTTCAAAATAATACTGAATATAAACTGTAATTGAAAAAATAAAAACAGAAGGACAGACGGTCCTGAGGTATTTGAACAATTCACTGGAATTCTATACCCTGAGCAGGAAGTCTATTCCTGCCGCTCTCTTCATCTGTGGACAGCACTAAGTAGTTGTGATGTGTATCGAGAAGTTGAAACAGGAAATGTAGGCACTGAGGCCAGAGAGTTAGAGCAGTGCTCCAGGCAGGTATCAATCTCTCAGGAGAGGCAGTAAAACTTTACTTGTTTATTATAAAATATTACTACACTTTTATAAAAGGAATTCTCCACAATCATTAGAGATAGTAAGTAACAAAATAGGCAGGCACAAAGATATTCACAAATACAAAAGCAAACAACAAAGAACTACTTAATATTTGAAAAACAAAACACCACTATAAAACAGACACACAGTATTAATAAAATGGCTAACAATTGAGGAAATAGTTAATAGTTCACAGAAAAAAAGTTTCAATTTGACTCTAAAGGCAAGGGAAGCGAAGGCAAAGATAAATGAATAGGACCACATCAGACTAAGCTTTTGCACAGCAAGAAAAACTGACAACAAAACAGATAGCCAACTAAATGGGAGATATTTTCAAACAACAGCTCAGATAAGGGCCTAATATCCAAAATATACAAAGAACTCATAAAACTCAACAACAAACAATCCAATAAAAAAATGGGAAGAGGACATGAACAGACACTTCTCCCAGGAAGAAATATAAATGGCCAACAGATATATGAAAAGATGCTCATCTTCATTAGCTATTAGAGAAATGCAAATCAAAACTACAATGAGATACCACCTCACACCTGTTATATTACACTGGGGAACAAAATTTTTGTTGCATCCACAAAAACATTTGTTCTTACCTAATTCGAGTGTGCTGATCTCAAATCTGACATTAGTTTTTCTCTGTAAGTAAGCTACAGTTTTTTTGCAATTCAAGATTTTAGGTTTTCATCTTATTGTAAATTTTCAACATTTAGTTTAGCATAATGACGTAGAATGTCTTCTTTGGCATCATCTTTATGAAAATATAATAACATATAATGCAGTAAATACACTAATACTTAAAAGATATGACTACATCAGAATTTTTCTACAATTTTGAAATAGAACATATTAAAACACTTATTTTAATCATAAAATTTGCGCCAAACTTATTTAAATTCTATTCAGGCAAAAATTTGCGTTTGTAGCTCTTGCGTTTGTGTACTTGTTGAGGACAATCTTGTTTGATGCTCCATCAGTAGTCTACTCATCACTAACAGCTTCAAGATTTTCGGGAAACTTATCAAGGTGACTGTCAGGAAGTGAATCTTAACGCTCATGTTACATCCAATGTCGCAGAAAGCCAATAGCATCCTTTGAACCAGAAGTTCAGCCCTGGCCGGTTGGCTCAGCGGTAGAGCATCGGCCTAGCGTGCGGAGGACCCGGGTTCGATTCCCGGCCAGGGCACACAGGAGAAGCGCCCATTTGCTTCTCCACCCCTCCACCGCGCTTTCCTCTCTGTCTCTCTCTTCCCCTCATGCAGCCAAGGCTCCATTGGAGCAAAGATGGCCCGGGCGCTGGGGATGGCTCTGTGGCCTCTACCTTAGGCGCTAGAGTGGCTCTGGTCGCAACATGGCGACGCCCAGGATGGGCAGAGCATCGCCCCCTGGTGGGCAGAGCGTCGCCCCTGGTGGGCGTGCCGGGTGGATCCCGGTCGGGCGCATGCGGGAGTCTGTCTGACTGTCTCTCCCCGTTTCCAGCTTCAGAAAAATGAAAAAAAAAAAAAATAATAAAAAAAAAAAAAGAAGTTCATAGTTTTCTGCTTTTTTGTTGTCAAGGAAGTTCTTAGTAACTGCCACAAAAAACTGCCATGCTGTTTTCTCCTCCTTACTCATCTTCCCGGCAAATTCTTCATCACGTATGAGGGTTCGAATTTGAGGTTCACTGAATACATCTGCTTTTATCTTCTTGAAAGACAAGGCAGGAAAAGTAGAAATAATATGTTGAAAGCATTCACTTTCTCTTTTCAAAGCCTGAGCAAACTGCTTCATTAAGCCAAGTTTGATGTGAAGTGGGGGAAAAATGATCCTGTCTCGATTAACTACAGGTTCATTCACAATATTTTGCATCCCTACTTCCAGAGCTTCACGTTTCAGCCACTCCTTCTGTGTCCAGTGTTTCTCCCGAGCTCGGCTGTCCCACAAACACAGAAGGCAAGGATACTTCGTGAAACCTCTCTGTTGTCCTAGCAGGAAATTTACCATTTTAAGATCCACACAAATGATCCAGTTATGCTCCTCATACTTCAGAAAGTCGAGGACAATTTTTATGTCATTGTCATCTTCTCGCAGATGAGTTAAATAACCTATTGGAACCGCTGAAAATAGGCAATATATGCACGTGTCACAAATGATGATATATTGCCTTTGACGTTGAAGTGTGTAACAGCAACATATACAGGTATTGATCAACTTACGACCTATGTAACTTATGACCATTCGACTTTACGACCACAATTGTTAGCCATGACTGCTCTGCGTCTGGCAGCGCAAGCGTTGCCCAGCTGGGCGTATGACAGTGCGGACCAGCTTCCGGCAGCACTACCAACTCTGCGTGCACCATTTCAACTGTTATCCCAGACTCAGTACATATATAACAATAATGAAAGAAAATTATGATAAAATATGACTTAAAGATTTTTATATCATTTCACAGTACTGTACATATAGCCTACTCAACTTACAACCAAATCGTGTTACAACCAATCTGTTGGAACCAATCATGGTCATAAGTCAAGCACTAGCTGTATAATAGAAGGTGTCAGGACTATTCTTACATTTATGCCTACTCGAAGAAGCCATGATTCAATCTTAAAACAAAATAAGAGGGTGTTTTTATCAGATAGTAATTTTTTACATTTAAAAACAACTACAATTATGTAAAAGTGATGCTTGTAAAACATTAACTGCCTTGTGGTTATGTTCAATCCAAGAGTCATTGCCCTTTAACTCCAATTTTAAAACCACTGTATGCCATTAACTGTAACAAAAAGACATTAAAACTGCATAAAAAGTAGAGCATGCACCAAGAAATGGATTTCATATTTGGAATCAGAAATGCAGAAATATATAGAAACAGTTCTAAAACCTCATGCAACAGAACATGAAAAAAAATTGTTCTCCAGTGTTAGCTATTATCAATAAGACAGGTAATAATAACAAATGTTGGAGAGGCTGTGGAGAAAAAGGAACCCTCATCCACTGTTGGCGGGAATGTAAAGTAGCACAACCATTATGGAAGAAAGTATGGTGGTTCCTCAAAAAGTTAAAAATAGAATTACCATATGACCCAGCAATCCCTCTATTGGGTTTATACCCCCAAAACTCAAAAACACTAGTACGTAAAGACACATGCAGCCCCAGGTTCATTGCAGCATTGTTCACAGTGGCCAAGACATGGAAACAACCAAAAAGCCCTCGATAGATGATTGGATAATGAAGATGTCGTACATATATAGGATGGAATACTACTCAGCCATAAGAAATGATGACATAGGATCATTTACAACAACATGGATGGATCTTGATAACATTATACTGAGTAAAATAAATCAGAAAAAAATAAATCAGTGAATAAATCAGAGAAAACTAAGAACTATCAATATATAATTCCATACATAGGTGGGACACAAAAATGAGAGTCAGGGACATGGACAAGAGTGTGATGGTTACCCGGGGAGGGGAAGGGAGGGAATGGAGGGGGTGGGAGGAGGGGAGGGGCACAAAGAAAACCAAATAGAAGGTGACAGAAGGCAATTTGACTTTGGGTGATGGGTATATAACATAATCAAATGTCAAAATGACCTGGAGATGTTTTCTCTAAATCTATGTACCCTAATCAATGTCACCCCCGTTAAAATTAATTGTCTAAATAAAAAAAAAGTTTCAAAATAAGTATAATTGATGTATAGAATTAGTATTTTCAGAGAGGTTAGAAATACCACATACATTTTAGAAAGTCAAGTAGAGATACAATAAAATAAAAATTTTATCACTGAAAAAACTCAACAGATAATGATGAAGAGCAAATTAGTTTGTTTGAAAGATGACTAAGCAAGCTAAGGTACTGTTTTAAGAGACAATAAAAACAAAAGCAAAGAGATAAAAAGAGAAAGAAAGTATAAAATGTGGAGGAGTTATAGGTTTCAACATTCACCTAGTAGGAGTGACAGAGAAATGAACAGAGAATAATTAAATTCAATAATAAAATAAAATTTCCCAGAGCTGATGAAAGATACAAGTCTACATATTAAGGTGCTCAGAGTACTGTGCAAAAAATAAAAATAAAGACATACTCCCAAAGTTTCATGGTGCTATTTCCGAACAGAGATAAAAGTTATCTTACTATTCCAAAAAGGAAACAAAATACTATTAGTAAAGGACTGAAAACAGATGGAATAACCAAGAACAAATGCAAGAACAGTATCAAATATTAACCAAAGAAGAGAATTAGGCTATAATAAAGAATAAAAGGCATCTACTTGAGCAAAAGGATTGCAATCTGTGAGACACATACTCAGGCAGCAACCTAAACTGAACTTCGGAGAGAACAGAGAAAGGCAAGGCATATAAAGGCAAAAACAACACTATTGAACTATTTTATGCAAATGAGGAACTGCTGGCTAGTTTAACAAAGATTGGTTAGTTCCAATATGCAAATAAGAGATGTAAAAGCTACAAGGAAGGAATTAAAGTCCCTAAGTGTTCATATAACAGTTGTTCCAGAATGTTTATGTCTCTGCCTTGAGCTGAGTTTAGCAAAGGGTTTAGCAACTCAATAGCAGCTTTAAGAACTGAGGCACAAGATGTGAACTCTCCCATTTCCTTAATAGTCTACTAACTCTATTTTAAATGATTCTTAGCAATGTTTATTCCATTTTATTTTCTCCATTATCACAGAAAAAGTTCTGATGATTCAGCCAAACTCATTCAAACAGAGTGACAAAATATATATAGTCAGGCTTACAAATATTTAGAAAGACTTAGAATTACTTGAGATTGTATCCAAAAGAAAAACTATGTATCTAACGACAAGGAAGACAGAGATTTTTAAAAGCAGAAAGTAAAAAAAGAAATCAGTGAAAAAATTTAGGTTAGTTTATCATTTTTAATGCACAGTAAAATTAACAATCTGGACCTAAAATCTCACATGACCTGAACAATGCAGAGACCAGAAGGGAAGTGAAAATGTGATAAAAATTTTGTCTTATATGGAAAAGTTTTAAGATGTTCTTTTTCTATACAGACATACCTCATTTTATTGCGCTTCACAGATGCTGTATTTTTTTTTTACAAATTAAAGATAAGATCCTCCATCAACAACAAAAAAACTATAACTCTCTGAAGCCTCAGATGATGGTTAGCATTTTTAGCAATAAAGTATTTAAATTAATTAAGGGATATACATTTTTTAGACAATGCTATTGTACAATTAATAGACTGTAGTATAGTGTAAACATAACTTTATATGCACTGGGAAACTAAAATATTTTTATGACTCACTTCATTGTGATATTAGCTTTACTGCAGTGGTGTAAAAGTGAAACTGAAATATCTCTGAGGTATGCCCAATCACTGGCAAAGAAATATAAATCTACATATGTAATGTAAAATTTTAAAGGAAGAGCTACCTAGAAGAACAAAGAAAACTTGATATAGTTAAAAAGAGGCAAAAAAAGGCAGAAGAAAAATAATTGAGTGAAAAAAAAGAGCCAACAAGCAATAATCATGCTAATTATTAATAGAAAGCATGCCATAAGAGTAAGTTCTAATGTTACCAGAAGAAATAATGAGACCTCGATTCTTAACTTTGAATGAAATAATTCAATCAAGAGACAAAAGTACAGCAAGTAAAGGAAGAATTTATTGGCTGTGCAGCGATAAAGTTAGAGAAAAGCAGACCCTGGAGACAGGTTCAGGCAGAGTTAGCCAGGACAAGCTGCCACAGTCCCTGGCTGCATATCTCATGGGGTCCTCTAGAGAGCTTAGGAGAAAGATAGAGACAAGAAAAATACATGTGGGGGGAAGAAGAGGAAAATGAGGGGAAAGGCACAGGCATGCTTCTGAGAGGGCTAGAGTGCTGGGTCCTCCAACCTATGGTCTTTTAAGGGTGGAGATCTGGCCCTAGACAGTTGGCTCAGTGGTGGAGTGTTGGCCTAGCACATGGATGTTCTGGGTTTGATTCCCGGTCAAGGTCCACAGGAAAAGCGACCTACAGCTTCTCCATCCCTTCCCCACTCCCTTCTCTCTTTCTCTTCTCCTCCTGCAGCCATGACTCAGTTGGAGCAAACTGACCCTGGGCACTGAGGATGGTTTCATGGCCTTGATTCCCGGTCAAGGTCCACAGGAAAAGCGACCTACAGCTTCTCCATCCCTTCCCCACTCCCTTCTCTCTTTCTCTTCTCCTCCTGCAGCCATGACTCAGTTGGAGCAAATTGACCCTGGGCACTGAGGATGGTTTCATGGCCTTGCCTCAGGCGCTAAAATAGTTCTGTTGCTGAGCAATGGAGCAACAGCCCCCAATGAGCAGAGCATCCCTTACCCCATAGGGGGCTTGCTGAGTGGAGTATGGTTAGGGTGCATGTGGGAGTCTGTTTCTCTGCCTTACCCCTTCTCACTTAAGAAAAATAAAACTAAAAATGGTGGCAATCTTAGGGAAAGTCCCAGGGCAGGATTTCAATAGAATATTTATCAGCTCCCCAGGTATGTCCTTAAATTTAGGGTTGTGTTCTCCACTGATTGGTTAGTGCCATGGCAGGAGGTTATTAGTCAATGCCGCTGATCCTGAGCTCAGCTGTGGCATCACTTGTCTGATGTTGTTGCTTTTCTGCACCTGGAGCTGAAATACAACTGAGACCTAGATGTATTTGACATGTGTCAGAGCCTCATTGTCCTAGGGGCTTAATGCTTAAGGGCTACTCTCCAGATCCCTTGTATACTCCCCCGCTAAAGGGATCTAAAACCACATGACTAGCGATATGGAAGGGGAGGAAAGGTCAGGAGAGGATCCCAACCATACCACCAGCGAAATGAAATCAGGGGGATTAAACCAAATGATCAGCTAAGGGAGGAAGGTCACCATGGAGGTGAGGTCCTTATTTTCCAAGTTTTGCCCATTGCTATGCACCTGGGGCTCTCTGCCCTGGTGACTTTCTGTTCCTGGCCTATGAGTCCTTGCTCTGCTCATGCCTAACTGCCTACCACACTAACATATCAGTAATTATAATAAATGTGAATGAGCTGAATTCCTCAATTAAAAGAATTCTGAGACTAGATTTTAAAAAGTGACAAAAATCTAGTTATATGTTATCTATATATTAAAAATAAAATAATATGGAAAGATTAAGAATAAAAAATAAAAAGCTATACTAAGTAAAACAAGTATAGTATTAATATTTAACAGAATAGAATTAAAAGCAATATCATTTGATAGGGCAGTTAGTTGATTTTCTAATCAACCTTCTTCCCTCTTCCATCTACAGCAGTGAAGACAAGACAGGACAAGAAAGGTCTGGGCCAGATAGGTCAGTGGACAGAGTGTCCTCCTAGCACAATGAGGTCGTGGGTTCTATCCTTGGTTTGGGCACATATTAGAGGCAATAAATGAGTGTACAATTAAGTGGAACAATGAGTTGATGTTTCCTTTTCTCTCTCTCCCACCCCCCAACTCAAATTAATGAAAAAAAAATTTTTTTTTAAGTCAGGTCAAGAAAGCTAATATGGACATATTGGCCAACAGGTCTATAGTACCTAATAAATGTCTAAACAACTTCCATGTATTTTATCCTGTTTAGATAATTTCCTTATGATTTGTTCCTTTGTTCACTGCATAATCCCTCCTGAATTTATTATACTCATTCCCACAATGCCACAGATAATTAGACATGTCATTTTTCTGTTTACTGTTCCTTTTTTGTCTGCTTTCCCAAATATACTCATGGTGTATATATTCCCTTGAACTACCTGACATCACATTTCTAGATCCTTTATATAATCTTGCTATATTTTCCTTTTCCAATATAATAAATTTCTCTCTTTCTTGATTAATACAACTCCACATGAAAAATGAGTAATAATTCCCCTTGAATAACATAATTAGCAAATTCTACTTAATATATAACTTAGTGCCTAGGAAACAAATCATTTTTATTCATTTATAATTCACATTAAACAATCATAAGATTTGACCATGTATCTTAAGCCTCAAGTTAAATCACAATAAATATCATAAAGCACATCTCTAATTACAATCCAATAAAATTAGAAATTAACAATAAAAAATGACTTTTTACAAAACTACTTTAAAAATAAAATACTACTTCAAAATTTTAAAACCTAAATAATTGTTAAAAAGGAAATTAAAACTAAAATTATAAACTGTTTAGAAAGAATACAAATAGATTTAGACAATCTATAGAACAATGTCAAAGTGTCACTTCCTAGAAAATCTGTAGTGTTAAATATTTTATAGAAAAATGAATAAATGGAGCTAATGTACAATTAAAAAGAAGAAAGTAGAAGGAATAAAAGACAAAATCAGAAATTAATGAAATAGAAAATAATAGAAAGCAAATGATAAGAAAACAAAATAAATAGAACAATTAAACCTGGTCAATAGATTTAAAAAATGGCTTAAAAAGATTAAAATATAGAAACCTTGCAGATCTAATTAAGGAAAGGATGACACAAATAATATTAGAAACTAGAAAAGACTCATTATATATTCAGAGGAAATTTTAACTTATTTGAAAACAAAACTTTATGCCATAAAAACTAACAAGCAAAGTAAAATGAACGATATCTCCGGAACATATAAATTAATAAAAAATTGATTCAATAAAAGTTAGAAAACCTATAAAGAAGAATATAAATGAAATTGTAGAGAAACCCAACTTTCAGATCTAGTGACTGTGGTGAACTAAAAGGGGTTGCTACCTCTCTATCCTGAATCCAAATCTGATTTTACAAATAATTGAGCAAATGGTTGATGAATCCCAGAACCTAACCCAAAAGTGTCAGAAAGCCCTTAGTGTGAAACACGGGAAACTTGACCACTAAAAATAGTAATAAGACAAGGATGTTTGCTTGCTCTCTGAAACTAGAGAACAGTATACTAAAAGTGTCATGTACAAGTTAAGGAAAACAAAGTTAAAACTATTAGAAATCAAAAGAATAACTATTAGAAATCACTCTTTACAGGTAAAATAATTGTCTGTCTAGGAAAATCTAGCAAAACAGAACTGCTAGGACTGTTTTAAAAAGTTCAGCGAGATAGCCAGATAAAACCATCAAAATAAAAAAACCAGGCTCTCTAGCTGGGTGGCTCAGTAGATAAAGCATCACATTGGCATGCCAGAGGTCACAGATTGGACCCCCAGTCAGGGCACATAGAAGCACTCAATGAGTATACAACTTCCTCTCTCTCAAATCAATGAAAAATTTTTTTTAAAAAAATTAGAAAGCCAATAACATTCCTATATACCATCAATGAATGATCATAAAATGCAATGCTATTCTATGTAAAAAAGGACTCTGGTCATGCTACTGAACAACATAAAATACCAATATACCTATCAAGAAATATAAAACCTAAAAAATTAAATATAAAATATCACAGAAAGACATAAAGATCTGAATAGATGGAGAGAAACGCAATATTCCTAGGTAGAAATTATTTAAAAATTGTAAGAAGAATTCTTCCCCAAACTGATCTATAAAAAAAAAAATTTCAACAGGACTTTTTATAGACCTTGATGAACTGATTTGAAAGTTCATAAGGATCTAAAGTTTAGAATGATCATAGGCAGAAAACTGCAGGAATAGCCCAAAACATTTTTTACAGAACAATAAGGAGGGACTTGCCTTACCAGATAACAAAAATGCAATACAAGTAAAACAATGTGGTATTGTCACAGCAACAAAATAAATAGACTAAATTATTCATTAACACTTCTGACTATCTTTGGGGAACAAAATATACTGCTCACAAAAATTAGGGGATCAGAGAACATGCAGATACTCCAGTACTTTCAGTCTTTTGTATAGTGCATTTTCATCAATGAAATAAAAGTTGGTTTTGCATCTCATTTGTGTAACAGAACAACTTTCTTAGACTTGTCCTTTGCTTTTCTGATTTTCTTGTTTAATAAAAAAAAAATCAAATGCTTTTTTTATCAGTTCATATTCATTTTGAAATATCCCCTAATTTTTGTGATCAGTGTAAATTAACGCCTTTACTCATACCATACAGAAAAATTACTTCAGATGCATTATAAAAAGCTTACAGGAAATTAAAAAATGATTTTAAAGTATTAGAAGAAATGATGGGGAAAGTCCAATGATCCTAGGATACATGGCAGAGACTGCTTTCCTACCAGCATGTATTATCTTTCTTTCTTAATAACAGAATCCCAGTTTTAATCTAGGTACACATCACTAAGACATTTCCTAGTCTCCCTTGCACATAGGAATTAGAAGCAAAAGTGATTCTGGGACTTCTAAGAAGTCTACAGAAAAGAAAAAAAAATATTAAAATGTACTGGCTGAAGCTCTAGCAGTCATCTTGAACAATGAGGTTACCTTGAAATAAAAGTCATGCATGAAATGGCAGGACAGAAAGATAGGAACTCGAGTACTTAACAACATGAAGCCACCATTTCTACCTTGGATTACCTACTTTGAGTTATCCTGTGTAAGCAAAATAGCCTATCTTGTTTAAACTATTGTTAATTCATTTTGTTGCTGTTTGATGTATTTGAAGCTATTCTAAGAAATACAGAATATAAAAGACCTTCCAAACAAGAAAATCCTAGAAATCATAAGAAAGAGGCTAACATATATGATTTTATAGCAATTTAAAACTTCTATATAAAACCAAGTAACATGTATATTCCCTAATAATTTAATTCTATATGCTAAACCAAACACTCAGCATAGCATATCATTGCATTTCTGAATGCAAACTGAACAACTAAGTCATATTCCTTTCTGTATAAAACCAAATACTGTATGTATATTTTAAAATTTTAAAGTAAATTTAAAAATTTTTGGCAGAAGTTCAAAGACACAAAACAAGTATTGGGAGGACATATGAAAATAGTCCTTTTTACACTGAGGATGGGAACTGTCAGAGAAGCCTTTTCCAAGGCAATCTGGCATTACACACTAAATCTTTTCATGTATATACTCTTTTAACCAGAAATCCTTGAAAAATACGGTGTAAATACAAGAAAGTTCATTTCAGCACCATTTATACTAGCAAAGGGCAAGAATTTAAGGGATAAAAAATTTAGGGGGATTAACATCTGAAATTCAGCAAAGTAACAGCAATATGAGGGAGACTAAAAAGTGGTAACTTAGCCATCATCACCCACCAAAAGACTGAACATCTTGGATTTAGAAAGACCCCACACTGCCCTGGCCGGTTTTCTCAGTGGACAGAGCATCAGCCAGACATTCCAAGTTGCTTTCTGGTCAGGACACACATGAGAAGCAACCATTTGCTTCTCTTCCCTTCCCTCTTCCCCTTCTCTCTCTCTTCCCTTCCAGTAGCCGGTAGCTCAACTGGTTTGAGAGTAGGTCCCAGGTGTTGAGGATAGCTTGGCTGATTCTAGCATCAGACCCAGACGGGGGTTGCTGCGTGGATCCTGGTCGGGGTGCATGAGGGAGTCTATCTCCCCTCCTCTCATTTAAAAAAAAAAAAAAAAAAGGAAACAAGAAAGCAAGAAAGACCAGACACACATTCTCTCTCCTTGGCCATGTTCAAGTAGATGCATAAAGGTGGGAAACAATAATGGAGAACAAATATGCATAAAAGCAATTATAAAACCATCAATTTTAGGTTTTAAATCAACCAAAAGAGTGTATGATCCAATTTAATGCAAGATAAAAGAAAACATGAAAGTTGCAAATAGAAAATTCTCAAGAAGATGTTTGTAGAAAACATGTTGATTTGACTCAACAGTTGATGCAACAGAATACATATATCAGAAAGAAACATTGAATCAAGAGATCTTAGGTGTAGTGCTAGCTCAGTCTCCAGTAGAGCAACATAACCTTGAGCAAGTCACAACTTCTCTGGGCAGCACTTGCTTCATTTGTAAAATAAGAGGATTAGGCTACAATGACCTCTGTGGAATTGGAATTTCTAGAGAAATACAGCTAAGAAACAGAACATTAACTTCTGTTGTCCAAGCTACTGACTGGGATTACAAGTTGTATACAACAGTGAGAAGTTTGCTTCTGAGACATCAGGTGTTTGGGGGATAAAATTCAATGAGATGTCAGGAAGTATCCCAGAGAAAGAGTGACCTCCTCTAGCTAGGGAAGAAAAAATTCTTTGGCTGATTTGACAACATAAAAAAATCTTTTTACTTGCAATTGCACCCACTAATTCAAAAGGCTTAACACTAAGATCTAAATACTCAGAAAACAAAGCATCTGGCATAGCATATCATTGAATTTATGATTGCAAACTGTGTAAAAGGCACTACAAATTACAATATAACCTGTTTACTCTTCCAATTACTTCTCCTCTATATAAATTTCCCATTCCTGGCAGAATATTCATCCCACTGTCACATATGCATTTCTTTGCCCATGCTTTTGCTTTTACTATTTGTCTCTCCAAGAATGCTACTATCATTCAAAAGATATTTATTACATCTGTTTTCATGCTGTCCATTACTTCTACGTGTATAGTTCTCATTCAAGTTAACTTGAAAGCTCCTGATGAAAAGCATATTTTCTTTCTTCCATCTATCTTGCCTCAACAGAATACACTCTCAATAAATATTTGTTGATTTTAAAAAATCACAGCCATCTATTTTAATTAAAGTTTGAATTTTTATAAATTAATTTTACATCTATATTCTGACTCATTTTTAATGAAACTATGTTCTCTTCTATATTAAGAAAAATTTTAAATAAAATTTAAAACTATAAAAAACCTTTATAAATAGAAATCATAAACAGGTAGTATTTTAAGACATTTAACAATTATCTTTACCAATTTACTTTCATTTCCATTGTTTTAATTTTTCCTTCCATTGGAAATCTGCAAATAAAAACACAAGGAAAAATTTCTATTATTATTACTTATTTTAACTAAATAAAATCTTTTAAAAATTATTTAAAATATATTTTATTTCTGTACCTGATAGTTACTCGATTTGGATTTTTGTTCAAAGCATTCAGAGTTTTCTTTTCATTTATCCTCAATTGTACATCTAGAAATTCATTGCAGCTGGCTATCATTTTGACCTATAAAATTTCAGCATTTGTCCAATTAATTATGTCCATTCTTCTGTCCTCACATCCACTTTCTCTGTATTTGTTTTTCATGTTGCCTTGAGATATCATGCTTTTATCATTTGGCATAACAGAGTTAAAATTTTGCTTTATACATTTTGTTCTTTAAGGACTCATTCATTCATTCACTCATTCATTTACTAACAATTGTTTACAAATACTTGTTATATGCCAGGCATTGTGCTAGATACTGAGACTAAGACTGTAAAGATTAACAAAATGAAATTTTTAATATGTAGCTCTTGATACTACTATTATATTATTAATCACCCTTTTATAGTTTACAAATTATTATTTCTACTGAGGCTAACATTTTAATGGAAAGAATGCTTTAAATATTGTAGTTCTGCCAGATGACTTTGAGCAAAGTATTCTGTGTGCTTTGGTTACTCGTATCTGTAGAATGAAACTAATACCTATCCTAATTCTCCTACATGTGTACTGAACTCAAAATCAAATGAATTAATGTTAATATTAAGAGTTTTTCTACTCTTGATTTCTTCTTAGTTAAAAATAATTTTACATGTAAATAAAGCCTACTTTTCATCAATTTTTGTGCAATTTTTATTATAATAATCTTACAAAATAGTCAACTTAGCTATTTCAAATAAAAATAAATGTTTTAAATTTAAGAATAAATATAAATATTTTGTCCCACAGTCATGTCCCCAGTAAAAGGAGAAAGCACCAATACAGGTACCAGGTACCAACAACATGACTATGGTTCTATCCACTGCTGTAGCTACAAAGTTGCTGCCACTGTTGATATCTTAGTATAACCTGTTTTTACTGCCATTTTCTCTGAACAATTCTTTTTTCCCTGTCTATCACCAACACTCTATTTCTACTGTTATTGTTATACTGTTGCAAAGGTTCAGGGGAGAGTTGCAAGTATATGGCACATGTGTCCTTCATTGTCCCTCACTCATTTTCCTAATATATCATGCCATATCATCTCAGATCTTTCTCAACATATTACACCTGGTAGCCACTACCAATGTCACTGACATTATCAGTGAAGTTGAAAGGTAGTTACCAGTCCTACTTTGGGTATGTATATACATTTTTTAGCCCTGATACAGAGATACAATTGAAAATATATTCTAAGGAGTAATGCATATCTCATAATCAAGTGTATATAAGGAGAAAACATAAGCACTATTAGAAATGCTTTCTTTGGGGCTCATTCATTCTTAAATTACATGAGATATACAAATTAGTTGTTTCCCCATTATTATTTTTACACTATATCATTATGTATTTCTTTTCTAGTGAAAATTAATTTACCAGATCCAATAAAGTTTCTTTTCCACTGATTGTCCAAAATTTCTTCACTGTTTCAAATGTAATATAATACCAAGCCATCAACTTTCCTGTCTCTATAGGGAAAAAAGAAAAATATTTACCTCATCATCTGAACAACTTGCTTTTTCATGAGTTTAACAATAATTTTTTTTAACATTTATTCTTTGCCCATTAATGACATCAGGGACAAAAGACAAAAAAATCTAGAAGATGCAGTCTCTGAACTTATAGGTTGGTTAGAGGATAATCAGACACAAAATAAATGAACTAGAGAACTAAGTCCAGTTGATAATAATATTTAAATATATAAACTTAAATACAGAGAAAATTAAACCTAAGAAAATGGTCAGTGTGGGATGGCTTACTAGAGATAATGGGTCTTGAGCAGGATTTGAAAGTTAACTAATATGTCTTGGTAGAAAAGAAAGAAAGCCACTACAACCTCAGGTAAAATCAAGACTTATCAAAAAAGTAAAGTTAAAAAGACTGTCACTAGAGATATATGGCTTGATAAACATATGGTTTGACCATATGCAGGTTACTTTACCAGTTTCTTAATGTAACATAAGAATAATACACACACATATATCATATGTACATTGTAATTAAAGGCAATAATACATATAGAATATTTAGCACAGTGTCTAACATGACACGTTGCTACTTTCATTATCAAAACATGATAAATGATAGACTACAGAAGCCCTGAAAGAGCCTTGAAATGCTGTTAAAAGACTTTACATTTTAGATTTGATTTGTAAAATAAGAGAACCACTTAAAATTCTTGAGCAATATTTTAATTAAATTGGAGTTTGAATACAGTGTGTCCGTAAAGTCATGGTGCACTTTTGACCCGTAACACGAAAGCAACATAAGACGATAGAAATGTGAAATCTGCACCAAATAAAAGGAAAACCCTTCTAGTTTCTGTAGGATGATGTGGCAGCATGTGTGCATGCGCAGATGATGATGTAACACCGTGTATATAGCGGAGCAGCCCACAGCCATGCCAGTCGAGATGTGGATGGTACAGAGGAAAATTCAATGTGTTCTGTGGCTCGCTAAATTCAAATCCGTGACCAAAGCGCAACGTGAATATCGGCACGTTTATAACGAAGTGCCACCACATAGGAATAACAGTACCCTGGGATAAGCAGTTGAAGGAAACCGGCAGTTTGGTGGAGAAACCTCGTTCTGGTAGGCCATCTGTCAGTGACGAGTCTGTAGAGGCTATACGGGATAACTACCTATGGATCCCTAAAAAATCTGTGCGTGAGCCCACATTGAACTGCACTGAATAGGTATGAAACTGGGAGAGTTTTCCTTTTATTTGGTGCAGATTTCACATTTCTATTGTTTTTTGTTGCTTTCCTGTGACCGGTCAAAAGGGCACCATGACTTTACAGACACACTGTATAATTTGAAATAGAACACTGAATTGGTTGGGGGTAGGGAGGTGGACAGAAGAAGGGTAAGTAACTGATGAAAAGGTTACTGGTTTCAATGATAAATTGTCAAAAACATTACAAAAGCCTTCCAGACTTGTGAAACAGAAAACAGCTAGGAAGAGAAAAATAGCATACTGCTTCTCTAGGAAAGGGTTAACATTTATAAATATACTACAGGTTTTGCTAAAGAAGGGGAGAATTTGGTATTCATTACACTTAGATATTCCATGGTACAGAAGATAGAATAAGAATCAGGAATAGAGAAATAGCAAGGCCAGCTTAAAAGCCATGTTCTCAATTAGGAGCCTGGTGAATATATTCAGCAAAAATGTGAGTAATTCCATGGTTCATAAAATGGAGCTTCTGAGAGCAGTGTGTGAAATATCTAGAATATGGTTATCAAGATAACTAATGCATTAAATTTTAGGATATATTTAAAGATGCTCTTCTTATTCTAAGTGTTTATAAATTAATATAGGCTATTTCTCTACTAGAGAAAATGAAAGGTTTTGGTAAAAGACTTGATACTTGCTGATTTTTTAGTGAGAATGAAGGTTTCTTAGGTAAGGTATAAAAATAGAAAGGGAGCCATGAAGAAAGTAGAAGGAATGGAAGAAATCTTTAAAAATTCCTGACCAGGCGGGGGTGCAGTAGATAGTGTATCGAACTAGGACGCAGAGGACTCAGGTTCGAAACCCCAAGGTTGCCGGCTTGAGTGCAGGCTCATCCAGTTTGAGCGCAGGCTCAATAGCTTGAGTGCGGGCTCACTGGCTTGAGCATGAGATCATAGACGTGACCCCCTGGTTACTGGCTTAAGCCCAAAGGTAGCTGGCTTGAAGCCCAAGGTTGCTAGCTTGAGCCCAAGGTCGCTGGCTCAAGCAAGGGGTCGCTTGGTCTGCTGTAGCCCCCTGGTCAAGGCATGTATGAGAAATCAATCATGAACAACTAAGGAACCGCAACAAAGAATCGATGTTTCTCATATCTCTCCCTTCTTGTCTATCTGTCCCTCTCTGTCCCTCTGTCTCTCCTTCTGTCTCTGTCACAAAAAAATATGCAAGTGAAGAGAAGAAATAAGCAACTTGCTATCAATATAGCCATTGAATGATGAATATTCTCAGTTACAAATTCAGGATATTTCAAAGTAAAAGTTATACAGTTGGGGGTTGGCAGTAGAGTAAGAAGTCACCAGAATGCACCTCTCACATATCCTACTGCAACAAGTGTCTCTGACTGATGGCCCTAGCTACTATGTTCTGAATCTATCATCATGTTCATACCAAGATCACACTTCTCAAAGTTGCTCCAAACTAATGACTGAGCATGGCAGGAATACTAAGGTAGGCTTATAAAACAAGGGACTCCTCCAATGGGCAATTTTGACTTGCAGACTCCCCTTAGCTTTGCCAAATGGTTTTAGGACTGCAAAGTCTCCTCCTTTCTTTCATTACTTATCTCCCTCCTTCCTATAAAGGTTTGATCTGCAATCCAGTTTATTAACTTTTCAAGCATCTTGCAGTGTAGCTGCAAGATTAATCCTTCTAAGACTTGGCCTTTTGAGTCCTTCTCTTATACACATTACCAAGTAGAATAAAAACTTCAACAAGAACATAAGCATACAAACAAAAATACCTAGATACCTGAGTATTATGATAAAAAATTTAAAAACCAAAAGCTGTAGGAAGTAGAATTAAAACATAAAAGGCTAGGAATTTAAATAAAAAAAGAAAATACTGAACAAGATAGAAAATATTAGTAATATGTAGGAACAAGAAGTCATAAAAAAGAATTGATTAGAAATACTGTGTAAGGATTTCCATCTACATTAATGGCAGGATCAGTAATTATGAACCAAATCTCTTGCTGAAAGCAACTAAAATAGCTAAATAAAATACAAGAAACAAAGCACCAAAGAACAAATAAGGGTTTTTTTTATAGGAGAGGGTTTAAAACCAAAGGGATAAGTACACATAAAATATTTACAAAAACTGATCACATGCTGGGCCGTAAACCAAGTCTCAACAAATTTCAAAAGACTGTAATCATATAGAAAATGTTATACGATCACAAAGCAACTGTACTAAATATCAAGAACAACAACAAAGCTAGAAAGAGAACTAAATGAATCATCATATGTACAGCAATTAAGAACTATAGTTGCAAATAATCCACAGGTCAAAGAAGAAATCATAATGGAATTAGAAAATATTACAAATTGATTGACAATAAAAATACTACAAGTCAAAGCTAATACAAATTCTTAGCCTTAAATATATAGCATTCTTTTAAAATTACATACATATTTATTTCCTTTAAATAAACAGTATATGCATTCCTATGAATTATTGTATTCTGTAAAATTGTATACTAAGTATAACAGAGCTTATGGAAAAAAGTATTGAAGTGAACTACTAAAAAATCCATGCCACCTTCTAAAGAACACTAATCTAAACAATAATCCTAATAAAAATACTACCACAGTTAAAAAGACATGTTAAATTCCTCATAAAACTGTACATCATACATACATAAAACACGCTGTGGGGATTTTTTAAGTAGCTCGATGATGTAGGATATAACAAGAGGCTGCTGAGTTACAAACACAAGGGCAAAATGTCCAAATATTGGGCACTGCATAATACATACTTTCTAGGCAAAATACATGGCCGACCTACACCTAAAGAAGGATTCAGTATAAAAGCATCATGTACATGGTAGAGCGTCGGCCTGGCGTGCAGAAGTCCTGGGTTTGATTCCCGGCCAGGGCACACAGGAGAAGCGCCCATTTGCTTCTCCACCCCTCCCCCTTTCCTTCCTCTCTGTCTCTCTCTTCCCCTCCCAAAGCGAGGCTCCATTGGAGCAAAGATGGTCTGGGCGCTGGGGATGGCTCCTTAGCCTCTGCCCCAGGCGCTAGAGTGGCTCTGGTCACAACAGAGTGACGCCCTGGAGGGGCAGAGCCCCCGGTGGGCAGAGTATCGCCCCCTGGTGGACAGAGCATCGCCCCTGGTGGGCGTGCCAGGTGGATCCCAGTCCGGCGCATGCGGGAGTCTGTCTGACTGTCTCTCCCCGTTTCTAGCTTCAGAAAAAGAAAAAAAAAAGCATCATGTACAGTGCTGTATGCTGTATTCCTGAGAATTCAGCTACATTCAGCTAGACATTTTATTTTAAACTGTTGAAATAAGGAAGTCAATATTATACCTCAATAAACTTCTAATCATGAGTGCTAAAAACTATAAACATTCTTTGTCTCTCTCGCTCTCTTCTATTATACTCTAAATAAAATGAAAGAGAGTGAGAGAAAGAACATAAATAACCATTCAGATAATCGATGTTTGAATAATTCAGAACTGGCAAAACGATATCTACAAGTTATAATAAGTTTGAAACAACCATAAAATTTGAGTATTTCACTCTTCTAAAAGTCATCAGAATCAATAAAGACAAATTCTGTACCTGTCAGAAAGAAGCTCAATAATTTTATAAATGATTCTTATATAAATTCATCATGTTAATGATACCCTGTTGAGAACTAAAATCACAATATAATTTTACCATCAGCTAAATTTAGTAGAAAAAAATGTCTTAAATTAGCAATTATTAGATTTACTAGCAATAATGAAAAAATTACCAGTTGGTTTGAAATTAACACCTTCATCCATAGTTATCAAGTCCAGAGATGATAAATCATTCAGATTCTTCAAACATAATTCTGTTCAAGTGTAGAAAATACATTTTTATTTCAGTAAAATAATGAAGCAGCACAAAATAGAATTTATTTTGAATATGCTAAAGTTGTGTTTCTGTGTATTGTTCTGGGAAGAACTGTAATCTACCTAAGGGGTAAGAAAAAGTTCATTTAAATAAAAGAGCTGAGTAATATGCTAAAAAGATTTTCTAATAGCAACAATAACACAAATAATAAAAATAACTGATAAAATATCATTTACAACTTGGAGCTTTTAAAATGATATATTTGTATTTTCTCATTTAATCATCAAAATAACACAATAAGGTAGATAGTATTAATATTATTTCATGTACAAGTTAGGAAAATAAAAAATAGGCTAAGGAATTTGTTGTAGGTCAAAGTTCAATAAGACAGTGGCTCTCCCCCACTTTTTTTAAATTTTTATCAAAGATATATACACACCAACTATAAAGAGTCAAATAGTTCTAAGATTGTACCCAAAACATCAGTCTTTTTCATCCTCAGAGCTTGCCACTCTCTTAAGGTAACCACTTATGACTGTTTGAACTCAAGCTTTTAGTTATTTACTTTCAGTAACATATCTGAAGATGCCAGCCAGTATTACTACTGTACTTTACTTGGAAGGAACCTCTGAATAAGAAGCAATGCAAGTCACTCTCAGTGGTTGATAGGGATCAGAGCAACTGAAGTAGACCGTTGCTTAGAGTGCTCTTTCTGTCCCATGCTATAATGCCCAGGAGATTGAAAATTTTTTCAGAGCAAGGAGTTGGATTACCAGAACCTGTTCAAGCTTAAATAGAGTAGCAGCTCACAGAAACACAACCCTTAGAAGGTGAGCTTCTTTGGGAAATACTTTAGTTTAAGAATACTGGCTTAGGCAGCTTGATAGTTTTAGTTGTTTTGTTAAATAAGGCTTTGAAGTTTTTGCTAATTTTCTTAATTATCCACTATTAAGTTAGCATTCATCATCCAAAGAAGAATGCTTTTATATGCTGAGCACTATTTTAAGCTTTCGGTTTATTGTAGTGAGCAAGACAGGTTCCTTCTCGATAAAACTTTTTACTGAAGAAAGCAATCAATACACAAATAATAAGTAACATAGTTTTAGGTATTAAAAGGACCTAGAAACAGATGGTTTTTTAGCTTTTAACTAATGCTTATGTGCATTTCTGATATGAAACTAATTTATTTCTGATATAAGTAAGGATATAGTGATGCTAATTTTCAACTATGTAAACATATCCACTTTTCCAAGAACATGAAAATAGCAGTAACAACATGGAAACCATTTTGCCTTTCTCCCTGTAAAGGAGAATTTAAATAAAGTAGTCCAGGAGAGCCTCTCTGAGGAGCTGATATTTGAACAAAGAGCTGAATGAAGATGCAAGCCATGTAAAAATATATAAGAAGTATTTCAAGAATAAGGAACAGATAGTGCAAAAACCTGGAAGTGGAACAACAAGCTTGGTATGTTTAAGGAACAGCAAGAGAGCCAACTGTGAGAGAGAGTAAAATAAGAGAAAGAAATTGACAAGAGATGAAGTCAGAGAGATAGGCAGGGAGATATCAGGTAGGACTTTGTGGGCTCTGGAGGAAGTTTGTATTTTATTCTAAGAATGGTGATAAGGAGCTACAAGAGGATACTGAACAAGAAAATATAACCAAATTTAGAAACAGCATATTCTATGCTAAGGACCCTTCCTTAGAGATTTAAGGCAAACCTCCAACAATATCAAAATATTATATTCAGTTCAGTTATATAATAAATTAGGTTATTATTTATAGGCATAACTTAGCTATCCTATAATGACTGAAAATAAGACAAATGTCAATTATGATTGTTGGCAAATAAGTTTGTGAAATCTATATTTTGGGGGTTTGCTCACTTTTATTGTTAAAAATGGCTGCTGGTGATTGCGTTGCCCTGGTGATAGTTAATTACCTTTGTGCTTGGAAAAGGGCTTGGTTATGCTAATGTGTGTTGGAGGAGGAGTTTTACTCTGAAAAGTTTGAAGAAAAAGGAGGAGCTAGCTAGGAGGCCATTTTTTGCAAAGGCCATGTGGTTGAAGAGAAAGCAGTCAAGATGGCAGGGTGCTGAAGGGGAACAGAGGTGAGGGCTTTGTGAGCTCTGCTGAGCTAGTGGGGCCTTTGATTCTAGGAAAACCAGGAGAAAGTCAGTGGCTTTGGAAGCCCTGAATGGAAAGGCAAGTGTTTTCCCGCTGTGTGTATCTACTTGCCCACCTGTGTGAGGCTAGAATAAAGGCATGGCCCACCAGTTTTCAGCTCCACAGTTTCACTATTGTCTATCCGAATCAAATGAGAACCTGCATGTGCCAGGTGGCTGCAATAGAGTCCACAACTACTAGGCCTACAATGATTCCCCCAATTTAACAAAAGTTAAATCACTACAGTTAAAAGAATATAGCAAGATACCTCTTGGACTGACTACTTCTGTATATTTGATCATTATGATCAAGATACATGCTTTAAAAACTCCATTACAAAATTGGTCAATAAGTAAAGGGTAATACAATTATCTCACAGATTTGTTCCTCAACAGTTTTATAAATATATGCTATTACTTATCACCATCTTTCAATAATATATTGACTACATATTTAAGCAATGTAATTTTACTGTTTTATTTTTATATCTGCATTTTTATTTGCCATATGCATATATCCAAGTAGAAAATAAATTAAAACTGGCTAAATATTTTTAATGGCTCCAACATTTTTCCCCCCATTGGAAGAGAGTCACAATACAATGAAAAGGTAGCCATTTCTAATCCTAAAAAATGCTCAACAATCTTTTGATATTTTAAAATATAATTAACAAAATACTAAGTGACTAACTGAAAAATAAGGTTGGATTTGACAGGAACACTTCATTAATACAAATTAAGATAAGTTCATAATCAAGCTAGTCTTATATTTTCAATCAAGATTAAGCTAGAAAAGAAAAATAAAAGAGTTGTGTCCGACAAGACTGGGTGTGTTCTGGGTGGTATGGCCATAGATAAAGTTGTATCCATATACAACATTTTCAAAGGTCAGAGTCATTTTAAAAATAAAACCAAATAAACCAAGTTGACATATTATACAAAGGAAGATATTCAGACAGAATTAATAAATGAATTAATTCAGAAAAAAAAAGAATATGTGCCAAACTTTATTTTGGTGTGAAAAAGAAATAGTTCATGAATTTTTTTCTTCAAATAACAGATTACTTTTAAACTATTGTTCACAGTATTCTTATTTTCACAATAACTGACCTTTTTCATTAAAATTTATAGACTATAATTTTTTAGAAAAAATATATCTAACCTTGTAATTTTGCTTCAATTCCATCTTTGTTCAAACCAGATGCAAAACCTGTATGTTATAAAAATTTATGAAAAATAAAATAGAATGGATTGAATTCATCCTTATAGTCTCAGTTTATACCCCAGTTAACTAGAATAGTCCAATTAAATAGTAAATAAAAAATGGCTTATGAATTAAAACAAGACTTAAACATCTACTGAAAACCACTGTAGTGAAATCCTTTTCATATCAAATGGCTTATCTTTTGCTTAGATTGTAAAATAGCGACTGGAATACTTTACGTACTACTATTTCTTAGACATCTGAACATTTTAAACCTGTGTCCATTAGAATGGTTTTGCAACAAGTCAGGTTTTAATTTGGTATTCAGCAATTCCAAGTATTTTTATTTTATAACCTGTACCACATGAAAGAACCCTCTAGAAGCAAAATAGCCTGATGTGTGTAGCTTTAGAAGTACATAGAATGAAAATTACAGCAGCAATAGTAGTACTTTGAAAACAGTTCAAATAAAATTCAAGACTCTTTTCACTTAAATTTATTTTAAATAATTTTAGGCATTTTTGTTATTTTTTCCCTAAAATGACTTTTTATTGGTGATTTCAAACCTTATTAAAAGACTAGAAGTGAAATAATAAAGATTTCTCACATTTGTGTATTCCTGCCTCTAAATATATTTAGGACTGCTATTACTTTTGTTTCTGTTACTTATCAGTTTCTATAATCTATTTTGTGACCTATTAAAATATAGTTTCAACTGGCTTGAAAATTACTACTTTTCTTAAGTAAAATTTAGTAACAAACCATAATGAGATGGATTTTTCAAGGCTCTGATATAAAGCAAAGTTGATCGTATCCATTCCAAAGCAATGTTTACATCTGTGATGGTATGCAATACTATCTCTGCATTTAAATGCTCAATAAGATGTCTGTGCAAGCTAATAGGGGGGAAAAAAAACCTTTGCATGAATAACAGGTATTTCAATGTTACAGCTCTTACTGTTTTACACTTCAATAATATTTTGAATAATTCAATAAATAAATAACACTATTTTAATAATTCTTTAAGATAACTTCAAAAATATAAGAAAAATCTATTATGTCAGTTCAACTTTTAAAAATATTATAATTTTTCTCTATTCCATGGCTCTAGAAAACATTATTACTTTCTAAAGAAGTAGGGAATGACAACAAATAACAAGTGTTGACAAGGATATGGAGAAAAGGAAATCTTTGTGCACTGTTAGTGGGCTTTTAAATTAGTGCAACTACTATGGAAAACAATATGGAGAATCCTCAAAAAATTAAAAATATAGAACTACCATATAACCCACCGATTCCACTTCTGGGTATTTATCTGATGAAAACAAAAACACTAATTTGAAAAAATATACGCACCCCTATGTTTACAATAGCCACTATATGGAAGCAACCAACAGATACCCATTGATAAATAAATGGATAAAGAAAATGTGGTACATATATATGTACAATGGAATATTACTTAGCCACAAAAAAGAATGAAATCTTGCCATTTGCAACAACACAGATGGACCTAGAGAGTATTACGTTAATAAGGCAAACAATGAAAATCAAATATTATATTATTTTACTTATATGTGGAGTCTAAAATAAAACAAACAAAATGAAACAAAAACAAACTCACAGATATAGTGAACAAATTGATGGTTGCCAAAGGGGCAGCGGTTGGAGGTTGGCAGAAAATGGGAAGGGGATTAAGAAGTATAAACTTCCATTTACAAAATAAATCACAGGGATGTTATGTACAGCACAGAGAATAGAGACAAAATTATGGTAATTACTATGTATGATGACAGATGGTTAGTAGATTTAGAACACTTTGTAAGGGTATATAAATGTTGAATAACTGTTGTACATCTGAAACTAACATAATATTATATGTTGAAAGACAACTATAATTAAAAATAAGTAAAATCTAAATAAATGGGTAGGGAGTGAATTATTTCCTATTTCCTCCAAGAGTATTATAATCAAATACTTTACTAAAAGGGCTCAACCTGCCTCTCTAGCATTAAAATAATTTTAAAGATGTAAAGAGATGTGAAAATTATATCCCTCTTCTTATAACTAATTTGGACTATTATAATAACAAGGATACACAAGACCACACACTAAGAAACACTGCTGAAATAATATTGTATTGCTTTTTAACTATTAAATTTCTTAAAAGGACACAAACTTTCTAGTTAAGATCATTGAAGTTTCAAGCAAATGGCCTTAGAAAAGCCCATACCAAATTTCCTTTTAATATATTAAAAAATATATAGACTATATTAACAATATTTTTTTGGAATATTTTCTGTATTACCTGCTTTCAACTGTGTCAGAACAAGCTAACATCTGAATATACTTCTCTTTTGTACTTAACCGAGTCATAATAACTGCAGTAGCTGTGGTGTCAAACTGGAAAGAAAACATAAGACACATACACACACACAGAGAAATTTAGTAAACATGAACACATGTTGGGTAGCAGTCATCTTTTTACAAAAAAAAAAAAAAAAAAGTTTACAAAAGGTAAAATACTGTCACTTACTTGAGGTCGACCAGCTCTACCAATCATTTGTAGAATATCTGTTTCACTGTACTCTTCAAACATTCCTCCAGCGTAATGCATTGTAGATTTTATAACTACTAGGTGAGCTGGCAAATTTACTCCCATAGCTAAAGTACTGGTAGTAACTGCATCAGATTAAGGAATATTATTTTCAAGTCATATATTTTTAATGCTTCAGGTAGACATTTTCTTATAAAAGACATTTTTATAAATGCAATAAAGACTCATATACAGGGAACTTATTTAAAAATGAAAACATTACAATGTAAAATAATATATCTTAAATTATTAAATTCTTACTTTTCAAATTGTATTATTTTCAATAACATGATAAAGAACTAAAACTGGCAACAAGTTAACTATACAGCATGTATATGCATGAATAGCCATGTAATTTTGGACTTGGGGGGAGAAGCATAAATAATTCAGAATACTTGAGCTTTTTCTTTCATCCTCTTAAAAATAATTTTCCAAAATATCTTATAATACACAAGAATATATTTTACTTACAAAGAGCTGGTAGATCTCCAACAGTAAAAGCTCCTTCAACTACTTTCCTATCTGTTAGTTCCATACCAGCATGATGATAAGCAACACCATATATTAAAATCTCTATAACAGAAATATATCATCTTTTAGATATTCATATTTCATCATTAATTGGCTCTTTTCAACTATAGCTGAAATACTACTCAAAAATCACCTCTAAACCTACCTCTCAGTTTTGAATCTCTTATGGAATATGTATACTTCTGTAACCTATTTGAAAATACCATAAAATTATTGAGTTATTCCCATGAATATCAAAAACCTCTTAAATAGTTTATTATTTTGAAGCTTACAAATACAAAAATATTTTCACAGTATCATTATTTGAAAGCCATCTTCAAGAAAAAGAGAATATTTAACTTTCATACTCAAAAGTCTCTAATTTTACAACTCAGCAAAAAATCAAATAACCTAATTTTAAAATGAGCAAAGGACATGAATAGAAATTTTTGCAAAGAAGATATACAAATGACCAACATCATATGAAAAGGTGCTCAACATCATTAATCATCATGGAAATGCAAATCAAAACCACAATTAGATTATACCTAATGGCCATTACCAAAAAGACGAGATAGTAAGGACAGGCAAGGATGTAGAGAAAAGGGAAATCTGTGCATTGTTGGTAGGAATATAAGCTGGTATAGCCACTGTGGAATATAGTATGAAGGTTCTGCAAAAACTTGAAATAGACTCAGAAATCCCACTCCTGGGTTATATCCAAAGGACACATTATCAGTATGTCAAAGAGGTATCTGTACTCCAGGTTCATTGCAGCATTATTTCACCAAGTATGGAAACAAGTGTCCACTGACAGATGAATGGATCAAGAACATGCGATATATATCATATATATCACATGAAATATTATTCAGCCTTAGAAAATAAAGAAATTCTGCCTTTTGTGACAACATGATGAACCTGGAGGGTATTATGCTACATGAAATTGGTCAGAAAGAAAAAGACAAAAACTGCTTGGTATCATTTATATAAGGAATATACAGCAACAAAAACGGTGAACTCATATAAACAATAGAAAAGTGGTTGCTAGGGGTTGGGGATGGGAGAAAATAGGGAGAAGTTGATAAAAGGGTACCAACTTTCAAAAAATAAAACAAAGGAGTTCCTAAGTTATGAACTGTAACAGTGAAGCTCTCTTTTAAATCAGTAAGTTGAATAACTCACTTTCCACAAAAATGCAAAAAGCATTATAAATGCAAAAGCATTACAAATGGTGATTATGTTCATGGGTCAAAATATAAGCCTACTCTTATAGTTTGCCTGAAAAATATTTGAAAGAAATAACAATTTTTAAACCTCTACTATATCATGAGTAAGTAAACCAAAACAGATTGAAATAAGAAAATAGTTGTTTATTGTGTTCTGAGATTTGGCATTTAAAAATAGGTGAGAAGAGAAAAGGAAGCAAATTTCTTGAGAATTTGTAAAGGAATCCTAGGTACTTTTGAAGATTTTGTAGGTTGGTAGGATTGAGTCTTAATTATGTCTAAGAACCTCCAAAGTTGTGTCTACCTCCTTGATGCAGATATGACACTAGCAGGCATTATTTTTAATATAACATTCACAGCTTTTAAAAAGATTCACAAATGTAATTAATGCACAGAGGGAGAAGGGAAAGGACATGTTAGTATTAAACACAAACTCTGCGTAAGACACACTGTTAGGTATCTTAGATATGTTATCTTATTTAATTCTTTCATTAATACGGTGAGATAGTTGATTCCCATATCCAATCCTGAATTAAAGAACTGAACCTGAGAGAAGTGATATGCCCAGCAATGCACAGCTAGTAAAAGTGGTAGCACTGCCATTCAAATCTGGGTCTCTAACTTCGTGCTGTTTCTAATACCAGCATTTCTAATACCTGAAAACAAGAAATAAATATGGGGGATAAAGAAAGAAAGAAGTGGGACAAGGAGTAAGGAAAGAAAAGAATTAAAGGAGAAATTTTCCTTAAATAACTAGGTAGAGTTAGAAATGAGAAAAAGAATTACAATACATGCTTCTGAGTTAAAAAAATGTTATCTGAAATAAAATGAGCTAATATGTCTATAGCAGAGAACAGGGTCAAAGAAAAAAGATGGAATGAATATTATTTTTAAGAGTTGCTTATATGTTACCTATTTCAGTTCCTTACTCATATAGAGAGGTTCAGCTAAAAATGCTAATTAATTATTAAGTAGTCACCTTGGGAGGACATATAGCTATCTATGTACGTAAATGATGCCATCATTGCACAAGAATTTCATACATCTTAAAAACTGACTTCAAAGTAAGTTTATGAGTAAGAAAATAAGTCTCACTATTTGATATCTACACCTGTTTCTGACTGAACATCACATAGCCAACTCCATCAACTAATTCACTCATCTAATAAAAGGAGCCAAACTCATATATATCTACTAATAGCCTCTTTACTGTATACCTATATATATATATTTTTTTAAATTCCAGTTTTACCTTTTTTAATAGTTTTATAATGAACTGCTGAACTTCTTTTTGAAACCTCATCTTTGTTAAAAAAAAAAACTTGGAAAATTCATAATAAATAACATTATAAAACCAAGTGCAGCTGGTATGAAAACTATCAATCATGACTTGATTACAGAAAAGATTTTTGCCAAAAAAATGACCTAACTGTTGCATATGTTTTCCCAATATTCTTTATCTGTGGCCATAAGTAGTCAAGGAGTATTTTGATTAATACTAAAGGCTCAGGAGACATTCTCACTATGAAAAAAGTAACAATTAGCTTCTAGAAGTTAACCAACAATTCAATATATAAAAATATTTTATTTAAATGCGTAATACAAGAAAAAATTATTTAATAAAAAGCTAAAGAGGGCCTGGCTAGATGGCTTAGAGGAGAAAGTATCTCCCTGGTACACTGAGGTCACAATTCAATCCCTGGTCAGGGAACATACAAGAAACAATCAACAAGTACACAACTAAGTAAAACAACTAAATGGAATGAGTTGATGCTTCTCTCTTCCCCACCCCACTCTCGCCCTCCCTTCAATCAATGGGGAAAAAAAGATAAATAGGCTAGAATACAAAAAAAGTGGGCATATTAGACAGGTTTGGAAACCTTAGTAACAAAATCTGGGGCTTGACAGGCAAAAAGAAGTCTTGCGGAAGTTGCCAGAATGTGACTGGTTAAAGGGGAAGTGATATAAGCAGTAGTCTCTTTCCCTAGTCTACACCAACTCAAAATGTATTCCATTCTATAGATATGGAGGTCTAGGTTGGACCTAAAACTCTGGGATATGTGTGTGTATGTGTATACCTTGAACCCATGTAATAAATACAAATACCTAGTTGTGGAGTTAGAAACAATAAACCTTAGATATAACCCCTAGAATGTTAACATTTTAAAGTTATAATGTTGAGAGTTGGGTAGAAGAAGTGAAAGTGCAACTAAGAATCAGGCACCAGAAAAGTAGGAAAAAACTTGGTAGAGAATAATCATGGAAGCAGAGTCCAGAGTTTTTAAATAAGGTGGGAGTAGTCAAACACATTAGAGCAGTGGTCCCCAACCCCCGGGCCACGGACCAGAACCGGTCCATGGGCCATTTGGTACTGGTCCGCAGAGAAAAAATAAGTAACTTACATTATTTCTGTTTTATTTATATTTAAGTCTGAATGATATTTTATTTTTAAAAAATGACCAGATTCCCTCTGTTACATCCGTCTAAGACTCACTCTTGATGCTTGTCTCGGTCACGTGATACATTTATCCGTCCCACCCTCAAGGCCGGTCCATGAAAATATTTCTGACATTAAACTAGACCATGGCCCAAAAAAGGTTGGGGACCACTGCATTAAAGATTACAATAGATGCTGGATTTAATGTAGATAAAAAAAAAATTAAAGCAGTAATATAAATAATATTTCAAGAGATCTGACTATGGACCCTGGCCAGTTAGCTCAGTCAGTTAAGAGTATCTTCCCAAAAAGACAAGGTTACTGGTTCAATCCCCAATCAGGGCACACACGGGAAGCAACTAATAATGAATGCACACCTGAGCAACAAATGAATGCTTCCTTTCCCCTCCTCTGTCTCTAAAACAAAAAAAAAGAAAAAACTTAAGCCCTAATGGGATAGCTCAGTCAGTTGGAGCGTCATCCAGGAGCGTGGAAGTTGCCAGTTCAATTCCCTAATCTCTCTCCCTGCCAAGAGTTTTTAAATAAGGTGGGAGTAGTCAAACACATTAGAGCAGTGGTCCCCAACCCCCAGGGCCACGGACCGGTACCGGTCCATGGGCCATTTGGTACAGTCCGCAGAGAAAAAATAAGTAACTTACATTATTTCCGTTTTATTTATATTTAAGTCTGAACGATGTTTTATTTTTAAAAAATGACCAGATTCCCTCTGTTACATCCGTCTAAGACTCACTCTAATCTCTCTCCCTGCCAAGAAAGAAAGAGAGAGAGAGAGAGAGAGAGATCTGACTATGAAATAAAGAAGACAGAATCATAGCTGCACTAACATTCATTACCTCCCTTAATTCTCCAAATTACTATTATCTTTATTTTACAGATGAGGAAACTGAGGTTTGGAGAGGTAAAATAACAAAATGAGCCCAGTTTTCTCATATCGTTTTTATGATCCATAAAAGTTTTCTAGCTCTAAGAAAAAATGAAAAAAATATACCTCTGTTTCTGTTCCACAGTCATAATAAATTTAGCATTTTTCACAAGAACAGAAGCAGCCTGTTGCACACCTTTCCTTGTTGCACAAAACTAAAAATGAATGAATAATTTTAGTATTAATCATATTAAAAGCTGAGCATTACACTAAAAAATAAGCAACCAACAATCCATACCACAAGTGTAGGTTTCTGGTCAGAGTACGTTTGTATAACACTGGCAATTTTGTAGTTGAGGGTTAAATCAAACTTAAATTCTGTTTGGTTACTACCGCAGGGAAATCCAAGGACCACTTTCCGAAGTTTCACTGGTCTATGTCTCTCATCCATTTTCAGACATACAGCAGGTCTTTCACCACTTGAAAGCCATTCTGCAATCTTTAAACAACAGAAATATATACATTGAATATTTTTCTAATGAAGCTTTAAGGCTAAAAGTAATATAATTATAGATCACTTTAAAGTCAAAGTATAAAAATGTTTATCAAAGTCTTCTTCAGTATTACATATTTCATTTACACTATTCTATTGACATATTGGTAAGTATTACCAACAGCAGTATTTCAAGATTATACTCACTTTTCACTATGGTAAGCTTCCAATTAATTATTATTATTTTGTTTTATTTTCCTTCTTAAGATTCCAAAGTAAAATTAAATTGACATTGACAGAGAAATTGAATTTCTCACCATCACTGTAACTTCTTCACTTTTTCAAAACTATGTCTAGATATGGTTGACACATTTGTGTTATCCTAAGTACTAGCTGAAAAGCAGCAAGTAATGGTTGGCTTAGATAGGTAAGGGTTGACAAGTTTTAAACAAAGAGCAAGTAAATACCTGATGGCAGTGCCAAAAGCACATGTCAGACTCAGTGCCGGTGTCACTACTTGGAACTATGGAAAGCAATCCTTACCTTGATAAAAACCTGCATAGTAATCAGGCTTCATGCCCTGCTATGAACTGGACCACTGCTTTGACTGGAAGATGGATAATGAGTTTCTAGTTGTATAGGAAGGAATTATTAAAACATTTTCAAGTTTATTTTTTTAAGAATGAGATCACACAAGAATTTAAAGTTTGAGATTGGCAGGAAGTCAATGATGAAGACCTTAATTAGGGAAAAATTAAGAGAACTTGTAGAAAGAGAGAAATAGCTTTCAAAGAAGTAATGATTATCACAACAAAGAAGAGAATTTCAGAAATAACAGGATATTGGGAGCGTGTAAGATCTTGCTCCCTGGCATATGTCATCAGTTTGCCTCAAATAAATTCTTATAAAATTTTTCTTTAAAAATTACAGGATAAATAAAAATGATAAGATATTGATATTTAATAACCGCTTATAGATCAGTAAGAAAAATTTAGTATCCTAATGTGAAAAAAGGTTAAAGGACATAACTGGTAAGTTGTAAAAGAAAGTAGTAGAGAATGCATTAAAAATATTTACTACAGTAGAATTCAAAGCAACAGAAAATTTTCAAATAAAGTATTATTTTAAAGAAGACATGTGACTATTTAAAAGTAGTAATAACAACAATAATTTAATTATTATACTATCCAATATTAGAATAAAGGAAAATGGCTAAAGGTAGAACTGTAAATGAACACACCATTTATTGAAAGCACTAGGCCCTGGCTGGTGGCTTAGTGGACAGAGAATTGGCCCAGTGTATGGATATTCCATGTTTGACTACTAGTCAGGGCACACAAGAGAAGTGACCATCTGCTTCTCCCTCCTCTCTCTTCCCTTCCCAAAACCAGTGGCTCAATTTTGAGTGTGGCCTGGAATAGTTCGGTTAGTCTGAGCACTTAAGCCACAGGTGCTAAAAATAGCTCAGTATTCGACAGTACTCGAGCATCCATATCAAACAGGGTTGCCAAGTAGATTCTGGTCAGGGTACATGCAGGAGTCTGCCTCATTACCTCCCCTCTTCTCACCTATAAAAATATATATATTATACATATGTATTGAAAGCACCAGGTCCTTAGAATTTTGTATACCTTTTGACTCAGTTATTCTACTTTAGAAGTTCATCCTAAGGAAATAATCATAATGTTTTCAAAGATATATTAATTTCAACATTTATAATAGTAAATAATAATAAAAAAGTAAAAAAAAATAAAAATAATCTTTCAACATTAAGATGATATAAATAAGTTATAAAAACCACAAAAATTTCATTAAAGAATATATTTAATGACATTTGTAGGTTTCATGCAAGTCAAAGGAGTATGCACATATGATTTCATCTATACATCTGCAATGACAAACATTGGATTTTTTTTGTTTATATATACTTTAAAATTTTCTCTTATTATTCTTGAATATAAAAACAAGTTGTCATTTTAAAAACAAAAATGATCAATTGTGCCAAATTAAGAGAAAAGCAAAATTGTCCATTGGTGTAGACAACATAGAAACTCTTTGTAAAAACAATTTCTAAGAAGTAGCAGAAGGAAGAGATTCCAAGATAGTGACAGAGTAGGCAGACATTCCAACTACCACCTCCCAGGACCAAACTGGATTACAACTTAATTTAAGAACCATCATCTTGAGCCTGACCAGGCGGTGACACAGTGGATGCAGCATTGGACTGGGATATAGAGGACCCAGGTTCGAAACCCTGACTCTTTGAGTGTGGGCTCACCTAGTTTGAGCAATGCTCACCAGCTTGAGCCCAAGGTCACTGGCTTGAGCAAGAGGTCACTCAGTCTGCTATGGCCCCCTGGTCAAGGCACATATGAGAAAGCAATCAATGAACAACCAAGGTGCTGCAACCAAAAATTGATGCTTCTCATCTCTCCCTTCCTGTCTGTCTGTCCCTATCTGTCCCTCTCTCTATCTCCCTCTGTCTCAGTCCTCCCCAAAAAGAAGAACAATCATCTCGAAAAACCAATTTGGGACTAAAGGAAGAGGAGTCTATAACCGAGGATCACAGAAGAAGCAATATCTAGACTTGTAGGAAGGGCAGAGATGCGGAAAGCGCTGCTCTGCTCCAAGGAGCAACAGGCGGCTGAGGGTCCCCCCAGGGACTCGTGGGGACCATCGCCCTAAGAGGTGTGGGTGCTCAGCCCTAGGCCCAGAGCCCGAGGCCCAGAGCCCCAGCCTAGAGCCCCAGAGCCTAGAATTGGCACCCAGACAGCATTTGGCAGTGAAAAGAGCAGGGTTTTTCTCTGCAAGAAAGAAATGGAGCTCTTAGAGACGCAGGCTCTGTCTTAAAGGGTCCGCACAGAAAATCTCATTCACAGCCACTTATCTGGGGTTCCAGTGGAGGGAGAGCTGAGAAGACTGGAGTTGTATGAGGTGAGTGTAAAGTTGGAGGCCCAGGGAGAGACACTGTAGGGAACAGCCACCAGAGCCCCTGTGCTGAGTCATTCTCCAAAACTGCAGTCGCCATCTTTCTTGGGTGAAGCATCCCCTTTGTGTGGCATCAGCCTGAGGCAAAGCAACTGCTCCGCCCTCAGAGTCTCTCCTGCTCCAGTCAGGGTGAAGGGTTATTCTGACAGGCCAGGAAGCAGAGGGCACATCTGTGACTCAACTGTCTGGTGTTGAGGCCAGAAATAACCCCCACCCTATGCTACTGAATCTAAGACTGGTGCTTCCTTCCACCTCACGGGAGACTCAGGTGACTCTGTCCGGAGGGCGGGCAGATCATACCTCAGAGTCTCAAAGGCCATAGCCTACTGAGGTCTGTCAAAAAAGTCTGGACAGATTGACACCTGGGGCCAAGGGGCGGAGCCACACTCACCACACATTCTAATCCCTGAATTGCTGCAGGCTCTAGACTCTAGCAGAGGGTTTTTTCAGTGGCTGAGCCCAACAAGCAGCCAGCAGACAGAGGCTGCAGGAGGTGGGACTCGGAAACTTGGACGTTTGAACAAACCCTCCTACAGGCCCAGTGTGGGTAAAAGCCAGTCTAGGAGTGCAGCTTGCTATTTCCATGTACAACTGGGGCCCAGCAAAGGCAGCCACAAATTCTAGATTGCTTGTAGCTCCAAGAAGGTTGCTGAGAGCCAGTCACAGGCAGTGTTTCCCACTGGTCTGTGCCAGGTTCCTGCCAGGGAAGCCCAGGGCTGACACATCCAGCTGCGGAGAGCATTGGTTCAGGACCTAACAACCCTTGCTAGACTGGTATCCTAAGAAAGGGCTCTCACACCTGGCCCAGCTGAGGTGAGTTCTGCTCTTTGTGATCAGCACCAGCACAGCAGTCAGCGGTTTATGTGCACTGGATAGTGGGGAGCTTCACAGTCAGCTGGCCTGCATGCTGGATATCCTATCCTGCTGGGCTAGACTCCAAAGGAGGAAAGGAGAGAGGGTTGGAGCATGGACATTCAAAGTCTGGGTCCCTGTGAGCCTATTGTTGGATCTGGTCAAGGGGCTTAGCCACTTTCTGGGGGCACAGTCAGCCCCAGGAGAGGACTCTCTCAGTCTTCCTCCCTGAGATCAGGGTCTCACCAGCAGTAAAAACTTCTGCAGAGAAAACTGTCAGCCACACTCAATCTGAACCTGCTACTCACCTTGTTAGGAAGAAATAAAAATTGAGTATCCAGCAGTGGCTGAGGCATTAGGCTCTGAAGTAGGGGCCACAATCTCTGTACTGAGCTTCAGGGGTCCAAGAGACCCCTGAAGTAGAGGGTCCCACTAACATGTATTCCCAACCTCAGCTGCCCTAAACCAACATGCCTGCAACCTGTAGAGGGGTTGGTTGGGTGAGGCCAGTCTGGGTCCACACTACAGTCTTTCTACAGAAGACTTTGGGAAGACTAGGCAGCTGCAAGAGAAGGAAGAGCAGTTGAAAAGTAGAGGCAAATCTAATAGAGATTGAGGCTTTTATGGAGCAGCTGCCATCTCTAAGCAGGAAGAAGCTGATCCTTTTACACAGGTTGGCCCCTCCCACAGTACCCAGGCACAGAAAACGCAGGCACAGACAGCAAAAAGAGCAGTAGCTGCAGACAGGTAGCCCACAGCGGGTTACAAACAACAGCTGACACCAACCCAAGAAGATCCAGAACCAACACAATTGGTAGCTGGTGGAAGACAGCACCAATTCCAGACTTAGCTAGCTACATAAGCAGCATGCCCAAAGAAGGATTCTGTAAACAGACAAAATGAGTAGACAAAAAAATGTGACCCAAATGAATCAACAAGAGAAGTACACAGAAAAAGAACTCCCAGAAATAGAAGTAACCAAACTACCAGATGCAGAGTTTAATATAATGATTTTTAGGATGCTCCACATGGATGTTAAAACAACAATGGATGGGTATAATAAACACCTAAAAAGAGATAGAAAACATAAAAAAACATTGAAATCATAGAAAAGAATCAGTCAGAAATGACAATATCAGAAATGAAAACTGCACTAGAAAGAATCAACAGCAGGCTAGATGAAGCAGAGGATCGAATCAGCAATTTAGAAGACAAGATAAACATTAAGCACAGAAGTAAAGCAGCAAAATGAAAAGAGGCCCAAAACATGAAGAAGAAGAGAATGAACAAGGGATAGAGAACCTGTTTGAAGAAATCATAGCTGAAAATTTCTCTAAATTGATGAAGGAAAAAGTCACACAAGTTCAAGAAGCACAGAGAGTCCCATTAAAGAGGAAACCAAGGAGGCTTCCCCAAGACACATCATAATTAAAATGCCAAAGTTAAGAGACAAAGAAAGAATACAAAATAACTGCAAGAGCAAAGCAGTTAATTACCTACAGGAGCCTCCATAAGGATGAAATCTGACTTGTTAACAGAAACACTTGAGACCAGAAGGGATTGGCAAGAAATATTCAAAGTGATGCAAAACAAGACATGCAACCAAGATTACTTTATCCAGCAAGGCTATCATTTAAAATTGAAGGAGAAATAAAATTTCCCAGGCAAAAAAAAGATGCAAGGAATTCATTACAACCAAACCAGTACTGCAAGAAATGTCAAGGGGCCTGCTGTAAAAAGAGTAAAAAAAAAAAAAAAGATATAGAGAAAAAGAGGAATGTAGATTTAAAATATAAAATGGCAATAAATAAGTACATGTCAATAATAACCTTATATGTAAATGGATTAAATGCTCCAATCAAAAGACATAGGGTAGTTGCATGGATTAGAAAATAGTACCTATACATAATGCTCTCTACAAGAGACCTACCTCAAAATAAAAGATACATGTAGACTGAAAGTGAAGGGATAAAAAAAAGTATTTCATGCAAATGGAAATGAAACAAAAGCTGGGGTAGCAATACTTGTATCTGACAAAATAGCCTTTAAAACAAAGGTTATAGTAAGGGATAAAAAGGTCACTACATAATGATAAAGGGAACAATCCAACAGGGGGATATAACCATTGTAAATATTTATGCACATAATATAGGAGGCACCTAAATATATAAAGCAGATTTTGATTGACATGAAGTGCAAGATCAACAGCAATACTATAATAGTAGGGGATTTTAATATCCCACTAACATCAATGGATAGATCCTCCAGACTGAAAATTAACAAAGAAACAGCAGCCACAAATGACACATTAGATCAACGGGATTTAATTGACATATTCAGAACCTTTCATGCCAAAGCAGCAGAATATACATTGCTCACGGTACATTCTCTAGGATAGACCACATGTTAGGACACAAAACAAGTCTCAATAAATTTAAGAAGACTGAAATCATATCAAGCATCTTCTCTGATCATAAAGTCATGAAACTAGAAATCAACTACAATAAAAATAGTGGAGGCTGAATAGTATGTTATTAAATAACAAATGGGTTAACAACGAGATCAAAGAAGAAATAAAAAATTTCCTTGAAACAACAGAAAATGAACATACAACAACTCAAAATTTATGGGATACAGCAAAAGCAGTCCTGAGAAATAAGTTCGTAGCATTACAGGCATATCTTAAGAAACAAGAAAATTCATACAGTTCTTAGTTTTTTCTGATTTACTTATTTCACTCAGTATAATGTTATCAAGGTCCAACCATGTTGTCATAAATGATCCTATGTCATCATTTCTTATGGCTGAGTAGTATTCCATAGTATACTATGGAATATACATAGTATATTTATACATATACAATTATTTATTGAAGGGCTTTTTGGTTGTTTCCATGTCTTGGCCACTGTGAACAATGTGGCAATGCACATGGGGCTGCATGTATCTTTATGTACCAATGTTTTTGAAATTTGGGAGTATAAACCAAGTTGAGGGATTGCTGGGTCATATGGTAGTTCTATTCTTAATTTTTTGAGGAACCACCATATTTTCTTCCATAATGGTGGTACTACTTTACATTATCACCAACAGTGAGTGAGGGTTCCCTTTTCTCCACAGCCTCTCTAACACTTGTTGTTACTTGTCTTGTTGATAATAGCTAATCTAACAGTTGTGAGGTGGTATCTCATTGTAGTTTTGATTTGAATTTCTCTAATAGCTAGTGAAGAAGAGCATCTTTTCATGTATCTTTTGGCCATTTGTATTTCTTCCTGGGAGAAGTATATGATTCCATACATAGGTGGGACACAAAATTGAGACACGAATAGACATGAATAAGAGTGCAGTGGTTACCAAGGGGAGGGAAAAGGAGGAGAGGGAAGGGGTGGGGGACAGGAGGGGTATAAAGAAAACCAAATAAAAGGTCACAAAAGACTATTTGACCTTGGGTGATGAGTATACAACATAATCAAATGTCAAAATGATCTGGAGATGTTTTCTCCAAATCTATGTACTCTAATTGATCGATGTCAACTTGTTAAAGTTGTATAAATAAATTTTTTTTAAAAGAATCAAGAAAAAATTCAAATAAACAACTTAACCCTGCATCTAAAAGAACTTGAAAAAGAACAACAAATAAAGCCCAGAGGAAGTAGAAGAAAGGAAATAATAAAGATTAGAGCAGAAATAACTTACATAGAGGCTAAAATAAATAAATAAATAAAAGATCAATGAAACCAAGAGCTGGTTTTTTGAAAATGTAAACAAGATTGATGAATCTTTAACCAGACTCAACAAGAAAAAAAGACAGATAACTCAAATGAATAAAATTAGAAATGAAAGTGGAGAAGTAACAACTGACACAGCAGAAATATAAAGAATTGTAAAAAAAAATACTACGAAGATCTATATGCCATAAAATTGGACAACCTAGGTGAAATAGATAAATTCCTAGAAACATACAATCTTCCAAACTCAATTTTGGAAGAATCAGAAAACCTAAACAGCCCGATTACAACAAATGAAATTGAAACACATCAAAAAACTCCCAGAAAACAAAAGTCCTGGACCAGACGGCTTTACAGGCAAATTTTACCAAACATTCAAAGAAGAACTAATACCTATCCTTCTCAAGCTATTTCAAAAAATTCAAAAGGAGGGAAGATTTCCAAACTCCTTTTTGTGAGGCAAGCATTATCCTCATTCCCAAACCAGGTAAAGACACTACAAAGAAAGAAAATTATAGGCCAGTATCCCTGATGAACTTAGATGCTAAAATTCTGAACAAAAATATTAGCAAACTGGATCCAGCAATACATTAAAAAAAATCATACATCATGACCAAGCAGTATTTACACTGGGGAGGCAAGGCTGATACAATATATGCAAATCATTCAATGTGATTCATCACATAAACAAAAGGATAAAAATCACATAATTATCTCAATAGATACAGAAAAAGCATTTGATAAAATCCAGCATCCATTTATGATCAAAACTCTCAGCAAAGTGGGAATACAAGAAACATACCTCAACAAAATAAAGGCCATCTATGATAAACCAATACCCAATATCATATTTAATAGGCAAAAATTTAAAGCAATCCCTTTAAGACCATAAACAAGGCAGGAGTACCCCCTTTCACCACTCTTATTCAACATAGTCTGGAAGTCCTAGCCACAGCAATCAGACAAGAAAAATAAATAAAAGGCATTCAAGTTGGAAAAGAAGTAAAACTATCATTATTTGCTGATGATATGATATTGTACATAGAAAACCCTAAAGTTGCAGTCAAAAAACTACTGGGCCTGATAAATGAATTCAGCAAGGTGGCAGGATATAAAAATCAATATTCAAAAATCAGTGGCTTTTTTTATGCACCACAATAAACAGTCTAAAAGAGAAATTAAGAAAACAATCCCCTTCACTATTGCAACAACAACAAAAAAAGAGTACCTAGAAGTAAATTATTTAACCAAGGAGGTAAAAGACTTGTACTTGGAAAATTATAAAACATTGATAAAAGAAATCAAGGAAGACACAAACAAGTGGAAGCATATACCATGTTCATGGATAGGAAGAATAAATATCATTAAAATGTCTATATTATCCAAAGCAATCTATAAATTCAATGCAATTCCTATTAAAATACCAACAGTATACTTCAAAGATATAGAACAAATATTTCAAAAATTTATACAGAAAAAAAGAACACGAATAGCCTTAGCAATCTTGAAAATGAAGAATAAAGTGAAAGATATACACTTCCTGATATCAAGTTATACTAAAAGGTCATTGTAATCAAAACAGCATGGTACTGGCATAAAAAGAGGCATACATATCAATAGAACAGAAAAGAGAATCCAGAAATAAACCCATGCCTTTATGGTCAATTAATATTTGACAAAGGAGATAAGAGCATACAATGGAGTAAAGACAGTCTCTTTAATAAAAATGGTGCTGGGAAAATTGGACAGGTACATGCAAAAAAATGAAACTAGACCACCAACTTACACCATTCACAAAAATAAACTCAAAATAAATAAAAGACTGAAATGTAAGTCGCAAAATCATAAACATCTTGGAAGAAAACATAGGTAAACTCTCTAATATCTCTTGTAGCAATATATTTGCTGATATATCTCCACGGGCAAATGAAATAAAAGGACAAAATAAAAAAATGGGACTATATCAAACTAAAAAGCTTTTGCACAGCAAAAGACACCATTAACAAAATAAAAAGACAACCCACACAATGGGAGAACATATTCGCCAATACATCTGATAAGGGGTTAATAACCAAAATTTATAAAGAACTTCTAAAACTCAACACCAGGAAGATAAACAATCTAATTAAAAAATGGGCAAAAGAATAGAACAGACACTTCTCCAAAGAGGACATACAGCTAGCCAATAGGCATATGAAAAGATGTTCAACATCACTAATCATCAGAGAAATGCAAATTAAAACCACAATGAAATATCACCTCAAACCTGTCATAATGGTGCTCATTAACAAAATAACGCACAATAAGTGCTGGCAAGGATGTGGAGAAAAGGGTATACTCCTGCACTGCTGGTGGGAATGTAGACTTGTGCAGCCACTGTGGAAAACAGAATGGCATTTCCTCAAAAAATTAAATTGAACTGCCTTTTGACCCAGCTATTCCACTATTAGGAATATATCCAAAGAATATCATATCGCTGATTCAAAAGAAGATATGCATGCACCCCCATGTTTACTGCAGCATTATTTACAATAGCCAAGATCTGAAAACAGCCCAAGTGTCCATCAATGGATGAGTGGATCAAAAAGCTGTGGTATATATACACAATGGAATACTACGCGGCCATGAAAAAGAAAGAAACTTACCTTTTGCAATGGCATGGATGGATCTGGAGATTATTATGCTAAGAGCAATAAGCCAGGCAGAGAAAGACAAATATCATATGATCTCACTTATATGTGGAATCTAAGGATAAAAGTGACTGAGGAACGAAATAGAGGCAGAGGCAGAGGCAGGGTCACAGGGAGCAGAGCGACAGCTGTCAGAGGGAAGGGGGATAAGGAGATGGGATCAGAGAAGGTGAAGGGATTAGTGAAATTAAATATACATAACACATAGATACAGATAACAGGACAGTAAATCCCAGGGGGAAAGAGTTAGGAGGAGGGGGGCAAAAAAGGTGTAAATAGGTGCAACAAAGAATTGATGTTTCTCATCTCTCTCCCTTCCTGTCTGTCCCTCTCTGACTCTGTCTCTGCCAAAAAAAAAGTGTAAATAGGGATACGGGGGTGGGGAGTGAGGGTGTTATATTCAGTGGGATACTCGCATCTATGTTAACACAATAAATTAAAATTAATAAAAAAAGTAGCAGGAGGAAAAAGTCACATTATAGAGGACTGAGAAGTAAATAGTAGTGGGAAAGCAGAGTGAGACTGTGTACTGTTTTACAAGTTTGCAAAAAAAAAAACTGAAGAAAAAAATTAAGACATATACACATTAGAGTAGTATAAAACTATTTATAATTAATGTTCATGTCTGTACTCCACTAACCATGAGATTATCCTCAAGAACAGGGTCTGTATGTTTCCCCTTTTACATCTATCATTAGTGCTTATCACAATGCTAGACACACAGAATTGGGGGAGGTAGATGGTAATCACTTAACAAATTATTTTTATTTTCTACCATACTTTGCTATACAACTAGAGTCAGCTAGTTACAACAACTATAACATATTATAGTCAAATTATTACAAGGTATCTGAAACCCATGAAACTAAGAATTTTAGATACCAGTAAATAGTAGACTTGCACCAAAAATATTTTCTAAAAAATAATCAAGCAAATTTTATGGCCTTAATATACTGTCTTCCCTATGAAATATAGCCATTACTTTCTACAACACCCTTTCTTATTAAATGGTTAGGTGATTTATAAAACAAACAAAACCTCTCACTTTTCTCTAAGACTAAAGTGGCTAAATAATTCAGGTTTTTATTTGTTGATTTTAGAGGAAAGAAGAAAGGAGAGGGATGAGGTAGGGAATGGAGAAGGGAAAAAGGAAGAGAGAAAGAGAGAAATTGATTTGTTTTCCACTCATTCATTCATTCACCAGTTTATTTCTGTATTTTCCCTGACCAGGGAATCAAACCCACAACCTTAGCATATTGGGATGATGTTCCAACCAATTCAGCTACCGGGCAGGGCCAAATACTTCACTAATCATAAAAAATTAAATAGACTAAAATTCTAACTTACATCCTCAGCATTTGGAATTGTTGCAGACACAGCTACAAATCTCATTGGAATAATAGTGCTGGTATTTTTTAAAGTATGAGATAAAGACTGCACAGTTTTCATTCTGCTGACTACAACCTCAAGAGTTGGTCCACGAGCTTCATCTTTTACAACATGTACCTAAAGAAACAAACCAAGAAAAAAAAATTGTTAGCTATAAGAATAAATATTGGCCTACGGTGGCACAATGGATAAAGTGTCAACCTGCAATGCTTAGGTCACCTGTTAGAAACCCTGGGCTTGCCTGGTAAAGGCACATGTAATAAGCAATCAATGAACAATTAAAGTGAAGCACTATGAGCTGATACTTCTCACTCTATCTCTCTCCCTCTCCTCTCTCTGTCAAATCAATATATAAAATCTTTAAATAAAAAAGTTTTGTAAATAATATATCTAATCAATTAAAATGTGCAAGAATATTAACACACTTCCATGAGAAAATAGCAGTTCCCAATTGAAGGGATAATACAAACATAGTTTGGCTGAAATATCTTGCTTCTTTCTATCCATTCTACAAATCTTTTTTATGTTTATTTCCAAAAGTGAATAATGTGTTTGCTACCTCATCAATGAGAAACAGTCGAACCAGTTGGACCAAAGAGTTGTCTCTCCATTTCCTAGTCATACTATCCCATTTCTCCTAGAGAAAAAATGTAAATGATTTAATATAAGGGATTATAATAAATATCGTTAAGAAATCAATAAAAGTTTTAACCTGACATGTTACAAATAATAGGCAATGTTTTAGGTAACATCTTAAAAGTCTTGTGAAAAAATTTTTAAAAAATGTTTAAGGATTTTGACAGTTTTACAAGTGTTTAAAAAATTGAATCCCCATTTATTTTGAAGTTTACCAAAAAAATACTCAAAATTATACTAAGTACCTCTTTTAAACTTAATCAAGATCCTCCTTCTGCAATGTATAATATTTGAGTAGAAGAATACAAGCAGCAAGTACAATTACAAATTATCTATAATAACAAAATGCCTATTCATATCTCTTGCCTCCTTTTCATATTTGGTTGTCTTTTGCTTGTTAATTTAAGTATTCTTTATATATCCTGAAAACTATCTTTATTATTTTACATTGCAAATATATTTTTCTACTTTGTGTTTTCTTTTAACCTTTTTTATTTGTAAAGAGAAATAGATATTTTCTAATAAACCAAGGTAATAATAAAGTATAAATAACACCTACTGGAGTTGTCATAATAATATGGGCATGCTGAATCTCAAATAGGTCATCCATTAGTGTATCTCCAGTCAGTTCCTTACAATTCAATCCTATTGGTCCAAATTTTCTTTTCCAGTCATCAAAACGCTGACTACATAGGGCTTTTATTGGTGCCACTATAACAAAATAAGATATTTTCAATGTCAGTGAAATTTTATAATTATTTTCACAAAAACATTGGTTAATAAATTTACAATAAAAATACATATCTAGGTGCTGTCTAATATTTATAAATGAAAAGTTAACAACAGAAGAATATTATTTAGAGTTATAAAGGTCATCATCAAACAGAACTAAAAACAGAAATGAAGATTGCTCAGAGAATCATAACTAAGAGTGAAGACGGTTAGGGCAAGAGATGATTATTTTTCATCAAATCCCTTTTGTGATAATTGCTTTTTTAACCATGTGTATAAATTACTTTGAAAAGAAAATTGAAAATATGTATATACCTAAGAAAGGAGAGTTCATATGGAAAATTTGAGAATTACAAACTTTGATTTTATTTGTTTATCTTGCCTTTAAAAATAGACATGTAAAGGTCAAATTCTAAGTTCAAATATTACTTTTTATATATAACTCTGAGAAAATGTGTTTTGAATTTAAGTAGCAGACAAGACCTAATGTGGTATGTCTTTATGAAATAAGTATGGAACACCAAATAATAGTAAGTCCTAGAGGTTGAACTTGAACTTATTTCTTACTTAGCCTCAATGACTTTTCATTATTGTAATTATCACTCTTAAAATATATAAATATTGAGGGGTGGCAAGATGGCGATGGAGTGGGCAGACATTCCAACTTCCACCTCCTAGAACCAAAGTGAATTACAACTTAATTTTAAGAACAATCATCTGGAGAAGACAAGATGGCGCTGGAGTAGGCGGACATACCAACTCCCACCTCCCAGAACCAAAGTGGATTACAAACTAATTTTAAGAACTATCACCTGGAAAAACCAACTTTGGACTAAACTAAGAGGACTCTCCAACCAAGGAACACTGAAGAAGCCACACCGAGACTGGTAGGAAAAGCAGAAATGCGGAGAGGGCTACCCAGCTCCCCGGAGCGAATGGCAGCTGGGAGAGACTCGTGTGGAGGGAAGTGAGTTTAGCAGAGAGGGGAGGGTCCTGAGCCCCAGGAACAAAGCCCCAACCTGCAGCCCCAGTCCCAGAAGAGGCGTAAAGACAGTATTTAGCTGGAAACAAGTCAGGATACTGTTTGTGAGAAAGAGTCTGATTTCTCAGACCGAGAATTTTTCTTAAAGGGACCACACAGAAAACCTCTCTCACAACCACTCAACCGGGGATCCGGGGGACAGGGAGAGAGGAGAATACCAGAGTAGCAGGAAGAGAGTGTAATCTATGAGGCACAGGGAGAAACATTTTGAAAGACAGCCACCCTAATCCCTGGAACGAGTCACTCCCCAAATCTGAAGTGAATATTTCCCCTGGAAACAGCAATACAAACAAAGGGAAGGAGGACACCAGCCAACAAGCTCTCCTGCGGCACTCAGAGCAGAGTCGCTTAGAAGGAGGGAGCTTTCAGGGCTACAGTAACCTTGTGGAACTGAGGCTTGTGGCCTGACTTGAGAGCTGGCTCCTCCCACGGGGGTGGATCCAAAAGCCCAGAACAGGCAGAGTTCCGCTACTGAGCTGAGCATGGGCACGAAGTCCTGCCCAGCCGGTAGAGCCAAGGCTAGCAGAAGTTCCACGAGTGGGCTCCCCCAGCAAGGGCGGGGCGAAAGCCCAGAAACAGGCAGAGATCCGCAGCTGAGAAAAGGTGCTCGCCACTGCCCTCAGGGCTGAGCATAACGCCACCAACAGGGGGCGGGGCAAAGGCCAAGGCCACCAAGGCTTGTGCACCTGAGCATGTGATCACAGCCACTCCCATGAAGGAGAGGTGGAAACCACAGCAACAACCCCATTGGGCAGGCACCAGCAACACCCAATCCCAAAAGCCCTAGACAACAACACAAAAGGGGGTGGCGGGCCTTCAGACAGACCATACCTAAGGAACAGAGGCCATACCCAGTGGACTCCAGTGGCCAAAACCTTGCTTTACACAGAGAAAATGCGAAGGCAGAGAAATGAAACACAAATGAACCAAGAGAAATCTCCAGAAAAGGACCTAAATGAATCAGATATAACCAAATTACCAGATGCAGAGTTTAAAATAACAATTGTTAGGATGCTCAAAGATATTAGAACAACAATAGATGGACATTACGAAAACCTAAATAAAGAGATAGCAAATAGGCCCTGGCCGGTTGGCTCAGTGGTAGAGCGTGGCCTGGTGTGCGGGGGACCCGGGTTCGATTCCCGGCCAGGGCACATAGGAGAAGCGCCCATTTGCTTCTCCACCCCCCTCCTTCCTCTCTGTCTCTCTCTTCCCCTCCTGCAGCCAAGGCTCCATTGGAGCAAAGATGGCCCAGGCGCTGGGGATGGCTCCTTGGCCTCTGCCCCAGGTGCTAGAGTGGCTCTGGTCGCGGCAGAGCGACGCCCCAAAGGGGCAGAGCATCGCCCCCTGGTGGGCAGAGCATCGCCCCTGGTGGGAGTGCCGGGTGGATCCCGGTCGGGCACATGCGGGAGTCTGTCTGACTGTCTCTCCCCGTTTCCAGCTTCAGAAAAATACAAAAAAAAAAAAAACACTAAAAAAAATAAAGAAAAAAAAAGAGATAGCAAATATAAAAAAAAGACATTGAAATAATAAAAAAGAATCAGTCAGAAATGACAAATACAATATTTGAAATAAAGAACACAATGGAAGGAATTAAAAGCAGGATGGATGGAGCTGATAATCCAATCAGCGAGTTAGAGGACACAATAAATAAAGGCATGGAAGCTGAGCAGAAAAAAGAAAAGAGACTCAAAAAGTATGAGGAAACTCTAAGGAGAATAACATCCGCATCATAGGGGTTCCTGAAGAAGAAGAGAAAGAACAAGGCATAGAGACTTTGTTTAAGCATATCATAGCTGAAAACTTCCCTCAATTAATGCAAGAAAACATCTTACATGTTCAGGAAGCACAGACAACTCCATTAAAGAGAAATCCAAAGAAATCAACACCAAGACACATCATAATTAAAATACCAAAGCTAAGTGATAAAGAGAAAATATTAAAAGCTGCTAGAGAAAAAAAGACTATCACCTACAAAGGAGCCCCATAAGGATGACTTCTGACTTCTCAACAGAAACATTTGAGGCCAGAAGAGAATGGCAAGAAATATTCAAAGTAATGCAGAACAAGAGCCTACAACCAAGACTACTTTATCCAGCAAGGATATCATTTAAAATTGAAGAAGAAATAAAAAGCTTTACAGACAAAAAAACTCAAGGAATTCACTACAACCAAACCAAGGCTGCAAGAAATGCAAAGGAACCTGTTCTAAACAGATCAAAGGAGAAAAAGAATATAGCAAAAGAGGAATACAGTTTTAAAGAATAAAATGGCAACAAACAGTTACATATCAATAATAAACTTTAATGTAAATGGATTAAATGATCCAATCAAAAGACATAAGGTAGCTGCATGGATAAGAAAACAGGACCCATACATATGCTGTCTACAAGAGACACACCTTAAAACAAAAGATGCACATAAACTGAAGATAAAAGGATGGAAAAAAAATATTTCACACAAATGGAACTGAAAAAAAGCTGGGGTAGCAATACTTATATTGTACAAAATGGACTTTAAAACAAAGACTATAGTTAGAGATAAAGAAGGTCACTACATAATGATAAAGGGAGTAATCCAACAGGAAGATATAACCATTATAAATATCTACGCACCTAATATAAGAGCACCTAAATATATAAAGCAGACTTTGATGGACTTAAAGGGCGAGATCAACAGCAATACTATAATAGTAGGGAATTTCAATACCCCATTAACAGCATTAGATAGATCCTCAAGAAAGAAAATTAACAAAGAAATAGCAGACTTAAAGGACATATTAGATCAACTCGATTTAATAGATATATTCAGAAACTTTCACCCTAAAACAGCAGAATATACATTCTTTTCAAGCACTCATGGTACATTCTCTAGAATACACCACATGTTAGGGCACAAAAACAGTCTCAACAAATTTAAAAAGATTGAAATCATATCGAGCACTTTCTCTGATCACAATGGCATGAAACTAGAAATCAACCACAACAGAAAAACTGAAATATTCTCAAACACTTGGAAAATAAATAGCATGTTATTAAATAACAAATGGATAAACAATGAGATCAAAGAAGAAATTTAAAAAATCCAAGAAACAAACGATAATGACCATACATCAACTCAAAATTTATGAGACACAGCAAAACCAATACTGAGAGGGAAGTTTATAGCATTACAAGTATACCTCAAGAAGCTAGAAAAAACTCAAATAAACAACTTGATGCTACATCTAAAAGAACTAGAAAAAGAACAGCAAGTAAAGCCCAAATGTAGTAGAAGGAAGGAAATAATAAAGATCAGAGCAGAAATAAATGACATAGAGGCTAAAGAAACAACACAGAGGATCAATGAAACCAGGAGCTGGTTCTTTGAAAAGGTAAACAAGATCGATGAACCTTTAACCAGACTCACCAAGAAAAAAAGAGAGAGAACTCAAATAAAAAAAATTAGAAATGAGAGTGGAGAAATAACTGACACAACAGAAATACAAAATATTGTAAGAAAATACTATGAAGAACTGTACGCCAAAAAACTAGGCAACCTAGATGAAATGGACAAATTCCTTGAAACATATAAGCTTCCAAAAATTAATCTGGAAGATTCAGAAAACCTGAACAGACCAATTACAGCAAATGAGATTGAAACAGTTATTAAAAACTCCCAAAAAAGAAAAGTCCTGGGCCTGATGGCTTCACAAGTGAATTCTACCAAATATTCAAAGAAGAACTAACTTCTATCCTTCTCAAACAATTTCAAAAAATTCAAGAGGAAGGAAGACTTCCAAGCTCCTTTTATGAGGCGAGCATAATTCTGATTCCAAAACCAGGCAAAGACAACACAAAGAAAGAAAATTATAGGCCAATATCCCTGATAAATTTAGATGCAAAAATCCTCAACAAAATATTAGCAAACTGGATCCAGCAATATATGAAAATCATACACCATGATCAACTGGGATTTATTCTTGGGAGTCAAGGCTGGTACAATATTCACAAATTAATCAATGTGATTCGTCACATAAAAAAAAGGAAGGAGAAAAACCACATGATAATTTCAATAGATGCAGAAAAAGCATTTGATAAAATCCAGCACCCATTCATGATCAAAACTCTCAGCAAAGTGGGAATACAGGGAACATACCTCAACATGATAAAGGCCATCTATGACAAACCCACAGTCAATATAATACTCAATGGGCAAAAATTAAAAGCAATACCCTTAAGATCAGGAACAAGGCAGGGGTGTCCCCTTTCACCACTCTTATTCAACATAGTTCTGGAAATCCTAGCCACAGCAATCAGACAAAAAAGGAAAGAAAGAAAAGGCATCCAAATTGGAAAAGAAGAAGTAAAACTATCATTATTTGCAGATGATATGAATTTGTACATAGAAAACCCTAAAGTCGCAGTCAAAAAAGTACTAGACCTGATAAATGAATTCAGCAAGGTGGCAGAATATAAAATCAATACTCAGAAATCAGAGGCATTTTTATACACTAACAATGAACTGTCAGAAAGAGAAATTACGGAGTCAATCCCCTTTACCATTGCAATCAAAAAAATAAAGTACCTAGAAATAAATTTAACCAGGGAGATTAAAGACTTGTACTCAGAAAATTATAAAACATTGATTAAAAAAAAATCAGGGAAGATACAAACAAGTGGAGGCATATACCATGCTCATGTTAGAAAGAATGAACATCATTAAAATGTCTATATTACCCAAAGCAATTTATAAATTCAATGCAATACTGATTAAAATACTGATGACTTACTTCAAAGATATAGAACACATTTCCAAAAATTTATATGGAACCAAAAGAGAACAGGAATAGCCTCAGCAATCTTGAAAAGGAAGAATAAAGTGGGAGGTATCACACTTCCTGATATCAAGTTATATTATAAGGCCATTGTACTCAAAACAGCCTGGTACTGGCATAAGAATAGGCATATAGATCAATGGAACAGAACTGAGAACCCAGAAATAAACCCACACTTTTATGGACAACTGATAATTGACAAAGGAGGTAAGAGCATACATTGGAGTAGAGACAGTCTCTTCAACAAATGGTGTTGGGAAAATTGGACAGCTACCTGCAAAAAAATGAAACTAGACCACCAACTTACACCATTCACTAAAATAAACTCAAAATGGATAAAAGACTTAAATGTAAGCTCTAAAACCATAAGCATCTTAGAAGAAAACATAGGCAGTAAGCTTTCTGACATCTCTTGCAGCAATATGTTTGCTGATTTGTCTCCACAGGCAAATGAAATAAAAGACAGGAAAAACAAATGGGACTTTATCAAACTAAAAAGCTTCTGCACAACTAAAGACAATAAGAACAGAATAAAAAGACAAACTACACAATGGGAGAATATATTTGACAATGTGTCTGATAAGGGGTTAATAACCAAAATTTATAAAGAACTTGTAAAACTTAATACCAGGAAGACAAACAATCCAAAAGACAACAATCTTTAAGACAACCAAAGACAAACAAATCCAATCCAAAAATTGCAAAAGAAATGAATAGACACTTCTCCAAAGAGGACATACAAATGGCCAATAGGCATATGAAAAAATGCTCAACATCACTAATCATTAGAGAAATGCAAATTAAAACCACAATGAGATATCACCTCACACCAGTCAGAATGGCGTTCATCAATAAAACAACACAGAATAAGTGCTGGTGAGGATGTGGAGAAAAGGGAACCCTCCTGCACTGCTGGTGGGTAGGCAGACTGGTACAGCCACTATGGAAATAGTATGGAGATTCCTCAAGAAATGAAAAATCGAACTGCCTTTTCACCCAGCTATACCACTGTTAGGAATATACCGCAAGAACACCATAGCACTGTTTGAAAAGAAGAAATGCAACCCCATGTTTATAGCAGCATTGTTCACAATAGCATAGTTCTGGAAACAGCCGAAGTGTCTGTCAGAGGATGAGTGGAATAAAAACTTTGGTATATTATATACTATGGAATACTATTCAGCCATAAGAAATGATGACATTGGATCTTTTACAACAACATGGATGAACCTTGATAACATTATACTGAGCGAAATAAGTAAATGAGAAAAAACTAAGAACTATATGATTCCATACATAGGTGGGACATAAAAATGAGACTTAGAGATATGGAGAACAGTGTTGGGGTTACACGGTGGGGGGGGAGGAGAAGGAGGGGTTTGGGGGAGGGTAGGGGCACAAAGAAAACCAGTTAGAAGGTTATATAAGACAATTTTATCAATGTCACCCCATTAAAATTAATAATAAAAAAAAAGAATTTGTCTCACGGCTAATTCAGGCAGTTTGAAGAATAGTATAAGGATGCTATTCTGCTGCTCAGGCAACATCCTGCAAAATGGGCCCCAAGAAAATTGGTGATTTTGCTCCTATGATTTTGCCAATTGGATTTAAAAAAATAGGTCAGGAACGCCCTGAAATGGAACTAACAATACATGTGCATAAATTCAAAGGACTTTTAGAGCGCTGGCCGGTTGGCTCAGTGGTGGAGCGTCGGCCTGGTGTGCAGAAGTCGCGGGTTTGATTCCCGGTCAGGGCACACAGAAGTGCCCATATGCTTCTCCACCCCTCCCCCTCTCCTTCCTCTCTGTCTCTCTCTTCCCCTCCCGCAGCCGAGGCTCCATTCATTGGAGTAAAAAGATGGCCCGGGGGCTGGGATGGCTCCTTGGCCTCTGCCCCAGGCGCTAGAGTGGCTCTGGTCACAACAGAGCTACGCCCCGGAGGGGCAGAGCATCGTCCCCTGGTGGGCAGAGCGTCACCCCTTGGTGGGCGTGCCGGGTGGATCCCGGTCGGGCGCATGCGGGAGTCTGTCTGACTGTCTCTCCCCGTTTCCAGCTTCAGAAAAATACAAAAAAAAATAAATAAATAAAAATAAAGGACTTTTAGATATTGGATCTGATGTATCTGTTATTGCTAAGCTACATTAGCCTCCTTCCTGGCCCACTCATGCAGCAGCCACAGAATTACAAGGTATAGGGCAGAGTAAATCCCCTCAACAAAGTTCTAGTTTTCTACATTGGTAACACTAAGAAGGTCATTCTGAATTTTTTAAGCCTTATGTGCTCCCTGGATGGCCAGTTTATTTGTGGGGTAGAGATTTTTGAAAAATATGTTGCTTGTCAGTCCTAATGGTTTAGTCAGTACTCAGATGCTTGATCAGGGATTTTTGCCCACCAAGGTACTAGGGAAAGAACAGCGAGGAATTCTCACCCCCATAGAAGTGGCATTCAATGACAGAAGGTGTGGATTAGGATATCAAAATTTAGCATAGGGGCCTTGGTAGCTCCTGCTACCTCAATAATGCATTGTGCAGACCCAATTACTTGGAAATCAGATAATCCTGTATGGGTAGACCAATGGCCCCTTTCTCAGGAGAAACTTAGGGCAGCTGCTCAATTGATACAAGAGCAGCTACAGCTTGGGCACATTGAACCATCTAATAGCCCATGGAATACACTTCCATACTTTGATCTTCTTGCCTCCTGGATTATCAAGGAGCATAGGTGACCCTGACAGCTTATAGGTTTTGAGCTTCAAAATTATAGTTGTTCCTTTTTTCAAAGGACCAACAACAATGGCTCTGGGAAACTTCCACTAAATGGCAAATCGCTCTTGCAAATCAATGGACAACTTTATACTGAAACTGTCAACTTAAAATCAGCTCAAAGACTAGAATTATATGCCATTATCATGGCTTTTCAGCATTTGCCATATTCCCCCTTTAATCTATATACAGACAGCAAATATTTACTTATGGTGTTTCCACTATAAAGATTGCTGTCTTAGGGACAAATTCTGATGAACTATTTCAGCAGTTCCTCCTTCTTCAAAGACTTATATGTCAACATAGAGCTCTATGTTTTATAAGACATACTCGAGCTCACGCCATGCTCCCTGGAGCTTTAGCACAAGGGAATGCCCTTGTTGATCAAGCTACCCAAAAGAAAATTATTTGGAGCAACCATGACAGATCAAGCAATTCAGTCTTATACTATTCATCACCAGAATGCTGCAGCCCTGTGTAAACAGTTTAAGCTTTCTCGGGAAGCAGCACGGCGTATTGGGAAATCCTGGAAGCAGCACGGCAGATTGGGAAATCCTGTCCAAGGGGTCCTATACTACAATCTGCCCCTTCATTTGGAGTTAACCCTCAAGGACCCCTACCAGGACAACTTTGGCAAATGGCTGTTACTCATATACCTTCATTTGGCAAACAGTCCTATGTCCACATTACAGTGGATACATATTCTGGATTTATAGTAACCACTGTCAGAACAGGAGAGGCTGCTAAGTGTGTTCTAGTTCATTGTCTGTATGCATTGTTCTATTATTGGATTTCCTAAACTGGTTAAACTGACAATGCTCCTGCATATGGAGCAAAAGCATTTACTGTATTTTTTCAAACCTTTCGAATTATGTGTTTTTCTTACAATCTTTAAAGTCAAGGTATTATTAAAGTGTACCCAGCAAATATTTTAAAGTCAATTTAAAAAAAATTTGAAAGGGGGGAGTCATATCCTGAAACACCTACGGGTGTACCATATCATGCTTTTTACTTTAAAAAATTTAAATTTCTTTTCAATGCGTATGAACAGGAGACGCCAAATCTTTTTCTATTGCAAACTACTACCTTCTTTATTAGATCCAGCTAATAACACTGTTTTGTCTTTTTCCAAATAACTCCAGATATATGGAAAAGATTTATATAGGCGGATGGGGATCCTCAAACCTCTCAGCGAGATCTTCTGAGCATGGCTTTTAAGATACCAATAGGCAGAAAAAGCCCAATAGAGATCAGGGAACTACCAGCTTTTAGGATACGCCCTTGAAGGCTCCAATGCCCCAAAGGGGTCTCATAGGATGCCATCTGGGTCCTGCTTCAATAGTGGAAAGGAAGGTCATTGAGCTAAAGCCTGCCAGACTTACATGCCTCTGCTGTGAGGAAACAGGGACACTGGAAGGTAGGCTTCCCCCTCGCTCTTCTAAGGGAGGGTTCAGTCTCTTCCAGCCCTGCTCTAGCCACCTATGACCTAACCTTGCCCAGAATGCTGGGGTTTGCCACTGAAGGCTGAAGGTGCCCAGGGCCGTTGGCCCCATCTATGACACTGTGGACATGCCTAGGGTATTTCTTCCAAGAAGCAGGTAAACTGATCTCATTTGCACAAGGGCCACTTAACTATGTCTTGCCTGAATAGTGAAGTGTTTTATTCTTCCCTCGAAGATCTCTGTTGTGGTTGTTGATAGTCCTATTTTCTGCTGCTTTGTTTAATATATAATGTTTCCTTTATTCCTCCTACCTCAATGCCCCACTCATATTTCAGGCTGGGACCTACTCCTAATTTAGAGCTCTCTTTCCCCCTTTTATCAACTTCTATTGTGAATTTACCTTTGCCACCTAGCTTAGTGTATCTCAAGGTTCTCTCTACCATGCCACAGTTGCAGAGCTCCATGGAAAAGCACCCTGGTCTCATCTCTCCAGGAAGAGGAGAACAGGGGCTCCATCTCCACACATGCTGCAGATGGCTTTTCCAGTCTACCTGAATCATTACCAGCTAGAAGCAGTGGTCATTGGGACTTGGACGTGAGCTGCAAAGTATAGAATTGTGACAACAATTCCAATGCCATGCGGACTTTTCCTGGATGTGGAATTTTCCTGGACTCCTGCTCGTGACAGCTCCTAACAGACTGAACTGGGGTTGGGTTGCATTTTTCAGGGATTTGGCAAGGTGATTGTGCCAACTTGTACTTGGTGAACATGTTAAGGACACCACTCTTTTATAGATTTTTGCTGTAGTGTCCAAGAGTTTGCTTAAAGGCTTTAATCACTGTAAAAAAAAAAAGATATATATATATATATCTGGATAAAGAAGATGTGGCACATATACACCATAGTATACTATTCTGCCATAAGAAATGATGACATCGGATCATTTACAACAATATGGTGGGATCTTGATAACCTTATACAGACTGAAATAAGTAAATCAGAAAAAACCAAGAACTGCAGGATTCCATACATTGGTGGGACTTAAAAATGAGACTAAGAGACATGGACAAGAGTGTGGTGGTTATGGGGGTGGGGGGAGGGAAGGAGGTATAGGGGGAGAGGGAGAGGCATAAATAAAACTAGATAGAAGGTGACAGAGGACAATCTGACTTTGGGTGATGGGTATGCAACATAATTGAATGACAGGATAACCTGGACATGTTTTCTTTGAATATATGTACCCTGATTTATTGATGTCACCCCATTAAAATTAATAAAAATTTATTTAAAAAAAAGAACAATCATCTGGAAAAACCAACTTTGGGTTAAACCAAGAGGAATCTATAACCAAAGTACACTGAAGAAGCCACACTGAGACTGGTAGGGAAAGCAGAAATGCGGAGAGGGCTGCCCAGCTCCTGGGAGCAAGGCAGCCCAGAGGGACTTGTGGCGGGAGGGGAGTTTCCGGGAGAGGGAAGGGTCCTGGTCCCCAGGACTGATGCCCCAGCCTGCAGCCTCAAAGCATGGAAGAAGCATATGGATAGCATCTAGCTGCAAAACAATCCACAATACTGTTTGTGAGAAAGAGACAGATTTCTCAAATGAGAATTTGTCTTAAAGAGACCGTGCAGAAAACCTCTTTCACAACCACTCACCAGGAGCTCCAGGGAATGGAGTGAGCTGAGAGGACTGGAGTAGCAGGAAGAGAGTATTATCTAGGAGGCACAGGGAGAAATGCTTTGAAGTACAGCCACTCTAAACCCTGGGCTGAGTCACTCCCCAAATCGAAAGTGAGTATTTTTCCTGGAACCAGCAATACCAGCAAAGGGAAGCGGGTCACCAGCCAAACAGAAGCTCTCCTGCTGCAGTCAGGGCAAAGAATCACTTAGAAGCAGGGAGCCATCAGGGATACAGTATTAAGTGCTGAGGTCTGAGATACATCGCCACCCCCACACTGCTAAGTGCATGCAGAAGGGCGGGCAGTGGCAGGATGCAGGAGCATGGTCCCGTCAGAAGGGGCGGAAGCTGGGGGCTGTCTGCCCCCACGGCTACGGCTGCGACCCAGATGTGAGCGCAGTCCCACCCACAGAGTTGGAAGCTGGGGGCCAGCCACGGCTGCAGACGAGGTGCAAGAGCGCAACACTGCCTGTGGGGCCAAGGCTTGTGGTCCTAGTGTGTGAGCGCAGTCCCGCCTGTGGGGCAGGGTGGAGGCCAGGGGCCGGCCAAAGCTTGCACCCTGGATGCAGGAGCACAGTCTCACCTGTGGGGGCCAGGCAGGGGCCAGGGGACAGCCAGGGCTTGCAGCACAAATGTGTGAATGCAGTCCTACCAGCAGGGGTGGGGCAGAGGCCAGGGGCCGGCCAGAGCTTGCAGCCCAGGCACGCAAGCACAGTCCAGCCCATGGAGGTGAGGCAGATGGCACAGTGACTGTGGTGGCAGGGTGATGCCAGCAACACCCATGCCCAAAAACCTGAGGTGGCAGGCCCGCAGACAGATTACACCTAGGGAACACAGAGGCCACACCCATTGGACTCCTGTGGCCACACCCTTCTTACACACAGACAAAATGGGAAGGCAGAGAAATGCAACCCAAATGAATCAATAAAAGAAATTCCCAGAAAAAGATCTGAATGAGATGGAAATAATCAAATTAACAGAGTTTAAAATAATGATTGTTAGAATGCTCAAAGATCTTAGAGCAACAATTGATGGACATTAGGAGCACCTAAATAAAGAGAGAGCAAGTATAAAAAAGAACATTGAAATAATAAAAAAGAACCAGTCAGAAATGGCAAATACAATATCAGAAATAAAGACACCACTAGAAGAAATTAAAAGCAGGATGAATGAAGCTGAGGGTCGAATCAGAGATTTAGAGAACAAGATAAACGAAAGCATGGAAGCAGAACAGCAAAAAGAAAAGAGGTTCAAAAAGTCTGAGGAAACTCTAAGAGAGCTCTGTGAAAACAAAAAGAGAAATAACATCCACATAGGGATTCCTAAAGGAGAAGAGAAAGATCAAGGGATAGAGAATCTGATTGAAGAAATCATAGCTGAAAACTTCCCTAAATAGATGAAGGGAAAAGTCACACAAGTTCAAGAAGCATAGAGAGTCCCATTAAGGATGAACCCAAAGAGGCCCACACCAAGAGACATCATAATTAAAATATAAAAATTAAGAGATAAAGAATACTAAAAGCTGTAAGAGAAAAGCAGTCAATTACCTACAGAGGAGCCCCCATAAGGATGACATCTGACTTCTCAACAGAAACATTAGAGGCAAGAAGGAAATGGCAAGAAATATTCAAAGTAATGCAAAACAAAAGCCTACAACCAAGGCTTCTCCATCCAGCAAGGTTATCATTTAAAATTGAAAGAAAAATAAAAAGCTTCCCAGACCAAAAAAAACCAAACCTCAAGGAATTCATTACAACCAAACCAATGCTAGAAGAAATGTTAAAGGGACTGCTGTAAACAGAACAAAGGGGGAAAAAAACTAGTAAAAGAGGAATGTAGATTTAAAGAATAAAATGGCAATAAACAACTACATATCAATAATAACCTTAAATATAAATGGATTAAATTTATATTTAATAAATTTATTAAATGCTCAAATCAAAAGACAGAGGGTAGCTGTATGGATAAGAAAACAGGACCCATACATATGCTGTCTACAAGAGACCCACCGCAAAACAAAAGATACACATAGACTGAAAGTAAAGGGATGGAAAAAAACATTTCATGCAAATGGAAATGAAAAAAAAATCTGGGATAGCAATACTTATATATGACAAAATAGACTTTAAAACAAAGGCTATAGTAAGGGATAAAGAAGGTCACTATATAATGATAAAGGGAGCAATCCAACAGGAAAATATAACCATTATAAATATCTATGTACCTAATAAAGGAGCACCTAAATATATAAAGCAGATTTTGATGGACATAAAGGACGAGATCAACAGCAATACTATAATAGTAGGGGATTTTAATACCCCACTAACATCAATGGATAGATCCTCAAGAAAGAAAATTGACAAAGAAACAGACTTAAAGGACACACTAGATCAACTGTATTTAATAGATATCTTTAAAACCTTTCACCCTAAAGCAGCAGAATATACATTCTTTTCAAGTGCTCATGGTATATTCTCTAGAATAGATCACATGTTAGGACACAAAATGAGTCTCAACAAACTTAAGAAGACTGAAATCATATCAAGCATCTTCTTGGATCACAATAGCATAAAACTAGAAATCAATACAATAGAAAAACTGAAAAACACTGAAACACTTGGAAACTAAATAGCATGTTATGAAATAATGAATGGGTTAACAATGAAATCAAGAAAGAAATAAAAACTTTCCTTGAAACAAATAAAAATGAACATACAAAATTTATGAGACACAGCAAAAGCAGTCCTGAGAGATAAGTTCATAGCACTACAGGCATACCTTAAGAAGCTAGAAAAAGCTCAAATAAACAATTTAACCCTTCCTTTAAAAGAACTAGAAAAAGAACAGCAAGTAAAACCCAGAGGAAATAGAAGGAAGGAAATAATAAAAATCAGAGTGGAAATAAATGATATAGAGGCTAATAAAACAGTACACAGGATCAGCTGAAACCAAGAGCCAGTTCTTTGAAAAGGTAAACAAGATAGGTGAACTTTTAGCCAGACTCACCAAGAAAAAAAGTGAGAGGACTCAAATAAAATTAGAAATTAGAGAGGAGAAGTAACAACTGACACAGCAGAAATACAAAGGATTGTTAAGAAAATACTATGAAGAACTATACGCCATAAAATTAGACAACTGAGGTGAAGTGGACAAATTCCTAAAAACATATAATCTTTCAAAAATCAATATAGAAGAATCAGTAAACCTAACCAGACCGATTTCATCTGATGAGATTAAAACGGTTATCAAAAAACTCCCAACAAACAAAAGTCCTGGGCCAGATAGCTTCACAGGTGAATTTTACCAAATATTCAAAGAAGAACTAACTCCTTTCTTTTTCAAGCTATATCAAAAAATTCAAGAGAAGGGAAGATTTCCAAACTCCTTTTATGAGGCAAGCATAATACTGATTCCAAAACCAGGCAAAGACACTACAAAGAAAGAAAACTACAAACCAATATCCCTGATGAACTTAGATGCTAAAAATTCTTAACAAAATATTAGCAAACCGGATTCAGCAATACATGAAAAAAATTATACATCATTTATTCTGGGGAGACAAGGCTGATACAATATTTGCAAAACACTCAATGTGATTCAACACATAAACAAAAGAAAGGATAAAAATCACATGATAATATTAATAGATGCAGAAAAAGCATCTGATAAAATCCAGCACACATTTATGTTCATAACTCTCAGCAGAGTGGGAATACAGGGATCATACCTCAACATGATAAAGGCGATCTATGACAAACCCAAAGCCAACATCATACTCAATGGGCAAAAATTAAAAGCAATATCCTTAAGATCAGGAACAAGGCAGGGGTGCCCCCTTTCACTACTCTTATTCAACATAGTTCTGGAAGTCCTAGCCACAGCAATCAGACAAGAAGAAGAAATAAAAGGCATCCAAATTGGAAAAGAAGAAGTAAAACTATCATTATTTGCTGATGACATGATACCGTACATAGAAAACCCTAAAGTCTCAGTCAAAAAACTACTGGACCTGATAAATGAATGCAGCAAGGTGGCAGGGTATAAAATCAATATTCAGAAATCAGTGGCATTTTTATACACAAACAATGATCTGTCTGAAAGAGAATATAAGGAAACAATCCCCTTCACTTTGCAACAAAAAAAATAAAGTACCTAGGAGTAAATTTAACCAAAGAGGTTAAAGACTTGTACTCAGAAAATTATAAAACATTAATAAAAGAAATCAAGGAAGATAGAAACAAGTGAAAGCATACACTGTGTTCATGGATAGAAAGAATAAACATCATTAAAATGTGTATATTACCCAAAGCAATCTATAAATTCAATGCAATTCCTATTAAAATACCAATGACATACTTCAAAGATATAGAACACATATTCCAAAAATTTATATGGATCCAAAAAAGAAAACAAATAGCCTCAGCAATCCTGAAAAAGAAGAATAAAGTGGAAGGTGTCACACTTCCTGATATCAAGTTATACTACAAGGGCATCTCAAAACAGCTTGGTACTGGCATAAGAACAGGTATACAGACCAATGGAACAGAACAGAGAGCCCAGAAATAAACTCACACCTATGTGGACAATTGATATTTGACAAATGAGGTAAGAGCATACGATTGAGTAAAGACAGTATCTTTAACAAATGGTGTTGGGGAAATTAGACAGGTACTTGCAAAAAAAAATGAAACTGGATCACCAACTTACACCATTCACAAAATTAAACTCAAAATAGATAAAAGACTTAAATGTAAGTCATGAAACTATAAACATCTTGGAAGAAAACATAGGCAGTAAAGTCTCCGATATCTCTTGTAGCAGTATTTTTGCTGATTTATCTCCACAGGCAAGTGAAATAAAGGACAGGATGAACAAATGGTACTGTATCAAACTAAAAAGCTTTTGCACAGCAAAAGACACCATTAACAAAATTAAAAGACAACCCACACAATAGGAGAATATATTTGACAATATGTCTGATAAGGAGTTAATAACCAAAATTTATAAAGAACTTGTAAAACACCAGGAAGATAAACAATCCAATCAAAAAATGGGCAAAAAAAATGAATAGACACTTCTCCAAAGAGGACATACAGATGGCCAATAGGCATATGAAAAAATGCTCATCATCACTAATCATCAGAGAAATGCAAATTAAAACTGCAATGAAATATCACCTCAAACCTATCAGAATCGTGCTCATTAACAAAAAACACATAATAAGTGCTGGAGAGGGTGCGGAGAAAAGGGAACCCTCCTGCACTGCTGGTGGGAATGCAGACTGGTGCAGCCACTGTGGAAAATAGTATGGAGATTCCTCAAAAAATTAAAAATGGAACTACCCTTTGACCCAGCTTTCCACTTTTAGAAATATACCCCAAGAACACCAAATCACTGATTCAAAAGAAGAAATATACCATGTTTATTTATTGCAGCATTGTTTACAATAGCGAAGATCTGGAAACAGCCCAAGTGTCCGGCAGTGGATGAGTGGATTAAAAAAATTGTGGTACATATACACAATGGAATACTATGTGGCCGAAAGAAAGAAAGAAATCTTTCCTTTTGCGACAACATGGATGGACCTGGAAACTATCATGCTACGTGAAATAAGCCAGGCAGAGAAAGAAAAATATCATATGACCTCACTCATTTGAGGAATCCAATGAACAATGTGAACTGAGGAACAGCACAGAGGCAGAGGCGGGATCAAAGGGACCAGAGGGAAAGCAGTCAGAGGGAAAGTGGAAGAGAAGATGGGATCAGGGAAAGGAAAGAGATTAGTGAAATTATATATACATAACACAGCATTATAGAGAACAGAACAGCAAATCCTGGAGGGAAGGGGGGAAGGTATTGGAGGGACAGGGCAAAAGGGGCCAAGGGGAACACGGGGGTGGGGGAGAGATATATTCGGTGGGACACTTGAATCTGTATAAACACAATAAATTAAAACCATAAATAAAAAAATATATAAATACTTACTGTAAACAATTTTAATGTTTGACCATGGCAATGGTACTTCCATTAACAACCTTGTTATAGCAAGTTCAAACACTACTGTTTTCCCAGAACCAGTTGGAGCACAAATCACAAAATTCCTATCTGTGTACAGAAGCTAAAATATAAAATTTAATCAATCATGGAATATATAAAATTTTTCATTCACATTCTCAATTGTTAGAAAATATGACTCAGGAAGACTCTATGGAATAATAAATAGCTCAAATATTTTCATTTTTAAACTTATTAAAACTGTGACCTTGCTCTTCAGGGGTCTCCAAACTTTTTACACAGGGGGCAAGTTCACTGTCCCTCAGACCATTGGAGGGCTGCCAAATACAGTGGTCCTCTCACTGACCACCAATGAAAGAGGTGCCCCTTCCAGAAGTGCAGTGGGGGCTGGATAAATGGCCTCAGGGGGCCGCATTGCGGCCCGCGGGCCGTAGTTTGGGGACGCCTGCTCTAGATCCTCCACCCTCAAAAAATAACACTACTAAAATTTAACTTGTTTTATTTGTCAAATCAAAGCAAAAGAAAATCATTTCTTTAGCTTTCAGAAAAATTTTTGTAAGTCCAATAAATATAAGCCAACCCACCTATGTAAATAACATGCATTCATACAACAAACAAGTTTTTGACCTCCTATAATGTACCCATTACTGAGTGTGGCACTTGGGACATAAAAATGAATGTGACATAGTCCCTGCCATTAGAGGACAACCATCTAATAAGATAAGTAAATAATTATAATAAAATACTTACATCATCAAAGGCTCTGGACTGTATATAGTTGAAATATGGGAATTCTTTGAAAATACTTCTAAATTTTGCCGCTTAGAACAACATTAAGGAATCAAATATTTTGGAATTTTAAAAATTAAGTTAAATTAATACTGACTGACAATATTTAATGATGAGGCTTTAACATTTGCTAGTTTGGCATCATAACAAAGGAATTAATGAATACAGAGGAAGGCAACAAAATGGCAACAGAGGATTCTCCTGAATTTCCCCCTCCCATGTATCCACCAAATATATACCTACAAACAATAAGTATGATTACACCTGCACATAGAACAATGTCCTCTGAAAGAAATCCTGAAACTAGTTGAATGACTCCTATACATTGAATGAAGGAGAAAATAGGATATTGAGATAGGTAGAAAAGGCAGAGACAACTCTCACCTTAAATCCCGCCTCTAGCGCAGAACTATACATTTGGGAAGGCACCCCCCACTTCCACCTTTTCCCTGAAGAGCAAAGGGTTTTAATCACACATCCAGTAACCAACTTTTAAGGCTCCCACTTGAAGGATAGACCCAGCCCTGTAAACCAACAAGACTTGCATTAACAAGTTCCCCAGGACTATAGCAAAGAAGTTTTTAAATAGGCACAGGAACAACCCCCGCCCCCCCCCCCCGCCGCCACCCAAACACACACACACATACACACACACACACACCCCACAGGTAGACATCCAGGATTAGTATAGAGGAGACAGCTCCATCTTCAGTTTCTCCCTGGAAGGGATATACTTGCATACTTTCTTTCTCAAGCACAGCCTTAAGTTCTGGCTTCTAATCAGAACACAAATACATAGCTATTTAAGCATTTATAATTTTAGGAAGATATATATAAAAATTTCTAAACTATGATAAGTGTTCCTATTAAAAGTTAAATCAGAGCATATTATTTCTCTGCTCTGATTCCCCCCCCCCCTTTCTCTCAAAGTATATGGCCACAAGGCCCTACATGATCTTGCTTCCTCACCTTTGTGTTTCTGACCTCATGTCCTACCACTCCTGACTGGCTCACCAACTCTGCCTATATTGAATTCTTTTCTGTTCTTCAGAAACATCATCCAAACTGTTGTCCAGCCTGTTCTTCCTTTCTTATTTCCTTGGCTCTTTCACTTCCTCTAATTGCTTACATCTCACCTTCTCAAGAAGACCTACCCAAATCACTCTATATAATTCTAATCCTGAGTCCCTGATCTCAGCATTCCAAGTTAATCATCTTTACTCTGTTCCACTTTTTTCCTTCTGCTTATTACTTATCACCTTCTAAAATATCTTATGACTTATTTATACACTTATAATTATTCAGATCTATCTTCTCTCCCAAGATTGTTAACTCCTTAAGGATAATGATTCAGTTTCCTTAATTAACATAAATAACCCAAATACCTGAACAGTGCCTGAAACACAGTAAGCACCCAATTAATACAGGTTTGCATTTATTACAAATTTTCTTTTTACTTTCAGTTTTGCAGACTGTCAGAATATTTGTGTCAAAACCAAATGTAATTTTGATTTGTCAATCTATCAGCTTTCAAAGAAATCTGTTTTTCAAAATATGTCTCTTCCTGTAAAATATTTATTTGTAACAAGCCCACATGTGAGCTATCATGCTGGTTTTTCTCTCATTAGGTAGTTCCACATCAGTTTACATTCACAAAAATGACTCTAATTCAGAGGAGCTACAGAATCAGTTCCTTACGCATGAGAAAACTCAGCTACTAACATCATTTATCATAACTCCCAGCACTTTATATCAAATTTTTCCTTTCATTCAACAAACCCTCAGCAGGGTCACTGCAATTATATGTTATTACAGGTGGGAAAATATCTGCAGAACTGAAAATGATAAGACAACAGTGGCAGCATCAATCTGACCACCAAACTTCTATTGTCATGAGCATTCAAATAGCAAAATATTGGAAAAGAAGCAGAAAATAAGTTGTGTCCAAGTAATCCCCAAACTCCCAAATTATCGTGAAGAGCATTCAGTCTCCCACTTTAACCTAAATATATGCTAGCAAACAATAAAGTGTAGCAGTTCAATGAGTTTGACAGCAAATGAACTTTTGAACAATACAATGAACACAATAGTAGGCAGTAGTCTTAATCAACAAAGAGATCTAAAAATTGAATCACTTCAGCTGTGCTAATAGTATAACATGAAAATCTTTAAAACTCATCAAGTTATTGTCATATTTATGTCAAGTTCCAATAAGGTATAAGAAGAATTTCCCATCATACAGATAATTAACTTCATTTTAAGTATTTACTGCTAACTTATTTTGTATGTTCCCATGCTATTTAGATCACCAGAGAGAAGGAAACACAGCAGTATTGAGACCATATGCTGAAGAGAAGCATTAAAGTAAAGACTGGCTATGTCTGAAGTTATTACATCATTATATATAATCCTCTTATTGTTCCCCTCCCCCATTCTAACTCAGTTCAGTTATCTGCATTGGATGCCGTTTCTCATAAGGAATCAGGCAAGTATTTTCTAATCACAGTTCAGAATTATCCTAGCCCACAGAGTACCCAGAATTAGAATCACTCTCCCCTAGACTTCTCTACCTCAACTGCCCAATATCTGGAATTTACTTTCTGTTTTATCAACAAGGTCTTAACTTTTTGTGGACTCTAAATGCCTTTCCCTAGCTTTTAAGGTACTAATTCAATAACCCTAAAGAATAGGGTTTTTTTTTTCATTTTATTTATTTATTTTTAATTTATTTATTAAATTTAATGCAGTGACATTGATAAATCAGGGTACTTATGTTGAGAGAAAACATCTCTAGATTATTTTGACATTTGATTGTGCTGTATACCCCTCCCCCAAAGTTAAATTGTCTGCTGTCACCTTCTATCTGGTTTTTTTTGTGCCCCTCCCCACCCCCAACCCCTCTCTCCTTCTTCACCCCATCCCCCCTCCCCCCACCCCTGTTGCCATCACATTCTTGTTCATGTCTCTGAGTCTACTTTTTATGTCCCTTCTATGTATGGATTCATGTAGTTCTTAGGTTTTTTTTTTTTCTGATTTACTTATTTCACTCCATATAATGTTATCAAGGTCCATCCATGTTATTGTAAATGATCTGATGTCATCATTTCTTATGGCTCAGTAGTACTCCATAGTATATATGTACCAAAGCTTTTTAATCCACTCGTCCTCTGACGGACACTTGGGCTGTTTCCAGATCTTCACTATTGTGAACAATGCTGCCACAAACATGGGGGTGCATTTCTCCTTTTCGAGCCGTTCTATGGTGTCCTTGGGGTATATTCCTAAAAGTGAGATAGCTGGGTGAAAAGGCAGTTCGATTTTCAGTTTTTTGAGGAATCTCCATACTGTTTTCCACAGAGGCTGCACCAGTCTGCATTCCCACCAGCAGTGCAGGAGGGTTCCTTTTTCTCCACATCCTCGCCAGCACTTACTCTGTGTTGTTTTGTTGATGAGCACCATTCTGACTGGTGTGAGGTGATATCTCATTGTGGTTTTAATTTGCATTTCTCTAATCATTAGTGATGTTGAGCATTTTTTCATATGCCTATTGGCCATCTGTATGTCCTCTTTGGAGAAGTGTCTATTCATCTCTTTTGCCCATTTTTGGATTGGATTGTTTGTCTTCCTGGTGTTGAGATTTACGAGTTCTTTATAAATTTTGGTTATTAACCCCTTATCAGACGTATTGTCAAATATGTTCTCCCATTGTGTAGTTTGTCTTTTTATTCTGTTCTTGTTGTCTTTAGCTGTGCAAAACCTTTTTAGTTTGATATAGTCCCATTTGTTTATCCTGTCTTTTATTTCACTTCCCCATGGAGATAAATCATCAAATATATTGCTCCGAGAGATGTCGGAGAGCTTACTGCCTATGTTTTCTTCTAAGATGCTTATGGTTTCACGGCCTACATTTAACTCTTTTATCCATTTTGAGTTTATTTTTGTGAGTGGTGTAAGCTGGTGATCTAGTTTCATTTTTTTGCAGGTAGCTGTCCAATTTTCCCAACACCATTTGTTAAAGAGGCTGTCTTTACTCCACTGTATTTCCTTGCCTCCTTTGTCAAATATCAGTTGTCCATAGAACTGTGGGTTTATTTCTGGGTTCTCTGTTCTGTTCCATTGATCTATATGCCTGTTCTTATGCCAGTACCAGGCTGTTTTGAGTACAATGGCCTTGTAGTATAACTTGATATCAGGAAGTGTGATACCTCCCACTTTATTCTTCTTTTTTAAGATTGCTGAGGCTATTCGTGTTCTCTTTTGGTTCCATATAAATTTTTGGAATATGTGTTCTATATCTTTGAAGTATGTCATTGGTATTTTAATTGGTATTGCATTGAATTTATAAATTGCTTTGGGTAATATAGACATTTTAATGATGTTTATTCTTCCTAACCATGAGCACGGTATATGCTTCCACTTGTTTGTATCTTTCTTGATTTCTTTTATCAATGCTTTGTAATTTTCCGAGTACAAGTCTTTAGTCTCCTTGGTTAAGTTTATTCCTAGGTACTTTATTTTTTTGGTTGTAATTGTGAAGGGGATTGTTTCCTTAATTTCTCTTTCTGACTGTTCATTGTTGGTGTATAAAAATGCCTCTGATTTCTGAGTATTGATTTTATATCCTGCCACTTTGCTGAATTCATTTATCAGGTCCAGTAGTTTTTTGACTGAGACTTTAGGGTTTTCTATATACAAACAATATCATATCATCTGCAAATAATGATAGTTTTACTTCTTCTTTTCCCACTTGAATTCCTTTTATTTCTTCTTCTTGTCTGATAGCTGTGGCTAGGACTTCCAGGACCATGTTAAATAAGAGTGGTGAAAGGGGGCACCCCTGCCTTGTTCCTGATCTTAAGGGTATTGCTTTTAATTTTTGCGCATTGAGTATGATGTTGGCTGTGGGTTTCTCATAGATGGCTTTTATCATGTTGAGGTATGTTCCCTGTATTCCCACTTTGCTGAGAGTTTTGATCATTAATGGGTGCTGGATTTTATCAAATGCTTTTTCTGCATCTATTGAAATTATCATATGGTTTTTCTCCTTCTTTTTGTTTATGTGATGAATCACATTGATTGATTTACGAATATTGTACCATCCTTGCCTCCCCAGAATAAATCCCACTTGATCATGGTGTATGATTTTGTCCATATATTGTTGGATCCGGTTTGCTAATATTTTGTTGAAGATTTTAGCATCTATATTCATCAGAGATATTGGCCTATAATTTTCTTTCTTTGTGTTGTCTTTGCCTGGTTTTGGAATCAGAATTATGCTCGCCTCATAAAAGGAGCTTGGAAGTCTTCCTTCCTCTTGAATTTTTTGAAATAGTTTGAGAAGGATAGGAGTTAGTTCTTCTTTGAATATTTGGTAGAATTCTGTTGTGAAGCCATCGGGCCCTGGACTTTTCTTTGTTGGGAGATTTTTGATAACTGTTTCGATCTCCTTTGTTGTAATCGGTCTGTTTAGGTTTTCTGATTCTTCCAGATTGATTTTTGGAAGATTGTATGTTTCAAGGAATTTGTCCATTTCATCTAGGTTATCTAGTTTTTTGGCATACAGTTCTTCATAGTATTTTCTTACAATATTTTGTATTTCTGTTATGTCAGTTGTTATTTCTCCTCTCTCATTTCTAATTTTATTTATTTGAGTCCTCTCTCTCTTTTTCTTGGTGAGTCTACTTAAAGGTTCATCAATCTTGTTTACCTTTTCAAAGAACCAGCTCCTAGTTTCATTGATCTTCTGTATTGTTTCTTTAGCCTCTATGTCATTTATTTCTGCTCTGATCTTTATTATTTCCTTCCTTCTACTACATTTGGGCTTTACTTGCTGTTCTTTTTCTAATTCTTTTAGATGCAGAATTAAGTTGTTTATTTGAGCTTTTTCTAGCTTCTGAAAGTGTGCCTGTAGTGCTATGAACTTCCCTCTCAGCACTGCTTTCGCTGTGTCCCATAAATTTTGAGTTGTTGTATGCTCATTGTCATTCGTTTCTAGGGATATTTTTATTTCTTCTTTGATCTCATTCTTTTTTCCCCCCCCCCCCCTGAAGCTGGAAACTGGGAGAGACAGTCAGACAGACTCCCACATGCGTCCGACTGGGATCCACCCGGCACGCCCACCAGGGGCGATGCTCTGCCCACCAGGGGGCGATGCTCTGCCCCTCCGGGGGGTCGCTCTGCCGCAACCAGAGCCACTCTAGCGCCTGGGGCAGAGGCCAAGGAGCCATCCCCAGTGCCCGGGCCATCTTTGCTCCAATGGAGCCTTGCTGCGGGAGGGGAAGAGAGAGACAGAGAGGAAGGAGAGGGGGAGGGGTGGAGAAGCAAATGGGCGCTTCTCCTATGTGCCCTGGCCGGGAATCGAACCCGGGTCCCCCGCACGCCAGGCCGATGCTCTACCGCTGAGCCAACCGGCCAGGGCCATTGATCTCATTCTTAATCCATTCATTATTTAACAACCTGCTATTTTCCATGTGTTTGAGGATTTTTGAGCTTTTCTGTTGTGGTTCATTTCTAGTTTCATGCCATTGTGATCGGAGAAAGTGCTTGATACGATTTCAGTCTTCTTAAATTTGTTGAGAGCACTTTTGTGCCCTAACATGTGGTCTATCCTAGAGAATGTACCATGAGCACTTGAAAAGAATGTATATTCTGCTGCTTTAGGGTGAAAGATTCTGAAGATATCTATTAAATCGAGTTGACCTAGTGTTTCCAATAAGTCTGCTGTTTCTTTGTTTATTTTCTTTCTTGAGGATCTATCTAGTGATGTTAGTGGGGTATTGAAATCCTCTGCTATTATAGTATTGCTGTTGATCTCACCCTTTAAATCCATGAAAGTCTGCTTTATATATTTAGGTGCTCCTATATTAGGTGCATAGATATTTATAATAGTTATATCTTCCTGTTGGATTACTCCCTTTATCATTATGTAGTGGCCTTTATCTCTTACTATATCCTTTGTTTTAAAGTCCAATTTTTCTGATATAAGTATTGCTACCCCAGCTTTTTTTTCATTTCCGTTTGCATGAAACATTTTTTTCCATCCTTTTACCTTCAATCTATGTGTGTCTTTTGTTCTAAGGTGTGTCTCTTGTAGACAATATATGTATGGGTCCTGTTTTCTTATCCACGCAGCTACCCTATGTCTTTTGATTGGATCATTTAATCCATTTACATTTAAGGTTATTATTGATATGTAGTTGTTTATTGCCATTTTCTTCTTTAAAGGTGTATTCCTTTTTTTTGCTGTATTCTTTTCCCACTTTGATCTGTTTACACCAGGCCCCTTAATATTTCCTGCAGCATTGGTTTAGTTGTAATGAATTCCTTGAGTTGTTTTTTGTCTGGGAAGCTTTTTATTTCTCCTTCGATTTTAAACGATAGCCTTGCTGGATAAAGTAGTCTTGGTTGTAGGTTCTTGTTCTGCATTACTTTGAATATTTCTTGCCATTCCCTTCTGGCCTCAAGTGTTTCTGTTAAGAAGTCAGATGTCATCCTATGGGGGTTCCTTTGTAGGTGATAACTTTTTTTTCTCTTGCAGCTTTTAATATTTTCTCTTTATCGCTTAGCTTTGGTATTTTAATTATGATGTGTCTTGGTGTAGGTTTCTTTGGGTTTCTCTTTAATGGAGTCCTCTGTGCTTCTTGGATTTGTGAGAGTTTCTCTTGCATTAATTTAGGGAAGTTTTCAGCTATGATATGATTGAACAAAGACTCTATCCCTTGTTCTTTTTCTTTTTCTTCAGGAACCCCTATGATGAGGATATTATTTCTCTTCATGTTGTCACAGAGCTCTCTAAGAGTTTCCTCTGACTTTTTGAGTCACTTTTCTCTTTTCTTCTCTGCTTTCATGCCTTCATTCCAGTTGTCCTCTAAGTCGCTGATTCGATCCTCTGCTCTATCTATCCTGTTTTTAATTCCTTCCACTGTGGTCTTTATTTCTGATATTGTATTTGTCATCTCCGACTGATTCTTTTTTATACTTGCTATTTCTTTATTTAGGTTTTCAAACTGCCCCTCCATTGTTGTTCTAAGATCCCTAAGCATCCTTACAATCATTATTTTGAACTCCGCATCTGGAAGTTTGATTATTTCCATATCACTCAGTTCATCTCTCGAAGGTGTCTCTTGTGGTTTCATTTGGATTGCACTCCTTTGTCTTCTCATCCTCTTTTTTTTTGTTTTATTTGTAGAGTTGGTTGAGTCTAGGCTTGGTGTTGTCTGCCTCTAGTTTTCAGTTGTGTTATTTCTAGGTCTTCTTGAGTTGGTATCAGCTGTTATCTGTAATCCACTTTCGGATTTGGGCAGCTTTGAAGTCTTGATTTGTTTGTTTTCTTAACAGGTGATAGTCTTGTTTACTGATCTCAGCAGGGGGCTTCCTTGAAACTGTATCCAGGAATGCGATGGGTGTAACCTGAGACTCTGAAGGCCTCTTTAGCCAGCTAGACTCACTGGGGGCAGGGTGTTTTCTCAGCTTCAGTAGGGGGAGGTGTATCTCAGATCTCCATGGAGAGCTTAATTACTGCCCCTCCTCCCCACTTCTTGTTTTCAGCTGTGTCTTGTTGCAGTGATTGGAACTGGAGAGATGTCCGGAGATCTCTGATCCGGAAGCACTTCAGCTCTGTTTTGTGAAAGGTTCAGTCCCTCCCCCAGCTATGGCCGCTTCCAACACGAATGAGTCAGCCCTTTTAGCTCGTCTCCTGCATTCCTTATCCCCTCACAGTCTGTCCCTCTCCCTGTCCTCTCCACCTGGGAGATAAGCTGGTCCTTTCAACGCACCTCACTCCCTGGTCGCCAGGCAAGTGGCTGTGAGCAGTAGTTTCTGCTCCCCTCCCTCCGAGATCCTCTCTGGGCTCTCAGCCCCACCCCCACCCCCTCCGTTCCTGCAAGCAGAGGAGGTTCAGGCACTCCCTACCAGGACTCCTGTGATTTCCTCTTTGCTCCTTGGTTTTTGAGAGCCGTTCTTGCAGTTCAGAGTTGGTTTTTCATGCTGATTTTTCCTAAATTGATTTGTATTCCAGTTTGGTGGTGAGAGCTGGGCGTCTGTGCATCCGCCTACCCTGCTGCCATCTTTTTCTCCAAGAATAGGTTTTGATGATGTAACTTGACCTGCTCAAAAATTCTGCATGGTTTCTCTCATTGCATACTAAATTTATTAAAAATTGAAACAAAAACACTTGACCTTGGTATTCATGGCATTAAGTGATCTGATTCTAAGATAGATACCCATCCAACATTATTTCCTACTACTCATTTAATTGTAACTTTCACTGCAGCCAAACTGGAATACTTGTTCTTTCCAAACATATTCCATCCACAGTTTTACCCTCACCCTGGCTTATGGATACACTTTTCCAAGAACAACTTTGTTACTTAATCTGCCTTTCAATCTATTTGGAGATAGGAAGATAAATAAAGCATGCTCCTTGCCTTCAGGGATCCATAGGTCATAAGGAAATAGTAAAAAACAACAAAAAAAACCCAGCTAATGAATGCCTGACCTGTGGTGGTGCAGGGGATAGAACAGTTGACCTAGAACGCTGAGGTTGCCAGTTCAAAACCCTGACCTAGCCCAGTCAAGGTACATAGGACAAACTGTTAATGAACAATTAAAGTGAAGCAACTATGAGTTGATACTTCTCATTTTTCCCCCTCCCCTCCATTCTCTGTAAAGTCAATAAATAAAAACAAAAAAATAAAAACAGCTAATGAATTATAATAAAATAGAATAAGTACAGTTATAGCCATAACACAGAGTATCAAAAAACAAACAAACAAAGAGGATATTATTTCCAGAACATATGTATGCACTCAAAAATCATATTACAAATATAAATTGCAAATTAGATTTTCAAAAAATACTAATTTGCAAAAATGTCTCCAATCCACGGTATGCCCCATTCTCATTCACTTTACCTACACGTTTAACGCAATACATTTTCCTTCTCAAAGTATAAGAAATTATAAATGAGCTCAGACACATTTCTGTACTTATCTTGTCACAGACTAGTAACAGTTTACAAACAGGCACCAGACTGCAGATCACACTTTGAGTAGTACTGTCACACCAAATGGGTCTCTTACATGATGCACAATGTTCACTTTTCCTTTTTTCTTTTTTCAACAAAAACAAAAGGACATAATAAAATGAAGTGCTTTAAAAATTTCAAATAAAAGCTGCTGTAGTAAAATAATTTAAAGGATACGAATTTCTGTGACAGCCTTCAAAGAATCTAAATCATTTTCTGTTACCCCTAAAAAAAAAATCCTACATACTTATATGGGTATTTTTTACGTATTTCCATAAAAACTGTTTCAATAAAATTTGCATAATTTAATTGACAGCAGTTAAATATTATATCAGTTTAAAATATAATGGGAAATGCAGAAATTACACAGATAACCTACTCAAATTACTATATTTTTATATTTTCCCTATGCTAAGAAATACAGACTAGCTTATACTTTTTTTTTTTTTTTTGTATTTTTTTGAAGCTGGAAACAGGGAGAGACAGTCAGACAGACTCCTGCATGCGCCCGACGGGGATCCACCCGGCATGCCCACCAGGGGGCGACACTCTGCCCACCAGGAGGTGATGCTCTGCCCCTCCGGGGCATCGCTCTGTTGCGACCAGAGCCACTCCAGTGCCTGGGGCAGAGGCCAAGGAGCCATCCCCAGCGCCCGGGCCATCTTTGCTCCAATGGAGCCTCGGCTGCGGGAGGGGAAGAGAGAGACAGAGAGGAAGAAGAGAGGGAGGGGTGGAGAAGCAGATGGGCGCTTCTCCTGTGTGCCCTGGCCGGGAATCGAACCCAGGACTTCTGCACGTCAGGCCGACGCTCTACCACTGAGCCAACCGGCCAGGGCCCAGCTTATACTTTTATAAAACCAAATGAAAAATCAAGGATCTACCTTGAACTTCATGAGGCTGGGATGCAACTGAAAACGGTGATGCTTTGAATATGCCTCCTCTGGTTTCAGAAGCAGAAAAAGACTCATTTTCTGTAAAAATGTTAATATCTGAATATTGAGGTTTCTGCTTACTATTTCTATATTTCCATGATTTCCCTTTGTTTGTTTCTGTTTGGACAATTTTCCCTGAGCCAACAGGAGAATCCAAGTTTGCACTGTGGTTAGAATGAGCACTCCAATGTATATTGTCAGGTATTTCAAATAATCTGAAAGAAAAAAAAGAAAGAAAGAAAAATATATGTTTGCACGTGAAAAACTAGCATAAAATTGATCCCTTTAAAAATACTTCTATGCCTGACCAGGTGGTGGCACAGTGGATTAAGCATTGGGCTGGGACAGTGAGGACCCAGGTTCAAAACCCTGAGGTCGCTGGCTTGAGTGCAGGTTCACCCGGCTTGAGTACGGGGTTGCTGGCTTGAGCGTGGGATCATAGACATGACCCCTTAGTCACTGCTTGAGCCCAAAGGTTGCTGGCTTGAAGCCCAAGGTCTTTGGCTTGAGCCCAAGGTTGCTGGCTTGAGCAAGGGGTAACTCACTCTGCTGTAGCCCTTCCCCCCATCAAGGCACATATGCGAAAGCAATAGATGAACAACTAAGGTGCCACAACAAAGAATTGATGCTTCTCATCTCTCTCCCTTCCTGTCTATCCCCCTCTGTCTTTCTGTCTCTGTCATAAAAAAAGAAAAAAAAGCCCTCGCCATTTGGCTCAGTGGTAGAGCGTCGGCCTGGCGTGTGGAAGTCCCGGGTTCAATTCCCGGCCAGGGCACACAGGAAAAGCACCCATCTGCTTCTCCACCCCTCCCCCTCTTCTTCCTCTCTGTCTCTCTCTTCCCTTCCCACAGCCGAGGCTCCATTGGAGCAAAGATGGCCCGGGCGCTGGGGATGGCTCTTTGGCCTCTGCCCCAGGCGCTGGAGTGGCTCTGGTCGCAACAGAGCGATGCCCCGGAGGGGCAGAGCATCGCCCCCTGGTGGGCGTGCCGGGTGGATCCCGGTCGGGCACATGTGGGAGTCTGTCTCTCCCCGTTTCTAGCTTCAGAAAAAAATACAAAAAAAAAGAAAAGAAAAGAAAAAAATATCTCTATATAGATTACGGTGTATTCAAACACAAAACTAATCATTCTCCTAACATTTGACTTAAGTTTATCACTAAATTATGTCTTTTCACTTTCCTAAAATTCAGATAAATCCATTTGTGATAGCCAACCTCTGAGAAAGCCCCCAATGGTCTTTGTCTCCTGGTATTCACACCTTTCTGTACTCTCTTACTTCAAATCAGGACTAGCCTATGTGATTAGTACTGTGGGAATACAAGTGTGTGACTTCCAAGGCAAGGTCCTAAAAGACACTGTCCCTTCCTCATGGTCTCTTGAATCACTCACTTTGAGAGTATCTAGCCACTGTATATCATGAGAACATTCAAACAACCTTATAGAGAAGTCCATGTGGACATGTACTGAGGCCTCTTGTCAGTAGCTAGCACCCACTTCCCAAACATTATTCAGTAATCATTTGAGTATAAGAATTACTTCATTACAAAGTTCTGGAAAACATAGAAAGGCCATCTTTACGACTTTTATATTTTACAAATCAAAAGACAATCCATTGAGGTTATTTGTTTACAAGAGCCCAAAGGGATGAAGCAACCATTAAGGTTCCTAATATAGCACTCACATTTTATAAAATAAGTAACAGGAATGACTGAAGGTAGTAAAATATAGTGTAAAGGAGGTCCAGACAACAAAAACTTTGAGAGCCTCTGCCCACTATATACTTCATCAAATACTATTATTTTATTTACTATTAGTCTTTCTCCCATTAAACTGTAAGCTCTCCTAAGGCAAGAACCTATGACTACAACCCCAAAGTTAATGGGGTGGCTGGTACACAGTAGACTCTGCTTGTTGTTTTTCTCATTCAGATTCTACAATATTTCAAACTTTTGGACATACACATAACTATTCAACTTTATCACTGAATGTTATTTATTTCATTTAATTACCTTGTTTGGAAGGCTGATGTGCTCTCTCCTTTATCTTCTGCAAAATTAACTAATTTTGTATCATCTGGAATGTTTTTCTCAGGTGCTATCTGAGTGCCATTGTGATCTTTTAATTTCTGAGAAGAATTGTATGTCAGCTTGCCAGAAACATGTGATAAGCCATTATTGTCTGCCCCTCCAAAATGTAGTTTATTTTCTTCATACTCATTAGAGGAAATGGCAAATTGAAGTTTTTGTGTTGGTGAAATATAATTTGTGTTTTCATTAGTTATTTTTAAATCTGTTAACACTTTTTGCCTCTTTTCCAGACCTAAAAAAATGAAATATATTAATTACTACATGTTATCCTTGAAAAAAATATTTCAAAATGATGATAGAAAATTTAATAAAAATTTTCAAAAGGGTTTACTAGGTAAATATGAATGCCAAAAGAAAAATATTAGTATAATAGTAAGATAATCTGTCACATTATATATGGTTTTGGGATGATTCTCACTTTATGGTATATATCACTGAAGGATCCTCAAAAATTAAGAATTATTTAAATTAAATTTGAAATTTATATAAAACCTACATTTTAAAATAGGTTTAATTCCTGACCCACAGAATTAGAATTGTAGTACTTAAGTATTTTATCTATTACAAATATAATTATACAATTAATTATAATTACATTTTAAAATTTATATAATCAATTTATATACAATGACGAACTATATAAAGTGTTACTGAATTTGATTCAGTATTAAAATACATGATACATTGCTTTTAACTTTGTAATGTTGCCTTTAAAATCAAGATAAAGGAATGCTTTCATCAGAGTGACAAAATTGTTAAGGTTTTTTTACAGTCTTTACAAGCATCTATCAATGGGATGGTTGGAAGAAGTTTGGAAGCCTCATTAGGACTTAAATTTGCTTTACCCTCTATGTATATATACTATGGTATATATAATATATCCTGTATATTATTTGGTACATACAAGAGTATATATAATATATGTTTGCATTTATAGGTATATATACATTATAAAGCATAATAATAAAATATACATGCATGAATCTACCGCCTAATTTAAAAATAAAAACTTTGCCAACAATATTGTATTAGATCACATATATTGTTTGAGTGTGCTTGTTTTTTAGCTTTATAAAATGTTATCAAACTACACATGATCATCTGCCTCTTGTTTTTTTTCATTTAATGTATTTCAGAAATCTGGCTCCCTAAACCAGAGGAGCCCGCCTTTAATAAAGGGCAAGGCAAAAACTAAATAGCAGTGATAGTTTTAATAGTAAAAGAGGAAACAAAATTCACAGCATAGAATAAGTATATGTGATAGTATATTGTGTGCATATAATATATTATATATGTTTATATATTGTATACAGAGAGAAAAGCAAAATATTTTAGATTTTCAGATTTGGTGAGCACTATTCTGAATAAGAGAACTCTCTTTCATTTTATTCCATTACAAAAAAAGAGAATTAATATTTTAATATGTTACTAGATTTTTCACAATGACATGAGTTGTGTAGGTTTGGCTTCACAATAAATATGTAATAATTTACCTAACAGTTTATGATTTTCTATTTCCTCTTCTAATGCCTGAGTATCTGGAATTTCCGAAATCACTGGAGCAGGTGGGAGAAACCAATCCAATGATTTTCCATTGCCTGGATAGCTATATAAAATATAAAAATGTGAATATATATGTTAATAAAGATATAATATCAGAAACTATGTATCTGTCAATTAAACATCACTCAATTGCAGACTCTTCACATCCTATGAACTAACTTTCTGTAGTAACTTTGATTTATCCCTGTGTAACTATGTTCGCTTTTTTTTTTCCTTTTGTGTCATAGGATTAATGACATTGCAATGTGAGATATACCATATTTTTCACTCCATAAGGTACACTGTTTTTCCCCCAAAAGTAGAGGGAAAAACACCCGTGTGTCTTATAGAGTGAAAAATACGGTGTTTTATTAAATATTTTAACATACCATTTGGTTCATAATATTTTTTTCCTTATTTTCCTCCTTAAAACCCTAGGTGTGTCTTATGGTCAGGTGCATCTTATGGAGCAAAAAATATGGTACTACCTAAATAATGGCTATAACTTACTTTTCTCCAATTCAAATGTGTGTGACAGGAACCTTAAATATGTTCCAATTTTTAAAGTAGTAATTAAAAAATTAAAATTAAAAACAAAGTAATAAATCATTCTGAAACTTTAGCACCTTAACTATTACAAGTGACAAATTACTTCTGACAGACCTCATGTAAATGACACCATTACTGGTATTCTAGTGTCCCTAAAGCATTATTACAAGTTAATGTCCTAACCCAAATATTCTTGGTCCAGACCCATCTAAAAACAATAGAAAATCCAAGAAAACAGTTGAAACTGACAATCACTTTGTAAATCTACAGTAAATGATGAGGTTTTTTTTTTGCCATCCTGTTGGCATTACTACCTCCTTATTTTTCAGCAATGATCCTATTAACAGATAATGCTTTTTCTTTCTTTTTTTCAGATAATGCTTTGTTTTCTTTCCAATCAAAGTTGAATTGTCCTTTATTAGAACAAAAATGTGAAAAGAAATAAGGTTGATAGGTAGGTGCACCACATATATTTCCTAGGCCAAGTGCCAAGGACTTTATGTTTTCTTTCTCTCTTCATTTAGGATTTCAACTTTTGGAAGTGAGAGCCTCAGTCTTCTACTTTCTTGTATTTCATAGCACCTAACACATAGTTAGTATGACTATATTTTCCAAATAAAACATCTTTAAGACATTATCTGACACTGTCAGACTGTCTGACAAAAAGCCAAAGTATTGATTGCAAATCAAAAGAAAGAGATATCACCTCACACCTGTCAAAATGTCTATCATCAATAAATCAACAAACAAGTGTTGGTGAGGATGTGGAGTAAAGGGAACCCTAGTGCACTGTGATGGGAATGCAGACTGGTGCAACCACTAAGGAAAACTGTGTGGAGGTTCCTCAAATAATTAAAAATAGAACTGTCCTATGACCCAGCAATTCTACTTCTGGGTATATAGCCAAAGAAACCAAAAACGTGAATTTGAAAGAATATATGCACCCCATGTTCATTGCAGCATAATTTATAATAACCAAGATATGGAAGCAACCCAAGTGCTCATCAACAGACAAGTAGATAAAGTTTTGGTACATATATACAATGGAATACTACTCAGCCACAAAAATGCAATGAAATCTTCACTTTTGCAACAGCATGGATAGACCTATAGGGTATTATGCTAAGTGAAATAAGTCACACAGAGAAAGACAAATACCACATGATTTCACTTATATGTGGAATCTAAAGAACAAAATAAACAAAATAGAAAGTCTTATAGATGCAGGGCACTCATGACTATGGGGTGAAGTTCTGGAGAAATGGCACAGGCTCCAAAGGTGCTCCCCAGTCAGTAATACAGCCTGTGCTTAATCCCCACAGAAATGAGTTGTGACAGCACATGTGAAATGATGCCCATGAGAGAAGTTCACTAGAGATTTAATGCCCAGGGATTTTACTGGGGACTAATCACATGAGCATCCCCTCTCTGGCACATTCCAGATTCCCAGAAATAAAACAGATGTTCAGCATAAACCACATTACTTGTATAAACAGTTTATGCACTGTGAACCACTCTTATCAGTTAATGGTGGGAAACTTTCTAAAAATCTAAGTTGTCAGACTCCAGCCAAAGGTCAACCTTGCAAGCAGGCCTTTTCAAGGACAGCAGTTTAGGCCTAACACATTAACTCTTCTCTGCACAGACTATTTCAGAATATCAAAAAATATGTTAACAAGATACAAAAACACACATCTAGCTCTACTATTCAGCCTTCTCATAAAGTCAAATCCTCCTTATGATTTCCCTATTTTCCAGAGGTGCCATCATTTCCCCAGTCAGCATCCAAATCATAGCATAATCTTATACCCTGTATATCCAGACAACTATCCTGTCTTATTGCATCTTAAAAATTTTCTCTAATTCTTAATTCCTTTGTATTTACAGTCACTCTCCTGATCAAGGTTCTAATCAACTTATTTTGGTTGAGAACTTATTTTGGTATCTTAACTGGCCTCACCGACTCCAGGTTTTCTCTCTCTAATTTACACACTCCTACCACAATAATTTGAAATAGTTTTATACTATTATTCCATTCAAAATCCTTCAAAGGTATCCAAATAATGCCAAACTTCAAAGTGGCATGAGACCACCTTACAGTTTTAATTGTTCTACATGTACCATAGAGTAAGTACAGAGCAAAGTGAACTACATATATACAAACACATACACAAAATATGTATATATAATATATATTCTGTCCCTCCTCATCTTTGTTTAAAAACATTTCCTTTACTCAGCTTTCCCCTGTACCTGACCCTACAGCCATATCTACCCATAAGTTCAACTGTTTAATTCACTCATTAATCCATTCAACAATTATGTATTTATTGAGTATTATGTGTCAGGCGCTGTTCCAGGCATTAGAGCTTATATTCATTCAAAATTCAGTTCATATCCTACCTTCATGAAATCTTCTGGGTTCCCTAAGATTTTTCTTCTCCCTCCCCTCTTCTTTTTTATTTTATTTTATTTTTTTTTCATTTTTCCCAAGCTGGAAACGGGGAGATAGTCAGACAGACTCCCCCATGCACCTGACCAGGATCCACCCAGCATGCCCACCAGGGGGCGATGCTCTGCCCCTCTGGGGCTCCGCTCTGTTGCATCCAGAGCCATTCTAGTGCCTGAGGCAGAGGCCACAGAACCATCCTCAGCGCCCGGACCATCTTTGCTCCAATGGAACCTTGGCTGCGAGAGGGGAAAAGAGACAGAGAGGAAGGATAGGGGGAGGGGTGGAGAAGCAGATGGGCGCCTCTCCTGTGTGCCTTGGCCGGGAATCGAATCCGTGACTCCTGCACGCCAGGCCGATGCTCTACCACTGAGCCAACCAGCCAGGGCCTCCCCTCTTCTTAAAGTACTATTTGAACCTATCATATCTATCACACTTTTCCTTGTACTGAAAATAGAAAGATGATAGATAGATAGATAGATAGATAGATAGATAGATAGATAGATAAATGATAAATAGATCTACTACCCCCTCTAGATTATAAACATCTAAGGGTTTTCTTTTTTATTTCTATTTATATTGATAGTACTGAGAACAGTGCTTTATATAATTAGGCATATTAAACAATAAATGTTTGACTTGTTGATTTGATTTTTGATAGTCATATCTAAGATCTTTATTCTGGCATTTAACATTCACCACAATCTATCCTCAGCTTTACTTTTCTAATGTTGTATCTCACCGTTTCTCCTCTATGTATCCTCTATTTCAGGAGACTTCTCTGTACACTATCCCCTAAAAAGTACTGTGAATCATTCTGTCTCCACTCTTTTTCTCTTTTTGTTTGTTGGGGACCGAATAAATAAACAGGGTATTTTTGCAATCTGGACAGAGGTGCTGGGCCCTACCCCTACCTCACCTGCCTAGTTAACAAAGTATACCTGATTCTCATTTGTCTCACCCATGTGAGAAGTTCTGGAAGAGGTTGGAAGCTAATTTCTTATTAGTGTAAAGTTAGATTTGAATGGTACGGTGGGGGTTGTCTTTGAGTTGTCTTGGAAACTTAATTGAATTGCTAACAGACCACATTTTTTTCCATGAATAAAGGCGGATGTGCTTTTGGGAGCAGCCATGTTATGGCTCAGGAACAGTAGAGACCTCCACAACCCGTGTGTGTGTGTGTGTGTGTGTGTGTGTGTGTGTGTGTATGTATGTATGTATCTTTAAGTCTCTGTCTATCATTTATTCAATTTCATACCTTTTCCCATTTGAGACCCCATAATAGACTCATCGCGGCTGGACCGCAACAGTTGTTTGTTACATTTTTGCCTTCAGTCTTCCTTCATCTCTGTATCAGAATTATCTAATCTTTCAAAGCCTCCTGACATGTCCCACCAGTATTATAAAGTGAGATCTGATAAGTGAGCCTCCTTCCAAATCTGAAATTTCATTGCACACACACATATATATATGTGTTTATCACACACACACACACACACACACATATGTGCTTATCATTTGCTTTGCATTCTTTTTTTGACTTTCTATTGTTAGGTCAAACATATGTTCCAATTTGCCCAGGCTAGTCCTAATTAACACCTGTTGGTCAAGTTGCATGCAATTTTTCAGTCTCATAAAGTCAAATCCTCCTTATGATTTCCCCATTTTCCAGAGGTGCCATCATTTCCCCAGTCATTCAGCATCCAAATCATAGTATAATCTTGTTATACTATGATACATAGTGTCCCAGTATAAATGATGAATTACACGGTTACATTATTTCTTAATGAACTTTCCATATTTGTGTTTAATTTCTTCAAGTAGATTTCAAGTTTTTTTTTGTTTGTTTGTTTTTTTTTCATTTTTCTGAAGCTAGAAACAGGGAGAGACAGTCAGACAGACTCCCGCATGCGCCCGACCGGGATCCACCCAGCACGCCCACCATGGGGCTACGCTCTGCCACCAGGGGGCGATGCTCTGCCCATCCTGGGCATCGCCATATTGCAACCAGAGCCACTCTAGCACCTGAGGCAGAGGCCACAGAGCCATCCCCAGCGCCCGGGCCATCTTTGCTCCAATGGAGCCTTGGCTGCAGGAGGGGAAGAGAGAGACAGAGAGGAAAGTGCGGTGGAGGGGTGGAGAAGCAAATGGGCGCTTCTCCTGTGTGCCCTGGCCGGGAATCGAACCCGGGTCCTCTGCACGCTAGGCCGACGCTCTACCGCTGAGCCAACCGGCCAGGGCCTTCAAGTTTTTTAAAGTAGAAGTCTGTTTCAACATTTTTAAATACCTTTCAGCATTCAATAAATACTTGAATTAATATTTGAATGAATGAAAAAATAAATGAAGCAGTATATAACACAATTTATTCAAGACTTCATTTTAAAAGAATAGAACAAATACATAGAAATGCCAACACAGAGCAATACGCATGTGAAAATCCATAAAAGCCAGTATTTAACAGACTACCTATTCTCCATTCTTATTTCCTTTGGTGCCACATCTTTATTTGCACTCCTATTTCCTGCCTGTGTTGAATCCTCTTATCTCACTTGGTTTTTGGTACATTGCCTTTTCTGTTTCAAAAAAGTTATCAGTACTCCATATCATGAGCTATTCTTTGACCATTATTTCCAATCTTTACCTTAGCCAAAAATAATTTGAACAGAAATGCAAATAAATAAAAGCAAAATAGGCAAGAATCTATTTTTAATATTTTAGTATGGAAGATGTTAAACTTTAGCTACTCCCTTAGATCCAAATCCCATGGCTACCAAATATATTTATATAACCAAAACATCCATAAAATCCATTCTGTTTATCCCTCATTTTTTACTTATATATTTACCAGAGAGAAAATATCATAAAACAACACAAAAATTTAAAAAGCCTAAAGCAATATACTATGTTATCTTAAGGTAGACTTACTTTCCAGCTTCATCAGGTTTTTCAAAAGACAAATTATCCAAAGAAAACAAGGAGTCCATGTTAAAAACTGTACTTTGCCATAAATCTAGAAAAAAATGTAAAAAAAGCAGTTTATATTTTATTTACAAAAATGTAGAAAACTATTTCTGGAAATATAAATTATAATCATAAATTCCCCAGAATAACCACAGGCTACATTCCCAGCTGCATCTTTTGCAATTTCCTCCAAAGTACCTCAATATTCAAATACATTATTCTCTGTTCTCCACTCATTCATGTATTTCACTCTTTATACTGCACCAATGCTTAGAATGTGTTTTCTTCCATTCTCCACCTGGCAGATTTCTACCCATCCTCATGGTATAGGTCAAATGCCATTTATCCTTCAATGGCTTCTCCGAATTTGTCCTCTTACCCAAGACAGAATTAATCACTCCTTTTGCATTTTTATAAGACTTTGTTCATACCAATATTTTTACTTAGACTACTAAATTTTATTGTGAATGTGTGTGTCTCTTAAAATACAGGTGGGGCAAAAGTAGGTTTACAATTATTTGTATGAAAAAATAATACAATAATTAATAATATAAGAATAAACTCTGTATTTCACATACAACTGTAAACTTACTTTTGCCCCACCTTGTGTAATATGTATATATGCAGGGACCTGCTTCAAAATATAGGCAGAGAGGTACAGAGTATAGACAAAACAAGATTGGCAATGATTTGATACCTGCTAAAAGCTATGTAATAGGTATGCAGAGTTCATTATAATGTTCTATCTATGTATATTTGAACTTCTCCAAAATAAAAAAAATTTACAAGTTTAACATATAGATGTATGTTTACATTCATATTACATACAATATAAAAATGTTCCTTTTTAAAAAATAATTTTTACATTCAAAGACATTATCTAAAGGCTAAAAAAATTCAGCATTAGCTCTTGTGGATTAATAAATATGTAGGGCACAACAAAGCCTCAAATTTGATAGGAGACAGCAGAACCATTTCTATACATACATATTACTTCCTTCACATTGCAATTCTTACTCCTGCACATGAACACTACATTGCATTTTTCCTTACATTTTGAAACATGATAGAAAATTCTATGTAACAAAACATGAATCAGATGTACAAATCATAAAATATAAATCTCAATTATATTTATTCTATGATAGTTAATACATTGCAAATCCTTCCTTAGCATAGAAACTAAAATCAAAGAAACTGTATGAGCACCATCTTGTGGAGAAATCATATTACCAAATCAGATGACGCCCCTCCAATTTTCAGTTCTCCCTGATGTGGGATGAGACCCAATGCGAGTACTTAGAGGAGGCAGAATGTCTCTACATGAACCTCTTGAGAAAATGCGACTGAGAAGCTACATTTGTGTATACCTTATGTTGAGGTTTTTCATTGTTTTAGTTATTGTGCCTTTACTCCTTCCATCTGTTTAACTTAAGTGCTCTCCTCATTTTTCTCAATGTACTAATTACTTAGTCACCAACAAAAAGAAATTTTTGTAAATTTTAGTAAAATTGAAACAAATTAGTATCATTATTTAAATATCTAAAACAATTTTGATTATATGAACAATAGAAGCCTAGCATAACAAGGTGAGAGGCAGAAAGGAGTCACTCAGAAATATGCTAATGATGTCTTTAACATCTTTAAATAAACAATTTCAGAACTTGATAACAATTACCTCATAAAGTATAAATGAAAATGCTAATAATGTTTCTATATTATCCAAAGAAAAACAAATAAAATGTTCCCTTTCTAGTCTTTGGAGAACTATATAATTTTAAATAACAAAAAAAAAAGTTTTCAAAATTACAGCTCACCAGACCACTTTTATATGGCTTAGCTATCTCAGAATCTAAGTAGAAATCTTAGGGCTACCATGTCTGTGTTTGAATTCTTTATTTTAAAATAAAGTGCAAAACAATAAAACTACAAATTAAAAATACTTGTTCTAGAAAACAATTACTTTGTAGACTAACTGAAAACCTTCTATATAAATAGCAGCTATTTTCAAAAACAAACTTCTGATTTGATTGCTAGTTCTGGCATAAAAGAGGACATAATTTGTTCAGAATCAAAACATTATGCATATATTTTAGCTCTGATGAACCCCTATTAAAAAAAAACACCCCTGATCTAAACTTCTCCATCCCCACAGTGTGCATTATTTTTCTTCATAGCACTAACTGATAACTGGAATTTTATTATATGTTTAATTGTTTACCTTTCTCTCTCAAGATTGAGCAGGGACGTTTTGCTTACAAATGTATTTCAATAACCCTGAACATATAGATGGTGCATAAGAATTCACTATGAAATAAATGCATTAGCAATGATCAGTTTATAAAAATAATTTTAAATAAAAATAATTTTCACCAACTCTGAAATTTAAAATTTTTCCCCCAAACTTTTTTTTTTCTTTACAGAGACAGAGAGAGAGTCAGAGAGAGGGATAGATAGGGACAGACAGGAACGGAGAGAGATGAGAAGCATCAATCATTAGTTTTTCATTGCAATACCTTAGTTGTTCATTGATTGCTTTCTCATATGTGCCTTGACTGTGGGCCTTCAGCAGACCAAGTAACCCCTTGCTCAAGCCAGTGACCTTGGATCCAAGCTGGTGAGCTTTGTTCAAACCAGATGAGCCTGTGCTCAAGCTGGTGACCTCGGGGTATCGAACCTGGGTCCTCAGCATCCCAGTCCGACGCTCTATCCACTGTGCCACCGCCTGGTCAGGCGCCCCCAAATTTTTAATGTTCAGTTTTATAATGGAATACTTTTCTGGTTCAGTATTTATGTAATCAAACCAGGAAGGTTTTAAAAGATCATGGATTTGTAACTTTCATTATGTAAATAAATATTTTTTAGAAAACACAAGCCCTACAAGGGACCTTGCCATATATATATATATATATATATATATATATATATATATTTTTTTTTTTTTTTTTTTTTTTTTTTTTTTCAGGTGAGAGGAGGGAAGATAGTGAGCAGAATCCCACATTCACCCCCCTCCCCAGAGTCACCTGGCCTCTGATGCTGGTCTTTTTACTGCCTGAGGCTGACTGTTCCAACTGAGCTACCCTCAGCACCTGAGGCCATGCTAACCAATGGAGCCACTGGCGGCAGGAGGGGAAGAGGGAGAGAATGAAAAGAGGGGATTTGAGAGAGAAGCAAATGGTCGCTTCTCCTGTGTGCCCTGATCAGGCATAGAACCTGGGATGGGCTGATGCTCTATCCACAGAGCCACCTGCCAGGGCCCCTTGCCACATTTTTATATATATATATATATAAAATATTTTATATATATATATATATATTTTTTTTTTTTGAGTGTAGATGCCAGACTTTGAATTCATTCAAGTTTTAGTTTTAGTCAGATTTTCTGATCAGTTTCTATGTTGGATTACTTTTTTACAAAATTTTCATTTCGGCATGGTATAAAATTAAGTAGCAACAATTACATATTTTATGTTTAAGTGTTTGCTTTAGTTCTAGTTGCTCTTAAAATACTTAAACTCTTTCTGTGACTACATAATTTGTTGTCTGGTGAGTTGCCCTGCACCTTATCTGATTATCTTGGTGACAATTTAATTTTTTTTCATTTTATAATCCTTACTGTATAAATTCAGATCTATTAGTTATCTTTAATAACTTTTATGCTCCGAAATACACTTTCAAGAGTGCAGACACCCTCTCATAAAATATTGATTTGCCAGAAATCAGTAGTCAGGGAAGAGAAACCGAGACAGACATTCACTGGAAAACGCAACCATCAGAAATGAATCTGATGCTTGGGAACCTGACAAAGACAGACAATGGGAACAAACTACCGAGTCTCGTGCAGAGAGACCCACACAGTTGGGGACCCTGCCTCCACCTTTACCCCACCCCCAGGGTCACCCACGGGGCCAGAAGGCTCTAGCTGGGAGAAGTGAATCAGGATCTGAAGCAAATATCCCTGTGGATTTTCTGAGGAATATACTATATTCAAGCAAGCTCGTTGCAGACTCAGGGCCGCAAGGCAGCAGCCTCGTGAGGCCCAGCACCTGAGCATTATCACTCCACGCGTTCCCATCACTGTCCCACAAAATGGTTCCGTGCGGGCCCCACCCGCCCTCGTCAAACAAAACGGCTGTAACGCAAGCGCGGGCCCCACCTGCCCTCCTCAGACAAAATGGCTGCAACGCAAGTGCCGGCCTCACCCGCCCTCGTCAGACAAAACGGCTGCAACGCAAGTGCCGGCCTCACCCGCCCTCGTCAGACAAAACGGCTGCAACGCAAGTGCCGGCCTCACCCGCCCTCGTCAGACAAAACGGCTGTAACGCAAGCGCGGGCCCCACCTGCCCTCGTCAGACAAAATGGCTGTAACGCAAACGCGGCCTCACCCGCCCTCCTCAGACAAAACGGCTGCAACGCAAGTGCCGGCCTCACCCGCCCTCGTCAGACAAAACGGCTGCAACGCAAGCGTGGGCCTCACCTGCCCTCGCTCAGGGGCAGCACGCCTGGAAATAAACATGAGGGGCTCTAGCAGGCAGCAAAAACGGAAGTCCGTCAGCTCTGTGGGCTGACCAGGCCAGCCAGTCCCCGCGAACTGGATCCTGAGCGGAGCCCAGGCCTCGCCGCTTCTTACTGGAATGTGGCTGAGGAGCCGCGGGGGCGCAGTCCTGGTTGCTTGCCCACCCAGGAGCAGGCTTCACAGCGTCACCACTTAGGCTGGCCCTGTTTCCACCACCCTGCCGGTAGGGCTCTCCTGTCTCCACCCTCAGCAAGATCTCCCGCCGGTTCCCACCTTCCTCAGGGCGCATCCGGTCTGAGGTCTCACTCGCCGCGGGAGGTCAGAGAGGAGTGCCTATTCAGGGCCCCTCTAGGACCTCCAGCCTGGCGAAGCCGAGCTCCCAACTATGGATGGTCAGGATATCCCAAGCTCTCCCTTCCTGCCTCTCATTTCCCCCCCCCCCCCAAAGTGTATAATTAATCTTCAATACTGTGCTGGCAGTATACCTGTAAATTAAGTAAACTTTTTTTTTGTATGTTAGGTACATCATATATTGCATTTTTTTATAAATAAATTTTTATTAATTTTAATGGGGTGACATCAATAAATCAGGGTACATATATTTAAGAAAACATGTCCAGGTTATCTTGTCATTCAATTAAGTTGCATACCCATCACCCAAAGTCAGATTGTCCTCTGTCACCTTCTATCTAGTTTTCTTTGTGCCCCTCCCCCTCCCCCCACCCCCTAACCACCACACTCTTGTCCATGTCTCTTAGTCTTGTTTTTATGTCCCACCAATGTATGGAATCCTGCAATTCTTGTTTTTCTCTGATTTACTTATTGCACTCTATATAATGTTATCAAGATTCCACCATTTTGTTGTAAATGATCCGATGTCATCATTTCTTATGTCTGAATAGTATACCATGGTGTATATGTGCCCCATCTTCTTTATCCAGTCTTCTATTTTTTTTTACACTGATTAAAGCCTTTAAGCAAACTCTTGGCCAATACAGCAAGAATCCATAAAAGAGTAGTGTCCTTAACTTGTTCACCAAATCCAAGTTGGCCCCATCACCATGCCAAATCCCTGAAAAATGCAACCCAAATCCAGTTCAGTCTGTTAGGAGCTGTCACGAGCAGGAGTCCAGGAAAAGGCCACATCCAGGAAAAGTCCGCGTGGCACTGGAATTGTCACAATTCTATACTTTGCAGCTCATGACCAAGACCCAATGACCGCTGCTTCTAGCTGGTAATGATTCAGGTAGACTGGAAAAGCCATCTGCAGCATGTGTGGAGATGGAGCTTCTGTTATCCTCTGCCTTGGAGAGATGAGACCAGGGTGCTTTTCCCTGGAGCTCTGCGACTGTGGCGTGGTAAAGAGAACCTTGGGATACACTAAGCTGGGTGGCAAAGGTAGATTCATAATAGAAGTTGGCAAAAGGGGGAAGAGAGCTCTAAATTAGGAGTAGGTCCCAGCCTGAAATATGTATGGGGAATTGAGGTAGGAGGAATAGAGGAAACACGATATATTAAACAAAGCAGCAGAAAATAGGACTATCAACACCCACAACAGAGATCTTTGAGGAAAGAATAAAAAACCTGACTATTCAGGCAAGACATAGTTATGTGGCCCTTGTGAAAATGAGATCAATTTACCTGCCTCTTGGAAGAAATACCCTAGGCATGTCCACAGTGTCATAGATGGGGCCAACGGCCCTGGGCACCTTCAGCCTTCAGTGGCAAACCCCAGCATTCTGGGCAAGGTTAGGTCATAGGTGGCTGGAGCAGGGCTGGAAGAGACTGAACCCTCCCTTAGAGGAGCGAGGGGGAAGCCTATCTTCCAGCATCCCTGTTTCCTCACAGCAGAGGCATGTAAGTCTGGCAGGCTTTAGCTCAATGACCTTCCTTTCCACTATTGAAACAGGACCCAGATGGCATCTTATGAGACCCCTTTGGGGCGTTGGATCCTTCAAGGGCGTATCTTAAAAGCTGGTAGTTCACCTTATCTCTATTGGGCTTTTTCTGCCTATTGGTATCTTAAAAGCCATGCTCAGAAGATCTCACTGAGGGGTTTGAGGATCCCCTTCCACCTATATAAATATTTTCCATATATCTGGAGCTATTTGGAAAAAGACAAAACAGTGTTATTAGCTGGATCAAATAAAAGAAGGTACTAGTTTGCAGGAGAAAAAGATTTGGCGTCTCCTGTTCATCAGCATTCAAAAGAAATTTAAAATTTTTTTAAAGTAAAAAGCATGATATGGTAGACCCGTAAAAGTTCCAGGATATGACTCCCCCCTTTTAAGTTTTTTTTAAATTGACCTTAAAATATTTGCTGGGTACACTTTGATAATACCTTGACTTTAAAGATTGTAAGAAATACACATAATTCGAAAGGTTTGACAAAATTCAGTAAATGCTTTTGCTCCATATGCAGGAGCATTGTCAATTTAACCAGTTTAGGAAATCCAATAATAGAACAATGCATACAGACAATGAACTATAAGATGCTCAGCAGCCTCTCCTGTTCTGACAGAGGTTACTATAAATCCAGAATAGGTATCCACTGTAATGTGGACATAGGACTGTTTGCCAAATGAAGGTATATGAGTAACAGCCATTTGCCAAAGTTGTCCTGGTAGGGGTCCTTGACGGTTAGCTCCAAATGAAGGGACAGATTGTAGTGTAGGGCCCCTTGGACAGGATTTCCCAATCTGCCGTGCTGCTTCCCGAGAAAGTTTAAACTGTTTACACAGGGCTGCAGCATTCTGGTGATGAATAGTATGAGACTGAATTGCTCTATCTGTCATGGCTGTTCGAAATAATTTTCTTTTGAGTAGCTTGATCAACAAGGGCATTCCCTTGTGCTAAAGCTCCAGGGAGCATGGCGTGAGCTCGAGTATGTCTTATAAAACATGGAGCTCTATGTTGACATATAAGTCTTTGAAGAAGGAGGAACTGCTGAAATAGTTCATCAGAATTTGTCCCTAAGACAGCAGTCTTTATAGTGGAAACACCATAAGTAAATATTTGCTGTCTGTATATAGATTAAAGGGGGAATATGGCAAATGCTGAAAAGCCATGATAATGGCATATAATTCTAGTCTTTGAGCTGATTTTAAGTTGACAGTTTCAGTATAAAGTTGTCCATTGATTTGCAAGAGCGATTTGCCATTTAGTGGAAGTTTCCCAGAGCCATTGTTCTTGATCCTGTGAAAAAAGGAACAACAATAATTTTGAGGCTCAAAACCTATAAGCTGTCAGGGTCACCTATGCCCCTTGATAATCCAGGAGGCAAGAAGATCAAAGTATGGAAGTGTATTCCATGGGCTATTAGATGGTTCAATGTGCCCAAGCTGTAGCTGCTCTTGTACCAATTGAGCAGCTGCCCTAAGTTTCTCCTGAGAAAGGGGCCATTGGTCTACCCATACAGGATTATCTGATTTCCAAGTAATTGGGTCTGCACAATGCATTATTGAGGTAGCAGGAGCTACCTAGGCCCCTATGCTAAATTTTGATATCCTAATCCACACCTTCTGGCATCGGGTGCCACTTCTATAGGGGTGAGAATTCCTCACTGTTCTTTCCCTAGTACCTTGTTGGTAAAAAATCCCCAATCAAGCATCTGAGTACTGACTAAACCATTAGGACTGACAAGCAACGCTCCCATATTTTTCAAAACATCTCTACCCCACAAATTATCTAGCCATCCAGGGAACACATAATGCTTAAAAAATCCAGAATGACCTTCTTAGTGTCACCAATGTAGAAAACTAGAACTTTGTTGAGGGGATTTACTCTGCCCTATACCTTGTAATTCTGTGGCTGCTGCATGAGTGGACCAGGAAGGAGGCCAATGTAGCTTAGCAATAACAGATACATCAGCTACAGTATCTAAAAGTCCTTTAAATTTATGCTCATGTATTGTTAGTTTCATTTCAGGGCATTCCTGACCTATTTTTTTAAATCCAATTGGCAAAATCAGAGGAGCCAAATCACCAATTTTCTTGGGGCCCCTTTTGCAGGATGTGGCCTGAGAAGCAGAATTAGCATCCTTATACTATTCTTCGAACTGCCTGAATTAGCCGTGAGACAAATTCTTTTTTTATTATTATTAATTTTAATGGGGTGACATTGAAAAAATTGTTCTTCGTCACCTTCTAACTGGTTTTCTTTATGCCCCTCCCCTCCAGCAAATCTCTCCCTCTCCTCCCCCCCACCCTGTAACCCCAACACTGTTGTCCATGTCTCTGAGTCTCATTTCTATGTCCCACTTATGTATGGAATCATATAGTTCTTAGTTTTTTTTCTGATTTACTTATTTCGCTCAGTATAATGTTATCAAGGTCCATCCATGTTGTTGTAAAAGATCCTATGTCATCATTTCTTATGGTTGAATAGTATTCCATAGTATATATGTACCAAAGCTTTTTAATCCACTCGTCCTCTGATGGACACTTGGGCTGTTTCCAGATCTTTGCTATGGTGAACAATGCTGCCATAAACATGGCGGTGCATTTCTTCTTTTCAAACAGTGCTATGGTGTTCTTGAAGTATATTCCTAACAGTGGTATAGCTGAGTCAAAAGGCAGTTCAATTTTTAATTTCTTGAGGAATCTCCATACTGTTTTCCACAGTGGCTGCACCAGTCTGCCTTCCCACAAGCAGTGCAGGAGGGTTCCCTTTTCTCCACATCCTCGCCAGCACTTATTCTGTGTTGTTTTATTGCTGAGCGCCATTCTGACTGGTGTGAGGTGATATCTCATTGTGGTTTTAATTTGCATTTCTCTAATGATTAGTGATGTTGAGCATTTTTTCATATGCCTATTGGCCATCTGTATGTCCTCTTTAGAGAGTTGTCTATTCTTTTTTTGCCAGTTTTGGATTGGATTGTTTGTCTTCCTGGTGCTGAGATTTACAAGTTCAAATAAATTTTGGTTATTAACCCCTTATCAGATGCATTGTCAAATATGTTCTCCCATTGTGAAGTTTATCTTTTTATTCTGTTCTTATAGTCTTTAGCTGTGCAGAAGCTTTTTAGTTTGATAAAGTCCCATTTGTTTTTCCTGTCTTTTATTTCATTTGCCTGTGGAGACAAATCAGCAAACATATTGCTGCAAAAGATGTCAGAAAGCTTACTGCCTATGTTTTCTTCTAAGATGCTTATGGTTTTAGAGCTTACATTTAAGTCTTTTATCCATTTTGAGTTTATTTTAGTGAATGGTGTAAGTTGGTGGTCTAGTTTCATTCTTTTGCAGGTAGCTGTCCAATTTTCCCAACACCATTTGTTGAAGAGGCTGTCTTTACTCCAATGTATGCTCTTACCTCCTTTGTCAATTATCAGTTGTCCATAAAAGTGTGGGTTTATTTCTGGGTTCTCAGTTGTGTTCCATTGATCTATATGCCTGTTCTTATGCCAGTACCAGGCTGTTTTGAGTATAATGGCCTTATAATATAACTTGATATCAGGAAGTGTGATACCTCCCACTTTATTCTTCCTTTTCAAGATTGTTGAGGCTATTCATGTTTTCTTTTGGTTCCATATAAATTTTTGGAAATGTGTTCTATATCTTTGAAGTAAGTCATTGGTATTTTAATCGGTATTGCATTAAATTTATAAATTGATTTGGGTAATATAGACATTTTAATGATGTTTATTCTTCCTAACCATGAGCACGGAATATGCCTCCACTTGTTTGTATCTTCCCAGATTTCTTTTATCAATGTTTTATAATTTTCCAAGTAGAAGTCTTTAATCTCCCTGGTTAAATTTATTCCTAGGTACTTTATTTTTTTGGTTGCAATGGTAAAGGGGATTGACTCCGTAATTTCTCTTTCTGACAGTTCATTGTTAGTGTATAAAAATGCCTCTGATTTCTGAGTATTGATTTTATATTCTGCCACCTTGCTGAATTCATTTATCAGGTCTAGTACTTTTTTGATTGAGACTTTAGGGTTTTCTATGTACAAATTCATATCATCTGCAAATAATGATAGTTTTACTTCTTTTCCAATTTGGATGCCTTTTCTTTCTTTCTTTCCTTTTTTTTTTTTTTTTTTTTTTTTTTTTTTGTCTGATTGATGTGGCTAGGACTTCCAGAACTATGTTGAATAAGAGTGGTGAAAGGAGACATCCCTGCCTTGTTCCTGATCTTAAGGATATTGCTTTTAATTTTTGCCCATTGAGTATTATATTGACTGTGGGTTTGTCATAGATGGCCTTTATCATGTTGAGGTATGTTCCCTGTATTCCCACTTTGCCGAGAGTTTTGATCATGAATGGGTGCTGGATTTTATCAAATGCTTTTTCTGCATCTATTGAAATTATGTGGTTTTTCTCCTTCCTTATTTTTATGTGATGAATCACATTGATTAATTTGTGAATATTGTACCAGCCTTGACTCCCAAGAATAAATCCCAGTTGATCATGGTGTATGAATTTTTTCATATATTGCTGGATCCGGTTTCCTAATATTTTGTTGAGGATTTTTGCATCTAAATTCATCAGGGATATTGGCCTATAATTTTCTTTCTTTGTGTTGTCTTTGCCTGGTTTTGGAATCAGAATTATGCTCACCTCATAAAAGGAGCTTGGAAGTCTTCCTTCCTCTTGAATTTTTTGAAATAGCTTGAGAAGGATAGGAGTTAGTTCTTCTTTGAATATTTGGTAGAATTCACTTGTGAAGCCATCAGGCCCAGGATTTTTCTTTTTTGGGAGTTTTTGGTAACTGTTTCAATCTCATTTGTTGTAATTGGTCTGTTCAGGTTTTCTGATTCTTCCAGATTAATTTTTGGAAGATTATATATTTCAAGGAATTTGTCCATTTCATCTAGGTTGCCTAGTTTTTTGGCGTACAGTTCTTCATAGTATTTTCTTACAATATTTTGTATTTCTGTTGTGTCAGTTATTTCTCCACTCTCATTTCTAATTTTTTTTATTTGAGTTCTCTCTCTTTTTTTCTTGGTGAGTCTGGTTAAAGGTTCATCGATCTTGTTTATCTTTTGAAAGAACCAGCTCCTGGTTTCATTGATCCTCTGTGTTGTTTCTTTAGCCTCTATGTCATTTATTTCTGCTCTGATCTTTATTATTTCCTTCCTTCTACTAGCTCTGGGCTTTACTTGCTGTTCTTTTTCTAGTTCTTTTAGATGTAGGGTCAAGTTGTTTATTTGAGCTTTTTCTAGCTTCTTGAGGTATACTTGTAATGCTATAAACTTCCCTCTCAGGACTGCTTTTGCTGTGTTTCATAAATGTTGAGTTGATGTATACTCATTATCGTTTGTTTCTAGGAATTTTTAAATTTCTTCTTTGATCTCATTTTTTACCCATTCATTATTTAATAACATGCTATTTAGTTTCCAAGTGTTTGAGTATTTTTCAGTTTTTCTGTTGTGTTTGATTTCTAGTTTCATGCCATTATGATCAGAGAAAGTGCTCGATATGATTTCAATCTTCTTAAATTTGTTGAGACCGCTTTTGTGCCCTAACATGTGGTCTATTCTAGAGAATATACCATGAGTGCTTGAAAAGAATGTATATTCTGCTGTTTTAGGGTGAAAGGTTCTGAATATATCTATTAAATCGAGTTGATCTAATATGTTTTTTAAGTGTGCTGTTTCTTTGTTAATTTTCTTTCTTGAGGATCTATCTAATGCTGTTAATGGGGCATTGAAATTCCCTACTATTATAGTATTGCTGTTGATCTCGCCCTTTAAATTCATCAAAGTCTGCTTTATATATTTTGGTGCTCCTATATTACGTGCATAGGTATTTATAACAGTTATATCTTCCTATTGGATTGCTCCCTTCATCATTATGTAGTGACCTTCTTTATCTCTAACTATAGTCTTTGTTTTAAAGTCCATTTTGTATGATATAAGTATTGCTACCCCAGCCTTTTTTTCATTTCCATTTGCATGAAATTTTTTTTTTCATCCTTTTATCTTCAGTCTATGTGCATCTTTTGATTTAAGGTGTGTCTTTTGTAGACAGCATATGTATGGGTCCTGTTTTCTTATCCACGCAGCTACTGTATGTCTTTTGATTGGATCATTTAATCCACTTACATTAAAGTTTATTATTGATATGTAACTGTTTGTTGCCATTTTATTCTTTAAAACTGTATTCCTCTTTTGCTATATTCTTTTTCTCCTTTGATCTGTTTACTACAGGTCCCTTAGCATTTCTTGCAGCCTTGGTTTGGTTGTAGTGAATTCCTTGAGTTGTTTTTTTTTTTGTCTGTATATCTTTTTATTTTTTTCAATTTTAAATGATAGCCTTGCTGGATAAAGTAGTCTTGGTTGTAGGCTCTTGTTCTGCATTACTTTGAATATTTCTTGCCATTCCCTTCTGGCCTTTTTTATATTTGCTATCTCTTTATTTAGGTGTTCGTAATGACCATCTATTGTTGTTCTAATATCTTTGAGCATCCTAACAATTGTTATTTTAAACTCTGCATCTGGTAATTTGGTTATATTTGATTTATTTAGGTCCTTTTCTGGGGATTTCTCTTGGTTCATTTGTGTTGCATTTCTTTGCCTTTGCATTTTCTTTGTGTAAAGGAAGGTTTTGGCCACTGGAGTCCACTGTGTATGGCCTCTGTTCCCTAGGTATGGTCTGTCTGCAGGCCCACCCCCCCCTCTTCTGTTGCTGCCTAGGGCTTTTGGGCTTGGGCGTTGCTGGTGCCTGCCCACTGGGGCTGTTGCTGAGGTTTCCACCTCTCCTTCATGGGAGTGGCTGTGATCACGTGCTCAGCTGCACAAGCCTTGGTGGCCTTGGCCTTTGCCCTACCCCTGTGCGTGGTATTATGCTCAACCCTGAGGGCAGTGGCGAGCACCTTTGATCAGCTGTGGGTCTCTGCCTGTTTCTGGGCTTTCGCCCCACCCTTACAGGAGAAGCATGGTTGTGGATCGGCAGCTAGCCTTAGCTCTACCAGCCAGGCAGGACTGCATGCTCACGCTCAGCTCAGTAACAGAACTCCGCCTATTCTGGGCTTTTGGCTCCACCCCCGTGGGAGGAGCCGGCTCCCAAGTCAGGCCACAGCCTCGGTTCCACGGGTGGGGCAAGGCTGTGCTCCTGCGCCCTTGCTCAAGGGCTGGTCTCCACCCCTTCTGCGGTTCCCGCCCTTCTCCCACAGGCTGAATTATAGGCTGCTGGCAGCTGGGCTTGACCGCTTTTGCATGCCTACTCCTCCCTACCCGGGCAAGACTGAGCTCGCACGTGAACCCCAGTGGCGGCCAGCAGGCTTCCACCCCTGCAGACAGAACCACGCCTTTGCGTCCTGCCACCGCCCACCCTCTGGCAAGCCCTCAGCCATGTGGGGTGCAGGCGCTGCAGCTCAGACCCTAACACTCACTACTGTAGACCCGAAAACTTCCTCCTTCTAAGCAACTCTGCTCTGAGTGCATCAGGAGAGCTTGTTTGGCTGGTGTCATGCTTCCCTTTGCTGGTATGGCTGTTTCTGGGGGAAATATTTCCTTCAGTTTTGGGAAGTGACTTGTCCCAAGGGTTAGGGTGGCTGTCTCCTAAAATGTTTCTCCCTGTGCCTCCTAGATTACACTCTCTTCCTGTTACTCTGGTACTCTCCTCTCTTGATGACCCCTGGAGCCCTGGGTGAGTGGTTGTGAGAGAGGTTTTTTGCACGGTCCCCTTAAGAAGAATTCTGGGCCTGAGAAATCAGACTCTTTCTCACAAATAGTATCCTGACTTGTTTCCAGCTAAATACTGTCCTTACGCCTCTTCTGGGCTCTGGGGCTGCAGGTTGGGGCTTTGTTCCTGGGGCTCAGGACTCTCCCCTCTCTGCTAAACTCATTTCCCACCAGGCAAGTCTCTCCCAGCTGCCATTCGCTCCAGGGAGCTGGGCAGCCCTCTCCACGTTTCTGCTTTTCCTACCAGTCTCGGTGTGGCTTCTTCAGTGTTCCTTGGTTGAAGAGTCCTCTTAGTTTAGTCCAAAGTTGGTTTTTCCAGATAATAGTTCTTAAAATTAGTTTGTAATCCACTTTGGTTCTGGGAAGTGGATGTTGGTACGTCCACCTCTCCAGCACCATCTTGTCTTCTCCCAAGTGAAGTTCTTAATCCTGGTAAGCTCTATTAGGACAAAGATCTCAAGGTCTGGGTGGTTCTTATTAAATGCTATTTTTTATTGAAATGTATCACAGCATTTTTTCAGATGCAACTGTAAACGGGATAAGCTTGACAAGAATGGGACCCAATAGGATAAATATAATCAACTGCAAAGAAGAAATCAACATGTAATTAACCAAACTGTATATAAGCAATGGTTAAGCCTCTTTTACAGGAGATAGGACTTTTTATGTGGATCCCTGTCTTTTTTACTTGTTGCAAGTAAATGAAACTAGGCAGACCACCACTTCTGCAGACCAGTGATTTTCAACCTTTTTCATCTCATGACACACATAAACTAATTACTAAAATTCTGCAGCACACAAAAAATATACTTTTTTTTTTTGCTGATCTGGCAAAATAATAATAGTAAGTATAAGTATATTTGATCCATTCATGCCAGACAGCTATTGTATGTTGGCCATTGTCATTTTTTTATTTGACAATCTAAGGGAAAACTAAATAGTCAGGTATTGCATGTTTTAGAAATTCTTATGGGCCCTAGACAGTCCACTCAGTCGGTAATAGTGGCATCCTGAAATACCAGAGTTGTAGGTTCCATCCTCAGTAAGGTTCCATCCTCAGTCAAGCAATCAATGAATGTACCATTAAGTGGAACAAGGAATGAATGCTTCTCTCCCCACTACCCCCTTCTCTCAAGAATCAATCAAAAAAAATAAGTTATTGTGGAAAATCACTGCTGTAGACAACTACGTCTGGTTCTTGAATGGAACACGCCAAGGGACAAACCCCTTGTGTTCTGTAATACCTCTATTCTACTTTCCCTCTCTATAAATTTGCTTATCCTACGTACCTGATAAGTGGAGTCATATAATATTTGTCTTTCATTATCTAATTTCAGTTAGCATAATTTTTTCAAAGTTAATCCATGCTGTAGCATCTATCGGAATATCCTTTTTAAGGCTGAATATTCATATATATATATATGTATATACCACGTTTTGTTTGTCCATTCATCTATGGATAGACATTAGTGTTGTTTCCAGTCTTTTGGCTATTGTGACTAATGCTGGTGTAAACGTTGGTATACACATATCTGTATCTGCTCTGCTGGAGTCCTTGCTTTCAATTCTGTGTATGTATTCCTGAGTAGATATGCTGAGTCATATGGTAACTCTTGATTTTAATTTTCTGAAAAACCACCAAACTGTTTTCTATAGCTACTGTTTGACATTATATTCTCACTAGCAGTGCAGCAGGGTTCCAATTTCTTTACAACCTTGTCAACACTTGTTATCTTCCTTTTAAAAATATATATATATAGCCATCCTAGTAGATGAGAAGTGGTATCTCATTGTGGTTTTGATTTGAGCATTTATTGACTGAAGGAAATTTACAGTGAATGACTAATGATGTTGAACATTTCTTCATGTTCTTTAAATTTTATTTATTGATTAATTTTAGAAAGAGAAGAAAGGAGAGAGGGAAACATTGATTTGTTGCTTCATTTATTCATGCATCCATTGGTTGATTCTTGCATGTGCCCCAACTGGGGATCAAACCCACAACCCTGGCATATGGGGATGATGTTCTAACAAACTGAGCCACCTGGCCAGGGCCTTTTATTTTCTTAATAGCCATTTTAATATTTTTTTTGGAGAAATGTCTGTTCAAGTCATTTGCTGTTTATTTTTGTTATTTATCTTTTTATTATTGAACTGTAATTTTAAAAATATTATTGGTATTCATCACTTGTCAGATATATGATTTGGAAATATTTTCTCCCTTTCAATTGGTTATCTTTCTGCTTTGTTGATAGTATCCTTTGATGCACAAAAGTTCTTAATTTTGATTAAGTCTAATTTACCTATTTTTCTTTTGTCACCTGTGGTTTTGGTGTTATATTTACAAAGTTATTGCCAAACCCAGTACTGTTAAAATTATCTTCAATGTTTGAGTCTGAGTTTTACAGTTTTAAGCTCTTAAGTTTAGGTCTATGATCCATTTGGGGTACCTCTTGGACCAACAAGATGTGTTTCTTTCAAATAAAGGGTGAGTATGTAGATAATAGTTCCCAGAATGTCTGGAAGAGCTTGAAAGATAAATAATAGATATTCATGCCACTGGAACAATATAGACTTCTGCTAATAAAATTGAGGTCATGGGTCCTCATAACTTCAATATAACCAAAATTTCTCTACTTTCTAACCTCCATCTTTTAAAACTCTTGTTGATATAGAAATATTAGTGCTGAGGGCTCTATGTAAGTAAAAACCAAAAAATGTTGAAGTTTCAGGACTATTTTTCTCTGCATGACAGCCAGAGATATGTTGTGCTATTGCTGTCAGATTTAGGGGAAAAGTAAGATTTTTTAAAAAGGTAAGATCAATTCTAAAAATTGTAGAATTAATGTCTGACAAAAGGAAAGAAAAAAAAGAAATCTAATCTGGTATGATAGGATTCTTGAGAGGAAACAAAAATCTAAAGAGCTATGCACAATCCGTGTGGAAGAATTCAGTGTTATCTAGGCATTTAGTAGATGCTTAAATAGCAAAAGGATGAATGAATAAAAAACAAAGGATGATTTTTCTTTAGGGAAAGATTTAGTAAGTCTTTGTGCAACCAAGAAAATAAAATACCATATTTCCCCATGTATTAGATGCACCATTTTTCAAAAAATTTGTGGTCTAAAACTGGGTGTGTCTTATACAGTGTTTATAGTTTTTTTACTTGCATTTCTCACTTTTTTGTACTTGTTTTTGCGTTCATTGTTGAAGACAATGGTTTGTCATCAGACACAGATGAGGACAAGTTATTGAATGGGAGTTTTGACAGTGATAAGGAGTTGTATGAATTTTATGATGAATAAAACTTGAGCTCAATAATGTTATGTAATACATTTTTTTTCACATTTCAGGCCCCAGAATTAAGGTGTCTTATACATGGGATCATTTTATACATGGGGAAATATGGTAATTTTATTAGAAAGTAATTCCTTGAGTTCCAGCTGCTAGAAGACTTATACTGTATTGCAGGAGATCTGTTCTTTTTGTTTTTCAAGAAGAAATTGACTGCTTTGGCCAACATGAATTTAAAGTATTTTCTGTTCTCCAAAGCCAAGAATGTTGATTATAATGTGACTGCCAGATAGGATGTTCCAATTAGACCTAGTACCAAAGCATCCCACAACCACTGCCAGATAGTGTATAATTACAAAGAATATAAGCTTTCCATACAAATCAGTATTTTCCATACAAATTTAGTATTCAGCCCTGGCTGGGTAACTCAGTTGGTTAGAGCATTGTCCTGCTACACCAAAGTTGTGGGTTCAATACCCGGTTAGGGCACATACAAAAGTCAACCAATAAATACATTAATAAGTACAATAACAAATTTATGTTTCTCTCTTTCTGTCCTTTTCTCTCCCTCTAAAATCAATAAATTAATTCTTTATTTTTTAAAAGAAGTAAAAAGAAGATTTAATATTGAATGGTTGGTCTTTATATAATTATGTAAGTAGAGTCTAAAATATGGTAACATAAATCTTGAAGTAAGAAGCAAACATCCCAGAACAGAAACTTTGGAACAAAGAGCAGTATTCCACTCTGGAATAGAACAATTTCCAATTTAAAAATTAATACCAGTTTCTTCAGAAGAAGTAAATGGAGACTGGTCACTAGTGTATATTTTCTATGGTAGTTGTATTTAGATTTATGTAACAAATTATACACACTTCTTACAGAGTGTACTAGGTTTAGACATTCTTTTTTTATTTTTTTTATTTTATAATTTTATTTTTTTAATGGGGTGACATCAATAAATCAGGATACATATATTCAAAGATAACAAGTCCAGGTTATCTTGTCGTTCAATTATGTTGCATACCCACCACCCAAAGTCAGATTGTCCTCTGTCACCTTCTATCTTGTTTTCTTTGTGCCCCCCCACCCCCTATCCCTCTCCCATTCCCCCCTCCCCCCCGTAACCACCACACTCTTATCAATGTCTCTTAGTTTCACTATTATGTCCCACCTACGTATGGAATAATACAGTTCCTGTTTTTTTCTGATTTACTTATTTCGCTTCGTATCATGTTATCAAGATCCCACCATTTTGCTGTAAATGTTCCGATGTCATCATTTCTTATGGCTGAGTAGTATTCCATAGTGTATATGTGCCACATCTTCTTTATCCAGTCATCTATTGATGGGCTTTTTGGTTGTTTCCATGTCCTGGCCACTGTGAACAATGCTGCAATAAACATGGGGCTGCATGTGTCTTTACGTATCAATGTTTCTGAGTTTTGGGGATATATACCCAGTAGAGGGATTGCGGGGTCATAAGGTAGTTCTATTTTCAGTTTTTTGAGGAACCACCATACTTTCTTCCATAATGGTTGTACTACTTTACATTCCCACCAACAGTGTATGAGGGTTCCTTTTTCTCCACAGCCTCTCCAACATTTGCTATTACCTGACTTGCTAATAACAGCTAATCGAACAGGTGTGAGGTGGTATCTCATTGCCGTTTTGATTTGCATTTCTCTAATAGCTAAAGAAGATGAGCATCTTTTCATATATCTGTTGGCCATTTGTATTTCTTCCTGGGAGAAGTGTCTATTCATATCCTCTTCCCATTTTTTTATGGGATTGTTTGTTTGTTTGTTGTTGAGTTTTATGAGTTCTTTGTATATTTTGGATATTAGGCCCTTATCTGAGCTGTTGTTTGAAAATATCATTTCCCATTTAGTTGGCTTTCTGTTTATTTTGTTATCAGTTTCCCTTGCTGAGCAAAAACTTCTTAGTCTGATGTAGTCCCATTCATTAATTTTTGCCTTCACTTCTCTTGCCATTGGAGTCAAATTCATAAAATGCTCTTTAAAACCCAGGTCCATGAGTTGAGTACCTATGTCTTCTTCTATGTACTTAATTGTTTCAGGTCTTATGTTTAGATCTTTGATCCATTTTGAGTTAATTTTTGTACAGGGGGAGAGACTGTAGTCCAGTTTCATTCTTTTGCATGTGGCTTTCCAGTTTTCCCAGCACCATTTATTGAAGAGGCTTTCTTTTCTCCATTGTGTGTTGTTGGCCCCTTTATCAAAAATTATTTGACTATATATATGTGGTTTTATTTCTGGACTTTCTATTCTGCTCCATTGGTTTGAGTGTCTATTTTTCTGCCAATACCATGCTGTTTTGATTGTCGTGGCCCTATAATAGAGTTTGAAGTCAGGTATTGTTATGCCCCCAGCTTCATTCTTTTTCTTTAGGATTGCTTTGGCTATTCGGGGTTTTTTATAGTTCCATATAAATCTGATGATTTTTTGCTCTATTTCTTTAAAAAATGTCATTGGAATTTTGATGGGAATTGCATTAAATTTGTATATTGCTTTGGGTAATATAGCCATCTTGATTATATTTATTCTTCCTAGCCAAGAACAAGGTATATTCTTCTATCTCATTATATCTTTTTCGATTTCCCTTAACAATGGTTTATAGTTTTCATTATATAAGTCCTTTACATTCTTTGTTATGTTTATTCCTAAGTATTTTACTTTTTTTGTTGCAATCGTGAAGGGGATTATTCTTTTGAGTTCCTTCTCAGTTGTTTCATTGTTGGCATATAGAAAGGCTATTGACTTCTGTATGTTAATTTTGTATCCTGCGACCTTACTGTATTGGCTTATTGTTTCTAGTAGTCTTTTTGTGGATTCTTTGGGGTTTTCGATGTATAGGATCATATCATCTGCAAAAAGTGATACCTTTACTTCTTCTTTTCCGATATGGATGCCTTTTATTTCTTTGTCTTGTCTGATTGCTCTGGCTAGAACCTCTAGTACCACATTAAATAAGAGTGGAGAGAGTGGACAACCCTGTCTTGTTCCTGATTTAAGGGGGAAAGCCTTCAGTTTAGTGCCATTTAATATGATGTTAGCTGATGGTTTATCATATATGGCCTTTATCATGTTGAGATATTTTCCTTCTATACCCATTTTGTTGAGAGTCTTAAACATAAAATTGTGTTGTATTTTATCGAAAGCCTTTTCTGCGTCTATTGATAAGATCATGTGGTTTTTGTTCTTTGTTTTGTTGATATGGTGTATTACATTAACCGTTTTACGTATGTTGAACCATCCTTGAGATTCTGGGATGAATCCTACTTGATCATGATGTATTATTTTTTTAATATGTTGTTGTATTCGATTTGCTAGTATTTTGTTTAGTATTTTAGCATCTGTATTCATTAGAGATATTGGTCTGTAGTTTTCTTTTTTTGTGCCATCCTTCCCTGGTTTTGGTGTGAGGGTTATGTTGGCCTCATAAAATGTGTTTGGAAGTATTGCTTCTTCTTCAATTTTTTGGAAGACTTTGAGTAGAATAGGAACCAAGTCTTCTTTGAATGTTTGATAAAATTCGCTGGTATAGCCGTCAGGGCCTGGACTTTTATTTTTGGGGAGGTTTTTAATGGTTTTTTCTATTTCTTCTCTACTGATAGGTCTGTTTAGGCTTTCTGCTTCTTCTTGACTCAGTCTAGGAAGGTTGTATTTTTCTAGGAATTTATCCATTTCTTCTAGGTTGTTGAATTTAGTGGCATAAAGTTTTTCATAGTATTCTACAATAATTCTTTGTATATCTACGGTGTCCGTGGTGATTTCTCCTCTTTCATTTTGGATTTTGTTTATATGAGTTCTTTCTCTTTTTTCCTTGGTAAGTCTTGCCAAGGGTTTGTCAATTTTGTTGATCTTTTCAAAGAACCAGCTCCTTGTTCTATTAATTTTTTCTATAGTTTTTCTGTTCTCTAATTCATTTATTTCTGCTCTGATTTTTATTATCTCCTTTCTTCGGCTGCTTTTGGGTTGTCTTTGTTCTTCTTTTTCTAGTTCCTTAAGGTGGGAAGTTAAGTGGTTCACTTGGGCTCTCTCTTGTTTGTTCATATATGCCTGAAGCGATATGAACTTCCCTCTTATCACTGCTTTTGCTGCATCCCATAGATTCTGATATGTCGTATTGTCATTTTCATTAGTCTGTATATATCTTTTGATCTCTGCACTTATTTCTTCTTTGACCCATTCACTTTTTAAAAGTATGTTGTTTAGTTTCCACATTTTTGTGGGATTTTTTTCCTCTTTTTTGCAGTTGAATTCTAGTTTCAAGGCTTTATGATCAGAAAATATGCTTGGTACAACTTCCATTTTTCTGAATTTGCTGATGTTGTTTTTGTGGCCCAACATATGGTCAATTCTTGAGAATGATCCATGTACACTGGAGAAGAATGTATACTCAGTCACTTTGGGATGAAATGTCCTGTAGATGTCTATCATATCCAGGTGCTCTAGTGTTTTGTTTAAGGCCACTATGTCTTTGTTGATTCTCTGTTTGGATGACCGATCTAGAGCCGTCAGCGGTGTATTGAGGTTTCCAAGTATGATTGTATTTTTGTCAGTTTTTGTTTTAAGGTCAATAAGTAGCTGTCTTATATATTTTGGTGCTCCTTGGTTTGGTGCATATATATTAAGAATTATTATGTCTTCTTGATTCAGTGTCCCCTTAGCCATTATGAAATGGCCATTTTTGTCTCTGAGTACTTTTCCTGTCTTGTAGTCAGCATTATCCGATATGAGTAGTGCTACACCTGCTTTTTTTTGGATGTTATTTGCTTGGAGTATTGTTTTCCAGCCTTTCACTTTGAATTTGTTTTTATCCTTGTTACTTAGATGAGTTTCCTGTAGGCAGCATACAGTTGGATTTTCTTTTTTAATCCATTCTGCTACTCTGTGCCTTTTTATTGGTGAGTTTAATCCATTTACATTTAGTGTAATTATTGATACTTGTGAGTTCCCTATTGCCATTTTATATCTTGCTTTCTGTTAGTTTTGTGTCTTGTTTGATCCTTCTCTTTCGTTTTTCTATCTTTTCTTTTTATTTGGTTGTATTCCATACATCTTTCCTCTGTTGCTATCTTTTTTATCTCATGTGCTTCTGTGGTGGTTTTTTCAATGGTGGTTACCTTTGAGTAATGAAAAGGGTTCCTACCCTGTTCATTGTAGCGAACTATTTTGTGAGTACTTTTGCATTCCATCGTCCTTTGCTACTGTTAATCTCCGTCTTCTCCCCCTCTTTCTTTTTGTTGTTGTCACAGTTTAAATTTGGTTTTATTGTGTTCTTCTTGGAGCTTTTACTTGTGGCTCTGTTTTTTTTTGTTCTTTGTATCTGATTGGAGAACCCCCTTTAGTAATTCCTGGAGTGGGGGTTTTCTGATGATAAATTCCCTCATCTTTTCTGTATCTGTGAATGTTTTTATTTCTCCTTCGTATTTGAAGGATAGCTTTGATGGGTATAGTATTCGTGGCTGAAAGTTCCTCTCTTTCAGGACTTTAAATATTGGGGTCCACTCTCTTCTAGCTTGTAGAGTTTCTGCTGAGAAATCTGATGATAATCTAATGGGCCTTCCTTTATATGTTGTATTCTTCTTTTCCCTGGCTGCCTTGAGAATTTTTTCTTTGCTGTTGGTTTGTGTCAATTTCATTATGATATGCCTTGGAGTAGGTTTGTTGGGGTTAAGAAAACTTGGAGTTCTGTTTGCTTCTTGAACTTGAGGCTTTAGTTCTTTCCACAGGCTTGGGAAGTTCTCATCAATTATTTGTTTAAGTATGTTCTCCATTCCATTTTCTCTCTCTTCTCCCTCTGATATACCTATTATTCTTATGTTATTCTTTTTGATGGAGTCAGATAATTCTTGTAGGGCTATCTCATTTTTTTTAATTTTTGAGTCTCTTTCTTCTTCTCTCTGTTGTGCCTCAAGTTCCTTGTCTTCTATTTCACTAATCCTCTCTTCTATCTGACCTGTTCTATTAGCTAAGCTTGTTACTTCGTTTTTCAGCTCGTGAATTGAGTTTTTCATCTCTGTTTGATTTGTTTTTATAGTTTCAATTTCCTTGGACATATATTCTTTGTGTTCATGGAGTTGTTTTCTGAGCTCCCTATATTGCCTTTCTGTGTTTTCTTGTATATCTCGGAGGATTTTTAGGATTTCTATCTTGAATTCTCTGTCATTTAGCTCCAAGGTTTCCAATATATTAAATTTTTTCTCCATAGATTTTTCCTCATCTAGCTGTGTTACCTCTCTTTCTTTTGTATCCATGATATTCGATTTTCTCTTCCTTAATGGCATCTGAGGGTGGTTTTGTTGATAGTATTAATGAGATTTAATGAAGAATAAAAAGTTAAAAAAAATAAAAAAATAACAAATCGAAAAGAGTTGTTTTTTTTTTAAAAAAATTAATAATGAAATAAAGAAAAATAAAATAAAATAAAAATTTTTTAAAAAAGGAAATTATTCCCCCCCTCTTTTTTTCCTCTCCTCTCCTCTCCCCTCTTTCTTGAGAAAATCTTGTGGTGGACTGTGAGTTATAACAAACAATGCCTGTGATGGAGGGCCTGAATTGGGGAAAAGTAATAAAGGGGCAAAAAAGAGAGAAAGAAAAAAAAAAAAAAAAAAAAAAGGAAAAAAAAAAAAAAGAAAAAAGAAAAAAAAAGAGCGTATGGACCCACAAAAAGCAAATAAGGAAAAAATTTGGGTCAAGAATAAAATGATTTGCTTTTAGGTGTTGGTTTTCTAAGAGTTATGATGAGAGGAATAAGAGGAAAATGGAAAAATGGGGGGACAAATTAAAAACTTACTATTGTATTTAGTGGAACAAGAACTAGATAATATGGAGAGCTAGGGATGGGAGCACTGCTAGTGAGTTAAAAAGGTGAAGTAAAAAACCCCCAAAATGCCACAAACATAGGTTTGAGTCCCAGATAAGATAATTTGTTTGTTATTGAGGTTTGAATGAGAGGAGATGTAAAGGAGAAAGGAAGAAACTAATATAGAGGGAGAAAAGAAAGAGAGAGAGAGAAAAAAAGAGGGAACCACTAAAAGAAGAAAAAAGAAAGGAGAGAGAGAGAGAGAGTTAAGGGTTTTGGAGTGCAACCCTCATAGAGAGAAAGGAAGAGAAGAGAAATGATAATGGGAGATGTAACACTTATGGGTAGTGTAGTTCAGGGAGAGGAGAGAGTAAGACCGGTAGAGAGTTAATCGGTCAAATTGGAGGAGGAAAAAAAAATCTCAAGAATGAAGATAAGAGAAACAAATGAACAAATATAATAAAATGGGATAGGTTATAAAGTCTGCAGATTATTCTTGATTTTGAGAGGTTATCTTCTTGCTTTTTCTTTTCTCTCCCTCTTCCTGGTCGGTGACTCTGTACCCCGGGTTCTGCCCCTTTGGCACGCTCAGGTAGAGGTTTGCAGTTGATAAGTCTCTATGGCAATGTCATGTATTGTGCTTTATTCTCGTTGGGAGTCGAGGCTCATTAGCATTTATAGGCTCCGACAGTGAGAGAGTCCGTGTTCCTGGAGCCTTTCTCCTAGTCTTTCCTTCCTCAATTAGTAGCCTGATAGTCCAGGTATGGGGTTGCTGCTGCCTCTGCCTGGATAGTAAGAGGCTCAAATTGCTGGCAACTCCCCACTCTATTTCCACTCAGCACAGGGCTCTGGGTAAGGCTCAGTCAGTCAGAGCTGCTAGCATAATCAGGCGGGCTTTCCGCCCACTCAAAGACCTCTGGCTCTGCCACTCTATCCGGTAACACAAGCGGGCGCCCACTTCCGGGGCGCTTGGAGGAAACTCTCACTCACTGTCTGCAACCAGGATATCCAGCCAGCAGTCTCACGCTCTGAGTGAAACCCCCAACCGCAGGGAAAAGTTGCAGCGTTGGAATTGAGTCTCGCTCCGTCCCCGTGTGCGGCTTTTGCAAGGCGCTGGGGCAGCCCGAGATTCCGCTTTGGCCCACACAAAGGCCCCTGACTCTGCCCCTCTGTGCGATAACACGGGCGCGCACTGCCGAGGCACTCGGAGGAATCGCTCACTCCTTATCTGCGCGCGCAAACCAGGATATGAGGCCGGCCGCGGTTCCCTCTGAGTGAAACAGCCTCCAGCACGGAAAATCTCCACCGTTGGGATTAGTTCTCACTCCCTCCCGTGCGTGGCTTTCCCAGGGCGCTGGGGCTGCCCAGAGACTCTGCCCTCAGCCCACAGAAAGGCCTCTGACCCTGCCTCTCCGTGGGGCAACACGGGCACCCACTTCCGCGGCTTAGGAAGAAATCTCTCTTCCACTAACTGCGCACCGACCAGGAGACCGGGTAAAATGGCCGCTCCGCTTGTCTTTCTTTGTTTGGGTTTGGCGCGAGTGTTAGCTTGTATTGCCCGGGTTGCCACAGGATCAGATTTTCCTCTGCTTGGATCTCTGAGCCACAGCCTGGTTCGGCCGTTTTTGCTGCGGCGGCCTGGATCTATTCACCCCCTTTGCCCGCCTCAGTTTCTATATTCACAGTTACCAGAAAAAGCCGCCCTGTTTAGGTTAGTGAGGAAGGCGGAGCATTTCTTGCTCCCTATTTCCTTCGGGGTTTGGTTATATATTTAGCCAATTTTTCACTCAATCATACCTTTGGGTGTATTGCGAAGAATCTGGAAGCTCCAAGTATAGGTTTTTCTGTTTCTGGTTGAAGATCTTGTTGAGTTTTGGGGGAGATTTATCGGTATCGCTTCCTACTCCGCCATTACTCTCGCCATTTTTTCGGTTTAGACATTCTTACCAAATTCTTCTGCCATTACTACAAAATCCCTGTGTAAATAGGAATTAACATATTCCTTGGGGTAGTTAGTATCTAAATGTAGTGTATTTTTTAACTATTATAATCAAGATTCTCCCATACAGATTCTTACATAATCTTATATAAGACTATCTTAATGAAACATGGGATACATTATATTAGCAAAAATTATTTAAAGAAATTTAAAAAGCTACTGACAAACATTTTAAAAGATATTTAATATCAGGAATCAGAGTATAAAATTGATTTTAAGAACAAGAATTCTTAGTTTTGTTTTTTAATCTAAAAAAATTGGCAAAATCTTACATTAATATGATCAAAGATTAATTAATGCTGTTTACATATTGTTTAGAAATAAGTGGTGATATAATTTTGTAGTTAATAAAAAGATTTTCAATGTTACGAGTAACCAGTTAAGATACTGGACAGATTCAGGTATGGACAGAATAATAGAGATAAGAAATACCATGAAGAAACAGGTATAATGCATCTGCCTAGAATTCTTTCCAGAAGAGGGAAAGGAATGGTGAGAGATGCTATTGCAACTGGCAGATGATTGATTATTCATTTGTGATATATATTGAGTTAGGATGTATTTAAGCTTGAATTATCTCATGTTTAAATAGGTAAAATCATTAAGAAAGGATAGTGTAAGCCCTGGCTGATGGCTTAGTGGATAGAGCATCAGCCCAGTGTATGGACTTCCACTCCCCATCAGGGCACACAGGACAAGCAACCAACTACTTCTCCCCACCTCCCTCCCCCCCTTCTTTCCCTCTTCCCCTCACACAGCCAGTGGCTTGATTGGTTTGAGCATGGTCCTGGGCATTGAGGATAGCTCCATTAGAGTGCATCAGCCTCAGGCACTAAAATTAGCTCCTTACAAAGCATCGGCAATAGGGTTGCCAGGTAGATCTTGATCGGGGCACATGTGGAGTCTGCCTCACTATCTCCCCTCCTCTCACCTAAGGGAAAAAAGAAAGAAAGAAAGAAAATAAATGATAGTACATACAATATATATTTTAATTTTGATGATCTCTGAAACATAATTGGGAATGCCACATCCATGTCTGCCCAGAGTCTTAAGCCACCACAAAGAGAAACAGACATGTTAGTTTTCTCACAGCAGTTGCCACCATTTATAATCACCAGAGAAGGAAAGTGGCTACATCTGAAGATATTCTCTAGAAATTTTGGCTTTCTGTGGCGCCCTCTAGGCCTGTAAACACATGATAACTTTCTGGAGGCAGAGTGGGCATGCATAAGGAATAAAATTAGCTCAGTGCCAAAGTTAAGGCTCCCCTCACCCCAGTCGTGGTCATCCTAAGAAAAACTCATTCACATCCAGTAATCAGCAGACTCAGCAAAAAGCAGCAAGAGAAATTATATGTACCAGGCTGTGGTGGAAAGGCAGGTAAACAATGCTCACAGACTACTCCCAGGGCCTTGGTTCCGCTAAGCCTTCCAGAGTGAAGAGAGATTTGCTGGACTCAGAACAGCACATTGCCCAGGCAGAGGTGATGATATGGGCTGGGCTGTAGAACTGCCACCGTGGCTTGCAGTGTCAGCCCTAAAGTAAGAGTGGGAAATCAGCCAGGAAAGTGAGCCTGGCTTATGAAAAGTACATTCTCATTCTGATAGTTAATGGGGTCAATTACTAAAGGCAAGAGAATTGATAAAGGCTCTTCCTCTAGTTGTCAGCTGGGAAATAGGAGCTGACACGTGGCGGGTGTCAGAAAAGCTGGGATTCCCACAATTAGGGGGCATGGTTTCAGAGTAATAATTAGTTTTGTTGTATTAAGTGGGGAAAGAATTACCTGCATTGTCTAACTCAGATCAGTGGTTTTATGAATCATTAGTGTCACAACAAAATGTATATAGCACTCTATAGTTTACAAATATTTGTTCATTTCATGGGTGGGGAAAATGTCTGAGAATTCATACCAATGATGTGTGTCTGAGTGAGGGGTGAGAGAATAGATGCATCTTGTATGTGCAGTATGGGGAGGGTAGAATGGGACCGAATGGGTGGAGAATAAATGATATATTTAAGCAGAAGCAATGCTGTCCTTCCACTTGCAAATAGAGCAGTGTGGGTTAAAGCAAGTCCAGGTGAAAGCTTTCTGGCCAGGAACACATTCCAAAAGGTAAAGACCATGGACTTAAGAAAATATATGAAGATTGGGAAGGAAATAAAAATCATATAAGCCTAGGAAATGTCAAGTAAGGTAAGAGAGTGATTAATATAAAAGGAAACAATTTAATGTGAACTGTTAGAATTCTTTTAGATAACTGTGGAATAAAAGAGCTGTCAAATTTTAAGTTGTCATTGAACGTTAGGAACTTTTTCACTATTACATGTGTTCCTTAATTGTCAGAACAGTTAAAACAAGCTATCCTAAAAAAAAAAAAAAAAAAAAAAAAAAATCCCTGGCCGGTTGGCTCAGCGGTAGAGCGTCGGCCTGGCGTGCAGGAGTCCCGGGTTCGATTCCCCGCCAGGGCACACAGAAGAAGCGCCCATCTGCTTCTCCACCCCTCCCCCTCTCCTTCCTCTCTGTCTCTCTCTCTTCCCCTCCCGCAGCTGAGGCTCCATTGGAGCAAAGATGGCCCGGGAGCTGGGGATGGCTCTGTGGCCTCTGACTCAGGCGTTAGAATGGCTCTGGATGCAACAGAGCGATGCCGCAGAGGGGCAGAGCATCGCCCCCTGGTGGGCATGCTGGGTGGATCCCGGTCGGGCGTATGCGGGACTCTGTCTGACTACCTCCCCGTTTCCAGCTTCGGGAAAAAAAAAAAAAAGAAACAGAAATTACAGAATTAACTCTAAAAAGCAGTCCTGCCAAACTCCACAGCCTATGTTCACACTTTCCCTTCCATTCACATGTGCAGGAATGGGCGAATGACCAGAAGCAAACCTCTTTTTCCAGCAGGAAGTTTTATGTAACGAGTCATTTGGGAACTTTTGATTAAATAGTTTTGTAAGCTATGATCTACTATGTGGAGGATTAGAATTCCTTTTTCTGTATAAAAGTACCACTCACATAATTTAGCTGAAATTTTCCCCAAGTCAGAAAATATCCTACAATTAGTATTTGATTTCTAATATAGTAATTTTGCTAGAATTTTCCTATACCTGGTCTTTGGTTCTTTCTAAAGACCATACTATTTACCCTGAACAGCAGTCATCACTGATTTTTTTGTTGTTACTGTTTAAATATTGCAATTAGAAAAATTATTTCTTTAAACTCTCTGGCTTTGGACAAATTCCCATTTTATTTGCACATCTTTTATTACCTAGGGCAGACTTAAAGTATAAAGAAGATATATCTTTCCTTAGACTTCACTCCCAAGTGGCATCTTTCCCAACAGATTCATATACACAAATCATATATATATATGGCAAAGCACCTTCTAAACAGCTCTGAATTTTTAAAAATTTTTATTTCTTCCAACCTAACATCTGAGCTGCCATATATTTTGAAATTTAAACTCACAAAGATTGCATAGTAAATCACAAACCTGCATGATCTAAAGCACATGACTGAAAAATCTCTAATGTCAAAAGTTAAGGGTCATTGATCCACACGCAAATGAAAAAATGTACAGTCCCTCCAAACAAATATCTGGTTTTTAAAAAACTATATATTTTTTCAAGTCACAAAATGTTGGCTTTTTTGCCTTGGTCATTCGTAAGCATAATGTCTCAGTTGCTTTATATTTCCTAACCAGTAAAGTTTTTCAGAGGATTCTTACCTGTGCTTTCATTTCTGGATGCTAAAAAGGAATAAATTCTTAGGCCAAATAAAAAATTCCAGTTCCTCCATTATACTGAGAAAGCTACAGTAACTGATTTGCTTAAGATCAAAAAGCTAGTTACTCACTGGCAGAGCCAGAGGACTCAAAGTTCCCTATACGTGGTTCCTTGTTCTTCCTAAACCATACTATCTCTCTTTAACAATACTTAGTAGGTAATATACAGCACAGTGCATTCAGGTTTGGGTGATTCATTTTATAAGCTATGTAGACAAACTAAATATGTTCAAAGGTGGCAAAACAGGAAGATTAAGAGCCTAAGACCTAAGGAATATCTTGAAAAGGGTGGGGAATTCAGGAGAGGTAACACACAGTATGGAGAAGAAAAGACTAAAAGGAATATGCTGTCTGTTTTAAAATATTTGAGGGACTCTTGTGGGGGAACAAATAATTTGTTCATGCATTTATTGGCATGGTTTCAGAGGGTAGAACCAGGACCACAATATTAGGGTTGTTATTGACTAAGAGATAGGTTTCAGCTATGAAGAACAATATGAAAAAGGTCTTCATAATTTATCTTAGCAAATGTATTGTTAAATAATTTATGTACAATAAACCACATCCATTTAACATATACAATTCAATGTCAGCATCTTAAAAAAAATGCAGAATATTTCTGGCATCCTGAAAGTTTCTCATTTCCTTTACAGTCAATCCCACCCCCAGCCTTGGTCACAGGCAACCACTGATCTGCTTTTGGTCACTGTAGTTTGCATTTCATGTAGGTGAAATCATACCTCATGTACTTTTTTTGGTCTGTTTTCTTTTTTTAAGAGGGGAGAGAGAGAGAGAAGCATTAACTCATTTTTTTTTTTTTACTTAGTTGTTTAATTTAGTTGTGCACTTATTGATTGTTTCTCATATATGCCCTGACTGGTGATCTAATCCATGACCTTTAGTGTATCCTGTGGATGCTTTATCCACTGAGCAACCCAGCCAGGGCCTATATATTTATATTTTTATCTTATATACATACACAGACATACACAGTGTATCTTTATATTTAAAGTACATCTCTGGTAGCCAAAAGATGGTTAGGTCTGCTTTTGAACAGATTCTAATGAACTGTTTCTTCATTGTATTATTTAGTCTATTTACATTTAATGTAATTTTTTTTAATCAAGTGAGAGGCAGAAAGGCAGAGAGACAGATTCCTGTAAGCACCCTGACTGGATCCACCCAGCAACCTCTGTCCTATCTGGGGCCAATGTTCTGCCCATCTGGGGCCATTGCTCTGTTCCTCAGCAACTGAACTATTTTAGTGCCTGAGGTGAGGCCATGGATCCATCCTCAGCACCAAGGGCCAATTTGCTCATTTGAGCCATGGCTACAGGAGGAGAAGAGAGTAGGAAGGGTGGCAAGGGGGAGAGGTGGAGAAGCAGATGGTCGCTTTTCCTTTATCCTCTGACCTGGAATCCAACCTGGGACTTCTAAACACCCGGCCGATGCTCTAAGGCTGAGCCTTAATGTAATTATTGATATGGTTGTATTTAGGTCTACTATTTTACTAATATTTTGTTTGTCATCTCAATTTATTTTGTTTCTCTCAGCTCCTTTTCCTTCCTTCTTTCAGATAATTTCAATATTTTTTAGATATTTATATTGTCTCTTTCCCTTTGAATTATACCACTTATTACTTTTTTAAAGTGGTAGCTTTAGGTATTATTGATACAATATACATTTTTGGCCCTGGTCTGGTGGCTCAGTGGATAGAATGCCAGCCCAGCGTATGAATGTCCTGGTTCAATTCCTGGTCAGGGTATACAGGAAAAGCGACCATCTGTTTCTTCCCCTTTCCTCTCCCCTTCTCTCCCTTTTTTGTCTCCCACAGTTAGTGGCTCAATTGGTTTGAGTGTGGCCTCTGGTGCTGAGGATAGCTTGTTTGGTCTGAGCATCAGCTTCAGGCACTGAGGATAGCTCGGTTGATTCCAGCATCAGCTTCAGACAAGGTTGTAGGTTGGATCCTGGGAGGGTACATGTGGGAGTCTGCCTTACTATCTCCTTTCCTTTCACCTAAAAATACAAAACAAACAAACAAAAAAGCAATATACATTATCTGTGTCACCTCCTTCCACTGTGACTGCATGGACCTTGGAACAAAATATCCAAAAAAGGGGGAAATTTATTCCAGTTATAAAATTAACAAGGCCAGAGGATCTAATGTGTAACATGGTAATTATAGCTAATAATAACTGTATTATATAGTTAAATGTTTCTAAGAGAGTAGATCTTAAATGTTTGTGTGTGTGTGTGTGTGTGTGTGTGTGTGTGTATGTCAGTGACAGAGAGACAGAAAGGGACAGATAGGAACAGAAAGGCAGGAAGGGAGAGAGATGAGAAGCATTAATTCTTTGTTGCGGCTCCTTAGTCTCCTTAGTTGTTCATTGATTGCTCTTTTATATGTGCCTTGGGGGGGGGGGGCTACAGCAGAGCGAGTGACCCCTTGCTCAAGCCAGTGACCCTGAGCTCAAGCTAGTGAGCCCCTACTCAAGCCAGATGAGCCTGCACTCAAGCCAGCAACCTCAAGGTTTCAAACCTGGGTCCTCTGCGTCCTAGTTTGATGCTCTATCCACTGCAACCCCACCTGGTCAGGCGATCTTAAATGTTTTTACCACCAAAAGGAAATGATAACTATGTGACAGCATGGAGGTGTTAGCTAATGCTATGGTGGTAACCATTTTGCAATATATAAATGTATCAAAGCACATTATTCACCTTGAACTTATGCAAAGTTACTGCCAATTATATCTCAATAAAGCTGGGAATAAATAAATAGATAAGTTTGTTCTAGTCACGTGATCCAAGTTCTGCTTTCAAAAATTTATCTGCCGTTTGGTTTCCAAAATCCTTAGGTAGCCATGTTTTTCTGTATTTTGTGCAGAGTATTACCACAGTTATCCATCAGAGGATTGGTTTGTAAGATATGCAATTCTCCATACCAGAAGCAAACAAGGACTTACTTAAATCTTGTATATTACTAAAATGTTAGGCCCAAATGTGTGATTTCCTTGCATAAACCAAGATTTGTGTAAAATTTTCTTAAGATATAGTTACTGAAAAACCAAAACCAGAAAGTAAGATTATTTTTCAGCCGTTACGCACTCTAAATCACAAAATCTCATTTTCTGTACTAACACTTCTACACTTTAAATTCATTAGTATGAACTTTCAAAACAAAATTTGCAGGATGATTGCACTGTGTAGTTACTCTAAAAAGGAACTTCTACTTTCATTTTTTAAAATAGTAACTACCGTATATAGCCCTAGCCAGATAGCTTGGTTGGTTAGAGCATTTTCCCAAAGTACAGAGGTTGCTGTTTTGATCTTCGGACAGGGCACATACAGACACAAATTGATGTTCCTGTTTCTCTCTCTTCCTCCCTCTAAAAAAATCAATAAAATAAACATTAAAAAAACCCTTAAAAGTAAATAGTAACTATACCTCTCCTACCAGCCAGTATGTCTGCTTATTTATCATTAACAATCTGACTTTGGAAAAGAGGGACAGAAATTCTTAAAGATATAGATTCCAAAATCTTGGCTATTTAAAGATAAGTCAGAATTGGGAATGAAACTTCCCTAAATTGTAGTGCACATTGGTATTTTTTTAAAAATAGTAATTGTCAGAATTTGAGAATATTTACAACAAAAAGTGTACACAATTCTGATATGAAGTTCACCATTATATTGTTTTAATAATATGTGTAAAATAATTTAAATGGTTCTGTTTTACTCCATTTGCCCTGAATGGCTACTCTAGATGCTTAACAAAATTCAGTTTTCCTATCTTCCACAAAAACAAAGTTATAACTGGGGCGACTAGCTAGGGACAACAGATGTGACACCCACCTGCAGTAAAAAATGTGATAAAGTGTGTCACATCTGACTCAGACCTTAACATGCACTCTTCTTCCCACCAGCTAGAGCCCATAGTGACCCAGGTTTGACCATGTAGGTGGCAATAATGCCCAGGATGAAAGCACAACATAATAGAACATGGGTCCCTAAATAGTCAAATCAGTTGAGCTGTCTACCAACCTAGAACACTCACAGCAGGAGAAAGGAAAAAATTTTACCATCTTTAAGGAACCGAAATAATGTTAGGTGTCTGTTTCAGCAGGTTAGTCTTACCCTAACTAGCACGCCCTGGGTTTTGTCTCAACTTTATAAGTGATAGTACAGGCAGGGAGAATAGTCTAACAGCAGATTTTATAACTACACAGGGCATCAGAAAAAAAGAGCACTTGTCATTCCAACTCTAAGTGTCCTTCCAGGCAGCTATGTCAATTGATTGAACACTGGAACTCTGTAGATAGAAGTTATTGTCTATAGTAACTTTGACCAAGGCCAAGATAAGGGAAGTTCATTCCCAAAACTTCTCTTAGATGAGAGGACTAAAATCAACCATCTTAAAATTACACACATTCTTTCCCTCCTGACCTCATTCTTTGTCTCTGGCACAAACACATCCAACTTCTCCCCAGACTTTTCTCAAAGTGAAGACAAGAGGCTCAAGAGAATCATTTTTGAACAACTCCAGAAGTTGCCATACACATGAATCTAATTATTGTTTTCCAGGCTTTTTTCCCCCTATCACTGTATAATGTTATTACTGTTAGGTACGGTCCCAATTCCGGACATTGGGAGGTAGCTGTAAATTTCAGCTTTTCCTATAATAACTGAACTCTTCTTGATTAATTTTGTACCATGTTCTTGGCTTACCTGAATTTTTTTTTTTTTTTTTTTTTTTTTTTACAGAGACAGAGAGAGTCAGAGGGATAGACAGGGACAGACAGACAGGAATGGAGACAGATGAGAAGCATCAATCATTAATTTTTTGTTGCGTGTTGTGACTTCTTAGTTGTTCATTGATTGCTTTCTCATATGTGCCTTGACCGCGGGCCTTCAGCAGACTGAGTAACCCCTTGCTGGAGCCAGCGACCCTGGGTTCAAGCTGGTGAGCTTTTGCTCAAGCCAGATGAACCCGCACTCAAGCTGGCGACCTCGGGGTCTCGAACCTGGGTCCTTCCACAACCCAGTCCAACGCTCTATCCACTGTGCCACCACCTGGTCAGACGGCTTACCTGACTCTTGAGAGTAAAAGAAGGCAAAATACTCTATAGTGTTGCCTGCTTTGTCTCCCTGTTTTGTCTGTCTTAATGTCTCACTGACCTGTACAGTATTTCATGAATTGACTGACTTCCCATAGTCTGTTTCTAATACTAAACCTTGATATATCCTTTCTTCCAATGCAGTCTTGTCTCTACTTCAGTTTTTCTTCTAATTATCACCACCCTCACAATAACCCAAATCATAAAGGGAAAAAGAGGGTTTTTTTCCAATTTTATTTTATATCTTTAAATGCAATAGAATTCATTTTATGTCATTTCAATGCAAGAGAATGCTATTTTGTAACCCTTCCTGTTAGAATTACCATTCCCTCACAACTTTGTGGACAACTTTCTGAGCACTTTGTGACCTATGGTCTGTCTTGGCCTCCAAGTAATACAACTGCAAGCTTAGCAAATTTGTTTGCATTTCCCCAGCTTAGAGCCAACTACATTTCCCAGGCCGATTGTATTTTATAAGATCAAATAACTAAGTCCTATTATACAATTAGAATAGATCTATCATCCTAGGACCAAAGCAGCTAAAAGACTGTGCCTTCTTCACATTGTTTTATCCTTGGTAGGACAGATGGAGAAGGTCCAGGAAGAACTCAAGGTCCATAGCAAAGTGAGGCCCTGAAACATCCTGTGGAAGGCCACCTGCCAAACATCTAATTAGACTGATGAAAACAAGAAATAACTATATGATATTTTAAGCCACTGAGATTTGGGAGTGGGGAAAGGGAGCAGAACTCTGTTACTACAATACATTATAGCTTAGTCTACCCTAACACTCCAAGTAATTTTTCCTCAGTTATTCCTGGATATACTTTGATTGAGATTTTTAAATTAAAATAATTATGCAAAAATAACAAAATCACACAAAAGATAAATTTAAACACTTTTAATAAGACTTTTTAATTTTTTAAAAATTTTTTTTATTCATTTTAGAGAGGAGAGAGAGAGACAGAGAGAGAAGGTGGGGAGGAGCTGGAAGCATCAACTCCCATATGTGCCTTGACCAGGCAAGCCCAGGGTTTCAAACTGGCGACCTCAGCATTTCCAGGTCGACGCTTTATCCACTGTGCCACCACAGGTCAGGTTAATAAGACTTTTAACTAATAATTTCTACTACTAAGTTGTCTTAATAGGTTGCTATTCAGATTGTAATTACTGATACTTTCTCACTAAGAAGAGAAAAATATTAGCTCAGTTTTAATTCTTTTTTAAAATAAATGCTTTACTTGAACTAATACATACATACACACACACACATACGAAAAAGTATAAAGGTCCTAAGTACACAATGTCATGTTTATTTTACAAAATGAGTACCCTGTTATTACCAGTCCCCAAAGAAAAAATAATTATCTTCCTGAAAATGTGACTTCCATAGAGTAGTATTGCCTATACCTAAGCTGCATATAAATTAAGCCATATAATAATATGTACTCTTATGAGACTAACTTCTTTTGCTCAATATTATGTTCATGAGACTCATCCATGTTGTTGTATGGGAATAGGTTTATTGAGTTCTATTTTTGTCTAGTATTCCATTTTAAGACTATACCAAAAATTTTTAAGCATTATTCTGTTGATGGATATTGAACTAGGAAGTGGCCTAGATACCAACTATGCCAGCACATTTAATTTTGGACTTCTCCAGAACTGTGAGAAATAAATTGTTTATAAGCCATCCAGTCTGTGGTATTTTGTTATAGCAGCTCAAACAGACTAAGATAGACATTATGGTGTTTCCATTTTTGAGCATTCACATACATGTCTCTTGGTATACTTATGAATGTATCTCTGTTTGGTATATAACTAGGGGTGAATATCTGGGTTGTACAATATGTACATATTCAATTTCATTTCAGATACTGCCAATCCATTTTCAAAGTAGTTGTATCAATGTACACTCCCTCTAATAGCTCCATATTCTAACTAATTCTCAATATACTGTAGTTACTTTTTTAATGTCAGCTATTTTGATAGGTGTGAATATTATTCCATTGTGGCTTTAATTTGTATTTTTTTATATGACTAAGGAGTCTGAGCATATTTTCATTTGTTTATCAACTATTTAAATAATTGTTCATTTGCATGTGTGAAATGCTTGGCCCACTATTTTACACTCACCCTTTTTTTTATTGATATGTAGGTTCTGTATATATGCCAGAAATGAGTCTTTTGTCAGCTGCGTATGTTGTAAATGTTTTCTCCCACTCTGTGACTAGCCTTTTCACCCCCTTAACAATGTCTCTTGATTAACAGAAGTTCTTCATTTTAAGATGTTCAATTTATCGCGAGTTCCCATTTTGGTTAGTGCCTGATTTAAGAAATCTTGGCCTTTTTCAAGTTCATAAAGATATACTCCTATGTTATCTTTTAGAAATGTTATTACTTTGGTTTGCACAAGAGCTGATTTTTCTGTATTGATCTTCTGTATGGTTATTCAATTGACCTGGCACTATTTATTGAAAAGAACATCCTTTTCCCCACTACCTTGTAGCACCAACTTTGCCTCATACCTTTGCAACTGTGAGTTTATTTTTGAACTCTAGTCTGTTCCATTTCACTATTTGTCTATCATTTTGAAGAAGTCTTGGTATTTGGTAAATAAAGTTTTCCAACTTTATTCTTCTTTAAGACTCTCTTTTTATATGTGTTTCCAAATAAATTTTAGAATTGGTTTGTCAAGTTCTGCAAAATATCCTGCTGGGGTTTTGATTAGCATTGCATTGAATTGATAGATTAATTTGGAGAGAACTGAAATCTTACAATACTTATATTATTAGATGATTTTTTGTTTATTAATTTATAATTTAATATTTCTTGTTTGATGAATTGGGATAGTAGTTTCATGAGAGTAAGAGTTTTATACATTTTGTTTGCTGCTCCATCCCAGAACCTAGCACGTTGTAAGCTCTCAGTAAATATTTTTGAAGTAATATTCTACTGAGATACCTTTTTTATCCTCTTTTCCTTTTCATGGTCAATCTGGATCATCTGTTATTTCCTCTGGGGAACCTTTTCTTGATCCCCAGACTGGGCTTGGCTCCCCTGTCATCTGTTCCGTGTTATGACATTCTGTACTTCTCTTTCTTACTTACATGTTATTATACAATGATAATAGTTACTACACAATGTTATATAATTATTTGATATAAGTCTCCCATCTAGAATGTAAGCTCTGTGAGTACAAGAACCAAGTCTGCCTTAATTTTTTATTCACTGCCATACTTCCAGTACCTGGCCTGGTACTGTGCACAGGCAAGTGTCAAAAAAAATTAAGTTATTTTCTAAAAAAGGCCTAGTCTTCCTCTGCTGTTTATTAAAAATAGAAGTTATGATGGGTCAGTGCTTTAATATCCTAACATCAAAAATCTCTCTAGCCCTGGCCAGCTGGCTCAGTGGTAGAGCATCGGCCTGGCATGCAGGAGTCCTGGGTTCGATTCCTGGCCAGGGCACACAGGAGAAGCGCCCATCTACTTCTCCACCCCTCCCCCTCTCCTTCCTCTCTGTCTCTCTCTTCCCCTCCCGCAGCCGAGGCTCCATTGGAGCAAAGTTTGCCCGGGCGCTGAGGATAGCTCTGTGACCTCTGCCCCAGGCGCTAGAATGGCTCTGATTGTGGCAGAGCATCGCCCCCTGGTGGGCATGCTGGGTGGATCCCGGTCGGGCGCATGTGGGAGTCTGTCTGACTGCCTCCCCCGTTTCCAACTTCAGAAAAATACAAACAAAAAAAAATATCTCTAAATGTTTTCTGCTGCTTTCATCCTCTGGATTATTTGGTGGGCATTCTCTATCAGATATCTTGGAGTAGAAAGGGGGTCCTTCATGACCCTTATCCAGCATGGCTGAATCAGAAGGCTCTCCTAAATTGGAACTCAGGAGGCTACATTGCTAAGAAACTGTCAGTAACTGGTGCAGTGGTGAGTTTCGTACTAACTTCTTCAGATTACATTCATGACATTGCTGCTTTATCTCTCTGCACTCCATAAACTGCTCTGAGTCCAGTTGCTCTCATCATCCTGCCCATGTTGTGTTCTGCTCATGCTCTCAGAGCTGCATTTTCCCTTTGGCCATTTGCCCTCCAAGGACAGCTGGAAGGCCACCCTGACTGCCTAGTTAAGAACCTCATTAATCTCATCTTTATCTCCTTGATCATGCTGACCACCCTGGCTACAGGGGCCACACACTGTCACAGCTCTCTGATCCAACTTCAGAGACAGTGAAAAGGAAATAGCCTAAGATATAGTGAACTTTAGACGAGAAAGTCAGAATTTGCTATCTGTATGACCTTGAGAATATCAATTAACTGTTCTTCACTCCAGGAACAATAATGCCATCCCTATCTCAGAAGTGTTACAAGGGTCAAATAATATCATGTATCATGTCAGAACTTGATAAACTATAAGTGGATGTATAAATATTAATTATAATTAACCTCAACCATTCAACTCTTTGCATAATGGGAGGGACTATTAACACACTGGGTGTTTAATGGTGGTGTTTCTACCAACTGCTTTGTTCTTTCCATTTTTAAAATTTTTATTTAGAAAATTAAATTTAATAGGGTGACATTAATCAATAGTACATAAGTTTCAGGTAAACATTTCTACTTTGTTCCTTCTAAGAAATAAACCCACTGGCTAACTATTGTCTCCTCTGACTGAAGAATGTCCCATACTCTGTAATTATGGCTGCACAGTAAAATCTCTCAACATTTTTGAGCCTTTCCAGTTTTTGCTACTCATCTGTATAGGTTACATGAATTTGCCTTGGTAAAAGTAATAGTTTTCCAAGTAATGAAGCTAGAAAAATCTCAAGCTGTTCTTTTTAAAAGTCAAAAGTATTCATTTACTAGGTGAAATAATGACTTCCACCTCTGTAATGAACATTTATGATCCCTCCCTTGTAGTCTCTCATGCAATCATGTTAATTCTAATCACTAGCTCTCAATTCTTTTCTCTCCCCTTCAACTCTGTTGTCATTGTCTTGACCCAATGTCTCATTTTTATTGCCAACCATTACAATTCCCTCCTGACTTAACTGCCTTCATTTACTGCCTTCCAATTCTTCCTTCACATTGCCATTAGGGGTCAGCAAACTATGGCTCATGGGTCAAGCCTGCCCATATTTTATTTGAATGCAACTACACTCATTCATTTACATGTCATATATGGCTGTTTTGGTGCTACAACTTAAGAACTAAGTAGTTTTGAATGAGGTCATATATATAACCTGTGTAATGGGTTGAAAGATGGGCTGCCAAAAGATATGTCAATCTCCAAATCCTGGAACCTGTCAATGTAACCTTTTTAGCATAAAGAATCTTTGCAGATGTGATTAAATAAAGGATCTTGAGATGAGATCATTCTGTTATTCAGGTGGCCCAAAATTCAGTGATAAGTATTCTTATTATAGACACACTGAGAAGAAAACACAGAAGGTGATGTGAGGACGGAGGCAGAGATTGGAGTAATGGACAAAAAGCCAAGGAAGGCATCTAACACCTGGAGCCACCAGTTGCTGGAAGACACAAGTAACAGAATCTTCCCCTAAGCAATCGCTGGAGGGAACACAGCTTACTGAGATCTTGATTTTGGACTTCAGGACTCCAGAACTATGAGAAAATTAATTTCTGTATTTTAAGACACCAAGGTGATGATGTCAGAGTAATGACGAAGTACGAAGCAATACCAATAAATCTCCCCCAAAACTCAACAAGATCTTCAACCCAGAAACAGAAAAACCTATCCTTGGAGCCTCCAGATGTTTTGCAATACACCCAAAGGTATGGTTGAGCGAAAAATTGGCTAAATATATAATCAAATCCTGAAGGAAATACGGAGTAAGAAATGCTCCACCTTCCTCACTAACCTAAATAGGGCTGCTTTCACTGGGAACTGACAATATAGAAACTAAGGCGGGCAAAGGGGGTGAATAGATCCAGGCTGTGGCACAAATGGCCGAACCAGGCTGTGGCAACCCAGTTAATACAAGCTAACACTTGCACCAAACCCAGACTAAGAAAGACAAGTGGGGCAGCCATTTTCCCCGATCTCCTGGTCGGCGCACGCAGATAGTGGGCAAGAGACTCCTTCGAAAGTCCCGGGAGTGGGCGCCTGTGTTAACCCACAGAGAGGCAGAGTCAGAGGCCTTTGTGTGGACTGAAAGCGAAATCTCTGGGCTGCCCCAGTGCCCTGAAAAAGCTGCGCACAGGGAGGGAGTGAGAGCCAATTCCAATGCTGGAACTTTTTCGTGCCGATGGGGGTTTCACTCAGAGGGTGAGGTGGCCGGCCTGATATCCTGCTCTGCGCATGCAGATAGTGAGCAAGAGATTCCTCCGAGTGCCTTGGCAGTACGCACCCGTATTATCCCACAGAGGGGCAGAGTCAGGGGCCTTTGTGTGGGCCAAAAGCGGAATTTCCAGGCCGCCCCAGCGCCCTGAAAAAGCTGCGCACAGGGAGGGAGGGAGAGCCAATTCCAACTCTGGAACATTTCCGAGCGGGCGGGGGTTTCACTCAGAGTGTGAGACTGCCGGCCTGATATCCTGGTCTGCGCACAGATAGTGAGCGAGAGTTTCCTCCAAGTGCCCCGGGAGTGGGCGCCCACCCATGTTACCGGACAGAGTGGCAGAGCCAGAGGTCTTTGAGTGGGCGGAAGCCCTGCCTGATTGTGCTAGCAGCTCTGACTGACTGAGCCTTACCCTGAGCCCTGTGCTGAGTGGGAATAGAGTGGGGAGTGGCCAGCTCTTTGAGCCTCTTACTATCTAGGCAGAGGCAGCAGCAGCAACACTATAGCTGGATTATCAGGCTACTAATTGAGGAAGAAAAGATTAGGAGAGAGGCTCCAGGAACACGGACTCTCTCACTGTCAGAACCTATAAATGCTAATGAGCCTCGAATGCCAACGAGACTGAAGCACAATACATGACATCGCCATAGAGACTTATCAACTGCAAACCTCTACCTGAGCATGCCACAGGGGCAGAACCCGGGGTACAGAGTCACCAACCAGGAAGAGGGAGAGAAAAGAAAAAGCAAGAAGATAACCTCTCAAAATCAAGAATAATCCACAGACTTTATAACATATCCCATTTTATTATATTTGTTTGTTTCTTTCTCTTATCTTCATTCTTGATTTTTTTTTCCTCCTCCAATTTGGTCGTTTAACTCTCTGCCAGTCTTACTCTCTCCTCTCCTTCGACTACACTACCCATAAGTGTTACATCTCCCATTATCTTTCCTTTCCTCTTCCTTTCTCTCTATGAGGGTTGCACTCCAAAACCCTTAACTCTCTCTCTCTCTCTCCTCTTTTTCCTTTTTTCTTCCTTTAGTGGTTCCCTCTTTTTTTCTCTCTCTCTTTCTCTTTATTTTCTCCCTCTATATTAGTTTCTTTCTTTCTCCTTTATGTCTCCTCTCATTCAATCCTCAATAATGAACAAATTATCTTATCTGGGACTCAAACTTATGTTTGTGGCATTTTGGGGGGTTTTTACTTCACCTTTCTAACTCACTAGCAGTGCTCCCATCCCTGGCTGTCCATTTTACCTAGTTCTTGTTCCACTAAATACAATAGTAATTTTTTAATTTGTCCCCCCATTTTCCTGTTTCCCTCTTATTCTTCTTATCATAACTCTTAGTCAACCAACACCTAAAAGCAAATCATTTTATTCTTGACCTAAATTTTTTTCTTATTTGCTTTTTCTGGGTCCATACCCACTATCTTTCCTTTTTTTCTTTTTTCCCCCCTTTATTACTTCTCCCCAATTCAGGCCCTCCATTACAGGCATTGTTTGTTCTATTTAGTACAATATAATTCACAGTTCACCACAAGATTTTCTCAAGAAAGAGGGGAGAGGAGAGGAGAAAAAAAAGGAGGAGGGGAAATAATTTCCTTTTTTAAAAATTTTAATTTTATTTTCTTTTTCTTCTTTAATTATTAATTTTTTTAAAAAACAACGCTTTTTTATTTTTTATTTTTTTAACTTTTATTTTTTATTAAATCTCATTAATACAATCAACAAAACCACCCTCAGATGCCATTAAGGAAGAGAAAATTGAATATCATGGATACAAAAGAAAGAGAGGTAACACAGATAGATGAGGAAAAATCTATGGAGAAAAAATTTAATATATTGAAAACCTTGGAGTTAAATGACAAAGAATTTAAAATATAAATTCTAAAAATACTCAGAGATATACAAGAAAACAAAGAAAGGCAATTTAGGGAGCTCAGAAAACAACTCAATGAACAAAAATATATTTCCAAGGAAATTGAAACTATAAAAACAAATCATTTTCATATGCCTATTGGCCATCTGTATGTCCTCTTTGGAGAAGTGTCTATTCATCAATTTTGCCCATTTTTGGATTGGGTTGTTTGTCTTCCTGGTGTTGAGTTTTACAAGTTCTTTATAAATTTTGGTTATTAACCCCTTATCAGACGTATTGTCAAATATATTCTCCCATTGTGTAGTTTGTCTTTTTATTCTGTTCTTGTTGTCTTTAGCTGTGCAAAAGCTTTTAGAATGGCTCAAAAAGGAGAAATGCACCCGCATGTTTGTGGCAGCATTGTTCACAATAGCGAAGATCTGGAAACAGCCCAAGTGTCCGTCAGAGGACGAGTGGATTAAAAAGCTTTGGTACATATATACTATGGAATACTACTCAGCCATAAGAAATGATGACATCCGATCATTTACAATAACATGGATGGACCTTGATAACATTATATGGAGTGAAATAAGTAAATCAGAAAAAAAAAAACTAAGATGAATCCATACATAGAAGGGACATAAAAATGAGACTCAGAGACATGAACAAGAATGTGATGGCAACAGGGGCGGGAGGTTGGGGGAGGGGGGAGGGGGTGAAGAAGGAGAGAGGGGTTAGGGGAGGGGAGGGGCACAAAGAAAACCAGATAGAAGATGACAGAAGACAATTTAACTTTGGGGGAGGGGTATACAGCACAATCAAATGTCAAAATAATCTAGAGATATTTTCTCTCAACATATGTACCCTGATTTATCAATGTCACTGCATTAAATTTAATTTAAAAAAATGAAAAAAAAAAACCAAATCAAACAGAAATGAAAAAATCAATTCACAAGCTGAAAAACGAGGTAACAAGCTTAGCTAATAGAACAGGCCAGATAGAAGGTAGGAATAGTGAAATAAAAGACAAGCAACTTGAGGCACAACAGAGAGAAGAAGAAAGAGACTCAAAAATTTAAAAAATGAGAAAGCCCTACAGGAATTATCTGACTCCATCAAAAAGACTAACATAAGAATAATAGGTATATCAGAGGGAGAAGAGAGAGAAAATGGAATGGAGAACATATTCAAACAAATAATAGATGAGAACTTCCCAAGCCTGTGGAAAGAACTAAGAATTCAAGAAGTGAACAGAACACCAAGTTTTTTTAACCCCAGCAAACATACTCTAAGGCACATCATAATGAAATTGGATAAACCAACGGCAAAGAAAAAATTCTCAAGGCAGCCAGGGAAAAGAAGAATACAACATATAAAGAAAGGCCCATTAGATTATCATCCGATTTCTCAACAGAAACTCTACAAGCTAGAAGAGAGTGGACCCCAATATTTAAAGTCCTGAAAAAGAGGAACTTTCAGCCAAGAATACTATACTCATCAAAGCTATCCTTCAAATAGGAAGGAGAAATAAAAATATTCACAGATACAGAAAAGATGAGAGAATTTATTATCAGAAAACCCCCACTCCAGGAATTACTAAAGGGGGTTTTCCAATCAGATACAAAGAACAAAAAAAAAAACACAAACAAACAAAAAAACAAAGCCACAAGTAAAAGCTCCAAGAAGAACACAATAAAACCAAATTTAAACTGTGGACAACAACAAAAAGAAAGGGGGGCAGAGGATGGAGATTGACAGTAGCAAAGGACGATGGAGTGCAAAAGTACTCACAACATAGTGCACTACAATGAACAGGGTAGGAACCCTTTTCATTACTTAAAGGTAACCACTATTGAAAAAACCACCACAGAAGCACATGTTTAAAAAAGATAGCAACAGAGGAAAGATGTATGGAATACAACCAAATAAAAACAAAAGATAGAAAAATGAAAGAGAAGGATCAAATAAGACACAAAACTAACAGAAAGCAATCTATAAAATGGCAATAGGGAACTCAAAAGTATCAATAATTACACTAAATGTAAACAGATTAAACTCATCAATAAAAAGGCACAGAGTAGCAGAATGGATTAAAAAAGAAAATCCAACTGTATGCTGCCTACAAGAAACTCATCTAAATAACAAGAATAAAAACAAATTCAAAGTGAAAAGCTGGAAAACAGTACTCCAAGCAAACAACATCCAAAAAAAAAAGCAGGCGTAGCAATACTCATATCTGATAATGCTGACTACAAGACAGCAAAAGTACTCAGAGACAAAAATGGCCATTTCATAATGGCTAAGGGGACACTGAATCAAGAAGATATAACAATTCTTAATATATATGCACCAAACCAAGGAGCACCAAAATATATAAGACAGCTACTTATTGACCTTAAAACAAAAACTGACAAAAATACCATCATACTTGGAGACCTCAATACACCACTGACGGCTCTAGATCGGTCATCCAAACAGAGAATCAACAAAGATATAGTGGCCTTAAACAAAACACTAGAGCACCTGGATATGATAGACATCTATAGGACATTTCATTCCAAAGTGACTGAGTATACATTTTTCTCCAGTGTACATGGATCATTCTCAAGAATTGACCATATGTTGGGCCACAAAAACAACATCAGCAAATTCAGAAAAATCAAAGTTGTACCAAGCATATTTTCTGATCATAAAGCCTTGAAACTAGAATTCAACTGCAAAAAAGAGGGGGAAAAACCCACAAAAATGTGGAAACTAAACAACATACTTTTAAAAAGTGAATGGGTCAAAGAAGAAATAAGTGCAGAGATCAAAAGATATATACAGACAAATGAAAATGACAATACAACATATCAGAATCTATGGGATGCAGCAAAAGCAATGATAAGAGGGAAGTTAATATCACTTCAGGCCTATATGAACAAACAAGAGAGAGCCCAAGTGAACCACTTAACTTCACACCTTAAGAAACTACAAAAAGAAGAACAAAGACAACCCAAAACCAGCCGAAGAAAGGAGATAATAAAAATCAGAGCAGAAATAAATGAAATGGAGAACAGAAAAACTATAGAAAAAATTAATAGAACAAGGAGCTGGTTCTTTGAAAAGATCAACAAAATTGACAAACCCTTGGCAAGACTTACCAAGGAAAAAAGAGAAAGAACTCATATAAACAAAATCCAAAATGAAAGAGGAGAAATCACCATGGACACCGTAGATATACAAAGAATTATTGTAGAATACTATGAAAATCTTTATGCCACTAAATTCAACAACCTAGAAGAAATGGATAAATTTTTTGAACAATACAACCTTCCTAGACTGAGTCAAGAAGAAGCAGAAAGCCTAAATAGACCTATAAGTAGAGAAGAAATAGAAAAAAACATTAAAAACATCCCCCAAAATAAAAGTCCAGGCCCAGACGGCTATACCAGTGAATTTTACCAAACATTCAAAGAAGACTTGGTTCCTATTCTACTGAAAGTCTTCCAAAAATTGAAGAAGAAGCAATACTTCCAAACACATTTTATGAGGCCAACATAACCCTCATACCAAAACCAGGGAATGATGGCACAAAAAAAGAAAACTACAGACCAATATCTCTAATGAATACAGATGCTAAAATACTAAACAAAATACTAGCAAATCAAATACAACATATTAAAAAGATAATACATCATGATCAAGTGGGATTCATCCCAGAATCTCAAGGATGGTTCAACATATGTAAAACGTTAACGTAATACACCATATCAACAAAACAAAGAACAAAAACCACATGATCTTATTAATAGACACAGAAAAGGCTTTCGATAAAATACAACACAATTTTATGTTTAAGACTCTCAACAAAATGGGTATAGAAGGAAAATATCTCAACATGATAAAGGCCATATATGATAAACCATCAGCTAACATCATATTAAATGGCACTAAACTGAAGGCTTTCCCCCTTAAATCAGGAACAAGACAGGGTTGTCCACTCTCTCCACTCTTACTTAATGTGGTACTAGAGGTTCTAGCCAGAGCAATCAGACAAGACAAAGAAATAAATGCATCCATATTGGAAAAGAAGAAGTAAAGGTATCACTTTTTGTAGATGATATGATCCTATACATCGAAAACCCCAAAGAATCCACAAAAAGACTACAAGAAACAATAAGCCAATACAGTAAGGTCGCAGGATACAAAATTAACATACAGAAGTCAATAGCCTTTCTATATGCCAACAATGAAACATTTGAGAACGAACTCAAAGGAATAATCCCCTTCACGATTCCAACAGAAAAAATAAAATACTTAGGAATAAACATAACAAAGAATGTTAAGGACTTATATAATGAAAACTATAAACCATTGTTAAGGGAAATCAAAAAAGATAAAATGAGATGGAAGAATATTTTTTGTTCTTGGTTAGGAAGAATAAATATAACCAAGATGGCCATATTACCCAAAGCAATATACAAATTTAATGCAATTCCCATCAAAATTCCAATGACATTTTTTATAGAAATGGAGCAAAAAATCATCAGATTTATATGGAACTATTAAAAACCCCGAATAGCCAAAGCAATCCTAAAGAAAAAGAATGAAGCTGGGGGCAGTACAATACCTGACTTCAAACTATATTATAGGGCCACGACAATCAAAACAGCATGGTATTGGCAGAAAAATAGACACTCAGACCAATGGAACAGAATAGAAAGTCCAGAAATAAAACCACATATATATGGTCAAATAATTTTTGATAAAGGGGCCAACAACACACAATGGAGAAAAGAAAGCCTCTTCAATAAATGGTGCTGGGAAAACTGGAAAGCCACATGCAAAAGAATGAAACTGTACTACAGTTTGTCCCCCAGTACTAAAATTAACTCAAAATGGATCAAAGATCTAAACATAAAACCTGAAACAATAAAGTACATAGAAGAAGACATAGGTACTAAACTCATGGACCTGGGTTTTAAAGAGCATTTTATGAATTTGACTCCAAAGGCAAGAGAAGTGAAGGCAAAAATTAATGAATGGGACTACATCAGACTATCAGACTAAGAAGTTTTTGCTCAGCAAGAGAAACCAATAACAAAATAAACAGACAGCCAACTAAATTGGAAATGATATTTTCAAACAACAGCTCAGATAAGGGCCTAATATCCAAAATATACAAAGAACTCATAAAACTCAACAACAAACAAACAAACAATCCTATAAAAAAATGGGAAGAGGACATGAAGAGACACTTCTCCCAGGAAGAAATACAAATGGCCAACAGATATATGAAAATATGCTCATCTTCTTTAGTTATTAGAGAAATGCAAATCAAAACTGCAATGAGATACCACCTCACACCTGTTAGATTAGTTATTATTAACAAGACAGGTAATAGCAAATGTTGGAGAGACTGTGGAGAAAAAGGAACCCTCATTCACTGTTGGTGGGAATGTAAAGTAGTACAACCATTATGGAAGAAAGTATGGTGGTTCCTCAAAAAACTGCAAATAGAACTACCTTATGACCCAGCAATCCCTCTATTGGGTATATACCCCAAAAACTCAGAAACATTGATATGTAAAGACACATGCAGCCCCATGTTTATTGCAGCATTGTTTACAGTGGCCAGGACATGGAAACAACCAAAAAGCCCGTCAATAGATGACTGGATAAAGAAGATGTGGCACATATACACTATGGAATACTACTCAGCCATAAGAAATGATGACATCGGATCATTTACAGCAAAATGGTGGGATCTTGATAACATTATATGAAGTGAAATAAGTAAATCAGAAAAAAACAGGAACTGCATTATTCCATACGTAGATGGGACATAAAAGTGAGACTAAGAGACATTGATAAGAGTGTAGTGGTTATGGAGGAGAGGGAGAGGGGAAGGGGGAGGGGGAGTGGCACAAAGAAAACTAGATATAGAAGGTGACAGAAGACAGTCTGACTTTGGGTGATGGGTATGCAACATAATTGAACGACAAGATAACCTGGACATGTTATCTTTGAATATATGTATCCTGATTTATTGATGTCGCCCCATTAAAAAAATAAAATATTAAAAAACCCAAAAAACAATGCATGCCATTAACTATAACAAAAAGAAATTAAAATTGCATAGAAACTAGAGCATGAACCCCCCCCCAAAGACACCAAGGTTATAATAAATGTTTTTACAATAATCTTAGAAAATTAATGCAGCACACAATTCTCAAATATTGACTATCTTGTCTTTAAAGACAAAGTTTTCTGACCCTTGCACTAGAGTCATCTTTTCTAAATTATAAATCATTTTAGTGCCTTATTTCAGCAAAAAATCCAAACTTATTAGCATGACAATGAGGAATTTCTTAACTAACCCCTGCCTGTATCTCCAGCTGTATATTGCCTACTTTTCTTTTCTTTTCTTTTTTTAAACAATTTTTAATTTTAGACTTCTTTTACACTTACCAAATAATTACAAAGATTTATACTGTGAACCCAGTTTTTCCTTATTATTAACATTTTACATTAGTATATTTATTACAGTAAACAAACCAGTATTGACACATTATTATTAAATAAAGTCCATTCTTTATTCAGATTTCCTTAGTATTTTTTATCTATTTTCTGTCTCAAGATCTCATTCAGGATACCACAGTACCTTTAGTCATCATATCTCTTTTTTTTAAAATTATTTTTATTTATTTATTCATTTTAGAGGAGAGAAAGAGAGATTGAGAGAGAGAAAGAAGGGGGTAGGAGCAGAAAGCTTCAACTCCCATATGTGCCTTGACCAGGCAAGCCCAGGGTTTTGAACCGGCAACTTTAGCATTCCAGGTCAACACTTTAACCACTGTGCCACCACAGGCCAGGCATATCTCCTTCTTTTTATCTCGTTCCCTTTCTTTCTCTTTCTCTTCCTTTTTTTCTTATTGTTTGCTTGTTTTTTCTGGGCATATAAGCAAACACAGCTCTTCCTTACAAAATCCAGAGAAGAAAACTAAAAATGAACCAAAGTTAACAAATTAATTAATTAGATAGTATAGTTAAGACAGATGCTAAGAGTATGAACAGTGGACAGACAGAAGCCACTTAAACAGAGCCATTGTATGGAATAACTCTGAGGTTTTTTTGTTAGTTTGTTTTTTGTAATTTAAGATTATTCTTAAAGGGAGTAAAAATGCAGCAGAAATACCAGTAAAGGGAGCTTCATATTAGAGATGATAGTGGTTTGGATTGAGCTAGTGCAATGAGGTAGAATTAGAATTATTAGCAATATTCCAGAGATATTTTTGAGGTATTAACAAGGAGACTTGATAAATATAGATGTGGAGGATAAGGAACAAAGTAAAATTAATCACTGACCATTTGGTACTTTCATACTTGCTGTGAGAGCTAAGGTCTCAAGCTCTTGCACGTATTGAACCCTTTGGCTAAATGCCCTTTTCTCCCCCAGTAATCTCACTAGTAAGTAATTTCTCTCTAATATTCTGTTCTCTTTAATATTCTTCTCTGCTTCTGGGAAGTCTTCCACTACTTTGTCTTTTCTTCCCTCTACTCTGAATTACAATAGAAGTCTTTCCACCCATTCTCTTTCCATAGAGCTGGTACATCCTTCAGTACTAGCATGTAGCACCCTGTATTGCACTGTTATGATTTGCTTACATATCTGGCCCTTGAAGATATTGTATTATATTTATAGCATAGTCTCGGGTATTGAGAAGAGTAAATTAGTGTTTAATTGGTCAAGTTTTTACTATAATTTCACAGAAACAGAAACAAATGATATTGCTTATAATTTTCATATAAGAAAGACATTATCAAATAAATCACTGGTAGGCCCTGGCCATTTGGCTCAATGGTAGAGAATTCACCTGGTGATTCTCAGTCAGGACACACTGGAGAAGTGCCCATCTGCTTATCTACCCCTCCCTCTCTTGCTTCTCTCTCTTTCTCTCTTCCCCTCCTGCAACCTTGGCTCAACTAGAACCAGTTGGCCCAGAGTGCTGAGGATGGCTCCATGGCCTCTACCTCAGGTATTAAGAAGAGCTCTGTTGCTGAGCAACAGAGCAATGCCCCAGATGGGCAGAGCATCATTCTCTAGTGGGCTTCTTGGGTGTATCCTGGTCAGGGAGCATGTGGGAGTCTGTCTCTGCTTCCTCTCCTCTTACTGAATTAAAAATAAAAAAAGAACAAATCAATCACTGGTAAATCAAAAATATAACTAATGTCTCCCACAGTCTACTTACAACTTCTGATCTTTGCAAGCATTTTCCTTGTTGAAACTTGTGATCTAAACAAGTCTCATTCTAAAATATATTTCATAAAACTATTGAGAGACATCTTTACAAAGCCATATTATTTGTAGTTTCAGCCTTCATTTTAAAATTTCATTACTCTTTAAGTTTTAAGTAAGAAGCACATTCTCCATTTCTAAACATTAAGAATCACTAAGAAAAATCAGAGAGACAAGATGGCGACGGAGTAGGCGGGCGTACCAACTTACACCTCTCAGAACCAAAGTGGATTACAAACTAATTTTAAGAACCATCATCTGGAAAAACCTACTTTGGACTAAACTAAGAGGCCTCTTCAACAAAGGAACACTGAAGAAGCCACACTGAAACTGGTAGGAAAAGCGGAAATGTGGAGAGGGCTGCCCAGCTCCCCAGAGCAAACAGCAGCCGGGAGAGACTTGTGTGGTGGGAATTGAGTTTAGCAGAGAGGGAAGGGTCCTGAGCCCCAGCTTGCAGCCCCCGAGCCTAGAAGAGGCGTATGGACAGTATTTAGCTGGAAACAAGTCAGGATACTGTTTGAGAGAAAGAGACTGATTTCTCAGACCCAGGATTCTTCTTAAAGGGACTGCACAGAAAACCTCTCTCACAACCACTCACCCAGGGCTCCGGGGCACAGGGAGAGAGGAGAGGACTGGAGTAGCAGGAAGAGAGTGTAATCTAGGAGGTACAGGGAGAAACATTTTGAGAGACAGCCACCCTAACCTCTGGGATGAGTCCCTCCCCAAATCTGAAGCGAATATTTCCCCTGGAAACAGCAATACCAGCAAAGGGAAGCAGGACACCAGCCAAACAAGCTCTCCGGCGGCACTCAGAGAAGAGTCACTTAGGAGAAAGCTTTCGGGGCTACAGTAGTGAGTCTTAGGGTCTGAGCTGCAGCGCCCCCTTCCACATGGCTCAGGGCTCGCCCGAGGGCAGGCGGCAGCAGGACGTGGAAGCACAGTTCTTTCGGCAAGGGTGGAAACTGGCTGGCCACCACTGAGGCCCAGGTGTGAGCTCAGTCTTGCCAGGCTGGGGAGGAGGGAACGTGCAAACGTGGTCAAGCCCAGCTGCGGACCGCCTGCAATCCAGCCTGCAGGGGGAGATCAGGAGCCCTGGAAGGGGCAGAGAACTGCCCTTGAGCAAGGGCGCAGGAGCACAGCTTTTCCACGTCTGCTGAACTGAGGCTTGTAGCCTGACTTGGGAGCTGGCTCCTCCTGCGGAGGTGGAGCCAAAAGCCCAGAACAGGCAGAGTCCCACTACTGAGCATGGGCACACAGTTCCGCCCATCCTATGGAACTAAGACTTGCAGCCGTCCCATGAGCGGGCTCCTCCTGCAAGGGTGGGTCAAAAGCCCAGTATCAGGCGGAGACCTGCAGCTGAGCAAAGGTGCTCACACCTGCCCTCAGGGCCGAGTATAATGCCACCCATGGGGGTGGGGTGAAGGCCGGGGCCACCAAGGCTTGTACACCCGAGCATGTGATCATAGCCACTCCCATGAAGGAGAGGCAGAAACCACAGCAACAGCCTCAGGGGGCAGGCACTGGTGATGCCCATACCCCAACACCCTAGGCAGCATCAGCAGAGGGAGCAGCAGGCCTGCAGACAGACCACACCCAGGGAACACAGAGGCCACACCCAGTGAATTTGTTTTTATCCTTGTTGCTTAGATGAGTTTCTTGTAGGCAGCATACAGTTGGATTTTTTTTAATCCATTCTGCTACTCTGTGCCTTTTTATTGGTAAGTTTAATTCGTTTACATTTAGTTTAATTATTGAAACTCATGGATTTCCTATTGCCATTTTATACATTGCTTTCTGTTAGTTTTGTGTCTTGTTTGATTGTTCTCTTTTGTTTTTTTATCCTTTGTTTTTGTTTGGTTGTATTCCATACTTCTTTCCTCTCCTGCTATCTTTTTTAAGTCATGTGCTTCTGTGGTGGTTTTTTCAAGGGTGCTTACCATTAAGTAATGAAAAGGGTTCTTACCCTGTTCATTGTAGTACACTATCTTGTGAGTACTTCTGCACTCCATCGTCCTTTGCTACTGTTAATCTCCGTCCTCTCCCCTTTTTTTGTTTTTGTTGTCACAGGTTAAATTTGGTTTTATTGTGTTCTTGGTGGAGCTTTTACTTGTGGTTTTGTTTTGTTTTGTTCTTTGTATCTGGTTGGAAAACCCCTTTAGTAATTCCTGGAGTGGGGGTTTTCTGATGATAAATTCCCTCATCTTTTCTGTATCTGTGAATGTTTCTATTTCTCCTTCATATCTGAAGGATAGCTTTGATAGGTATAGTATTCTTGGCTGAAAGTTTCTCTTTTTCAGGACTTAAATATTGGAGTCCACTCTCTTCTACTTGTAAAGTTTCTGTTGAGAAATTCAATGATAATCTAATAAGCCTTCCTTTATATATATATATTGTATTCTTCTTTTCCCTGGCTGCCTTGAGAATTTTTTCTTTGTTGTTGATTTGTGCCAATTTCATTATGATGTGCTTTGGAGTATGTTTGCTGGGGTTAAAAAAACTTGGTGTTCTGTTCACTTCTTGAATTCTTAGTTCTTTCCACAGGCTTGGGAAGTTCTCATCTATTATTTGTTTGAATATGTTCTCCATTCCATTTTCTCTCTCTTCTCCCTCTGATATACCTATTATTCTTATGTTAGTCTTTTTGATGGAGTCAGATAATTCCTGTAGGGCTTTCTCATTTTTTAAATTTTTGAGTCTCTTTCTTCTTCTCTCTGTTGTGCCTCAAGTTGCTTGTCTTCTATTTCACTAATTCTACCTTCTATCTGGCCTGTTCTATTAGCTAAGCTTGTTACCTCGTTTTTCAGCTTGTGAATTGAGTTTTTCATTTCTGTTTGATTTGTTTTTATAGTTTCAATTTCCTTGGAAATATATTCTTTGTGTTGTTTTCTGAGCTCCCTAAATTGCCTTTCTGTGTTTTCTTGTATATCTCTGAGTATTTTTAAGATTTCTATTTTAAATTCTCTGTCATTTAACTCCAAGGTTTTCAATATATTAAATTTTATCTCCATAGACTTTTCCTCATCTATCTGTGCTACCTCTCTGTCTTTTGTATCCATGATATTCGATTTCCTTTTCCTTAATGGCATCTGAGGGTAGTTTTGTTGAAAGCACTAATGAGAATTAATAAAGAATAAAATGTTAAAAAAATTATTCCCCCCCTTTTTTTTCCTCTTCATCCTCTCCCCTCCTTCTTGAGAAAAAAATGTGGTGAACTGTAAATTATATTATGCTAAATATAACAAAAACTACCTATAATGGAGGGGCTGAGTAGGGGAGAAGTGATAAAGGGGCAAATAAAAGGGGGTATGGACCCACAAAATGCAAAAAAGGAAAAAATTTGGGTCAAGAATAAAATGATTTTCTTTTAGGTGATGGTTGACTAAGAGATATAATGAGAGGAATAAGAGGGAAACAGAGAAAGGGGGAAAAAATTTAAAAATTACTATTGTATTTAATGGATCAAAAACTAGATAAAATGGAGAGCCAGGATTGGGAGCACTTCTAATGAGTTATAAAAGCAAAGTAAAAAACACCCAAAGCACCACAAAAAAAATTTCAGTCCCAAAGAAAATAATATGTTCATGATTGAGGATTGAGTGAGAGGAAAAGTAAAGGAGAAAGAAGAAACTAATATAGAGGGGGGGGGGGAAGAAAGAGGAAAACACAAAAGGAAGAAAAAATAACAAAAGGAGAGAGAGAGAGTTAAGGGTTTTGGAGTGCAGCCCTCATAGGGAGAAAGGAAGAAGAAAGAAAAGATAATGGGAGATGTAACACTTATGGGTAGTGTAGTTCAAGGAGAGGAGAGAGTAAGACCGGCAGAGAATTAAACGACCAAATTGGAAGAAGAAGAAGAAAATAATCAAGACAAGAAGATGAGAGAAACAAACAAACAAATATAATAAAATGGAATAGGTTATAAAGTCTGTAGATTATTCTTGATTTTGAGAGGTTATCTTCTTGCTTTTTCTTTTCTCTCCCTCTTCCTGGTCGGTGACTCTGTACCCTGAGTTCTGCCCCTTTGGCATGCTCAGGTAGAGGTTTGCAGTTGATAAGTCTCTATGGTGATGTCATATATTAGGCTTCAGTCTCGTTGTCATTCGAGGCTCATTAGCATTTGCAGGCTCTGACAATGAGAGAGTCCATTTACCCAGAACCTCTCTCCTAGTCTTTCCTTCCTGAATTAGAAGCCTGATGATCCAGCTATGGGTTTACTGCTGCCTCTGCCTGGAGAGTAAGAGGCTCAAAGAGCTGGCAAATCCCCACTCTACCCCGCTCAGCACAGGGCTCTGGGTAAGGCTCTATCAGTCAGAGCCGCTAGCATTATCAGGTGGGTTTGGGAGCCAATTGTTTCAAGGTGCCTTTCTATGCACCTCTAGGTGTGTCCTGAATGCCTCAGCACTCTGTGGGACCACTTTCCCCAGGTTTTTGGCACTTTGTAACATGTTTTGGCTGGGTAGAAGATGCCCTAGTCACTGTTTGCAAAGCAGGAGGACTTACAAGCTGCCAAATCACTCTTTTTAACATATAACCCTGAGTATGAAAGCTCTGCCAATCAGAGGTTGCCCCCACCCCTACATGAATAGCATAACAAGAGGCACTAAAAAAATATCACCCCTCTTATCTTAGATCGCTGACCTGAGAGAGATCTTGTCAGTTAGGGTTGCATAGGTCAGTTGGGAAGCGATTAGACTGTGGGTTAAGCTAATCCTTCACAGGTCTGTTAGCTTGTATGGCTCAGTGAGGTACCCCACCTTCCCAGAGAAGTTCGAGCATAGGGAGTCTCGTTTTCACGCGCCGCTCTTCAGGGCGCAGGGGTGACACTAAGACTCTGGTCTCAGCCCATGCAAAGGCCTCTGACTCTGCCCCTCTGTCCAGAACACAGGCGCCCACTCCCAGGGCATTCAGAGGAATCTCTCGCCCACTATTGCGCTCGCTGACCAGGATATCGAGCCGGCCGCCTCTCGCCCGGGGTGAGGCGCCCTGCCCACCTGAAGAAGTTTGAACGTAGGGAATTTCGTTCCCAGGCACTCCCTGTGCACCACTCTTCAGGGCGCAGGGGCTACCCTGAGACTCCGGTTTCAGCCCACACAAAAGCCTCTGACTCTGCCCCTCTGTCTGGTAACATGGGCGCCCATTCCCAGGGCTCTAAGAAGGAATCTTTCTCACACTATCTGCACTCGCTGACCAGGATATCGGGGCTACTGGCTGCCGCACTTGCCTTTCTTTGTCTGGGTTTAGTGCGAGCATTAGCTTGTGTTGACTGGGTTTCCACAAGCACTGTTTTTCCTTGGCTTAGATGTCCATGCCACAGCCTGGTTTGGACGTTTGTGCCGCAGCCTGGTTCTATTTACACCCTATGCCCACCTTAGTTCCTATTATCTCAGTTCCCAGTAAAAGCAGCCCTTATTTAGGTTAGTGAGGAAGGCGGAGTGTTCCTTTCTCCATCTTATTTCCTTCAGGATTGATTATATATTTAGTCAATTTTTCTATCATACCTTTGCGTTCAGTGTGGAACTTCTGGAGGCTCCAAGGATAGATTTTTCTGTCTCTGGTTGAAGATCTTGTTGAAATTTTGGGAAGATTTATTGGTATCACTCCTTACAGCGCCATTTCTCTGATGTCACTATTGCTTTATTTCTTAGAGAGAAAGGAGGGGAGAGAGAGACATTTATTTGTTGTTCCAGGTATGTATTCATTGGTTGATTTTTATATATGCCATGAACGAGGATCAAACCTACAACCTTGGGATGTTAGGACAACAGTCTAACCAACTGAGCAACCTGGCCCTGGCAAAAATCTATGTTCTATTTAGTCTTGTTTCCTCATCTACTGCAGCATTTACAGTATAAAACACTTTAAAAATATGAAGTTGAGACTGACCAGGTGGTGCCACAGTGGATAGAGTGTCAGAGTGGGATGCAGAAGACCCAGGTCTGAAACCCCAAGGTCTCCAGCTTGAGCATAGGATCATCTGGTTTGAGCAAGGCTCATCAGCTTGAGCCCAAGGTCACTGGCTCAAGCAAGGGGTCACTCTGTCTGCTGTAGCCCCCCATCAAGGCACATATGAGAAAGCAATCAATGAATAACTAAGGTGCTGCAACAAAGAGTTGATGCTTCTCATATCTCTCCCTTCCTGTCTGTCTGTTCCTCTCTCTGTCTCTCTGTAGAAAAAAAAATGGAGTTGAGATTGTATAAATGTAGCTATTTTTCAAAACATTTAATCTTAAAAATTCCAGCTAATCTTCTGTGAAGAGGCACTCTAGAAGTCTTAACTTCTAAAATATTATGGCTTATATCCAGACCTCAAAGACTCAAAGTTGATCACTATACTTATGCAAACTATAAATAGCTTGCTATTTATTCTTATTATGTGTAGGATTTTACTGTTTACATTTACTTGTTAGCTTGAGTCAATAAATATCAATTCTGACACTTAAATTTCTAGAAGTCAGGATCTAATTCTGTTGACAATACTCTGTTTTGGATACTGATATGTGTATATATGGATATTTAAATAATAATATTTAATGACAATATGGCAACTTTCTAAAGTTCCTTCTGGGAAAATACTTTTTTTCCCCCCAATATCATCAAATAAGATGATTTTATGGGCCATATTCAATTAAAAGTTCTCTTTTAAATAGTCTTTCACTATTAAATAATTCTGACTTTTGACCCTGCTCTATTTTTAAATTGAAAATTTTGACCTGTGGTGGCGCAGTGGATAAAGCCTCGACCTGGAAACGCTGAGGTTGCCGGTTCAAAACCCTGGGCTTGCCTGGTCAAGGCACATATGGAAGTTGATGCTTCCTGCTCCTCCCTACCCCTTCTCTCTCTCTCCTCTCTAAAATTAAAAAAAAAAAAAAAAAAAAAAAAAAAAAAAAAAAAAAAAAAAAAAAAAAAAAAAGAAAATTTGATCCTTATCTATAAGGTAGGCCTATATTTCTAAAAAAAAAAAAAAAATCTATTCTCATTAGCTAAGCAGCTAGCTCTAGCCTGGATTCCTCTTTTTGGGTTCTTCCCCTTCCTTCACCATCTCCGGAGCTCAGATGGGAAGTCTTTTATTTGCATTTCATTCTAGCCCTGTTCATATTTAGACTAAATCAACTATGTCTAAGTGAACTCAATCAAAATGCTGTTAAGTTTTTATTAAATATCTTCAGGGCAGGATAACCACATCTCCAGTGATAACCTTTAGTGTGGGAAGAAGGTAAACACAGGAGAAGAAAAGAGGACAACAGAGAGGAAAGACAGGGGAAGAAAAGAGAGAAGGGAAATCCTTACAGGAAACTTGAAAACACTGGCTTTTCTTATTAAAACATTTACCAATCTCATCAAGATTTGAGCAGAGGAGAATAACAGAATATCTCAATATGCTCCAACAGCCCCTTAATTTTCCTTAGTGCCACCACCATGCCCACATTCCATGCCCCTTAGACAGTTGTTTCTTTTTTAAAAATGCAATATGCCATTGGAGAATTAATGACATAAACTAAAATTGGTAAAAGTTTGAAAAGTAGTAAATAACATTCAAGAGCTTAGCAAAAATTTCAGAAAAAAAAATCAAAATGATCTTATCACAGATGAAATGTTAAATTTTAGCAAGGAGTAATCAGTATTTTTTTTTTTTGTATTTTTCTCAAGCTGGAAATGGGGAGAGACAGTCAGACAGACTCTTGCACGCGCCCAACCAGGATCCACCCGGCATGCCCACCAGGGGGCGACGCTCTGCCCACCAGGGGGCGATGCTCTGCCCCTCCGGGGCGTCGCTCTGTTGCAACCAGAGCCACTCTAGCACCTGGGGCAGAGGCCAAGGAGCCATCCCCAGCGCCCGGGCCATCTTTGCTCCAATGGAACCTCGCTGCGGGAAGGGAAGAGAGAGACAGAGAGGAAGGAGAGGGGGAGGGGTGGAGAAGCAGATGGGTGCTTCTCCTGTGTGCCCTGGCCAGAATCGAACCCAGGACCCCTGCACGCCAGGCCGACGCTCTACCACTGAGCCAACCGGCCAGGGCCAAGTAATCAGTATTTTGAGTTGATAACAGTTTGCAAAAAGATTTGACATCCTTCTGTTCAAACAAGTAGACAGGAAATGAAGATGTCTGAAAAAAATATTATTAATTTGAATCATATATTTAATATTTCAAATAATATTTATTTTTTTTATTAATAAGAAAGTATATGGGAAGTATGAGGAAAGGATAAAAAATAAAATGACTAAACAATCTTAAAATGCTAAAAGATGAGCAAAGTGAGAAATGAGAAGATAATAAATTTTTTTTAATAAGTGAGAAGTGGGACAGTAGAGAGACAGACTCCTGCATGCACTCCTGTGGACAAGTCCTGCCTGGGGTGAGGACGACGGAGATGGAGACGCAAAGACCCGACTCCAGGGACCAGATTCAGTGACGCAGATCCACTTTATTCAGGAAGTAAACTAGCTTATATACACAGGTTCAGCCTATAGGGTGTTACAGTATGTTCCTCAAAGCCAATGGCTAAAAAGATCAGGGAGCTGCGTGGTTGGCACTGAGTCACTTCCTTATAGTGGGCAAGCCCCCTTCCTGGGTATGCCCAGGAGGCTTCTGGGAGCTGGAGTATTCTCACAGCATTGCATCAGCCACAGCTGCTAGGAATGCATTCTGTGCTTCACCCACATATACCCTTCTCTTTTAATTAAGGCCAATTGGACTTGATGAATGACAGCTTGCTGTTGTTGTAGCTTCTGAATGCTATGCATTATGCAACGGAACCCTAGTAGAACTAAAACAACTATAATACCTATTATACTATATGCTAATAGATTAGCTGGATTAAACAACAAGGCAAGCTTCTGTAATGTTTGACTAGTTAGGAAATAGAACAGGGGTCTTAAACAGGGGATTCCTCCTAGGGATCAGGATCTCATTTCATCTCCCATTGTGTTACAGAGACCTTCTAGGTACTGTTAAACACAGTTCATTTTGATTGTAAAAAATGGACATAGGCCCATGCATGCCCCCTTCCCATAAAGGTCCCAGCATCCAAACACAGAACAGATGGCTTGCCATGGGCTGCATACTGCATACGGTTGCAAGGCACATTACACAAATTACAACAACATGACAAATCATACAATTTCAACAATTATGAAGGTATATTTCACCAGTCTCTGAACACTTTGCCAAAAGTGCAAAATGTCCTCAACCTTTTTTCTAGCCAGGAGAAAAACTTCCTGGGGCAGGGGAGCGCTTCCAGCAAAGTCGTACCCCGCCCCCATCAGGGTACTTCACACTGTCCAAAATCCATAAGTCCATCCAACAAAGGAGCCAGTGCTCACTCTGGTCATAGTCCAGGAATCAGTCCATGCACATGGGGTGTCAGCCACACCCCTCATCCCTGCCATCCTGGCAGGTATTACACTGTCCCAAAGAGGAGCACGTGGCAATGGCAGTCAGCATTTCCATCTCTGCTCCGGAGAGCATGATGGCGTTCACCCCTATGTCCCAAAATCCTAGACCTACCAGGGACATAGCAAGTACTCCTTGCTGCTGGGCTCTCATCTTTTGGAGACTGCAGATCGCAACTCCAGCCCAATTCTCCTCATCCTCCAAAGATGAACTAAAAACACCAGCTCTCGCTGCTGGGCTTGAGCCCCGGGCTGCTATAGCCTGTGTCTGGGAGTCAGTGGATACTATAACACACATAACCAAGAACAGAGCACCAGGGTCTGGGGGCCTGTCAGGGACAATTCTCTGGGCCTGCCCCACCAAAGCCTCCTCATCCCCCCAGGTGATGGGGTATGCACGCCTGCAGCGAGGTCTTCTTCTGGAGGGCTGAGGACCTCTTCCCTTCAGGTGTAGTCAGTGTGGAGAAGGTCAGGGCTGTGGCTTTGGACGGGTGAAGACTGAACCACTTAGTGGGTGCCCAAGAAACCCTGTCAAGCAGGTTGGGGGGTTCCTGGGATCCAACTTGGCTGAAAAACACAAGCATAACCTCTCCCTTGTGTTAGAAGAGGGTGTGATCCCCGCCACTGTGCCATGGCTGGGTCCTTTCAGTGTCATTTCAGAGAGAGGGGAGGGGGAAAGAGAGTGAGAGATACAGAAAAATAGACAAGACAGACAGAAAAAAAGAAAAAAGACACATAGGGGTGTACAGGCTGGCCCATGGGTCTGCAGCAGGAACACATGTCGGAGTTAAAGCTGGGGTAGAAAATGGCATCTGAGAGGCTGGGGTGGGGCAGTGAGCCCTGGCAAGGAATGTGGAAGTAGCAACTTCCACTTTTTCCAGCGGCAGAGCTGATGGTGCAGTTAGCAATTCGGTTGGTTTCATTTTTGCGTGCTCAGCCTCGATTTTGTCAAACTCAGAGGCTAAACTACTTTCCTCCTCAGTGGAGGGGGTGAATAGGAAGGTAGGGGCTCCTCAGAGAGAGGGGTAGCCTGTAATATTTTTGGCACTTGCAGAGGGTCCCCAGGAGGAGCACTGGTCAGGCAGGCATGTATTGCTAGCAGCGCAAGAATGAGGCTGAGAGGGAAGGTTTGTCCTTCATGTACTTCGGCTGAACAGATGCTCAGGAAAGCTCAGGCCCAAGTATCAGGGTCCCAGAGAGGCGTGTCCTGGAGCCAAGGGTTGAAACCTGAGAGGATTTCCCAGTAGGTACAAAGATCCTTTTCACTAACTTTAACTAGTGTACTCTGCAATAGGGCTTGCAGGGCTCGAGAGTGAGGGAGAAGGTTTCCCATTGCAGAGGGTCACTCACACATCCCTTGGATGCCGATTAGGTCCCTGTCCATGTTGGGCTCCAGTTGTGGACAAGTCCTGCCTGAGGTGTGGACGATAGAGATACAAAGACCCGACTCCACGAACTAGGTTCAGTGACGCAGAAACACTTTATTCAGGACGTAAGCTAGCTTATATACACAGGTTCAGCCTATAGGGTGTTACAGCATGTTCCTCAAAGCCAATGGCTAAAAAGATCAGGGAGTTGCGTGGTTGGCGCTGAGTCACTTCCTTATAGCGGGCGAGCCCCCTGGGAGCTGGAGCACAGCATTGCATCAGCCACAGCTGCTAGGAATGCACTCTGCACTCCACCCACACACCCCAACTGGAATCCATTCAGCAAGCCCCCTATGGGGCTATGCTCTACTCATCTGGGGCTGTAGCTTTATTGTTTGGCAACAGAGCTACTTTAGCGCTTGAGGCAAGGCCGTGGAGCCATCCTCAGCTTCTAGGGCCAACTTGCTCCTGGGAAATCCACATGCCAGGTCAAAGCTCTACCACTGAGCTAACTGGCCAGAGCAATAGTAAATTTGACTTGATTTTTAGAAAGAAACTAAGTTCAAAAATTCTATTGAAGTTGATGAGAGAATCCTACAGACTCTAAGTTCTGTCATTGGAAGAGCTTGAAAATAAATTAGTATATACTGATTTTTAAAAACATGTATTATTTATATGGTAGAAAGAGGATAAAAGTGGATGCAGATATAGATAAAGATGGGGGACATTGGGAGTGAGTAATGTTCTCAGTTGTAAATTCAACTTCAAATGAATTTGGCCCCTGATTGGGAATGAGGTCAAAGGTCACTAGGGTTCTCACATTTTATTCATCTTGTTCAGCACACATTGGAAAATTTTTAAGATAGATAGTTTCCAAGCTTTTGTTTAAATTATGATAATTTATTTTCAAAGACAATACTGTGTAAAACCCCAAAGTTAGAAGCATGCAGTAAGCAGAGTGGCTCTGTCTCAGGCTAAGGCAGAAGACACTGCCGCTGATCAAATCTTTAGCTTTTCTTTATCTTCCTTTCAATGTTCCCCAGGATTATTCAGAGAAAGGAATTCCTCAGAGTTAAACATTCCATAAAGACTCATTTAAATGCTATATTTATATCATTACTGATTTGTGATACTATATCATATCTTTTTGACTAGATAAAAAATATTTGTTGCCTAATGGAAGGAAATGGTAATCCCTTTTAAACCACATTCAGTCCTTCATTTTGGTAAATGTCAAATTTAAATTAGGTGCTGGTTTTTTCTGTGATAAGTGGATTAATAACTGGAAAGTATTTCTTTACCTTTCCTGAATGCAGAGATACAGAATTTTTCCTCTGTACCCCTTCCGTACGAGAAGTACTCTTCAGTAGTAACAAACAAATATGTGGTTGGGTTCTGCATGAGTTGCTCAGACTTTACAGTTTCTGGTTTACAATCAAGCAGAAAACAATCCTGTACATCTTCTTAATTTTTAGCATTTTTTTCCCACAAAGATGTCTCTCTTTTTCTTGACTACTTTTAAAAAGTGATTGTCTATCTGTAGAAGGCTAAGTTCTAAGTGACACTATATATTAAACTGCTCATTTTGAGCTATCCCTGATAGCTGTGCTTTGTCCTCTGAGGACCATTTTGAAAACGAAACTGAACCTTGAGTTCTGAACAGTCTGCTACTTCTGCCCAGACCCAGAGCCACTGCATATATTATAACACAAGACTTATTAATAATGAAGGGAAAAATACAATGCCTTTCTAAAAATGTGTTTATTAATTCCTGGTAGAAAACAATAACTTTTTTAATATGAAAAGTATGCATGTCTTCTTTATACTTTTTATTTTATTTTATTATCATTATTATTATTTATTTTATTTTTTTGAGAGAGAGAGAGAGAGAGAGAGAAAGAGAGACAAGAACATCAAGCTGATCCTGTATGTGCCCTGACTGGGGAATCAAACTGGCAATGTCCACACTCTGGGACAACACTATGATCAATGAAGCCATTTGGCCAGGGTTTAACTTTTTTTATTTACTGATTGATTTTTAGAAAGACAGAGAGAAAAAGGGAGAGAGGGGGAGGGGGAAAGGAAGCATTCATTTGTTGTTCTACTCAGTCATGCATTCATTGGTTGTTTCCTGTGTGTGCCCTGACCAGCGATCAAACCTACAACCTTGTCATTTTGGGTCTATGCTCTTAACCAACTGAGCTAACCGGCCAGGGCCATAATTTTTATAACCCAAAATAAATGTGAAATCCTATTATTACGAAAAAAGAGTAAGCATAATTTCCATGCCAAATAATAGAAAAGAAAAACACACTAGATCATACAACTCAACTAAATGACTTATAACAATGTGCTAGTAAATTACTATCATTAATTAGTAAAATAGCCTGACAAGGCAGTGGCACAGTGGATAGAGTGTTGGACTAGGATGCAGACGACCCAGGTTTGAAACCCTGAGGTTGCTGGCTTGAGCACGCGCTCACCAGCATGAGCACAGGGTCACTGGCTTGAGCATGAGATCATAGACATGACTCCATGTTGGGGGTCACTGGCTTAAGCCCAAAGGTTGCTGGCTTGAGTAAGGGGTCACTCGCTCTGCTGTAGCCTCTCAGTCAAGGCATATACGAGAAAGTAATCAATGAACAATTAAGGAAACACAATGGAGAATTGATGCTTCTTATTTCTCTCCCTTCCTGTCTTTCTGTCCCTTTCTCTGTCTCTGTCACAGAAAGAAAGAAAGAAAGAAAGAAAGAAAGAAAGAAAGAAAGAAAGAAAGAAAGAAAGAAAGAAAGAAAGAAAGAAAGAGGGACTGAGGGAGGGAGGGAGGGAGGGAGGGAGGGAAAGAGGGAGGGAGGGAGGGAGGAAAATCGAATATACCACTTACCCAGTTTATTAAATAAAAAATTAAAAAGCACCATAGCTGGCATCATTGATGCTGAGAAAGGTGCTTTTTCCCCCTTTGTCTGGTTATAGTGTACTATGGGTACTATGGTGCTCACTAGAAATAGAACTTCAAGGGAGAAGAGGAATAAACAGGGTCCAAAGTTTTCTGTGATTCTATAACCCTTTAATCAGAGTGCTCCTAGAGCAGGAGAAGAGTAGGGATAGACTAAAACAGCTTCAGGGAACTGGCTACTTGGGAACACTAAACCACAGTCCCTGAGCAAATTCCATTTTAACAATAGCTACAGAGTCCTTTCTAAATTATTGCTTCGTCTTTAATATTTTAAACCCAGTGCCTTAAGTGATGCACTGGTTATTTTCCTCCCTCTAGATGATTCCTGCTTTGATGAGTTGCTTTATGTCTCAGGGTTTCAGCACATGGTCTGCTGGATATGGCAAAAACAGTTCACGTTTGCCTGCTGAGATTTCTGTACACTTTTGACAAGCTGTTGGACTTCGGTGTAAAGCAAGATTTTCTCTGAATGTGCTTCTTTTTTCTATCTTGGGGTTAAAATAATTTTCTTATAAATCCTCAACTGTTTTTTCTTATTGGAAATGAATGAAAAACCAGCAGAAACCTCACTAAAGCTTACTTTTCACCTAAGTACAATAGAAGACATTTTAAAATCCATAATCTTTATAATTGAAAAGTTTATAGGTTTTGGTTTCTTACAAATTAAAGTTAGCCAGATCAGGTTATGTCATGGAAAAACTGTAACTTGAAATAGTGTTTTCAAAGCTTTGCACATATTAATTGCTTAACATATTCACATTAATTGCTTTCTTTTGAGGCCATCTGGAGGTTCTTCTTTCTTCTACCCACAAAATTATTATGTCAAAGTAATCCTTGAAACACTCAAAATCATAATGCTTAATGAACATCTGATTTCTTTATTTACTATATTCTGAAATAAAGCTTTCAAAGTCATCATAGTTTTTATTATTGGGAGAGAGGCGGTGGGGAGCTTTATAGGATAACGCTAGGAGTATTACCCAGACCTGTGTTGTAGCCGAGTACACCTGGATGAGTCAATGAACTTCTCTGTGCTTCTGTTTCCTCACCCATCAAATGAAAGAAATACTACTCACCTCAAAATGTGTTGGTGAAGAAACGAGATTATACAGGTAAGGCCTGGCCCAGTAATATATATTGTGAAGTCTCAGTAAGTAAACATTGTTATTATTATTGTTCATGATTATCAGCTCATTATTACCAAATGTCTGAAGTATCAGAGAAACAAAGAAACAGCATAAATTTTAATATATTTATAAAGGTATGTCTTCTGTATCTATATTAGCATTTTCTACATGTGATATGAAGACAAGAGAAACCTGTTACTTTTAGAGAATATACTGATGCAATAGATTTCATTATTAAAATATCAAAAATTATTCATTATATATTTACATGCATATTGAATCATGATAAGCACTGGGGGGGGGAATGAAAAACAAAAACTCCTGAACCTTTATGTAATATCTATTCAATCCTTCTAAGCTTCCAGGTTAGGCCACCGTAATTTAACTTTTCCTCTGGCTTTTAACCTCAGAGTCAAGCTGGCTAACTCGGGATTGGTGACCCCAAGACTGAACCAGCAACCTGTGTGCTCCAGGGCAACGCTCTGTCCGCTGTGCCACTGTCCAAGGCTATAACAGTTGTTTTATTCTTCTTGTCTGCTCATTTTAGCTCTCAGTTAGTTCTGGGTCAATTTCAATTAATGAATTTTCTCCACATTGAAGATCATATTTTCCTATTTCTTTATGTAACTGGTAATTTTTGATTGGGTGCATTGTGAATTGTAACTTGTTACGTCCTAGATATTTTTGAATTTCTATAAACATTGTTAGGCTCATTAAGGTACTTAGAAACAAGCTGATACTTTCGTGTCTTGCTTTAGAGCAGGGGTCTCAAACTCGCGGCCCACCGAACAATTTTGTGCGGCCCGCAGACTAATCCACGAAGTTCAAAATATTTTGGATAAAATTAAGTAAGCCTAGGGGCCTACTTGTATTTTTCATTTCTCTAGCATCCTAGCTAGATATTAGCTTAGTTAACAGCAGTTGTGATGCGAACTACAGTTTCTGGTTGTTTTGTGACACTGAGTAAACTTCATGTACGATTGTGCTTGTTGTACTGATTTTTTTTTGTTTTCAACTGCAGTGAGAAAAGTGTTGCATAACAGTTGCCTTTTGTAGACCGAGTGCAGCCCGCCAAACGGCTGTGATCTTGCTCTGCGGCCCACATGCTGAGTTGAGTTTGAGACCCCTGCTTTAGAGGGAAGCAGAGCAGTTCTCAGTCTAGAACTAATTATTTCCCACTATTGAAGCAAGTAGCTTTTATATACTCTACCTAGTGCCCCATAAGCCTTGAGGTTTTACTGTCCGGTGGGAAATGGGCATTACTCTTGGCTCTATTCTTCTAATCCATTTGAGTATTTCTTTCCTAAGCAAAGGCACATGTTTCATAGCCAAAGGTAAGATTCTTTCCTTTCATGGTTGTGCGTATCAATACTCAGCTGGACACTTGAGAAGACCTTATGCAAATCCATGGAGTTTTCATTCTGTGTATCTCTCCTCTTGGTGATACTCTTTCCTGTGAACTTAACCTGCCTTGGTCTCCCTGTGCTCTCAGCTCTATCTCCTCAACTTGGAATTCTCCAGATTCCATCTAGGTCCTCCCTTCCTGTGCTGTGACCTACAAACTCTCCAGAACCTGTTCCACCCCAAAGCCATGAACAGAGCACCAAAAACAAAAACAACAAAAAAACCCATTTGAAGTTATTAACTTATAAATTCTATAATTTATAGAGACTGAGATAATATGATACAGGGAGACAGGATTCTCAATTTCTAAGTATCTTCCTAAGCAGTGGTATTTTTTATTTTTCTGCAACTATATAATCAAGGAGAAAACAATTAGGGGGTACAGAGTAGGGGTTTGGGGAAATAGGCATAGCAAGAATGCAAGATTTCCCCATCGGTCAGATATTGGGAGGGTAGGAAGGTATTAGCCATCTTGCTGATGCCCCACATAGATGGTAATTCTGCTGCTTGAAGTGACCCTAGCAACAAGAGGCAACCAGGCACTCTATTCTTGAAGGTGTTGAGGAAGTGGTTCCTCTAGAATCCCATTGTGCCCCCAACAGTACCAGCAGTTGGAACCTGCCACACAGAGGGTGCAAATGTCCAGTCAATATTAACCAAAGAAGTAGTGATTGAAATGCACAGCAATTTCAATAATGGGTTTGACTAAGTCAAGACTGGTGTTCTTTCCCTTGCATCTTTTCTCCTGCCCTCAAATCCGAGAGCTTCAAGATGGAGAGGGAGGGGAGAACATTGCAAAAGCACTTCTTGTCCTTCTGTCCTTGTCTTCTGAACCATATCAGTCCAGGACTGGGTAGGAGAGAATATGAGACAAAAAGTTTAATCTGACCAGACTGATTATTTAACCACTGAAAGTGACTGGAAAGTTATACATTTGTCTAAGATTCTGTTGAGAAAGCAAAGCTTAGAGAAAAATATAACCACTTCATGTTTATTACCCAACTAGTTCAAACTGCTAGACAAATTTTTACCCCCAGCATATAAGAACTTTTGCTAAGTTAATCCATGAATAAATGTTGATTATTTGGAATTATAGTTTTTAGTTAAGTAAATAATACAAATAAAAATATGTCAGGGCTGCCTTGGCCAAATATCTTGGCTGGTTAGAACATCGTCCCAAAGCGCAGAGGTTTCTGGTTTGATTCTCGGTCAGGGCACGTAGAGGAACAGCTCCGTGTCCCTGTCTCTCTCTCTCTCTCCCTTCCTCTCTCACTGAAATCAATAAATTTAAAAAAATTAATAAGTATGTCAGTATGTCAGGACTACAGTTGTCCCTCGCCATATCACAGTTCACTTTTATGCAGTCTCACTGTATCTTGGTTTTTTAAATTGTATATATCTAATTTTGCATTGCAAATTTTTCACTGTAACACAGGATTTCGCGATATATAGACATTTTTATATATTTATTATTTTTGCTGTAAAATAAGCATTTTATGACCTAAAAGATTGAAAACAATATAAAAACATTAATTAAAACATATTAAAAGAATATTAAATCAAAATAAAATATGTAGCATAGAGCAGATGAGTAGACAAAGACTCACACATATGGGAAATGCAACCAATGCAACCAAGTGCTTTTACTTGAGCTAGTTTGCCCCTGTGAGATCATACATGGCACACTAATGGCTGATGGATGGGATGCGACCAACCAGAGCACTGTGTTCTGTATCCTGGGTGCTGATTGGTTCAGCGACTATAGCATCAGTCTCCTCCATCTTCAGCGTATAGCATGTGTTCAGCATCTCGCCTTGTTCATTTCACATCAATGTCTGATCACTGCGCATATTGTTGCTCTGCAGTGTTGTGTTTTTGTGAAATTTTTGTAAAAAATTGAATTTATTTCAAGCCCTTAAGAGTACAGGAAAAGTTAATAACAGTGTGGGAAAGGTTTATAAGAGTGTGGGGAGAGTTTATAAAACCTTAAAATACAGTCATCCCTTGCCATATTGAGGTTCACTTTTCGTGGTCTCACTGTACCGTGGAATTTTAAACTATATATTTCTAATTTTGTATCACGGATTTTTCACTGTATCATGGGATTTTTGGTATATAGATATTTTTATATATTTATTATTTTAATTATTTTTGTGGTAAAATAAGCATTTTCTAGCCCAAAATATTGAAAAAATATAAAAATATTAATTAAAACATATTAAAAGAATATTAAATCAAAATAAAATATGCAGCATGCAATTATAGATGTTAAAATTATGTAGGGATAAGAGTGTAGAAATGTTTAAGAGCATAAAACATGTTTATTTATAAAAGTGTGGGAAAGGTTTATAAGAGTGTGGGGAGGGTTTATAAAGCCTTAAAATAAATATATATAAATAATAAAATTAATATATGGTCGCTTCTTCATGGATTTTTGCCTATTGCTGGGGGTTCTGGAACCTACTATAACCCCTATGATAGACAAGGAACCACTGTAGTTTGATCGAACAAATTGAATCACATGAAATTGATTCTTGAATATGAAAGTAATTATTAAGAAATATTTTTCTACCATCAAATCAGATATTTCCTTTGTCTTGTTTTTAAAATATTTCTGATGAATTTCTCCCTTTCTCTACATTAGAAAATAAATATGCTTTTACAAAACATTGTCTGGCACCAAGGTGATAGTTGTGTGACAGTTCTTGCTGTGAAAAGATAAGGGACCCACTCAAAATAACCCACATCCTCATTTAGCATCAATGTAAACCACAGTGCCCTATGTGATAGATCTCCTTACCACTAGAAGGCCTGATCCTCTCAAAAATTGAAGCAGCAATTTATTATTGGAGATTGCAGCATTAATTGCCTTGTAAATAAGAGAACAAAATTTAAATAAGTGTTTGGGATGGAAATATTTTCGTTGTAATAAATAACAAATGACTTTTCCTGATTTTTTTAAAAAAGATTATTCCCACTTCTACTAATATATTTTAATTAATATCTCTCCATTTTATCCTTTTCTCACATGATATATGCTATTTATTCCAATTGCCTTTTAAAAGTCTCTGAAGATCTTGCTATAGTAATGATTAGGAATAAGCTAATTTCCATTATCAAACTTCTTTATTTCTTTCTTTTTTTATTTAAGTGAGAGGAAGGGAGATAGAGAGACAGACTCTTCTATGCACCTAGACTGAGATCCACTGGTGACTCACGTCTGGGGCCTATGCTCTGGCCATCTGAGGCCATGCTCGGACCTAAGCTATTTCTAGCACCTGAGGTGGAGGCTCCACAGAGCCATCCTTAGTGCCTGGGGCCAATGCAGTGGAATCAATGGAGCCATGGCTGCAGGAGGGGAAGAGAGAAAGTGGGAGAGGAAGAGGAGGGGAAGGTGGATAAGGGGTGGAGCAGCAGATGGTCACTTCTTCTGTGTGCCATGACTGGAAATTGAACCTGGGACTTCCACATGCTGGGTCAATGCTCTACCACTAAGCCACCAGCCAGGGCCTCACACATCTTTCCAAACTACACATTATAGTTTTATCATCAGAAAGATACTCATTGCCTGACCAGGTGGTGGCGCAGTGAATAGAAAGTCAGACTGGGATTCTGAGGACCCAGGTTCAAAATCCTGAGGTTACCGGTTTGAACATGGGCTCATCTGGCTTGAGTAAGGGCTCACCAGCTTGAGCACAGGGTCACTGACTTGAGGGTGAGATCATAAACATGAGCCCATGGTCACTGGCTTGAAGACCAAAGTTGCTGGCTTGAGTCCAAGGTCACTGGCTTTGGCAAGGGGTCACTTGCTCTGCTATAGTCCCCAGTCAAGGCACATGTGAGAAAGCAATCAATGAACAACTAAGATGCTGCAATGAATTGACGCTTCTCATCTCTCTCCCAACTTGTCTGTCCATCTCTCTCTCACTCACTTAGAAAGAAAGAGAGAGAGAGAGAAAGAGAGAGAAGAAGAAAGGAAGGAGGGAGGGAGGGAGGAAGTGTGGACAAGTCCTGCCAGGGGTGAGGAAGACAGAGACGCAAAGACCCGACTCCGAGGACAAGGTTTAGTGATGCAGATCCACTTTAAGCTAGCTTATATACATGGGTTCAGCCTATAGGGTGTTACAGCATGTTCCTCAAAGCCAATGGCTGAAAAGATCAGGGAGCTGCGTGGTTGGTGCTAAGTCACTTCCTTATAGCGGGCGAGCCCCCTTCCTGGGCATGCCCAGGAGGGTTCTGGGAGCTGGAGTATTTTCACAGCATTGCATCAGCCATAGCTGCTAGGAATACACTCTGAGCCCCACCCACAGGAAGGAAGGATGGAAGGAAAGAAGGAAGGAAGGAAGGAAGAAAGATACTCATTGTTTTTGATGACTTTCATTAGGAAAAAAAATGAAGAGGCTTCAATGGTAAAAAAAAAAAAAAAAAAAAAAAACGCATAAAAAACAAAGACCATTTGCCTTTCATAAAAATCCTTTGGCAATTATAAAGCATTAAAATTTTTAAATAAATACTTTTAATATAATTTTATTTTCTTATACATTTATAAAATGGCAATTATCTGTGGCCAGAGCATTAATTCTGCAGCTAATTCAGAGACCTTAAATCCCTATTCTTGGTTCTTAGGTGCAACGTGCCTTTAGGTTATTTCCCTGCTCGTTAGCACCTGGGCCACTCAGGATGAACATGGAAAAATAGAACTCTGGTTTTTTCCAAAAGCACTTCTGGAATACAAATGACTGGTGCTGCAATAACTCATGTCCTTTATTGAGAAAGGAAGTAGATAGAAAAGAATTAAAGATGAGGTATTTCAGGTACAGCTTTCTGTATCAAGCCCCAAGGCATAGCAAGGGTGAGACAAGTTTTGCTTTTAAAAAGAAGTATAAGATCTCTTGTCCAGGTTCTTGGAATTTTCCTCCATTCATATTTGTGAGCATGGTTAGAACTGCCTGACCTTTGATGCTTTCTGTGATCATTCCATTTTGTGAGCCCAGAAAGGTGGCACCACAGGTACATAGGCAATGGGCATGTTTCTATAAAAACCTCCATTTTATTGTATATTTGTATGTTTGTACTACTTCATAAAAAGGACATGGAAAGTTAAGACTAACCTGGCTGCATTCACAAAATGACATTCAAAATTATTAAAATAGTTCCAATCAATCTATAAACCATAAATACATAAGATAGATACAAAGCAATTGCCTTACAGAGCTATTAGAGGGTAGTATTATTAAAGGATTACAGATATGGATAATATACTTAACACAATTCCTGTAGCATTAATACATGTTCAATAAACGCTTGTTATTGTCATTAAATTGGACTATACTAAATATATTCAGTAATGACAATAATCTTAATCACTTAATTACAGCACTTAGTAACAAATTTATACCAGTGTTAGAACATTTAGAAACTACCTCAATGACTGGGTGACGGGTATGCAACATAATTGAATGACAAGATATCCTGGAGATGTTTTCTTTGAACATATGTACCCTGATTTATTAATGTCAACCCATTAAAATTAATAAAAATTTATATAAAAAAAGAAAAGAAACTACCTCAGAACCTAGCAGTATTTCAGAGTCCTTGATAATCAATCAGTCACCATTACGCACTACAGCTCTGAATGCACCTAGCAGTCCTATATAAGCTAATACATACAAATGTGCTTTAAAATTCCATCAAAGGCCCTCTAGAACAGGGGTCCCCAAACTACGGCCCGCGGGCCGCATGCGGCCCCCTGAGGCCATTTATCTGGCCCCCACCGCACTTCCGGAAGGGGCACCTCTTTCATTGGTGATCAGTGAGAGGAGCATAGTTCCCATTGAAATAGTGGTCAGTTTGTTGATTTAAATTTACTTGTTCTTTATTTAAAATATTGTATTTGTTCCCGTTCTGTTTTTTTTACTTTAAAATAAGATATGTGCAGTGTGCATAGGGATGTGTTCATAGTTTTCTTTATAGTCCGGCCCTCCAACGGTCTGAGGGACAGTGAACTGGCCCCCTGTGTAAAAAGTTTGGGGACCCCTGCTCTAGAATGTCTATCAAACTCATTCTTCCCTGTTTTTCCCTTCCACATCTTTCTACTTCTCTTGTGCAACCATGCAGAAATTTTTTTTTTTTTTTTTTTTTTGTATTTTTCTGAAGCTGGAAACGGGGAGACAGTCAGACAGACTTCCGCATGCGCCCGACCAGGATCCACCCGGCACGCCCACCAGGGGCGATGCTCTGCCCACCAGGGAGCGATGCTCTGCCCCTCCGGGTGTCGCTCTGTCGCGACCAGAGCCACTTTACCGCCTGGGGCAGAGGCCAAGGAGCCATCCCCAGCGCCCGGGCCATCTTTGCTCCAATGGAGCCTTGGCTGCGGAAGGGGAAGAGAGAGACAGAGAGGAAGGAGGGGGGGTGGAGAAGCAAATGGGCACTTCTCCTATGTGCCCTGGCCGGGAATCGAACCCGGGTCCATGCACGCCAGGCTGACGCTCTACCGCTGAGCCAACCGTCCAGGGCCCAGAAATTTTATTTCTTTAATATGACCTTTCTCCTTTCTTTACTTTTGATTCAAACTGGCATCTCCAGCATCCTGGCTCACCTGCCTCCTCCCTTGCAGGACCACTCCCTTAATCATTAAGCCCTCAGGACACTGAGGTTCTGATCAGCATCAAATATTCTGAGAACAGGCCCTGGCCGGTTGGCTCAGCAGTGGATCGTCGGCCTGGTGAGCGGGAGACCAGGGTTCGATTCCAGGCCAGGGCACGTGGGAGAGGCGCCCATTTGCTTCTCCACCCCCCCCCCCCCTCTTCCTCTCTGTCTCTCTCTTCCCCTCCCACAGCCAAGGCTCCATTGGAGCAGGGATGGCCCGGGCGCTGGGGATGGCTCCTTGGCCTCTGCCCCAGGTGCTAGAGTGGCTCTGGTCTCGGCAGAGCCCCCTGGTGGGCAGAGCGTCGCTCCTGGTGGGTTCACATGCGGGAGTCTGTCTGACTGTCTCTCCCCGTTTCCAGCTTCAGGAAAAAAAAAAAAAAATTCTGAGAGCAAAGCATCAGTTCTATGGACCACATAGGCCTCAGTTGTGTTTTAGCTCCAGGCCCAGATAATTGGGGTAACCAGACACAGCAATGACATGGCTGACATCAGGACCAGATGTGCTGATCAGCTACTCCCTACCCTAGCACCAACCATTCAGTTGAAGGACCACAACCCTGACCACAGCCCTAACTCCCTTAGTCACCATGATTAATGATTTTTCCCCTTACTTTCTTTGCTGCAGACTCCTATTCATGTCTTATTGGACTCTGATGTGTGCAGGCAAACAGCTAGTTTTAGTCTTGTAATACTTGCATGTCTTGATTCCACATCACCCCCATCCCATGGATTAGGAAACATGATTTTGCTCATTTGCCCTATCTCTAACTTGGCATCCCTTTGAAACAGGAAGAATCAGCATTCATGCTACCTCTCACTACTCAGCCAAATAAGTAGAGACAAGGATTGAATCTTTATGGGCACTTTATTTAGATGGCTGGATATCTGAAAGGACAGTGGTTATATACCCTAAAAACTGTCTTAACATATCATTTCAAGCCAACTATTAATTAAAATGGGAAAAAAAGGGTAGGAAAGGGGTTTAGAATTTAGGGGAAAGTAAATTAAATAAAAGTTGCATTCCAGAGATTTTTCTAATATTGCTAGTAATTCTTTTTTTTTTTTTTTTAATTTTAAATTTTTCATTTTTTCCAAAGCTGGAAATGGGGAGGCAGTCAGACATATTACTGGTAATTCTTTATTTGCACTATGGTCAGCGGGCATACCTTCCTGGAGCACAAAAGCTTTGCAACAGGCCCCTGGGGCACAAAGGGTGGGTGCTTGCTGTCCTTGTGAAGTCATGTTGGCCTGTTCATACATCCCAGATCCTGGAATAAAGTTTTTTTTACCTACATTAATCATTAAGCATATTAATTATAACTAAAAGCTACCATTACTAAAACTAAAATTTGCCCTGGCTGGATAGTTTGGTTTGTTAGAGTCACCCTGAAGCACAAAGGTTGTCAGTTCAATCCCCAGTAAGGGCACATGCAGGAACAGATCAATATTCCTGTCTCTATCTTTCCCTTTTTCTCTCTCTAAAAATGAAAAATAAAAATAAGAGTTAATATTTTAACTCTTGAATTCCCCCTGTGCTTTCAGAGCACAATTTCTGGAATCTGAGTAAAGATAAGAAGCACCCAAACTTCCACCTCTACCTTTGCCAGAGCTATGTCTGATGGTGGAGATGTTTGGACAGCTAGACTCTACTGAGTCTGATGTAAGTAATAGACACGTTTCAAATTAGTGTCAGCAAAAGGAATTTACTTGTAATGATTCTGACTTTAATTCTAATGTGTATGTATGTGGAGGGGAAGTTCCACACACCACCAACCAATTCTCCTCCACCTGCTGAGTGTCCTACAATTCAACTCAATTCTGACACTATCTACTTGGATATCCCACAAGTTAAGGATTTAGTCACAGAGGACTGTCTCCCTCCCTACACGCACACTTCAGATAGTTGCAAGCCTGGGTTATCACCTATGCTCTTGACCCACTGACTATAGACTAGGCTCCCATAGCCCCCTCCTTGGGCTCATTTAATTTTCTATAGTGACTCACAGAACTCAGAGAAATAATTTGCTTATTTATTTTAATGGTTTATTATCAAAGGATATAACTCAGGAACAGCCAAATGGAAAAGATGCATAGAGTAAGGGACGGGGGAAGGGCATGGAGCTTCTAGCCTTCTCCAAGTGAGTGGGCCACTCAAATCTCCACTTCTTCATCAGTTCAGAAGCTCATCAAATCCCCATCTTTCTGGGTTTTATGGAGGCTTCATTATATAGGCATGATTAATTAAATCAGTGGCTATTGAGTCAACCTGAGCCCCTCTCCTCTCCTTGGATGCAGTTTGGGGATTGGGGGTTGGAGCAAGATTCAAAGCTCCAAGGCTATAATCACACAGTTAGTTCTCCTGGCTACCAGCCCTCATATTTAGTGTGGTCCAAAAGTTATACATTAATGTAACAAGAGACACCTTTATGGCTCTCGTCACTTAGGAAATTCCAAGGGTTTTAGGAACTCTGGGCCAGAAATGTGGAGAAAGATCAAATATATATTTTTTATTATAAATCACAATTAGAAATTGTGACTGTTTTACAGACTCAAAAGACAAGAACTGAAAAAGGGCCTTAAGGAAGAACTGGGACCAAAGGCCAGAAAGTCATCAAGAAATTAGGTATCACTCCTGTCTACCTCCATCTTTGTTTCAAATCTGCCCTATGATTTTTATTTTTATGTGGACAACATAGCTTGTAAATTAACACCATCTTTGTTCATTGGAAGATTTCAGCCTTAATAGACATCTCAATCCAAATTTTCAGTTTTGGTTAGTTGTCTACCTTGGTCAACCATCTATGGACAAGGGACAGGCTTGTGTGATTGATTAATACATACACGGCAGCCCAGGGTCCACACTTCTGTTCTCAGAATAAAGATGTGGCATTAGAAACTATGAAAGGCATCTCCTACATTGTATCTCTCCCATTTTCTCCTTCTTTTTCATCCCCATTGCCACCACTCCTGGCTCTTAAAGCCACACAGAACCACTCGTCCCTTTCCTCCTCCTTTTTCTTCCGCCTCTAACTTCTTTCCTTCACTTTCACTTCCCTGGTTTTAAATTCTTGGTCCATACCCCAACTTCTATTTCTGCTCCTGACTCTTCCTAATTATGTGTCCCTTGCACACTGAACTTAAACTTTTCTCTATAATTTGTGGCTCAGATTACCTCTTTTTGACCAGTAAATCCACTGACCATTTCAGACGAAGGGTCTTGTTAAGTCATTAACCCCTCAGAATCTCATTCCCTGCTCCTTTACCCATTTCAGCAATGGTCTCAGAAAGGGGAGAGAGAGAACACAAGCCTGAACACTGCTCCCAAATGAGTACAGTATTCCTAAACATTCCTTTGATTATAAAATTTCTTGTTTCAAATATGCTTCCATGATTCTTTAGCCTGATTTAAAGGCTCCAAACTACTTACCCAAACTTTTTCTTTCACTAGTTCCTTACACATAGGTTCTAATCCATACACCTTCCACAGAACTTTATTGTGGGTCTATTACATAACCAGCACATGGAGCTCAATACATACTTGTTGCCTATATGAATAAATGCACAGTAAATGCTGCTTTGGTGGAACTTGATATTTATTTGACCCTGAACAGTTTTTACTATACAGCTATGTGAAAGATGTGAGAAATTACACTGAATCTGTACTGACTCTATGCCATACACTGGTTTTGGTTTTTAAACCAAAATTCTTTCAACAGCATATTTCCCTATTTGTCTTTTTCATAAAAATAGAGTGCAGAATAGGAAGGGAAAACATCCTAGCTATTTGCATATGCTGGTTGTTTGAATTCCAAGGTAAACAAAAATTTACTGTATTTCTAAACCCACCCTTTGCTAGCTTCCAGTAATTTGTGCTGTATTGTGAAGCTATCTGTAATTTTTGTCTTTAGGATCTTTTGGCCTCTGGACAATACTGCTGCTTATCCTCTTTATCACCCTTAGTCAAGTACATGTAGAATGAGACAAAGCCTGTTTTGTATGCTATAAGAGCAACCACTTCAAGTTAAATTCTTTAGAGTCTGTTCTCACGTTATTTTGTGTCACAGATACAAAATACCTTGACCTTCATTCTCTAACATTTGCTTTTTGGAAAGCCATAATGAATCACAAATAATAAAAAGGATTTAAGCATAAACATTTTTTGCCAATTTGTGAAGTACTCTATTGTCAAAGAGATGTTTTACTATTAAACAGACTGTGTCTGTTTTAGCTCACCACATAAGCCAAGCTTTTCTGTGGTTACCAATAAATATTTGTTAAACAAATGAATGAATGAAGAAACAAAAATGAAAAGTAAAGGAATTGTGCATTTCTAGTCAATGATGGCTATGCTAAATGATGTTTGATATGACTCAACTAATTTTATTTTTTTAAGACTTTATTCATTTGAGAGAGAGAGAGAGAGAGAGAGAGAGAGAGAGAGAGAGAAGGAGGGAGGAGCAGGAAGCATCAACTCCCATATGTGCCTTGACCAGGTAATCCCAGGGTTTTGAACCGGCGACCTCAACATTCCAGGTCGACGCTTTATTCACTGTGCCACCACAGGTCAGGCTGACTCAACTAATTTTAAAAGTAATTAAAGAAAAATAAAACATTTAGTAGAGTTAACTAAATTTATTCCATTTCATTTATTCAACAACTATCTTTCTACTCTTTTCTCTCAAAATGAAAATTGTATTTAAAATTTTTGGTCTTAAAAATTTTCAACATTTACATTGTCATGTAAATTTATAATGCTTATTTACTACTTCTGTACTAGATTTTAAAATGGCTTTATCATGGCATATTGATCTTTATATTATTTAATTAAAATTTATAACCACCATGTATGCAAAGTGGAGTTGGGGCATAGGAGGTACAGCGTCTCAATCTGAGTTTCTAAAATTGATGCTGCAACAATTTTCGGATGAAGCTTTCTCAGACTAGTTTTGTAGTGGTAAAGGGCTATCTTATTAAAGGGCCACTCAATCCTTATTAAAGGGCCACTCAATCCTTGCCTTCTTAAAAATAATAGTCTTTTTAATGACCCTTTCAATTTTAGAAGATTTTTATTATATATGAGGCTCATTCATGAAAGTTATGATTCCAATAACTTTTTATTTGTAATATTGGAAATCTTATTGTCAATGGTGTTAAATTTATCATAATATTTTTGAGCTCTTTTAATATATCTCATAAGACAAATAGATAACATTTATTTTGGATTCTTACTCTATGTCAGATACTATGTTGGGGATAAATTATCTCACCTAATCCTTATAATAACTCTACTTGTGTCTATTATACAGATAAGAAAAGAGGAATTGAGAAGCAAAATAATGTTGCTCAAGATCACAAAACTGGCAGATGGCAGGACTAGGATTTGAAACCAGATGTGTCTGATGTCACCAAAGCCTCTGGTCTTCAAATTTACGTTATGGTGAGGTCCCACTAATAACAGTCCCATTGGGGGCGTTTCAGAAAGGCAGAGCATTAAGCCAGATGGATTCCATTGGTCTACCTTCCAGGTCTTCAGCACAGATTAGTACTTGCCTGTTTGTCAAGGCAAACGGAAATTGTACAATAAGAAAACAAATTAGCCTGACCTGTGGTGGCGCAGTGGGATGGAGTGTCGACCTGGAACACTGAGGTCGCCTGTTCGATGCCCTGGGCTTGCCTGGTCGGGTCGGGGCACATATGGGAGTTGATGCTTCCTGCTCCTCCCCTTTCTCTCTCTCTCTCTCTCCTCTCTGAAAAAAATTGAATAAATAAAATCTAAAAAAAAAAAAAGAAAACAAATTAGCAGCTATTGCATTTCCAGGGTTAGTGCACTGCAGTAGTTACTATATCTTGGTATTGGATCTTTGTCGTTTGGAAAGTGGTTTATAAACAGCTGTGTTTAATTATGAGGTTTAGATTAAAAAGACTGTAGTCTGAAAAGCTATTTTAAATAAGCTTGAGTATGAGAATGTGCGGATGACTGTTTAAGGAGAACCCCTTTTTCTTCCCCACCCCTCTCAACCCCAAGAGAAGAACATATGGACTATTCTACTATTCATGGAGACATCTGGATATTCCTCTTAACCTGGTCCTGCACAAATCAGACATTTCTTGGAATTTTTCAAATTTAATTTTGTTCCCAAAGGGAGAGCAAAGAAGTGACATGCTTTTATGTCCTTTTGCTGATTTAAACCAAGAATGATGTTTCTAGATAGCAGTGGGAGTTGAGTATGTGGCTGGGTGCAGCACATGGTCCCTTAATTTTATTAGAGCTCCATCCTGCAGACTCGTGGTTAGATATCATCCTGAGAGTGTGTTTAATATGTCTCAGTTCAGAACTTTGCCCTTAATGTAATCTGGACAGGCCATATGCAGCTACTCGCTTTTAAGCAGTGACACCAGCACTCCTCTTGTGTCAGTGTTCCAAGTATACTTCCTGGGCATCAGATATTTCCAGAAATAGTCTAGTGTTTCCAGACTTAATTTTTTTTAAGTCATCACTTATGGCTCTTGGAAAGAAAAATCAAACTTGCACATTAGAGTGAAATGTCTGAGGCTGATTATGACTTTTACATGACTTTAAAAAAGTTATTTTGCAACACTCTGATCCAGTTCTGCCTCTCATATTAAGTAATATATATTGTTTCTCTCTCTCTCCCTCCCCACCACCCAGGAATAAGCCTTTGATTTCTCATCCCACTCTCGTTATTCCAACCCCAGTCCTATGCTGAAACTGCTTTATTAAAGTCACCAGAAAATTTTATATTGCTAAAATCCAAGATCCCTTTCAGTTTTTGTTGCTGTTGTTGTTAATCCAATTAAGTTGCTCATCCCCTCATTTATAAAGTAAATAATACAGAAAGGCCTAATGAAGTGCCCTCGACCATGGTAGGACAAATGCAGCATGATGCAGAGGCTTTCCCATGACTCCTCAAAGCCCCTCACAGGGTGTACCGATGCCGGGAGCATTTCTGTACCACGTGGAATCTTGCCAAATTTGAGACACTTAACTGTGCAGTGTCAAGCTATTTTATACTTAGAACTTACATCACCATTTAGCAAGCATCCATTTGCCTTTCTTTTAACTGTTTCTGGTTTTTGTGTCAGAACACACCTGATATTCTTACTACTTTCTTTTTCTTTTTTGTGTGTGTTTGTGGCTATTCTTATGTTGGTCTTACAGCTTCTCATCCTCTACCCAACAATTAAATCTTGATCTGTCTCAGAATTCTACCCTAGACCTGCACTCTTTGCTCTCTATACTTTCTCCTGAGAAAATATCATCAATTCCCATGACTTCAATTACCTATACACTTAAAAATCCCAAATTTATATTTCTGGGGCAGATCATGCTTCTCAGTAACAAATCAGATCTAAATATGGAACTGCCTATAGCAGTAGTCCCCAACCCCCAGGCCGCGGACTGGTACCGGTCCGTGGGCCATTTGGTACCGGTCCACAGAGAAAGAATAAATAACTTACATTATTTTCGTTTTATTTATACTTAAGTTTGAACGATGTTTTATTTTTTAAAAATGACCAGATTCCCTCTGTTACATCCATCTAAGACTCAATCTTGACGCTTGTCTTGGTCACATGATACATTTATCCGTCCTACCCTAAAGGCCGGTCCGTGAAAATATTTTCTGACAATAAACCAGTCCATGGCCCAAAAAAGGTTGGGGACCGGCCCTGGCCGGTTGGCTCAGCGGTAGAGCGTCGGCCTGGCGTGCGGAGGACCCGGGTTCGATTCCCGGCCAGGGCACATAGGAGAAGCGCCCATCTGCTTCTCCACCCCCCCCTCCTTCTTCTCTGTCTCTCTCTTCCCCTCCCGCAGCCAAGGCTCCATTGGAGCAAAGATGGCCCGGGCGCTGGGGATGGCTCCTTGGCCTCTGCCCCAGGCGCTAGAGTGGCTCTGGTCGCAGCAGAGTGACGCCCCGGAGGGGCAGAGCATCGCCCCCTGATGGGCAGAGCATCGCCCCTGGTGGGCGTGCCGGGTGGATCCCGGTCGGGCGCATGCCGGAGTCTGTCTGACTGTCTCTCCCCGTTTCCAGCTTCAGAAAAATACAAAAAAATAAATAAACAAAACAAAAGGTTGGGGACCACTGGCCTACAGGACATTTCACTCAACTGTCTCAAAGGCATCCCCAAATCATTCAGTATGTCCAAGACTGAACACTTGATCTGGTTCCTTATGTCAATATACAGCTCCATTATTTACCCATAAACCTGGGAGTTGTCCTTGACTGCTACTCTTGCCTCATCCTTTACATCCAATCAAAAACTCAAACAATAAATTAATCAATCAACTTCTTGAATATAATTTACCATTCTCTTAATCTGGTGGAGAGAGTGGCCTTGGCCACAGATGCAAAGATCCTAGTCCCTGGGACAAGCATACCTCCTTTATAAATCATCTATTACCAAACACTGAACTGAAGAAAAATCATCACATTTGTGACAAACACCTACCCAGTGATGATAGTTAACTGACAGCTGGCCCAACATTAATTTCAGTTGCAGGTTATTTGCAGTTCCTGGCATTGACACAAACTGCATGCTTTTCCCTTTTGCAGATGTATGACACATGGAACTCTCCTTACTCAAATCTTTACTCAGATTTCATAGTCTAAGCAGGTATTCCAGTCCTTGGGACAGTTACTAATATATAGATGTTCTGGTTTTTTCCATCAGCCTTTGTGGGCTGGTTAATGTGAGCCACTAATGACAAATAGATATATGTTGTAAGTGTTGATAAAATCCAGTTTCTAAATCTACAGGGCTGAGAGCCAGATCATAGGCTGTGGTAAATTCACCAAGATAATCTATCCTGTGGAGCCTCTTGAAAGGTAGCCAATTGATCTTGCCTGGAGATACCCATGTGCTTTCTATTTGAAATGTCTCTGAGGTCTTCTTGGGAAGATGCCTAAAGCTCTTGAAACATTAGTTAAAATAAATACAAAATGTCTTGATTTAGTATAAGACATGCACAGACTTCCTTTAGAGATGGGGATTATTTGCAAAACTCTGCTGGAATCTCTGGTAACAGGGAGTTGCTTCACCAATCACTCCGAGCACCTGGATCCTGTGTCCTCACACTGGCAAATGGAGTGACTAAACAGGGAATGAAAAATGCGGTTTTTCTCAGAAAAGCAACCTGAATACAAATGCCTATGATCATCTAACATCTTATCCTCCCCCTAAAGAGGACTAACCCTGAAATAAAACATGCCTTTGGGGCCAGGTTTTTAACAAGTCACCTCAGAGATGGCTAGGCCCAGGTACAGTTGACTCTGGCACACACAGTGCCCATTTAGCCCAGTCCACCATGGCTAGAACACCAAGTTGGGCTCATTGAAAGCAACCTTTCAGAATCATTGCAGCCTACACAGGAAAGAACTGACCATTCCCTGTGTGTGGCAGGCATTTTAAGACTTCACGGATTCTCCTGTGGCCTATCCAGTAGAGACCACAAATGCTTTAGGAACTTAGAAGAGAAGTAATGAGGCCAAAATAGAGAACTTTGAGGAGGAAACCACATCCCCTGAGTGCTGGGGAGAAGGTAGGGCATTCCAGAGGGAGATTAGCATAGATGCAAACATGAGCTTTAGGGAGACCAGCTGCCAAGAGGAGAGGATACAAACAGGCCATAGCTGGGAATTTTCTTTTCTTTTTAAAAAAATTTACTTATTGATTTTAGATAGAAAGAAGACAGAAGAGAGAGAGAAACATTGATTTTTCATTCCATTACTTAGGCATTTCCTTGGTTAGTTTTTGTATATATTCTGACAGGAGATCAAACCTACAACTTCGGTGTATCAGGATGACCATCTAACCAACTGAACTACTTGGTGAGAGAAATAGTTGGGAATTTTCAAATGGAAGGTTGGTGACATAATGTGGAAGGCCAGGGAAAGGTGTTCAATGTTGATATGGTTAGAAAAAGGTAGCATCTTGAGGACAAGTTGGGGAATGGGGACTGAGAATCAGAAAGACCAGCCTGGTGACTATTGTGATAACCAGAACCTAAGGATGTGAACTTATAGCCTAATGTTCCTATAAGAGAAGTATTCTGAAAGAAAAATAGTACAGTGGGAAATACCCAATCCATAGTTATAACCAACATCATGCAGAAGAGAGTGTAGGGCCTCATACCATGAATCTCTCAGTGGGGTCCATAAAACACTCATAAATATGCACTGGGGGTTTCATTTCATCACACAACCTTGATTCAAAATTCTGGAACATTTTGCTGAGCCGCAGAACTTTTTGCAAGAGAAATATTTCTGTGCTTCTGGAAAATTATTGACTTACAGGGCAAAGAAATTATCCTGGCTCTTCTCCTCTCTTTATCTTTCAGAATTAATTAGTTACCAAACCCAGCAGATCCCAAACCTTGCTTGTATCTGCCCCCTTTTCTCCATGTTCGGTGCCTCTGCTCTCATTGCTATGTCTGGGTTCCCACCTTTGACATCTTTCAGTCTTTCCCCTTTCCAATCCATCCTCCATACTGATATCAATGAACTGATAATTTTTGTAAAGCACAAGTCGAATCACATCAACCTTAACTTTAAAACATTTAGTGATTTCCCAATGAATGCATTTAGCAGGAAGTTCAATCTCTTTATCTTAATATGCAAAGGTTATCATGATTTGGCCCAGATGTTGGAGGCAGATGTAGTTTTTTAGCCACATAGAAGTTTAATATGTTTGAGAAAATTCACATAAAAATCTGTATATCAGGCTTCTTTTGAAAAATAACAAAAACTATCTGGTAGTATGTGGGCCTGCATTCACAGGGGCAACATTATGCTGGAGTGAGGAATGTATTGCCTGTTTGGACATAGTATGTGCTCTCTAGTTTGTCACAGTCTCCACTCTCCATATTGTATTTTACCCAGCATGCTTCACTCATCAATCTTGTCTGTTTAGTCTCTGTAAGCACTTTTGTTTGTGGCCTGTGGATACCCTCAGATTATTCCCTATTAATTCTTCCCACGCATCCTTAATTTACTGAACAATTTTCAGTTCCTGCAATAGGTAATGTAGCTTCAAAACTGAGTGACTTTGTAAATATTTTTTCCTCTGTTTAGAGCAGTCTGCCTTTGCCTCAACCCACCCTTCACCTCCCACCAACTTTTCTTTCAAGACTCAGTAGAAAATATCCTTCTCTAACTTTCCCTTAGTTCTTGCACTGACTGATATTTTTGCCCATTTGCTATAGTTTTCAACTTGTATACTCTTACTTTTATTGCCCTGTCACACTCTATGCTGCCCTTTCACAGTACCTATCATATTGTGCTATAGTAACGATTAGTATGTTTTCCACATAAGACTATAAATTCCTTGAAAGATTTACATTTCCATTTTTTAGCATAGTGCCTAGCATATAAGAGGTGAATATTGATTTTTTTTGTTTTGTTTTTAAAATTTTTAAAAGACTTTATTCATTTCGGAGAGGAGAGAAAGAGAAGGAGAGAGGAGCAGGAAACATCAACTCCTACATGTGCTTTGACAAGGCAAGCCCAGGGTTTCGAACCACCAACCTCAGCATTCTAGGTCAATGCTTTATCCACTGCACCACCACAGGTCAGGCAAGAGGTGAATATTGTTAATGAATGTTGTTGAAAAAGTTTGTTTGGAGGTAAAAAAATTAGACAGTAAAAATGAGAGTGTAAAGAAAAACGGGAAAAAGATGAATATGGAACAACAGTTAATAGGTGAGAAGAGAACCTGGAGAAGAAGGAAACCAAAAAGAATTAATTTGGAGGAGAATTTGGAGTAAACACCGTCTCCAAGGCAAAAAGAAGAGAGAGTTTCAAGTTCCAAAGAAGGGAAACTCAGAGCCATCAAATGCCCTAAAAATACCAAGAGTGGAGGAGCAACATGGGGTATTGAGGAAGGCCAGTTTTTAAACAAACTGAAATCCAACCCTAGTTTCACCACCTACTAGTTGTGTGAATCTAGAAATTTACTTAACTCAAGTTACTTAACTTCTTTGAGACTCAGTTTCCTAATTTGTCAAATGAAGCCTACTCTGGCAGAGAGGGAGTAGAGACAGAAAGGCAAAAACAGAAAACTGTTTGCATTAAAAATACTGATAACAAAATAAACAGAAGGCCAACTAAATGGGAAATGATATTTTCAAACAACAGCTCAGATAAGGGTCTAATATCCAAAATATACAAAGAACTCATAAAACTCAACAACAAACAAACAAACAATCCCATAAAAAAATGGGAAGAGGATATGAACAGACACTTCTCCCAGGAAGAAATACAAATGGCCAACAGATATATGAAAAGATGCTCATCTTCTTTAGCTATTAGAGAAATGCAAATCAAAATGGCAATGAGATACCACCTCACACCTGTTCGATTAGCTATTATTAGCAAGACAGGTAATAGCAAATGTTGGAGAGGCTGTGGAGAAAAAGGAACCCTCATACACTGTTGGTGGGAATGTAAAGTAGTACAACCATTATGGAAGAAAGTATAGTGGTTCCTCAAAAAACTGAAAATAGAACTACCTTATGACCCAGCAATCCCTCTACTGGGTATATACCCCAAAAACTCAGAAACATTGATACGTAAAGACACATGCAGCCCCATGTTTATTGCAGCATTGTTCACAGTGGCCAGGACATGGAAACAACCAAAAAGCCCGTCAATAGATGACTGGATAAAGAAGATGTGGCACATATACACTATGGAATACTACTCAGCCATAAGAAATGATGACATCAGAACATTTACAGCAAAATGGTGGGATCTTGATAACATGATACGAAGTGAAATAAGTAAATCAGAAAAAAACAGGAACTGCATTATTCCATACGTAGGTGGGACATAAAAGTGAAATTAAGAGACATTGATAAGAGTGTGGTGGTTACGGGGGGGAGGGGGGAATGGGAGAGGGAAAGGGGGTGGGGGAGGGGCACAAAGAAAACTAGATAGAAAGTGACAGAGGACAATCTGACTTTGGGTGATGGATATGCAACATAATTGAATGACAAGATACCCTGGACTTGTTATCTTTGAATATATGTATCCTGATTTATTGATGTCACCCCATTAAAAAAATAAAATTATATAAAAAAAATGCTGTAATACATTGGTACTTCTTTATCAGTGTGTAGCATGTGCATTCTCTCTAATTGCTCCATAGGACATCGTGGAACTTTGGAACCCTCAAGACTTCAGGTCATCAACATTGGCAGCCAATGGAATTGACAGTGATACCCAACAGAAACAATGGTACCCGTTAAGAGTGGCAGTGGAGAGAATAACGACACCCACCAAAGCCAAGAGGAAGGGGGACTAGTGTCTGGCAATCTGCAGCAGCTTGTGCATGGTCGACACAGAGAAACTCAGCAAAGATGGTCACTGGTTGAATTTGTCAGTGAACATATGTGAGGCCCCATCTGAGGACTCCCAGAAATATTTAGGGCAAACAGGGAGTTTTGAAGAGCATTAGTTGGTAAGAGAAAGAGCCAGCAAAATTCAGGGCATATTACCAGGGACAATTGTGAGAACTCAAGGCAATGCATGGAAAAGTACCTAGTAGAGCATCCAGCACTTTGTAAGCACTTCATAAGGACTCCGAAAAGATGATGTGTACTGCTGTTATCATTCTGAGAAGAGCTTATCCTTACAAAGAATTTGTCACACAATCTGCCTTTCATTTGCTTTTTAGAAGCATTGTTTTACCTTTTCTGTGCCTATGTTCACTTTGTTTTAAACAATTCACCCAAAAATCATGGCTTCTTCTGCATACCTGCCCATATGTTTACCCCACCTACTTTCTACTTTATTCTTTCCCCCATCTTGGATTTCAACATTGGAAAGTATCAGAAAAATCCAATAGAAAGATTTCACTTCCCTTAGCCAATAAAACCTATCTTCTGGTCTTATCTGCATTGTAAAAGATGCAGAATCTGCTATATCCTGAGAATTTTCCCTAAGTCTTTAAAATATTGGCTATAAAAAAATAATAAAATTAAACATTGGCAATAGATATTTAATGAGAGCCCAGCAAGACCTTCAGTTTTCCTGTCTCTTCAGTAGGAACTGGAGGACTTGATCTACTTCATGTGTGACCTGAATAATCGAGCTCCTTCATATTTCTAATGGTCTCTACTGATAACTTTCTCACTCGATAACCAAAAGATAACAAATTATATGAATACAAATGATTTTTTAAAAGCTACTCATATCATTTTTATATGCTTGTCTTGATAACAATTTGATTCTAAATTACATTATCCAGTTTTAATGCAGATATTGTTCACAATTTTAAAATACCAACTTTGCCATATTCTACAAGATTCTCAAAGGAAAGAACAATTAAATTCTATTTTGAAATATTGAAGATTATAAAAAATAAGTTATTTTATAATGCATTTAGGATCTCTTAAAATTTCTTGAATAGGCCTCCATAAATTTACAGAAAGTCAATATATTTTTCCTTCAAAAGTGACCTTTAAATATATTACAAAAGTAGAGTGAGATATTTAAAAGAGGAGCTATAATGCATGTACACAAAATTTCTATTTAAATTAAAAATAAAAGAACTACATTTCCTAATTACAGCTGAAACACAGTATTCTCTCCATGAAAATAAAGGTTTCCAATGAGCACAACCAACGCAATCCTCCAGTAACAAGAAGAAATAAAAGAAAGCAGGGGTTTTTTGAGTTAGTTTATTGGGTTCTAGATACCTAGTTGTCCAACTGACTCTCCTCTGACCATTCTTGAGGACCTGATCTCCTAATTCTTAAGAAAGCAAGAAGTGTTTCCAGGCCCAACGTAGTGGACTGCAACCAGGAATTTGTATTTACTAGAAATTATCATGGCTTTAGATTTCTTATTTTTGGTCCTCAAAATCTAATCAGCCTCACAAGACACCAAAAACACATACAAACATGGTATCTATGGCTAACATACAGAAATTTGATAATTTTGCTAGAAACTATCCTAATGAAAGATCAGATCAATGGTTGAAAAAGAGGATTTTATCTAGGCAGCATATATTTTTATTTTACTCATGTATAATTAAGAACTCTAAAAATATTGCTATGAAACAGAACATCAGGTGATTTGAGATTATCTTTGCCACTACAAATTGAATAGGCAAAGGTTTCTGAAACCACTGTAATAGATGTGGATAATGAAACAGAGGAGAAATAGCTAAATAGTATTTACCTTTAATATTTACATTGACTTGAATTTATGATTTTTATAATTTTATAAAGCTGTTAACTTACATAGTCTTAGAATTATAAACAAAGACTCTCCTTGATCCCAGACTCTTTCATTGATTGCATTACATTGATTCCCTTGATTGTATTACATTAAGAAAAATCTTGATAATTAAGGCTTTGCTTTCTCCGGCTTTGTTCTTAATGGGAACATTTTAACAGGTTTAAGCTAGAAATAGGGTGACCCACATAACTGATTGTCCAAGCCATGACAGTTTTGAGAGAGAAAGGGAGCACTAACCAAATGGCATCAGGAAGAAAGGAGGCATAAAGTAAGACTGTCTCAGGCAAACCAGAGAGTGCTCCTTATGGTGTAGCTGGAGACAAATCTCTTCTCCCATCTCAGCTTGCCATAGACATTTCCTAATTTCATCCCTGTCCCACCCCCATGGCACTATTGTAGTATTAAAGGAGAAGTCCATCTTTTATTCCTACTCTAATTTCCCCCCTAATTCAAAGAGGCTGGCTTCACCTTCTGTTTGAGATTTCTACGTTGGTAACATTCAACACTGCCTACATGTCCAACATCAATAAATCAATGGACTATCAAAATTACATACAACATATCCATCAACTAGGGAAAAGATAAAATACTTTCAAAGACTAAAGTCAAAGGAGATTGTTAGGTTATTGCCTGATGACTTTTTAAAATGTGGTGGGATGATATCTATGGAGTATTAACAGAATATTTTTCTTTGACACTTTCCCATATTTTAACACTTCCCATCCTTCATTGCCTCAGGGAAGCGGTGTTACAGAAGAAAGCAGGTTTTAAAAAAGCCTCTTCTTAGCTTTTGAATTTCAAAACCTAAGCCCTGAGGCAAACTGAATAGACTCGTCAATTTAAAAAAAAGAAAAGAAAAAGAAGAAAAGAAACAAAGATAAGAAGCTGACTTCAGGCCTGGAAGGTGGAAGAAGATGGAAGGAGACAAGAATAGAGAATGTGGACTTGGCTGGTGGCTCAGTGGATAGAAGTCGGCCCAGCGCATGGACATCCCAGGTTCAATTCTCTCTTTCTCCCTTTCCCCTTTCTCTCCCTCTTCCTGTGTGTGCACTGAAGCTAGCCTGGTTTGTTAGAGGGCAGCTTCAGGTGCTAAAATAGCTCTATACCTGAGCATCATCCCCAGATAGGGTTTCTAGGTGGGTTCTGGGAGGGGTGCATGTGGGAGTCTGACCCACTATCTCTCCTGTCCTCACTTTAAAAAAAAAAAATTGAGGAACACAATAAGAGCTTAGAAGCTTAGAATCCTTGCAAAAAGGGCATCTGCACATCTTCAACGTATCCCTCAGATTGAATTGAGTCCTGTGGCCATCTATTGTAGAAACTCTGGATCGCTTGAGGAGAATCAAGAACAGAAATAAGGTCCTAATGATAAGGAAAACTCAATAATTAAAATTTTAGCTTGAGTAATAGTAGCTTTAATTATAATCAATAGGCTTAATGGTTAATGTAAGTAAAAGCTTTGTTTCCAAAACTGGGATACCTGAAGGAGCCTATGTGACTTCAAGAGATCGTCAGGCAAAGCACTGTTGTGCCCCAGAGGTCTGCAAGCAAAACCTCTGTGCTCTATGGATGGAACCCAGGCTAAGTATGGCCTAATTAACTTTCCCTTGAGTTCCAAACCCTGTTTTTACCTATTTTGTTTCCTTATAAAAAGGTTGGTTGAGAAGAGATGTTCAAGTGTCTTTGGGAATATAACCACAGTCTCCTTAGATTACCAGCCATCTGAATAAAGCACCCATAAAGATTCAATCCCTGTCTCTACTTACTTGGCTGTGTGGTCACAGGTAGCACAAACATCAATATTTCTGGTTTCACTGTGGGTGGTACGACACTGGAGAACTAGCATCTTAGACAGCCTCACCCACATACCCCAGTGTGGGGCAGAAACCTTGGAATGCCTTCTATGTGCCCCAGAGGGTGCAGAAGTAATTAAAGACCCTAACAGCTTACAGGGTTTTCCACTACCCAGTATGTCATGGGGGCACCTGACTGAACAACAGAATGGTTGCTGCTATCCAAGAAGAGGGACCTGAACCCAAAGAGGGCTTCAGGAATAAGCTTCAGAGGTGACTCAATGACAACCACATACAGCATGGACTGAGGACTCTATAAGGTGATGGTAGCCCCAGAGGATGTCAGCTTGGTCAGATGACACCAAGAATCTAAGGCCCAACTCCAACCTCACACCCTGGCATTCCTAAAACAGGCATAATCATAGGAAAAGAGAAGAAACCCCAATTTAACTGAAATGTATTTATGGTGTCCAAGGGGAAGGCTCAAAATTAAACTTCTTGAACTAGAGAGAAAGAACGACATATTTCTTGTACTGTGTTTGTAAATAAGATTTGAACCCAGTGTCTATGGACAAAGACATGCAAGATTATGAATCATAGTGCTATCAATTCAAAAACAATGGAAGAATATAAACCAGACCTCCTTCACTCACTCAGTAAATTCTAATTGCTTCCCTGACCCTCCATCTCTTCTAAAGCCACCTTAATAAATACATTACATTAAAGAGTTTTTTCAAATCTACTTCCTTGACACCATCCCTTTCGTTCTCCATTGTCACTTCTTTAGCCGAGGCCCTCATCATTTTTTTTGTACTAAAATATAATAATAAGAATAATCATAACAACAATCTAACATTTATTTAGACCTCATTATGTGGCAGGCATTGCACTATTCACTCTATCTCTATCAACTCTTTTGACTGTCACATCAATCTTATGATATAGGTTCTTTCTTTATTCCCATTTCACAGATGAGAAAACTGAGGCACTAAGAAGTTTTTTAAAAAAATCATCCATGGCCATTCAACTAGAAAATGGTGATGTCAGAATATCTGGGCCCAGGCATCTCTCTCCAGATCTCATACTTAAAACCACTACCCTACACTGCTTCCTTTTAGTTTCCTAACTCTCCCTGCATCTAATATTGTACTTTACCCCTCCATACTTTTACTTATTCTTTGTAAACATAAATATGAATACAATATTTCTTATGTAAAATCCTTTAATGGCTCCCATCACTTTGAGCATAAAATTTAAACTTCTTAGGAAGGTATACAACAAGCCAAAATGATTCAGCTCCCACCTACTTGTTTAGTCTCATCACATAGGCACATTTCCCTGGCAGTATAAAACTAGAGGCAGTTATTCTTACCCCAAATGAATGGAAAGGACCACACACACACACACCCCAATTTCTACTTGCTCCTTTTAAAAGTCCACTTATGTGCTTCCTTGTTTTAGAAACACTTTTTTTAGCATTCTGTCCTAAAATATATAGTACTAAATTTTAATCAGTAACTTTTGTCTAATCAGTGATTTTTTTTTTTTTTTTGTCTTCTCCATTACAATGTGAGCATCTCAGAGTCAAGTCTATATTTTGATTCTATTTGTTTTGGGGCAGAATGTAGCAGGCCCCATAAAATTGTTAAATGAAATGATCAAAATCTTTAACATTTTCACCTTTTCTGCCTGATTCAACAATAGTTTCACAAATGTAATTTGAAGACCTGTTAAATGCCAGGCACTTTTATATATACTTTTAAATTTAATTCTCCCAGTAATAGTATAAGACAGATGTTACTCCAATTTTAGAGATAAAGAAAACTAAAGCTAAGAAGTATATAAACAAGATAATAATATATTGTCTTGCAGGACTTTTTGAGAATTAAAGATGACATACCAGGAACTCAGTAATTGGTAATCCTTACAATTATTGATCAATGGTTAAGTGCCAACACTTATTAGTGCCTCCTAACAATTTGTCAGTGATGGTCCAGATACACCACAGCTGCTCATAATTTAAAATTAATGGCTCATCTTCTTAAGACAACTACTTCTTTTCTTCAGCTCATCTAATCCTTGGTACTATCCCTTAGTTCCCACAAGGTCCACATTTTTAATTTCTAGAGATCACTTCACAAAATGAGACATGGCTCCCCTCTTGGGACTTCCTGACCCCACGTTGGGGAATATTCTTACATTTTTCCCAGCATTGTAAAAGAATTTCCTTCCTGGCTTTAAAAAAATGGAATGCTGCCCACTTGTTGTCATTTTTAGAGTTGATGAGTTGCAGCCTTGCCTAAGCCCAGTCAAGCCAGAACAGCTATACAGGACTGCAAGAGAACCAGCTGGCTCTCCTCAGATGAACCAAGCAAGACTCCCTCAAACTTCAATTTCACTGTCCAGACCCTCTCAACTGGCACCTGGAAATGCTCATGCACTCAAATGCTAACACAGTATCATAAAATATCTACTTCCCACTGTGGAGTGTGGATTGGCACTGCTCAACATGAAATGTAGTAAGACCAATTGGTCAGGTGCAGAAACTCACCAGAGTGAAGAGCCCTGGGTGTCTAGCAACAGGAAACATTGTAAGACCTTGGATGACCACACCCCTGGTCATGATATTTAGGCTTCAGCTGTGTTTCAGCTTCAGGCCCAGAAAAGCAACAAAATCAGAGTGAATGACACTGTGGCTAACAAAGGACCACCTCTGTTGACTAATGACCTGCTACCTTGGTGCTGACCAATCAGTGAAAACCACAAGGGGAAAGCTGATGAATGTTTTATTGGGATACTATTCTAAAGCCTCCACATAAAAGCCCCTGGTACTACGGTCCCACATGTGCTCTCTCTTTTCCAGAGCATGAGAGAACCTCTGCTCCTTCTTTTGTCCCTCAAGGTATGTGTATCTCTCCCTCTTTCTCCTAAGCTCCAAGGGCCCTCCTACTACCTCAGTAACTTTCTAAATAACCTTTCTCTTGTAATTTCAGTTCCTCATTGCCGTGGACCAGTGCAGCTAGTAATTCTGGGTCCTGAGGGAGAATGGTGTGGAATTAAGAAAATAGACTCACCGAGAAAAGAGAATGGGATCGGGAGGCCTCTTATATGCTTATGGAAATATCAGAGAGAGTGAGCTCCTGGTCTTTGCTTTATTATATAGCATAGACAATTAAAGCCTTTAATCCAATATTCAAATAGAGAAGTCTCTGATACAAAGCCACTCATTTGAGGCATAGATTGGATTCCTCATAAGAGTGCACCACCCTACATCATGCAATAGTCAAGGGTAGGAGAAAAGCTTAGTGTTGAAAAGATCTTAGTATTAAGAATGGGAAAGGCTCAGTCCCAAACCAAGCCTTTGGCTACAACGACCCCTCCAGCCTACAGCCCGTCTCCCACATATGCCCCTTTATTATATTTTTTAATTTTAGCTCATGTGCTGAGATTTGCACTCATCTGATTTCCCAGATTCTACTACAGGGGCAGATATGAAAAATACAGAATAAACAGAAATTTAGCATAGCCAATGTTAACAGATACCGAAACAAGTGTCTTAATACATTATAGGAATTAAAGCCTTTAAGCAAATTCTTAGCCAATATAACAGGATCTATAATAGAGTCTATGCTGTTTTGAATGTCCTTAACATGTTCACCAGTCCATGCTGATGCATCATCATTCTGCATTCCCTGCAAATGCAACCCAATCCAAGTTCAGTCCATTAAGATCTGTCACAAGGAGCAGGAATCCAGAAAACACATCCAGAAAAAGTCCAGGAGTCCAGGAAAATTCCAGGAGTCCAGCAACACATCCAGGAAAAGTCTGCCTGGCACTGTAATTGTTGTCACATTTCTACACTTTGCAGCTACAGTCCAAGTCTCATTGACTGCTGCTTTAGCTAGTAATGATTCAGGTAGACTGGAAAAGCCATCTGCAGGCATGTGTGGAGATGAAGCCCCTGTTCTCCTCTGCCTGGAGAGATGAGACCAGGGGGCCCTTTCCTGGAGTTTTGCAGCCATGGGGTGGTGAAAAGAACCGTGGGATACACTAGGCTGGGTGGCAGAGATAAATTTGTCTAAATTAGGAGCAGGTCCCAGCCTAAAATAGGCATGGGGCATTGAGACAAGAGGAATAAAGGAGACACTATATATTAAACAAAGCAGCAGAAAATAAGACTATCAACACCCACAACAGAGATCTTCGAGGAATGAATAAAAACCTGAATATTCAGGCAAGACATAGTAAGTGGCCACTGTGTCCATAAGAAATGAGATCAGGCCCTGGCCGGTTGGCTCAGCGGTAGAACGTCGGCCTGGCGTGCGGGGGACCCAGGTTTGATTCCCGGTCAGGGCACATAGGAGAAGTGCCCATTTGCTTCTCCACCCCCATCCCCTCCTTCCTCTCTGTCTCTCTCTTCCCCTCCCACAGCCAAGGCTCCATTGGAGCAAAGATGGCCTGGGCGCTGGGGATGGCTCCTTGGCCTCTGCCCCAGGTGCTAGAGTGGCTCTGGTCGCGGCAGAGCAACCCCCCGGAGGGGCAGAGCATCGCCCCCTGGTGGGCGTGCCAGGTGGATCCCAGTTGGGCGCATGCAGGAGTCTGTCTGACTGTCTCTCCCCGTTTCCAGCTTCAGAAAAATACAAAAAAAAAATCAAAAAAAAAAAAAGAAATGAGATCAGTTTACCTGGTACTTGGAAGAAATACCCTAGGCTCATCTACAGTGACATAAGATAGGGATGACAGCCCTGGGCACCTTTAGCCCTCAGTGGCAAGTCCCAGCAGGCTGGGCAAGGTTAGGTCACAGGTAGGTGGCTGGTGCAGGGCTGGAAGAGACTGAACCCTCCTTTAGAGGAGCAAGGGGACAGTCTACCTTCCAGTGTCCCTTTTCCCCATAGCAAAAGCATGGCCCTGGCGGAGGCCTAGAAGCCAGGCAGGCTTTAGCTCAATGATCTTCCTTTCTACTCTTGAAGCAGGGTCCTGATAGAGTCCTATGAGGCTCCTTTGGGACACTGGAACCTTTAAGGGCATATGCCAAAAGCTGGTATTTAACCTGATCTCTTTTGGACTTTGTCTTGGTCATTATAGACCTTAGAGCCATGCTCAGAAGATCTCACTGAGGGGTTTTCAGATCCCCATCCACCTATATAAACCTTTTCTGTATATCTGGAGCTATTTGGAAAAAGACAAAACAGTGTTATTAGCTGGATCAAATAAAAGAGGGTGTAAGTTTGCAGGAGAAAGTTTGCGGCATCTCCTGTACATCAGCATTCAAAAAAAATTTTTTTAAGTAAAAAGCATGATAAGATAGATTTGCAGGAATTCCAGGATATAACTCCCCCTTTTTTATATATTATTTACAATTGACCTTTAAGCATTTGTTGAGCACACTTTATAATATTTTGACTTCAAAATTGTAAGAAATACTTGTCTTTATGTTAACTTCTAACAAAATATAGTAAACACATTTTCAAGCAATATTCCCATACTTATTAAAACATTTTCTTAACATTAATTAACAGGCAATTTAAAGAGTATATATTAAAGCTAGAAAATTCCAGTGTGACTTTCGTTATTTTTTTATACAGTGGTACCTTGAGATACGAACAGACCAACATATAATTTTTTAAGATACGAGCTGCAACTCGGTCCATATTTTTGTTCGAGATCTGAGCAAAATTCCAAGATACGAATCATGATTTGAGAAGCTGCCACTAGTTGGTGCATTGACGCACGGGTCTAGTATCAGCAGTTTGATATATGAGTTGACTGACTTACGAGCTCAGTTATAGAACGAATTAAATTCATATCTCAAGGTACCACTGTAGTAAAAAAAATCATTACACTTCTATAATGCAAATCTATGCTGCTTCAAGCCTTTCAGCTTGCAGCTTGGAGCAGCCTGGCTAAATTAGCAAGTCTTTAGGATCCACATTCCATTTTATTTAAATTTAACTGAGTGTGTTTACTTATTCCAATTAAAATGATATATTTGTAGGATGAAATAATTTTATTTTTTTACTATTAGAGCCAGCATTTTCAATTTTTGCATGCAAGAACTTAATTCAGGCCTTAAAAACAGACACATTAAACAAAGACTTCACATACAATCATACAAATTAAGAGTGAAACCCGGGTAGGTACCCTTTTCATTACTTAATGGTAACCACCCTTAAAAAAACCACCACAAAAACACTTGACTTAAAAAAGGTAGCAACAGAGGAAAGAAGTATGGAACACAAACAAACAAAAACAAATGATAGAAAAACAAAAGAGAAGAATCAAACTAGATACAAAACTAACAGAAAGCAATTTATAAAATGGCAGTAGGGAACCCACAAGTGTCAATAATTACACTAAATGTAAATGGATTAAACTTACCAATAAAAAGACACAGAGTAGCAGAATGGATTAAAAAAGAAAATCCAACTATATGCTGTCTACAAGAAACACATCTAAGCAACAAGGATAAAAACAAATTCAAAGTGAAAGGCTGAAAAACAATACTCCAAGCAAACAACACCCAAAAAAAAGCAGGTGTAGCAATACTCATATCTAATAATGCTGACTACAAGACAGAAAAAGTACTCAGAGACAAAAATGGTCATTTCATAATGATTAAGGGGAAGTTGAATCAAGAAGACATAACAATCCTTAATATATATGCACCAAACCAAGGAGCACCAAAATATATAAGACAGCTACTTATTGACCTTAAAACAAAAACTAACAAAAATACAATCATACTTGGAGACCTCAATACACCGCTGACGGCTCTAGATCGGTCATCCAAACAGAGAATCAATAAAGATATAGTGGCCTTAAACGAAATACTAGAACACCTGGATATGATAGACATCTACAGGACACTTCATCCCAAAGCGACAGAGTATACATTTTTCTCTAGTGTACATGGAACATTCTCAAGAATTGACCATATGTTGGGCGACAAAGACAATATCAGCAAATTTAGAAAAATTGAAATTGTACCAAGCATATTTTCTGATCATAAAGCCTTGAAACTAGAATTCAACTGCAAAAAAGAGGGGGAAAAACCCACAAAAATGTGGAAACTAAACAACATACTTCTTTTTTTTTAATAAATTTTTATTAATGGTAATGGGATGACATTAATAAATCAGGGTACATATATTCAAAGAAAACATGTCTAGGTTATTTTGTCATCAAATTATGCTGCAAACCCCTCGCCCAAAGTCAGATTGTCCTCCGTCACCCTCTATCTAGTTCTCTGTGCCCCTCCCCCTCCCCCTAACTCTCTCCCTCCCTCCCTCCCATGTCCTCCCTCCCCCCCCACCCTTGGTAACCACCACACTCTTGTCCATGTCTCTTAGTCTCATTTTTATGTTCCACCAATGTATGGAATCATGTAGTTCTTGTTTTTTTCTGATTTGCTTATTTCACTCCTTATAATGTTATCAAGATCCCACCATTTTGCTGTAAATAATCTGACGTCATCATTTCTTATGGCTGAGTAGTATTCCATAGTGTATATGTGCCACATCTTCTTTATCCAGTCTTCTATTGAAGGGCTTTTTGGTTGTTTCCATGTCTTGGCCACTGTGAACAGTGCTGCAATGAACATGGGGCTACATGTGTCTTCACGTATCAATTAAACAACATACTTCTAAAAAATGAATGGGTCAAAGAAGAAATAAGCGCAGAAATCAAAAGATATATACAGACAAATGAAAATGAAAATACGACATATCAGAATCTCTGGGATGCAGCAAAAGCAGTAATAAGAGGAAAGTTCATATCACTTCAGGCCTATATGAACAAACAAGAGAGAGCCAAAGTAAACCACTTAACTTCACACCTTAAGGAACTAGAAAAAGAAGAACAAAGACAACCCAAAACCAGCCGAAGAAAGGAGATAATAAAAATCAGAGCAGAAATAAATGAAATAGAGAACAGAAAAACTATAGAAAAAATCAATAAAACAAGGAGCTGGTTCTTTGAAAAGATCAACAAAATTGACAAACCCTTGGCAAGACTCACCAAGGAAAAAAGGCACAGGACTCAAATAAATAAAATCCAAAATGAAAGAGGAGAGATCACCACAGACATCATAGATATACAAAGAATTATTGTAGAATACTATGAAAAATTATATGCCACCAAATACAACAATCTAGAAGAAATGGATAAATTCCTAGAACAATACAACCTTCCTAGACTGAGTCATGAAGAAGCAGAAAGCATAAACAGACCAATCAGCAGGGAGGAAATAGAAAAAACTATTAAAAATCTCCCCAAAAATAAAAGTCCAGGCCCAGACGGTTATACTAGTGAATTCTATCAAACATTCAAAGAAGACTTGGTTCCTATTCTACTCAAAGTCTTCCAAAAAATTGAAGAAGAAGCAGTACTTCCAAACACATTTTATGAGGCCAACATAACCCTCATACCAAAACCTGGCAAGGATGGCACAAAGAAAGAAAACTACAGACCAATATCTCTAATGAATACAGATGCTAAAATACTAAACAAAATACTGGCAAACCGAATACAACAACATATTAAAAAAATAATACATCATGATCAAGTGGGATTCATCCCAGAATCTCAAGGATGGTTCAACATACGCAAAACGGTTAACGTAATACACCATATCAACAAAACAAAGAACAAAAAACACATGATCTTATCAATAGATGCAGAAAAGGCTTTTGATAAAATACAACACAATTTTATGTTTAAGACTCTCAACAAAATGGGTATAGAAGGAAAATATCTCAACATGATAAAGGCCATATATGATAAACCATCAGCCAACATCCTATTAAACGGCATAAAACTGAGGACTTTCTACCTTAAATCAGGAACAAGACAGGGTTGTCCACTCTCTCCACTCTTATTTAACATGGTGCTAGAAGTTCTGGCCAGAGCAATCAGACAAGACAAAGAAATAAAAGGCATCCATATCGGAAAAGAAGAAGTAAAGCTATCACTTTTTGCTGGTGATATGATCCTATACATCGAAAACCCGAAGGACTCCACAAAAAGATTATTAGAAACAATAAACCAATACAGTAAGGTCGCAGGATACAAAATTAACATACAAAAGTCCATAGCCTTTCTATATGCCAACAATGAAATATTAGAAAACGAACTCAAAAAAATAATCCCCTTCACGATTGCAACAAAAAAAATAAAATACCTAGGAATAAACATAACAAAGAACGTAAAGGACCTATATAATGAAAATTACAAAGCATTGTTAAGGGAAATCGAAAAAGATACAATGAGATGGAAAAATATTCCTTGTTCTTGGATAGGAAGAATAAATATAATCAAAATGGCCATATTACCCAAAGCAATATACAAATTTAATGCAATTCCCATCAAAATCCCTATGAGATTTTTTAAAGAAATGGAACAAAAAATCATCAGATTTATATGGAACTATAAAAAACCCCGAATTGCCAAAACAATCCTAAGGAAAAAGAATGAAGCTGGGGGCATTACAATACCTGACTTTAAACTATATTATAGGGCCACGATAATCAAAACAGCATGGTATTGGCAAAAAAATAGACACTCAGACCAATGGAACAGAATAGAAAGCCCAGAAATAAAACCACATATATATGGTCAAATAATCTTTGATAAAGGGGCCAACAACACACAATGGAGAAAAGAAAGCCTCTTCAACAAATGGTGTTGGGAAAACTGGAAGGCCACATGCAAAAGAATGAAACTCGACTACAGCCTGTCCTTGTGTACTAAAATTAATTCAAAATGGATCAAAGACCTAAATATAAGACCTGAAACAATAAAGTACATAGAAGAAGACATAGGTACTAAAATCATGGACCTGGGTTTTAAAGAACATTTTATGAACTTGACTCCAATGGCAAGAGAAGTGAAGGCAAAGATAAATGAATGGGACTACATCAGAATTAAAAGTTTTTGCTCAGCAAGAGAAACTGATATCAAAATAAACAGACAGCCAACTATATGGGAACTGATATTTTCAAACGACAGCTCAGATAAGGGCCTAATATCCAAAATTTACAAAGAACTCATAAAACTCAACAACAAACAAACAAACAATCCAATAAAAAAATGGGAAGAGGACATGAACAGACACTTCTCCCAGGAAGAGATACAAATGGCCAACAGATATATGAAAAGATGCTCAGCTTCATTAGTTATTAGAGAAATGCAAATCAAAACTACAATGAGATACCACCTCACTCCTGTTAGATTAGCTATTATCAACAAGACGGGTAATAGCAAATGTTGGAGAGGCTGTGGAGAAAAAGGAACCCTCATTCACTGTTGGTGGGACTGTAAAGTAGTACAACCATTATGGAGGAAAGTATGGTGGTTCCTCAAAAAACTACAAATAGAACTACCTTATGACCCAGCAATCCCTCTACTGGGTATATACCCCAAAACCTCAGAAACATTGATACGTGAAGACACATGTAGCCCCATGTTCATTGCAGCACTGTTCACAGTGGCCAAGACATGGAAACAACCAAAAAGCCCTTCAATAGAAGACTGGATAAAGAAGATGTGGCACATATACACTATGGAATACTACTCAGCCATAAGAAATGATGACATCGGATCATTTACAGCAAAATGGTGGGATCTTGATACATTATAAGGAGTGAAATAAGTAAATCAGAAAAAAACAAGAACTACATGATTCCATACATTGGTGGAACATAAAAATGAGACTAAGAGACATGGACAAGTGTGTGGTGGTTACCAAGGGTGGGGGGGGAGGGAGGACATGGGAGGGAGGGAGGGAGAGAGTTAGGGGGAGGGGGAGGGGCACAGAGAACTAGATAGAGGGTGACGGAGGACAATCTGACTTTGGGCGAGGGGTTTGCAAAATAATTTGATGACAAAATAACCTAGACATGTTTTCTTCGAATATATGTACCCTGATTTATTAATGTCATCCCATTACCATTAACAAAAATTTATTAAAAAAAAAAAAAGAGTGAAACCCAGGATTTTAGAGATTAGAACATGGCCTGCTTGATCTTACGTAAGGCTATTTTAATACTATTTTAATAGGAACATAATAAGGATAAATACCAAACAGAAATCTCTCTCGAAAAAAATCTCAAGACAGCCATATGAGATTTCTGTTTAGCAACATCCAAACAGGGCCCCCTTCGCCCTCTTTCCAGGCATGGAGCAGAAAAAAAATAAAATGATCTAAAACATTAAAGAAAATGAGATAATAATATAACTTTAAAAAGCATCCCAGTCTTCTAATTATTCTCAACAGAGAAAAGGATGAGAGCATAGTAAAATAAGCCTTATACAATTGCTCTTGTGAAGTGAGTCATCCAGAATCATGGTGTCTCACCAGTTGTTCAGGAATCCACCAAGGAACTTCAGCAGACTTAGGAAAAACACACATATCCTCAGCCCCATAAGAGAACAGGGTCTGGACCTTGCCAGATTCCTGTGAGCGGGTCCCTCCATTACACTTCAGGGAAGGCTTTCCTTGTAGGTTTCCAGAGTCTCTCGGCCACTGATTGACCCTTTACATCAGTATTCAAAAAATTTAAAGTAAAAAAGAGCATGACAAAGAATATTTGCAGGAGTTCGAGGGTATAATTCCCCTTTTTATTTATTCTAATTAATTTTTAGGTGTTTGATATGCATGCTCTACAATGCCTTGACCCTGGGTATTGTAAGAAATTCCTGTCTTTAGGTCAAGTCCAAAAGTCTGACAAATGTAGTAAATGCTTTTCCTACATATGCAGGAGCATTGTCAGTTTTAATTAGTTTAGGAAGTCCAATAATAGAAATACATACAAACAATGAGCTATAACATGCTTAGCAGCCTCTCCTGTTCTGGTAGAGGCTACTATAAATCCAGAATAAGTATCCACTGTAATGTGGACAAAGGACTGTTTGCCAAATGAAGGTATATGAGTAACATCCATTTGCCAAGTTGTCCTGGTAGAAGTCCTCAAGGGTTAATTCCAAATGAAGGGACAGATCGTAGTATAGGACATCTTGGAAAGAATTTAACAATCTTCCATGTTGCTTCTCGAGAAAGTTGAAACTGTTTACGCAGGGCTGCAGCATTCTGGTGATGAATAGTATGAGACTGAATTGCTTGATCTGTCATGGTTGCTCCAATAATTTTCTTTTGGGTAGCTTGATCAACAAGGGCATTCCCTTGTGCTAAAGCTCCAGGGGGCATGGAGTGAGCTCGAATATGTCCTATAAAACATGGAGCTGTATGTTGATGTACAAGTCTTTGAAGTAGGAGAGATTGCTGAAATACTTCATCATCAGCAGTTGTCCTTAAGACAGCAGTCTCTATAGTGGAAACAACCATAAGTAAATATTTGCTGTTTGTATACAGATTAAAGGAGGAACATGGAAAATGCTGAAAAGTCATGATAATGGCATGTAATTCTACTCTGCGAGCTGATTTTAAGGTGACTGTTTCAGTATAAACTTGTCCATCGATTATTAAGCCTGCTATTCCTGAGCTGGACCTATCAGTAAAGACTGTAGGTGCTTCAGGAATGGGCTCCTTAACAATTGTCTTAGGAAAGACAAATGTAGTAATTAATGAAAATTGAACTATTTTATCAGCTGGGTAGTGAGAATCAATTTGGCCTGTAAAATTTGCAAAAGCAATTTGCCATTTTGTGGAAGTTTTCCAGAGTCACTGTTGTTGACCCTTTGAAAAAGGAACAACAATAATTTGAGGCTCAAAACCTATAGGTTGTAAGAGTCACTTATGCCCCTTGATAATCAAGGAGTCAACAAGATCAAAATACAGAGATAAAACTTTCTTAGGAGTAACAGTTAAATGAATCCATTCAATAGGACCTGAAGCTTGCCACAATAGTCCCATTGGAGTGTAATTCGAGGGACAAATTAGTAAGGCAATTGATTCTTCAGGATTTATGCATTTTAGTTGTGCTTGTTGCAAGGCTTTTTCTACAAGCTTTAAAGCTTGCTGTCCTGCAGCTGTAAGTAGCCAAGGAGAAGCTGGTTTAGCTGAGCCTCTAAGAATATCAAAAAGTGGCTTCAGTTTCCCAGTAGTTAATTTCAAGGAAGGTCTAAGCCAATTAATATCTTCTAATAATTTCTGGAAATTGTTTAAAGTTTGCAAATCTGTCCTGATTTCTAACTTTGTGGACGAATTTGTTGTCCTTCAATAATTTGTCCTAAATAAGAGAAAGGTAAAGATTGCTGGACCTTTTCAGGAGCTATATAAAGTCCTGATTTTTTCAAAGAATATTCTAGTTGTTGCAAAATGGTCAACAGTGTCTTTATCTGGATGAGCAATAAGAATATTATCCATATAATGAATTATGTATGCCTTAAGGTGCTGCCTTCGTACTGGAGAGATAACTTGAGCAACATATTTTAGGCACAAGGTAGGACTGTTACCCACACCTTGAGGCAAAACTCTCCCCACTGGTATTGCTCCATTGGAGCCTGGAAATTGAGTGAAGGAACACTGAATGCAAAATGCTTGCAATCATGAGGGCTTAAAGCAGGGGTAGTCAACCTTTTTACACCTACCGCCCACTTTTGTATCTCTGTTAGTAGTAAAATTTTCTAACCACCCACCGGTTCCACAGTAATGGTGATTTATAAAGTAGGAAAGTAACTTTACTTTATAAAATTTATAAAGCAGAGTTACAGCAAGTTAAAGCATATAATAATAATTACTTACCAAGTACTTTATGTTGGATTTTTGCTAAGTTTGGCAGAATAAATCTTTATAAAACAACTTATTATAGTTAAATCTCTTTTTATTTATACTTTGGTTGCTCTGCTACCGCCCACCATGAAAGCTGGAATGCCCACTAGTGGGCGGTAGAGACCAGGTTGATTACCACTGGCTTAAAGGAATAGTAAAAAAGCAACCCTTCAAGTCAATAATTACAAGGTGAAAATTACATGGAATGGCAGTAGGAGAGGGGAGTCCTAGCTGGAAAGGACCCATAATTTTCAGTCTTATTTATTTCTCTCAAATCTTGTAATAGCCTCCAGTTTCCTGATTTCTTTTTAATAACAAATATAGGCATATTCCATGGGCTATTAGAAGGTTCAATGTGCCCAAGCTGTAGCTGCTCTTGTACCAATCAAGCAGCTGCCTTAAGTTTCTCCTGAGAAAGGGGCCATTGGTCTACCCATACAGGATTATCTGATTTCCAAGTAATTGGGTCTGCACAATGCATTATTGAGGTAGCAGGAGCTACCAAGGCACCTATGCTAAATTTTGATATCCTAATCCATGCCTTCTGGTATTGGGTGCCACTTCTATGGGGGTGAGAATTCCCCGCTATTCTTTCCCTCGTCCCTTAGTGGGGAAAAATCCCTGATCAAGCATTTGAATACTGACTAAACTATTAGAACTGACAAGCAACGCTCCCATATTTTTCAAAACATCTCTACCCCACAAATTAACTGGCAATCCAGGGAGTACATAAGGTAGAAAAAGTCCAGAATTACCTTCTTTATCTTCCCATTATAAAAAACTAGAGCTTTGATGAGGGTATTTACTCTGCCCTATACCTTGTAATTCTGTGGCTGCTGCATAAGTGGGCCAGGAAGGAGGCCAATGTAGTTTAGGAATAACAGATACATCAGCTCCAGTATCTAAAAGTCTTTTAAATTTACACCCTTGCATTGTTAGTTCCATTTCAGGGCATTCCTGACCTAATTTTTGAATCCAATAGGCAGCATCAGTGAAGCCAAATCCTCAATTCTCTCAGGGTCCTTTTTGCAGGCTTTGGCCTTGTCTTAAAAAAGGGAAAAGGAGCCTGACCTGTGGTGGCACAGTGGATAAAGTGTCGACCTGGAAATGCTGAGGTCACCAGTTCGAAACCCTGGACTTGCCTGGTCAAGGCACATATGGGAGTTGATGCTTCCAGCTCCTCCCCCCCCTTCTCTCTCTCTGTCTCTCCCTCTCCTCTCTAAAATGAATAAATAAAAAAAAATTTTTTTAAGGGAAAAGGGTTAATTGAGCAATTTTCATGTCAGGGGAGATAGTGACTATATTTCTCAGAGTGTGAGCCATTACTTTAATTTACCCTGTATAATCCAAATCTATTACTCCAGGAAGAATAAAAAAATTCTCTTATAGTTAAAGTACTTATGCCTAATAAGAGTCCTACTGTGTTACTGGGAAGTGGCCCAAAAATTCCAGTGGGTATAGCTTGAGGTCCCATCTCTGGAGATAATACGAATTGGGAGATGGGACCGAAGTTCAGTCCTGCACTGCCTGTTGTTGCCCGGGATAGTTGGGCAGTGTTGGGCCTGCTGAAATCATAATTTGCTGAGAAAACACCGACATCGCCCTTATTGTTTGATGGGGCTGGGGAGGGCCCCATTGTTCGTTTCCCTAAATTACCTGCCCTTTGGTAGTATATTTAGACTTACACTCATTCACCCAATGTTTCCCTCTCCTACAACGTGGGCAGAGGTCCAGAGCCTTAGGGCTGGCCGTCCTTGAGGGAGAGGCCGAAACTGATATCTGAGGGGAGCAGAAGTTTCTAGAAAAATGCCCCAAACCCCTACATTGGAAACAATATCCACGGGCAGAAGTACTTCCCTGACCTTTCTTCCTTCGTTTGTTCTGCCTTTTGTCAAAGTATCATCCTGGAAGTCTTGCCTTAACGTCTGTGGTAAAAGCAAGACCTTGCTTGTATGAAGGCCCAACAGTCCTCTACATCTCCTTTCTTGCGGTGAGGCCGAAGTGCAGCCTGGCAAGCCAAATTAGCATTCTCATATGCTAACTGCTTTATTAAAATCTTTCCTACATTTTTATCCTCTACTATTCTTTTGACTGCTTGAATTAGCCATGAAACAAATTCTTGAAATTGCTCATCTGCACCTTGTCTAATTTTACCAAATTCTTCTGTTTTGGCCCCTGGAGTAGGCAGGCATTTCAATGCCTTTGTGGCTATCTGATTAATTATATTATAAGTAGTAGATACTCTAGTTGAGTTGCCATATGGACATAATGTCTTTCTCCAGTTAACATAACTATAGTAACAACAACCTCCTCTTGCTGATTTTTCTCATCCTGCTCAACAGCCTTTTCATGAAAGTCTGACTTCCACAGTAAATAATCACCCCCAGAGAGACAGGCACGAGCAATCGCCTTCCAGTCATTTGGGGGAAGAGCCTTTGCACTAATAGTATCTAATAAACCAAGTGTAAAAGAGGCAGTAGGCCCATACTGAGCACAAGCAAGTTTAAGTTCTACCAGAGTTTTAAAAGGTACAGGTACATGTTCTTGCACTAGTTTCCCCTTATCGTCCTGTCTTTCTACAACAGGAAAACAGGTAAGGCCATTTATTGTTTCCCCTATATGTTGAGCCTGATCTATAGATTGTTGGAGCAGGGATTTCCCAGATTTTGGCTATAGACTCTGGAATCAGCCCAATAAGGGTACGGAGGAGCAGAGGGCTGAACGTAGGAAGAAGCCTAGGGTGGTGGAGGCCCTGTGGTCAAGGCAGCCATAGCCGTGAAATTTTTATCCCCCGAGTCTTCCTCAGACTCCAAGTTGTTCTCACATTCACATCCCTCCATTTCCGGTTCACCCTGATACACTTCAGACAGCGATTCATCCTCATATAGAAACATTTTTACAAAAAGTCCCTTATTTTTTATCCTAGCTGTCCCATAATTTATTACTCCCAACTATACTCTCCCCAAAAACTTACTGTGTACACTTGGGGAGTTCTGTCACCTGCCTTTAGTTTAGTTTCTCATACCCAGGCCCCACATTGGTTGCCACTTGCTGCAGACCAGAGCTGCTAGAAATTCTGGGTCCTGAGGGAGAACAGTGCAGAATTAAGAAAACAGACTCACTGAGAAAAGAGGATGGGATCAGGAGGCCTCTTCAATGCTGATGACAATATCAGAGAGAGCGAGCCCCCAGTCTTTGCTTTATTATATAGCATAGACAATTAAAGCCTTTAAGTCAATATACAGATAGAGAAGTCTCTGATACAAAGCCACTCATCTGAGGCATAGATTGGATTCCTCATAAGAGTGCACCACCCTACATCATGCAACAGTCAAGGGTGTAGAGAAAAGCTTAGTGTTGAAAAGATCTTAGTATTAAGAGAGAGAGAAAGGCTCAGTCCCAAACCAAGCCTTTAGCTACAACAACCCCACCAGCCTACAGCCCGTCTCCCACACCCCATCTCTGAACTCCTTCAAGCAGAACTCAATTACTGAGGCTGCTGAACTGAGTTCCAGCCTAACTCATCACTAACATCTGGTGTCGTTTTTCCACTACTAACAAAATGAGCAGTCCTTTCTAGAATGCCAGTCCCAACTGCACCCCAACCCTGACTGCATGCTCCTACTCCTGGCATTTACATGACTCCTTGGGGATTTTGGTGAGAAGGGAGAGGAAGAAAGGAAAAGAGTGGAAAGAGAAGGAAAGAAAAACCAGGAGAGGGTCCCAGATGGGTTCTCATTCACTCAGAAAAGAGGACCCAAATGAGAAGATCATAGTGTTAGTGAAATATAGAATAGGAATGGACCTTAAAGCCAACTAGTTCAATAGTGAGTAAACTTTGCATGTGGACCAATTTAGGAGAAATGAAAATGTTTACAGGTTTGGCATAAATGTATCTTTGCAATTTAACAGACATAGTTCACTCCACATTTTCTCATAACCTCAACCTTCTCTTTCCTCAGGTGGCAGATAGAACATGAAATATGCATTGCCTCAAAGATACAGTGACTCAGCAGGCTTCAGATAACACTTCCAGGCTTATGAAATTCAACAGGCTAGACCTAGGCTTAATATCACATCAAACTAAGCATTTTACATGTATTCTCTTATTTAATCTCCATATTAATCCTGGCATGCGGTGTGAGAGAATAATGGCTCCCTTGAAGATCTCTATATACTAATCCTTGAAACCTAGAAATATGTTACCTTACATGGCAAATACAATTTTGCAGATGTGATTAAGTTAAGGGTCTGCAGATGGGAAAATTAGCCTAGGCTATCTATGTGGGTTCAATGGGTCATCGCAAGGGTTTTTCTGAGAGCGAGGCAGAAGAGTCAGAGAAGATGTAAGAAGGGAAGCAGAGGCGAGGAGGTGAGGGTAAGGGAAGAAGGGGAATTCAAGCAGTTACTCATATTAGCCAGCATCAGGGAATATTTGATTATTTTTGTGACCTGAACAGGTTCATATTTTGTTCTGATGTGAGTATAGAGTGGTCTTATTTTTCCTTGACCCATCCTAGTTGTCTGATGTTGATATCTTGTGAAATTTTTTATGTTCAACAGGAAACAGAAGGAACAGAAGGCCTAGCTGATAGTACCAGGCCAGCTCTCTGAAGTCAGAGGCTGCTTTTCCTTTCTCACTTTTTATATAGTTTGTATAATCACCCATTTGATGCTTCACTCTTTGTTTAACTATTCTCTTTCTATTAAACATATATATTATTTCCAAATTTTCAATATTACATATAAGTTTGTAAATTTAGGCCTCAAACTGCCTTAAACAGTAAAGGGGATTTACTGTAACTCATATCTCAAGAAAATGAAAAGACCAGTCACAGGCTGGAGAATATATTTGCAAACTAAATATTTGATGAAGGTCTTTTTTTGGTCTAAATATATAAAGAACTCTCAAAACCTAACAATAAGAAAATAGGCATTTGATACCTTGCTGCCTGGTATATGCCATCAGTTTGACTCAAAAACTCTTACAAAAAAAGAAGAAAAGAAAACAACCTAACTTTAAAAACTGAACAAACTAAACAAAAATATTATAAAAGAAGATATCCATTTGGCAGAAAAACACCTGAAAATATGCTCAGGATCATCAGTCATTAAAGAAATGCACAAAGTGATACTACTATACACCTGTCAGTATGGCTAAAATGGGAAAAACTAATCATACCAAGTGCTGATGAGGATGTAGAGCAACTGGAATTCTCATAACTGCTGGGGGGGGGGTGTAAAATGTACAACCACTGTGGAAAATAGTTTGATAGTTAAGTGTACCTACCATGTTACCCAGCCATTCTACTACTAGGTAGTTATCCAAGAGAAAAGGAATATATGCTCAGAGACTTGGATATAAATGATCATAGCAGTTTTATAAATGATAATAGCTCAAATTAGAAACAATCCAAATATTTATCAATGGGTAAATGGATAAACAAATAGTGGAACATTCCTATAATGGCATAATACGCAACAATAAAAAGAAACAAATTTTGATGTACACACCAAGAAAAGATTTCCAAGCATAGCTATGCTCAGCAAAAGAATCCTGACTAAGAAAAGTATTTTTGTATGATTCTATATATATAAAATTCAGGAACCACAACTAATCTGTACTGAGAGAAAACTCATCAGATATTGTCTGGGGAATGAGAAAAAGCAGGAGGAAATTTATGGAGGTGATGAACTGGTTCACTATCTTGTTAGTGGTGGTGTTTTTATAGGATATATATACATCAATACTCATTCAATTATACACTTCAAATATGTGTAGAGGGGGTCCTCAGGTTACAACAGTCTCGACATAAGACCTTTTGATTTACAATGCTCACTCCCATAAAAACTTTAAAAAATTGAGACATGATGTTTTGGTTTACACTGTTAGCATTGTACTTATGGACTACGTGGGTGAACTAGCTTGGTTGTGTGCAGCAGAAGAATAAGCGGTAAAGCAGTGTATGAGTGAGGGCATCAGCATCCCCCAGTACACTTACCTACGCCATTTTGGACTGTTAAAAGCACAAATGTTCCATTTGTGCTACTTTGTTTGGAAAATTTTTGGCCCTTATCATGGCTTCTATATTTAAGTCCTTTTCTTTTTTCTGTAGCTTAGTTGTGTTTTTATGTTCTAGATTATGATTTTACAACTGTGTTAGGATAGGTAAGTGACTTAAGCTAGGGTATGTTTTGACTTACACCAAAATTTGGGTTACATCACTGTATTAGGAATGAAACTGTGTTGTAACCTGAGGACCCCTGTTTATTATATGTCATTATACCTCAATAAATCTGTTTTAAAAAGAGGTTAGAAGGGCATGAACTTAAATAGAGCCAATGACTATCATCAGAGATCAAAATTATTTCCTTTTCTCCACAGTGACTCCTGGTCTGGAAGACAGAGAGCTTTCTCCTCATCTACAGGGGATTTCTAAGCAAGAAACCTGAGACCTGAAATTCATGTAATTGCATGTGCTAAGACATGTGGCTGCTTTTGACACAGTCACTATGGCCAGGGGAACAGAATATAGTGAATGGGGGCCCACTCTAGAAGGGAAGTCATAACTCTTTGTAGCTCTGGTTATTTTCTTGTGAGAATCTTAGAGGTAGAATTACTGCAAAATAAAAAAGGACCAAAAAATTTAAGGCTTAATGTCCTGAGGAAAAAAAGGAAAGCACACATGAAAGGATATTTGCGGAAAGTTTAATGAAGAACTATTTACAAAGGTGTGAAGAGAATTAAGGGCTAATAAAACTGCTAGTGACTAACAACAGCAGGAGGAATGGGGTGAGGGCCTAAGGAATCTTTTATTGTGGGTGGAGCACAGAGCGCATTCCTAGCAGCTGATGCAATGCTGTGAGAATACTCCAGCTCCCAGAAACCTCCTGGGCATTCCCAGGAAGGGAGCTCGCCCGCTATAAAGAAGTGACTCAGCACCAACCACGCAGCTCCCTGATCTTTTCAGCCATTGACTATGAAGGACACGGTGTAACATCCTATAGGGTGAACCCATGTATATAATCTAGTTTACTTCCTGAATAAAGTGGATCTGCGTCACTGAACCTGGCCCCCAGAGTTGGGTCTTTGCATCTCCGTCGTCCTCACCCCTGGCAGGACTTGTCCACAACTGGTGCCCAGCATGGGGCAGGGACCTAACTGGCATCCAAGGGATGGGTGAGTGACCCTCTGCAATGGGAAACCTTCTCCCCCACTCTTGAGCCCTGCAGGCTCAAGCCCTGCATGCCCTATTGCAGAGTACACTAGTTAAAGTTTGTGAAAAGGATCTTTGTACCTACTGGGAGATCCTCTCTGGTTTCAATCCTTGGCTCCAGGATGCACCTCTTTGGGACCCTAATACTTGGGCCTGAGCTTTCCGGAGTGTCTGTTTGACCAAAGTACATGGGGGACAAACCTTCTCTCTTGGCCTCATTCCTGCCCTGCTAGCGATACATGCCTGCCTGACCAGTGCTCCTCCTGGGGACTCTCCGCCGGTGCCAAAGATATTGCAGGCTGCCTCCCTCTCTGGGGAGCCCCTACCTTCCTATTTGCCCCCTACACTGAGGAGGAAAGTAGTTTAGCCACTGAGTTTGATGGACTTGCAGACAAGCACGCATAAACGAACTCAACCAAATTGCTAACTGAGCCATCAGCTCTGCCACAAGAAAAAGCAGAAGTCACTACTTCCGCATTCCCTGCTGGGGGGCTCACTGCCCCACCCCAGCCTCTCAGACGCCATTTTCTACCCCAGCTTTAACTCCAACATGTGTTCCTGCTGCAGACCCATGGGCCAACCTATACACCCCCATGTGTCTTTTTCTTTCTGTCTGTCTGTCTTGTATCTCTTGCTCTCTCTCTCTCCCAGCCCCTCTCTCTGAAATGACACTAGAAGGACCCAGCCACAGCACAGTAGAGGGGATCACACCCTCTTCTAACACAAGGGAGATGTTATGCTTGTGTTTTTCAGCCAAGCTGGATCCCAGGAACCCCCCAACCTGCTTGACAGGGTTTCTTGGGCACCCACTAAGTGGTTCAGTCTTCACCCATCCAAAGCCACAGCCCTGGCCTTCTCCACACTGACTACACCTGAGGGGAAGAGGTCCTCAGTCCTCCAGAAGAAGACCTCGCTGCAGGCGTGCATGCCCCATCACCTGGGGGGATGAGGAGGCTTTGGTGGAGCAGGCCCAGAGAATTGCCCCTGATGGGCCCCCAGGTCCTGGTGCTATTGTAACCGCTGACTCCCAGACACAGGTGGTGACAGCCCAGGGCTGCAAGGCTAGCAGCAGGAGCTGATGTTTCCAGTTCCTCTTTGGAGGATGAGGAGAATTGGGCTGGAGTGGTGATCTGCACTCTCCAGAACGTGAGAGCCCAGCAGCAAGGAATACTTACTATGTTCCTGGTAGGTCTGGGATTTTGGGACATAGGGGTGAACGCCATCATGCTCTTCAGAGCAGAGATGGAAATGTTGACTGTAATTGCCATGTGCTTCTCTTTGGGACAGTGTAAGACCTGCAGGATGGCAGGAATGAGGGGGGTGGCTGACGCCCTATGTGCGTGGACTGATTTCCTGGACTATGTGACTGGAGTGGGCAATGGCTTCTTTGTTGGATGGACTTACAGATTTTGGACAAGGTGAAATACCCTGATGGGGTTGGGGGGCGGCTTTGCTGGAGGCCCTTCCCCTGCCCCGGGAAGCTTTTCCCATGGTTAGAAAGAAGGCCGAGGACATTGTGCACTTTTGGCAAAGTGCTCAGAGACTGGTGAAGTGTACCTTTGTAATTGTTGAAATTGTATGATTTGTCATGTTGTTGTAATTTGTGTAATGTGTCTTGCAACCATATGCAGTATGCAGCCCACGGCAAGCCATCTGTTCTATGTTTGGACACTGGGACCTTTATGGGAAGGGGGTGTGCATGAACCTATGTCCATTTTTTACAATCAAAATGAACTGTGTTTAACAGTACCTAGAAGGTCTCTGTAACACAATGGGAGATGAAATGAGATCCTGATCCCTAGGAGGAATCCCCTGTTTAAGACCCCTGTTCTATTTCCTAACTAGTCAAACATTACAGAAGCTTGCCTTGTTGTTTAATCCAGCTAATCTATTAGCATATAGTATAATAGGTATTATAGTTGTTTTAGTTCTACTAGGGTTCCGTTGCATAATGCATAGCATTCAGAAGCTACAACAACAGCAAGCTGTCATTCATCAAGTCCAATTGGCCTTAATTAAAAGAGAAGGGGGAGATGTGGGTGCAGCGCAGACTGCATTCCTAGCAGCTGTGGCTGATGCAATGCTGTGAGAATAGTCCAGCTCCCAGAAACCTCCTGGGCATACACAGGAAGGGAGCTCACCCACTATAAAGAAGTGACTCAGCACCAACCATGCAGCTCCCTGATCTTTTCAGCCATTGGCTATGAAGGACATGCTGTAACATCCTATAGGTTAAACCCATGTATATAAGCTAGTTTACTTCCTGAATAAAGTGGATCTGTGTCACTGAACCTGGTCCCCAGAGTTGGGTCTTTGTATCTTCGTCGTCCTCACTCCCAGCAGGACTTGTCCACATTTTCCATTTTCTAGACCAGAAGGGTGAATGGAGAAGCTGTTCTTGGAACCTGGTAAGAATGAAAACTGTGAGAGTGAAGTTATTTGAGGGATCTGTGGCCTTAGGAATTCAGCCCAGACAATTTGTGGCCCAGCAAGGAGAAACCTTGGGAAATATAACCTTAACCTCTCACTCCTCCTTCTCACCTCTCTCCTGCCAGTTAACCAACCTTGCCCAGAGTCTGGTCTGGAGGGTAAGGGAGTGTGGCTGGTGTAGTCCAGTCAGCAGAGATCAGGCTCCCAGGGCTCAGAACAGGGTGGAGAAGGGTGGATAGTAGATGTGGACCTAAGAGAATATCCAGCACAATACTTCTTGCTCAATTTCCTTTCACAAAGCTACTGTTAAAAAGCCTGTATGGTACTGTACGTGAGCGACGCTGCTACATACAGTACTCCAGGAGCACAGGATATGGATGCTGACCACCAATGAAAGAGGTGCCCCTTCTGGAGCTTTGGAGGGGGGCCGGATGAATGGCCTCAGGGGGCTGCAGTTTGGGGACCCCTGGTCAAGATGATGCTCTAATCTGAGCATCCCCAAACTATGGCCCGTGGGCTGCATGCGGCCCCCTGAGGCCATTTATCTGGCCCCCCTCCGCAGTTCCGGAAGGGGCACCTCTTTCATTGGTGGTCAGAGAGAGAAGCACATTGACCATCTCATTAGCCAAAAGCAGGCCCATAGTTCCCATTGAAATACTGGTCAGTTTGTTGATTTAAATTTACTTGTTCATTTTAAATATTGTATTTGTTCCCGTTTTGTTTTTTTACTTTAAAATATGTGCAGTGTGCATAGGGATTTGTTCATAGTTTTTTTTATAGTCCGGCCCTCCAGCGGTCTGAGGGACAGTGAACTGGCCCCCTGTATAAAAAGTTTGGGGACCCCTGCTCTAATCAATTGAGCTACCTGGCCTGGGCCCCATTCAGTGTATTTTTTACCTCAGACATTATCTTTCTAATCTTTAGAAGTTTCATTTTGGTCTTTTCTATCTACCATGTCTTTCCTTAACATGCTGTTATATTTTTCTGGTTTTTTTTTCTTTTCTGAGCAACTAGAGTTTATTTATAATAGCTGTTTTAGTGTTCTTGACCATCCTGTCATTGGTGTCACTTCTATTTTGTTTCTGTTGGTTGATTTTTCCACCCTCGTTACTGGGTTGTCATTTTCTTCTTTGCATACCGGGTAATTTTTCAATTTTACGTTTTTGGGTGCTGGAGTTTTTTTATATTTCTTTAAATATGTTGAGCTTTGTTCTGGGACATAAGTTACATGAAAGCAGTTTGATCTTTTCAAAGCTTTCTTTTAAGCTTTATGAGGTAGGAGCAGAACAGCCTTTAACTAGGGCTAATTTGGCCTCTGGTTAAGTATATCCTTCTAAGGAACCTTCCTATGCCTGGTCTCCAATGAGATGTCTTCCCTCTGGCTGTTGGGAATGAAAATATTCTAAACCCAATAAGAGCTCCTAAATTGTAGCACCTGTTCTTACCTGGTGGGTCTTTCCCACCCTTGGATAGTGTCCTCACATGCATACACTGGCTGTTCTTCAGCTAAGATTCGGGGGAACCCTCTGTGGATCCGGCCTCTTCCTCTAGAGCTCCCTCTTCTCCGGTGCTGTGCCCTACTGACTTTACCTTGGGTCTCCTGAGTTCTCTGCCCCGGGAGACTGCAGACTCTTTAGATTCAAGTTCTTTTTTTTTAAATTTTATTTATTCATTTTTAGAGAGGAGAGAGAGAGGGAGAGAGAGGAGAGAGAGACAGAGAGAGAGAAGGGGGGAGGAGCTGGAAGCATCAACTCCCATATGTGCCTTGACCAGGCAAGCCCAGGGTTTCGAACCGGCGACCTCAGCATTTCCAGGTCGACGCTTTACCCACTGCGCCACCACAGGTCAGGCCTAGATTCAAGTTCTTATCCTAGCGCTACAGCCTGGAAACCATGCAGTCAGCTCGGGCAATTGCAGAACTTGCATTCTTTTTGTTTTTGTTTTTTAAATTTTCTTTCTTATTTTAAGAGTAACAGTCCTGCTCTGGCTATTGTCCAGAGTCTGAAAAACTTTGTTGTCTATCTATTATACAGGTTTGGGGGAGGGTAGACCCCACTGCTGTTAATCCATTTTGGCAAGAGTAGAAGTCTCGTTCGCATTTCCTGGACGCTAACGCGTTTGAGCACCTTTTCATATATGTTATCTTCATTCCCGTTGCTCTCTGTGGCACACTTTTCTCATGTCTTTTGCCCATTATATGTTAAATTGTCATAGATTTCTTTAAGGACTTAAGTTTTATTTTTAAAATATAGATTGTGGATATTTTTACTATTAGATGTAGCAAACTTTCATTTGGTAGCTTATTTTTTCACCTATCTATTGATGCCTGTGTCAGAGCACAAGTTTTAAATTTTGCTCAATTTTTTTTTTTTTTGCTGAATCTTTTATTATGATTTTCAAACTACACAGAGGTAGAGAGAATAATATATTGTGTACCCATGTAACCATCACCCAAGTTTAACAGTTACCACTATTTATCAATATTAATTTTGTTCCATTTATCCCCTTACAAAAAAAAAAAAGAAAGAAAGAAAAAAAAATTAAAAAAAAAATAAAAAGCCTGTATTTTCCTTTCTTAAAATATTGCTGGAATGTGATTAATGAGGGACTGCCATGCCCTGTTAAGAAACATCCCTCTGTCCTAACCTGCCCCCCCCCCATTATCTCCCAAATATGTTTGACGTTGTCCTACAACAACTGAAGGTCTCTGAAGGGCAGGACAACTTGATATCTGGCAGCGCAAATGTGGAATGGCTTTTTAAAGGGGTGTCCGGCCAGCTCCAAAGCCTCAAACTGCCTTAAGTCAAAAGGAAGTCCAGACGACCTCTTCTCTAGGATTCCTTCCTCTCACCAAATTTATAAGCAGAACAGTTCTAATTGGTTAAAAATATAAAATAGCATTCCTCTCAATTTGTCATAAAAATGTAAACATTTAGGAGGGATCTCTGAATGAAAGAGTGACAGGACATTCTACTTGAGAATAAGCCGTGTAGAGAAATAGAAGAGCAACTGAGAAAAGATAGTGACTTCCTTTCTACTGTAAAACAGAAATTTTTGCCTTTCATTTCTAAGGTTTTGTATCTATTATAAAATTATGCACTTTTTTTTAACTGGAGTACCAGGGAGCACAGTCTAAGCAGTGATACCCTCTGCACCTCTGCAGATGAGACTTGTCTGGGTGTGTCTGCAAATCCCTTGGGCCAAATCCTAATAAATGAAGGCCATGGAGGCAGAGTTTGCTCAAACCTCAATGTGCACAGGAATCGCCTTTTAAAAGTGCAGATTCTGATTCAGTGGGCCTGGAGTGGGGCCTGAGAACTTGCCTTTCTAACCAGTTCCCATGTCATGCTGATGCTCCTGGTCCCCAGAGCACATATTGAATGGCAAGGCTAGAAAAACAGACTGCAAACTCGGAGTCCAAGCCGGTAGCAGATGTGTGATGTGGCATGTAGGAGGAAGAGAACCAGGAGCACTGATGTCCAAGGGCAGCAGAAGATGAGTGTCTCAGCTCAAGCAGTGTGCAAATTTACCCTTCTTCCACCTTTTCATTCTACTCACTTTTCGTTCAATGGATTAAATCATGCCCATCTAATATGGTGAGGGAGATCTTTATTCAGTCTACTGATTCAAATGCTATTTTTTTCTGGAAATACATTTACAGACTTATCAGAAATAATATTTACTACCTATCTGGCCATCCCTTAGCTTAGTCAAGTTGACACATAAAATTAACCATCACCCTATGTTTGAAAAACATAGAAAAGCTTACTTTACTCTCTGCCTAACAAGATTATTGGAATATTACACTAAAAACATTTATGTGACAAGAAAATTACAATCTCTGGTTCATAATAGGCATAGCTTTCTTTCTTCTTTTTATAAAAAATTTATTTGTTGATTTTAGAGAGGAAAGGAGAGAGACAGGGACATTTATCTGTTCCTGAATATGCCCTGTCCAAAGAATAGAACCCACACCCTTTGTGTATGGAGAAGTCGCTCTAACCAACCAGGCTATCCCGCCAGGGCTCTTTCTTCTTTTTCTTATTATCTGCTTCCCTACTCAATGCCCCTGTATAAGAAAAAAACTTCTTTCCATCAATCATGAGAAGTTTTTAATCATTTTCTTTTTCTGCTGTTGCAATATTTTCAAAGCAGACCTCAACTAATTTTATGCTGAAGTAATTTTTTTTAATTTATTCATTTTAGAGAGGAGAGGGGGAGAGAGAGAGAGAGAGAGAGAGAGAGAGAGAGAGAGAGAGAGAAAGAGAGAGAGGAGAGACAGAGAGGGAGAAGGGGGGAGGAGCTGGAAGCATCAACTCCCATATGTGCCTTGACCAGGCAAGCCCAGGGTTTCGAACCGGCGACCTCAGCACTTCCAGGTTGACACTTTATCCACTGTGCCACCACAGGTCAGGCATGCTGAAGTAATTTGATAGGACCTTTGCTTCAATCTGTAAAATGTCCCTATGCTGTCTGCTCTAGTGAATCCCTGACACCTCGGTGTGGAACACCCACAGAACCCACTCAATACTCTGATATTTGCCACCTGGAAGGGTAGTACAAGTTGACCAATGAGGAACAGAATTTAGCAATGGATAAATATTTGCTGTTGCTTTTAAACCCACGTGAAAAGTTCTTTAACATATTTCAAAAGCAGCCTTAGAAGATTCTATAGGATCATTAGCCAATCACCCATAGGGTGGCCAACCCCTTAACACATCCTTGACTTGGCTTCTTCTTCCTGCCTGAATGCCTGCTCCTTGGAGTCATACTGTTGAATAAGGTCACTGGCCTTAAGGAGAACTCAGACATAGACACCATTTGTATATGTCTTAGCTTTAGCAAATGTTATTTTCCCATAAGTTAATGTACAGAATATTTGAAAAGTTATTATTGCATCAGTGCTGGGACTAAGTTGTTTAATGCAAAGAGTCTAGAATCCTGGGTTCCAACAGAGTACTACTTCTTTTCAGATGCCTTAAGTAGAATGTTAAATCTCTATTAATTTCTTTCATTGGACCTTCTAATCTCCTGTTGAAAAAGAGCAAATGCAAAATGACAAGTATAGAATGGCATGGAAGAGGGAAGTGGGCATATTCCATGAATACATTAATTTCTATAATTGCCTACTCAAGATTTAATAATAATTTAAAAAAGAGACAGGGAAATTTGGAATGCTGGTTGTTAGACCACTTTTCCTATAAAGTGCTCACTTTGTTCAAGCAAAATGTAAAGTTTAAGGGAACTTATTCTTAATTTTCAATATTTATGGTGACTATCCATGGGTAAACTGCAGTTGAAATGTGGTGGAAAAAACACATTGGCCAGGGGTCTTGTTACGAGGAACTATCTTGTAAAGTTAACTTATTTTGACAACTTCCAGATGTGCTTCCTCTGACCAGAAATACTGAAATAGTGGAGCATGGCACAGATCACAGAGACATGATTTCTTGCTATACAGAGGAGGAGTGTTTATAGAATCAATTGTTTTCTACTTAAACAAACTAAAATTAGAATATATTGATTTTAAATTAATATTTTTGGTAACACTGCTGTTTATTTGGGATGTTATGATTTATTATATTACATGCAAGAAGGAACCAATCATCCTTATTCCTGTGCCTCTGTTTTCCCTTCTCTTTAGTTTTTTGTTGTTGTTGTCATCCTCAGACATTTTCTTAGCCACGTGATGGCTGAAAGAGATGGTCACTCTACATTCTCAAAGCATATAGCTCACCATCTTCACAGAGGGCTAGTAGGTAAGAGATGCTCTTTATCTCCTTATAACATATTCTAAAACCATAGTTCATTTTTCTTTGAGGGAAGCCTGCTGAGGGTCTTGTAGGCAGTGAGGGTATAACCCTGGTATCAGAACACCCAGAGGAGCTTCCAGCTTTCTAAAGAGGTATCATAAAATTCTCAAAAAAGTTTATGATGTAACTTTTTAGAATTTCTTCAAATTGTAAGCCATGTGTGCTATTCTATCCTTTTTCTAGTTAGACTGTTTTAGAATGTATGAGTGACAACATAAATAGGACTTAAACCATCAAGAAAGATTAGCACCACTGTTATTAAAGATGTCAAAGTAGTTTTACTGGCTTTACCACAACCCATTCCCAGCTACGCAAGCACAGGAAGCAAAGACTCTGGATCTTTGCTTTCACTTTATTTATTTATTTATTTATTTATTTGTGTGGGCACGCACATGTGAGAAAGAGACAGACACTAAGGGAGAGAGAAGCATCGACTTGTAGTTGCGTTACTTTAGTTGTTCATTGATTGCTTCTCATAGGAGCCTTGAATAGGGAGCTCAAGCTGAGCCATTGATTCCTTGTTCAAGCCAGTGACCTTGGACTCAAGCCAATGACCAGGGCTTCAAGCCAGCAACCTTTGGGCTCAAAGCTGTGACCCCATGCTCAAGCTGGAGAGCCTGCACTCAAGCCAGTGACCTTGGGATTTCAAACCTGAGACCTCAGCATCCCAAGTTGATGCTTTATCCACTGCACCACCACCAGTCAGGCTCTTTGCTTTCCCTTTAAAGAGGCACTGAGTATTTGCTGGCTTCCTCCTCCTCATGTCAAAATTAAACACCAAAGTCATGATCCATCTATTGTCACACGGTTAACAAAGGCTTCAGCATATGATTCAGCATGTGGTTCATGCCATAGTTCCTCCATCTCTGCTTTCTGTATTTTTTTTTACATGGAGAAGGTGAAGCTATCCTGTCAAGGAAAAAAGATTTGTCATTAGAAAGCACTAGTGATAATCCTAAACTGTAAAAATTTCTTCTGTACTTTTTAGTGACATTCATTTAATTTGTGTGTTCATGCCACAATGCAAGCTACTTTAGTGATACACCAGGAGTTGGCAAATTTTTTCCAGAAATACCAGATAGTATATATTTTTTTAATAGTAAATACTTTAGACTTCTGGGCCACACATCTCTATGGCAATGATTCAACCCTGCCATTTAGGGCAAAAGCATCCATAGCCAAATAAAACTTTCTTTGTGGACACTGAAATTTCGTTTTCTCTCTCTCTTTTTTTTTTTTTTTTTTTTGTATTTTTCTGAAGCTGGAAACGGGGAGATACAGACAGACTCCCACATGTGCCCGACCGGGATCCACCCGGCACGCCCACCAGGGGCCACGCTCTGCCCCTCCGGGGCATCGCTCTGCCGCGACCAGAGCCATCCTAGTGCCTGGGGCAGAGGCCAAGGAGCCATCCCCAGCGCCCAGGCCATCTTTGCTCCAATGGAGCCTTGGCTGCGGGAGGGGAAGAGAGAGACAGAGAGGAAGGAGGGGGTGGGGGGGTGGAGAAGCAAATGGGTTCTTCTCCTATGTGCCCTGGCCGGGGAATTGAACCCGGGTCCGCTGCACGCCAGGCCGACGCTCTACCGCTGAGCCAACCGGCCAGGGCCGAAATTTCGTTTTCATATATAGTAATTGTCATGTGTCATAGAATATTATTCTTTAAAATTTTTTTAATAAATTAAAAATGTGAAATTTTCTCTTAGCTCACTATGTACACAAAAACAGGCAGCAAGACTGATTGGGTCCATAGACTAGTTCACAGTCCCCTGATGCACCAATATCAAATTTTGGGGAGTTAAGTTTACCATTGTGCTTAAAACTTCAATTGTGCCTGTGCCTACGTTCTAAATTCTATTGTAGTATTTGGGTGGAGGGGCAGGGATTTACAACCTAACTGTAAAATTCTTTTGGGGGATGAAATTTTGTATTTATAAATTAAAACAGAGAAGACAATTGTTCTAAATCTGAAAAATCACTAACACTAAACAGCAATTAACATTGCCATATTAAACTATCTTGACAAATTGTCTTTAAAGTAACGGGCATTTACATTTTTAAGTTTTTAAAATAAAAGCTGACTAATTATAATCTTATTCTGGAATATTAGAATACACAGAAATATTCAAAGTTTTATACAATATTGACTTGTCATTTTTAAATTTTACTCTCCAGCATGTTTCCTTCCCAGCCAAAAGACACTAAAACAAAGGCCCTGAGCTTAACATTTCTAGGGGCTTTTCAAAACCTTAAATCATCTTCTTAAAAGATAACAAGCACTTGAAAGTCAAATCATTATGAGTTCATAGTAATGGATATTTTCCCCATGAATGGCTGAACTGAAATTGTCAGCCCATTTCAGAGTTGTACCAGATGCTAGCAAATTTCAGTCCCTGGAGTTAAAACTTGACACATAACAGTACTTGCTCCTTGACCTCCCAATCTTAGTGTTTTACTTTATATTGGAGCCTAGTTAATGCAAAGGATATCTCAGCTTTCATAAATTTGTGTTTAAATTTCAAAAAAATATGACTTTGGTTCTATGAGCATCTCTGAATTTTAGTAATAATAACAGGATTTATTCTAGAGTATTTGAAAGCTGTATGTTTTAGGAGAAGAATATATTACTTGTTTTCTTTTCATACTACAATCACCTTCAACTATGGCATGTTTATTTCATCTTATAAATACATTTCTCCCTTGGTAGATTTCCATACATTTTTTTTTACAGAGCTTCCCATTCTTCATGTTTTTAATTTTGAAACTGGGTTACAACTACCTAAAGGTACACCACAAAACTGGTAGATGAACAGGTAGGTAAGGCAACAAGATAGCTAGATAATTATACTAAATAGCTAGGCTTCCTTTTTTGTTTGTTTTTACTTAATTCTGTGCTATAAAACTTCTCTTTAAACTATGTTACAAAAGAATAGCACAAAAATCAGTATCTTCCTTTCTGCCTACCCAGAGATGGTCCCATGTAGCATTGTTCTTGGTTCCCACATAACTTAAAGGGAAACTTTCATAATGTCTGGAGCCCTTGATGTACTGCAGATGAAGAAGGAGAATGTCCTCAACTTCTTTGCAGTAGGAACCTACTTAAAGGACATCAGCCTTGACTTCCAAATGAAACAGTACATCTGCAAAAGGCAAAGTGAATCTGAAGAGAACCTTGGAAAAGCCTCTGCAGGCAGGTCATGTCATTGTTGCCATTGAAAATCCCACTGATATCAGTGTCATTGACTGGGAACACTGGCCAGCCGGCAAGCTGTGCAGGAGCTTGCTGCTGCCACTGGAGCAACTCCTCTTGCTGGTACCTTGCTCCTTGAACCTTCACTAACCAGATCTAGGCAGCCTTCCGGACCAAGACTTACTGGTGGTTACTGACCCCAGCACTGACCACCAGCCTCTCACAGAGGCGTCTTATGTTAACTGCCTACTATTGCTCTGTGAAACATACTCTCCTTGGTGCCAGGTGGACATTGCCATCTCTTGGAACAACAAAGGGGCTCACTCAGTGGGTTTGATGTGGTGGGTGTTGACCCAGGAAGTATTGCACATGCATGGCACCATCTCCCGTGAACACCCATGGGAAGTCATGCCTGATCTTTTACTTCTACAGAGATCCCAAAAAGATTGAAAAGGCTATGACCAAAGAGGAATTTCAGGGTGAATGGACTGCTCCAGGTCCCAGGTTCACAGCTGCTCAGCCCGAGGTCACGGACTGATCTGAAGGCCTGCAGGTGCCCTCTTGTCCATCAACAGTTTCCCACTGAAGACTGCAGTGCTCAGCCCATCCCTGAAGGCTGGTCTGTAGTCCCCTCTGCTAAGACCACTGAGTTAGTAGGAACCACCACTGAGTGGTTTTAAGCCTCAAAAAGGAAGGAAATTCTGACATATGTCCAACATGAATGAACCTTGAGATCATTATGTTAAGGAAATATACTGGGCACTAAAAAAACAAATACTATATGATTCCACTTCTATGTGGTACCTAGAGTCAAATTCATAGAAACAGAAAATAGAATGGTGGTTGCCAGAGGTTGGGAGAAGCAGGAAATGGGGAGTTATTGTCTAATGACCGTAGAGTTTCAGTTTTGCAAGATGAAAAGTGTTCTGGAGATGGATGGTGGTGACTGCTACACAACAGTATGAATATACTTAATACCACTGAAATGCACACTTACAAATGGTAAGACAGTAAAGGTTATATGTATTTTACCACAATAAAAAAATTTAAAAATATATAGTTGAGGTCTATTATAAACCAAGACCTTTGTAATAAGTCCTGAATTCAAATGTTGTGAGTTTATCTATCTTTTCCTAAAGCTCATTTTTCTGGACCATAAAATAGGTCCAATAATTAAAAGAATTAATGAGATAACACATGTTAAGATCTTACTACAGTACCCAAGACAATGCCTATGACAGTGTCCATTAAGTATACAGCTCACAAAAATTAGGGGATATTTCAAAATGAATATGAAGTGATAAGAAAAGCGTTTGAGCCTGACCAGGCAGTGGCACAGTGGATAGAGCGTCGGACTGGGATGTAGAGAACCCAGGTTCGAAACCCCAATGTTGTCAGCTTGAGCACGGGCTCATCTGGTTTGAGCAAGGCTCACCAGCTTGAGCCCAAGGCTTGAGCAAGAGGTCACTCGGTGTGCTGTAGCCCCCAGTCAAGGCACATATGAGAAAGCAATCAATGAGCAACTAAGGTGCTGGCAATGAAGAATTGATGCTTCTCATCTCTCTCCCTTCCTGTCTGTGTCTATCTGTCCCTCTCTCTGTTTCTCTCTGTCACAAAAAAAAACATTTGATTTTTTTTTATTAAACAAGAACATCAGAAAAGCAAATGACAAGTCAAAGAAAGTTGTTTGATTATGCAAATGAGATGGAAAACCAACTTTTATTTTATTGGTAAAATGCACTATGACTATACAAAAGGCTGAAAGTACTGGAGTATCTGCATGTTCCCTGATCCCCTAATTTTTGTGAGCAGTATATATCCCCTTCTCTTCCTCTAATTATACCAATAATTCAAATATACATTAAATGGGATGGAGAGGAAATTCTTGGAGGCTTTCCCTTATAGCAATGCTATTGAACTTTCCTAATTTCTTTTCAGGACACCAGGATGTAAGGGAAGTCCCCAGGTTTAGTTGTTAGAAGTATGCCTCCCAGTGCCACTTCTATGCTCTTTTACCTATAAATGCCCATTTTCACCACTATTCTAATTTGAGACTAAGCTTAAATGTGATTAAATACTACCTCAATTACAGCTGGACCCCAAAGAAAGCACTGGGGGTTAGAACCACTTAACCAAGTTCTGTCTCAACTGTCACCACATTCTTAAATACAAACAGGCCTATTTCCAGGAGCAGCAGGCCAAAAAGAAAGGCGTGCCACCAGCTGTCAGAACTCCTGTGAGTCCACACCTTGTATACACAGTGTCTGTTCTGTTTATATTCTTCCACCATTGATCCAGAGCATACTCTCTTGTGCTGGGTGCGTTCTCACAGGAGAGATGTGTCTGGAGCAAAGTGCCATGGTAGTGGTCCTTTTAGGACCACGACTTTGACTGCTACCAACTCTCATTTTCAGAGGAAGCCAAAAAAAAGCAGAGTTGAGTGTCAATCCATCACCCAGACAAGCAAGACACACATAAGAAGCTCCTCCTGTGTCAGGGTTTCAGGCTGTCTACTCCCCAACAGGGACCCTTAACAGGGACCCCACTGCCCACTAATGCATCTCTCCCCACAATGGCTACATTAGAAGAAGGGATGTCTTTTTAATTGGCTAATTTGTTTCTACATCCACTCTTTAGAATCACTGACCTAGTTATTATTGCTTCAACTGTTTTCTTTTACAAAGGAGACCACACTTGGCAACACTAGAAACAACATTCATGTGGTCACATCAGCAATGATGAGAACAGGGTTGCTACTTTTGCTTTCTTGTAAACCTTTTAGTTCATAAACAAACTAGATACTTGCTCTCCTTTCAACATCTCCCAAAGAGAAACATAAACAAAACAGAAATGCCTTGTATACAGTGTAAAGCCTCATGGATGAGTATTCTAAAAAATTGAAGCTTTTCTAAGGAGACCATTTCAGATGATCTATTTCAAGTTCTCACTCTTGTTCTCTCTCTAAACATTTATTGAATAGCTCACTCAACTTATCGCCTCTTCCACCTATAGTTTATTTTATACACTCTCCCTAAAGTGATCTTAATAAAACTCAGGTTTATTTTTCCCTCTTCCCCGTTTAATACCCTTTGTTAGCTCTCTGCCACTCTCATTTTAGAATAGCACATAGTAAGGTTTAGGATGAGGTCCCTGTCTACTTTCTAGCTCAATGCCTACCAATCTTTCTCTATTCATACAAAAATAATTTTGAACAACTTATAACTCCCGGAACACTATTGTCTGTTTCAGTCCACATAGAATGCTTAAGAGAACGCCTCTTCCTTCTCCTGTTCACCTGGTGAACTCCTATTAATTTTTCAAAACCCAGCTTGGACTTTGATTGCCTCAGAAAAAGTGCACTTATTCCCATTTCACTCTTTCATTTACTTGACAAATTCAATAACATTTGACAAATATTTACTGACCTACTTAATATATGTCAAGTGCTGTGCTAGGGAATCTCATAACCACTGTTGTCATTCTGGCTCATACTCTCAGGTGCCAGGCACTGTTCTAAATAATATACATTTGTTAAGTCATTGACCTGAACAACAAGTCTATAAAGTAGATACTCTTGCTGTCACCATTATATAAATGAAGCAACTGAATCCAGAGAGATTTAATAGCTTTCTCATGGTTATCCTGGCAGTCCAGATTTAAAGTGTCTGTTCCTTACAGACCTTGTTCATATCATAATAGAGATAACAAGTCTACTGAGAAAGATTGACATTAACAAGCAATTATAACAAAAGGTGACCAAAGAAGGAATATAGGATGTTAAAGAAGCATGCACCTGGAGACCTAACCTATTCAATTGGTGAGGCTTCCCTGAGAAAGATGTGCTTAAGGCTGGGTCATGAAGGATGAGTATAGAAACTGTCCACTTCAACCCTTACACAGACTGTCAAGTTACATGAGAGAGGACTCTTCTTAGTCATCTCCTTACACAGGACCTATCCTATTGTGGGCATACCAAGTGTGAGATGGTATTTATTAAATGAATAAATAACTCAAAATGTTAGGAGTCTTCTCTGAGCTCTACCAGAGGCTTTAAAAACTTTCTTATCTAATATGTAAATAACAATCCTGCAAGGCAGGTATTTTCCTCTCCCACATTACTGATTGGGAACCTGAACTTCATTTCATTCATGGACTTTGTGTATCTAAAATTCCTTGCAGTTCCACTGCAGCTTCCCAATCAGCTCATGGACAGCTCTTTGACTCTTAAATAATTTATAATTTTATTTTTGAAATAAACATTTTCCCCATGAAACTCTAAGTGTTGTATCATATATATATTACAATGAAAGGCTAAGATTTTATGTTATACTGTGGGTGTTTATTTCATTTAATTGACTACTTCTGTCTTAGCCCATTCAGGCAGCTATAATAAAAATACCACAGACTGAGTGGCTTAAATAACAAACACTGATTTCTCCCCATTCTGGAGGCTGGAACAGTCCAAAGGAAGGCATAGGCAACTTGGGTGTCTGGTGGGAACATGCTTCCCAGTTTAAGAACAGCAGTCTTTTTCCTATGTCTTTACCCAGCAGAAGAGGTGAGCAGCTCTTGGGGTCTCTTTTATTAAGGACATTAATCTCATTTCTGAGGCTCCACCCTCATGATGTAATCAGCTCCCAAAGCCTTCACCTCCTAAATAACATCATATTGGGGATTAGGTTTCAATATCAAAATGTGAATATAAGGGGGATATGCACATTCTGTTTTTAGCAATTGTCCTAAGAGAAAATTTCTGTTTGTACTCAAAAGCTATATATTTGCTTTATCTTTATCCTAGGTTGTCTATCCTGGAAGAGTTTCTAAGAGAGTACCTCAGCTTAACAGTAAAGGTAAAAAAAAAGTGGGGAGGGAATAAGTCTTCAAATAACTTTTCTTTTTTATATACTCTTCCTTCCTTCCTTCCTTCCTTCCTTCCTTCCTTCCTTCCTTCCTTCCTTCCTTCCTTCCATTAGTAGGTACCTTTACAGAGAGAGAGGCAAACTTGAAAGTTGTGCTAGGAACTTATTCTTTGTTGACTATACAACTGACCAGGAATTCCCCACTTTTCCCAGAGTGAGAGGCTGCACCCAATTCAAATTTCCACAGGCTCCAAGGCTTCCATTTGCTAGATACCTAGTTTACCCTAGATGAGTTGTCTGTAATCACTTGGCATCTAAATACAGATTGCCTGGTGCCCAAGTAGTTTGAACTCCACTAATAAGATTATTCTCATGTGTTCCCTATAAGAAAAGAGAACAATAAGAGGGCAGGAAAACCTTTACTACAGCACGGACCCACAATCTCACTGGCAACAACAGATCTGTGGCTTTTCCTGCTAACCTTAGTTAATAAATTTCCCCAATAAAATTAATTATTTTACCCAGACTATGTGACTCCAACACTGTAGAATTCACTCTTAGCCACCTTGGAGGACAGCACTAAACTTTTTTTTTTTTTGAATGAAATTTTTTGCTTTACTTAGCAATCAGGAGTAGGAGGTTTTGAAAGGGTGCTGTGTTAGGGATAGAGGGATGTGTTCTGCTGACAATTGCTTCAGGACAAGTTAGGGATTTTTTTTTAAATACAACCAGATGCTCACAGGCCTGTGCCCAGGTAGAGAATGGATAACTGTCCCTCTCTCTCACTACTGCCTTCACTGGAAAATGCACAAGTGTTGGGGCATAAAGAGTAGAATTGTTAGTCCTGAATCACAACTACTGTTGTGTGAACATATCAGGTTCTTCTTTCAACTCAGCTGTTTTTCAAAAAAAAAAAAAATGCCACGTTTATGTAACTGAATCAATTTCATTTACCTCTGAGCCACCATTTTTCTGAGATAGTAGGGAATTTCATTCTCTGCATTCCTTCTAGCTCTTGCCAGGATTATGCAAAGGAGCAGGGATATGCAAAGGAGCTGTCTTACACAGCTCCATAGCACTGAGGAGACTGTTCAGCCCACCTGGGTCCTGCTCCTGTGCCAACGGAGACAGGTATCTTGGCAGGACAGGAAGCCAGTCTTCCTGTAAGCACTACCCAGTCACTTCTCCACTCAAGTCTTCCATGTTTGCCTGCAGGGGACAGGAGCTACCAAGCTCTGTCCTTGTGCCCATTTGAAAGACCTCATCCCCTTTTCCATTTACTTTTTCCCTTCCCCAAAGAATATTTAATTTATTTACTCATTTACTTACTTACTTATTAAGATTTTATTTATTGATTTTTACAGAGAGAGAGAAGGGGGAGGGAGCAAGAGGTATCAACTCATAGTTGCTTTACGTTAGTTGTTCATTGCTTGCTTGTCGTATGTGCCTTAACCAGGCAAGCCCAGGGTTTGGAACAGGCGACCTCAACATTCCATGTCGATGCTTTATCCACTGCATCACCACAGGTCAAGCCCCACAGAACATTTAGAATAAGATTAGAATGAGCACAGCAATTTGTATTTTACATGTTCTCTTTTCTACTTCCACTTTCTCTTCTTTTTTAATTTCTCCTTACCATTCCCTATCACTTACCTTTGAAGATGAAGGTTCAAAATCATTGGAGAGCAGCTATTTGCAGGCCCAAGGTGGTGCATTATAGCTGACATGCAAAACCTGAAAGATTGGAGAGGGCCCTAGGCCGCCTGGAGGCAGTATCGCATGCCTCTGACAGGCACTACGGATACAGAGACAGTGCTCCAAAAACAGGAGCAGTTACCTAAGTGCAAGCATTTGACTCCTGGCTTGCTGGTCCTGTGGCAGAGTATAGTACCAGATGATCAGCAACGAGATTGGAAGAGAAAGGCAGAAACATGTGTAAATGGTCCATACAAGTTTGAAGTTGAAGTGAGATCTCTTGGTTACAATCTCTCAGTGCCAGCCACCAGCAGGTGATAAGCTTTCTTATTTGTTGGCTCCCATCTCAGAGCAAATCCAAGAAGTGACAACCTTTCGGGAGAAGAACCAAGGAAGCAAGTTGTTCAATCATTTGTTAGCTGTCAGTGAAAGTATCCAGCCATATACAGGTTATGGCTCCTAAGCCTGGTCCTTATGTGAAAGAAATGAATGATGCTGCCGTGTTTTATACAAACTGAGTCCTCAAGAAGTACAGCAGTATGGATAAGAAGCATGTGGACTGGGTCTAAACTTACTTCAGTATATGGACAGAGCTGCAGACTTTCATTAAAAAGACCCATACCTCTGCAAAATGAGGCCTGTGGCAAAAGAACTGAGTGGCTTGCTCTCTGGACCCTCTGCTGGATCAGGTCCTTTTCCCACCCCATCAGGCCCATTTCCCTTAGTGCCTCCCAGTTCAGCATCAGAGGACTCTGCTTCATGCTCAGTACTGTTTGTACAGATTATCCAGGGAGACAGCATCACACATGCCATGAAACATGTCTCTGATGAAATGAAGACTCACAAGAACCATTCCCTGAAGGCTCAGAGTGGTCCTGTATGAAGTGGCCCCAAACCATTCTCTGCACCTAAACCAAGAGGAGTCAGCCTACTCCCTAAACCAGCTGCAAAGAAGGAGGCAGCACTACTTGAACCGGAAGACAAGAAATGAAGAGTGGATAATCAGGAGAATGTTTCCGGCCAGGTGATTGATTATACAGAGCTGAAACAAGTCAAGGTTGTCAACACAACTCTGCAAATCAAGGGCAGAGTTAACTCCATTATAGTAGATGACTGTGAGAAACACAGTCTGGTGTTTGACAACGTGTTGGGCATTGGGGAGATAATATTAGGGATGTCAACGTTCATGTAACAGGTAAAACGCCAACCATTTCCACCAACAAAACAGATATCTGCCACATTTGCCTAAGCAAGAATTCTTTGGATTGAGAGATAGTCAATGCCAAATCTTCTGAGACGAATGTCCTCGTTAGTACCGAAGGCGATGACTTTAATGACTTCCCTATCCTTGAGCAGTTCAGTACGCTATAGAACGGAGTTGGTCAACACAAATTACTGGATAAGCGATGTGCCACTGGGTTCTTTGCCCTCTCACCCACATGATGGGATAAATCTGTATCAAGGAGGTTCTTTACTAGATTTTTTCTACCTTTCTGCTGTTTTTCTGCTTTGAGAGGCACTGCTACCTGCCTTTACTGAATTACACTTCAGGCTGAGATTGGGTGGGAGGGCAGGTCAGCTGAGTTCCTGCAGGAAGGTGCAGCTTTTCCCTATCAGCTCAACCACATGGCCAGTCCATTCTTAAGGAACTACAGACCAGGGCTGATGTGTTTTAGCTTTTAGTCTTCGGGGGTTATTTTACTAGCAAACAGTTTTTTGGGAAGAATAAAGCAATCCCCAGGATTTAACAGCTCAGTAAATTCATACACGTTAATCCTTTCCTAACAATCAGCATGAAGGTAGCAGAAACTGGTGTGATTGCAGCTGGATCTTTAACCAGACTACTTTTTCACCATCGACAAGTGAGGGAAGAGTTGCACTGGTTGAACCTTGGCCATCTAGCACCCCAAGCAACATCGTCTCCTATCACTCACTATTCTTTTTACTCTGCTTTCCATCCTGCTCTGCCCAGAACCTGAGATGGTAGGTTCTCCTGTCCCAACTGTGTGGCAGTGCCCTGCACCCAGGCAGGTGAAAGGAGTATGGACTCTCTTTCTCTGGGAACCCTGCCTACAGAGATGACTTAAAAAGAAAAAAAGGGAAAACACCACACAGCTCCATGGAATCGGGCATTCCTTCCTCCTTCCGTGCTAGGCGCCTGTCATCTGTCTTCACTGTCTCCTTCGCCCTGTCACGCTCAAATCGCTTTTGGCTCTGGCCAGGCACTTGAGCAAAGGACTAAAAGTCTCCACTGCACAAAAATCTTGCTGGTTTTTTTAATCTTATGTAAGCATTAAGTGCTATGAAGAATAAAAAGAAATCTTTGAAAGAAAACATCCTTCTCCATAAGAGCATAGTCTAACTGGAGTGTGAAATGCACACAAGAGCAGTATAGTGCAAAGGACACGACACAATATTTAGTAAGGAACTAAATTGTTCAATACAGTTAATTAGAAAACAAAACAGGAAGTTAGAGGCGGGAACAAATGGTGAGGGGCAGAGACTTGACTGTGGGAGGGGTGTGAACACACAATACAATGCACAGAAGATGTACAATCATGCACCTGAAACATGTATAATTTGGTTAACCAGCATCACCCCAATAAATTCAATTAAAAAATAAATGACAAGAAAACAAAACTGCATGTGGTAGAATTACTTGTAGTCAGTCTATAAAGAGTTAACCATGAATTATGGAAGGGACAGGATCCTCGGCTCAGCTGTTTAGAGAAATGGACCCATCACTGACCTCAGAGGATGCATAGATAGAAAGAAAAGACAAAACAAGTAACATGCACACATACCTAGAGGCAGAATAAACATCCTGTGATGGAAAAATAGTGAAGGCATGGCCTGACCCCAAGTAAAAATTTGTGTTTTGTAGTAGGTACATGATTATGAATTCAACAATCAACCCATCTTCAATCTGCTACTGGAGATATAAGTGCAACTAATCATTAGAAACCTAAATTTTCATTGTTTATTAATCCCATAGACATCTATTGAAACTACTATGTGGACAGCATTATGAATAGTACATAGGGAAAGAGGGGAATTACCTACTATACATTAAATGAGCTAAGAATATCAAGCCTGCAAGCCTAAGCACTTTAGGTGACTTATCTTACATAATCAAATTTAATCCCTCTAGCAAAATCAAGCATGCATTTTGTCAATTTTACATTTTTGAAATAGTCTATCAGATAGTGAGTAACTTGTCCAAGCTATACAGGTAGTCTAAAGCTTATAAACAATTTGAAACACAAGATGCAGTCATTCAATATGTACTTACTGTGCACTTAATATAAAAGATACAAATAAGTTAAAGACTGTACAAATAAATACATGATTAAATGGGGGAAATAATTTTGTCAAAGATTATGATAATAGGCTTTGCAAGTGAATGTCACCAACTTCTAAATAATTATCACCCTTATTTCACATTATTGTAGAGTCAAAGGTGGGGATTCTAAAAGGATATGATGCTTAGATTCCATTTCCAGAAATCTGAGGTGCTGTAATGCCGGTGGCTGAGGCCAGGCAGGTTCACATTGGATTCAGACAGACAGTAGAACTGCAGAGCCAGAAAGGTTTGGGACATTTAATAGAGTCTCACAACAGTGGATGGGCAAACAGGCAGGAAAAAACTTCTCACAGCAGCAGGCAAACAAATCAGCAAAACAGCCCCTTACAGTGGTGGGCAGGCAATCCCCAATCTGTCCTGAGTCAAAGCACCTACAGGTTGTGCACACATGGCCCTGCCATGTGCTCATGCATTAATCATGCAAAGTGCAAGTGAGCAAGCCTAACACAGCTGTTTTCCCAACAGTGTGGGGTTCTCAGTTTTTAACAGCTTCTCAGGTGATTCTAATGTGTTGGTAAGGTTAAGGACCAAAGTTTTAGAACTGTGCTTCTGAGGCTTTAAAGTTCATACAGATCTCGTGGGGACCCTAATGTACTGTAGATTCTGATTCAGGAGGACTGGGGTGGGCCAAGATTCTGCTTGTCTTTCCTACTGCTGAAATGGAGGCACACATAACGTACTTACTAACAGAGGTCAAAGGAAGGGATACTGCTTGCTGCCTGGGGAGAAAGTGAATGAAGTAGAACAACTGGTTTCTCCCTGGCCTTCACTAGGTTTTAGAACCAAAATAACCTTTTCTTTTCACACCAAAATGGTTCTTTCCCCCAGCAAATTTAACTACCCTCTGGAATGCTCTTATCTCTGAAACCCAGTTTTTACTACTCTATGCACCATCTACTATCTCTAGCCTTCTAACTCAAAGAACCTCCATTATATCAATTCTTAAATTACAGAGTTTCAATCTTCATTTCACACTCTTTAATCTATCAATTGATCAATCAATCTATATATCAATATCTATTACCTTTCTAAAACCTTTCCTTCTTGCCTTCTAAAGATTCCATTATGCATCATTACAATAACTTTCTTGTAAACAGCCTTATTTGCCCTTCTCTCTGTGTCTAGTCATTCTTAGTTAGATCCAACTACCTTTTTCCATGTCTGTATTCTCTTGACTGAAGGTTACTTGAGAAAGTCATACCGCTATGCCATATGGACACCCTTTGAATTTATGACACTGCCTGACCTGTGAAGGCGCAGTGGATGAAGCATAGACCTGGAATGCTGAGGCCACCGGTTCGAAACCCTGGGCTTGCCTGGTCAAGGCACAGACAAGAAGCAGCTATGAGTTGATGCTTCCTGCTCTGCCCTCACACTTTTCTCTCTTTCTCTCTAAAATCAATAAATAAAAATTTTAAAAGTTAAAATAAATTCATGACACAAATTGAAAACAAGCACTAAACCCTGCTGGCAATACCGCACTTTCCTCTCACTTCTCACTCCCAGAATATACCTCTGATCTTCTTACTCCTCTAATCACTAATACCCACTTTTTTGCCTCACTCTCAGCTGAAGACCTCATCTCATATTTTATTAAGAATATCGATGTGATCGTGTAGGAACTACCTTATCCTTTCACCCACAAACAAACCAACTTCATCTTAATTCATCTTTTGTCTTTCCCTCAATGATGGGGATCTGAGTTTTTTCAAAGGCCTATATTCCCCTCCCATGTTCTAGATCCATTCCTTCATCCTCCTCTATAATTTCATTCCTGTTGGTATTCACTTTTTCTCTAACATCAAAAATTTCTATTTCTGTACAAGCTCATTCCCATAATAATATAAACTTTTATCTGCCAACACAACATCAATAACAAAATACTTTCCTTGCTCTACTTGACCCACTCTAGACACCATTTTATTTTTCTTATCTTCCCCCTCCCACACCGCCCCCTTCAAGAAATCAACCAAAAGAAGAAACAAAACCTAAAGACTTGTCCTTACATTCATATATATCTTTTGTTCTTCAATACACTCGTTGTTTGTGCCACACGACACCTTTGGAACTACACTTGCCAGAGACTCTAATGATTGCCATATTGCCGAATCCATTAGTCTCTTCTGTGTCCTCACTACTTGACTTCCATGCAGCATTTGCCATTGTTGACAACTTCCTTTCAATTCTAACAGAGCTTTCTTCTCTCATCTTCTATGATATCACTACCTTACCTAACAGGTCGTTCCTTCTCAGTCTCTTACTGGCTCTTCCCCCTCTGTTTAACTTTGAAATGTTGTTAATTTTCATAATCCAGCTCTCTATCTACAATCTTTGCTTAAATAATCTCATTTGGTCCCAAGGTTTAAACTTCACATATAAATTCATAACTGCCAAATTTATGTTTCAACCCATTACAGACCAATATATTCATCTGCTTACTTAACATTATCACTTGGGTATCTAATAGGTATCTTGGACTTATTGCCAATGCCCTCTAGCCAAAGACCACTAGGAACAAAACTATAGTTGGGAAAGTTGTGTTTATCACTTGTTTTAATAAGAATGCACACTATGGAGAACCATGGGGCATCTCAGCAAGAGGGTGTTAGAAATGTGGGCTTGTGTTAGATGATTTAGGGAAGGGTTCAAAGAAGAGGAATTTTGCTCTGGATTGGAAGCTGTAAGGAGGCAGGGGCAATCCTATAATTTGGTATTTTAATAAGTATTATCTAGAAGGCCTGAGTCTAAAACTTTAATTGATGAAAAAGCACCAGTCACTCATATTAGCCAGGATAGGGAAATACTTGCTCATTTTGTGGGGGCTTGGACAATGTTTGTTTTGTCTATGTTCAGACATGATTACAGAATGAACTTATTTCTGTCTTGATCCATCATGATCAGAGTGGCCCTGTCTGATGTTGATGTTCTGTGAAAGTTCCCCTCCTTCAAACATACCATGCTCATTCCTGACTTTACAATTTCTCTATCCTTTACCTGGTAATTTCTTTCCCTATAAGCTCCCATCATGGTACCTCCATTTGAGCCACTATCACATCCTTCCTTCTGAGCATTAATCAATATCTGAAAGACTGTTGTTCATTTATTCATTTATTTATTGTCACCTCTCACTGGAATTTAGTTCCATAAAGTATTTTTCTCTATTGTGTTCATCACTGTAACCCCAGCCCCCAGAAACTTGCCTCACAGCCAAGGACTCAATAAATATACTGACTGGCCCTGGTCGGTTGGCTCAGTGGTAGAGCATTGGCCTGGCCTGCGGAAGTCCTGGGTTCGATTCTTGGTCAGGGCACAAAGGAAAAGCGACCATCTGTTTCTCCACCCTTCCCCCTCTCCTTCCTCTCTGTCTTTCTCTTCCTCTCCTGCAGCCAAGGCTCCATTGGAGCAAAGTTGGCCCAGGGCACTGAGGATGGCTCCATGGCCTCTGCCTCAGGCGCTAGAATGGCTCCAGCCTCAAAGGAGCAAGGCCCAGATGGGCAGAGCATTGCCCCCTGGTGGGCATGCTGGGTGGATCCCGGTCGGGCGCATGCAGGAGTCTGACTGCTTCCTGGTCTCTAACTTCGGAAAAATACAAAATAAAAAAAGAAACAAACAAACCAACTGTCACTGGGCTCATTTCCGTGAATACAGTCATAGACAACCAGCATTGAATTTTGTTTTAAATGAACCAGAGCATTCAACAAAAAGTAATAAATTGATCGTATTTATTTTAGAGAAAGGAGGAGGAACATCAATTTATTGACTTATTTATACATTCATTAGTTGTTTCTTGTATGTGCCCTGACTGGGTTGAACCTACAACTTGGCCATTGGGAGAAGGCTCTAACCAGCTGAGCTACCAGGCCAGGGGCTCAACAGAAAGGAGGAAAAGCAGGGAGTTAAAGTGAGTCTTTACATAGAGTGCCCAATGCCTTGCGTGACCACTGTATATGGGGATGTATAGACTCAGGAACCTGAGACTTTTCTGTTTCTTATTTTTCTTCCCTAAAAATTGTGTAGGATGCTTAACTTTCTAGTTCACTCTTAATTTTTTAGTAAAGGATTATTTCCGGGTTTTATTTCTGTAATCGCTTTCGGTCAGCGACCGCCTTGGAAAAGTAACCTAACACCCTTGCGCAAGCGCCCAGCCGCGTAATCACGGCGGCGCCGAGGGATTTGCACTGCGCATGAGCAAATAGAAGCACCAAAGGCGGGAAGTGTTGCGCAGGCGCGTTTGGCAGGCTCGCTGGTGGGGCGCTTAGAAGTGGCGACGTAGGCACAGATGTCATATTCCCTTAAACCGTGAGTTTTTCCGGCGCTTTGTTCCTTGGCGTGGGATGGTGAGGGATTAGAAAAGAATCCTGGATCGTGACTTCGGTCTTGTCGCAGCACAGTAGTCCCGGCACCTCCTAGGATTCCCGCTGGTCTGCGGCAGGAAAGTCGTGCGCCTGCACACTAAGTATCCCGTGCGGTCTCGGGCCTGCGGGAGGAAGGCCCTTCTCCGCCTTGCTCGCGGTCCGCGCTGCCAGAATAGCCCATTCATTCCCCTTTCCCTTCTGCCCTCCGGCGCTCGTGGCCGGTGTGGTATCAGTTCTCCACCAACTTGCATGGGACCTTGAGCGAGCTTCCTGGCGCTCCCTTCAAAGTAGTCAAACGATTTCCTCCGCCTGTCCTCTTCCTCGGGTCAGACGCTTATCCCCCAGGAAGGCCTGGCCCCAGCCCCCGTGCGCTGGAAGCCTGGTGCCAGGGCGAGGACGGTTCCGGGCACTCTGCCTCTGCATGCCCGCCACCCGGAGGCTCCCCCGGTTAGAAACTTCCCTTCGGTCCCTGCGGTATTTCTAGAAGTTGAAAGTGAAGCAAATGGAATCCTTAAAAATGGCCCACAGTTTTCCTCTAGAGATTTGAACTTATGATTCGTTTTTATGTGCTTACCCCTTTGGGGAAGTGGCATTTTGCAGTGCTTGGTTCAGTGAATGATTTAAACTTGTGTCCTTCTCCGGTATTCTAATTTTCACAGCTACTTTGCTCCCCCTGTGGACATGACCCCTTAGCTGTTTTTTGGCATCCCACTTCTGTGATGGAGGCGTCTTTGGGGATTCAGGTGGATGAACCTAAGGCTTTTTCTCCCCTGCGGGGCCGGTTGCAGTCGGAGGCCTCGTTAAAAAAACATGAGCAGAATTTTAAACTGCCAGGTATGTGTTTAATTTCAAAGATGTTCGATTATTTTAAAAAATACACACAAAACTCCCTGAGTCTAAAAGTGAGTTGTATGTATAAATCAAAGCATTTTTAGATTTAGGACTGAATTGCATTTCAGAAGGAAGATTGTAGTCCAGTCGTCATTTTCCAGGTGAAGTTGCTTCTAAATTTTCGTGATTGTCTAAGAACACCAAGTTTGTTGATACTCAAACTAGTTCTCTTCCCTTGTGTACCTATGTCTTCTCACCATGTTATATTACGCCTGGATTTAGAAATTGATATCGGAGGGATTTTCACTTAAGTATTCAAAGGCAGTGTTCAATAATAAAAGTAAAATGTTTGTAGTAGTAATAAAGCACTAAATCTCTGTATACATAAAATGTTATTTGACTCTAACCCCAGACCTTGATGTGAGAACCGTGTCACACAAATCCTCATCTTGGACACTAAAATGTACACTTGCATTCCTGCTCTAGCACAGTGCCTGGGACATAGTAGATCTTTCTTATTGTTAAATAGAGGAGTGCCAATTAACAGGTTTTTTTCCTACAAGATAGCTAAATCTTTTCTATCTTTGTCTTAACCATATTTAGTTCTTGACCAAAAGATACTAATTTTGACTATTCGTCCATATATGTATACACTACAAAATAGACTTTACCTTATCCTAGAAAAATATGACATCACATGCTTTTGATTTCTGCCTAAAACTTAATTCTCCTGTCAAAATGAGTACCCTTCCTGATGTCCCTATTTTTGGTGATAAAAGCCACTATTACCCCATTTATTTATGCTTAAAATTTTAGAGTTGTCTTCAGTTAATGCTTGTATTTGCTTCCCAACTTTATCTACTTTTTATTTTGATATGTGGCATTACTTCTTCCCATTCCCACTTCCAACATATTCACTTTGCTTTTGGATTATGACAAAGTTTCTTACCTGAACTGCCTACTTTTACCTTTTTTTTATTCGGTGTATCCTTACACTGGTTCTAGAATAATCTTAAAATGCCATTTTCGTCTATGTCAGCGGTTCTCAACCTAAAGCCATCGGAAAATACATATTTATTATACAATACATTTAGGCGACCCCTGTGTTTTGGTCGTTCGAGCCCCGCCGGGGTCACGACCCACAGGTTGAGAACTGCTGATCTAGGTTCATGGATGCTGTCCCTCTTCTCCTTCATTTTCTTGGAATTGCCTTTTTTTAATGGTCCACCTTTCCCTTGTCATTGGACACATAATACAGAAATACAGTCATTGTGTTATTTCCTTGTATTGTTTAGTACTCTGTGTATTTTGTTTCTTCAGTTATACTGTGAGCTCCTTGAAGGCAGTATCTCATAGCTCCTAATACATGTTGTGCATTAGGCAAAATGGATGAATGAATGAATGAATGAATGAATGAATCTGACTTGGTTCTAGCATTATGCTCAGGTAAAAGCTACTATTCTAATATTCTTTTGGAAATTTGGGAAATAAAGAGTGGAATGAATTTCATTTCAGATTTCTAAAGTTTTATGGCTTTTATTTAACAGCATTGAACATTATAAACAATGCCTTTGATAATTAATGACATGTTGTTTTTCATGCAGTTATTTTTTATAAACCCTGAATAAAAGCTAAGGTTATATCAAAAACATAACCAGTAAGTAGAGTAAAGCTGAGGGGATCCAGGCACATAAGTAAATCTAGTGTGATTTTCTTTCTTTTGATGGAATTACTTTTGGATAATGGGACTTTTTCTATGTTTTTATATTTTCAGAACCTGAGTGTCCAGCACATAATAGGTGCTGAAAATATTGAATGAATGAATGGTTTAATGCAAGGATATAAATAAAATACTCTGTGTAATGGGTGAATAGCATGACCTTTTGTTTTGGGGTATTTGTCATCTTTTTATAAATTTAGGTGTGATAAAATTGTACATGCTTACTAAAGAAAATTTAGAAAATATTATACTACTGTCTAAATATTGCCACTGTTATATATTCTTTTAGTCTTCCTGTGTATATAAGTATATACTTAAAAAAATTTTTTTAATTTATTTATTGATTTTAGAGAGAGACAGAAACAATCTGTTTCTGTATGTGCCCTGACCAGGAATTGAACCTGCAACCTTTGATGATCCAACCAAACTATCTGGCCATGGCAAAAAGAATTTTTTTAAATTACAGTTGACATATAGTCTGAGATCCAGGTTCAAAACTCAACAGTTGCTGGCTTGAGTGCAAGCTTGCCAGCTTGAGCATTGGGTCACCGACTTAAGCATGAGATCATAGACATCATCCCATGGTTGCTGGCTCAAGCCCGAAGGTTGCTCGCTTGAGTTGCCTCCCCCAGGTATGAGTGAGAAGCAATCAATGAATAACTAAAGTGACACACTATAAGTTGATTTTTCTTATGTCTCTCCCCTCTTCCCTCTCTCTCTCTTTCTTAGGAAAAAAAAAAAATAAGAAAAACCCCAGTGAGTCTAGTATCTGACACCATAATTCTCTATGATCTACTTTATATTCCTGTGACTACTCTTATAACTGGCAGTCTGTACTTCTTAGTCCCTTTACCTTTTTCATACAACACACAATTCTCTTCTCATCTGGCAACCATCAATTTGTTCTCTGGAGATACAGTTTAAAAAAAAACTAAATTGGGGTTATAATCAATTTATTTTTAGTCTCCATTTTTTACTTAGCAGTATATATCTTGAACATTTTGTGTGTAATTAAATATTCTACCGCTTGATGTAAGATGCTTAATGTTGCACTGCATAGTGTGCTATAAATTATTTAACTGCTTTTTTTTATTGAACTACTAGATTGTTTTTCTATTAAGAAAAATGCTGCAATGAACAAAATACCTGCATAGTATTGGACCAAATGTTTATTTTTTCATTCTTTCAGTGAAGTGAGTTGATAGCTGATAGTGAGGTAGCTGCTACTGTCTTTAACTTCACTGAAGCTTCTAAACTTGAACTTCTAGCCTGACCTGTGGTGACGCAATGGATGGGGTGTTGACCTGGAACACTGAGGTCATTGGTTTGATGCCCTGGGCCTGCCCAGTCAAGGCACATATGGAAGTTGATGCTTCCTGCTCCTCCCCCTTTCTCTCTCCTCTCTCTAAAATGAATAAATAAAACCTTTAAAAAAATAAAAAAAATTAACTGTAACTTCTAAACTTTAGCTTTTTTTTTTTTAATAGCTATTTCTGAATGGCCATAATGATGGTAATCATTCATTCAACAAGTGTTCCAGGGACTGTGCTGGAACTTCTATTGGTGAAACTCCTATTCCAGTGGGAGGAGGCAGACAGCAAACAAATAGATAAACCAGATACTTTTATAGTAGATTAATTTTCCAAAGACAATAAGCAGGATGGATTGAGTAATAGAGGAAGTGCTAATTAAGTAGGATGTCAGAGAAGACTGACAGTTGAGCCAGCCAGATGAAGTTATAAGGAAAGAGGATTTTAAGCAAAGAACAAAACAAGAGCAAAAGCCCTAAAGAAATAATGTTAATAACAACTACAACAATAAGAGTCACCATGATCATTTATTTAATATTTATGATGTGCCAGGCATTGTGTTAAAAGCTTTTCTACCATGTTATTTTATCGCTTTATATTCATTTTGAAATATCCCCTAATTTCTGTGAGCAGTATATTTAATCTTCACAATATCTCAATGGCATTGGTACTGTTATTCCCTTTTTTATAGATGGGTAATCTAAGGCTCACAGAAAGCTATGTGCTCAAGAAAGTTCGGACAGGCTAGTAATAAGTGGGGCCAGGATTTTAACTTAGGCCTCCCATCTCCAAAACTGGTACTCTGAATTACCATTATATTGTATTGAAATGATGAAGCTTCTCCAGTCCACCTTATAAAGTAGACAGGAAGGATGAGGGTAAAGTAAGTTTTAATATTTCCTTAATGGGCGGATATAGTGGAAAGAATACTGAACTAACCTTATTTATTCTCCAGCTTGTAATGTTCTTCCTCCCCCTCAAATTAGCCACTTGTCATCTTCCTTCTTAAAAACTGTATGACTTTCAGTTTTTCCACCCCACCCTACTCTCCCCTCACAATAATCTATGCCTTTTACCTTTTCTGTGTCTTTGCATACATAGTTCTTTCTTCCTAAAATGCCTTCTTCCACTTTTTCTACTTGGTGAATGCTTCAAAATACAGCTTAAGCTTCCTGGCACCTTCAGAAGTATTCATTCCCCTCCCCCCTTCTATCTAGTAATATATGCATTCCTCTATTATTAAAATTCTCATCTTGTATTAAGAATGAGCTTTGAACATTTGTTTCTTCCACTAGATTAAGCTCTTAGGAAACAGAGGCTATACCAAATTTGTTCATTTTTTAAAATGTGGTCATTGCGGCCCTGGCCGGTTGGCTCAGCGGTAGAGCGTCAGCCTGCCGTGCGGGGGACCCGGGTTCGATTCCCGGCCAGGTCACATAGGAGAAGCGCCCATTTGCTTCTCCACCCCCACCCCCTCCTTCCTCTCTGTCTCTCTCTTCCCCTCCCGCAGCCAAGGCTCCATTGGAGCAAAGATGGCCCGGGCGCTGGGGATGGCTCCTTGGCCTCTGCCCCAAGCGCTAGAGTGGCTCTGGTCGCGGCAGAGCGACACCCTGGAGGGGCAGAGCATCGCCCCCTGGTGGGCAGAGCGTTGCCCCTGGTGGGTGGTGGGCGTGCCTCGTGGATCCCGGTCGGGCGCATGCGGGAGTCTGTCTGACTGTCTCTCCCCGTTTCCGGCTTCAGAAAAATACAAAAAAAAAAAAAAAATGTGGTCATTGCTGAGCATTTGTTAAATACAATGTTTATTGTGTGAATGAGTCTAGGGACTTACCAGCAATACCTCTGTGAAGTTGGGCAGATGATTTAAATTCCCTGTATAGGCTTTCTTTACCTAAAAATCATGTAATATTTTCTATTCTGCCAGTATCACAGTGCTATTGTGAAGATCTGAAAAGGTAATACATGTGAAAGTGGTTTGAAAATATCTTAAACTGTTATATTGTGTGGAGTGTTGTGATAACTTAAAAGTAGCTGATGCTTGGTCTAGATATTGAGATAAAATCTGATGACTCAATTATGTAGTTTTCTTTTGTATTCAGTAGTTTATTGCATTTTGTATTATTGCTTCTCCTTATTTTAACCCTGTATATTTTTGTAAAGAGCTTGTATTTATTTAAAGTAACAATTTGTCTGCTGTCTCAGATAGAGGATACCACTAGTAATGGGACAGTTTTCAAAAAAATATTTTTTAATATCCCAAGAGTCTTAGTAGACCTTCTTCTCTCTTAGGGTCTTATATATGCTGTGAATATAACAACACAGAAAACTTTCCCAAGCTTGTAAGATTTTGTATCCTCGGAGAAAGGAAATACGTAGTTTTCAAGAAGACTGCATTATGTCTTTGTCATGCCATCTAGTGATCATAGCTCAAATTTTTAAATTTAGCTTCTTCATTGTGTTGTACTTTAGGCAAAAACAATGTTATTGGTTTGTTATACTAATTCCAGAGTTGTAGAAATTGTGTGTGTGATTCTGGAACTTATTAGTTCTGTCTGTTCAAGAAGTAAATTCAAGTTACAGCAATTTGATGGGGTTTTAATTATTCTTAATGATTTTAAGACTTAATATATTCCTAGTTATTTGTAACTTAATCGTATCTTAGAACTTACTTGATTGAATATTTTAATTTAAGAAAGTATGAAATATACTTATTAATTGTAACTATAAGTTGTTTTTTACTTGATAGGTGTTAAAAAAGATATTGAGAAGCTTTATGAAGCTGTACCACAGCTTGGTAATGTATTTAAGATTAAGGACAAAATTGGAGAAGGTAATTTGGGGATATATTTCATTATCTTTTTAAGGCTTTTTTTCCCCCTTCTGATTTCCTTGTTTATCTTGATGTTCATTATCTCTTATTGAAAAATGTACTGCTTTTTAAAATATTAAGACCATGTTTATATTACTACTATTAGTAGTAATGGAATAGTGACAGATTTTCTTTTCACCTGAAAAGAATGATAGAATAAATAAATATTTACAGGAAAATGAAGTCCTATTTTTTTTTCTTTTTTTTTGTATTTTTCTGAAGCTGGAAACGGGGAGGCAGTCAGACAGACTCCTGCATGCGCCCAACCGGGATCCACCCGGCATGCCCACCAGGGGGCGATGCTCTGCCCCTCCTGGGCGTCGCTCTGTTGTGACCAGAGCCACTCTAGTGCCTGAGGCAGAGGCCAAGGAGCCATCCCCAGGCCCGGGCCATCTTTGCTCCAATGGAGCCTTGGCTGCGGGAGGGGAAGAGAGAGACAGAGAGGAAGGAGAGGGGAAGAGGTGGAGAAGCAGATGGGAGCTTCTCCTGTGTGCCTTGGCCGGGAATCGAACCCGGGACTTCTGTACGCCAGGCCGACGCTCTACCACTGAGCCAACCAGCCAGGGCTGAAGTCCTATTTTAATCTTTATGCTTTTATGCTGTTAAGAGTATTATATATTAAAAATACATTATTAATGATAATTACTAAAAATGAAAAATTTAAGATTCAGATGGAGAGCTTTTATAAAAGGAAGCCAAGTCTTTCCTTTTTCTCTATTGCAGTTAGGTAGAATTGTTTATAGAATTGTTTATTGAAATATACATGAAACCTAAGATAGCAAAATGATGAAAATAAAGTGGTACAATATTTACAGGATGGTTAGTGTGAACATAAATTGAAAGACTGACAATTATTTTGATTGAGTGAAGGGTGAATTTGGCAGAATGATGTGAACGGATTGAGGATAAAAGATAATAGAATTTTTTGGTGGTTATGTAGAGAACTGCCTGAATATTTAAAAACTTTCGTATATTTCATTGCTTGCTTTTCATAAGGAAAAAATGTCATAAGAGAAAAGTCTGGGTCAGTGGGGGCAAAGACATTAGAAGATGATATGATTTGGGATGTAAGAAGCAGATCTTTACATCTTTTTTCCTTGTCTTTTTGAACACTGTCTGAGTATACAAAAACTTTGTTCTGGAAAACAGTGGTGTCCTAATAAATTGATAGCTGTTTCTGAAGCAGTGAGGGAAGGAGTGTGCTCTAAGGCAGTGGTCCCCAACCCCCGGGCCATGGACTGGCACCGGTCCGCAGAGAAAGAATAAATAACTTACATTATTTTCATTTTATTTATATTTAAATCTGAACCATGTTTTATTTTTTAAAAATGACCAGATTCCCTCTGTTATATCCGTCTAAGACTCTAAGACTCACTCTTGACACTTGTCTCGGTCACGTGATACATTTATCCGTTCCACCCTAAAGGCCGGTCCGTGAAAATATTTTCTGACATTAAACCGGTCCGTGGCCCAAAAAAGGTTGGGGACCACTGCTCTAAGGCATATAGTGAGTAGTATAATTCCCTTTTGGTTATTCATGATGAACATGTTAAAGTCTCTGGAAAATTTTGTAGTAAAACAATCTATCAATTTGTTTTTACTCAGTATTTCTCAAGTTTAATTGACTACCAAATCTTTTATTTTTTTCTCTTTAGTTTAATGCTAAAATTTAAAGCCCAGGCATTTCTGTAGTTTTTTTCCCCTAAGACTGTTACCATTTCTATTGCTAACAAACCAGTATCCAAGTCTTATGAAAGTAATTTCAAATGACATTATTATAGAAGAATACTTATTAGAATGGGTCATGGCATTATGCTAACCCAGTCAAACAGATTTACTATAGAGCTTTGGTTAAATTAATATATACTGCTCACAAAAATTAGGGGCTATTTCAAAATAAAAATGAAGCTATAAAATATCCCCTAATTTTTATGAGCAGTATAGGATCCCCTAAAGAACTGAGGACAGTTAAGTTGTTATAATGGCCCTAGCCAGCTGGCTAACTGGTAGAGTGTTAGGCCAGTGTGTGGAAGTCCCGGTTTGATTCCTAGTCAGGGCACACAGGAGAAGCAGTCATCTGCTTCTCCATCCCTTTTCCCTTTCTCTCTCTCTCCTCCCCTCCCCCCCTCTCCCCATCTCCCTCCCCCTCCCACAGCCCTGGCTCTGTTGATTCAAGTCCATTTATTCCTGGTCAAGGCACACAAGAGAATCAACAGTCTGTTTCTCTACCCACCCGCCTTCTCCCTCCCCCACCTTTTTCCTCCCTCCACTTCTTTCTTCTCCTCCTGTAGCCATGGTTCGATTGCTTGGAGTGCATTGGCCCCAGGCACTGAGGATGGCTTTGGAGCCTCCACCTTAGGTGCTAAAAATAGCTCAGTTGCTAGCATGGCTCTAGATGGGCAGAGCATCAGCATCAGATTGGAGTTGCTGGTTGGAACCCAGTTGGGCTGCATGTGAGAGTCTGTCTCTCTATATCTCCCCTCCTCTCACTTGGAAAAGAAGAAAAATTTTTTAAAAAATTATTAAAAATTGAAAATAAGTTGTTTCACAGATCTGTTTGCTCTTTGTGTTCATTGTTATTAAAATATTAGTGACTGATTATGATAATTTTATGGGTTCTAGTTTTGATCTATTTTAGCATTGTTTTATTAAAATTTTTAAAAACCAAATATTGAAAAATATAATAAATTGTTTTATAGGTACTTTCAGCTCTGTTTATTTGGCCACAGCACAGTTACAAGTAGGACCTGAAGAAAAAATTGCTCTAAAACACTTAATTCCAACAAGTCATCCTGTAAGAATTGCAGCTGAACTTCAATGCCTAACAGTGGCTGGGTAAGCAATTTAAAGACATTTTATTTGAACTGGCTGTATATAATATATGCAATTTTAAGTAGCTATCAATGGAGATGGTGATAGTGTCCATTTATTCCATGCATTCTTTAATCAGGTGTTTGCAATTTGCTAGTACATTTCCTCTGATCTTGGAATGGTTAGTTAAATTTATACTAATTTTGGCAAAGCTCTACTCCCTGTTCTTTTATCACTTTTTTTCTCATCTTCCTGCCAAATCTTTAACCATGGTGTCCATGGTCTAGATATTTAAAGAACATGTGGGAACTCATATTTCACTTCACCCCTGCTATAGACAGCCTCATCTCATATTTTATTTTGAGCAACAGAATTATCTGGCTGTCTTTCTCATTGGTGTCTCTTTGCTTGGTAAGTCTTATCAGCATGCGGACATGATGTATTATCTCTCATCCCGCGTACAGCCATCCCACTTTTAGCTGCTCTGTCATTTCTTTGCTCCCTTTCACAGACACTTCTCAAAAATGATCTACATGTGTTGTTTTCACTTCCACACTTCCCTTTCATTACACAGAGTGTGGCTGCTCTTCTCTGCTCAACTGAAACTCCTTTTGGTAGTCAGCCATGACTTCTTTGTTCCAGTTTCTCTCTGTTCACGTGAACTCTAGGCAGTATTTAACATAACTGATTTGAACCATTAACTTCTGACCTCTGTTCTGCCACATGCTTCTTTTTCTCTTCCTGTTTTATGTGCCCTTTCAATTTCAGTGTCCTTTGCCAGTTCTTCCTCTACCTGACCCCTAAATGTTGGAGTTACACAGTGCTCGATCCAGGACTTCACTTCTCTAGACTCTTGCTAAACTCTAGTATCCTGTATTTCCACATGACTTAAATACATAGTTATGATTTCCATATGTATATATATATAGCCTCAGACCTTTTAACTGGGGATTTGTGTATATCCACCTGCCTGTTTGACATTTTCCACTTGGATACAGAATAAACGTTTCAAACATAATATACCAAAAACTAAATTTTAATCCATCTTCACCTACCAAAAAGAAATCATATTGTAACAACTGTTTTTCATCTACCAGTATCAACGAATGGCACACCATCTCTATTTAGTTACTCAACCTAGAAACCTAGTAATCATCCTCAGTTTCTCTGTTTTTCTTTTAAACCATATTCATCACCAAGTCCTGGCCATCTGCCTCCAAATTATATTTGAAAACTCATCCACATCTTTCTATTTTCTCAACCACTACTAGATGCCAAGCCTAGATTACTCTAGTAGCCTGCTTCTCTCCCACCCACCCCCCGTTAATCCCATGGTTGCAAAATAGCCAGAGTGATATTTAAAATATTTTATATAGCCTGACCTGTGGTGGCGCAGTGGATAAAGCATCAACCTGGAAACACTGAGGTTTCCGGTTCAAAACCCTGCCTTGCCTGGTCAAGGCACATATGGAAGTTGATGCTTCCTGCTCCTCCCCTTCTCTCTCTCTCTCTCTCTCTCCCCCCCCTCCTCTCTAAAATGAATAAATACAAATAAATAAATAAAATTAAAAAAATAAAATAAAATATTTTATATAAAAATATGTATGTATGTAATATAAATTGGATACTGTTACTTCACTTAAAATCCTTCAGTGGTTTCCCGGGGTACTTTGAAAAATAATACTACCTTGTCCCATGCCAGTCTCCCCACCTCCCTCTCTGTGCTCCAGTTTTTTTAGTTCCTCAAATTTGTCTAAAGAGCTTTCTTAGCTCAAGGCCACTACCCATACTGTTTCTTCATTTGGGAAGACCCTTCACAGTGCTGACTCCTCATCTGAGCAAGGGTAGCACCACTTCCAAGAGGTCTTCCCTGAATTCATTTAAACTTGCCTGTTTTTTATTGTCACAGCACCTTTTGATCTTTTTTGAAACTCTTATAATTTGCCATTATTTGTTACCTTTTTTATTATCTGATAGTCTACTCCATGAGGGCAGAAGTGGTGTGAATTTTACTTCATTGAATTCCTAATGTCTAATGTAGTGTCTAGCAAATAACAGTGTCCACTAAATATTTATAGAATGAATGAACAAGCTTATTCTTGTTTCACCCTTCTGTTTATTATAGAAGATGAGGATGAGATGGTTTCTCTAAGGCATCATAAGAACATTTCTTTTTTCACAACTTTAAATAAGAACATTTCTTTTTTCACAACTTTAAATATCTCCCTCTATCCCATTTTCTTTCCCTGTACTTCAAAACAGTGCACGCTAAAGAAGTCTTTAGGTGATCCTGCTTCTCTTCTAGTTTCCACACTGGTTTTTTTTTTCTTTGACAGATATTTCAAGCAAAATGCCTTTTTTTTTCTAGAGAGAGAGAGGGACAGACAGACAGAAAAGGAGAGAGATGAGAAGCATCAACTCATAGTTGCGGCACCTTAGTTGTTTACTGATTGCTTTCTCATATGTGCCTTGACCGGGGGGCTGCAGCCAAGCCATTGAGTGACCCCTTGCTTAAGCTGAATGAGCCCACGCTCAAGCCAGTGACCTCGGGGTTTTAAACCTGGGTCCTCCGCTTCCCAAGCCAATGCTAATCATCCACTGTGCCACCACCTGGTCAGGCTCAAGAAAATTGTCTTAGTGCTCTAATTCTATTGATTCTATTTTCCCTCATTAAATACTGTTTTACCTCTTTCTTTCCACTTAAATTACTCTCTGAAATATTACCAATTAACTTCTTTTTGCCAAACTAAAATTCTTCTCTCTGTTCTTCCTCTCTTTGACCTGCATGTTGATTGCCCCTTTCTTCAAAACTCCTCACTTGGGTGACATCTCTGTCTGGGCTTCTTCCTCTTCCTCCTTATTTGCTCTCCAACCAGAGACTTTTCCAAGGTTCAGTTTTCTCTCTAGTTATTTTCACTACTTTATGTATCACTTCTCTGCCAGTACTATCGCTGAGTTTTTACTGAGATTAAGTCCTATGTTTATAAATCTTTTATCAACATGATAAGGTCTTACTTTTGAAGCTTCTTTTTCTGATTTCTGTACTTACTGTATTGATATCTATGTTGTTTTACTTAGGCTCAAAGTCATGGAAATCAACTTTACCCTGTTTTCCTTTTGTGAGATGCTATCAATCTCACATAGTAATTAATAGCATAGATCTGGAGCAAACTGCCTGGATTCAAATCCCGGTTCCATGATGTACAAGTTTAATGGGGAACTTTCTTAACCTCTCTGTGCCTCAGTTTCTTTACCTATAGAAAAGAGGGAGGAAATAATATCACTGTTCTCATAGTTGTTGTGAGGAGTAAATGAATTTGTTAATATGTGTGAAGTGCTTAGATCAGAGCTGGACATATGGTAATGTTCAATATATGTTACCTACTTTTTTTGTGACAGAGAGAGGGACAGATAGGGATAGACAGACAGGAAAGGAGAGAGATGAGAAACAGCAGTTCTCTGTTGCAGCACCTTAGTTGCTCATTGATTGCTCTCCCATCTGTGCCTTGACCTGGGGGCTGCAGCAGAGCAAGTGACCCCTTGCTCGAGCCATCCACCTTGGGCTTCAAGCCAGCAACCTTGGGCTTAAGCCAGCAACCATGGGGTCATGTTTATGATCCCATGCTTAAGCCAGCAACCCCGCGCTCAAGCCAGATAAGCCCAAGCTGGCTACCTCAGGGTTTCAAACCTGGGTCCTCTACATCCCAGTCCAGTGATCTATCCACTGTGCCACCACCTGGTCAGGCTATGTTAGCTATTTTTTAATTTATTAATATTACTGTCTTATCTGCTACTAATCTTGTTAATTCATTCTGATTCATCTTTTTCTTCTTATTCTGTCACTTAAAACTATAATTATCTCATGTTTGAATTATAGTCACCTCATATCTGGTGCTATTTTTGTTAAAAAAACTTTGTCTTGCTTGGCCTGTGGTGGCACAGTGGATAGACTGTCAACCTGGAACACTGAGGTCACTGGTTCTAAACTGTGGGCTTTCCTGGTCAAGGCACATACAACAGGCAATCAGTGAACAACTAAAGTGAAGCAGTTATTAGTTGATACTTCTTGTTCCTCCCCTTCGCCCTGTAAAATCAATAAATAAAATCTTTTAAAAATTTGTACAAATCAGTTAAATGTATATACTGTCCTATATGATAACAGTTTTAAGCTAGTCTTTTATTCATGCATTGCTAAAATTGCATTTAAAAAAGAATAAGCATAAAGTTTCAGTTTATTTGACCTTTCCTCTAAAGTTCACTGTGCATTTTTCCACTAGGGGGCAAGACAATGTCATGGGAGTTAAATACTGCTTTAGGAAAAATGATCATGTGGTTATTGCTATGCCATATCTGGAACATGAGTCCTTTCTGGTAGGTTTTGGTGTTTTCTCAAATTTTTTTTAACTAAATATTTAATTGAGAATAAAATTATGACCTTTTTAAACTTTATTTTAGGACATCTTGCACACTCTTTCCTTTCAAGAAGTACGGGAATATATGTTTAATCTGTTCAAAGCTTTGAAACGCATTCACCAGTTCGGTATTGTTCACCGTGATGTTAAGCCCAGCAATTTTTTATATAATAGGCGCCTGAAAAAGTAAGTATGAAAAGTTACCAGAAAATATTTACACTAGAGTGAATCTGTGCTATGGGATCCATCTCCAGGCACAGAGCACACTGCAACAGCCATGCACAGATTTTGCCTGTTTCAGATTTTCATTGTGATTAAGGAAAGGAAATATAGTAAAGAAGAAGATAAAATTGTATTCTTAAAACAGTTTACATCAGGCCCTGGCCGGTTGGCTCAGTGGTAGAGCGTTGGTCTGGCGTGCAGAAGTCCCGGGTTCGATTCCCGGCCAGGGCACACAGGAGAAGCGCCCATCTGCTTCTCCACCCCCCCTCCTTCCTCTCTGTCTCTCTCTTCCCCTCCCGCAGCCGAGGCTCCATTGGAGCAAAGATGGCCCGGGCGCTGGGGATGGCTCCTTGGCCTCTGCCCCAGGCGCTAGAGTGGCTCTGGTCACGACAGAGTGACGCCCTGGAGGGGCAGAGCATCGCCCCCTGGTGGGCAGTGCGTCGCCCCCTGGTGGGCATGCCGGGTGGATCCCAGTTGGGCGCATGCGGGAATCTGTCTGACTGTCTCTCCCCGTTTCCAGCTTCAGAAAAATACAAAAAACAAACAAACAAAAAAAAAAAAACAGTTTACATCATTAGATGTTCCATTGCTCAGTGGAAATGCCACTCAGCTGAAAGAAACTTAGAGAGGGTCTAGTCCTCTTTGACCTTACACGTTTTTCCTATTTCCAGACTTCATTTTTCTCTTCTAGTAAATGAGGGGATTGTACCACATTATAGCCGATTTTCTGTTTCAACCCTAAATTTGTATTTATGTATATTTTTATGCTGATTATATGTATATGTAGAAGCATTAAAAACTTAAATATTGCTGTTCATTTAATGGATCATCTTAAGTGTGGTAAGAATAGAACTATTACTTTTTTCCATAGGCCCTTCTACTGCTGAGTTTTCTCTTTAATTTTTTAATTAAATCAGATTTTAATACCATGACTTTATCTTTCTTTTAAACTTGTTTAATGAAAAATTATTTGCTATGATGATGTATCTGGCACCATCGGAGAAGAAAGGATTATGTTTATATCCTGAATTCCTTATCTGTCTTGTCATTACAGGTCACTGGAAAAAGGGGATAAAAGATTTGTGTGTGTGTTGGGAGGGTACATCTTTTCTTGTTTTTAATTCTAGTTAGCTATTAAATCCTTACTTTGTCTGTAAAACTTATTTCTCTTTTTCTTTTATTTTAATTTCTATTTTTAGTGAGGGGAGGGGAGGCAGAGACAGACTCTGGCATGCGTCCTGACCGGAAACCTCCTGGCAAGCCCACTAGGGGTCAGTGCTCTGCCCATCTAGGGCCATTGAACTATTTTTTAGTGCATGAGGCGGAGGCCATGGAGCCATCCTCAGTGCCTGAGACCAACTTGCTCCAATCAAGCCATGGCTGCAGGAAGAGAAGAGAGAGAGAGAGAGAGAGAGAGAGAGAAGTGAGAGGGGGAGGGGTAGAGAAGCTGATGGGCACTTCTCCTGTGTGCCCTGACTGGGAATTGAACCTGGACTTTCACAAGTCAGGTCAATGCTCCACCACTGAGCCAACTGACCAGGGCCTCTTTTTTTTTTGTATTTTTCTGAACTGAGAAGCAGAGGGACAGACTACTGCATGTGCCCAACCAGGATCCACCCAGCATGCCCACCAGGGTGTGATGCTTTGCCCATTGGGGCCGTTGCTCCATTACAACCAGAGCCATTCTAGCGCCTGAGGCCGAGGCCATTGTGCCATCCTCAGCACCTGGGCCAACTTTGCTCCAATGGTGCCTAGGCTGAGGGAGGGGAAGAAAGGTAGAGAGAAAGGAGAGGGGGAAAGGTGGAGAAGTTGATGGGCGACTCTCCTGTGTGCTCTGGCCAGGAATCGAATTTGGGACCTCCACATGCCAGGTTGATGCTCTGTGACTGAGCCAATCGGCCAGGGCCTCAATGTTATAAATTCTTAATTGATTACCAAAAGAATGAGTTTTTGCATGCATGTTATCTAAGTATATTATGATGCTACTAAATTTTAATTGTCACAGAGAACTAAAAACTTACTTTTGTTTCTTAGGTATGCCTTGGTAGACTTTGGTTTGGCCCAAGGAACCCATGATACGAAAATAGAGCTTCTGAAATTTATCCAATCAGAATCTTACCAGGAAAGTTCTTCACAAAATAAACCCCATGTAATCACCAGAAACAAGATTTCCTTGAGTGGCCCAGCAGCACCCAAGGAGCTGGATCAGCAGCCCAGCACTAAAACTTCTGTTAAAAGGCCCTACACAAGTACACAGATTCAGATTAAACAAGGAAAAGATGGAAAGGTTCTACCTTTTTTATTTCTAAAGTACTAACACGGTGTTAGAAATGTATTTCTTCATCCTACAGAGGGAGATATACTACTAGAATAATACTTGCAATTTAAGATTATTGTTTACAGTTCTTATATATCCAGTTGGCTAGATTTTTTTACTAAGATTTGTAATGGATTGTTTTTCTATTTTAAAACTGAAATTTACTTGGTAGATTTGTGATGTCTTTGCTGTTAATAAGTACGTTATATAGCAAAAATGGAAAATAATAAAATTGCCCTGCATGGTTTAAAGTTCAGATTAATTATCCTTTTTACAAGAAAGCATGAATTACAAGGGAAGAATTTTTAAGTGTCTATCTCCATTTTAGCTGCACAGCAAAATGTAACATCTATGCAGATGGTTTTAAATTTTTTCAGTTATATATATTTGTGGACTGTGATAATATTGTACAGGTGTTAATAGTTCTGTTGAGACTATTTTCTCCTTTACAGAAAAGTGTTTGGTGCCTGAGAATGACTTGAATGCAGCTCTTTTTGTTTCAGGTCTCTTAACTCTTTCAGAACTACTATGGCAGAGTACAGCTGGCAGAAAGTGTTACAGATGTAATCCTTTTTTTCTTGTTTTCTTGGTTTTGTAGGATGGATCTGTAGGCCTTTCTGTCCAGCGCTCTGTTTTTGGAGAAAGAAATTTCAATATACACAGCTCCATTTCACATGAGAGCCCTGCAGTGAAAGTAAGTAATGTAGCTTATTAGTGCAATCATCAGTCAGTCATACACAGAAGGGACTTAGGGAATGGCTAGATCGCATTTATTATCAGGATCTTTTTAAAAGTAGAGTTTTGCTTTGCTAGAAGGTATTACTTGCTTTGAGTATCTAATCAACACTTATTTTCTCCAGTTTCCTTTTTCTGATGGAATTTTTCATTAGGTGATTGTTGTTACTCTTTCCCTAAAAGAACAAACATTTAGAACATTAAGGCCTTTTCTCTCACTGGATAGAATGGCAATAGCTAACACATTTTTGACATAGTTGATAGCATAAAGATGTTTGTAAAGTTTATAAAATTGTCACCAATGTTAAATGTTTTAAATTGTCTTAAGATAGCCTATCAAAGCTAGCTGGCATGAGCAACAAAATAAAACTCTTATTTTAGCCAGCGTAATTGTGCAGTTTACAGTTCTGAAATGGAGTTAGACACTAAAACCTAATTTTTATATTTTTGCAACATATCAGGAAAAGTTCTAATAAAGTATAAATCAAATATTTACCAAAGTAGGACTAATTAGTAAATTTTAGTGTTTATTCAACAGAAAAACCTAAAAGACCTTAAATGTTTTAATAAAAAATTATTTTAGGCCTGACCTGTGGTTGCACAGTGGATAAAGCGTTGACATGGAACGCTGAGGTTGCTGGTTCAAAACCCTGGGCTTGCCTAGTCAAGACACATATGGGAGTTGATGCTTCCTGCTCCTCCTTCCCCCTTCTCTCTCTCTCTCTCTCTCTCTCTCTCCTCTCTAAAAAAAAAAAAAAAATTAATATAAGAAAATTATTTTATTTATAATCCAATAGCAGATTAGGTAGTTTTAAAAGCTATGTATGCATTTTATATACTAGCATTTGAAGGCATCATGTTAAATGTCATGAATGAAAGTAGAAACTATGGCTTTTCTTTTACAGCTTATGAAGCAGTCAAAGACTGTGGATGTGTCATCTATAAAGTTAGCAACAAAGAAGAAGGCTGTTTCCACAAAAGTTCTGAATAGTGGTGTATTGAAGAAAACTACCAGTTCTTGCCCAGCTAGCCTGACCTGTGACTGTTATGCAACAGATAAAGTTTGCAGTATTTGCCTTTCAAGGTAATGTGTTTTGAGGGTACTATAAAATCACCAGCATGCTGCTAGCCAACATTAGAAATTGAGTCAAGTTTGTTGGACAATTGATTTAGTGAGTGAAAGAGAATACCACTGTTCTGTGAACCACATAGGCACTGATATCTTGAAAAGAAAATAACTGTTGCTGTATTGTTCATTTGACATGTATATGCTCTTTGGAAAACATACTTGCTCTTATATGTAAATAATTTTGGTGGGAGAATAACCTTTTTGGAATCTTAGAGTTACATATTGTGATATTGTGCTTGATTTTTTTTTTTTTTTTGGCCAGAGAGAGGGAGAGAGATGAGAAGCATCAATTCTTTGTTGCGACACCTTAGTTGTTCATTGATTGCTTTCTCAAATGTGCCTAGACCCCGGGCGGCAGCAGAGCTAGTGAACCCTTGCTCAAGCCAGTGATCTTGGGTCTAAGCTGGTCAGCTTGCGCTCAACCCGCTCACCTCCGGGCTTTAAACCTGGATCCTCTTCATCCTAGGCCAACACTCTCTCCACTGTGCCACTCCTGGTCAGGCTGTGCTTGATGATTTAATCTTTTGTTTTCTTTATTCCTGCCAATAGAATAACCAGAACCAAATAGTAGAGCTCTTTGCTCACACCCATCACCAGCTCCTTGCCACATAAATTTTTCTTTTCTTTTAGGTCTTGGCTTTCTTGAACCTTTCCTAATTAACTAATAAATGAGTTAAAAGTATAGTAGCGAATAAGTATATTACTCCAAATAGAAATAAATTTTAAACCTCCGAATTCCTGTTGAATTCTGTTTTTCTGTTACGGTTCCTACAATCTATCTCTTTTTATACTTAGAAGTTACCTTAAAAACCTTTGGAGTAAGGCCTGGGAACTAGGAGAGATGGTGGAGGATTGTGGAAGCAAAATTGAGGATTTTCATTGCACTGGATTATCATTGGCCTTCTAATAACTTTTATTTATATAGATATCTAGGCAGAATATATTGTGAACTAAATTGATAAGTGTTATTTTTTGGTCTTAAATAATTGAACTTTAACATAACTAGAAAAATCTACTTTGACATCATCAGGAGGCAGCAGGTTGCCCCTAGGGCAGGTACACCAGGATTCAGAGCACCAGAGGTCTTGACAAAGTGCCCCAATCAAACTACAGGTATGTTGAACTAGAAATACAGAACCCAGTTAACTTGATTATCCCAGGTATATTTTATTTTATGATCTTATCTATTTATAACAAGTATTGGAACTCTTTAGTTTTTAATTGTGTGAGTAGTTCTAGCAGTATGGTATTCCCATTTTAAAGATAATACTATTTATGAAAGTTTCTAATTCTAGTGTGTTTTTTAAAAAACATTTTTAATAGATCACCTTTTGTTATCTACTTACAAGATGATTTTACCAGGAATTTTGTTAATATCATTTTTGTGGGGGAATAAATTGTGTTTAGTACTCTTTGCTAACTTAAGATTTGCAAGATTTTATTTGCTTAACACCACAGAAATTTTCTGTGATGCTGGTGTGATTGTTTGTTTCATTAAAATTATTTTTTGTTATTGTGAAAACGATGTAATAGCATTACAAAGATTTTTGAAAAGATAGGGAAACAGGAAAGTTCACATGGACCTCGAACCTGGAAACATCTGACTGAATAACTGTGTCCTACCATTCACTTGGATTGTGGATGTTAAAGAATTGCATTCATTTATTGTGTGTATTCTGTGCTTGCTAATGATACAAAAAAAATGAATGAAACTGCTTATACTCTAGTCAAGACATATTCTCTAATAATTCTAAAATAACCCAGTGAGTATGGTTTTAAAACTTTATACAAGGTATTTTAGGGATACCTAACTATCCTTACCTGAAGGGATTTTGGAAAAAGTTTATGGAGAGAGAAGACAGTGTAAATCGAGGTGGGGGTTGTCATTGAGGCCTGAGCAGAGGAACTCAAACAGTACAGTCTAGCCATGAAGGAAACAGGAGTTTAGTGTAGCTAGAATGTAAGATGGAAGTCAAGGAATGATGAGAAATAAACCTGTAAAGAGGTAGACAAGGTGAGATCACACTTGTTAAATGGCTTGGACTGTATCCTGTAGATCAGGGGTCGGGAACCATTTTGGCTGAGAGAGCCATAACCGCCACATATTTTAAAATGTAATTCCATGAGAGCCATACAATAACCTGTGTACATTATGCATTATCCAATAAATATTTGTTGTCTCGGAGGACAGCTGTGATTGGCTCCAGCCACCCGCAACCATGAACATGAGCGGTAGGAAATGAATGGATTGTAATACATGAGAATATTTTATATTTTTAACATTATTTTTTTATTAAAGATTTGTTTGCGAGCCAGATGCAGCCATCAAAAGAGCCACATCTGGCTTGCGAGCCATAGGTTCCCGACCCCTGCTGTAGATGTTAGAAAGTTACGAAGGGAAAGAGATAGTAATTATTTTTTCCAGATGGATTATTTCGCATATGTGCAGAGGATAGATTTTGAAGAGTGGTGGCCTACAGTGGTCCAGGTGAGAGGAGGAAAGCCTGAAAGGGCATTAATGATAGGACTGAGAAGAAAAGTGAAGGCTTGGGAAGGCAGAGCTTGGTGAGTAAGGAGACGTGGGATTTGGGTGTGGGGTGGTTTATCAGATTCCTAGCTTGGGAGACATAGTCGGGTACCAGTAATCAAGGTGAAGAATAAAGAAGCAGCTGATTTACAGGGAAAGAAAAGGTTCGGGTGTAGTTGATTTGAGATCATTTTGAGGACATCCAGATAGAGATATCCAACAGAATAAAAGTAGATTGTAAGCTCAGGGAAGTCTGGTTTGGAAATTCAGTTAAGTGTCATCATAGAAATGGCAGCTGAAACCATGAAGTGGATGGGCCAATAAGGGAACATGTAAGGAGGAAGAGGTTGGAACGCTGGGATACCTCAGCACTTAAGACTTGGAGAAAACTCTGAAGGAGTAGGCAGGAGTGGCCAAGCAAAAGAGAGCAAATTTGGTGATTCTGGGAGGTCAATAATTACGAGAGTGGATGTCCCTAAAAAAAATGTTTGAGTATGAGGCTTAGCTGGTCTTAATTTTAACTGCCAGAATTCTGAAGAATAAAGTTTCTGTAGTGAAAATTAGGATTGTTAGCACCTGGCTGTGAAAAAGAGCTACTACTGTTCACTACCTTTCACTAAAATGAACCACTTTAAAACTACCATGGTGTGTAATTTTTGAGGAGCATCTAGTTTTTTTCCCACATGGCTATTTTCGGATTTCTTTTGATTCTCTATAGTGTACATTTACTTAGTGTTTTTCTAATGATGAAAGTCCTTTTAAATTTACTGAGAATGTTACTCAAGAAAAACAAATTTATTGTGTAGTAAAGATATTAGACTAGATAGTCTCAAATTCTGAAATTACATTAAAAGCATCTGGGGAACTTCTAAAAAAATCTTGATGCCTGAGCTCTACTCCAGAAAAATTAAGTCAGACTCTCTGAGGGTTTGGGCCTGGGCATCAGAATTTTTTAAAGCTATCAAGATGATTTGAATGTACAGTAAAGGCTGAGAACTACTGATGTAGATGATAAAATTATAGATTTGGGAATTTTTAAAAAGTTTGTTTTCTGTTACAGCAATTGACATGTGGTCTGCAGGCGTCATATTTCTTTCTTTGCTTAGTGGACGATATCCATTTTATAAAGCAAGTGATGATTTAACGGCTTTGGCTCAAATTATGACAATTCGTGGATCCAGAGAAACTATCCAGGCTGCTAAAACATTTGGTAAGCAGTTTTATATTATAGACCAAAACAAATGCTTTTGGTTCCCTCCACAAGTTACCTAATAAATTATTATGAACTTCTCTTTACAAATAAATATTCTGTATTTATAAAGTTCTTTCATGCTAGGTAGAAAATTTCTCAAATACTTAAAAATGAATTGCATTGTGTAAGAAAATTTTTTATCTCTTTTATACATATTTTTTTTAATCTTAGAAAACACAAAATGCTACTCTTCTCCAATATTTAAGATTTAACTCTTTAAGTTTAAATAAAAGAATAGGAATAAAATCTTAATTCCTTGTAGTTGTAGTCTGACTTTTATTACATAAATATTTTTAATAATATTTTAAAATTTGTTTAATATTTGTTTATTAAGCATCAGTTGCTTTGGGGCCTGCCTTAAATGATCTTTGTACTAACAAGTAAACAGTTAAGTATAATACAGTGCAGTAAGGATGACAGTAGGGACAATAATCGAATGTGTGTTAGTTGTCAGGTTTCTTAGGGTTAGTTTAGAAGAGAAAATGAACAGAACACCTTTACTGATGTAGTATTATTGTACGTATATATTGGACATGGGAAGTTATCTTCTTAGCAACACAAAGTTCTTGTAGTTCAACACTAGTGTATACAGTGTGTACCATCGGGCACTTGGGAATCATCTCAGCCTTACCTTGGCCAAAAACTTGAATTCAAATGCCCACCTTGTGTTTACTCTGCATGCACAATTTTGTTAATACTTTCCAAAGTGGATGGGTATGATTTGAGTCAACGCGTTACCACACAATATAAAACACTCCTTTGGGACATAATTTTAGTCAGCCCACTTCAAGAGTAGCTTGGCTGCCTTGTGCTCAACCCAGGATCAATGGGTCTTAATGAGGGGTGCAAATCAGAATTACCTGAGCAACTTCAAGACCTACATATGCTTGTATCATCCCATCCCTTCCTGGAAAATATGATTCAGAATAATATGTTACGTAGGAAGGGTTCAGGCTGTTGGTTAAAAAAAAAAAAAGTTATTTGGACCAAGACCTACTTCTGACTAAGAAAATAATTGTCCCTTGCTTTAGCACCAATATTGTGGTCTAATTCACTAAAAAAACTTAGTAGTGGTTATAAAGACAGCCTCGTAATAGAGACCAAAAAATGTTTCTGCAGCAAAATCAGTGCGCAATTTGTACCTTTCTTGCACCTATTAAAAGAAAAGACATTTTTTTCCTTTACCTTTGTCTACCTCCCCCCAACCCCCTTTCCCTTCTGGTAATCACCACACTGTGGTCTATGTCTTTTAATTTTGCTTTTTTTTTCCCTTAATCCCTTCACCACTTTCACTAAGTCCCCCATCTCCCTTCTGACAGCTGTCAGTCTGTTCTCCGTTTCTGAGAGTCTGTTTCTATTTTGTTAATTTATTTTGATCATTAGTTTTCACATATAAGTGAAATCATATGGTATTTGTCTTTCTCTGACTGGCTTATTTCACTTAGCATAATCTCTATGTCTATCAGTGCTGTCACAAAGGGTAAGATTTCTTTTTTTTGTGGTCAAGTAGGATTTCATTGTATAAATATACTATAGCTTTTTTATTTACACATCTACTGATGGGCACTTGGCTGCTTCCAAATCTTGGCTATTGTAAATAATGCTGCAACAAAAATAGGGATGCATATACTCTTTTGATTTAGTGTTTCAGGTTTCATCAGGTATATTCCCAAAAGTGGAATCACTGGGTTATAAGGGAGTGCTATTTTTAATTTTTTGAGGTAACTCCATACTGATTTCCATGGTGGCTACACCAACTTGCATTCCCACCAACAGTTTATGAGGGGAAGTTCTCTTTTCTCCACATCTTTGCCAACAGTTTTTTTATTTATTGATAATAGCCATTCTGACAGGTATGAAGTGATGTCTCATTGTGGTTTTAATTTGCATTTCTTTGATGATTAGTGATGTTGAGCATCTTTTTGTATGTGTGTTAGCTATCTGTATGCCCGTTCTGAGGAAGTGTCCATTTAGGTCCTTTGCCCATTTTTTAATTGAATTGTAAAAGAAAATTTTATCTAAGGAAAATAAGGTGAAGTACTACGTACATATATACATGGGAAAAGTGGCCATGAATGGAAAATAAGATTGATATCTTGGAAATTGTATTCTTACATGAGTATGTTTCTTCTCAATCCATTGAGAAAACTTTCATCTACTATTGAATAACTTCATGAGAAGTTTTTGAATGTGACGTTTATCAGAGAATACCAAAACATTTTGTTGAAGAGCTAAATAACCCCTGTCTGTAGTTGCAGTTATAATGAGGACCAACAATGAAAGTACATCTGACACAAACATTCCAGAGCAAATGTCCTGTAGCAGGCAAGGGCTTTTAGAGATTTGTTATTGTAATGTTTGTTCTCCTATTTTAAAAATGCTATATATAGTAGCTCTTGTCTCAGTTTTGTTAGTGTGACTTCTATAGTTATATCAGTCAAATCTTTCTGTAACTTTTGAATCCAGGACTCAAAACTTTAGCAGCCATGACTGTATTATCCTTTATGATTCAAAGAAATGACTTGCCTAAGATTATCAGTGAAAATTCTAATTCTCTCTCTTGTTGAGTAAGCTGCTCCAGTGTCTTTAACCATTAGATCAGGCCTCATGATAGATTGTCATTAAGTGCCTGTTGAGTGTGTCTGATAAATTCAAAAGACAAATATTTTTTGATAGAATGTATCAGTTTAAATTATTTTCCTTGAATAATGAGTCCACTCTTTGGATATATAAAAAAATTACTTGGGCATATTGTGTAACTTGGGGAGATACTATAATACATAGTGTTAATAATTATTTCATGACTTCAGAGTAGCCTGTAAATAACATATGTAGGAATAACATTATATGACTATTCTCCTCTGGCTGTAATTTTTTAGAGAGAGTAAGAATGATAAAGTAGATTTAAAAGTAAAAAAAAGATTGATATGTTGTATCTTCAACCAACTTAGTTTTTGGTAATTTGTTTCCTTTGTCTCTTCCCTGCCTGACATGTCCTTCCACCCCCCCACTTCAGTCACCCAATCCAGTAGTTAGACCAGAATGTGTATACCTAATAACTTTGTATTATCCTGAGCTAGAGGAATTAATTGCTTTAACAATCCACATTGTTAACGAATGCCCCAGAAAGGAATCTGTATGCTGTGCTACTCATTGTTTAGAGCCACATCTCTGTTTAATAGGAAATATAAGGCAAAAATAATAATTTTTTATTGCCTATTTGTATACTTTAACTTATTTTTGCCTGTCTAATAATAATCCTGTTGGGAAATTGTTTCAAAGATATTTTGAAAAGCTGAGATCTTGTTTGTCTATTCATTCATTCAGAAACGTTAATTGGGACTTTATGTGTGCCAGCTATTGTTGAGTCTCTCTTCTCATAGAACTTAAATTCTAAAGGGGAAGACAAAATAAACACATACATATGGTCATATAGATCAGTGGTATTGAGGAAGATAAAAGGGGAAAGTGAGCTAAGAGGGCTCAGCTATTTTGGATAGGTTGATCAAGAACAGCATCTGTAAGGATGTGATATTTGAACAATGCTGTGAAGGGCTGAGTAGTGCTTTTTTGTCCAGTCCAACAGGCAGTAGAGAACCTAGTATGCAACAAACATTGTTTTGGTTTTGGGGAATCCAAGATAAATAAGTTAGTCCCTATCTTCAAAGAGCTCATATTCAAGTAGATAAGACAGATACATATTTTATCAGTTACAACACAGGATAGGAAAAGTAATAGTAGAAATCTTCACAGAATGCAGTAGACGTTCGGAAGGATCAACTCTGAGAATGTCAGGCTTCACAGAAATAATTGTTGCTCTGAGTGGAGTGTCATGGGCACAAGGTAGCATGCAGGGCATCCTGGCCAAGACGGGAACCATGTAGTCAAATTCATGTAGAAGCTGTAGCTTATTAGATTAAGGAAGGATACGATGAAGTTGGAAAAGTTGGCAGAATCAAGTGAGTCCTTAGCTTTGTAAGTCACTGCTTTCTACTTAGTATCTCCCACTTTGATTTGACCTTCAGCTATGTAGTGCAAAACACAACTTAAAATAGCGTGTGCTACTCTGTCTCATACTCAGTGTAAATATATCCACAAAGCAGTGGTTGGACTTGCGTATTTCTTGTGAGAGAGGCTTAATATAAAATATATGTAATTTTTTTGTTTTAGGCAAATCAATATTATGTAGCAAAGAAGTCCCAGCACAAGACTTGAGAAGACTGTGTGAGAAGCTCAGAGGCATAGGTACAAACGTTCCCAAATTAACAAATGATGTACAAGGACCTGCTTCTTCTGACCCAGCTTTTTCAGAGAAAACTGATCATAGAGATTCTCAGTTCATACAGATGCCACAAGCACAGCACTCAGGGAATTCATTGCATAAAGGGAACAGAAATGGCTGTGGTGGTCATTTTGATACATACACGACCAATCTAGAAGGCTGGGACAAAGTACCTGATGAAGCTTATGACCTGCTCGATAAACTTCTAGATCTAAATCCAGCTTCAAGAATAACAGCAGAAGAAGCTTTGTTACATCCTTTTTTTAAAGAGATGAGTTTGTGATTATTGTTCTTCATTTAATGTTTGCTGTAGTCTATTGTGAGATGGGTAAAAGAGTTCTTTGTATAACTATAAGTTCTTGATTAGGGACCAGGGCAGGATGAATAATTTATTTTAAAATCTTAGTGTTTGCTCTCTTGGCAAATTATAAAATATGGATTAAGACTACTTAAGGTGCCTGGGATAGTTCTTTGGACTAACAACATGGTCTTTGAATTAGATCTACCCAAGGAGAATCAGTTTCCCTAATTAACATTGCCATTTGCAGAAAAAGCAGTTTCAGCTTAGTATGTAGGGGTTCAAGGTGCAAGTCTTAAAATTAATGGATGTGTTGGGTATTAAATGAGTCAGAAGTCTTTATTAGTTTTCTTGAACCATGAGCTATGTGTACTTTTGGAAAACTCAGCCTAGTACGGGTGCTCTAACCATAGTGTAGGTTGATAATTTCCCCTTCTAGAGGCATATATTATTCCTTTTATGAACACTAAAACAATTAATGAGAAAAACGTTTAGTGGGGAGATCACTTAAACTTGAATTTAATTTGTCCATTTATCTATGTTTACAGTTGGAAACAAAATAATGCATACACTGGTTGATAAAGGGAAGCCACAGGACCAAGGTGAAGATGGATAGTCCAGAATTCTTTTTCTCTCAAAGTATATGCTTCTTTTTCTTTTTTAAAATACTATCTTAGGTATAATTAGGTTGCTGTTAAAATGAAGAGTGAACACAGAATTGAGAACATTACTGGAGATCTTTTCTCTATCTAGGAGCCATCCAGATCTCTATATTCTGTTTTGGCTTAGTTCCTGCTCAATGAAGGTTGATTACTGGAGTATTGACTGGGGTGGAAAGAGATAATAAAGTAGACAGTAGAAAAGGACCAAAGAAAGAGGTTTATGTGTATATATTCCACAGTGCTATTTGTCAGTGACAGCATATCAAACTCTATGAGAAGTGTAGGCCTATGGATCTGTCAAGAAGTTTCCCATGATTAGAAGTCACAGGGTATAGAACCAGCTTAGGACATAGAACATTTTATTCTGAACATTGAAGTCAGTATGTCAACCTACTCTATTTGGTAAGTATAGTATGTATAGTATATCAACCATTACCATTGACCTGCTCTTACGCTGTAATCTTTAAAATAAAACTTGAATATTTTTGAATTGGTACGTTTAATAAAGTTATCCTTTTATATATTTTATGTCAGTCTGCTCATTTGAAATATACCTTTAAAAAAAAGTGCTGACCTCTGGGAGTATATTCCTGAGACTGATGAATGCTCTCCAGCAAATAAGTAGCAGATTAAAAAAACAATCCCTGGCCCAGGTAATATATGAAAGATAGAAGTAGATTGTTTTAAATAAAAAAAGTGCTCATTGACTTCATTTATAGGATGTTTATCATAAATATTAAAGCAATAAACCATATCAATAACTAAAATGAAGTGTTAGCTAAAAAAAGATTTTCTTAATGTAATTTACAATCAAATTAATGTATTCTCAGAAAATTAACAGGAAGAAGAATTTACCAAGATGCAGGTAAGGAGACATTGTCTAAGAAAGCTTAATATTCAGGGCTGTTTCAACTTTGCATTAATGTGATTTTGGTCCATGTGCAGGGGCTGTAAAGGGAGCTAGTGCTTTAAGAGACACCCAGTATGACATTGGTTCTCAAGGAATTTCAGTCCCACCAGAGAAGGTTGCTTCAGGATGGGGTGCTATACAGATAAAAGTGTGCAAGGAGCTTTCATATGCTGCATCTTCGGGTTTTTCAACCTGAATACCATTTTGTAACGTAGTGATCTCTAAAAGATATTAGGCAAAATAGTCATTTTTAGATAAGATTAAGAAGGTAAGTAATTATTGCCATTTTCTATTATGGAAGTTACTAGAATATTCAGCTATTTTTCTTTTTCAGCTCTTTAAAGTTCTTATTGCTCAAACTCTTGAGAAAAATTATTACGGATGTTGTGCTAGCTGGTTAACTCAGTTGGCTAGAGTGGTATCACAAAACACCAAGGTTGTGGGTTTGATCCCCCGTCAGGGCACATACATGAACCAACCAATGAATGCATAAATAAGTGGAACAAGTCAATGTCTGTCTCTCCCTGCCCTCACCTTCTCTCTAAAAATCAATCAATTAAAAGAATACTTTAAAAAAACTGTTGAGGGTGTTTTCATTTAATAAGCCTTAGACATTTAGAACTATTAATATAAAAAGCTACAAGTATTGGTTTTCAAAATGGGCTGCAGCTCTCTAGCACTTTTCACTTTTTATTATGTACAGGTTTGGGGTATACAGCTTAGTAGATAGATAATCATATATTTTACATTGTGTTTCCCTTGATAGTTCCAGTGCCCTCCTTGCTTTTTCATTTTATTTTAGAGAGGAAAGGACAGCGTGAAACATCAATTTGTTGTTCCACTGTTTATGCATTTATTGGTTGATTCTTGAATGTGCCCTGACTGGGAATCAAACCCACAACCTTGGTGTATCAGGTCAATGTTCCAACCAACTGAGCTTCCTGGCCAGGACCCCATCTTGTATTTGTAATAAAACATTTCCTTTTGAGGAGAAGATTATGGTTGTCTTAATGACCAGAATGAGAATGTGGCTCAAGAATGGTTATTCCAAAGAATTAAATTTAGTTTATTTCAAAATCTGAACAAAAGCCATCAAGTGATGTTAATCTCTTGCATTTTTGGCATCTGCGTTTTGGGAACAAAAGGGTGTTACAGATGTCAGTGTATTGATTGCATAAACTTCTGAAACCCACAAAACTCGTAGGCTTAGATCTTTGTAATTTCTGCTGTTTATATAATTTCAGCCCTACAAGTCACTGAAAAGTTATTTATCTTAAACTGTGGCCAAATTTGGCAGGTAATGCTGTTTGCCAGTGTCTGCAGATATAGTTTCCACCTACATTTGTGCATGCTGTCTGTGGTCTAGGAACACTATTTAACACCAAGCAGAAATGTCAACTCTGTTCAGAGTTTTCCCTATGTTGTTAGGTCTGATGTTGCTGCATCCTGATTTTGTCAATTTGTGTCTGAACTGCCTGCCCTTCTTGAAAGGTGGGTGTTATCACCCATGTGACTAGATAAGTAGTTAATGCTACGTTAAATTGCAGCAAGATTTTTTAACAGAGTAATCACAGAGTTCAGTGCTAAGGCAAGTATTTAGTAAATAATCACATTTGAGATATCTAAACTGAAAAGTCATGATATTAGGAAAGCAGTAGCAAGTTGGGTGAAAATATTATAAAGATGAAGTTTAGAAAAACTATTGCAAAATAGTTTGAGCTCAGTTTGACCCAATTTATTTTCTCAGAAAAAAGTGATCTAAAAGAATGCCTTGTCCTTGATGTCTGTTTTGAATGCTTTAAAAATTTTTTTAAATAATATATGGAAAAGAATTCAAAAGTATAAGCAAAAACTTATTTGTCAAGTGTGTACATAGCTTTTATAAGGCAAGAAAGATGACTAGAAAACATGTCAATGGTTTAGAATTTCAATTTAAGTATGTACCATGTGTAAAATGTCCTTTTAAATTTAACATATATTGTCCAAACCCATCTTGCATTCCATCTTGGATCCTACTGAAGCAATTCTTTGAGGATAGTAACAGATTTAGCACAAGAAATGTAATGCCATTTTATGAAGCCAAATAGATAATAAATAGCTTCTAGATTTATCTCCAATTCTAGATTTAGAGGAGGCCAATATCATTCACTTTAGTGGGGAACCAGGGATGAATCAGGGATGGGCTCCTGACATCCTGAAATGAACAGGATTAACACTGTCAGCTGAGCATGTGTGGGGTGGGAGATAGCACAAATCAGAAAATAAAGCCATCAGGTAATTTCTAATCAGAATTTTTATATATGTTCCTTATATACAGTCTATGGGTGCCTTTTTATACATGTATATTAAATTATGTATTCACCATTTGTGTAAATTCCTTTTGTAGCTTCTCTGAAGTTTGTAGCATGTGCTCTAGAAATGACGCCAACTAGGACAGGACCAAGACAGTAAATGAGAAACAGATGTATGGCTCTGGAGCCTCACATTCCTATTTTAGCTCTCTCCGTGAGCAAAAGGCGCAAAGGGCTGGGGAAGCCAGCCCCCTCAGAGTTTCTCGAACCAGTCCCTTTGTATTTGTATGCATATGAGGAATCTAGACAAGTATTAGCAATGCCACTTTCCTCTTTTCCCCAAGGTTTGTGATGTGAATATTTGGTGGTCTGTGACTGTCCTTTGTGTCATTTATTTTCTTATTTCAAAACTCCAGATATATGAAAAGATGCTCATCTTCTTTAGCTATTAGAGAAATGCAAATCAAAACGGCAATGAGATACCACCTCACACCTGTTCGATTAGCTGTTATTAGCAAGACAGGTAATAGCAAATGTTGGAGAGGCTGTGGAGAAAAAGGAACCCTCATACACTGTTGGTGGGAATGTAAAGTAGTACAACCATTATGGAGGAAAGTATGGTGGTTCCTCAAAAAACTGAAAATAGAACTACCTTATGACCCAGCAATCCCTCTACTGGGTATATATCCCAAAAGCTCAGAAACATTGATATGTAAAGACACATGCAGCCCCATGTTTATTGCAGCATTGTTCACAGTGGCCAGGACATGGAAACAACCAAAAAGCCCATCAATAGATGACTGGATAAAGAAGATGTGGCACATATACACTATGGAATACTACTCAGCCATAAGAAATGATGACATCGGAACATTTACAGCAAAATGGTGGGATCTTGATAACATGATACGAAGCGAAATAAGTAAATCAGAAAAAACCAGGAACTCTATTATTCCATACGTAGGTGGGACATAATAGTGAAACTAAGAGACATTGATAAGAGTGTGGTGGTTACGGGGGGGGGGGGGAGGGGGGAATGGGAGAGGGAAAGGGGGTGGGGAGAGGCACAAAGAAAACAAGATAGAAGGTGACAGGACAATCTGACTTTGGGTGGTGGGTATGCAACATAATTGAACAACAAGATAACCTGGACTTGTTATCTTTGAATATATGTATCCTGATTTATTGATGTCACCCCATTAAAAAAATAAAATTATTTAAAAAAAAACTCCATAAATAAGTGTCCATATTAAATGTGTACTCATAAAAGAAACATCACTTTTATGTGTAAAAGTAAGCAGCATCTTACATTTCTGTTGTGTATTATGAGGAATCGTTTTCATGTTTGTCTCTATACAGTGTGGCTAGACTGGTGCCTGGAATTTATTGAGTGGGTGTTCAAAGAATATTTGTCGAGTGAATTCATTTAAGTTACATTTAATTAATTAACCTTCTTGGCAAGATAGCCAAAAAGCTCTTAATTAAGGGTGTCTATTTTTCTAAGTTTCTTACCAAATGGTAAGAGAAATGAAATGACTCATAACTTCTTACATAATCTCTTTCCAGTAGACTGTCTTCCCCCCCCCTCCCCAATAAATATGTAATTTAAATAAAGGCAAGATTTTGATGCCAGGCTTTAGATTCAGAATCGCTCTAACTGGCTCTTTCTCCAGACCTTTAGTTGTCATTCCCTATGACGCCTTTAACTCTGTGTCTCTGATCAATCCAAATGACCACTTCCTTGATTCCTGTACCCACATTAAATACTTCTGGAAGGTAGAACCTCCCACCCCCACCCCTCACACATTTATCACTACATTAGAGACTCAAGTACTCAGTCAAAACTTTGGTTTGACTAGGAATCTGAAACCAGGGGTAATTTCCAAACCTCACCAGAGTAATTCCAGCCTAAGGACAGTCCCTTTCACCCTCAAACATCTACAGGATTAAACTGTTTTCCCCGGTAGTCTGTTTTAAGATTTCCCAGCTCTATGAGTTCTGATTTCTCTCCAGTTTGCTGATGCTCCCTTCTCATTGCTCTGACCTCGGTGCAGACAGAACAGCTGGGGGATGTTCTGTTTGTAATAACCCTTCACATCCTTGCATAAGAGGCAAGTGAGCAAAATTTCATAATTATTATAATCATGTTTTTAGCTCCTGTGTGCTAAGCATCATAAAAATCAAATCAATATGTTATAAGAACTTATAGGAATGTATAGGCTACTATGGGAAATTCTTAGATACACACCTGATTATTCTTTGCTTATGGAATTCATCTTCATATATACAGAAGAAACCCATTCATTTTAGATTTTTCTGAAACAGCTTAATTCCAAAATGTCAGCCCTCATTGATGTGTTCTGAGAATTTCAACATTTCTGCACCCAAATTGCATTTCTGAGAATGTCTCTCTCAACTAGAAAGTAGTGTGAAATTGTTAGAAGTGTGTTCTAGTTCGTTAGCTTTGTAAATATGTCCACTGTAACCTGTGGCGTTTGAGGCTCCCTCTCCTTTGGGAACTAGTGGATGTATGTTATCTAGTAAGGGGAGAGTCTTCCCATGTCTAATGAGTACCAAATAGAGCATAAAGGATTTTCACTGAGATTATCACACTTCAAAATATAGATGTAACAACTTGGGAACTAATGCCCGTTACTCACCCTTTGTTGATTAAAAATAAACCCTGACTACAGGCAACATAGAATAAAGAAGTCAGCTAAGTCTGGCTCTTCCCTGGACAGTGAACCTTGGTTTCCTCAACTGTGAAATGGGGTTTGGCTGCCTACCTCATTGTTTGGAGGACTGAGCAAGAGCATGCTTCCTAAGCACTGTATAATGTTGACACAACACATAATTATTTTTCTTCCTTTCTTCCCCTAGTTTTACTTCATCTACCTACCCCCTCCCCCAAAAGGAAAGCATGGCCTGAGAATATTCTTATATATTTCTTCCTTAACTTTTTTTTGTATAGCTCATTAGGGTTTTTAAACCACTGAATGGAAAATTGCCATAATCTGGGATGCTGTGATCCTGACACTAGTAATGCTAAATTTTCTATGCACTGTGGAGTTCTGTGTGTCCACCAGATGGCAGGAGTTCCTTTGGCATGTTCTATCAGCTGTCTGGGCAGGTTTGGACTGGTGTATCAATAAAGCTACTAAAACAAAAAAGAAGGTACACAAAAATACTGGCCCTTACACAATTAAGACAATTTTACCAGGCAGAGGGGGAGCTGATGATCATTTACTACACCCTCATCTTTTCCAGCCATAAACTTATATACTATGTTCTTCTTTCTCCCCTGAGCTTTTGTGTATCTTGCTTTCATTGCCTAGAACACTTCACCTAACCCCAGCCTCTGTCACCTGAATTACTCCTGTTCATCCTTCAGGATTCAGGTCAGACACCACTGCCTTTAAGGAAGACTTCCTTGACCTCTCATTTGAGTTCAGTGTACCACACCCTTTCTCTCTGGTCCCCAGATCCTGTTCTTCCTTCAGTACCCTGCTCAGATGTTGCCTCCTCAAACAGGCCTCCCAGTTTATTCATTTGTCATCTCTTCCTCTAGAATCTAGAACAGTGCTAGGGACAAGTTGACACTCAGAGCCCATGGTAAGGAGTGATTACTCTCATAGCACTAATAGCTTCCTATGTGGCACAGCTTGTATCATCGGTCTGTCTTACCTATACCACCTACTAGTCTGTACACTTTATGACAAGAAGAATCATGTCTATTTTATGCACGATTGTATCTTCAGTGTCTGGCACATAATCAGGCCTCAAATATTTATTACACATAGCATGACTACAATGAAACAAATGATTTTGTATCTTTTGTTGGTGTTTGTTCTTTGAAGAACTCAGTGAAGCAAAGGAGAAGTGGTAACAGGATTTTATAGCCACCTTCCACCTTTTTTTTTTTTTTTTGCTACAACAGCATCTATACATTCAGAGTTAACCAGGTAGACTTTGAGAGTGGTTATACTAAATCAATATGTTTTATGTTGACCTGAATTCTTGAATGAACTTAGAATTAACATCAAGTTTTGTAAGCATTTAAACATAGTTTGCAGAGCAAGAGTTTGGGATGCCATGAAAGATCTGAAGTGGAAGAAAAGATACTTGTGAGGAGTCATCTGGTGAGCAAACAGTATGGTGATGTGCATATATGCAGCGGGAGAACCATGTGGATTTAGACAGCTGTGGGAAATAAGGCTGAGGCATAACATTCAGGAAAGAAAAAGACACATTTGAACATTAAAAGCACTTCTAAAGATGTGCTCTGGGTGTCGAGCAGCACATGATGCTCATGTCCACATGAGTCAGAGGCCTGCTCATCAGGGTCCCAAGATAAGGGTAGAACTTGGCTTTAGCCAGAGTCAAGAAAAGCCTAGGTCATTTCCTTTTTTTTAAAAAAAAAAATTTGACAGAGAGATAGAGAGTCAGAGAAAGGGACAGACAGATAGAAAGGGAGAGAGATGAGAAGCATCAATTCTTCACTGTGGCACCTTAGTTGTTCAATGATTGCTTTCTCATATGTGTCTTAACCAGGATTATACAGCAGAGCGAGTGACTCCTTGCTCAAGCCAGCGAGCTTGGGCTCAAGCCAGTGACATTGGGCTTCAAGCGAGCTTGGGCTCAAGCTAGTGAACATGGGATCATGTCTATGATCCCACACTCAGGTCAGTGATCTTATGCTCAAGCTGGTGAGCCCGTACTCAAGTCGGCGACCTTGGAGTTTTCAACCTGGGTCCTCAGCATCCCAATCTGAAGCTCTATCCACTGTGCCACTGCCTGGTCAGGCCCATTTTTTTAAATTAAAGATCCCAATATATTGTTTTAAAAAGAATGACAAGATGACAAAAGTTTACAAAAAAATGATTTTTAAAAAATATTTAATCTAATGAATTAACAACTTTAACATATATATAATTTATAATGAATATTATATACCAAGTCAAGCCACATGACATTGTCAGTATGCAATCATTTTTTGACCTAGAACAATGATTTTGTATAGTTAGCCTAATACAAACTCACCTGTAAATAAATGTCAGAAATATTAATCTGAGGCCCTGCTATTCCTTGTCATGACTATGGGGACTGACCTAAGTACAGCCCTGCTCACCTTCACTTCCCCAGTACTGACTGGGGCCTTCAGGTTGAGGCCATTTCATCTGTGTGTGAGTGTGATCTTTCAACCTCCAAACAAAACTATTCTAAGCTTTCGGACCCAAGGGTGAAGGCAGAATACCTGGCTTAAAAAAGCTACCTTCCAGGCCCTGGCTGGTTGGCTCAGTGGTAGAGTGTTGGCCTGGTGTGTGAATGTCCCAGGTTCTATTCCTGGCCAGGGCACACAGGAGAAACTCTCATCTGCTTCTCCACCCCTCCCCCACTTCTCTCTCTCCCCCTCTCCTTCCTCTCTGTCTCTCTCTCTTTCTCTCCCACAGCCAAGGCTCCATTGGAGCATAGTTGGCCCAAGCTCTGAGGATGGCTCCATGGCCTCTGCCTCCGGTTGCAATGGAACAACATCCCAGATAGGTAGAGCATCGCCCCCTAGTGAGCTTGCTGGGTGGATCCTGGTCAGGTGCATATGGGAGTCTGGTCTGTCTCTCTGCCTCCCCACTTCTCACTTCACAAAAATTAAAAATTAAAAAAAAAAAAAGCTACCTTCCAGAGATGGGAACCTACATAAGTATTAAGGGAGAAGAGATGTCTGCTATACCTTTGTACATCTCCTGTAGGCTTCTCTGTTTCTAAGTCAAAGAAAATGCAGTAATGCCTCGCTCACAGTGAGTCTATAGAAATATCAATTGACTGACTCATATTTTTTCCTCAACTGGCCACCTCCTCGCTCTCTACTGCCAAGGGTGAGACTGGTTCTGGTTTGTTCTGTCTCTTTTCCCTTTCCCCCTCCCCTTACTGTATGCACTCTCCTCCCCCACTAATCTCCCTGCTCCCTGCTTCCTTCCCTTCCTCTGGGTCCCCTTGGCCCCTGCTGCTTCCTGTAACCACCCACTAAAAGTAAGCCAAAAGGACTGGTAGTATGTAAAGAAGCCATGGTGTTCCCCACCCCCCATATCAGATCCTAATTCATCTTCCCTGGCCTGGAGGGGTCATGAGGTACACTTGGTGCTCTGTAAAACAAGGTTGTTTTCAACAAGATGCTTAAATTCTTCTCACTCTCACCACCACAATGCGAGATGGAGCCAAGTATGTTGCAACACCGTGGTCTTGGGCCTGCAACTCTTAAGGTAGGAAATATTGTGGCAAACGCCCTTATACAACAATGTTATCGGCAAAGGGCTTTAACCTTCTCACTGACAATTCTAGAAGGCTTCCCTCCTAGTCTGTGCTTACAGATTTTCAGAAGCGCCCGCCTGATGGAACAAACATCTGAAATCCTCACCAGAGTGTAGGCAGGACTCCTCCAGCAATTCCCCTTTCCTTCCCAGACACTGAGTTTATACAGTCCATCTCGGTGGGGGCTTGGCAGTGGCACATGAGCCCCTGAACCTGATGCTTCCCTGAACACACATTTAAGGGGTGCAGATGTTTGAATTGGCAGCTAGGCTGCAATAGGTGGAAATAAGAACACTGTGTTCCTCTCCATGTGGAGTCATGTATAGCTTCTCCAGCAGATGATGAAGTGACAATAAGAAGGAAAATCTGGACTCCAGTGTTTTCGTTTCCCTCTGGATATAAATTTTAGGGAATCTCTCCATAATGTGAGACCTCATTGCACTCTGTACCTCTTTTGAAGCATCACTTCCTTTATCCTGCCTTGCATTGTCGTGATATATACGCCTCTCTCATCCTAGGCCAGCTCTTAATTGATTTCCGCATTCCAACCCCATCCCTTTCCCCACCCTGCGTCTAGCATAAGCATTAATAACTATTTGTTAGAATGTTAAAAGTTGCTTTGGAGCTGTTTTCACCCAGCCGCTCCATTACCCAATTTTATTTGGGGAAACTAGTGTTTAAAATATTAGAAAGATGCTGTAGGAGACTGAAGTGGAGTGTGTGCCAGATTTCCAGTTTCTTTTATCTAATGCACAGGTCTTTCCCCCAAGCGATCACATCAGTGTTCTGTTATCCTGTCCCTCCCAAACATACTCCACCATAGCTGATAGACTCAAGGCTTACACTTGACCAGGTGGGGCCCACAAACTTTAACTTCTAGGTATTTGCTACTTTAAGGGAGTGCGCTTGAGCTCAGGGAAGATTCAAAGAGGTATTGCTGGAGTTGCTTTTTGTTCCCACTTCACCTGGGCTCTGGTCCTTCATTCAGTTCCTCCAGTGAGGGGAGCTGTCTCAGCATTCTTTCAAAAAGTCTTTAGTCTTTTTTGTGCTCAAGTTCGCAAGGGTCAGTTTCTGTGCACATACTCAAAGACCTGAGCCAATACAAGGATTAAAATGGACACAAAGAAAGCCTACTGGGCTTTGAGGCCTGGCACTGTCTTCTCCTTAATGTGTGATATAGTACAAGTCACAAACCACTCTGGACCTCACAGACTCATCTTAAAATCAGCAGAGATTCAGATCAATGCTGGTAAGAGTACATTGAAGAATGGACAAAGTTGTAAGGTGCAGAAATGGCATAGAGAGTTCATTCTGAGCACAAGGAACAGTACAAGTGAAGACGTGGGTATAGGAAATCAGAGGCCTATTTGGTACACAGAGAGATCCCCTCTGGAACATGAGGTTCCTTGTTTTAAAGTATAGGTTTTATTACTATTTAGGCATGACAAAGCCAGCAGAGTAGGAGAAGACTGCCACTGTAATGATAGCTATACCCACAGATCCTAGGAGAAGGGAGCATGCATGGCAAGGGGCCACACGGGGAAGCGTCAGAGTTGGGCAGGAAGCAGGAGTAGGAGAAACATGGGCAGGAGACTTTACTGTGGTTTGCATGGAACAGAACAGGCAAGATAGAGTAAACAGGGTTAGAGCTGGCTAGTTTGGGTAATTTCAGTGGGCTCAGGGTCATATGGTTTGTCTCTCATTGTCTGGTCTAACCATGGGGTATGTTGAGCAGGGGAGAGTGGCTCTATGTGTGAGAGTCCCATAGAGGAGGTAGTTGAGGGTAAGGGCTCTGAACTGGTTGGTTTGCCTTTGAGAGGAACTTTTAATGGTTAGCTGTTTACTATCATAAGGAATTGGCTAACCTGGAAGGGGCAGTCCCTCTAGGGTCAGCAAAACCCCAGATGTCAGAGAATCAAAATACAAAAAATAAAACACATGGGTGATACGTTCCTATAGGAAAGTAGCAGGACTTGAGGGAGGAGGGAGGAGTTGGGTATAGATCATGAGTAGCCACAGATGTTAAGCTAAGGGGTTTCAGCCCTGGCTGGGTAGCTCAGTTGGCTGGAGTGTTGTCCCACAATGCCAAGATTGCTGCTTCCATCCCCAGCCAGGGCACCCACAGGAGTCAGCCTCCCCCATTTCCTTCCTTTCTCTCTAATATCAAGAAATAAAGAATTAAAAAAAGAAAAAGCTAGAGTTTTATTCTCCAAATTCTTTAGCCCTGGCCGGTTGGCTCAGTGGTAGAGTGTCAGCCTGGCATGCAGGAGTCCCGGGTTAGATTCCCGGCCAGGGCACACAGGAGAAGCGCCCATCTGCTTCTCCACCCCTCCCCCTCTCCTTCCTCTCTGTCTCTCTCTTCCCCTCCTGCAGCCGGGGCTCCATTGGAACAAAGATGGCCCAAGCGCTGAGGATGGCTCTGTGGCCTCTGCCTCAGGCGCTAGGATAGCTCTGGATGCAACAGAGTGACGCCCTAGAGGGGCAGAGCATCGCCCCCTGGTGGGCATGCCGGGTGGATCCCAGTCGGGCGCATGTGGGAGTCTTGTCAGACTGCCTCCCCGTTTCCAGCTTCGGAAAAATGCAAAAAAAAAAAAAAAAAAAAGAAAAGAAAAAAAGAAAGAAAGAAAAGAAAATTCTTCTGCAGCCCCTGAAGCATTTTGAGCAGCAGAATGATGAAAGAGCTGTATATTGGGACAATTACCCTGGTACTTCTGGACAGGAGGAAGTAAAAAGTAAGGATCAGATTAATAGGACCTAGTGATTAACTACTGTATTTCCCCATGTATAAGACGCTCCCATATATAAGATGCATCTTAATTTTGGGGCCCAAAATTTGGAAAAAATATATTACATAAAGTTATTGAACTCAAGTTTTATTCATCATAAAATTCATACAAATTCTCATCACTGTCAAAACTCCCATCCATTAGCTTGTCCTCATCTGTATCTGATGATGAATCACTGTCTTCAACAACGAGCGCAAAAACAAGTGGGAAATGCAAGTAAAAAAACTACAACCACCGTATAAGATGCACCCAGTTTTTAGACCCCAAATTTTTCAGAAAAAAAGGTGCATCTATACATGGGGAAATACGGTAGATGTAGAGACATATAATAGCTCCAATATTTGCAACTGAAAGATATTATTACTCCTAATCAATACAGGAATCTGAGAGGGCACCTCCCAGAGGAGACTTGGGAGAAAAGTGGGCAGAAATGATGAGATGGATGTCAGAGATGTCGAGAGAGAAGTGGCACCAGCACATTCATGTGGCCATGACCAACAGGCAGTTCCCATGTGTTGTTGCTTTGTGTGGTTATAGGGTATGGTGTGTGTCTCAGCTCCCCAACTAGGTTAGAAGAACCCTAAGGGACTTCTTGTCTTTGCCCCTCCCAATAGCTGGTACAGAGCCCCAATCCCTTGGTCCTTGTCCTTTGGGATGCTGGCCTAGAGTATTTCTCAGAGGGGCACATCCACCATGATTTGTTCACATGAAAAAGGAACCAATCTGGGCTCTCTCATTACATAGCAGAGGTCTAAAGGGGTGACAAAGTTTAAACACACAGTGTCCAGGTAAGAGACTTAATTACAGTGAACTTGGCCTTCCTCACTTGTAAATGAAGAAGCTTGCTAAAGTCTTTTCTGGTGCTAAAATTCTATGAATTATCTTTAAGACTTTGTGATGCTAGAAAGGTATCTAGTGGATCAGGGAAGTTGCTCCCTCTTGTCTTGCCAATATCAACTTAAGGCAAGCCTTTTCCCTCTTGACTCCTACTAGGGCTTGTTAGCTTGAGAAGCAGTCAATTTTAAAGTATTAGTGCCTTCCTAGTTTCCTTCCTATACTCTTAATCTTGGTCTCCTCTTACGCCCACCAAGTTGGCCCATTTGTTGGGGTGAGAAGTAATAGTGGGATTCAAATAATTAAACAATTGATTCCTTGTCTTAATGACCATTTTTAAGTATAAAAAAAGATATACTGAAGTTTATTATTTCATGCATTTAATACTTAAATAAGAACAATAAAAGATATATAAAAAACTAGATATTGTTATAAGAAAGTTTTAAAATATTAATAAAAATATTAAATTTGTGATTTCCACATTGGGCAGCTGCCCAGGTGCCCACCTTAGAGTGAACTCTGATTATAAGTGCCGTTTTACAACTGGTTCACCAAACTCACCAACAAATTAGGTATTGGTTCTGCCAAACCGGTGTAAACCAGCTGAATCCCACTACTGGTGAGAGGCTTCCAATTTCCACTTCAAACACAATAGGCAGATGATCAGTCACTGAATCAAATCAGGACATCTCTGGAGTGTCTTAATTCTACTGTAAGTACATGGATTCAAGTGGGCTATTTGGTGACAAAGGTACCATGATGAAGAAGAAAACAGATAAGATAAAGAGGAAGAAAGGAATGAACATTTATTAAGGGCCCTCTACTGGGTTCCTTGGATCCCTTTATTAACCACTCCCACAGTACTTTGAACTGTTGTAAAATCATCAAAACTATAACGGTACGTGCAATGTCTCTTTTCATTAGAAAGTATGCTCCACAAAGACAAGGACTATACTATGTTTATCTCGTTCAATTCTCTAATTTGGTTTTTCACAGAGTGCCAAGAAAATGGTGGCTGCTAAGTAAATATTAAATGAATGAAAGAATAGCTATGGTTAATCCTAATAGTTCTGCAAATTATAATAATAGGATTTCCATTATACAGAAGAGGCTGAGGCTCAGAGGTATGCAGTAACTTGCATGCCTATAGTCACATGGTTTGAACATTCAGGAATCAGATTATTGAAGATGGGTGATAAAGTTGGGCTCTTCTACCTCCCATTGCATGTCCTCTGTGAAAACTGCCCGAGCAAGAGGGCCACTCCATGTTTTATGTGTGTTCTTTGAAACAGAAATGGACTACAGCTATTTGAATCAAAAGAGATTTATTGAAATGCTATCTGGCCCTGGCTGGTTGGCTCAGTAGATAGAGTGTTGGCCTGGAGTATGGATGTCTCGGATTTGATTCCTGGTCAGGGCACACATGAGAAGTGACCATATGCTTCTCTCCTCCCTGCTCTCCCCTCTCTCTCCTCTTCCCCTCCCACAGCTGGTGGCTCCATTGGTTTGAGTGTTGGCACCCAGTGCTGAGGATAGTCTTGATCCACTAAAAATAGCTTGGTTGATTCAAGCATCAGTCCCAGACAGGGGTTGCTGGGTGGATCCTGGGTGGGGTACATGCAGGAGTGTGTCTCTCTACCTCCCTTCTTCTCACTTAAAAAAAGAAAGGAAAAAAAGAAAAGAAATGATATCACAGGCTTATAAAATAGAATAATAATTGAGAAACTGGGATAGAAGGGATGGCATGCAGGGCAGAGCTGACACTCAAATAGCAGGTACAAATTATGGAGGATAAAGGGGCCACATCCTCAACCTGACAAACTCAGAGAGGCCTGCATGGCAAGCCTTAAAAACTCAGAGATGTAGCCTGACCTGTGGTGGCGCAGTGGATAAAAGCATCGACCTGGAATGCTGAGGTCGCAGGTTTGAAACCCTGGGCTTGCCTGGTCAAGGCACATTGGGAGTTGATGCTTCCTGCTCCTTCCTCCCTTCTCTTTCTCCTCTAAAATGAATAAATAAATAAAAATTAAAAAAAAAAACCCTCAGAGATCTAAAGTAACCACATAAGATGATCTGAAATGAAAACTTTCTGGCTAGAGCAGGTCATGGCAGGTAGTCATGTTCCAGTCCAGTGTCTTCCCTGGCAAAGGCCAATCTGTACCCTAACTAACCCGGCCTATTGTCTATTTGCATCTATGATAACATACCTTTGGAGTGTCAGGGTAATTTCCTTTTTGGAGGGGACCCTTCAGAGCACCACCACACCACCACACCAGAGCATAAAACACAAATGCCCTCCTGTTACTGTTATCTTGTCATTTGTTGACTGATAACTATGTAAAAAAAAATTGTGTTTTCCTTTTACTTTTTACCCAATCCCAGAGACACCCCCCCACCCTGCTTTCTCCAGTCTCCCTAATCTATTACCAATGCATCTCATGTCAGCCCCTTACACCTCCTCTGTTGATTGTAATGTATAAAATAAGCTGCAAAACTGCCATTCTTTGAAGCATTTTCTCAGTCTGTTCAGACTTTGCTTCCCAGCAATTGTGACTCAAACTCATCAAAATTCTTACAGGTTTTGACATTTCTTACATTGACAAAATAAAGGTTGGGTGAAGAAAGCCTTGGAGTCAGATCATTCTAATATGATTGTCCCCATTTTTACCCATCACTCAGCTCTAGTATGTGCTTTGTGCCATGATTACCTACACAGGATACATTTAACGTTGGCCATGAGCTCTGACTTCTCAACATCACAGCAACCCCACTTGGGAATTGGGGCATTTCTTAGGAACCCAGAGAGATTTAAGGAGCCCCAGGATAGTCATATGGTTTTGGAATCCAAGGTTTTGGTCCATGGTCCCAAATGTCTTCATTAATAAAAATGCTAATCAGGTCAGTGAGAGGCTTGTAATTCTGCTACAATACAGAGAGCCTGCAATTCTATATTTACAACAAGGCCCTAATATTTTTAAAGAACTAATTAGTCCAAATTTCCCCTTAGCAAGTATCTACTATATTGTCAGATTCTGGCCTAAGCACTTGGTATACATTACCTACAATGCTCACAACTGCCTTGGTATTTACTATAAGCCTCACTTCACGGAGGCTCAAAGCAGTTAAGTAACTGTCTCAAGTTCATATAGATAGTAAGTGCTAGAATCAAGATTCAAACCCAGCAGTCTGACTCCAGAGCTTTGCTGTTTTCTGCTGCACTTAAATTCATAACTGTCTCTCACAGGTGTTTTCCCTTTTCCTGTGACAACTATACTCTCTCTCTCCCCCTAAAGACCTCTCTAGGAGTCTCCTGGTTCTTCGTTTTAACAACTTTGTTGACGTACAATTGACATACTATAAATTCATCCATCATATGTGTACAATTTTATCATTTAAGTAACTTTATACACTTGTACAATCACCACAATTATCATAATAATCTGTTTTAGAACACTTCCATCTGACAATGTAAGAAATGTCCAAACCTGTAGAGAATTTTTATGAGTTTATTTGAGCCAAACTGACAATTGCCAGGAAGCAAAATCTCAACAAACTGAAAAAGCATTCAAGAGAATGGCAGTTTTGCAGCTTATTTTATACATTAAAGTAAAAGAAGGAGACGTAAGGAAAGGTTACATGAAATCCATTAGTGGTAAATTAAGGGGGTGGAAGAAAGCAAAGTGGGGAATCTCGGGGATTGGATAAAAAGGCAAAATAGAGAGACACATTTACATTGGTGGGTACAGGATAGTTAATAATTAACATTTACAGCACATAGAGATGATATTCGGGGAACAAGATGAGAATGGGGTTCTGCGGTCTCCACTCTGACATGCGGTTATATTCTGAGGGGTCTGGAAAAGATTACTCTGACATTTCAAAGGTAATGCAAAAAGACGATAGACAGATACACTTAGGCAAAGATTGACCTTTGTTGAGGAAGCTACAAGCCTGGAATATGACTATGACCCACTTTAAGTTAGGAACTTTTATGTTCGGACCATACTATGCGGTTACTTTCAGTCTGAGTTTGTATAAGGTTCATTATGCTGGTCTCCACTGAGCTTGTCAGGTTTAGTATGTGGCCTGTTTTTGTCCACACATTCCACCAGAAAGTTCTCTCCTATTTTTATGGAGATAATCCTGGTTCTCACCTCCTCTCCTCTGATCTGCTTTTTGTCTCTATACTCTGCCTTTTCTAAAATGTCATATAAACAAAATCATACAAAGTATTGTCTGCCATGTCTGACTTCTTATACTTTGCATGTTTTTGAAATTCATCCACATTGTTGCATGTATTATAGTTCACTCCTTTTTTATTGCTGAGTAATAGTCCATTGTATAGATATACTAGCTTTTGCTCCAGTTTGGGATAGAGGGGAGGAAAAGTAATTTTACCTCTCCACTTCTGAGTTCTTAGCTGCGATTCCTATAATAAAAGACAGATTAACAAGAGAAAAACAAACAGAAATTTGAGAAGTATACACAGAAGATATCCAAGAGAAAAATGTGTAACTACCTGAGTTGGCCTAAGCCACTGGCTTACATCCATTTTCAGCTAAAAAACAAAGTTTTGTGTGTGTGTGTGTGTGGGGGGGGCATTTATAAGAAGTTACTAGGAAAATCATGATAAATAAAGAGAAGTTTCTTATGCAGTTTTAAATCAGTGCCTTCTCCATTGATATGATTCTCTTGTGATTTAGAGTCATCCTTCTCTTCCTAGTAAAGAAAGGAAGACATCCTCACAAATGGAGATTTTCTTTATAGATGTAAATTTCCCTGACACAAAGTTAACTTCTATCATGTTTTCAGAGCTTCTCCAGTGTCTTCTGTTACTCAAAATAATTCCTATGCCAAAGCGGCATATTTTGAAATAGCATATTCTGCTACCTTAATGGCTATTATAAATAATGCAGCTGTAAACATTTGCATGTAAATGTTTATGTAGATACAGATAATTTTCCCTGGGTAAATATTTGGAAGTGAAATGGCTGGACCAGATGGTAAATATATACTTAACATTTTGAGAAACTACCAAACCATTATCCAAATTAACTATACCATTTTATATTCCCAAAGGCAATGTGTGAGAGTTCAAATTTCTCTATATCCTTGCCAATGCTTGATATTGTCAGTTTGTTGTTATAGCCATTCTAGTGTGGGTAGTAGTTCATTGTAGTTTTAATTTGTATTTCCTTATGACTAATGATGTTGAGCATCTTATCGATCATGCATATCTACTTGAGAGAAAGGCTTATTAAAATCTTTTGCTCATTAAAAAAATTATTTTATTCTTATGAATTCTAAGAGTTCTTAACATATTTTGGATACAAGTCCTTTATCAGATATATAATTTGCAAATATTTTCTCACTGTCTGTGGCTTGCCTTTTCAATTTTTCAATAGTATCTCTGAAAAGCCAAAGTTTTTAATTTTGATGAAGTCCAAGTTATCAATATTTTTCTTTAAAGGGTTATGTTTTTGGTGTTGTACCTAAGAAAGCTTTACCTAAGCCATGTTCACAAAGCCTTTCTCATATGTTTTCTTCTAAAAGTTTTAGTTTTAGCTCTTAAGTTTGGGTAACTGATTTATTTTGAGTCAATGTTGTAAGAAAAGAATATAAGTGGTTTTTGTTTTTGTTTTTGTTTTTTGCATACAGATATTCAATTGTTCCAGCATCACTTACTGAAAAGGCTTTTGAATTGCCTTTGCACCTTTGCAAAAATAAAACAAAACAATTGACCATAAATGTAAGGCTTTATTGCTGGAGTTTATTCTGTCCCATTGATCCATATGTATATATTTAGGTCAATACCATACTGTTTATTGTAGCTTTATAATAATCATTATTTTTCAAAATAATTTTTATTTCTCTAAGCCCTTTGCATTTTTATATAAATCTTAGAATTAGTTTGTCAAGTCCTACAAAAAACAAAAAAGCCTGCTGAAATTTTGATACAAAATGTTTAAATGATAGATCAATTTGGGGACAATTTCTATGTTAACAATATTGAATCTTCTAATCCATGAACTTGGAATTTCTCCATTTGTTTACATCTTCTTTAAGCTATCTCAGCAATATTTTAAAGTTTTCAGTTATAGATCTTGTACTTCTTTTGTTAAAAGTATTCCTAAGCATTTTTTATACTATTATGAATGGAATTGTTTCCTGGTCATTAATAATGTGTACCCTGCAGGTAATTCTATAAAATTTGCTTATTGGGTCTAGTACACTTTTGTAGATTTCTTAGGCTTTGCTACATACAAAATTATGTTATCTGCAAATAAGGACAGTTTTACTTCTTCCTCTCCAATCTGTCTGTCTTTAATGTTTTTTTTTTCCTGCCAATTTTACTGAATAGAATGTCCTGTATAAAGTTGAAATGAAATTGTGCAAGCAAACATTCTTGTCTTTTTCTGCCCTGTTCTTTGGACAGATCCTGATGCTGTCTTTTCAAAGGGAGCTCTGATGTCTCTTCCAGAAAAGGAGAAGGTATTGCTGATACCCAGGATGTCACAGGACAGCAATGTTCCAGCTGTGGTCTGAGACTCTCTTGTCATCTCTCTTCTCTCCACACCATGCTCCCTGTCTTAAGAACCTTTTTCCTGTCCCCACAGCCAGTCCTTCTGCTTCTTTAGGGTAATCCTCAGTATATCCTCCCACTTTCTTGACTCCATGCCTAAAAGATTTACGCATCCCAGTCTGACGCTCTATCCACTGTGCCACCACCTGGTCAGGCACTAAAAGATTTCAAGTTCACAAAAGTACCTCTATTTCTCAGCCTGACCAAGTGGTGGCAAAGTGGACAGTGCGTCAACCCGGGACACTGAGGACCCAGGTTCAAAACCCTGAAGTCTCTGACTTGAGCCCAAAGGTCGCTGGCTTGAGCAAGGAGTCACTGGCTCATCTGGAGCCCCCCAGTCAAGGCATGTATGAGATGCAATCAATGAACAACTAAGGTGCCGCAACTATGAGTTGATGCTTCTCATCTCTGTCTCTCCTCTCTCTCTCTCTCTCTCTCTCTCTCTCTCCCTTAAAAAATAAAAAAGAAGAGCCTGACCTGTGGTGGTGCAGTGGGATAAAGCGTCGACCTGGAACACTGAGGTTGCCGGTTCAAAACCCTGGGCTTGCTTGGTCAAGGCACATATGGGAGTTGATGCTTCCTGCTCCTCCCCTTTCTCTCTCTCTCTCTCTCCCTTCTCTATAAAAATCAATAAATAAAAAACAAAAAACAAAAAAAGAAAAAAGAAGAAAAAGAAAAAAAACCTATATTTCTCTCTCAAGGTCCATCTGGATTGCCTCATCTTCTCAGCATCAGAGTTTTAGAAACTCAGAGGAGTAGCACAGACTTCTTTGCCTCCCTTCCTCAGGGATTCGGCAAGGGGGAGCTGAAAAGCAACTGAAGTGCTTGGAACTCTGATGAAAGCACTCTCTAAACCCCAAAAGGAACTGAGAATGAATCTCAAGAGAAGATCCTGACAGCTGAGACCCTCCTAGGCTCTGTGGGTTCCTGCAATGAGCTCCTCTTTAAACTCTAGCTGCCTGTGCTCTCTTCTGTCCCATGATCTATGGAGCACCTGCTAAATTCCAAACAGCCTCACCCTCCTGAAGCCGGGTAACCCACCATGCTCATCTCAGGGTCTTTGGTTATATTGCCTCCTCCCTCCTGGAATGCCTTCCCACTCTACTTTGCCTGGTCATAGCCTGCCCATCCATCAGCACCCAACTCCAGTTCTCCCTCTTCCACAAAACTTTCCCTGATCACCCTGGTCCCTAGAGATCTCTCCACAGCTGTACTCAACTGCCACCCAAGTTAGTACATGAGCACAGCCGGTTTATACCATGTAATTAGTATGGATTTTCCCAGACCACTTGGATGTAAGAAACTTTACGTTTATTTCTGCTAAATCATAACCTCTGGCTTGGCTCTGTCCATCAACACTGAAGAGAAATCGAATATCACCATTAACAAGGATGTCTCCACCTACTTCATGTTCGTGTAGTGGCTGGAGGGGAAAGTCTTCAGTACACTCAACTCTGCGAAGTTATTCAACATCTACTCCCCAAAGCCCATTGTTATGCAGTGGGAGCCAAGTTCAGCTGCCATGCTGAGCTCAGGGCAACCAGCCAATGAAGCCTTGTTGACAAACGGACAGATGTTGTTCTCAGTTCCCTACTGCTACCTCCTGACTTAGTTTTTGTGCCTTCCCACCAAACAGAGCAGTTTGCCCGTCCTCTTTGACTTGGCATAGGACTCTGCAGTGGCCACTGCGGATTGGCTAACTTAGACCCATGTGATTGTGGAAGTGGGCGGAGCTGGCACCGCCTTTTTAGAGCACTTGGAGGTGTTGCAAAACAGTAAATCCCGAGGCCTGCAGAGTCAACCAGTCCCCTTCCCTGGCAGTCCCAGTCTCCTAAAGGCTGCCCTGAGGCGTTGGGCAACTCCACCCTCGACCCTGGAGTGGAGCGGGAGCCAGAGCCAGAACCTAAGCCCAAATTGTCTCACGGTTCATGCTTTTTCTGCCTGCGGGGTGCATGCGTGTCTCACTGCCTTGCCAGTGTCCCCATAGCTCGCAGAGGGCCATGACTTACAAAAGTTGCTTTTCTCTAATCATTTCAAGGCAACCTGGCATGAATCCCTCATTCTCCTTTGTCAATGAGGCAGAGACTCAGTTGTTCACTCAGCTTTGTCTTAAAGCAAGGCAGCTCTTTCCCCTGCCCTTCTCTCCCTCAAAAGCCTGATTGTGCCTTTCACTTGACGCTGCTCTGAAGTGTGTGGAAAATCAATTTTTTTCCACCTTTCACTTCTGCCACCCCAGGATGGTTGGGAATAAGGACAGGGAGGTGTGAAGTAGGTTGGAACAGTTTGCACTTGACTGTTCTCTAGTTGGGTGTTATTTTACTTCTGGGCAGGAGTGATCAAAATAACACCCATGGGGAGGTATCTAAGTCCAAGCAGGATGTGTTGAGGGCACAACCTGGTGCTACAGGGCAGGATGTGGTCTGGTGGTTGTCCCAGGTCTGATCATCAGAGATTTGGAGGAGAGTGCCCTGTGGGTCCTTGACAAATTGAGGTATTTCTTTTCGATTCCAAAAATCCCATGGCTCTTAAGGGAGGCAACTCCTAGAGCTTGTTCCTTCCCCCTTCAGTCACTCGACCTTTCAGTCCCTCAACTCAGTGGCCTTTTCCATCCACTCCTACTAATTCCCCTGGATTATCTCCTGTAAAACCAGAGTGAGATTCAGGTCTACCTTAAATTTCTCTCTTTTAACCTCAGGCAGTTCAGTTCCCTGCCTTTTCTTTTTAGCACCCTGAAGTTCTGTTTGATTTCTTTTGCATGTGTTTGGTTGGGGCTTTGAAAGGATCTGAAATCTTATCCCTTAATTTTAAATTCCTTAAAGCCAGAGGTTGCTCCTTTCCACCTCTTTTCCCCACCCGCCATAGTGCTCCCTTCAGTTCTTGGCCCACAGTATACAGGCAGACTTCATTTGTGCTTTGCTTTTTTTTTTTTTTTTTTTTTCCAGAGAGAGGGATAGATAGGCACAGACAGAAATGGAGAGAGATGAGAAGCATCAATCACCAGTTTTTTGTTGCAACACCTTAGTTGTTCATTGATTGCTTTCTCATATGTGCCTTGACCATGGGCCCTCAGCAGACCGAGTAACCCCTTGCTCGAGCCAGCAACCTTGGGTCCAAGCTGGTGAGCTTTGCTCAAACCAGATGAGCCTGCACTCAAGCTGGCAACCTCGGGGTCTCGAACCTGGATCCTCCACATTCCAGTCCGACACTCTATCCACTGTGCCACTGCCTGGTCAGGCTGTGCTTTGCTTTATTGTGCTTCACAGATGTTGCATTTTTTAACAAATTGAAGGTAAGACCTTCCACCAGCAAAAAGATTACCACCTTCTTTACTGCAGTGTTCAGGAACTCACCCCGCAATATCTCCAAAGTGTGTTTGTATTGACTAACTGCCATGAAACCTCACACGCACCTCAAAACTAAGCCCTTAGATGTCTGAAGGAAACACTCTTGGCTCCTTGGACCTGGAAGAGCTTTTACCTCCCTCCACCCCCACCCTCACCCTGTCAAAACTGCTAGGTCGCTGTATAATTTTGTGAACCAGTGTCACCCTCATAAATTCAGTAAAAAGGAAAAACCAACAACAACAATAACAAGCCAAACAAAAATACCCTGCCAGATCCCCTGATGCCTTCCCCTCTGTGTAGACAAGGTATGTCTTTAGTGAGGTTAACAGGTTGATTTTTCTGTTTGTATTCTCTTAACCCAAAGAAAAGGTTTGGTGGAAAAGGTAAGCGGGGCCCTGGCTGTTTGGGTCAGTGGAAAGAGCATCAGCGCAATGAATGGACGTCCCGGGTTCAATTTCCAGTCAGTGCACAGAGAAGAAGAGACCATCTGCTTCTCTCCCTCTCCCTCTCTCCCTTATCTCTCTCTTTCTCTCCTGAAGCCAGTGATTCAATTGTTTGAGTATCAGGCCCAGGGTGCTGAGGATAGATTCATTGGTCCGAGTGTTGGCCCCAGACAGGGGTTGTCGGGTAGATCCCAGTTGGGGCACATGAAGAGTTGTCTCTTTAGCTCCCCTCCTCTCACTTTAAAAAAGAAAGAAGAGCAAAAAAGGAAGAAAGGAGAGAAGGAAGAAAGAAGGAAAGGAGGGAGGGAAGGAGGGATGAAAAAGGAAAAGAAAGAAAAAGGAAGAAAGAAAGAAAGAAAGAGAAAAAAAAAGAAAGAAAAAGAAAGAAAGAGAAAAGAAAAAAGAAAGAAAAATAAATAAATAAAGAAAAAAGACAGAAAGAAAGAAAGAAAGAAAGGAAAGAAAGAAAGAAAGAAAGAAAGAAAGAAAGAAAGAAAGAAAGAAAGAAAGAAAGAAAGAAAGAAAGAAAAAGAGGTAAGCGCAAATTCCTCAAGGAGAACTGTTTCAGAGCAAGACTTTCTAAGGCATTGGGCACACCAGATAGCTGACTGTGGCCTCGGAGTCTGAAACTTAAACAACCAAGCAAGGTGATGCTGCTACACAGTTATGTTTTAGAACCGATGGTAGATCTTTGCTACTGAAACTGTGGGCCTCAGACAAATAGCTTCAGTCTCACATGAGAACTTGTAAGAAATACAGAATCTTAGGCCTCATCCAGCCTCACTAAATCATAATCTGCATTTTAACAAAATTTTCAGGTAATGGGTGCATACACTAAAGTGTAAGAACATCTTCTCTGTTGATTGCATTGGGGCACAAGCTTAAGCTTGGGAATCCAGGACTTGTGGTCACCCTACCACACTATCAGGGAGGTGGGGCTGGAGGGGGTGGAAGGGAAGTTTGAGCAGCCACAGCTCTGGTTTGGGAATATGATTTCAAGAGCCCATCTTTCTGTCCCTATCTCTTGCAATGGGCAACTATGTAAAAACTGAACTGTTTGTTCTACTAGTTAGTCATGTTTATTATTATTATTATTATTTTTTTAAATAATTTTATTTTTTTAATGGGGTGACATCAATAAATCAGGATACATATATTCAAAGATAACAAGACCAGGGTATCTTGCGTTCAATTATGATGCATACCCGTCACCCAAAGTCAGATTGTCCTCTGTCACCTTCTATCTTGTTTTCTTTGTGTCCCTCCCCCTCCCCCTTTCCCTCTCCCATTTCCCCCTCCCCCCCGTAACCACCACACTCTTATCAATGTCTCTTAGTTTCACTTTTATGTCCCACCTACGTATGGAATAATGCAGTTCCTGGTTTTTTCTGATTTACTTATTTCGCTTCGTATCATGTTATCTAGATCCCACCATTTTGCTGTAAATGTTCCGATGTCATCATTTCTTATGGCTGAGTAGTTTTCCATAGTGTATATGTGCCACATCTTCTTTATCCAGTCATCTATTGACGGGCTTTTTGGTTGTTTCCATGTCCTGGCCACTGTGAACAATGCTGCAATAAACATGGGGCTGCATGTGTCTTTATGTATCAATGTTTCTGAGTTTTTGGGGTATATACCCAGTAGAGGGATTGCTGGGTCATAAGGTAGTTCTATTTTCAGTTTTCTGAGGAACCACCATACTTTCTTCCATAATGGTTGTACTACTTTACATTCCCACCAACAGTGTATGAGGGTTCCTTTTTCTCCACAGCCTCTCCAACATTTGCTATTACCTGTCTTGCTAATAACAGCTAATCGAACAGGTGTGAGGTGGTATCTCATTGCTGTTTTGATTTGCATTTCTCTAATAGCTAAAGAAGATGAGCATCTTTTCATATATCTGTTGGCCATTTGTATTTCTTCCTGGGAGAAGTATCTGTTCATATCCTCTTCCCATTTTTTTATGGGATTGTTTCTTTGTTTGTTGTTGAGTTTTATGAGTTCTTTGTATATTTTGGATATTAGGCCCTTATCTGAGCTGTTGTTTGAAAATATCATTTCCCATTTAGTTGGCTTTCTGTTTATTTTGTTATCAGTTTCTCTTGCTGAGCAAAAACTTCTTAGTCTGATGTAGTCCCATTCATTAATTTTTGCCTTCACTTCTCTTGCCATTGGAGTCAAATTCATAAAATGCTCTTTAAAACCCAGGTCCATGAGTTGAGTACCTATGTCTTCTTCTATGTACTTAATTGTTTCAGGTCTTATGTTTAGATCTTTGATCCATTTTGAGTTAATTTTAGTACAGGGGGACAAACTGTAGTCCAGTTTCATTCTTTTGCATGTGGCTTTCCAGTTTTCCCAGCACCATTTATTGAAGAGGCTTTCTTTTCTCCATTGTGTGTTGTTGGCCCCTTTATCAAAAATTATTTGACTATATATATGTGGTTTTATTTCTGGACTTTCTATTCTGTTCCATTGGTCTGAGTGTCTATTTTTCTGCCAATACCATGCTGTTTTGATTGTCGTGGCCCTATAATAGAGTTTGAAGTCAGGTATTGTAATGCCCCCAGCTTCATTCTTTTTCTTTAGGATTGCTTTGGCTATTCGGGGTTTTTTATAGTTCCATATAAATCTGATGATTTTTTGCTCTATTTCTTTAAAAAACGTCATTGGAAGTTTGATGGGAATTGCATTGAATTTGTATATTGCTTTGGGTAATATAGCCATCTTGATTATATTTATTCTTCCTAGCCAAGAACAAGGTATATTCTTCCATCTCATTATATCTTTTTTGATTTCCCTTAACAATGGTTTATAGTTTTCATTATATAAGTCCTTTACATTCTTTGTTATGTTTATTCCTAAGTATTTTATTTTTTCTGTTGCAATTGTGAAGGAGATTATTCTTTTGAGTTCGTTCTCAATTGTTTCATTGTTGGCATATAGAAAGGCTATTGACTTCTGTATGTTAATTTTGTATCCTGCGACTTTACTGTATTGGCTTATTGTTTCTAGTAGTCTTTTTGTGGATTCTTTGGGGTTTTCGATGTATAGGATCATATCATCTGCAAAAAGTGATACCTTTACTTCTTCTTTTCCGATATGGATGCCTTTTATTTCTTTGTCTTGTCTGATTGCTGTGGCGAGAACCTCTAGTACCACATTAAATAAGAGTGGAGAGAGTGGACAACCCTGTCTTGTTCCTGATTTAAGGAGGAAAGCCTTCAGTTTAGTGCCATTTAATATGATGTTAGCTGATGGTTTATCACATATGGCCTTTATCATGTTGAGATATTTTCCTTCTATACCCATTTTGTTGAGAGTCTTAAACATAAAATTGTGTTGTATTTTATCGAAAGCCTTTTCTGCATCTATTGATAAGATCATGTGGTTTTTGTTCTTTGTTTTGTTGATATGGTGTATTACGTTAACCGTTTTACGTATGTTGAACCATCCTTGAGATTCTGGGATGAATCCCACTTGATCATGATGTATTATTTTTTTAATATGTTGTTGTATTCGATTTGCTAGTATTTTGTTTAGTATTTTAGCATCTGTATTCATTAGAGATATTGGTCTGTAGTTTTCTTTTTTTGTGCCATCCTTGCCTGGTTTTGGGATGAGGGTTATGTTGGCCTCATAAAATGTGTTTGGAAGTATTGCTTCTTCTTCAATTTTTTGGAAGACTTTGAGTAGAATAGGAACCAAGTCTTTGAATGTTTGATAAAATTCGCTGGTATAGCCGTCAGGGCCTGGACTTTTATTTTTGGGGAGGTTTTTAATGGTTTTTTCTATTTCTTCTCTACTGATAGGTCTGTTTAGGCTTTCTGCTTCTTCTTGACTCAGTCTAGGAAGGTTGTATTGTTCTAGGAATTTATCCATTTCTTCTAGGTTGTTGAATTTAGTGGCATAAAGTTTTTCATAGTATTCTACAATAATTCTTTGTATATCTATGGTGTCTGTGGTGATTTCTCCTCTTTCATTTTGGATTTTGTTTATATGAGTTCTTTCTCTTTTTTCCTTGGTAAGTCTTGCCAAGGGTTTGTCAATTTTATTGATCTTTTCAAAGAATCAGCTCCTTGTTCTATTAATTTTTTCTATAGTTTTTCTGTTCTCTAATTCATTTATTTCTGCTCTGATTTTTATTATCTCCTTTCTTCGGCTGGTTTTGGGTTGTCTTTGTTCTTCTTTTTCTAGCTCCTTAAGGTGGGAAGTTAAGTGGTTCACTTGGGCTCTCTCTTGTTTGTTCATATATGCCTGAAGTGATATGAACTTCCCTCTTATCACTGCTTTTGCTGCATCCCATAGATTCTGATATGTCGTATTGTCATTTTCATTAGTCTGTATAAATCTTTTGATCTCTGCACTTATTTCTTCTTTGACCCATTCATTTTTTAAAAGTATGTTGTTTAGTTTCCACATTTTTGTGGGATTTTTTTCCTCTTTTTTGCAGTTGAATTCTAGTTTCAAGGCTTTATGATCAGAAAATATGCTTGGTACAACTTCCATTTTTCTGAATTTGCTGATGTTGTTTTTGTGGCCCAACATATGGTCAATTCTTGAGAATGATCCATGTACACTGGAGAAAAATGTATACTCAGTCACTTTGGGATGAAATGTCCTGTAGATGTCTATCATATCCAGGTGCTCTAGTGTTTTGTTTAAGGCCACTATGTCTTTGTTGATTCTCTGTTTGGATGACCGATCTAGAGCCGTCAGCGGTGTATTGAGGTCTCCAAGTATGATTGTATTTTTGTCAGTTTTTGTTTTAAGGTCAATAAGTAGCTGTCTTATATATTTTGGTGCTCCTTGGTTTGGTGCATATATATTAAGAATTGTTATGTCTTCTTGATTCAGTGTCCCCTTAGCCATTATGAAATGGCCATTTTTGTCTCTGAGTACTTTTCCTGTCTTGTAGTCAGCATTATCCGATATGAGTAGTGCTACACCTGCTTTTTTTTGGATGTTATTTGCTTGGAGTATTGTTTTCCAGCCTTTCACTTTGAATTTGTTTTTATCCTTGTTACTTAGATGAGTTTCCTGTAGGCAGCATATAGTTGGATTTTCTTTTTTAATCCATTCTGCTACTCTGTGCCTTTTTATTGGTGAGTTTAATCCATTTACATTTAGTGTAATTATTGATACTTGTGAGTTCCCTATTGCCATTTTGTATCTTGCTTTCTGTTAGTTTTGTGTCTTGTTTGATCCTTCTCTTTCGTTTTTCTATCTTTTGTTTTTATTTGGTTGTATTCCATACATCTTTCCTCTGTTGCTATCTTTTTTATCTCATGTGCTTCTGTGGTGGTTTTTTCAATGGTGGTTACCTTTGAGTAATGAAAAGGGTCCCTACCCTGTTCATTGTAGCAAACTATTTTGTGAGTACTTTTGCACTCCATCGTTCTTTGCTACTGTTAATCTCCATCTTCTCCCCCTCTTTCTTTTTGTTGTTGTCACAGTTTAAATTTGGTTATATTGTGTTCTTCTTGGAGCTTTTACTTGTGGCTTTGTTTTTTTTTTGTTCTTTGTATCTGATTGGAGAACCCCCTTTAGTAATTCCTGGAGTGGGGGTTTTCTGATGATAAATTCCCTCATCTTTTCTGTATCTGTGAATGTTTTTATTTCTCCTTTATATTTGAAGGATAGCTTTGATGGGTATAGTATTCGTGGCTGAAAGTTTCTCTCTTTCAGGACTTCAAATATTGGGGTCCATTCTCTTCTAGCTTGTAGAGTTTCTGCTGAGAAATCTGATGATAATCTAATGGGCCTTCCTTTATATGTTGTATTCTTCTTTTCCCTGGCTGCCTTGAGAATTTTTTCTTTGCTGTTGGTTTGTGTCAATTTCATTATAATATGCCTTGGAGTAGGTTTGTTGGGGTTAAGAAAACTCGGTGTTCTGTTTGCTTCTTGAATTTGAGGCTTTAGTTCTTTCCACAGGCTTGGGAAGTTCTCATCTATTATTTGTTTGAGTATGTTCTCCATTCCATTTTCTCTCTCTTCTCCCTCTGATATACCTATTATTCTTATGTTATTCTTTTTGATGGAGTCAGATAATTCTTGTAGGGCTATCTCATTTTTTTTAATTTTTGAGTCTCTTTCTTCTTCTCTCTGTTGTGCCTCAAGTTGCTTGTCTTCTATTTTACTAATCCTCTCTTCTATCTGACCTGTTTTATTAGCTAAGCTTGTTACTTCGTTTTTCAGCTCATAAATTGAGTTTTTCATCTCTGTTTGATTTGTTTTTATAGTTTCAATTTCTTTGGACATATATTCTTTGTGTTCATTGAGTTGTTTTCTGAGCTCCCTAAATTGCCTTTCTGTGTTTTCTTGTATATCTCGGAGGATTTTTAGGATTTCTATCTTGAATTCTCTGTCATTTAGCTCCAAGGTTTCCAATATATTAAATTTTTTCTCCATAGATTTTTCCTCATCTAGCTGTGTTACCTCTCTTTCTTTTGTATCCATGATATTCGATTTTCTCTTCCTTAATGGCATCTGAGGGTGGTTTTGTTGATAGTATTAATGAGATTTAATAAAGAATAAAAAGTTAAAAAAATTAAAAATCAAAAAGTTGTTTTTTTTAAAAAAATTAATAATGAAATAAAGAAAAATAAAATAATAATTTTTTAAAAAAGGAAATTATTCCCCCCCTCCTTTTTTCCTCTCCTCTCCCCTTTTTCTTGAGAAAATCTTGTGGTGAACTGTGAATTATAACAAACAATGCCTGTGATGGAGGTCCTGAATTGGGGAAAAGTAATAAAGGGGCAAAAAAAAAAAAAAGAAAAAAAAAAGGAAAAAAAAAAGGGGGGGCGGTATGGACCCACAAAAAGCAAATAAGGAAAAAATTTGGGTCAAGAATAAAATGATTTGCTTTTAGGTGTTGGTGTTGTCTAAGAGTTATGATGAGAGGAATAAGAGAACGGAAAAATGGGGGGACAAATTAAAAAAATACTATTGTATTTAGTGGAACAAGAACTAGATAAAATGGAGAGCCAGGGATGGGAGCACTGCTAGTGAGTTAAAAAGGTGAAGTAAAAAACCCCCAAAATGCCACAAACATAAGTTTGAGTCCCAGATAAGATAATTTGTTTGTTATTGAGGTTTGAATGAGAGGAGATGTAAAGGAGAAAGGAAGAAACTAATATAGAGGGAGAAAAGAAAGAGAGAGAGAGAAAAAAAGAGGGAACCAGTAAAAGAAGAAAAAAGAAAGGAGAGAGAGAGAGAGTTAAGGGTTTTGGAGTGCAACCCTCATAGAGAGAAAGGAAGAGGAGAAAATAGATAATGGGAGATGTAACACTTATGGGTAGTGTAGTTCAAGGAGAGGAGAGAGTAAGACCGGCAGAGAGTTAATTGGCCAAATTGGAGGAGGAAAAAAAGTATCAAGAATGAAGATAAGAGAAACAAATGAACAAATATAATAAAATGGGATAGGTTATAAAGTCTGAAGATTATTCTTGATTTTGAGAGGTTATCTTCTTGTTTTTTCTTTTCTCTCCCTCTTCCTGGTCGGTGACTCTGTACCATGGGTTCTGCCCCTTTGGCACGCTCAGGTAGAGGTTTGCAGTTGATAAGTCTCTATGGCAATGTCATGTATTGTGCTTTAGTCTCGTTGGGAGTCAAGGCTCATTAGCTTTCATAGGCTCCGACAGTGAGAGAGTCCGTGTTCCTGGAGCCTTTCTCCTAGTCTTTCCTTCCTCAATTAGTAGCCTGATAATCCAGCTATGGGGTTGTTGCTGCCTCTGCCTGGATAGTAAGAGGTTCAAAGAGCTGGCAACTCCCCACTCTATTTCCACTCAGCACAGGGCTCTGGGTAAGGCTCAGTCAGTCAGAGCTGCTAGCATAATCAGGCGGGCTTTCCGCCTCTGGCTCTGCCACTCTGTCCGGTAACACAGGCGGGCACCCACTTCCGGGGTGCTTGGAGGAAACTCTCATTCACTATCTGCGCGCGCAGACCAGGATATCCGGCCAGTAGTCTCACGCTCTGAGTGAAACCCCCAACCGCATGGAAATTTGCAGCGCTGGAATTCGCTCTCGCTCTGTCCCCGTGCGCGGCTTTTGCAAGGCGCTGGGGCAGCCCGAGATTCCGCTTTTGCCCACACAAAGGCCCCTGACTCTGCCCCTCTGTGCGATAACACGGGCGCGCCCTGCCGAGGCACTCAGAGGAATCACTCACTACCTATCTGTGCGCGCACACCAGGATATGAGGCCAGCCGCGTTTCCCTGAGTGAAACCCTCACCAGCACGGAAAATTTCCACCGTTGGAATTAGTTCTCGCTCCCTCCCGTGCGCGGCTTTCCCAGGGCGCTGGGGCTGCCCAGAGATTCTGCTTTCGGCCCACAGAAAGGCCTCTGACCCTGCCTCTCTGTGGGGCAACACGGACACCCACTTCTGGGGCTTAGGAAGAGATCTCTCACCCACTAACTGCGCACCAACCAGGAGAACGGGTAAAATGGCTGCCCCGCTTGTCTTTCTTTGTTTGGGTTTGGCACGAGTGTTAGCTTGTATTGCCCGGCTTGCCACAGGAACAGTTTTTCCTCCGCTAGGATCTCCGTACCACAGCCTGGTTCGGCCTTTTGTGCGCGGCCTGGATGTATTCACCTCCTTTGCCTGCCTCAGTTTCTATATTCACAGTTACCAGAGAAAGCCTCCCTGTTTAGGTTAGTGAGGAAGGCAGAGCATTTCTTACTCCCTATTTCCTTCAGGATTTGGTTATATATTTAGCCAATTTTTCACTCGACCATACCTTCGGGTGTATTGCAAAGCATCTGGAGGCTCCAAGTATAGGTTTTTCTGTTTCTGGTTGAAGATCTTGTTGAGTTTTGGGGGAGATTTATCGGTATCGCTTCCTACTCCGCCATTACTCTGATGTCATCTCCCTGTTTATTATTATTATAACCAGCAATGGTTGCTAGAAAGGGGACAGAATATATCTGTGGGAGCAAAGAGTAGCCTAAGGGGCTGGTCTGAGAGCGAGACCCAGCATGCCCCGGGCCTGCATTCCATTCTTGCCGTGCATGCTCCACCTCCTGCAGAGGCCTGCTCCTCAGTAACCTTAGATCCTATGAAAGTTCTGTTTCTACATCCTGTTTCGGCTTTTTCTAGTTCTTGACATTTTGACTCCTTTTTCCTGTTCCAAACCCCTAGCTTGCTTCCTGGCCTCCAGTATGACTCCTTCATTAACCGTCAAATCTTCAACAGACAATTTTTTGCACCTTCTGTGTACTCTGTTAAGCACTGAGGATCCAAATTGAATCTGAGGCACTGCTCCTACCTCATCGGGCCCACAGCTTTGCATGGGTGACCTCACTGCACACTAGGGACTGTGCTAAATGTTTCACTTATCTAATCTAACTTTATTTTTACAGTCACAACTCTGAAGTCTCTAGCTGAAGAAGCTGAGCTCAAAAAGTCAAGTAACTTCCCCAGGGTCACAGCTTATTAGTGACATTGGCAGGATTTAAGCACAAGTCTGATTGCTTTGAAAGCCTGCCTTGAACCAAACTTTACAAAAGTCTTATTAAAAGAAATCCCTGTATCTCCAGTACTCAGGATAATGCCTGGGCTTGTGTCACACAATCACCATTTATGGAAGGAAGGAAGAGTGTTGTTTTGAACTATCTCTTGGCTCCACCCTACAACCATGGAGCCTCCTCGGTGCCAACCCTGAGGCCCCTTAGCATCTCTGGGCACTATCGTCCTCCTGGTTTGCAGACCCAGCCTGTTGTCCGGGGCCCTACCTCCCTGCTTTACCTCTACCTCTCAGGGGCCTGCAGCCAGACCAAGACACCCCTCTTTATCTTGGCTGAGTAAAGAGTTAATCCAAGATTTTTGCCTAGAAAACACCGAAGAAATATTATTGTGAAGCTTTGTCATTTATATAGTAGGTGATAAAAATGTTGAAGGAATTTAAGTACTAGACAGGCACAATCTGTGCTCTCCTGGCGTTTTATAGGCTGCCACACTCTGCCAGCTGCCTCTGACAACAGCTGTGACATGAGAACCTCATGTCCCCATCCCTCTTCTATGCAACCTCATGCTGCCTCCTCAGCATAGGTTATAAGGTTTTCCCTTTTCTTTTTCTCTAAAGGGAGAAAGCACAATATAGGCCACAGAGAACGGTTTAGGTTTTCTGTGGTGCATATAAGATTTAATTGTATTGTGATTGTATTGTAGCATTTCATTTTTTTGTGTACTTAATGGGCAGTGAAAAAAAAATCCTGGAGGCTGAAATACATGGAAACTGTTCAGCCAACCTCAGTTAGAATCTTTCCCGTGTTAGGCCTTTCAGAGAGCTTTTTCAGGACTGGGAAGTATAGGGCAGGGATTAGTCCCATATTACAGAGTAGGAAACTGAGCCAGAGAGGGAAGAGGGAGGGGCCTGGTGTCATACTAATAATTATGCAGGGACAAGGCAGGACATAGAGGCTTTGACATGTTTTGCTCTTTCCACTATACTACTTGTACACCTGAATTGAATTGAACATTTTGATTCTCAGAATGATAAGAAAATGCAAATAAAATATATCTATATGCTTTTGTATCCCATGGCTTTTTGTTTGTTTGTTTGTTTTCTTGCCACTCTAGAAGCATCACCATTTTCATAACATTCACAATAAATGCTAAGGTTGGTGAGATTGTGGTTAAAACCTTGAATTTTAAAGTCAGGAAAATCTGTCTGTACTTAAGCAAGTTCATTAAGCTCAGTTCCCTGGCCTGTAGATAGAAATTACTAATCCCCCCCTCACTGACATAAATTATGAATAATTAAATGAGATGATGCATTTAAAGCACTTGGACTAAGTAAATGATAAATGTTAGTTGTTGCAACTGTTACTGAAGCTATTATTATGTGAGCCCAACTTGACTTCACATGAGTCCACCCATGCGGCTTCCTGAGGAGTCCTCCTTGTTTGGTGAACCAGTAAAGCCAATTCTCGTAGGGCTCAGTTCCACACAGTTTGTGTTTGTCAGTTTTTTTCTTGACCTATTTTCTGGCTAGAAGATCTAGCTCCAAGATTGTAGCCATATCTCTTTCATCTTTACCTTCATTTCAGACATGACTTTCAAAACTGAGATTTTAGTCGATTGTTTGAGGGCGATACTAAGTCATAGAACCGTCCCCCTACATGTTCTTATGATTTCCTGATAATGCAGGTCTGATATGCCTAGCCTCAGGCTCCAGAGCAGTTGGGTCAGGTAGAGGACACCTAAACCCAAGAATTCCTGTCTCTTTGAAAGAGAGATCTTGCTTCTTTCAGCCTCTACAGAAAATAAATAAATAAATAAATAAATAAATAAATAAATAAAATTGCATCTTGGGAATCAAATGACCTGAAACACGTTGCAACAGGGGTTTAATGGATATGAATCACATTAGATTCAAAACTATTTACACCTCTAAGGCTTTGTCAAGTCTAAAGAAGGAATTCTCCAAGAATAAACTTGCTCTCATGCGTCATTTCATAAAATTTTATTTTAAAGGATGCAAGAAACATGCCAGTTGACATTGGTTCTTTCCGATGCAGAAAGATAAATATGGCTTCCTTATAGTTGTCATTTGAGGCACATACCAAGCTTGGCCATTTAGCATATTTGCAAATCTCTTTCAAAATGAAACATTTGCTTTTTACTCCTGTTCGGCCCTGTGCCATTCATTTATTTGATAAACACTTAAGGAGTTTCTCCTGTGTTCTAGCCTCTGTTCACTATGCTAGAGATAATGTTGAACAAAGCATTCTTTCCCTCATTCTAGTGAGAAGACAGCCAATAATAAAACAAGCAAAATTAATAAAGCAGAAAACTATCATATAGTGGGGAACACTTCCGAGAGAATTAGAATAGAGAAATTTAATAGAGAACAACTGAATGACTACTTTATATCAAGCTGTTAATAAAGCACTCTCTGAGGAAGCAAATGACAACAGTCTTCCTGGAAGGGGAAAATGACCCAGATCCAAGGCTCTGGGACTTGAATGAACTTGACATTCTCTCTCTGCTCTTCTCTAGCTAACATATGAAACTGTAAACTTAAAGTAGTCTAGCACGGGATGATCTATTCTTATGATAAGAAAGGAATTCCTTCAACTAAAACTTTACCTCCTTCAGACTTTCATGTGTGTGTGACAGAGACAGAGAGACAGAGAGAGGGACAGACAGACAGAAAGGGAGGGAGATGAGAAGCATCAATTCTTTTTTGCAGCACCTTAGTTGTTCATTGATTGCTTTCTCATATGTGCCTTGACCTGGGGCTACAGCAGAGCGAGTGACCCCTTGCTCAAGTCAGTGACCTTGGGTTCAAGCTGGTGAGCCTTGCTCAAACCAGATGAGCCCATGCTCAAGCCGGTGTCCTTGGGGTTTCGAACCTGGGTCCTCCGTGTCCCAGGCTGACGCTCTATCCACTGCGCCATCACCTGGTCAGGCTATCTCCTTCAGCCTTGTTAAAACTTTCTAAAGTGTAAATCAGAATATTTCAGAAAATTTCTACAATCTCTACTTTAATGAATGCAAACACTATGCTTAATTATTCAAGTAGAAACCTGGGATTCAATCAAGACTCAGGTATTTGACCAAGATATTTTGTTTGGTAAGCTGGCTATTTTTAATATATTTATAGCTAGAAGAAGATAATGTAAAATACTCACATTACCTGACTTAACTTAGATAATTTCTTCTTTTCTTTCAGTCTTAAACTTAGACATCCCTCCAGTTAGAGAGTAAGTACAGGCTATCTAGTTTTATTGTGCTTCAGTTTATTGTGCTTCATAGGTGTTGTGTTTTTTACAAATTGAAGGCAATACTCTCTGCTAGCACAAAAAATTATGACTTGCTTTATTGCGATACTCATTTTATTGCGGTGGTCTAGAACCAAACCCTCAATATCTCAAGGTATACTTACATTAGGGAAAGCGAGGCTAGAGTATCACAAATAAATCCCACACCACCTCTTAGTAGTGAATATATTGCTGACATCTCGATTCACTATAGAAGGGAAAATGAGAACCTGGATAATTGCACCAAAAATTTTATGGCCAACCCTGAGAGTAACATACATCACTTGTACCCAATCCTATTAAGTAGAACCCAGTCATGTGATCCCTACCTAATATGGGTGGGTGCCCAAGGGTGTCTGTGAAATATAGTTTCACTGTGAGCTTGGGAAAGAGATGAATGATATGAGATTTGGGAAACTCCGGTTTAGGTTCTCCTCCCTGAATGTAGCTCACAGTCTGATTTGCATTAGGCACTAAATAAATGTTTATTGGTTGGACAGTAGGAAGAAAGGATGGATTGTAATCTAAGGTCTTACAGCTGGTACATAAGTAAACTAGAATAAATATGTGTTGAATTGATTAACTGATTAATAGAAAATTCTGTATTAAGTCATAAGATGCCCTAGAATTATAGGAAATAACCAAAACTATACTGCTCAAAAATAGACTAGATTGGCCCTGGCCAGTTGGCTCAGTGGTAGAGCATCGGCCTGGCGTGCAGGAGTCCTGGGTTTGACTCCTGGCCAGGGCACACAGGAGAGGTGCCCATCTACTTCTCCACCTCCCCCTCTCCTTCCTCTCTGTCTCTCTCTTCCTCTCCTGCAGCCGAGGCTCCATTGGAGCAAAGTTGGTTTGGGCGCTGAGGATGGCTCCCTGGCCTCTGCCTCAGGTGCTAGAATGGCTCTGGTCACAACAGAGCAACGCCCCAGATGGGCAGAGCATTGCCCCCTGGTGGGCATGCCAGGTGGATCCCGGTCGGGCACATGTGGGAGTCTGTCTGACTGCCTCCCCGTTTCCAACTTCAGAAAAATTAAAAAAAATAAAATAGACTAGATTGAGGATCCCTAGGAAAATACTCTTATTATTTCATATTAATCAACATACAATCTTCCTAGACAAAGATTCGAGCTCTCCTCCCTTCAGCATCACTGACAATCACTCACTGGTTGTTCCAAAGATTGGGAAATTATTCTGAAGGCAGTGTGACCTGTTGATGGTATTGACTTTGGCTCCCTTCATCATCACTCTCAGTGTTGCCATAAGTCCACTTTCATGGCCCCAAAGTTGGCTGCCCTTGAAATGAAATGGGAAAACTTGAGTTTGCAGGCCAGTTTGGTCCCCAGCCCAGTTCTCCAGCCAGAGAAAGTGAACAATCCTGCATTTGTGGCACCCTGAGCTTGCAGTGACCTTCTGGGCCAGGATGCCAGAGGGAGCACACATTCTCTGAAATGACAGTGAAGGAAGAACCAACTCATTGCCCAAGGACTAATGAATGGGACCCTCTTTTCCCCTGAGACAGCCTCAACAAGGCCCTGTGTAGGGTTTAACTCTTTCCTATCTTGAGAGTTATACATAGAGTTTCATCTATTTCATCTCTTAGCTGAAAATTAATCAGCCTGAAAACAGATATTAGTTAGTCCTCAATGCTAACTACAGTTAGTTACCTATTTGAATGATTATTTGATTAATGGAATTCTTTATCTCTATAACAGAGGAAAAGGATAAAGTCTGCCATATTATTTCATTCTTTAGTACTTAGCATAGTGCATGGCAAAGAGCAAGTATAATGGATGTTCTTATTAAATGCAGAATGACTATGGGCAAGCCTTGTCTTAAGCTTAGACTTTCATTTTGCTTTTTTTTTTTTAGCACCATCTTCCACAAGAGTGACCATTTTTCTTTCTCATTATTCACACTGAATACACATCAAGTGGCTTCTGCTGTTTGTTTTTGACTCAGTGAATCTCAGAGCCATCAAGACAGAAGCGTGGGGTCAGCCCCTTCACCAACTTTCAATTTGGGCCTGGTGGTAAAAACTTCTCAGTTTTCAAATTTTTGAGATATATACATATCCTGGATTTAATAACCAGTAGGATTGCTCCACAAACCCATAAGACATGTACTGTTATATAAATTCCCATGGTTTAACAAACTGAGATTAGCAGGAAGTCCAGCATTCCTATCTTGGTATTGTCACTGTCCCTATGACTTGTCCAAAATCTCAAATGCTTCCATAATCCAAAAAGAGGGGTCAGCCTGACTCCTACTCCCTAGAGAAGCATGGCTGCTCACAGCTGCATGGCTGGGAAAGAGTCCCCACACAAGTCCTCAGATGCTGCTGCCAGGACACCCGCACAGGCTGCGGCATGTCTGCCTCCAAAAATGACCCTCGACCTTGTGCTCAGCTCAGCCTAGAGTGCCCCCTGTTTAGGTTCTCAGAATTGCAGCTCTTAGTGTTAATTTTTAATCCCTTCTGTGACCTTTCCCCAAAGATCCTGTCACCCAAGAGGGCTGCAATAGATCTAATCAGACTGTCCAGCCCTACAGACCTCACATTTCTGTATGTTTTCCCTCCACAAGGAGCATACCACTGAAGGTCTGGCAACTTTTTCTTTTCAACCCTTGAAGCACAAAAGGCCCTTACTATTCCTCATTTCCAGCAAGTAGGACTCCATATCACTTTTTAACACTGGTCCCCCCCAGTGGTCTCTAACGAGCCTTATTACCTTCAGGAGAGGGGAACTACTGCTATGTCTCAAGTGAGTTCACCCTCCCAAACTTTCTGATAGAACTTCCTAATGTTCTTGGTGGAACAGAAGAGCAGCAAGAGGAGCTAGAGGACAAGCCTGAGAACACTGTCAAAGGTCATCCCACTGCATAGCTCTTCACACATCAACTGCATGGGCCAAGTCTGCCTTAGAGACTTCTCTTAAATTGTACATATTCCAAAATTTGGGAAAATTATGGTCAGGAAGAAAACACAGAGATCATCCTGTTGAGTCTTCTAGCTTCAAAGTGCAGAATCTTTACTGGACACTGTACTAAAATAATTGAAATTTTTATGCAAAATAGTATTTTAGGTGATGGATGGGACAGGTACCTGTGGTGGAGAATGATTAGGGAGAGAAGGTGTTAATTTTTTTTCTCTCTCTCTTAGGATAAGAGTCAGTTTTAAGGGTGGTGAACACACAATACAATATACAGATGATGTATTATAGAATTGTATACCTGACATCTATATGTTTTTATTAACCAATGTCACTCCAATAAATTCAATTAAAAAATAAAGGAAAAAAGTCAATTTCATTTGGTGGAGCAGGACAACCCCTCACCAGGCACAGAGGCACACCCTGGCTCTTGAGTCTGACTCATGGCTCCTCAGGGCCTTTGGCATGTCTTCCAGGCACTGTTGCATCTTTTTTTCTTTTTTTAAAAGATTTTATTTATAGATTTTAGAGAGAGGAGAGAGAGAGAGAAAGGGTAGGGAGGAGCAAGAAGCAGTTGTTTCTCATATGTACACTGACTGGGCAAGCCTAGGGTTTCAAACCAGCAACCTCAGCATTCCAGGTTGACGCTTTATCCACTGTCTGTTGTATCTTAGAGTTACCACCCGGCACCAAATTATTGCTGTCAGCATCTGGCTGCAGCAGAGGAGGCACAAGAACTGACTCAGGCCTGACCAGGCAGTGGCGCAGTGGATAGAGCGTCGGACAGGGATGCGGAAGGACCCAGGTTCGAGACCCCGAGGTCGCCAGCTTGAGTGCAGGCTCATCTGGTTTGAGCAAAAGCTCACCAGCTTGGACCCAAGGTCACTGGCTCGAGCAAGGGGTTACTTGGTCTGCTGAAGGCCCACAGTCAAGGCACATATGAGAAAGCAATTAATGAACAACTAAGGTGTCGCAACGAAAACTGATGATTGATGCTTCTCATCTCTCTCCATTCTTGTCTGTCTGTCCCTATCTATCCCTCTCTCTGACACTCTCTCTGTCTCTGTAAAAAAAAAAAAAAGAAGAAGAAGAAGAAGAAGAACAGACTCAGAGGCCTGATTAAAAAGCACTGTGACTAAACTTAATAGTCAGTTTGAAGAAAATTATCGAATGACATGGAGGTGGGAGAAGTTGTCACAAATTGTTAATTCATGAGACAAAACTTAAAAACCAATGAAAATATCCAAAAACTTCCTACCCTCTATGAGGCTACTCTGAGAAGTGAAGAAATCAAGCATAGAAGCCTTCAGGTGTCACAAGAATGCCTCTCCAGTGCTGCCAACCCCAAGACATCAAAGCAGGAGACCCTGGGAGGGAGAGTGGCTGAGTTTCACAGATTAAGAGCCTATGAGTGAAACCAACCTGCATTTCCCCCTGGAATGTGCCTCATCGCTGAGTCATGCTGGTGAGTTAAATGTTTTGTTGTATTTTTTTTTCTTGCATGGTTTGATTCTGTAACAATCGTTTCAGAAGTTAAACAACAACTACTACCTGTTTTCTTTTTAATCTTGCATTTTAACAGTCAGGCAAAGAGCAGGAACCACTGGCCTCCCTAAAGATTTGCAAAGGAGAATTAGATTGCGAGGGAGCTGCCATCATTCTCTGTTAGTTGGTTAAAGTGATTTGATTCAATTCCATTCCAAAGCAGAAACTGAGCGCCTGGTACGCTTAGACACTTCCTAGGCAGTGCTGGGGCAGGCAAGACAAGGAGGATGCTGCCACTACCTGGGTGGGGTACGTTGTCACGCAGGGGCCACAGAAAGGCAGACAAAGGACTACAGTTTGGGACAGAGGGGGCAGAATGACACATTTTGTCCTGGGCTAGTCAGGTGATGTTCGAACAGGGTCTTGAAGGATGAGTCGGCCTTGTGGGCAAGACGAGAAAGGGCTGATGAGCTGAGGGAGAGCATTAACCAAGTAGCAGCCACAGTAAGGGCGTGGGGTCTAACGGGAGCCAGGGTGTGTGGTGGAGGGGGGAAGCAGGAGCGAGGCCAGTGATGTTAGAAGATGGGAGGGGTCCTGGGTTGGGGTAAGAGTCTTAAAATCTTGCTCAGGACACAGGCTTCGGGCACAAGCTCACTAGTGCAGGTCAAAATCTAGTTGCCCTCCAACATAACACCCAACCCGCCCACCTCTCACAGGAGCCTGGTTCAGGATGGAAACTATTTCCTCGAGACCTCACCACGGGTGCCAGAAATTCCCAGCATTCCACTTGCTCCTCAGTAGCCTCCTGGAAATGTGCACAGGCAGGTTCTCTGAAGCGGTTAACGCATTCATGACCCAACCTCCCACCCACACTTCTGGAGCAGACCACCAGGTCGGCCCTGCAGCGAGGCTGCCTGCCTGGGTCAAAGCCCAGCTCTGCCACTTGTAGCTGTGGAACCCGGGGCCAGCTACTCAACGCAGGAGGTCAAGTGACAGAGGCGCACAAGAGCAGAGGCAGCAGAGTGCAGGGGCCACTTCACAGCTGCATTCCTTTGCCCTCCAGCCCTGTCCGGGCCAGTTCACAGCAGACGGCTCTACAAAGGCGTTTCCAGCAAAAGTATAATGTGAGCCACATTGGTAATTTAAAGTGTTTCTAGTAACCCAATTATAAAAGTAAAAGGAAACAGTTAATTCATTTTAATAATATATTTTATTTAACCAACTATATCCAAAAATTGTCACTTTAATGTGAAATTCATGTAAAAAATCATTAGTGAGATTTTTACATATTTTTGGTACAAGTCTTTAAAAGCCAGGGTGTGCTTTGCCCTTATACCGCATCTCAATCTGGACTAGCCACATTTTAAGAGACCACATGTGGCTTATTGGTCATATGTGGCTAGTAGCTACCATATTGGACAGCACAGCTTTAGAACAATGGTCCACGTGGCTGGACAGAAATAATAATAGCTACTATTTCTTGCTTACCAGCTGAGATACCTTGGGCAATTACTTAAACCTGTGCCCATTTCTTCTTCTGTATAAGAAAAGTAATGAAACCTAATGTATCACTAGTATTAATTTAAGACGTTATCTGAAGCCCACATGTAGTTTCCTCACCCTGGAATGCCCTCTCTTCTTCACCTACAACTCCTTATTCAGTCATTAAGATGTTGTTCAAATGTCACCTCCTCTGTGAAGCCTATCCACCTTGCCTCTTAGGTAACATCTGGTGCTCCTGGCTCTGGCCCAACTTAGCACATGTTCAGACCTTTCTAATAGTGCCTCTGACGTTGCTGTGTGATTGTTTCCCTACCTGTCTTCTGGGTGAATCTGACAGGAGATTACTGCATCCATTGATTCTGAGGTGCAGTTTTCAAATTTTTGCATCTCTGAAATCAGGATTCATTTATAGTATAATAGGCAGCATTTTTTTTCTTTCTTGGTGAAACAAAAAAAATTTTAAAAAGAATAATGACATGATTGCAATATATGTAATGGATTTGATAAATTTTAGTATTTGCCTTTTTGTCCCCAGGCACTGGGCTCAGAAAATGCAATAAATGTGTTGAATGTACTGACAACACTAATAAAGTTTACTGCCACAAGTGTAAATTATTTGGCTGGCTGCCTCTCTTCCACTCTGGATGGTAGGCTCTCCAAGGGCAGAGACTTGGGGGCTCTTTCATAGTAAGGGGCTGGACATCTTGTGAGAGGCCAAAATGTAATACCTGGTTTTTGAGGAAAACGTGCCCTTGAGTCACATGCAAGGAAAGAAATCCCACCTTTTTCATTACAGGATAATTAGGCTTTAAAATTTCCTTCACCAAAATATCTGATTACTGCATCAGGAAGCAGGGCGATCCAGCCAGAGCCTCGGGAGAAACGTGCACTGTGTGACCAGAGGAGAGAGAGCATTTCCCCTCAAAGCTGCAGTTTCCTCAGAAACCCCAGAGGCCCAAAACAGATTATCTTTCAAACGACTCATTACAAGGCAAGAGCATTTAAATTCCAAGTGCTTTAACAAAGTCTTTTATATCTACAAGCTCTGCTGTCAAATCATGGTGTCTCTCCCCAATACATAATAAGATATGCCAACAAACAAAAACACACCAAACACCCTCTTATCAAGAGACTTCCAATTATTAGAGAGTTAAAAATAATGCTTTGTCCAAAAAATGGTGGGGCGTGGGGATAGGGAAATAAGAATCTTTTGATGAGTGGAGAACCCTAAGCTCTACCCCATCAGAAACAAGGAATTTTAAAAAGCCCAAGTATAAAATGTCTGGAATGCACATCGAGTTCCTATGAGCAAATATTGACTTTTAAGAATTTGAGGTTATCTCAAAGCTGTTGTTTAAAGGTGCACCTTAATTTTTGTTTGATGAAAGGATTAGAGTTCCTATCAGGCAACCAAAGGACTCAGTCTATGTGGGGGCTTTGTCCAATTAAATATATAAAAACACCATTCGCCAAACTACCACCATTCTTCCTTGGGGGAAATCACGCCTGTTCTGTCTTTGGCAAGCAATGTATACACTTGAATTGAACTAAGGGTGTGTGGTTTTACTTTTTTTTTTTCCTGAAAAGAAAATATGGTTTTACAAATGCAGTTAGATTGTTCCCTGCCTTAACAAACTCTCATGTTGGCTCAGGGTGTAGAGTCTCAGGTCTGGGCCTGGCTGAATTTGGGCTGTAGGGATTTCTGGAAGCCCTGGCCAAATCAAGACTCTTTAACAGCTCTTGCACCCTGGGTTTTAAAGAGATCCAATCGCCTGACTAGGCGGTGGCGCAGTGGATAGAGCGTCGGACTGGGATGCAGAGGACCCGAGTTCAAGACCCTGAGGTCGCCAGCTTGAGCTCATCTGGTCTGAGCAAAAGCCCACCAGCTTGAACCCAAGGTCGCTGGCCCCAGCAAGGGGTTACTCGGTCTGCTGAAAGCCCGCGGTCAAGGCACATATGAAAAAGCAATCAATGAACAACTAAGAAGTCGCAACGCGCAATGAAAAACTAATGGTTGATGCTTCTCATCTCTCTCCATTCCTGTCTGTCTGTCCCTGTCTATCCCTCTCTCTGACTCACTCTCTGTGTCTGTAAAAAATAAATAAATTTAAAGAGATCCAATCACAAGTACTTTTTTTTTAAGTATGAGCAGTTTATTTTAATATGAATTATATATATCATATATATATATATTTTTAAGTGAGAGGAGGGGAGATAGTGAGACAGACTCCTGCATGCACCCCAACCAAGATCCACCCAGAAACCCCATCTGGAGCTGATGCTCGGGCACCAAGCTATTTTTAGCATCTGAGGCTGATGTTCTCAGACCAACTAAGCTATCCTCAACGTCTGGGGCCATGCTGTACCATTCGAACCACTGCCTGCATGAGAGGAAGATGGAGAGAAGGGGGAGGTGAGAAGGGGTGAGAAGCAGATAATTGCGTCTCTTGTGTGCCCTGACTGGGAATGGAGCCTAGGATGTCCATACCCTGGGCTGACACTGTATCCACTGAACCACTGGCCAAGGCCTGAGCTATACTTTTATAAAGTTGTAAAAAAATGGTTTTTTATTTAACAAAACCTGTATGTACCACTCTTTTAAGAAAATATGGTTGGGAACACTGTATTGACCCCACCATCTCTCTCCTTATGCCTCTGGGGTCTGTCTTGCCTGAGTGGAAGCCAATATTGGTGGGCAATGAAGGACATTTTCATCCAGGTCAACAGGAGTACTGACTGGGTCACAAAAGCAACAACCCTGGACAACAGGTTTGCACTTTTACTATGTGAGTGTTCCTGTCTCACAGTAATGGCCTTGAGAAGAATGTCACTGAGATACCACAGGAATCTACTGAGAGGCACATGGGAGAACAAGGTAAGTTTCTCTGAGCATGCTGGGGTAGTGATGATACACACTGTGGGGACCAAATAGTAGAGGTAAAATGCCTTCAGCCATTGAAAGTGGCAAGGATGTAAATCTGGTAAGAGACATGGGCAAGTGAGAAAGTGCAGCAAGCACCCCTGCTGAAACATATCTGAAACTTATGAGGACCTCCCCACTGTGGACATCTGTGTAAAATTCAACACAGATAAATGGCGCCACAGTGTTGCCATCAGTGTCATTACACTGAACAAGACAATAGCACATTCCCTAAAACCTAAGCATTTACCTAGTATGAATTTGCCGATGTCAAGAGGGCATAGATTTATGGCTAAATGATTTCTCACATTCATGCCACACTTTCAAAGCCTTTCTCTAGTGTGAACTCTGAGGATCAACAGAGGACAGTGCTGGGGGTAAAAGATTTCCCACATTCATTGCTCTCACGGCCTTTCTGCTGGGCAAACTCTCTGATGATAACAAAGTCCGTGGCTACTAGTAAAAGAGTATCCACATTCACTGCACACAAAACACTGGCTTTCAGTATGGAAACCCTGGTCCCGAACAAGTGGGTGGTTGCAGGCAGTGGCTTTCTTGCATTTTTCCAAGGTGTAATGATTTTTTTTATTTTTTGAAAAGTCACCCCACACTTGGAGATTTCAATTATCCTGTCCCTGGTGTGAGTGGCCTTTTGCCAGAGATGGCCTGAGAGTTCTTCTCAATCTCCCTGCAGATAAAAGGCTTCCTTTTTTTTTAGAAGTATAAAATTTTATTTTTTATTGATATTAATTCATTGTGTTTACATAGATTCTAGTGTTGCCCCAAATGCATCCCCCCTCCCCCGTATTCCTCTCAATATCTCCCTTGTCCCCCTTCCCATTGCGCCCTCCCCCCTTCCCTTCAGCTTTATCCTATCCTATCATCCCCTCATCCCCTTCCTTGACACATGGAAACTGCAGCTCTTTGTAAGTGAGAGCTTGTCCACATGCCTAATGAAAGGTTTCTCCCTCTGGTGCTGCTCCTGGAGCTGGTGAAATCTGCCCTGAAATAACACGGTTTTGCACATGCCCCGCACCTCAACAGTTTCTAGCTGAATTGTGTTCCCAGCGGCTCGACCAAGGCGAAAACGTTTGCCAAGACTAGCTCACAACTCTCACGGGAGTGGGGCTTCTGGGAAGACAAAGCCGCCTTGGGGTGCCTTGCCTGTGGCACTTTTACTGTTCAGTGGGTGCCTCCACGTCCTCTGTTCCACAGTAGCAATGTGGTGGGGGCACAGGTGCAAAGTTCCCCAGCATCACATTGAGGTACAGGTGTCTCTGAGCCTCATCAAGGAGGTGCCATTTTTCCTGGGAGAAGTACATAGATATGTTCTCAAAGTTCACACCAACCTGAGCCGGGCCCCTCAGCAGAGCCACCACCATCGGACTCTGTGAGCAGAGTGCAGCTGCCTATCCCAGCCTGGCGATCCCTGTCTGGGCCCTGGCACAGTTCACCAGGGCATCTTGACCCCAACCCAGCACTCAGGAGCCCCTGACCAGATCCTGAGAGGAGTCAATCACAAAGTCTTTAACTTCCTGTTTTTCCTTCTGTTCCTTCTCTCCTCTAGTTCAGTGTAAATGAAACTACTCTGACTAATAAACCTCTAAATATCATTAAGTGGATGGTCACCACGTCCTTGTGAATTCTCCCAGACTTCTCCTTTCGTCCCCTGTATTACTGTGTTCCTTTACAAAGCTTCTCTCTGGAGAAGATTCCTGCTGTCTGACTGGAGCCCTCCTAACAAGTGGAGATTGGGTTAGGCAGCTGGGAGGCATGTTAATGTGACACCATTCAACACATGCCAGTTCACTTGCTTGGCTCTGATAAGAGTTTACGGTCACCATCCTAGAGGCGGGCACCCACGAGCCCATAGAGAAAAGAGACACTGACAGCTTCAGCAAGGCAGAGCCTGTAGCGGGAGTATGAATAGAGTCCTTAACAGGATGAAGGAGGAGCTCAAAACTGCCTACATAGTAGCCACTCATCCAGTGCTTGCTATGTGCAGGCCTCTTCCATACATTATGTCATTACATCTTTACTTAAGGGCCAGTTGGCAATTTTGACTTCCAAGGAAGACAGACTCACCAAACCTGGTATTCTTTCTTGACAAGCGCTCATGACCAATCCTTCACCCCTTTGTTCATCTGAAACAAAGCTAAAGGTTTTTTCCTCCCCACAAAGAACTATATGGGAACTAAGGAGGAAGCCAAGGAGGGACAGAACAAAAACACACAAGCAGATGAATTTAGAGTCACAGATTTCTTATCTGGCAGAGCTTCCTGGGGAATCGGCTTCCTTTCCCCCTCCTGCACCCTCCACAGAGGGGCTGGATCGTCTGTGTGCAGTAAGATAAGCACATTTCCAAAGAAGATGGGCCCCTTTCTTCCAGAGGGATATTTCTTTCCCTTCATCCTGCTCCACCCTCTCCCCCAAGGTCTGACACTGATTAAGGAGGACATGATCAACATTAATCCAACACATTTTACCAAAAATCTAGTAATACTACAAACTCAAATTGAGGAACATACAACAGAATAACAGACTTATAATTGTCAAACATATTGAGGTCATGGAAGTTAAGGAAAGAGAGAACTGTTCCTAAATGAGAGACTAGAGAGGTGATACCAACATGCAATGTGTGATTCTAAACTGGATCCTTTTCTTTAGAGGATATTATTGATAAAGATTGAATGGAGTCCAAGGATTAGAGGATAATGTTAGATGAGTGTTACTTTCTTGATTTTGATAACTGTATTGTTGTTATATAGGCAATGTCTTTGTTTATATGACAAACATACTAAAGTATTCACTGATGATGGGACATCATGTTGGCAACTTACTCTCAAGTGGTGCTACAGAAAAAAACTGTTCTTTGTATTTTATTTGCAACTTTGCTTTAAGTTTAAGATTGTTAAAAAAATTTTTAACTACTATGTATCCAGTAATCCCATTTTTAGGAATCCATTCCAAAGCTATACAGTTGAAAATATAGAAAGAGAGAGAGAAAGAGAGAGGGAGAGCCAGACTGTTACTATTTTTGTCAACAAAGATGAAACAACTCAAATACTCATCATTAAGGGACTGGTTGTGTAAACTAAACAAGTCTAAAAGAAGAATAAGGAATAAAATATTTCTACATAATACTGTGGCATGATCGTCAAGATATAGTAAGAAAAAAAGTAAATTGTGTGTAAATGTATACATAAATATCTGAAAAAAAACTTTTAAAACAAGCAATAGATAAATCATGAAATTAGAAAATAAATGATTGCCTATAAGATACGGGAGGAAATAGGGTGAAGGAGATATGAAATAGAAGGTAGATGACTTTAAGTATATCTTTATAGATTTGACCTTGGAACCATATAAGTATTTTATAAAATTACATTTTAAAAAGCTAATCCTGGAAAGTAAAATGAAACATATGATCCTAAATGTGAATACAGTTCGCATAACCACAAAGTGAAACTACTCCACAGGATTTTAAAACTTTCGCTTGACTCCAGGTCCCCAGGGGAATAAAATCCAGGGGCAGTAAGAACTAAGACAAAAACAAAACCGGCTTAAACTCTTTTTAGGAATCATGTTGTTGGTGGTAGTGCTAGTAGTTTTTCTGAGATATGAGCGCGTTGTATGATAGAAAAAATTCATAATTATGTGATAATGTATCATTTCCAGTGTGTTTGAAAACCAGGGTTCTCAACTTTTTTTTTTTTTTTTTTCTTTTTTTTTTTTTCATTTTTCTGAAGCTGGAAACGGGGAGAGACAGTCAGACAGACTCCCGCATGCGCCCGACCGGGATCCACCCGGCACGCCCACCAGGGGCGATGCTCTGCCCACCAGGGGGCGATGCTCTGCCCATCCTGGGCGTCGCCATATTGCGACCAGAGCCACTCTAGCGCCTGAGGCAGAGGCCACAGAGCCATCCCCAGCGCCCGGGCCATCTTTGCTCCAATGGAGCCTTGGCTGCGGGAGGGGAAGAGAGAGACAGAGAGGAAAGCATGGCGGAGGGGTGGAGAAGCAAATGGGCGCTTCTCCTGTGTGCCCTGGCCGGGAATCGAACCTGGGTCCTCCGCACGCTAGACCGACGCTCTACCGCTGAGCCAACCGGCCAGGGCGGTTCTCAACTTTTAAAGAAAGAAAATGTAGAATTAAAGATGTTAAGCAAAATCTCTATAATCCTGAACTTGAATTGGAAGTATTAGTATGAACTCGTGATATATTTATCTTAAGAAATAAACATTTCCTGGCTCTGTCTCCTAAAAAGACCTACAAGCACGGAGTAGCCAGTTAGTAGAGGACCCAGTGACCAGAGTGAGCTCCAGGAACACCCTTTCCCACTAAAAGGAACAAGGTTCTTTGGAGAGACATGATTTCATATTTAGAGCAAGAAATGCACAAGATGTGCCTGGAACATCTTGTAATACCAGATTAAAAAACAAAAAAGTTATCAAAGACTAGTAGGATTGCACCAAAGGATTAGGGTGCCAATATTAAGAGGCTCCCCCTGGCCAAAGATGGGCAGTTTGAAAATCAATGATGATAGTAACTGAAATAGGTTGAAATGCATCAATTATGCTTAAATTCATGAGTTCATTTTGATTCTAAAAGATAATAATTAGTCACATTTAGAGGATTCTGGTGAATTAATTCTTTTTTCTTTTTCCTGCCTTTCCTGCATTGGTTAACCAAGCAGAAGTTTCTCTTCTCTTTATAGAAATATTACAGCTAATAAATGAAGAAGTAATGGTGGAATTAGAATATCTACATCACCATTTCACAACTTCTAATGAGTTAACGGATATAGAAATTAATCACTAATAACTGCTATTATGACAAAAAGAGAAACCAGATGTTACATGCGTCCTGATAGAAGAATACAGCATCTATGAAACAGTCCTACCGAAAAAAAAGAATCAGACCTGAAGTTGATCAAGCCTAAGATCCAACTACCAATTTACAGGAAAACTGGAAGACAAAGAAATATGTACAATTAGATCACTGGGAGTTCAAAAACTCTGGACTGCTAAAAACTCCTCATAGCTAACTCAGTTTCTTCAAGGAGAAAGAGAGAGAAAGTGAGAGACAATATCGGAGGGAGAGGGGGAAACTATGGATGAAAAGACACATAATAAAACATAGCAACCATGCGGGGGATAGAGGGTGTTATATTGAGCGGGACACATGAAACCATGGCAACACAATAAATTAAAAATAAAAGTTAAAAAAATAACACAGAGCAACCAGTCACAATGTGTGGACCTTATTTATATTCTGAGTAAAATAAAAATAAACTTTTGAAAAATTATGATATTTATGAGATAATTTAAAACTTGTACACTAGCAGATATTTGATGATATTAGAAACTTACTATTATTTTTTAGATGTGATAATGGTATTGTAGCTGTGTTGTTTTTCTTTTATTTAAAAAGTCCTCTTTTAGAGATTCAAGCAAACTGTAGAAGAAATTCAGTGATGTACAGACTCTGTGTTTTGCATACTCACAACTGTAAGCCTACTTTTGCTGCACCCTGTACCGATTGTGAGTTCATAAATGTTGAAACTGAGTGATACGTACTTTTTCATGTGCCTAAAATCCTCTTGTATATTCTGTCTATCTTTGCACATACTTGGAATTATTCATAATAAAACTTAGAAAATGACACCTACTATGTGTCAGGGACGAGGCTGGCATTGACACAGTGAAGCTATAAATTGACATTACCGAAAAACAGTCAGAACTTTTCCTTCATGACTTGCACATCTGGGAAGGGAGAAGAATTTGGTGGCAACGCCCTTAACTCTCCCCTCATTTGATGAGATAAATATGCAGTTTCTTTTGCCAAACTGGAAATTGAGAGCAGAATGCGACCCTGTCTAAACAGCTCCTCCGAGGAGTGTACCGAAGGCCGGAACCATTACTCAGGGTCCAGCTGCACAGCGGCCTCATCCACCCAGAAACACATGCAGATATGTGTGAGATCAAAATAGGCCCACATGTGAGCTTCCACAAAGAACAACCAGACAAAAGCCCCACAGATGCCTCTGACCTCTCCCTTCGCCTCTGGGCCTCCCATGGAAATGTGAACTTTTCTTTGACACTCATATGACACCCTCTGGCTGTTAACAACAGTCTTATAGAGAGTGGGCAGTGCCCTTTGGCTGCATCAGGGGCAGAGGGCCCAGTGATGGCATTCACACCACAATCTCCTCTTATTTCTGGGCCCCACCCTAGTTTCAGTTCAGCTCATGAACTTTGAGGGTAGAAACATAAATTCAGCTGGACAGTCAGTCCCCTGCCCAGAGTGGTGACCTTTATCATAAATGCCTGGGATATTTTCCCAAGGAACCTGAGAGAAAATGGTTTCATCTGACAGAGACATACAGTGCTGCAGACATGCAGAGCAGAGGACAGGGCTGTGCACTGGTCTTCCTGGGCTTGTACCTGGTTTGCACTTGGCTTGCAGTGAGGGAGTATTCCTGTGGGCATCCATATAGCTACCTATTCATTCAAACATTCACTGAGCCTGAGTGTTAGAAACTCTGGAAGCTGTAAGGAAGAAAAAGTTTTTGCATGACAAGATGCCAGGCAGCTTCAGTTTAGGTCAGATTATAACCGAGGAGTTCACGGTGGAAGAGACAATTTCCAACTACAGTGTACACTGTGAAGTTGCAAGAGGTGAAGTAGACTTTAAAAGATGGATAAAATTTCCAGTTTCAATAGACAAGAGCATGGGGAGGGTGCAAGGAGAACAGAGCAGAATTGCTGGTGGAGATGTCTTGAACAAAGTCATGCAAATTGAATTTTATCAAATCTCCTTCAAGAAAAATGAGAAAAACCATTGGAGACAGGGGCCTCCAGAGCTGCAAAGAGCACTGCAGAGCTCAGGAACTCACACACCTATCTGACTTCCTTGATCTCTGCAAAGAGAGATTAAAAAGAAGTCAGCTGTTGCTTGACAATACATGCAACAGATCAACAGATCCTGAGAGCAGAATTTGAGAACTGGGTCAAAGTGAGGTGGGGCTCAGCTCCACTCACCCATACCAAAGAGGCTGTTAGCTAACCTCTTGAATCCAGCTCTTCCCAGTCTCATGTTGGAACAAATATCTTACCAACTTCTTGGTAAACAATGGAAGACACACATGGCTGGTTTTTATGAACCTCGGTACTATTAACATTTGGGGCTGGATAGTCCTTTTTTGTTGGAGGCTGTCCTGTACATTGTAAGATGCTGAGGAGCATCCCAGATTCTTACCCACTAGATGCCAGCAGCACTCATTCTTCCGGTGTGACAACCAAAACTGTCTCCAGACATTTGCAGGTGTCAAAATTACCCCAGTTGGGAACCACTATACTATATGAAGAAATCAAAATTATATTAAAAGCTTATATTTATTGGTTGTTTATTATTTAGGATTTTCATAATTAACCTATTTAATCCTCACAATACCCTGATGAAGTATACATACAATTATTATTCACACTTGACAGATGAAGAAATAGGGAGTGAGAAGGGTTTATCAACTTATCCAAACTCACACTCCTCATGAGTAGCAGATTCAGGAGCTGACTCAAGTACTCCGCAGCAGCACCCACCTCTTACCAGCAAGCTATACTGTTCTGTACCCTGTAGTCATCAAACCTGTCTAGCCTGGCTGGGTAAATGAGTGTGGGCACCAACAATATGGCAGTCCCTGCAGCAGGTCCAATGTAATTGCTGGGAAGCAGACTCAGCAGGCCCCCAGGATGCCTGATGCATTGCCTGGGACAGTTCTGGAGCCCTCCTTGCTGCCACATGTCTTTCCTCTCTGCTACCCCTGAGGACCAAGTGGTTTGTCTGTTTCCCACTGGACAACATCATTTCTGAAAAAGTTTCTACCCTATTAGTGCCCCATTATCATTCCCCTTTGCTTATCACCATGTTTGACTTCTTTCTTTCTCTCTCTCTGTTTCCTTCCTTTCTTCCTTCCCTTTCTCCTTCCCTCCCTCTTTCTTTCTTTCTTTCTTTCTTTCTTTTTTTCTTTCTTTCTTTCTTTCTTTCTTTCTTTCTTTCTTTCTTTCTTTCTTTCTTTCTTTCCTTTTTCTCTTTCCTTTCTTTTCTTTCTTTCTTTCCTTCTTTATTTCTTTCAAGTTTTTATTGGATTTATTGGGGTGACATTGGCTATTAAAATTATGTAAGTTTCAAGTGTACAGTTCTATGATACATCATCTATCTATTATATTGTGTGTGCACCACCCAAAGTCAAGTCTCCTTCAGTCCTCTTTTACCCCTCTTTACCTGTTCTATCTACCCCACCCCGCTTAGCTCTGGTAATCACCATACTGTTGTCTGTCTCTGTGGCTGTGAGTTTTCTCTTTTGCTTAATTTCTTCACCTTTTTCACCCAGTCCCCCAACTCCTTCCCCTATGACAGCTGTCAATTTGTTCTCTGTATCTATGAGTCTGTTTCTATTTTGTTTGTTACTTTATTTTGATCATTAGATTCCACATCTAAGTAAAATCATATGGTACTTTTTTTTTCTATGACTTGATTATTTCATTTAGCATAATGTTTTCCAGGTCCATCCATGTTGTCAAAAAGGGTAAGAATTACTTCTTTTTTATGGCCACATAGTAGTCACTGTGTAAATGTACCATAGTTTTTTATCCACTCATTTGTTGATGAACACTTGGGCTGTTACCAAATCTTGGTTATTGTAAATAACACTGCAATGAGCATAAGGGTACATATATTATTTTGAATTAGTGTTTTGGGGTTTTTTGGTATCTATTCCTAAAAATGGAATCACTAGATCATAAGGCAGTTCCATTTTTAATTTTTTGTACTCCTTTTTTTTTTCTTTTGAGAGAGAGAGAGAGAGAGGAAGGGAGAGAGATGAGAATCATCAACTCATAATTGTATCACATTAATTGCTTCTCATATGTGCCTTAACCTGAGGACTCAAGCCAAGCCATTGACTCCTTGCTCAAGCCAGTGACTTTGGGTTCAAGCCAGTGACCTTGGGCTTCAAGCCAGTGACTTTGGGCTTCAAGCCAACGACTTTGGGCTTCAAGCCAGCGACCTTAGGTTCAAGCCAGTGACCTTGGGCTTCAAGCCAGTGACCTTTGGGCTCAAGCCAGTGGCCATGGGGTCATGTCTATAATACCATGCTCAAGCCAGCAATCCTGCACTCAAGCTGGTGATTCTGCGCTCAAGCCGGCGATCTCAGGGATTTGAACTTAGGACTTCAGTGCCACAAGTCAACACTCTATCCACTGTACCACCACTGGTCAGGCTTCATTTTTTACTTTTTGAGTAAACTCCATACTGTTTTCCACAGTGGCTATACCATATTGACCTTTACTTGATGAAGTGCTAGTCATTCTTTGATTTCAACATGGAGGTGGGAAAAATTTATCCAAAAGCTATAAAAACTGTCTTTTAAGGCACAGGACATGAAGGCTGGTTACAGAGTTTCCTGTGACCATTATGTTTGCCTCTCCAACATCACTGTCCCCTCCCTTAGTAACTACACTGATTGTCATTCAGGTATCCACACCACTCCCATCCAGCCTTGATGTTTGGGAATATGTAGGTAAATGTTCCAAAACATCCACAGACAAATCTAAGTTTAGATTTTGGTTCCACCCTGTACTAGATGTGTGACCTTGCTTGATTTAATTGTCTGTTTGAGCCTGAATTTTCTTATCTATATAACAAGATAAAGAAAAAAAACTACTATGCAGAATTATCATATAGATTAGAAATAATATATTCTGTGAAGTTCTTAGTACTCAAAAAGTGTTTTTGAATGCTGTTATTCTTATTACTAGTCGTTAATCTCTTCACAAGGATTGGTTTGCCAGATTTACTTCTTGGTGTTATTTACAGTCAGCTGAGAGAAATGGAATGCAGAGATAAACATTCTGATGGAGATGAGGCAGGGAAGATATGCAGAGCACAGGGCTAGGGGACAACCTGAACTTGAAGGTGGCAAGTATCAAAACTTTAGGTGCTGACCGTTTTGCAATAAATGCAGATATTGATTCATATGTTGCACACCTGAAACATATAAAATTTTATATGAAAATTATATCTCATAAAAAAGTAACTTTAGCCTTGGCTGGGTGGCTCAGCTGGTGGGAGCGCTGTCCTGATACACCAAAGTTGTGGGTTTGGTCTCGGGTCAGGGCACAAGCAAGCATCAACCAATGAATACAACATAAATAAGTGGAACAATAAATCAATTTCTGTCTTTCTCTCTCTCTCTTTTGCTCTCTAAAATCAATTTTGTGTGCATGTGTGACAGAGACAGAATGAGACAGAGACAGAGAAAGGGACAGTTAGGGACAGACAATCAGGAAGGGAGAGAGATGAGAAGCATCAATTCTTTGTTGCGGCTCCTAAGTCTACTTAGTTGTTCATTGATTGCTTTCTTGACTGGGGGGCTACAGCAGAGCAAGTGACCCCTTGCTCAAGCCAGTAACTTTGGGCTCAAGCCAGTGACTATGGCAATGGTTCTCAACCTGTGGGTCACGACCCCAGCGGGGTCGCCTAAAGCCATCAGAAAATACATAATGCATATCAGGTATTTACATTCTGAATCATAACTGTAGCAAAATTACAGTTATGAAGTAGCCACCAAAATTATTTTTTGGTTTGGGGTCACCGCAACATGAGGAACTGTATTGCTGGGTCACGGCATTAGAAAGGTTGAGAACCACTGGACTATGGGGTCATGTCTATGATTCTATGCTCAATCCAGCAACTCCACGCTCAAGCCAGATGAGCCCACCCTCAAGCCAGCGACCTTGGGATTTCAAACTTGGGTCCTCTGTGTCCCAGTCCAACACTCTATCTACTGAGCCACTACCTGGTCAGGTTAAAATCTTTTTTTTTTTTTAAGAGACCTTAGAGCTACCAAAAGAGTGCCTAGAAATAATCTGCTTAGACATTTCTTTCTTTTTTTTTTTTTTTTAAATGTACTCTCTTAACCTGCTTTGACATTTCTACAGATGCAGTGCCATGATTCTAGCATAGCTACCAACTGCTGGAGAAACGCTCTGAGTAGGATTTTCAGTGTTCCAGGGTCAGGTTGTGTATACTCCCCTCACAGAACATCCTGGAACCCTGCTCCTGTAGGCACAGCACCCACAAGCCCACAGGAGAATGACACTAAGCTATCTGAAATGCTCAACTATTTCTCATGTTAATCCTACTTCATTAATTTAACTCCAAGTGAATGAACTTCAGTGGGCTGATCTTTAGTGGTTTATGAGCCAAGACCAAACCAAAGTGGTCTTTGAGTTAAACCTCCCATTGCTTTATGCCAATTTCTGAAATACTAATTTATGGATTTCCTACCAGTCTGTATCCATCAGAGACCAGATGATATAACTCATTCCTGGATATTTCCTTCTTAAAGCCCCAAATCACACACATTTGTATAAACAGCTGCCCCAATCATGCAAATACCAATATGTAATACTTAGTGGGAATCTATTATATAGATTTGAATTCTCATATTGCCCTTGCAAGATTGTTATCCCCAAGATAAGATGCATCTGATAAAGAAACAGAAACACAGAGATATTAAGGTACTCGTCCAAGTTCTCTCACCCAGGAAACACCTAGGCCAGGATTCAAAGCTTGGACTGTCTTACTATGTTGTATAAGTCTAAGCTACCTCCTGCTCCTATTACTCCTCTGATGTGTGTTGTATGTGTGTGTGTACATGGGACTTGAAGGAAGTCTTCTGGGCCCAGAACAGCTGGCAGAACTTTATTTTACTTCACATACAGCTCATGGACCCAATTAATGAGTAGAAATGGGAATAGACACTGGGAAATGAGAGCCATGGGAAGGAAGGAAGAAAGGCAAGAAAGGAGGGAAGGAGTGGGGAAGAAGACAGGAAGGAAAGGAGGAAGGAAGAAAGTCGCTTTCTTCTGATTCCCTAACGGTGATTCAGAGGATCATTTCTGGCTGGCCGGTCAGTGAAGGGAGTGGAGATCATGACAGCCAATGGGGCTCATCACTGTCACTCACCGAGCATGTGCCCTCTGAGGAGGGGTTTTGACAGCATCTCTCCCACCTCAGAGGGAGGGGCACTTCCTGTTCAGGTGGAAGGGTGCAGGTGGGGGGTGTTTGACAAGGAATGCATTAGAGTCAATGAAGAAGCTGCAGGCCCCACCAGAAGAGTCACCCCAAAATGCTGTGGAGAAAATGTGGCCAAGATGTTGTCTCAAATGCTCCCCAGAGGCTACCAGAGATAAACCCGAGCCCCCAATTCTGATTGCCTTCTGTGTCCTTGAAGCTCTGCACCACAAAGGCTGTTGTTAGAAAGCAGACTGGTTCTACAATAGGCACATTTCTGTAAACACAGAGATTTAATTCCAATTTTACAGCTCAGCTACTCCCTGTAACACACATTCCATAAAGAATTTACAATGTGGTTCAAATCTATTACTAGTTACATTCCTTGACCCCCATGCAGGTGAGATGGATCTAGGAACTTGGGCCAGAGTTCCAAGGTAGCAGCTATGATTAAAGAGAAACCACAAAAACTGCAGCAATAACAAGAACTCCAAATGGGATGTGAAGAGAACAGGAAGCCTCACGAAGTCCCCCAAAGGAAGGGGATTTGGGTGACAGGGAACAAGCTCAGGGAGCCAGGAAGACTTGGGAGGCACTCTTAGGTGATTGGACGACTGTTCAGCCCTTTCTCACAGCCTACATTTAATGTAAATTTGTTTTTCTGCACTCCATTAAAAAACACCTCCAGAGATGACATCAGAGTAATGGCGTGGTAGGAAGTGATACCAATAAATCTCCTCAAAAACTCAACAAGATCTTCAACCAGAAACAGAAAAATCTATCCTTGGAGCCTCCAGATGTTTCGCAATACACCCAAAGGTATGGTCGAGCAAAAAATTGGCTAAATATATAATCAAACCCTGAAGGAAATAGGGAGTAAGAAATGCTGCACCTTCCTCACTAACCTAAATATGGCTGCTTTCACTGGGAACTGAGAGTATAGAAACTGAGGCAGGCAAAGGGGGTGAATAGATCCAGGCCGCGGCATAGACGGCCGAACCAGGTTTTGGCACAGAGATCCAAGCTGAGGAAAAACTGTGCCTGGGGCAACCCAGGCAATACAAGCTAACACTCGCGCCAAACCCAGACAAAGAAAGACAAGTGGGTTGTCTTTCTTTCGCCATTCGCCCCGATCTCCTGGTCAGCGCGCACAGATAGTGGGCGAGATATTCCTTCGAAAGCCCTGGGAGTGGGCGCCCGTGTTATCCCACAGAGAGGCAGAGTCAGAGGCCTTTGTGTGGGCTGAAAGCGGAATCTCCAGGCCACCCAAGTGCCCTGAAAAAGCTGCGCACAGGGAGGGAGCGAGAGTCAATTCCAACGCTGGAACTTTTTTGTGAGGGCGGGGGTTTCACTCAAAGTGTAAGGCAGCCGGCCTGATATCCTGGTCGGTGCGCACGGAGAGTGGGCAAGAGATTCCTCCAAGCGCCTCAGCAGTGGACGCCCGTGTTACCCCACAAAGAGGCAGAGTCAGGGGCCTTTGTGTGGGCCAAAAGCGGAATCTCGGGCCACCCCAGCACCCTGAAAAAGCCACATATGGGGAGGGAATGAGAGCTAATTCTAACGCTGGAGCTTTTCCGTGTGGGCGAGGTTTCACTCAGAGGGTGAGACTGCTGGCCTGATATCCTGGTCTGCATGCACAGATAGTGAACGAGAGATTCCTCCGAGCACCCCAGGAGTGGGTGCCTGCCCGCCTACCAGTGTTACCAGACAGAGTGGTAGAGCCAGAGGTCTTTGTGTCAGCGGAAGCCCCGCCTGATTATGCTAGCATCTCTGACTGACTGAGCCTTACCCAGAGCCCTGTGCTAAGTGGGAATAGAGTGGGGAGTTTCCAGCTCTTTGAGCCTCTTACTATCCAGGCAGAAGCAGCAGCAACCCCATAGCTGGATTATCAGGCTACTAATTGAGGAAGGAAAGACTAAGAGAGAGGCTCTGGTAATACGGACTCTCTCATTGGTGGAGCCTACAAATGCTAATGAGCCTCAACTGCCAACGAGACTGAAGCACAATACATGACATCGCCATAGAGACTTATCAACTGCAAACCTCTACCTGAGTGTGCCACAGGGGCAGAACCCATAGTACAGAGTCATCGACCAGGAAGAGGGAGAGAAAAGAAAAAGCAAGAAGATAACCTCTCAAAATCAAAAATAATCCACAGACTTTATAACCTATCCCATTTTATTATATTTGTTCATTTGTTTCTCTTATCTTCATTCTTGATTTTTTTTTTTCCTCTTCCAATTTGGTCGTTTAATTTTCTGCCGGTCTTACTCTCTCCTCTCCTTGAACTACACTACCCATAAGTGTTGCATCTCCCATTATCTTTTCTTTCCTCTTCATTTCTCTCTATGAGGGTTGTACTCCAAAGCCCTTAACTCTCTCTCTCTCTCCTCTTTTTTCTTTTTTCTTCTTTTAGTGGTTCCCACTTTTTTTTTCTTTTCTCTCATTCTTTTCTCCCTCTATATTAGTTTCTTCCTTTCTCCTTTACGTCTTCTCTCATTCAATCCTCAATAACAAATAAATTATCTTATCTGGGACTCAAACTTATGTTTGTGGCATTTGGGGGGGGTTTACTTCACTTTTTTAACTCACTAGCAGTGCTCCCATCCCTGGATCTCCATTTTATCTAGTTCTTGTTCCACTAAATACAATAGTAATTTTTTAATTTTTCCCCCCATTTTCCTGTTTCCCTCTTATTCCTTTCATCATATCTCTTAGTCAACCAACACCTAAAAGCAAATCATTTCATTCTTGACCCAAATTTTTTCCTTATTTCCTTTTTGTGGGTCCATACCCCCTTTTTTTGCCCCTTTATTACTTCTCCCCAATTCAGGCCCTCCATTATAGGCATTGTTTGTTCTATTTAGTACAATATAATTCACAGTTCACCACAAGATTTTATCAAGAAAGAGGGGAGAGGAGAGGAGAGGAAAAAAGGAAGGGGGGAATAATTTTCTTTTTTTTTCTTTTTAATTTTTAATTTCTCTTAAAAAAAAATTCTTTTCTATTTTTTATTTTTATTTTTTTACCTTTTTATTCTTTATTAAATCTCATTAATACTATCAACAAAACCACCCTCAGGTGCCATTAAGGAAAAGAAAATAGAATATCATGGATACAAAAGAAAGAGAGGTAACACAGATAGATGAGGAAAAATCTATGGAGAAAAAATTTAATATATTGCAAACCTTAGAGTTGAATGACAGAGAATTTAAAATAGAAATCCTAAAAATACTCAGAGATATACAAGAAAACACAAAAAGGCAATTTAGGGAGCTCAGAAAACAACACAATGAACACAAAGAATATATTTCCAAGGAAATTGAAACTATAAAAACAAATCAAACAGAGATGAAAAACTCAATTCAAGAGCTGAAAAATGAGGTAAGAAGCTTAGCTAATAGAACAGGCCAGATAGAAGGTAGGATTAGTGAAATAGAAGACAAGCAACTTGAGGCACAACAGAGAGAAGAAGAAAGAGACTCAAAAATTTTAAAAATGAGATAGCCCTACAGGAATTATCTGACTGCATCAAAAAGAATAACATAAGAATAATAGGTATATCAGAGGGAGAAGAGAGAGAAAATGAAATGGAGAACATACTCAAACAAATAATAGATGAGAACTTCCCAAGCCTGTGGAAAGAACTAAAGCCTCAAATTCAAGAAGCAAACAGAACTCTGAGTTTTCTTAACCCCAACAAACCTACTCCAAGACACATCATAATGAACTTGGCACAAACCAACGGCAAAGAAAAAATTCTCAAGGCAGCCAGGGAAAAGAAGAATACAACATATAAAGGAAGGCCCATTAGATTATTATCAGATTTCTCAACAGAAATTCTACAAGCTAGAAGAGAGTGGACCCCAATATTTAAAGTTCTGAAAGAGAGGAACTTCAGCCACAAATACTATACCCATCAAAGCTATCCTTCAAATATGAGGGAGAAATAAAAACATTCACAGATAAAGAAAAGATGAGGGAATTTATCATCAGAAAACCCCCACTCAAGGAATTACTAAAGGGGGTTCTCCAATCAGATACAAAGAACAAAAAAAACAAAGCCACAAGTAAAAGCTCCAAGAAGAACACAATAAAACCAAATTTAAACTGTGGACAACAACAAAAAGAAAGGGCGGGGGAGGGGATAGAGATTAACAGCAGCAAAGGATGATGGAGTGCAAAAGTACTCACAAGATAGTGTACTACAATAAACAGGGTAAGAACCCTTTTCATTACTTAATGGTAACCACCATTGAAAAACCACCACAGAAGCACATGATTTTAAAAAGATAGCAACAGAGGAAAGATGTATGGAATACAACCAAATAAAAACAAAAGATCAAAAAATGAAAGAGAAGGATCAAACAAGACACAAAACTAACAGAAAGCAATCTATAAAATGGCAATAGGGAACTCACAAGTGTCAATAATTACACTAAATGTAAACGGGTTAAACTCACCAATAAAAAGGCACAGAGTAGCAGAATGGATTAAAAAAGGAAATCCAACTGCATGGTGCCTACAAGAAACTCATCTAAGCAACAAGGATAAATTCACAATTTCAAAGTGAAAGGCTGGAAAACAATACTCCAAGCAAATAACATAAAAAAAAAAAGCAGGCATAGCAATACTCATATCTGATAATGCAAATGCTGACTACAAGACAGCAAAAGTACTCAGAGACAAAAATGGCCTATTCATAATGGCTAAGGGGACTCTGAATCAAGAAGATATAACAATTCTTAATATATATGCATCAAACCAAGGAGTACCAAAATATATAAACAGCTACTTATTGACCTTAAAACAAAAACTGTCAAAAATACAATCATACTTGGAGACCTCAATACACCACTGACAGCTCTAGATCAGTCATCCAAACAGAGAATCAACAAAGATATATTGGCCTTAAACAAAACACTAGAGCACCTGGATATGATAGATATCTACAGGACATTTCATCCCAAAGTGACAGAGTATACATTTTTCTCCAGTGTACATAAATCATTCTCAAGAATTGACCACATATTGGGCCACAAAAACAACATCAGCAAATTCAGAAAAATGGAAGTTGTACCAAGCATATTTTCTGATCATAAAGCCTTGAAACTAGAATTCAACTGCAAAAAAGAGAAAAAAAATCCCACAAAAATGTGGAAACTAAACAACATACTTTTAAAAAGTGAATGGGTCAAAGAAGAAATAAGTGCAGAGATCAAAAGATATATACAGACAAATGAAAATGACAATACAACATATCAAAATCTATGGGATGCAGCAAAAGCAGTGATAAGAGGGAAGTTCATATCACTTCAGGCCTATATGAACAAACAAGAGAGAGCCCAAGTGAACCACTTAACTTCATACCTTAAGGAACTGGAAAAAGAAGAACAAAGGCAACCCAAAACCAGCCGAAGAAAGGAGATAATAAAAATCAGAGCAGAAATAAATGAAATAGACAACAGAAAAACTATAGAAAAAGTTAATAGAACAAGGAGCTGGTTCTTTGAAAAGATCAACAAAATTGACAAACCCTTGGCAAGACTTACCAAGGAAAAAAGAGAAAGAACTCATATAAACAAAATCCAAAATGAAAGAGGAGAAATCACCACGGACATCGTAGATATACAAAGAATTATTATAGAATACTATGAAAAACTTTATGCCACTAAATTCAACAACTTAAAAGAAATGGATAAATTCCTAGAATAATACAACCTTCCTAGACTGAGTCAAGAAGAAGCAGAAAGCCTAAACAGATCTATTAGTAGAGAAGAAATAGAAAAAAACATTAAAAACCTCTCCCAAAATAAAAATCCAGGCCCAGACGGCTATACCAGCAAATTTTATCAAACATTCAAAGAAGACTTGGTTCCTATTCTACTGAAAGTCTTCCAAAAAATTGAAGAAGCAATACTTCCAAACACATTTTATGAGGCCAACATAACCCTCATACCAAAACCAGGCAAGGATAGCACAAAAAAAGAAAACTACAGACCAATATCTCTAATGAATACAAATGCTAAAATACTAAACAAAATACTAGCAAATCAAATACAACATATTAAAAAGATAATACATCATGATCAAGTGGGATTCATCCCAGAATCTCAAGGATGGTTCAACATACGTAAAACGGTTAACGTAATACACCATATCAACAAAAGAAAGAACAAAAACCACATGATCTTATTAATAGACGCAGAAAAGGCTTTCGATAAAATACAAACAATTTTATGTTTAAGACTCTCAACAAAATGGGTATAGAAGGAAAATATCTCAACATGATAAAGGCCATATATGATAAACCATCAGCTAACATCATATATATATATATTTTTTTTTTTGCATTTTTCTGAAGCTGGAAACAGGGAGAGACAGTCAGACAGACTCCCGCATGCGCGCGACCGGGATCCACCCGGCACGCCCACCAGGGGGCGACGCTCTGCCCACCAGGGGGCGACGCTCTGCCCATCCTGGGCGTCGCCATGTTGCGACCCTCCTGGGTGTCGCCATGTTGCGACCAGAGCCACTCTAGCACCTGGGGCAGAGGCCACAGAGCCATCCCCAGCGCCCGGGCCATCTTTGCTCCAATGGAGCCTTGGCTGTGGGAGGGGAAGAGAGAGACAGAGAGGAAGGCGCGGCGGACGGGTGGAGAAGCAAATGGGCGCTTCTCCTATGTGCCCTGGCCGGGAATCGAACCCGGGTCCTCCGCATGCTAGGTCGACGCTCTACCGCTGAGCCAACCGGCCAGGGCCAGCTAACATCATATTAAATGGCACTAAACTGAAGGCTTTCCTCCTTAAATCAGGAAAAAGACAGGGTTGTCCACTCTCTCCACTCTTATTTAATGTGGTACTAGAGGTTCTAGCCAGAGCAGACAAGACAAAGAAATAAAAGGCATCCATATTGGAAAAGATGAAGTAAAGGTATCACTTTTTGCAGATGATATGATCCTATACATCAAAAACCCCAAAGAATCCACAAAAAGACTACTAGAAACAATAAGCCAATACAGTAAGGTTGCAGGATACAAAATTAACATACAGAAGTCCATAGCCTTTCTATATGCCAACAATAAAACATTTGAGAACGAACTCAAAAGAATAATCCCCTTCACGATTGCAACAACAACAACAAAAAATACCTAGGAATAAACATAACAAAGAATGTAAAGGACTTATATAATGAAAACTATAAACCATTGTTAAGGGAAATCAAAAAAGATATAATGAGATGGAAGACTATTCCTTGTTCTTGGTTAGGAAGAATAAATATAATCAAGATGGCCATATTACCCAAAGCAATATACAAATTTAGTGCAATTCCCATCAAAATTCCAATGACATTTTTTAAAGAAATGGGGCAAAAAATCATCAGAGTTATATGGAACTATAAAAAACCCCAAATAGCCAAAGCAATCCTAAAGAAAAAGAATGAAGCTGGGGGCAGTACAATACCTGACTTCAAACTATATTATAGAGCCACGACAATCAAAACAACATGGTATTGGCAGAAAAATAGACACTCAGACCAATGGAACAGAATAGAAAGCCCAGAAATAAAACCACATATATATGGTCAAATAATTTTTGATAAAGGGGCCAACAACACACAACGGAGAAAAAAAAGCCTTTTCAACAAATGGTGCTGGGAAAACTGGAAAGCCACATCCAAAAGAATGAAACTGGACTACAGTTTGTCCCCCTGTTCTAAAATTAACTCAAAATGGATCAAAGATCTAAACATAAGACTTGAAACAATAAAGTACATAGAAGGAGACATAGGTACTAAACTCATGGACCTGGGTTTTAAAGAGCATTTTATGAATTTGACTCCAAAGGCAAGAGAAGTGAAGGCAAAAATTAATGAATGGGACTACATCAGACTAAGAAGTTTTTGCTCAGCAAGAGAAACTGATAACAAAATAAACAGACAGCCAACTAAATTGGAAGTGATATTTTCAAACAACTGCTCAGATAAGGGCCTAATATCCAAAAATACAAAGAACTCATAAAACTCAACAACAAACAAACAAACAATCCTATAAAAAAATGGGAAGAGGACATGAAGAGACACTTCTCCCAGGAAGAAATACAAATGGCCAACAGATATATGAAAAGATGCTCATCTTCTTTAGCTATTAGAGAAATGCAAATCAAAACTGCAATGAGATACCACCTCACACCTGTTAGATTAGCTATTATTAACAAGACAGGTAATAGCAAATTTTGGAGAGGCTGTGGAGAAAAAGGAACCCTCATTCACTGTTGGTGGGAACGTAAAGTAGTACAACCATTATGGAAGAAAGTATGGTGGTTCCTCAAGAAACTGAAAATAGCACTACCTTATGACCCAGCAATCCCTCTACTGGGTATATACCCCAAAAACTCAGAAACATTGATACGTAAAGACACATGCAGCCCCATGTTCATTGCAGCATTATTCACAGTGGCCAGGACATGGAAACAACCAAAAAGCCCATCAATAGATGACTGGATAAAGAAGATGTGGCACATATACACTATGGAATACTACTCAGCCATAAGAAATGATGACATCGGATCATTTACAGCAAAATGGTGGGATCTTGATAACATGATATGAAGTGAAATAAGTAAGTCAGAAAAAAACAGGAACTGCATTATTTCATACGTAGGTGGGACATAAAAGTGAGACTAAGAGACATTGATAAGAGTGTGGTGGTTATGGGGGGAGGGGGCAGAGGGAGAGGGAAAGGGGAGGGGGAGGGGCACAAAGAAAACAAGATAGAAGGTGACAGAGGACAATCTGACTTTGGGTGATGGGTATGCAACATAATTGAATGACAAGATAACCTGGACTTGTTATCTTTGAATATATGTATCCTGATTTATTGATGTCACCCCATTAAAAAAATAAAATTATATAAAAAAAACACACCTCCATTTGGTATTCAGCCATGGATGTAAATGTCTACTGCTCTGTGTCACCCAAACTTCTCCAGCAGTATCTTGTTCCCTGGGACCTTTTCCGCAACATTGCCCTACCTGCCCTTCGTCAGTGCTCTGGGTCCTCTCGATGTGGAAACTGCTCCCACCAAGGTTTGACAGCTCAGCATCCTGACCCCTAGGGCAGGCTGCCTGGAGGAGCCCAGAGGTGGCAGGATCCTTGAGTTGGCCTTAGAGGAGTTCAGAGGTAGACTTAAGTTGGTGAGGTTTCAAGCTCCTATAATTTCTGATTCTTTTTTTTTTTTTTCATTTTTCTGAAGCTGGAAACGGGGAGAGACAGTCAGACAGACTCCCGCATGCGCCCAACCGGGATCCACCCGGCACGCCCACCAGGGGCGACGCTCTGCCCACCAGGGGGCGATGCTCTGCCCATCCTGGGCGTCGCCATGTTGCGACCAGAGCCACTCTAGCGCCTGAGGTAGAGGCCACAGAGCCATCCCCAGCGCCCGGGCCATCTTTGCTCCAATGGAGCCTTGGCTGCGGGAGGGGAAGAGAGAGACAGAGAGGAAAGCGCGGCGGAGGGGTGGAGAAGCAAATGGGCGCTTCTCCTGTGTGCCCTGGCCGGGAATCGAACCCGGGTCCTCCGCACGCTAGGCCGACGCTCTACCGCTGAGCCAACCGGCCAGGGCTAATTTCTGATTCTTTAAAAGAAAAAGAATGCAACATTACAAAGACAAAATCAGGTACAGGGCCTTGGGAGGGGCCTATACTGTTCAAGAAAAGGCCCTCAAAGCTTCAACCTACCTTTAAAGTAAACCCACATGTGCCCCTCTCTGTGCTGTGATCCCCTAAAAATTTCTTTGATGGCTTCTGTCTGGTGGAAGGAAGCAAGGCTTGACCAAGTTTCCTTGTCACACAGTGATGCCTGATGTTGACTTTAAAGTTCAAGTAGAAATTTGAAAAATCAGAGTGTAAAAAGAAACTTGACAAAGCTCAGGACTATTAATAGGTTGAAGCACTGGGTTAATCAATTCAAAAGTAATAATTTTAAAAGATCATTTAGAAGCTGTTATTGTACAGAACATTTACTGTTTTAAATAAACTTGTGAGATACTGTTTACCAGCATATAGCATTTTACATTTATAGATTTTTGTTCTTGCTGCTGTTACTCTTCAATCCCATTAATTCCTGGAGACACAGGTGACCTTGGGATCCAACACCTGAGAAGTCAAGCTACTGCTGAGCTACAAACCAGCACCAATGAGTTCTGCCTCCTGCATTTAGACATGGCTTGCCAGCCAACAGGGCAAGTCTAAGGCAGGAAATATATCTCACCTGCTGCTTAGATCAGATTCTTTGGCTACTGAAGCTGGTGTGATATGATGAGTAGAAGGAGGAAACATTTCAGGATCCAAAGTGCATTAGACCAGTGAGTCAAGTAGCCATATCCAGCAGAGACAGCCACATGCCATCATAGGGGATGGATTCTCTGCAGCCCTTATACCAGAGTAGGTCATGAAAACAAGGGCTTCAGCCCAGGACCCTAAACAACATTTACTGAGCTTAGCATCTCCAGGCAGTCTGGTTGTAGATCAGGCTCAGCTGAAAGGATCATACCTTAGCGGTGAGATTCTGGATCAAAGAACATGTCCTCTCGATACCGCGGCCTTTTTTTATTGGAAACCTCAAGCCAGAGAGAGAACTGAAACTGCTAGTTAGGGACACAGCAACATGTCAGGAAACCAAGTGTGACCCTGAGAGAAGGAGAGTAAGGTTCCAGTTGGGAGGAGATGCAGGCTGGTATGTGGAGAGCAGCGGGGAAGGCAGACACACCCAAGGACAGGAAAGGACTGAGACTGAGCCAGCCAGCTGCCCTTGGCTTCAAGTCCTGAAGAGTCAGGGTCTCTTCAGTGGCCAAATCCAGTTCTCTAAGGGCTGGAGCTGAGCTGTGATCCCACTTCAACCACCCACGAGAGCAGGAGAGGGAGGACCATCCTTTTGATTTCCGTTGAGCAGGAGGGAACAAAATGTTCTAGTGAGGCCTCTTCTCACATAAAATCTTCTCACTTTGGCCCTGGCCATATAGCTTGGTTGGTTAGAGCATCATCCTGAAGTCCAGAGGTTGCCAGTTCAATCCCGGGTCAGGGCACGTACAGGAACAGCATGATGTTTCTGTCTCTTGCTCTATATTTCCCTTCCTCTCTCGCTGAAATCAATAAATAAATTTTCTTTTTTAAAATCTCACTTTGGAAACTTTCTGCTGGCATTTCCAGGTTGTGCCTGTCTCCTCTTACCAGATTGGAAGGTCCCCAGGAGAATATGCCTTGCCTCAATAATAATAGCTTCTGCCTGTTGAGCTCTTACTGTGTGCTAGGAATTATTCAGGTATTTTACCTTAATTTGTCTCACTTAATGTTCCCAATGCCATTTTATACCTCAGGAACCCAAGGCTCAGCCCATAATTTTTTTGCCTAAGATTGCACAGCTAGTTAAGTGGTATAACTAGCACACAAGCCCAAGATGTCTGAGCAATTTACTAAATGTTTGTCAAATTCATTGAACTAGTTCATACTGTATATAAAAATGTGAATATAGTCAACTCTTGATTTGCAATGATGAAAAATAATACTGACCCAATTAATCTAAAATTCACCAACATTTGACACCTAAGTATATTTTTGTTCATATGTTTGAACCATATATTTGAATATGGAGATGTTTGCTATTCTAGGAATTTACGACTTTATTTATTACTATTTTTTTAAGTGAGAGGAGGGGATATAGAGAGACAAACTCTCGCATGTGCCCCAGCCGGGATCTACCCAGCAACCTCCACCTGGGGTTGATGCTCAAATCAACTGAGCTATCCTCAGTGCCTGGGCCGATGCTTGAACCATCTTAGCCACTGGCTGTGAGAGGAGAAGACAGAGAGAAGGGAGAGAGAAGCAGATGGTCACTTCTCATGTGTGCCCAGACCAGGGATCAAACCCAGACTTCTGCATCCCAGGCTTATGCTCTATCTACTGAGCCAACCAACCAAGTCCAGAATTTATAGCTTTAAACAAAGTAATAGCCTGACCTGTGGTGGCACAGTAGAGAAAGCATTGATATGGAATGTGGAGGTTGCTGGTTTGAAACCCTGGGCCTGCCTGGTCAAGGTACATATGAGAAGCAACTACTACAAGTTGATGCTTTCTGCTCCCCCCCACACACACACCCGCTTCTCTCTATTCTCTCTCTAAAATCAATAAGTAAAATCTTTAAAAAAAAACCCATAAAAACAAAGTAGTAAAGACATGTAATGGAAGAGCTCAAAATGATGAGTTTCCCAACTCTGAATTTCCTACTAAATCTTCTCCCTACGCAGAGCTCAGAAGTCCTGGGCCCACTTCTGTTCTCCATCCAAACCCTCTCCAATTTTAGTTCCAGCCCTGAGCTCCCTAGAACTTCCAGATTCACATATTCAACTGCTTATTTGACATCTCCACTTAGATGGTTAACGGGCCTCTCAGACATCAACTACAACAGAATCCTGTGTCCACCACCTCTGCAACCTCTTCTCTCAGTCTTCATCTCCGGAAGTGACAGCACCATCCCCACAACTCCTCAAATCACAAACTTAGAAGTCATCCCTGATTCCTTTTTCTCTTCCTCCACAGTCTGTTCATTGCCAGTTCCTGTTGTTCCCTCAACATACGCCCTGGGTCTCATCTAAGCGATCATCTGTTCAGCGAGTCCGCAGAAGCAGCTTCTGTCCTCCCACCTATAAAATGGGTAGCCCAACTAGTTTAATTCCTTGATTTCTATTTCAGTTATAAAACTATTTAGCAAAATGTTAATATTTTTCCAGGGATAGCTCTGCACAAAATAGGGGAATGATCCTTTCCAGGCCTGTGATTCTGATATAAAATTTAAGATGCCAAAATATTTTCTGGTCTATCTACTAATTCAGTATAACAGAATTCCCCTCTTGGGAAAATAATTTACTTATTAGGTGAGTTTTTCTTTTCATTTTGTTTTATTTTTGCCTTCTGATGTCAACTGTTTGAAAAAATAATAAAACTTGAAGAAGTTAATATAGGTATATCATCTTTACATAAAAGAAAAAACTAAAGGTTAACTCATTTGACAAGAATGTATTTTTTTTAATGACAAAGATGATCTCAAAGTAAACTGGGCAATCACTAACTCCCTTAGCAGTATTAAATAAATTCCTCTTCTGTGAAGTATCAGAGCTGTTTATTTCTCTGTACCCTCAAAGGCAATCTGGATTTTGAGTTAGCTATCACAGAGGTGGACTGAAACAGGAGCTGGAGTCACTGGTAGATTAATTAAAATTTTTTTCAAATATTTTTAACGCATGCTTCCAGTTATGCAATTGACCTTAAAAAGTAGATTTTAAAATCTTGGAGTCCATAACACTTTGGGTCAGTTTATGTAAGTGTGTGTGTGTGTGTGTGTGTGTGTGTGTGTGTTTAATCTTGCCCAGGATTCCTTAGTGGTCTGCTGCTGGTCTGTATGAACTGACAGGCCCCAAGCAATACTGCACAAATACAGATAGCATGCTCCAAGTCTGTGGTCTTTCATATACACTCCTGGGAAATGTAGCCCGTGTGGTTTTCAATCTCATTTCTCTGAGAATATAGATATGAGTGAATTTTACTTTGAAAAGAACACATACACTTTAGTTTACATTAAGATTAATTTGAGATGTATTAGGAAAGCAGAGCCATTTGGGATCAATATTTACTAAATCTAAATCTCCATTGTACTGCATCAGACTTAATTAGTGCTTAAATTCTTTCTTAATTGTGACAGGCTTCCTTCTGTTTACGTTTCTGAGATTAAACAAACCATCACCTCCTCAGTGGTCCCTCCTGAAGAAGAAACACAGCTGGCTCACAGTTAGTTTTGGTCCCTGCTCCCTTCTTCCTTACCTTTTTCTCCTTAAAGATTAAAAAAACAAAAACAAAAACATAGTTCTACTCCCAGCCCAGCTGTTAGGGAGATATAAACTCTTATTGGCAAGTAAATTAAACATATAAATACCTGCAATTTATTTGATTCAAAATTTGCAGGAGTGAACTGGGGGTCATAGAGTGACCGATAATTTAATTTTACTGCATTAGTAACAGAGAATGCCTAGAATTGTTTTTCTGTCAGTTACATGAGAAGCTACTAATTAGTGGTTTAAACTTTAAAACAGCAGCAGCAATATCTCACACCCATGCCTCTCCATTATACAGCTGTTGGCTGACAAAGGCTGCCTACAAAAACACTGTAGAAAAAGTAGATTTCTCACTTGGATGCTGGGCTCATCATTCGGAATGTTCATGAGATGGCATTCTTTTAGACTAGATGGAATGTGATGGGTTACAGGGCTTTATTCAACTTCCTGGATAACTGAGATAGGTAATTCTAATTGAGTAGAGAATTTAATTTCCAAACTCAGTGTGCTAAGTATGGAGATAATTCCCTAAAAAAAAAAAAGACCAGTTTGAAGCAACTTTGAGTTGTGGTTAGCAGAGCAGATGCATATGCGGTCAGATACAACTGAGGGAGAAAAAAAGGTAGTCTGAAGTGTTAGGTGTAAATTAAACTCCCTGTGGGTAAGTGGCTTTTTAGGGCTGTGATTCTGGGTTTACAGGACTCACTCACTACCAAGCATGGAAGAGAGGTTGACTAAGTCACATAATCAAGGTGATAAAACTGAAACTTCAAGATTCCAATAGGATGCATATATTTGCTTCAATCTTTCTTCTATGGATCATGAATCCAGACCTCCTTTATTTCCTTTATTTAATTGTCATCATTTCTCTGCTTAATTTTATCCCCAGAGATGTTATGAAGCCTATTGGTTCCATCAGGAAAGGCAGTGGTATGCATATTGGTTACCAGAAACTTAAATTTGAAAACCTGTTTTCATCAGTTTCCAAGTTGTATAATCTCTTTGTGGTTCAGTTTCTTCATCTGTAAAACAGAGCTGATAACTGTGTGAGTAACTCAGTTACTCTAGATGAGGTGGTGCTTTAAATGCCTGAGAGGCACAGAGAAGTCAATGAACGGTAGACATACACATGTGACTTGAAGGTACTCTTGCTCCCTTCAGTCAGGTCATCACTCAGCCATACAACTAGGAAGAGAAAAGAATGAGACGGAGAGCAGCAGCAGCTAGAAGGGCTCATTCAAACCCAGAGGCAGAGCACGTCACTGTTCCGTTCAGACCCTCTGGTGATTTCTCATTATACCTGAAGCAAAAAGCCAAGTCCTTAGAGTCCCTTCAGGATTTGCACTCTTCCCTCAGCCTCTCTGACCTCATGTACTCCACCCTACCCCCTTATTCCCTTTGTTCTAGCTGCATTTTTCTCCTTGTTCCTCCAACATGCCAAGCATTTTTTCTGCCTTTGCACTTGCTCACTTGCTGTTCCCTTTGCCTGAAACATTTTCTTCTGATATCTATTGGCTTACACGCCCTCTGCCATTATGCCTTTGCTCAAATGCTTTTCCCAAAGGCCTCCCCCCACAACTTCAGCAAAAGCAGCACCCCCACTCTCCATCTCCTTGCCTAGTATTATCTTTCCCACGATACTCATTAACACCTAATATTAAAATGTGCTTATTTAAGTAGAATTGAAGCTTTACTGAGGCAGTGTCTATTTTATTTGCTGCTATATTCGCAGAGCCTGGAATTAAGCATGATACGTGGCACATGCTCAATGACTGTGAGCTGAATGAGTGAATACCAGACAGGGCAAATTCTCATTGATCACTCTAAGCTTTGTGTGTGTGTGTTTGTGTGTGTGTGTGTGTGTATTTTTCTGAAGCTGGAAACAGGGAGATAGACTCCCGCATGCGCCCCACCAGGATCCACCCGGCACACCCACCAGGGGGTGATGCTCTGCCCATCCGGGGCATCGCTCTTTTGGCGACCAGAGCCACTCTAGCGCCTGAGGCAGAGGCCATAGAGCCATCCACAGTGCTCGGGCCAACTTTGCTCCAATGGAGCCTCAGCTGCCGGAGGGGAAGAGAGAGACAGAGAGGAAGGAGAGGGGGAGGGGTGAGGAAGCAGATGGGCGCTTCTCCTGTTATGCCCTGGCCAGGAATCAAACCCGGGACTTCTGCACACCAGGCCGACGCTCTACCACTGAGCCAACCGGCCAGGGCCACTCTAAGCTTTTTTTATGTGTGCATCAGAATCACATGGATGCCCATTTCTGGGCCCAGCCCCAGAAATTCTGATTCACTGGGTCAGAGATGGGGCCAGGGATCTGCATTTTAATGAGCATCTCAGGTGGTTCTGAAGCAAACAGATCAGATGTTCAGAAACATTACTGGATACATAGAGCCCATTAAATAATACTAATGAAAAGAGACCATACCATAAGTATTCATTATTTTGAATGCTTGTGGAGTACCTGGTTAGCCAGGACTTGGCATTTCTTTTAACAAGAGCTGTTTGTTTAAAAGTTGCCGACCAGTGCTCTATCTTGGAAAAGACGAAAAATTGCCTTGGAGCAAATCTTTGTTCTGAGAAGAATTCCTTGAGTGGTCTCTCTTTGGTTCCTCAAAGCCCATGGGAGCTCACTGCTCCAGGGGAGGGAGGTAACAGACATGTTTTGAGGCTTGACAGAGGCTGCTCCCCATACAGATGTTATGTAGAGTTTCATATAGTTAGAGTTTCTCTGAGGGTAGAGGGTCCAAACCAAGGTCTGCTTTGGAAAAGGACACCTTACGGTGTCCAACTGCAAACTTGTGGAGAAGAAAGGGGGAACCCTAAAGGAGAATGAATTCGTTTCCCAGGACCCATCTTAAGCCTGAGCCATCAAAGGAGGACAGGAGGTATTAGAGAGGAAAGTCTTCATCTTAAACTCAAACTGAATACTACCCCTTCCCTGCCCCAGATTAGGCTCCTTGGGAACAGCTAAGAATTGCATATGAAGAATTACAATGTTTGGATCCAAAGTTGTGACCCCCTTGGCCAAGTATAACCCTAAAGAAAGTTGTCCTTCTTCAAGAAACACTTTGACCCTGTGCAGGAATTTGAACTAATTCTTGTTTGTTTGTTTTTGTGTGTGGCACATCTCAGCAAAGAGTTGCTCAATTTACCTTTTAAAGAGTGATAAAAAGGACTCTGAACCTCTGGAGCTTTCTCTAACCTCTGGGCGTGAGTTAGAGTGGTTTGCAGGGCACAAGTAAACCACTCCTAGCTGAAGTATCCAGTCATTTAGCACAGTAATAAGAAACAGTCTCTCCTCTGGGCCGACTTTTCATCTCACTATCACTCCCGCTAGGTAATGTGAATATTGTCATTTACTTGTTTGGGCACTATGGTATTTTCAACAAACAATGTAAATCTAAGAAGTCTAACTACCAAATCATATTGTTGCCATCTTAGAATTTTTAAGTCTTTGAAAGCAATAGCTGCCTTGTCCTCATCTTGGTGTGCGTTTTCCAAAACTGTGGCCATTTCCAAATGTCACCACTGTTCTTTGCATTTTAATCTCCCACATCATCAATTCCTTGGCTGGGTACTGGTTAAGTGTTAACATGAAGGAAAAGCTGGTAAATTTGATAGCAGGGTCCTTCACTCCTGTCTTTCTCCTTTCCCCATGGACACTTAGGGTGTGCGCCTACACAAACACACACACCCCACAAAGAATGGAGAACTTTGTGCTATAAACAGAGGCCAGATAGAGTGGTTTCTCTAGGTTTTCTTATCAAGCCCCACTTGCCTTTATTTGGTGGGACAGGAAACTGGAGCCCACAGGACATCTTTGACTAATATAGTCAATAACAGTGAAAAGCCACAGAAATGAGGTTTGCATTCAAAGTTCTCAACCAAGGTTAATTCCCCCCCTGTTAGAATAGCTGTTATCCATTGAGGACTTGCTAAGCACTGTGCTTTGTGCTTTTCATGCATTAATGCATTCAGTCCCCTAACCCCATGATACATATATTATTATTTCTATTTTATAGAAACCAAGGCAAAGTCCTGAGGCTTAGGAACTTTCCCAAGTTCATAGAACTGATAAATAGCAGAGCCTTTGCCTGGCCTATGGTGACACAGTGGATAGAGTGTTGCCCAGGAACACTGAGGCCGCTGGTTCAAAACCTTGGGCTTGACAAGTCAAGGCATGTTTGACAAGCAACAGCAAGCAATGAACAACTAAGGTGAATCAACTTAAAGTTGATACTCTTGCTCCACCTTCCCAACCCCATAAAATCAATAAATAAAATCTTAAAAAAAAAAAAAGCAGAGATGGGATTTGGACCCATACTTACTGTGTATCACATAATACTGCCCTGTGCTACCTTCTCCAAAACAACACAGTTTCATGGAAGAAGCACTGGATTTGGGGTAAGAAAGCTTTGCTCAAGGGCCAGCTCTGCCTCCAAATGTGAACTTGGGCTGGTAATTTGAGCCTTTTTATTTCATTTGTTTTTCCTGTCTATACAATCCCCCTAAGATTATTGAGAAGTTCACTAAAGATAACATATGGAAAATTACTTTGTGACCCTAGGTGTGCTTTAGAAGACATAATTATTGCCATCAAAGCTCGCTGTGCCATGGTGCAAATGCACCAAGTCCCTTTCCCTTTGCTTGAGTTGTAACATAGACAATGGATAAAAGCCTATATTAATGTAGTTTATGAGACTTGTGGTTGGATTTCACATCCGAGAGAAGAGTCCCAAAGGTTGTGAATCTGAGGTCAAGCTATGCATTTTACAGAGTGTAATTTCTGAGCATGGGGCCTCATACTGCCCAGAGCAATATCTGCAAAGGCAGGCTCTGTATCTTTCCAGGAAGGAGGAGAAATGAAAGGACTCAGTGCCTCTGTAACTTTATAGCACAGTGATTCTTTCTAAACAGAACTCAAAGCATACTGTTTAAGTCTTTGAAGAGAGCAATGATGTGTGTCAAAATGTCAGCACTGGCCCTGGCCGGTTGGCTCAGCGGTAGAGCGTCGGCCTGGCGTGCGGGGGACCCGGGTTCGATTCCCGGCCAGGGCACATAGGAGAAGCGCCCATTTGCTTCTCCACCCTCCCCCTCCTTCCTCTCTGACTCTCTCTTCCCCTCCCGCAGCCAAGGCTCCATTGGAGCAGAGATGGCCCGGGTGCTGGGGATGGCTCCTTGGCCTCTGCCCCAGGCGCTAGAGTGGCTCTGGTCGCGGCAGAGCGACGCCCCGGAGGGGCAGAGCATCGCCCCCTGGTGGGCAGAGCATTTGCCCCTGGTGGGCGTGCCGGGTGGATCCCGGTCGGGTGCTTGCGGGAGTCTGTCTGACTGTCTCTCCTCGTTTCCAGCTTCAGAAAAATACAAAAAAAAAAAAAAAAAAAAATGTCAGCACTACCAAAGATACCCTTGTCATTGTAAGAATGCATCAACATAGAAATTACAATTGACACTTGTTTTATGATTTTTGAGTTTGCTCTTCAGCCAAGATTCTCACAAGCTCCTACTCCAGGTGCCCTATAAAAATTAACCTCTATTTCATTTGTAGTTTTGGTGGAGTATAGGAGCAAAAGTTAGCTTTCCAGTAATGAAAAATATGTTCAGATTCAATTTGGGTTGGGAATTACTCTTCATTCCTCCAACATGTAATATAAGTGCCAGGGGTCCTTGCAGGGTTAAGCCTTGAGTCTTTCCTTGTTTGAACTGGTAGCACATTCAGTAACTATCTCCAGAGAGGATTTTGATAGTACTAAACCAGGTATTTATACAAATAAGAAAGCAGCAATTGAGGCAATAAGCCAAACAATTAAAAGTGAACAATCCAAACATTTTATTCATTAGATATAGGTAGAGAATGCTTTTAGAAATCCATTGGGCCCTGCTGGTGGCTCAGTGGATAGAGTATTAGCCTGGTGTAAGGGTGTCCCAGGTTAGATTGTCAGTCAGGGAACACAGGAAAAGTAACCATCTGCTTCTCCCCCCTCATCCTGCTTCTCTCCTTCTTCCCCTCCTGCAGCCAGTAGCTTGATTGGTTCAAGCATGGCCCCAAGGCTCTGAGGATAGCTCTGTTGGAATGCATCAGCCTCAGGCACTAAAAATAGTTTGGTACTCAAGCATTGGCTATAGATGGGGTTGTCGGATCCCAATCAGGGTCCAAGAGGTAGTATGTCTCACTATCTCCCCTCCTTTCACATAAAAAAAAAAGAATTTCACTGGACTCTTTTTAAATGCCTTGTTTTGTTTTGAAATATTTGTATAAAGACATTTAATGAAATCAATAAAAATAAAAAAAGGGAAGGCAAAAGAATTCTGAATATAAAGTACATAATACATCTCATATTTGTTATGCCAACTTCCTGACTCCATGCAAAAGGGATAGTTTGGGATCATATTTATGTCTAGAAAAATTGGAAGCCTATTACTGGGATACATGCAAACAAAGGCATAAATACTACCAGATTATGCTCAAGAGAATCTTTAATTTTTACTTTTTACATGGGGCAAAGGAGCTTTTTCTAAAACTTGAGCTTGAGATCACAAATGGGCTTTGGGACAGTAACCTATGTCTGTATCTGTAGTTCAAGATGCTCCTGAGGTCTTGGCCAGAGGTTTGAGTCTCAGGTGAACCAGTAGAATTTGCTTTTCTAGGCCCTCACCATCAATTCTAACCCATCAGATGTCTCGGCATTCTCAGTGATTCGTTACAAGGAGTATGCATGGGAGAGGGTGGATGGATTCAAATGGTCCTGGAAACACATGTGCTAATGACTAAATCTTATCTTTTTATGACCACTTGGGTCTACCTAATTTTGAGAAATGACAATGAGATAAGTTATAATCAGTAAAGAATCATCACTTTGACATACTTATTAGACTATAGCTTTATGTTACAGCATTTGGGGAATTTTTAACCTTTCAGAAGGTTTTGGGCAAGTGATGAGTGAGGTGAAATTTTTAGGACATGGTACTGGATGAGATGGATGTCTAGTCTGTATGTTGATTTGAAAACTATATTAGGTGGGTTTGAGGCTTCAGGCAGCAAATACTGAAAACACCAACCTAAACTGACTTAAACAATAACGACATTTATTACTTCACGTAACAGGAAACTCAAAGGCGCAGGTGGGCTCCAGATGGGATGCATCAGGGCTCTGTTTCATGTATCACTGACTCTCTTTACCTTGCTCAGGCTCAGTGTCAACGTTACCCTTGACCGAGAGCAAGATGGCTGTCACTGCAAGTGTCATAACCAAACATAATCACATCCACAGGGAGAAGAACCTGTCTCTCCTTGCTCCTCCATCCTGGGAACAAGACAGTCTTTCTCCAGACCCCTTCAGCAGACTTTCCACCTTTCATTGCACAGAACTGGATCACATGCCCAATCCTAAACCAATCAATGAGACTGCCATGATTGGCTTAAACTGAATTTGCTCATAGAGCCACTCTCCTGAATCATATTGAGATGGATAACTGAACAAAATCAGGGTTTCCTTCAGGAAAGGAGGAAAAAGAAGCAGGGATGGATCTTCAGCAAGTTGGTTAACTGAGTCTGCTATAAAAAAACAGTCCTTATTTAGTCTGAGTACAGCATCATCACATGCTTTAGCCTCTCAAGACAACACTACTCAGTTTACTCTGCAGAGTATTGCATCAGATATTTTTGTGAAGCATTATTTTTCTCTGAACTTGTGCTGCAATCTTGCTCTTTTTTCCTTAGCTGAGACCACAATGGAAATCCTACTATAAAAACACTCAAGTGCTATCAGAGGATCAGACCATATAAGGTGCTAGGGACCTTTTTATTTTAAATAAGAAACAAAACTATTTATACTTTTACAAGGAGTCTGCCCTATTTTAGTAAATATTTGGCAAAGCTTCTTGATGAAAAGAGCAAACTGACCCTTGTTCTTCAGGGTTGTTTTGCCATAACTGAAATTGTTCATTAATTTTCTGAAAATAGAAGCAGCAAGCGTGTGTTCTTTTGCACTGGGACTCAAGTAGGACTTGCTCGTGGTTTGTTTTAAGCTGTATTTACTGAGACGTCATTGGTCAGGTGTCTTTGGAACCTCGGTCCTAATCAGACTGTTCTGAGTCACAATCACCAAGTGGTACATTTGGAAAATAACCTCCTGTGGATGGAGCAGAGATGCATTAATCTGGCCCTGGAGAGTGTGGTCTGTTTGACAACACATTTCAAACTGGATTTCAGAGATCCTGGCTTTGGTTACAAGCCCCAACAGTTTTTGAGAAACAGCGATTCCCGAGGTTATTAAACAGGGCTCATTCTGAGAAGCTTGCTGAGCACCATATGTTTCTGATTAAACATATGTTAACTCTTTGTGTGGTGTGGGGTTTGTAGGATATACTCCAGGCCCAACCCCCTTTGCTTCTTTAAAGGTATCCTCTTGCCAGCTGAATTTGGAAGGGTGTGGTATAGCTCGCTGCAAGAAGTGTTTTTAAGTCGTTCTTAGAAACTTATGTAGGACAGCTAGATTGGAATTATCCCAAGATGCCACACAGCAGATTGAGCTGAGGCTGGCCAGCAGGCAGGGTGCAGCATTTGGACATGGCTTGCCTCCAGAAGTCGAGGCTGACAATTTCTGACCCTAAATCAAAGCTGCTCAGAAGAAAAGTGATTAGTAGTTATCAAGGAAAGGATTTAGAATCCTGAAATTGCAGGACTGGAAATCACCTGACAGATCATGCAGTCCAACTTCATTTCTTAGATGAGTAATTTGAGGTGAGGTGACTGGTCCTGTGCACACAGCTAGTTTCCTATTGTGTATCGTTTCCTTGTTCCTCTCTGCTTCCCTGTTCCTACTGGGAAATCCAAATCCCGACTTCCAAGTGGGTCACTGTTGGTCAAATAAGTTTGTAAATATGATATATATGTTTGCTCACTTATAGTTTGTATTGGGTGTGGGGGACAGGCTGTAAGCAGGCTGGGTCATTATAGCCTAAGGCTTAGTTTTAAGACTAAGCTTTTCCCCACACCCTTGACTGATTATATGATGTGGGCTGGTGCACTCTCATGAGGAATCCCATTATGTCTCAGATAAGTGACTTTGTATCAGAGACTTCCTTGTTTGTATTTTGGATTAAAGGTTTTGATTTCTACACTATAAAGTGGGGCAGAATGGTAGCTTGCTCTCTCGGTTCCTGAGATTAGCATTAGAGGAGAGAGCAGAGAGGAGAGCAGATAAAGGCCACGTAGAGGAGAGGAGAAGCAGTAAGATGGTGGAGTGCTGAAGGAGAAGCCAGTTTGTGTTTTTACTTGCCCGCCAGGTGCAAGCTGAGATTAGAGGTAATGGCCCACCAGTTCTTGGCTCCGTTGTTTCATTACCGTCTGTCCGAATCAAATGTGGACCTGCATGGGCCAGGCAGCTGTGATGGTGGCCGTGGCTACTGGCTTTACAGTCACTCAAACAAGGTTCAGAATATACTAATTTCTCCTGGTGTTTCACCATTAAACAAGCTAAAATATGAGAGAAAAAAAATTAAGCTCCCCACCTCATAGGTTGAATAAGGTTAAATAACAACTCAGGGCAGTGTTTGGCATATGGCGAGAGCTCACTAAAAATACCAATTGCCACTATTCTCTCTTGACTATTTCCAGGAGTGTTACAAAGTGATACAGTAGAAAAAGCTCCAAACTAGATCAGGGATAGTCAACCTTTTTATACCTACCGCCCACTTTTGTATCTCTGTTAGTAGTAAAATTTTCTAACTGCCCACTGTTTCCATAGTAATGGTGATTTATAAAGTAGAGAAGTAACTTTACTTTATAAAATTTATAAAGCAGAGTTACAGCAAGTTAAAGCATATAATAATAATTACCTACCAAGTACTTTATGTTGGATTTTCGCTAAGTTTTGCAGAATAAATCTTTATAAAACAACTTACTATAGTTAAATCTATCTTTTCATTTATACTTTGGTTGCTCCACTACCGCCCACCATGAAAGCTGGAATGCCCACTAGTGGGCGGTAGGGACCAGGTTGACCACCACTGAACTAGATGAAGGCAAAAAATTTCTAGTGCTAGTTATGTGACCTGTTAGGAAAACAGCTGTATTAGGCTTGCTTGCTTGAACTTTGCTTGATTAGTATGTGAGCATGTGGCAGAGCCACGTGTGTATAGCCTATGTAAGGCTATGGGTGCTTGCCCTCAGGGCAGATTGCGGATTGCCTGCCCGCCATTGTGAGGGGCCATTTTGCTGTTCATTCACCTGCAGCCATGAGAAACAGTTTTCCTTGCAGGTTCGCTTGCCCGCCCATCGTTGCAAGACTATTAAATGGTGATGGCTGAACACTTTCTGGCTCTGCAGTTCCTCTACCGTCTGCCCGAATCCAATGTGGACCTGCCTGGCCTTGGCCACCGGCATTACATGACCTTAGATAAGTCACTCACTTCAAATCCTCAGCTTCCCCTTCCTTCCTCCGATGAGGATTTATGTATGTGATGGTGCTCTGTTAGCCATAAAATGCTACAGCAGAGCTTTTCAAACAATAGTAACATGCATACAAATGACTTAGGGATCATGTTAAATGCACCGCCTGTTTCTGTAGATCAGGTGTGGAGGCCGAGAGCTGGCATTTTAAACCAGCTCCCCGGTGACTTGATTCTGCTGGTCTGGTGGCTCACCCCCTCTCCTGACTTGCTATACAACATAAGGGCAGCTTTCTGGTCATTAGACCGATAGCAACCTTCAAGACCCTCAATTGTCCAGCTGCAGCAACCACCAAGCAGTGCAGATTGGTGATAGGCTGCTCCTAAAGGTTCTGGAAGCAGTGAATCTCTCTTGGTACCTAGTTCCAAGGTCTTGTTTCTTGAGCATAGCCTTAGGTCTCAGGGCAGTACCATTTTGCAGATCTGGTGACTCTGACCTCAGCATTCTAGAGCCCCTCCCCTCACTCTGGCTCTGATTCCTTAGCAGTTAATGCCTTCAGGCTACAGCTGGGCCAGATACCTGAGGTTGCTCTTGGGAGGACAGGTGTGATACCAGGGGACAAGTGGATGATAGATCTGACGTTTAGTCTAGAAGCCACATTATGTTTAAAACAGTTTCTGGCCACCTTACAAGCCTTGATGGGGATGGGGCACAAGTGAAAGAAAGGAGAAGCAATAGCAAAATCTGGCATGGAGGCCAGGGAGGGTCATGTATAACAGGAAAGAGACTTGACAGCGAAGTGTTGGTGTTTTAAAAGAATTGCAGAAATTTTTATGGGCCAACACAGCTGAGAGGACTTAACAGGCTCTAATTAAAAGTGGGCGGGTGATTGCATGGTTGAAGCTTTGGGCACTTCTGGAGAATCAGGAAGTCAGAAGAGTTTGGAGCTCAAAAACTATTTCTTTACCTAGGATCTGGGGTCCAGAGAGGACCATGAGACGTGTGACGTCAAGGTTACTACTGGTGGCCAGGCTCTTCCTTTCTTCTGACCTTTTCCTCATGGTTGCCAAAAGGCATAAAAGAGGGCATTTGGGAAGAGAAATGAAATCAAAGAACAGAGGAGACCACCAGGTAACTCTGGCTTTTGCTTCAAGACTCAGCTCACTTGATATCCACCCAGGCCCCTGTCTGTGCCCTGAAGGCAGAGGCTCTGTCTTCTCTATACCCCCAATTCCTATCACAGGCCCAATCCCAATAAACAGTTGGTGACATGTTTCTGGAATAAGAATGAAGGATAGAGAAGAGAAGGTGGAAGGAGGAAAAGGAAACCAAGGAGGAGGAAAGAAAAAAAAAAGAGAATGAAGTTTTGGGAAGCCAGCCTTTCATGGTTCCAAGAATGTTTTCCAAAATTCTTTCAACCCAGGTCCTATTAAATGGCCCTGTGTTCCAGCTTAGCTTGACTGCACATGTGTAGTAAAACTAAATGACGTCTGACTCAGACTAAAACGTGACCCTCTCCGAGGCATTGGCTGTGGCCACACCAGCCTCCCCCACTGTCTAATGTGTAGCTTGGTATTGGCCCCCTTTATGTCTGAAGCCAGGGGAGAGGCAAAGCCAGTGCCCCCTCCCTCAGAGCCCAGAGGGCCTGACTCCCCTGCGGCCACCTCCTTGGAGAGGGGAAGCCACAGGATCCCGGGGCTTGCTGATACTGCGTTTCCCAAACCTGCAACAAGGAGACTGTGTTATTTCAGCTATGCTTCATTGGACAGCAAATATGTGAGCTGCTTTACGAGGATCCAGGATGTTGCCAAGTCTTCAAGTTCACAACTGAGCTGCCTGCTCACAAGCATTAACCACGCACCCTGGGCGCTGTTGGCGGGGCTGGCTTTGTAAGCTCTCACATCCCCCATACATCTAAGCGCATACAGGTTAGAAGGTGTGCTGAGCTGAGGAGAAGCTCACCTAAGGCAACATTCCCCCAAACCCTGGGGACTCTTTTTGCCCCAGACTTCTTTGGGCAATGACAGCTGTAGAATAGTTGCACAAGGAGGTTCCTTGGCACACACGCTGCTGCCAGCAGAGAGAGGGTGTCTAGTCCTCACCTGTATGTACCAAAAAACTAAGTTTTATTCTATTTTTTAATTTTTAAAAAATTAAAATTTATTGAATGTATTGGGGTGACATTGATTAATAAAATTATCTGGGCTTCAGGTGTACAGTTCTATAATACATCATTCTATCGTGTGTCCATCACCCAAAGTCAAGTCTCTTTTCACCACTATTTTACCCTCCCATACCCTTTTCTACCTCCCTCACTCCCCTTTCCCTCTGGTGACCACCATACTGTTGTCTGTTGGCTTTTGTTTGGTTTTTTGTTTGTTTGTTTTTTGTTGTTGTTGTGTTTTTTTTACAGAGACAGGGAGTGAGTCAGAGAGAGGGATAGACAGGGACAGACAGACAGGAATGGAGAGAGATGAGAAGCATCAATCATTAGTTTTCCATTGCACGTTGCAACACCTTAGTTGTTCATTGATTGCTTTCTCATATGTGCCTTGACCATGGGCCTTCAGCAGACCAAGTAACCCCTTGCTGGAGCCAGTGACCTTGGTTGGGTTCAAGCTGGTGGGCTTTTGCTCAAACCAGATGAGCCTGCGCTCAAGCTCGCGACCTCGGGGTCTCAAACCTGGGTCCTCTGCATCCCAGTCTGACGCTCTATCCACTGCACCACTGCCTGGTCAGGCTGGCTTTTGTTTTTTTTTATCTTTAACTTCCTCACCTTTTTTACCAAGCCCCCACCCTCCCATGGAAACACAAGATGTGACTTTAGGTCCAAATTGTAACCTTTGGGTTGGCATTTCTGTCCTTATAAAACTCAAGTGTTGCTTGCAGTCTACTTCAAGTCCAAGATTCCTGTATGAGTCAGTGGAGGGCTTTAAAACACTTAAATATGGAGACTGTGTGTGGTGATTTTGTAAGGTGTCGACTCAGGCATGTTGAAGCCAAGTCTTCCAGAACTCCCTTCCTTCTACTGTTCTAGGTGATATTTAGGAGGCCAAAGTGAGGCTGTAGCCAGTTTTGTGCTCTGAAGGCCAGTGTAGATACCAGGTGCCCTGGCAGCTCACACATGCTGCTGAGCATCTGCTCGCCTACCTCTCCAGTGGGCTCCAGCTCCTCTGGGTCCTGCAACAGGTATGTGTGCAACTCTGACAAAGGCATCAGTTTCTCCTGCAGGGCACCCACCATTAAGGCTGTAGATGGTGAGACAAATGCAGGTACCAGTTGTCCTCATGAATCCCAGTTTGTCATTGCACATCCAGTCTTTAGTCCCTGCTGACCTATGATGACTGCAGTCCCAACACTAAATGCAGAGGCCATAATAATTTTGCATAGACTTCTCCATCAGGTTCCAAAATTGCTTCAGCTCTAATCCACATTTTAAAAAAAAATCTTATTACATAATATACATAGTGGTTTGGCTTTTGATAGAACCCTGGCTGATACAATGTATAGAGCCAGCTCATTGATACACACTTGCAAGGAGAAGGTAAATGAATGACATCTAATACTGTCCAACCCTAATTTTAGTTATTAGTTTGTTGTCCCCTTGCTCAATGAGGACTTTCATCAAGGCTGGTGTTGATCAGTTGACCAAACTGGCTGCTTTTAGTATACTGTTTTTTTCTCTTTTTCCTTTCTCCATAGTAGTAGTTCTGCCTGGTTTCCACTGCCCTGGTCCAACTCCCAGTGATAACCTGCTCCTCTGAAAAGATTACAGCCAGCTGATGTAAACTCCCACACTTCAAAATGTCCCATACGCACTCCTTCATCTACCTCTGAGCAATAACTAGACTCCCTTACCCATAATGACCCCTCTTCCCGGACCAGTGGCTCAGCTCCTCTCCCTCTTTCCTGCTTGCTTCACCTGCCTCTCATTCTTTGCCTTTTCACAGAATCCCTCTCTCTGCTTTCAAAAACATGTAGGTCAGGTCACCTATCTCATTGTTAAAAGTACCTTTCTTTGACCTTGCTGCTGGCTCAGACTATTCTGTCCTTGCCTTCCATCAAACTCCCTGAAAGGGAAACTGTTGCCTCCACTGCCTCTTTAAAGAATCAAATCATGCTTCTTTCAAGCAGACTGTGATCCCCACCTTCTATCCCAGTGGTTCTGGGCTCAGTTTCTCCTAGGAGTCAACGGGGGCCCAAGATGCTCTTAAAGGGGGAAGGGGACAATGCTGTAAGCCTAAAACAATTTCAGAAAATTGGATGTTGGACATGTTTGCTACCTAACAATGTTAATGCTTTCAGGTAAGTTATCTTGCTAATAAACTAATGAGCAAGTTTTACAATGCTGGTGAGAACTGTTGCATCCACCGGGTACGAGAACAAACGTCGGAGACTTTCAGGAGTTTAGATGTTACTTTATTGGCCAGTTTAACCTGCTCAGGGGCAAACTCCCAAGATGTCCGGAGACACCGTGCTCACAAGGAGCTGCAAATGGGAGTTGCACCTGGCACTTACAGCTAGGTCCTTATATATCCTAAGTGAGCAAGCATTATACAGAAGCAGATGTGGCAGTTTAGCTATTTGCTAGGGAGGTCACACGCAGCATAGCAACAGGGGCTGGAGCATAGCAACAGGGGCCGGGTTAGCTTAGTGGTGAATTTCAAACATAAATTTCTGATAAGGGTCTCTGACCTTCTTTGTTCTCAGCCTCACAGGGGCCCTATCAGCATTCCCTGTTCCTGCTAGGACTCCCTGTTCCTGCTCCTTTAATAGTTAGTTACACTCTGGCAGCCAGCCACAGCACATCTCCCTGAATCTAACATTCCCCCATCTCTTTTGGGCATAAATCAAACCCTTGATTCTTCATCAGTGGGGAGACTGGTGTAAGGTTGGGACAGAACCATTAACTTACTACATCTATCCTCTCCTTTATGAATGCAAGGAGCTTATTAAGGATTATTGGTCCAAAGGTAAGAGCCAATAATAATAATAGGAGGGGTCTAGCAATTGTGGATATGAGGGTAGTTAACCAAGGAGAAGTCTTGAACATAGAGGCATACCAGCTAGGGCTGCCTTCTTCTAGGTTCCTATTCTTTAATCTGTTTGCAAGTATCTTGATATTCTCTCTAATTACTCCAGAGTGTTTAGCATGAAAACAACATTCTTTTCTTAAAGCAGCACACAGTCCTCCTTGCTCAAGGAGGAGGAGGTTTAGCCCTCTCCTATTCTGAAGGGCTACCTTGGCTAGGGAGTCTATTTGCTTCTCGAGGTATACTACCTGGTTTTGGAGAAGTGCAATATCTTTGGAGAATGTCTTGGATAGCTGCCTGAGGGTGAGTTCCCCTTGAATGAGGGATGCTCTCCCTACTGCTGCTGACCCTGCAATTCCTATGGTAGCTATGATAGGGATAAGGAGTGGAGCTCGTTTTGCCCACCTCAGGGGAGCAACAAAGAATTCAGGGTTTCCCCCATACAGATATACCTGTGGAATAATATAAGCACTTACACAAAGTTCAGGATGAGTGGGGACTATACACTTGAAGATACCTTGAGTGCACACAAACTGTAGTCCTTCAGGTGCCTTCGTTACTTTTGGGCCCTCTAGGGTGGCAGGTAGGGTTTCTTGGTTAAGGCAATAGTCACTGTAATTGGAATTACCTAAGGTGAAATTTGCTAGGAGGTAGCAGGTTCTTTTCCTAGGTGTTTATTCTGTGCTATAACTGTGCCATCTGCTGTCCTGATTAAAACCTATTCCTGCAACTCTAGTCCCTTACTGGGTAAACAATAAAAAGTCATCAGTCCTAAGTGGAGGAGAAAGTGAGCTTTAGAGGCTCTCTAGGGGTCTTTTTGACTTGCCATCTCTGAGGTCCTTCATTGGGTGGTTGGGCCGGCTTCACGTGGGAGAGGTAGATCTAGTAGGGCTTTTCAGTTACCTTAATAGCTGTGGGTGTACTCAGGATCACCTGGAACGGTCCGTTCCACCACGGCTCAAGGTTGCCCCATCTGTGGTTGAGAATCCACACCTACTGTCCAGGCTCCGGTGGCTCTGGTATTCGGGAGCTGTGTTTCACATTCAATTGGGCTGATCTCTGGAGGGTCTGCACCTCACTTCTGATGTGTTGCAGGGCCTGCAAGGACTTGAGGAAATTATGATTAGAAATCTCTAGTTCCCCTCTGGTATATTGAGGTACAAGGGGCACAGGTTGCCCAAATAAGATTTCATAAGGGGTCTATTTATTGAGATAGGGGGTACATCTGGTTCTAAAAAGGGCGAAAGGGAGGAGCTCAACCCAGTTTTCGCCGGTCTCCCCTCTTAGCTTAATTATAGTTTCCTTCAGCCTGACCTGTGGTGGCGCAGTGGATAATGCGTCGACCTGGAAATGCTGAGGTTGCCGGTTCGAAACCCTGGGCTTGCCTGGTCAAGGCACATATGGGAGTTGATGCTTCCAGCTCCTCCCCCCTTCTCTCTCTCTGTCTCTCTCTCCCTCTCTCTCTCCTCTCTAAAAATGAATAAAGAAAAAAAAAAGATTACGTTAATTAACGTAATAATTATAGTTTCCTTCAGAGTCCTGTTCATTCTTTCTACCTGTCCTGAACTTTGGGGCCTATGCAATGCAATTTCTAATTAATACCTAACTTAGTGGCTAATTCTTGTGATATCCTGGATATGAATGCAGGTCCATTGTCTGATCCTAAGGCTAGGGGAATGCCATATCTAGGTATGATTTCCCTTAATAAGACTTTGCAGACTGTGGAAGCAGCCTCTCCTTGCATGGGGAATGCTTCCACCCATCCTGAGAAGGTGTCTACTAATACTAATAGATACTTATAACCTGACTTCCCAGAGGTCATCTCTGTGAAATCTATTTCCCACAGTTCTCCCGGAGCTTTCCCCCAATACCTCACAAAGGGGGTTAGCTTCTTATTCTGCGCATTTACTCTGGCACAGATGCTGCACCTCGAGACAATGGAGTGGACAATATCCCTGATGTTGGGCCCTATATAATACTTCCTGATAAGTTGTTCTAGCTTGTTTTGTCCTATATGGGTACTAATATGAATATCTCCTACTATTTCTCTTACTATTCCCTGGAGTAAATAGAGCTGGGAGTCAGGAAGCTCTATCTATCCCTGCTGATTTTCTTCCCTTTCAACTGTATCCCTTCCTGCTCTTCTTCTGGGGAATATCTAGGATTCGGAGGTAGCGTTGGCTCAGGCAGCAATGGCAGAAGGCTTTCTTGTGGCCTAGTGGCTGCCTCTCTTGCAGCTGAGTCTGCTAGGTTGTTACCCTTTACAATAGGCGAGTCCCCTCTCTGGTGTCCTTTGCAGTGGATGATGGCAACTTTGGTAGGTAGCCAAATGGCGTTTAGGAGGGCAAGAATTTCATTGCAATTTTTAATGTCTTTCCCCCCTGCTGTCAGTAAGCCTCTCTCCTTGTATATGGCTCCGTGGACATGGGCAGTGGTGAATGCATACCGCCTGTCAGTATAGATGTTGGCAACTTTTCCCTCTGCTATCTGTAAGGCCCTGATTAGTCCTATCAGCTCTGCCCTCTGTGCAGATGTCCCTGAGGGCAGTGCTTTCTGCCACAGGACCTTATTTTCCATGGTCACTGTTGCCCCTGCATGTCGCTGTCCATCCTTAATAAAATTGCTCCCATCTGTAAAGAGGGTCAGGTCTGCCTTCCCATATGCTTGATCCCTTAAGTCCGGGCGGGAGCCAGTCACTGTGTCAAGGATTTGTTTGCAACTGTGGACCAAAGTGGAGTCCGGTACTGGCAACAGAGTCGCTGGGTTCAGGGCTGCAGTTTTGAGGAACTGAACAGATGGAGGGTTCAGCAGCTGAGCCTGATATTGCGTTAGCCGCACATAAGATAGCCACCTGTCAGGAGGTGCTCGCAGCACTTGCTCTACATGGTGTTCCCCAATGACTTTGATGTCTTGCCCTAAAGTCAATTTACTAGCCTCCTTGACTAGTATGGAGGTGGCAGCAAGTGCCCTCAGACATGTTGGCCATCCCGAGGCTACAGAATCAAGTTTCTTGGACAGATAGGCGACAGGCCTCTTCTATGGCCCAAGTTCCTGGCTCAGTACCCGTAAAGCTACCCCTCCCTTTTCTGCTATAAATAGCTGAAAGGGTTTGGCCAGATCTGGCAGGGCCAAAGCTGGGGCAGTCACCAGGGTCTCTTTAAGCACTTGGAACTCTTGCTTCTCCTTATCTGTCCATGTGAACTGCTCTTCCTTACCCCTGGTTAGTTCATGCAGGGGTTTAGCTAGTTCCACAAAGCCCAATATCCACAGTCGGCAGTATCCTACTGCACCTAGGAATTCTTGTACCTGTCTCTTGTTAGTAGGCTCAGGGATCTGCAAGACCGTCTGAATTCACTGGCTGGACAATGTCCTTTGCCCTCCCTGTAAGTTATACCCCAAATAACTTACAGTTTGCATCACAATCTGGGCCTTCTTGGCGGAGACTCGATACCCCATTCAACCAAGATCTTGTAGCAGGTCTGAGGTAGCTTCCTCACACTCCCCTTCATCCTTGGCAGCTATGAGGATGTCATCCACATACTGGAGCAGTACAATCGATGGATGGGAGGAGCAGGAAGCCTGCAGATCTTTGCTGAGGGCTTCATTAAAAATGGTGGGGGAATTCTTAAACCCTTGTGGTAGTCTGGTCCAAGTGAACTGCCCCACCAGTCTATTATCTGGGTCATTCCATTCAAAGGCAAAGATCTCTTGGCTCTGAGGTGCCAGGGGAATACAAAAAAAGGCATCCTTCAAATCTAGGACAGAATAATAGGTATGGGTTGGGGGCAATGAGCTCAGTAAGGTATACGGATTGGGCACTGTGGGATGAATAGTCTCTACCTGCGCATTTACCTCCTGCAAGTCCTGGACTGGACGATAGTCTTGGCTCCCTGGCTTCTGGACGGGAAGCAGCGGGGTGTTCCAGGTCGATTGGCACCTTCGAAGGATGCCTGCCTCCAGCAGGTGTTGCAAGTGCTGGGTGATTCCCTGTCTAGTTAACAAATCCAAATATCCAAATTTCAGAGAGTGGCGTCCCGCATCTGAAAGCCCTGGGTAGGTTACCGGCAGCATCCCACCTACTACCTCAGGATTGTGTGCTCTGGAGCCCAAAAGCCAAACTAAATGAGGATTCTCAGTGAATACTTACTCAGCTCGAGCTGTCCTTCCGGTCTCCGACCCAAAACTCCACCAAGGGAGAATCCCGGGTGAGCCCCCAAAAGGTTGCATCCACCGGGTACGAGAACAAACGTCGGAGACTTTCAGGAGTTTAGATGTTACTTTATTGGCCAGTTTAACCTGCTCAGGGGCAAACTCCCAAGATGTCCGGAGACACCGTGCTCACAAGGAGCTGCAAATGGGAGTTGCACCTGGCACTTACAGCTAGGTCCTTATATATCCTAAGTGAGCAAGCATTATACAGAAGCAGATGTGGCAGTTTAGCTATTTGCTAGGGAGGTCACACGCAGCATAGCAACAGGGGCTGGAGCATAGCAACAGGGGCCGGGTTAGCTTAGTGGTGAATTTCAAACATAAACTTCTGATAAGGGTCTCTGACCTTCTTTGTTCTCAGCCTCACAGGGGCTCTATCAGCATTCCCTGTTCCTGCTAGGACTCCCTGTTCCTGCTCCTTTAATAATTAGTTACACTCTGGCAGCCAGCCACAGCACATCTCCCTGAATCTAACAAGAACAAGCTTCTCATTCATTGCTAATGACTGCATACCTAGGTAGAATTTTTTGGGAAAACAATCTAGTAAACTCTATCCAGAGGCATAAAGATGTCCATACTATTTAACTCATTATTTCTACTTCTAGGAGCCTAAGGAAGTAATTAAAACACTGAAATAAATTCAAATCCTCAAAAATGTTCATTGCAGCATTATTTATACTAGAAATTGTAAACAACCTAAATTACTATAGAGAATAATGTTTTTTGGTGCATTCAGCAGCTTGAATGTTAATGTACAAATTAAACCATAATTATGAGGACTATAACATGAAAAATGTTTATAATGGTATGTGGTGGGAAAACAAAATGTGCTACAATATAGGGTAAAGGCAGCAAGCCTGCTTTAAACTAACATTGCAGCTTTCCAAATGTCAATTGCACATTTTAATAATGATTTCCAACCATTGGAAATCTGGGGCAAATAGCCTTAAACAAAACTCCTTTTAAAAAAAACCACTTTTCCAATCCTCTGTAAATTTTTAGTTTGGCCTTAGCTCACCTCTTCAAATACATTTGGCAACAAGGTTAGCAGGCTGGTTTTGTTCTAACTCTGTTCACGCTAAACTTGAGTCTTGTAAACAGGGCTCAAGATGATAACACAATTCCCTTCAGCCTGATCCCTTTTCAGGGAAGCTGTTCTCATTTCCCCAGCCCGAAGATTTATAGGGGACATATGACTTTATCCTCTCCTTTCAGTTTCATCAGCAATATGATTTCTCCAGTGAATCATTTTTTTTCTTGCTGCAAAAAGAATATTCAGGCTTGTGGTTAAGTGCTGATTCTAGAAAGCAATCCTAAGGGACAGTGTTCTCAGCTTTTTCTGAATTCCCTGGAATAAAAATTGATGATGATTGTGTTTGGGTCTCCATTTGGCCTGGGGAAGGAAATTGGGTTAAAAGAGAAAAATGGTAGTTTCATAGTTGCATTTTAATTTAGAGGTAGAAATACCTCCCACAGTGAAACAAAACACGTAAGTGACTGATTGGAAATTCAAAGATGGCCTCTGAGATTTTGTTTTATTCACAAGGAAAGGCTTATAGTACAATATGGATGGACCTCAGACTAGTGAAAGGCACATGTGAGGTGTGTCTCCTGCCTGGATTTTTGTGGGTGTGGTCACCATTTTCCATCTCCTCCAATCAAAGACCAGGAGTCCTCTTGTAATGTAAGTGGAGTCTTGTTCCAGGTTAACGTTAATTTAGAGAAAATGAAGATGTTGAACTTTGAGAACAGAGGTCAGGTGGTGTCATTATGAAATACAGTGCCAGCTGCACTGCTTGGGGCTACATTCAGATCAGGAAAATAGTGTGTCCTGTTGGGACAGTGCTCAGTTCTCTAACAGAACATGAAGCAACTGCCCCTTTCTCCACTCCTAGCTCTGCTTTCTGACTCGGATGTTTGATGTCTCTGCAAACAGGTGTAAACACGCTTTTACTGACCTAACTAACTGAATGTCTTACTAGCTGGTGTTCAAAAAGTAAATATTTCTTTGTTGTTGTTGTTTGGAAAAGTCCTCACTTGCCTGCAGCTTGCTCCCTTATAAGCTGTACTTGCTATGGAAGTCCAGTGTTGCAGCTTCATTCCCCTTAGCGCAGGGTTCAGTTCGACTCCAACAACATCCTGTTTAAAAAGCCCCAACTTTATTTACTTGTATGACCTAAGGCCTTTCACCTGTTTTTGTTTTTCCCATTAGAGGACTCACAGGTGTGGGTGCATGAGATATGGACTTAAAAACAACATACTATTCAGGATTCTGGAAAGAGCAAAAATATGCAGAAACACACCTGTTTGTCATTGTTCAGTTTGGAAACTTTTTATACAAAGGACAGCCAGGCATTTATGTTGCCTTTGGGAATAGCTTAGTTAGTTTAAGATCAGTTACTTATAGTAATATATAGTGAACCATTCTCTACTTCAAATTACAGAAGCATTTGCATAAAATGCACAGTGCACTCTACATGCAGCCTTGTGAACATCCTTTATACACAGGTCCTTTCTGTTGGGTGTCTCTGCAGACAGAGGAGAGCAGGTGGATCACGGAGCAGCCATCACTGCTCCAAGCCACTTCAGACAAACTGCAGGCATACTTGTGAGGCTGAGGCCAACTCTCCTGGTAAAGGAAGAGGTACACTGGCGATAGTAGAAGAGAAGGCAGCCAACATTGACTTCTCTATTCAACATCTGTTTACCCCTCACATTTCCTAAGGAGGGGTTGGTTCACTGGGGCCTCAGATGCCACACTGGGCTAAAGGTCAACTTTGGTACTGTGTTTACATTTATAATACAGTGAAGGAACTGGCAGGAAACTCACTGACAAACATCAGCAATGTGAGACTGGTGATGCAAAAGGAAACTGAGGTAACGAGCTGCAAAAGTCTAATGTGGGACTTGGACTCAGGGCCCAGTTTTTAAAGCTTGGGCATAATCTTTCTCTTTCTAAGCAAAATGTGACTTTTCAGGAGGTGAGTGTGACATGGGTATGCAGGTGTGTTAAAGCAGGATTCTGTTAGAACCCAATGCTGAGAATCCAGACTCTTGAATCCTTTTCCTCGTTGTGCCATAAACACACTGCATGAGCTTGGGAAAGTTGCCTTATTTCTCTGTGCCCTGCTGCACATGGTGGGGAGAGGACAAGTTAGGGCCCCATCAGGCCTAAGGAATTTCATTGTTTTCCTAACTTCAAATCAAAAACACATAAGAGAAAAGCAAAGTTAGTGATTTAGGCTTCACTTGGAAAATAGCCAATGTTTTCTTTATCTTCTCAAGGAGTTTATCCTCCACACAGCTATGAAAGGAGTTTCTAAAACACCCTTCACATTCTGCTTCCCTGCCAGTCCGCCACAGCTGCCTGCTGCCCAGAATGCAGGCCAGGTTCCTCAGCTCCACAGCCCAGGACCCTCTGTGGTCCCTCCCCTCCTTCCATGTGTTTTTCGGAGCTCCTGAGGCTGTACCCAGAGGGGTCAGAAGGGTAAAACGGATGCCACCACAGTGGTCACATTGGAGAGGCATCGGAAGACCATGAAAAAGGCCTCATCAGACCATCGGCCCAAGGCCAACTGCATAGGTACCCAGAAAACAGTGTGCTTGGCCACCCTGTGTGATACTTCTTCCAAGAGTCAGGGTCCTTTGACCTTCCACAGATGTTTTCATTTCTCCTCGTCCTATTCTGGACCCTGGTGTGTGGGAAGTACTCTGATTTTGTGCTCTGTCGAGTTTGCTGAGCGCTCCAGTCCCGGGAGTAGCAAAGGGCACAGACTGGTCTGTGCAGGGCCCGGAACACACAGACACAGGTAGTGAACTGCTGAGATGTGACAGGGACCAGGTTGCCAGCACCTTGCCGAGGGCAGCGGTGCTCAGAGGTTCTGGGTAACCACGGCTCAGGGAAGATCAGCATCCATCTGGTTCTGCTTCTGCTCCCTTGGGGCCTCTCGGCTGCCACATTTTCTGGTGTTTACTTTCTGGGATAAAGACCATTTTGCTCATCTTTCCTCAGCCTCCTACTGAATTGGTCTTGCTAGTTCTTCCCCAGAAGTGTTAGGTTCTCTCTGGACACCCCAGCCGCTTAGCTGTCCATGACCTCCAATTGCTTCATGATTCTGTCCTGGACAGGGCTGAGTCACCTCATGAGGTCTACCAGAGAGCAGCCATATCTCCGCACCTTCAGATCAGTTGAACAAGAGGGCCAGGAAGCCTAATGACTACAGTTGTCTTACTCTGGGCTGGTGAGACCGGGCCAGCCCATCACTGCTTTCCATCCTTTCCCTCCTCCTGCCATGATATGTGTTATCATCCCCATTTTTAGAGCTGGAAGCTGAAACTCAGGCTCAGTGATTGACTTGAGTTACATGTGGAATGGGATGGGACTGAGATTTCAATGCAGGTCTAATTCCAAAGACTGCTTTCTTCCATTATGCTTATTATAGTGTGCTTACTGGGCTACATTGCTAAGTAATTTACTGGTAACAGCTCATTTAACCTCATAACATCTCTAGGCAGGAAGGACTAGTCTCTCCATCTTACAGATGAAAAACTGAGGTCCAGAGAGGTTAAGTAACTTGCCTAATATCACACAGTTGGTAAGTAGCAGAGACAGGATCCAGCCCAGCAGCCTGGCTCCAGAGTCTGTGTCCCTCACTCCTGTGACCACAGCCTCCTCAAGTCCCTGATACCTCGGGTTGTCAGCACAGCCAGCATTCCTCGAACACCTGTCTTAGGCCAGCATGGCATGAAGGCACTGAGAAAGGAACATAAAGGGATGTGTGTCATGGCATCAAGGAGCTTATAAGGTCTAACTAACAGGTCAGGGGGCACGAGGCCTTAACAAAGATATGCTGAGGGTCATGTCTACCCTGCACCTCCAGGTTTACTTTTGAAAACTACGACAGAGTTCCTTTCTGGAAATGTTTACAATACACAGGCTTCTGTGCTGTCAGGGGAGCCTGAGAAACAGCAAAAGCCTGTCTTTGGCTTATCTCCTTAGATAGAGGAGAAATCCACAGTTATGTGGGATCTGAGGAGGGCCAAGCTTTTGATACTGTCCAGTTCTGTCTGCAGAGAAAGGCAGTGGCCGAGACAGAGGATGGGATGACCATGGAAGTTTGACCCAGAGCAGCTAGGCAGCAACCAAAAGAGCCCGGGCCTCCAGCCTATGCCCAAGTCTCCCACAGGCAGCTGGAAAGCTTTGTCTAGCATTTGTCCAAAGTGTTCAGTCCCTCTGGGTGAAGTTGGGGCTGGAGCAAGGACTGGGAGCTATCTGGACCAGGGACACCAGTCTCTGCATCTCTTTGGTCTGGGGTTCTCATGGGCATAGGTTCTTATCACATGATCAGTTAAGAACTCGCACTTTGGAGCCAGACAGAGTGGGAATCCAGCTGTGAGACCTGGGACAAGTTGCTGAATCCCCCTATGCCCATGGTTACTTTATAAAATGGGCTAATAACAGTCCCCACCTCATAGAGTTCTTGTGAGGGTTAAACACAAAAATCTTATTAAATATATGGTCTGGCACATAGCCTGTCGTCTGTAAATGTTAGCAATTAATAATAAAATTCTAAAACCCAAGTCATCCGTTAACTCTTGTCTGAATCCTCCTGCCCCTTTTCCTATATCCTCCACCCCAATTAGCCTCTCCCTTCTCTAAGCTTGTAGAATATATCTATCGCTGCTATGAGATAGCATTCTGAATGTTAATTGTGTCTGTCTGGCTCCTCAACGAGACCATGACCTTTCTTTCATCTGAGGGCTGAGCCTTATCTGTGTGCCCACCCAGAGGCTCTGTCAGTACTGGCTGGAGTAATTGGTTAAACACAATCCTATCCTGTTCTTCCTTACTGACCTGAGAGGCCTCCCTACACCACGGTCCCTCTGACTGTGACTGGAGGCCTGAACCAATGAGTCTGCTGTTCTAGGCAATGGTGTCCTCTGAAGACCCTCTTTGCTGCCACATTAGCCTTCTCCCAGTGGCGGGATCCAGGTAAGAAAACAGACAGGAATTCAAACCCTGAGCCAGGTTTCCAAATCTAGTCAGCAGGAGATGTATAACTAACTGTTCAGCCTCCCTGAGTTTTCTGTGTAACAACAGTTTCCTAAATTAGCCCCTACCTTTTTTCTCTCTCCTCCAGTTTTTCTGGTACGCCAGTGCTTCTCAAAGTTTTACATGCATACAAGCCACCTGGAGATCTTACTGGGATGAGGCCAAGGGACTGCATTTTTAATTAGCTTCCAGGAGATGCAGGTGCTGCTGGTCCTCATTCAACACGTTGAGTACCAGAGCCATGTGCCAGGATAATCTTCTCATGCATAACTAGAATCATGCCACTTTAGTGGATTTGAACAGATCTTTCACCCAAAGACATAAGAATGGCAAATGAATGCATGAAAAGATGCTTAACAGCATTAGTCTTTAGGGAACCACAGATTAAAACCACTACACACATATTAGAATTAATAAAACAAAAAATATAGTACCATGCGCTGATGAGGATGCAGAATAATTTGAACTTCTATACACTGCCGGAGAGAATGCAAAATATTACAGTTGCTTTGGAAAACAGCTTGGCAGGTTTCCTTTTTTAAGTTAAACATACACTAATAAGCACACCTGAGCTGGCTATCTTACTCTTCCATGCTTAGGTATTTGCCCAAGTGAATCGGAAACTTATGTTCACATAAAAACCTATACATGAATGTTAGTGGGTTTATTAATAATCACCCCAAACTGGAATAACCCAAATGTCCTTCAGCTGATGAACAGGATAAACAAACTGTGATACAGCCACACAGTGGAATACTACTGAGCAAACAGTTGATTCTTGAACCACAAAAACATGGACAAATCTCAAATGTTTTTATTCTAAGTGAAAGAAATTAGACTCTAGAAGCTTCTTGCTATATGAGTCCATTTATAGGCCATTCTGGAAAAGGCAAAATTAGAGATAGACAGCAGATAGTAAGTATGAGGGGCCAAAGCAGGGAATGAGTTGATGGCAAAGAGACAAAAGAACTTTGTGGCTTGATGGGAACATTCTATAGCTTGATGTCACAATGTTTATATGACTATATATGTACATTTGCAGGACTCAAAATTCTAAAATGGATGTATTTTAAAGCATGTTAATTATACTTCAAAAATGATTACATCAACAAAAAACCTTTAGTGACTCCCATTTGCCCAAAGAATTAAAGTTTAAACTCCAGACCCTCTAACTATTTCTAACTATTTCTACTATTTATTTTCTCTAAAACAGTGGCTCAACTTTGATTTCACTCCAAGGGAGTGAGCTTTCTTCTGCCCTGGGTTTCTCTCTCAGTCTGTATCTCCTGGAATGCCTTCTTCTTTGACAAAATAGATTGACAATGAACACTGTATGAATGAATGAATGAATGAATGAATGAATGAATGAATGAAAGAACGAATGACTTTTCCCAATAATATTCTTCGATTCCCCATTGACCAAAAATGGTGCCATAGAAGCCTAAAGCTGCAACTCTGTCCCTTTCCCTTAGTGAGGAGCTAGTCAAGGTCTTAGGTATCTCCTTCCTGTGAGGAGGGGGTGAGAAGGGGTCCCAAGGCTCATCTGGATCCAAGGATGGTAGCATGGAAAAAATTTTACTGGTAGGAATGCAGACTTGTGCAGCCACTGTGGAGAACTCTATGGGGATTCCTCAAAAAATTAAAAATGAAACTGCCTTTTGACCCAGCTATTCTGCTTTTAGCAATATATCCTAAGAATACCAAATCACTGATTCAAAGAAGAAATGCACCCTCGTGTTTATTGCAGCATTGTTTACAATAGCCAAGATCTATTGGACACAACAGCCCAAGTGTCCATCAGTGGACAAGTGGATTAAAAAGCTGTGGTACATATACACAATGGAATACAATGCAGCTGTGGAAAAGAAGGAAATCTTACCTTTTGTGACAGCATGGATGGACCTGGAGAGTATTACGCTAAGTGAAACAAGCCAAACAGAGAAAGAACAATATCATATAATCTCACTTATATATGAAATCTAATAAACAAAGTGAACTGAGGAACGGAATTGAGGCAGAGGTGGGGTCACAAGGACCAGAGGGACAGCAGTCAGAGGGGATGGGATCAGAGAAGGTAAAGGGATTAGTGAAACTATATATACATAACACAGATATAGATAACAGGACAGCAAATCCTAGAGGGAGGGGAGAGGGAGTTAGGGGGAGGGGGCAAAGGGTATAAAAAGGGACACAGGGGTGTGGGGTGAGGGAGCATTCAGTGGGACACTTGAATCCATGTAAACACAATAAATTAAAAAATTAATAAAAATAAAAAGAGAAAAAGTTTTAAAACCTGCAACATATATATAAATTCCCTGCCACTGATTACATAATTTGTGGGGCTCAGTGCAAAATGAAAATATGAGGTCTCTTGTTCAAAAAGAGGGAAAAATTGTCTTTAAAAAGTATAATGGCCCTGGTCAGTTAGCTCAATGGTAGACCATCAACTGGAGTGTGGAAGTCTCAGGTTTGATATCAGTCAGAGCACACGGGAAGCAACCATCTGCTTCTCCACCCCTCCCCTCTCCCCCTTCTCTCTCTCACTCTCTCTTCTCTCTGGCAGCCATGGCTCAATTGATTTGAGCACGTTGGTCCCTGGCCCTGAAGACTGCTCTATGGAGCCTCCACCTCAGGTGCTACAATAGCTCAGTTGCAAGCATTGGCCCCAGATGGGCAGAATATTGTCCCAGACAGGGACTTGCCAGGTGGATCCCGGGAGGGGCACATGAGGAAGTCTGTCTTTCTAAATCCTCTCTTCTCACTTATTAAAAAAAAGTATTAAAATAGAAAGCTTTTTCATTTCATCCATGGTCTCTATTTGCCATGGTTTTTAAATTTGCTATATAATATTGTTCTGAGTAAATAAAAATTAACATTTTAAATTATTAGCATAACTTTTATCATTCATCTATATTATGCAATGCCTGTTCTAAATGCAAGTATCAGAGCATGTAATGCATATGTGGACTCACTGGAATTATAGTTTGTATTTCATAGCTTTTAGATGCCTATGTATTTCATTCTTACCAGAAAAATGGAAACACACACAAAACTAATGCAATTGTTTTTACTTCCCATCTTGCTATGCACACGTCCCACCAATACTCTATCTTCAGCTACTGGTGAGTGGGAAGGACTGAAAGGAAAAGGAATGACGATTTGGCCCTTCTTTCCTTTTCCTTCTTTGTCTCACTCTCTCCCTCTTCCCACCTTCTGGGACAGTCACTGTACCAACCCTGGCTGCCCTCCTGGCTCCTTGGGGTGACTCTCCTGTAGGAAAGCTGATGTCTGCCCAGACAACACTGGCTACTGATCCTCCCAGAGCTGCAGGCCTCTCAGATGCCCAGGAACCTTGTCACCAAAATACGTTTCTGTGTTTCATGTTTTGTCATTAAAATAGTGATATAATAGCATGATTTAGTATTTATTATACAGGACATGTATCCACATCGCCATGACAAACTGGCCCTGAGTCCCTGAGAGTTCTCTGTGGCAGAAGTTTCTCCTGCTTGGGCTGGCAGCCCTCTCTCCAGGAGGCTCAAAGGTGAACCCATCCGGCTGAGCTCTGAGGCTGGGACAGTGGGCAAAGGAGATCCCAACTCAGATCCTCATTGTCTTCTCCATCTCCATTGGGTCCCAACACTGCTTTGAACTCCTTCCATTCTCTGAAAGACCCACCTGTAAATCAGCCTCATGGGTCCTCCTTTCCATCAGTGAGATGGGTCTCAGAAGGAGAAGCAATTTAAGCTAAAGAGAGAGCCTCGGTACACCACAGAACAGAAACAAAGCAGCCCTTGATGGGGGGAAAGGGTCCTTATACTGTTACCAGACCAGTTCTGAGCCAGGCGGTCCCAGCAGGACCAGGATCCTGCAGGTCCTCAACTCACACAGGAATGATTCCAAGAATGAGGTGGAGTGAGAATGAAAGCAAGTATTATTCAGTTAGAGACAAAGACAGAGGCCAGGACGAAGCGTGCTGTGAAAGGAACGAAAGTGCACATCGGGGTGGATGCTGGTGAACTCTCAAGTGAGTTGCACATGTGGTCAGTTTGTTCTTGGGATTTTCTGTGTTTCCAGTTTTTTTATTTGTGGCATCAAAGTCTGTCTCTGCCACCTGGTTGGGTGGAGGTGGCGGGTCATGTTTTTAATCTGGCCCTTTCCATTAGTGTCATGGTGTTGGTCCTCAACCCACCTTCTAGTTATGGTGTCAGTTTCACATAATGCTGGTATATGAGCTTTGGGGTTGGTCTCTATTTTTTTCCCTCCATCTTGGATTGATCTGATTTTAGCTAGTTCTTACTGATTTCTGCAACCACTGTAGGGGTTTCTGCCATAAATGTTTCCCTTTGATCATGTGTGGAGGTAGGAGCTCTGGTGAGAGGGCCTAGCAGCTTATCAGCCTGTGTCGTGGACTCCTACTTCCTCATTCCACTTGTTGGGACTTCCCCCTGGAATGTTAGCTCCATGAGAAGAGGGTTTTTACCTGTCATGTTCCCTGCTGTAATGACAGAGCACACAGTAAGCACTCAAAATGCATTAGGTAAATGAATGAATAAGTAAGTGGTATTATTGTTGACCTTGGTTCCCTTACATAGCACTTGTACTACCCACACACCTTCTAGACTCTCAACTTCCAAATTCCATACAACAACCTCACGTGTCAAAGCCCTCAGAGACCAAGATGGTCAGAGAGATGAGGCCTCAAGCTCTGTCTCCCTGGGAAGGAAAGAGGGGCTTACTGTGGCCAGCACCTGGACAATGGGTCCGAGAGGCTTTTAGCGGATGTGAGAGATGACTGGGATGCCATGGGCACAGAGAGCAGAAATCCCTCAGGCCCCCGCTACCACTAAGACAAAGCCAGCACCTTGCCATTTAACCTTGCCCAAGCCTCTCAGGCTGAGAGCCATCATCTGTGACTCCTTTTACCTCCCCCAGCTTACTCTTAGGGTTCATTTGGTCAGGATGTTAGGGTGTAGGAAAACAGGACCCTTCACCTCCAAGGTATTAAGGTAGGTGAGCAGATCTGGGCCACCAGCAGGTGTTGGAGCCCCTGAGCGGGTGCTCCCTGCTTGTTCCTGGATGTGGACTGGCTCCAGGCAAGAGGGACGCAAAGCAGAGGAGCAGACCTCACAGGCCCGGCTGCCTGCATCATGGGTTAGGGACGTGAGTTATGCTGCCCTTATGAACAAAGTGGAGAGTCTTACTCTATTGGTTGATACCCGGACTAAGTGGCTCAGGGAAATGAAGGGAAGGTCGCAGCCATTACCCTGGCACTGCTTGGCCTGCACTCCCGTCAGCCCACGTCATCAGCCCTTGCCTTCCGAGCACAGTTTGCGTATGTCGGTGGAAGGTTCAGGGTCCTACCACATGAGTTTCCAAAATAAACAATTTCTAAATGTCCTTTTAAAAAAATAATATTTTTTAAATTATAAAATGAATACATAACCACTATAAGAAAGCACAAACAGAAAAAATACTATGTAAATATTAGTATGTATCAGCTTAGTATTTTTCAGTATATATGCATATATGTATATAAAGCATTGCTTTTGTTGGTTTTGTAGGGGAGGGGTTCAGAATTAAATTTATATAAAATTATAATCTGCTTTTTTACTTAGCAAAATATCATAAATACTTCTCTCTATGTGATTAATCTCATTTTAAATGGCTACAGAGTATTGCATTGTATGGCTGTATCACAACTTACCTAGTCATTTCCCTGTAAGTGGACATTGATGTTAACTTGTGATTTGTTAATATAATAGAAATACATCAGTAGACATATATTGTGAATCAAAGGCAGCACCAATATGTGAAAGAGGAGAAACTGCTTAAATGCTATACTTGTTTCTAAAACTTGTGCCACCTTAGAATCTGAAGAATTTATATATAAGCTATATATAAATGTACCTATAAATATATAAACAGTGATAACTTTGCAAATTATCCAGCTGCTGGGGTTCGGCTGGCACTCGGCACCTGCTCTTCCACTTGAAAACGTCTCACAGGAACGTCCACTAATGTCAGTTTGTCCTCTGAGTGGTCTTTTCCATGTCCCGGCAACACATTTGTCCTCAGTACACACAGTTTGTTCTCAGTTGAATCTAGTAACTTTTCTTCTGAAACATCCCTCATGAGGGACTGAGCAGACTTTTGACTCAGGGTTTCTAAGCCGCCTCCCGAGGAGAGGCCATTGCCCAGTCAGGGGCAGTCACCGTGAGCTGGCACGGAACTCGGTTACTCAACTAAAGATCCAGAGCTTAGCTGTACCAGAGCACAAGGGACTGAAACCGGGAAATTCCCTTGGACTGAGGACCAGCCGAGCACACACAGCATGTGACTGAGAGCTGCCTGCACAGGCTCTGACAGGTGAGCCTCCAGGCTGTGTAGACAATTCCCTTTACCCCCAATCCCGTGCACACCATCTACAATTCTTCCCTCTACTTTGATTATTAAATAAAAAGTTGGCTAAGGACACCATGACCCACTAAGGAGTCTTTGTGGAAGGTGGCGATATCGCTAAATTCTGGCTGGACACAGGGTAGCAGAATGCCAGCTCCCACTGTAAACCCCAGGATTAAAGTGAAAGCTGTGTTGGAGAACCCAGAGGGTGTTTCTGGTCCATAGACAACCCAGCCCCCTAATGTGAAACACCCCTTCCTCAGAGGCTTAAGTTAGCACTCAAATACCTTCTGAAACTCTGCGTCACTCAACTCCCAGAATCGTGGCTGTAGACCAGACTGGAAACTTGGTGCATCCTTTTCATTGTAACTTGGACCCACCCTAAACATCTGGGGGACCTGGAACAGCCATGTCATCTGGATTAGGCCCCAGTCACAGACAAATGGTGGGTTAGACAGGCTTTAGACTCTCCGGATTGCTCAGCTTCTGAGCCCACAGGGAATCCTAGAAGCTCAAGGCTCCAGCGCCACCTGGGACTCTCCCCTGTTTCTGGCACTGCCGCAGAGCCACAGGTCAGGGTGGATGAAGGCATGCATGAACAAATAAATCATAGTCTCCCTTCCCTGCAAAAGCAGAACTCATTGTCCTTCTGCCAGGCAAGGAGGGAGCTTGGGGGAAGGCCACCACGTCTGTGAGTCCTGAGGCTCCCCACTAGGGAGAGGATGGCTGCAATCAGCATCCCAAACCCGATTCAGGACCCACAGGAGCTTGGACCAGCTACACCTCTTCTCCTGTTTCCCTTCTGCTAGTACGGGAAGAACGGCCACAGCTTCCATGCTTCGTGTGTGAGATACTAAGGATTTAAACATTTTTTTTTCTGAAAAACTGTTACATATACCCACAACTCGGCCCCTCCCTGCTGACTCTGGGGCTGGTGAGTGGCCTTTCACAATGTAATTGTGGTTCTGGAACTTAATTTCATCTGTGTAATAAGCAAACCATATAATAAAAAAACCACATTAAATTGAAATCTCATTTTGGAATTTCTGTGTAGGAGCCCAGGAAGAATCCGAGGTGGGAAACTGAGGAGTATGGTGATGACAGGGAAGGAGAGAGCTGAGGTCTTGAATGAGTAGACCTTGGGCTATTGCAGTGAGAAGGGCAAGTGCACTATTTTAGATAAAAAATGTGTAAAGCCAGTATCCACGGCCAGGGCCACCATCAAAGCAGCCTGGCTCGTGCAGGTTCGCATTGGATTCGGACAGTCAGTAAAGAAACAACGGAGCCACAAACTGGTGGGCCATAGTCTTTAATTCTAGCTTGCACCCGGCGGGCAAGTAAAAACACACACTGGGCTCCAAAACCCATTCACATTCAGTGCTCACACAGCCACTGACTTATCCGAGTTTCCTAGAATCAAAGGTTTCTAGCTCACCAGCCTTATTCTCCTCAGTTCCCCATCTCCTTCCTTATCCCAGATACAAACTGTACAAACTGGCATCTCACTCAGCACTCCACCAACTTGGCTGCTTTTCCTGGCCTCCTCCACGCGGCCTCCTTCCGCTGCTGGCTCTACTCTCTCTGCTCTCTCATGCTAACCTCAGGAACCAAGAGCCCAAACTCCTGCTCCGTCCCCATTTTATAGTGTAGAAATCCGAACCTTTAATCCAATATACAAAACAGGGAAGTCTCTAATACAAAGTCACTTCTCCGAGGCATGATTGGATTGTACCACCCCACATCAAAACGGGTGGGAAAGGCTTAATCCCAAAACCAAGCCCCAGGCTACAAACACATTAATATCACCTGGGCAATGGCCTCCACGTGGGCAGCTCCACTTTAACAAAGTGAGCATAATACATTTTATCTGCCCAACAAAATGTGACTGGGTTTTTAACAAAAGGCTTGCCTCTGCTGGTTAACCATACTGTAAGTCTTTCATTAATTTAATGGCTCACTCATAAGTGTATTTAACATGCAGACCACTCTACTGTTGCTCGAGTGCTAGAAGAAGAGAAATACGAAGCAGTGTTTTGGAAGCCTTGGCCACGGCCTTGAAAGCCTTCTGTTAGAGAGGCAGGCAGAGCCCTGGGGTTCCCGACTGCCTGGGTGTCCCACTGCTCTGTCACTCTGGGGCAAGTTCATCTCTCCGTGCTTCAGTTTCCTCATTTATAGAATGGGAATAACTATAGCAATTCTCTCATTAGGCTGTTGTGGAAAATAAATGATTTCATGTATGAAAAGTACTTAGAACAGAGCCTGACACGTACGAAGTGCTCAAAAATGTTAGCAGTTATTTACTAGAAAGGAAGTTTACGAGGATGGATGACGTCACCATCTAATATTCTTACCCCATGCATTGCAAAGTCATATTGAGCATTTTGCTTTTTTCTAATATGCAACATAATGTTGTTTCCTCCATTTCTAACATCTGTCATTTTCAGCCTCTATTGTGCCTGCAAACAGGGACCCAGACTTTCAGCCTTCTGGCTTTAAGAAATTCACAAACAAAATTCTTCTAAAAAAAAGAAAGAAAGAAAGAAAAATTCAAGACCCTAAAATCTGACACTTTAGTAACCTCCTCCCAGGCTCTGAGTTAAGCGGATTAGTACAAGAAATTTTGCATTCCTGTCGTATTTGGTGAAGGGATATGACCCCTCCCCCAGCTCTGCAGTGCTTATAGGATTGCAGAGCCTCAGAAGTTACTCTGCTCTGACTCCTTGGGACTTTGCAGACCGGTGTGGTCCCCTACCTCACAGTCTCCTCACATCACATTACACCCTGCCCCCTCCTCCAGGGCACTCAATCTCTTCCAAGGATGTTCTTGATGCCAGATTGTGAGAATATTTGTAATAGATCTAAAGAGATCAAGGTTCAGCCACTCTCTCAGCATGCTTGTTAATGACCACATGTGTGGGGTCACCAGTTCCCAGGAGCTGCCTAGAGAGGTTCAGAAGCACAGCAGCTAAGGGGTGTATTAGGCAAGGCTCCTCAGAAGGAATTGTGGCAAATGGATGTGGGCTAGGAGGGAAGAGGGCAACCTAGCCCAATGAAACTTCCACTGGAGATTAGTGAGATCTCCCTGTGCTACACTCCTCTCTTGTCCTTTGTCGGCCAAATAAGTTTGTAAATATGATGTATATGTTTGCTTGCTGTTGGTCAAATAAGTTTGTAAATAGGATATATATGTTTGCTCGCTTGTGACTTATATTGGGTGTGGGGGACAGGCTGTGAGCAGGCCAGGTCGTTGTAGCCTAAGGTTTGGTTTTGAAACTAAGCTCTTCCGCACTCCCTTGACTGATTGTATGATCTGGGTGGTGCACTCTCATGAGGAATCCAATTATGCCTTGGATAAGTGACTTTGTATCAGAGACTTCCTTGTTTGTATATTAGATTAAAGGTTTTGATTTCTACTATAAAGTGGGACAGACCAGGAGCTTGGACACACAGTTCCTGCTATCACAATTGATTGCAGGGGCTTCCCTGATCCCTTGCCCTTCATGGGAAGAGCTGGTTTTCTGCTTTTCCCTTGTCTTCTTTTGCGGTTTGCCTGTCTTGGTGAGACACCAATAAATAGGATGGCCCCCCATCCTCTGACTCCGCCATTTCTTTATCGTCTGCCCGAATCCAGTGGGAACCTGCATGTGAATGGCCACGATGGCGGCTCCTGGCCTTACAACTGGCGTAGTTTCCGGCAGGATTCAGAGATTGGTATGGAGCCACCACCCTTGATGGGTGGGATAGAGTACTGGTTGCTGCTCTGGCTCCCCATGGCTGTCCTTTTAGGGGCCATGGGCTACATGTTTTTTACTCAAGAGGAAACTGCCCGAGGTCAAAAGCTTCAGTATGAATTGCAAATAGAACGGCAGAAAAGGCTGGAATTGGAGCGAGCACTGGAGAAGGAATTACGGGTTTGCGAGTTGCAGTTTACCCTGGAAGCTGAACATTTTCACCGGCAGTTGTTGGAGAAACAACTGCGGATTCAAGAGCTCGAGTCTCAGCTTCTGGCCAAAAGCCAGCAGCCACAGGAGCCTAAACGGTCACCAAAGGAGCAGCAGCATCCGTGCCGGTGGATTGGCTTTGAGTCAGCGGGAGCAGGCGCTTGCAACTCCTCTTCTGAGGATGAGAAGGCTCAGGCTGAAGCTGCCATACGCACACTGAGAGCCCGACCAGTTGTCGCCAAGAAGGTAAAAACCCAGCAACAAAGAGTCCCTCAGGGGCAGCCACAGCCTCCTGCCCAGGTAATGGAACACTCTGTGGGCCGGCCCTATACCCAGGCAGAGCTGATGGAGTTGGGGGCACAATTTAGGCAGAAACCTACTGAATCCCTGGTAGCCTGGTTACTACAATTATGGGATATAGGGGTGGATGGCATCATGCTCTCTGGAACAGAGATGGAGAAATTGGCCGCCATTACCACACACTCTTCCTTGAGGCAGCGTCTTCAGAACTGCCATGGCAACCCAGGAGACCATACCCTATTAGAATGGGTGATGGCTGCCATTCGTATGGTCTGGCAGAATGCTGGAGAACTGCCGGGGGCAATGAGTCGGTGGCAGTACTACAGTGAGTTAGTAAAGGTCCTTCGAGAACTAGGTATGAAGAATGCTGTTTTCAACCCTGGGTCTCGTGGGCCAGACGAGGAAGTGTTTATGGCCAAAATGAGGGAATTTGTCCTTGCTAGCGCCCTGTCAGCCCTTTTTGAGTCACTTGTGGCTATCTTGGGCCCCTATGTGGGGCAGCCCATCAATGCAGTTACACAGATGGCAGCAGATTTGGGAGAGCTGGAGGCCGCTCGAGATCGTAAAGCAGTGAGGGCTGCTGCCTATGTTCCCCCCTCCCCCAACTAACAAGGGAAACGGGCCTGTAAAGGTTACCCGAACGCAGATGTGGGTAGACTTGATTGCGGCTGGAGCAGATAAGGGGAAATTGGATGGCCAGTCTAATAAAATTCTTTTGGAGCTTTGGCGGCAGCTTAAACCAGAACAGAAGTTCCAGCCACTGAGACTAAAGGCCCCAGCAGCTACCAATAAAACGTTTGGTGCGCGCACAGCTCGGTTACAAGATTATATGATAGAGACGGCCGAGGGAGAGGGGAACTCCCAAGACCCATTGTACCAGTTTGAATAGGAAAAAGGCCGAGGGACCCGTCTAACGGGGATGGGCGGGGACCAGAGGCCACATGTGGAACTGGCTATCCACTGGTCCCCTTCCAATGTACAACAGGTGTTGGCCTTGGTGATACAGGTGCAGAATGTTCCCTTCTCTATGGAAACCCAGAGCGGTTTGCTGGGACCCCAGTGGCCATTGACGGTTATGGGGGCCAAACTGTTCAAGTGAAGCCAATAACTATTCCATTGGGGATAGGGAGACTGCCTCCTAAGCCATATAAGGTGTATGTATCTCCTATTCCTGAATATATTTTGGGGGTAGATGTCTTGCAAGGACTGTGGTTGGAAACTACAGCTGGGGAGTTCCGGCTGCGGATCAGGGTTGTGAAGGCAGTATTGCGGGGACATGCATCACATTCCCCTTTGCAATTACCCATCCCTCGGCGTGTGACTAACACCAAGCAGTACCGCCTGCCAGGTGGTTATGAAGAAGTCACAGGGACAATCCTTGAACTAGAAAAGGTGGGGATCATCCGGCCAGCACACAGTCCTTACAACTCCCCAGTATGGCCTGTGTGCAAAGCAGATGGAACCTGGAGAATGACAGTAGATTACAGGGAACTTAATAAAGTTGTTCCCCCTTTGCACGCTGCTATTCCCTCGATAGCTAACATGATGGATCGGCTAAGCCATGAGTTGGGGACATACCACTTTGTGGCAGACTTGGCCAATGCTTTTTTCTCTATTGATATAGCCGCAGAGAGTCAAGACCAATTTGCCTTCAGTTGGGAAGGGAGACAATGGACCTTTACAGTGTTACCCCAGGGCTATTTGCATAGCCCCACCTTGTGCCATGGGCTGGTGGCTGCTGACCTGGCTAAATGGAAACAGCCAGAGGTAGTCCGCATGTACCATTATATTGATGATATTATGCTAACTAGTGATTCTCTTTCAGAATTGGAGCAAGCAGTCCCTACCCTGCTATCCCATTTGAAAGCATGTGGCTGGGCAGTCAACGAGAACAAATTACAAGGACCTGGGTTATCTGTTAAATTCTTGGGAGTTGTCTGGTCGGGTAAGACAAAAGTTATCCCTGACGCAGTTATAGATAAGATTCAAGCATACCCCGTGCCCACTACGGTAAAATAGTTACAGGAATTCTTAGGTTTGTTGGGGTATTGGCGAGCATTTATACCGCATTTGGCTCAGTTACTACACCCCTTGTACAACCTTATTCGAAAGGGGGTTCGCTGGGATTGGACTGAGCAGGCGCAAGGTTCATTTGCAGCTGCTAAGAGAGCTGTCAAGGTGGCACAGGCCTTGAATGTGTTTGATCCTGCCAGGCCCTGTGAGCTGGATGTTCATGTTACCTCGGAGGGGTTTGGATGGGGCTTGTGGCAGCGGACAGAGCGCCTACGGCAACCTATTGGATTTTGGTCCCAATTGTGGAAAGGTGCTGAAGTTCGTTACTCATTAGTAGAGAAGCAGCTGGCAGCTGTGTATGCTGCCCTCCTGGCAACTGAGAGTATTACAACCACAACACCAGTTACAGTCAAAACAACATACCCTATAGCTGGATGGGTGAGAGATTGGGCAACTAAACCACGTAGTGGTATGGCCCAAATGTCTACCCTGGCCAAGTGGGGTGCCTATCTGCAACAACGCTGTGCTCTTAGCACCAGCCCATTGAGGGCAGAACTGCAGGAAGTCTTGGGTCCAGTCACCTATGCGACCTTAGAGTCAGGTGCCACTGGGGCTCAGGAGGCAGAACCTGAGGTCAGTCCCTACCAGGAGGGGCGGGTGCCCATCCCCGAAGATGCCTGGTATACTGATGGTTCCAGCAGGGGCCAACCTGCCAAATGGACGGCTATCGCCTTCCATCCGGCCACTGAGACTATTTGGATGGACACGGGTACAGGCCAAAGCAGCCAATGGGCAGAATTAAGAGCTGTTTGGCTAGTTGCCCATAATGAACTTTCACCTCTGGTGATCTGTACTGACAGTTGGGCTGTCTATCGTGGACTGACCCTTTGGATTGCTACTTGGCACATTAACCAGTGGATGGTAATGCACCGTCCATTATGGGGTCAGGCCATGTGGCAGGACTTATGGGAAATAGGACACCAGAAGCAGGTGACAGTATATCATGTCACAGGGCATGCCCCTCTAGCCCATCCTGGGAATGATGAGGCAGATACGTTGGCAAGAGTGCGATGGTTGGAGACTGCACCTGCAGGTGATGTGGCACAGTGGCTCCACCGGCGCCTGCTCCATGCAGGACAGAAAACTATGTGGGCTACGGTTAAGGCTTGGAACTTGCCTGTGTCCTATGCAGAGGTACTTGCAGCCTGTGAGCAATGTGCAGTATGTTCCAAGGAACACCCTCGGAGACCACTGGTGTCGCCTGGACAGATCCAGAGGGGTCATGTCCCACTGACACGATGGCAGATAGACATCATTGGACCCTTACCAAAGTCAGAAGGGTACCAGTATGCAGTCACTTGTGTAGATACTGCCACCGGGCTGCTTGCTGCTTACCCTGCTCGTAACCCTGACCAGAGGGCAGTCATACAGGCTCTGGACCGCCTGAGTGCTGCATACGGGCGACCGCTGGTCCTTGAAAGTGACAGTGGTACCCACTTCACTGGTTCAACGGTGAGGCAATGGGCTCAAAAGCTGGGGGTGGGCTGGAAGTACCATGTTCCCTACCACCCCCAGGCTGCTGGTATCATTGAGCATTATAATGGACTCTTAAAGCAGGGACTGCGACAGGAGGGGGGCACCGGCTCTCTTACTGGATGGACACGCCGCTTATGGACAGTACTTCGGATTTTGAATGAGCGACCTCGACGGGGAAGCCCAGCTCCAGTAGAGGCCCTCCTGCATCGGACAGCTGCCCCTATTCAGTTGCAGATACGCACCAAGGACATTTTACTCAAGCCAGGTTTCGGACAGCAGGGCAACGTGCTCTTGCCTGCTCCAACAGCCCTTCTTAAAGGACAACAGCTTCAATGGACTTGGCCCTGGACTGTACAGGCTCCCCATCTGAGATGGGTGGCCTTGTTGGCACCTTGGGGAAAGGGGTTAGAGGTGGACCTCCAGTTAACTCCTTGGGCAACCAGCACCTGGCCACCTAAGGTAGAAGTGTATTATCCCTTGAGTGCTCAAGGGGACAGCATTTTGAAGGGCACCTTTGTAATTTCTTTATGGCCAATAATGAGTTCCCCTATTTTACTACACATAGAACCAGCACATGCTGGTGTATTGGCCAATAAGGTTTGGTATGCCCGCTCAGGGCGGCCTCTGGTGCCAGCTACGGTGCTGTCTGCAGACAAAACTCTGGCCTGTATTCTGCCAGAGGGAAAAGATTTGCCTCTCTTGGTGCCACTGACAGCTCTCTCATTTCGCCCATAGTTTTTGATCTGTTAATCCTATTGCTGTAGTTGGTACTATTTCTGTTTATGCAATGTATCCTACTCCTTGCACAGTGACCATCATGGAAGATGCCTGTGGTTTAGATTGTAAAGCGAGCAAAAGGGGTGGAATGTTGGTCAAATAAGTTTGTAAATATGATATATATGTTTGCTCGCTTGTGACTTATATTGGGTGTGGGGGACAGGCTGTGAGCAGGCCAGGTCGTTGTAGCCTAAGGTTTGGTTTTGAAACTAAGCTTTTCCCCACACCCTTGACTGATTGTATGATCTGGGTGGTGCACTCTCATGAGGAATCCAATTATGCCTTGGATAAGTGACTTTGTATCAGATGGCGGCTCCTGGCCTTATACTTGCTTATAGTTTGCATTGGGTGTAGGGGACAGGCTGTAAGCAGGGAGGGGCCTTATAGCCTTTCCCACCCTTTAATTCTAAAATCTTCTCAACACTAAGCTTTTCCCTACACCCTTGACTGTTGCATGATGTGGGGTTGTGCACTCTTATGAGGAATCCCATTTATGCCTCAGGTAAGTGGCTTTGTATGAGAGACTTCCTTATTTGTATATTGGCTTAAGGTTTTGATTTCTACACTATAAAATGAGACAGACCAGGGGCTTGCTCTCACTCAGTTCCTGAAATTAGCATTGCAAGGAGAGGCAGTCAAGATGTGGAGTGCTGAAGGAGAAGCCAGTTTGTGCAGAAAGAAGGAGATGGGGAACAGAGGTTGTTGGGCAGATAAAATGTATTATGCTCACTTTGTTAAAGATTACACTGCCCACGAGGAGGCCGTTGCCCAGGTGATATTAATGTGTGTTGGGGGCAGGCAGGATCGTTGTAGCCTGGGGCTTGGTTTTGGGATTAAGCCTTTCCCACCCTTTTTGATGTGGGGTGGTACAATCCAATCATGCCTCAGAGAAATGACTTTGTATTAGAGACTTCCCTATTTTGTATATTGGATTAAGACAGGGGTCTTAAACTCACGGCCCGCGGTCCGCACAGCCGCGAGTTTGAGACCCCTGGATTAAGAGTTTGGATTTCTACACTATAAAATGGGGACGGAGCGGGAGCTTGCGCTCTTGGTTCCTGAGATTATCATTAGAAGAGAGAGCAGAGGAGAGCAGAGAAAGGCTACATGGAGGAGGCCAGGAAAAGCAGCCAAGATGGCAGAGTGCTGAGTGAGAAGCCAATTTGTATAGAGTTTGTATCTGGGATAAGGAAGGAGATGGGGAACTGAGGAGAATAAGGCTGGTGAGCTAGAAACCTTTGATTCTAGGAAACTCGGATAAATCAGTAGCTTTGTGAGCACTGAATGTGATTGGGTTTTGGAGCCCAGTGTGTGTTTTTACTTGCCCGCCGGGTGCAAGCTAGGATTAAAGATGAAGGCCCATCAGTTCTTGGCTCCGTTGTTTCTTTACCGACTGTCCGAATCCAATGCGAACCTGCATGGGCCAGAAGGCTGCTGTGATAGTGGCCCTGGCCATGGCTCCTGGCTTTACAGAGGTGAATAAGGCTGGTGAGGTAGAAACCTTTGATTCTAGAAAACTCGGATAAGTTGGTGGTTTTGGGAGCCCTTAGTGGAAAGGGAAGTGTTTTCCCACTGTGTATATTTCTAACCCTCCAGGTGCAAGCTAGGATTAAAGGTAATGGCCCACCAGTTATTGGCTCCATTGTTTCATTATTGTCTGTTTGAATCAAATGTGAACCTGCACAGGCCAGGCGGCTGTGATGGTGGCCGCGGCTACTGGCCTTACACCCTTCCTGTCACACATCCCCTTCTTAGCCTGAATCACTGTCCTCCCACAATGCAGAGATGAAGATAAGGGACACAGGACAAGTCAGATACTCAGACTCCCTCTGGAGCCCCAAGTCGCTGTTCTATAGTGTGTACAAAGGGGCCAAGGTGGTGTCTCTTTGGCTTGATGGGGCTGGTCAGTAGCAACTAGGATGTCCCAACCATGTGCTCCATGGTCAGTGAAACTGATCATAGCAACATAGACGTTTTGCAGAAGCATACTCTGTCTGGTGCTGGTGTCCCAGACCCAGTCTGGACACGAGGATGTGGTTGAGTAAGAAGTGGGCTGAATGCTTAACATAAGCCTGGTATTGTCTAACCAGGCTTGTACCTAGAGACACCGGCACCTCGTCAATGGGGCTCAACTGACATGTGAGACCACCTGGGGTGTGTCCCATCATGAGCAGCCTGGTCTGGAGCAAAGTTACCAGGATCATCAAGTAGCACTTCCCTTATTTGGAAAACTCATAGATAAATATTAAGACCTAGTCTGCCCACTCTTACATTTTAAATAATAATGGCCCCTGGCTGGTTAGCTCAGTGATTAGAGTGTGGTCTCCCTATGCCAAGGTTACAAGTTTTATCCCTGGTCAGGACACATATAAGAATCAACCAATGAATGCATAAATAAGTGAAACAACAAATGGATGTTCCTCTCTCTCTCTCTCTCTCTCTCTCTCTCTCTGTGTGTGTGTATGTGTATGTCTTTGTCCCTTCTCTCTCTAAAATAATAATAACTATCATTTATGGAAAATTTACTATGCATCTGTTAATATACTGGTCATTTTGTATTATCTCATTTAATACTCATGAAAACCTTAGGTTTTGTTTGTTTGTTTGCTTTTTTACAGACACAGAGAGAGGGATAAACAGGCAGGAATGAAGAGAGATGAAAAGCATCAATCATCAGTTTTTCATTGCAGCACCTTAGTTGTTCATTGATTGCTTTCTCATATGTGCCTTGACCGTGGGCCTTCAGCAGACCAAGTAACCCCTTGCTCAAGCCAGTGACCTCGGGTCCAAGCTGGTGAGCTTTGCTCAAACCAGATGAGCCCACACTCAAGCTGGTGACCTCAGGGTCTCGAAACTGGGTCCTCTGAATTCCAGTCCGACGCTCTGTCCACTGCGCCACTGCCTGGTCAGGCAGGTTTTTTTTTCTTAATACACACACACACACACACACACACACACACACACACACCATTGTATTCCCATTTTTCAGATGACAAAATTGAGAATTCAAAAAACTAAGTAACTTATCCAAGTTCATATAACTAGTAGTGGCAGAGACAGTATTTGAAGGTATGTCTGCTTAATTTCAAAGCATGCCATTGCTCCCCCCAAATCCCGCGTGTGCTATACAGTGGCCATGTTATTACATTCTGATAAGGACTGAATTTTAGGAACAATACGAAAACAAGGAAAGGACTTGGATTCCTAAAGTCTTAATTCTAGTTTCCTTGTGGAAAGTTGAGGTAGAGAGGCCCAGTTACCAAGACCTGGGTCTAAAATCTGTTCTTTAAAACACCACAAGCCGTGGGTCTGGAGTGGATGGAACCATAGGGTAGCCTTAGGCATAGATACAAAGCCAGCTCTTTAATCTTCTCCAACTGGCTTAGAGCCACCTGCGATGCTGTTCGATGTCCGTGGGACTGGCTTTCCTTGGGAGGCAGCCACTGTTAGAATGTACCACTTCCTGGTAGCTCCTTCCCTTAAATCACAGCTACCTGATTACTATGGTTGTGTGTGTGTGGGGGGGAATACAGCCATTAACTCTGCAGTGATTTAAATTCTTCCCCTCACATGTTGGCTTCCTCTGCCTTGGAGAATTTTACTAAGTTGAGTGGAAAGAATAACAAATATTTTTAGAGTACTTTATTCAGCTTACAAAGGAAATTGCTGGGGGGGGGTTGTTTTGGGGTGTTTTGTTTTTTTTTTTTTTGTAGATCAAAGCAGTCAAGTGTCAGCAACTTTACATGGTTCAACTTCATGCAAAGCTTGCTGATTGACTGACTAAATCAATCAACCACTCTTCAAGTAATCCACCAGCCAGCCAGTTAACTGGGAAAACAAAACTAGCTCAAAGAGCAAACATAGGACTAAATTTTCTAGTGATGGCATTTTACAAAGCAAAATTTGCATATGTTACTAAAGTCACAGAATTCCTAAGTGGCAGAGCCAGGTGGGTGGCAATGTCTTTCTAAATGCCTCAAATCCTCCAAGTGGCCTGGCTGGCTCCAGATGGTGCCTGGGGAATGGGTGGGACTTAGCTGGGCAAAGAGGAGGGGGAGGGGATTCCGGACAGGAGGAGCAGCACAGCGCAGACACTGAGTTGAACTTCACTCATTGTATCTGGCACAGGGAAAGAAAACAACTTGGAAGCCCTTAGGAAGCTGTGGTTAACTAGGTTGGAGAGAGAGTGGGGTCAGATTATGGAAGGTCTTCAAAAATTAGGCAGGGGAGTTTGCATTTTTTACAATCATCAGTCATCGTGCTAGAAGGATCCAAAGGAGATATCTGTGCTAGCCCACAGATTTCAGACAGGAAAGATACAACCTTTTAAATTTTGTAAAACCAACAACCGAAGCTCAGAGATTTGGCTGGAAATGGAAGGCGAACTAGATTTCTTGCTTCCTTGTCTGTTGCTTGTTGTACCTCATCATGCTGAACTCGACTTGCCCTTCTGATTAAAAAATAACTTTTACCTAACAGGCTGTTTTATTTATAGTCTGTTACTATTTAAAACTGTTTGACATTTCTAAAAGTGGCAACAAGGAATCATAGGTTCTTAAGGAGAATTTCTTGGCAGTGACAAAATAAGGGTTTTAGAAACATTAGCCTGTCAAGATCATTCTGAATAGGCCAGAAAAGGGGCTGATTGGAGTCAGGAAAAGGGACAGATCGGTATGGCTTCAGGGTTGCACTGGACATGGGGCCTGGAGGAGAGGCAAGAACACTAGATGATGCCAGGAAAGTGGTGATACAACTATTCAGAATTGGGGAGGGTCAGGGCGAGGCCAGCTCTGATGGGGAAAGATGTTAAGTTTTTATTTACTTCTTCATTTGTTTAAATGGACGTTGTTGGGGTGACACTGGTTAATAACATTACATAGGTTTTGGGTGTACCATTCCATAGTCCATTATTTGTACAGTGAAAGATGTTAAGTTTAAAGGACAGAGGCTGCTGTGTAGATGGAGCTTGAAGCCACAAGACTAGACATCTATGTGAGGTTGATACCAGAAATAAAAATTTAGGAGTCATTAGTGCTGAGGTGGACATGGAAACTGCAGGAGTGGATGAGATGAGTAGCTCACCCAAGGGTGAGGGTCTTGTGAGAAACTGCGGTCTGTGGTGGGGATAGCCAGTTGTGCTCCAAATCCATCTCCCCTCTAGCAGAATGGAGCTGTGCTGGGGAAGACACTTCCCAGCCACAAACTGTATTTTCCAGCTCCCAACATGCCCCTGAAGTGACCGTGTGACTAGTTATGCCCTATGGAGAATGAGCAGAAGAGATGAGTGTCACCTCCAGGCCAAAGTCTTAGAGCAGACGTACTGTGTCCACTCTCCTTTCCCCCTTTGGCCAGCTGGATGCAGGTAACATCAAAGCACTAAAGTAGTGGAATGGTGGAGCCGTAGACTGGAAGGAGTGTAGGTCACTTGGTAGAGGAAATCCACCTGCCAACAGGAAAAACCACTGTGAACTAATAAATGAGTAAGACATGGACTTCTTTTGTGATTGGGTGGTTATAATTTTTGGAACTTTGTTACTGAATGTTGGCCTATAACAAGGGCTCTTAAAGAATGCCAGGTTGGTAAGGTGAATGGCATAGCAAAGAGGATAAGAAAGCAGAATATTCAACTAAGGAAAGAAAAGGGGTAATAGGAAAAATAGGAGAACTTCAAAAGTCCGGTGTTACAGAAATCAAGGTAGGGGCAGCCTCCAGCAGCAAAGGGGTCAACAGTGTTAAATGTTCAGAGATAGGGGAAGATTGATAATAAGGGGAACAACATTAGACCTGGCATTAAGAAAACTTTACAACCTTCCAGAAACAAAATACAGATACGAGCAGGCATTTCAGAGAAGATCCCAGGCTGCATGGCCACTATTGTCTTATTTCCACTTGTTTTGCTGTTGGGCTTTTCTCTCCTGGCTCTGAAGGATCCTGAACTTCAGAATATCCCCAAAGGACTATGAAGCACAGTCCAAAAACAATGGAAAAGTGACGTGAACCCTGCCATTATGTAATGCAGTGGAAGAACCCCTTGGTCGGGCTGCTTTACGGGAACCAGCTCCTGACACATCTGGGACTAAGGCCCATGAGGACAAACAGGGGAGGCATCTTTGTTTGTAAGAGGAAAGGAAAAAAGGAGTTCCAGCCTTGACCCAGACTGACTTCAGCATTCCCCCAGGGAAGCAGCAGGTGGGGATCCTCCTGACTGTGTTGCAAGAGGAGGCAGCACCTGCAGGTCAGGGGAAGGGGCCAGCAACGGGGCTGGAGCCAGCACAGAGCAGGAGTGAAGTCAGGCCAGCCTTCCAGCCAGGAACTTTCTGTATTTGGGGAGTCTTCAGGAAAGTAGACTAAATCTAGTAGTCTGCTTCTCCTGCCTTATTTCATTTTATTAGGTTAAATGAAGGACAAAAACAAAACAAAACTAATCCCCAGTAACATTTTAAAAAGTCTTTCTGCTCATCACAGGTTCAGCCTAAGCTTTGGAATCAGACTAGGGTTCAAATCTTGGCTTCTACCACATGGTGCCAAGGAGTGCCTATGGATGGGCTGAGAGGGGGGCTCTATCCCCATCTCCATCTGCCTCTGCAAGCCACCCCAAAGTCTAAATAACAAGAGCATCCCAAATGTCATCAATGTACAACGTACCTAAATGCAGCATTAGAAATGATCATGAAGCAAGTGCAGCATCATGAAAAGTCTCCAGGTGCTCATTTCAACTTAGTTTTCACCCCTGAGCCCCCTGTACATCACAACTCTGGGGCCCCCCCTGGTTCATGGATGACATCTTCTTGTCCTTGGCAAGTCCTCTAGGCGTTTTTCCTCTCAGGGTGTTTGTCTGGGAAGCAAGCTCTCAGGGCTGTGGTGAGGAGTACAGGAGATGACATACAAACTACCTGTCTGCTCCCTTTCCCTGCCTCCCCCGACAGAAGCTCAGTCATGGTCTGCTTCGGAAGTATGCTCTGCTGCTACTGTGCAGGCCGGACAGCGTGGTGCGCAGGAGAAAGTGGAAGTCGCCTCTCCTGGGTCCTCTTTTGTCTGGATGGAGCCCAATACTTGGAGTTCTCACAGTTAAGTGCTTCCCTTGTAGGACAATCTGGGTCACTCATCCAATCTAAAAGGCAGACACCTTACGGGAAAAACTCCAAAACCAAGATGGATCATGGGATCACCCACCTTCCTACCCAATGCCAGGATTTCTCCCCCAGCTTCCTCAGTGGGTGATCAGGATCTTCTTGACCAGGACCTTCTAGAAAAAGCCAGGCAGTTCACTGCTTTCTTTATGAGGTATTCACTCTATCGCCAACCAGCCCTATGTTGAGTCAAATCCACTTTTTTTTTTTTTTTGGAAGTCCCACCAAGCGATCCCTGTTATGCTCTCTGGAGTGAACCAGCACAAACAGAATTTCTTTTCCACACTACCACCACTGGGTGTCTTTCCACCGTTATCAGCTCCCCCATCCTAAGCCACAGCATCTCTCCGTCAGAGTTAACTGCCTCCACTCCTTCAACACAGTGTACACACTTAATGTCTTATTAATCATCTCTAAACTTGTTCATGGTCATCAAAAACCTTTTGAAATGCTACTAATAACAGGGCCCAGAAGTGGACCCGATGCTCCCAGCTGTGACTCAAGGCAGAGTGCAATGAGAATACTTGTCTGAATATTAAGATAGCTTTCTTTAAGTTATTTTTTTTTCTAGCAACCAAGTACTTTATTGGTTCACATATAGATTGGGTCAACTAGACTATTGCTTTTTATTTCTGATGTTAAACAGCACCAGACTAACTGCCCTGGTAGAAATGTGTTTAAATTTATTCTAAAGTGCATATGAAGCCACAGAAAGATAAAAACCCCATTGACCATCCAAAGCTAAGACCAATAGGAAACCATTTGCCAAAATTTAGAAGAAATTTATATTTAAAAATTTTCAGTGAGCAGGGAGAAACAACTGACTATCATTCTGTCCATTTCATCAAGAAATGGAGGCTCTCTGACCATCTAGAAGGGGCAGAGTTTCCTGGCTGACCTGTTTTCCTAATCAGAGACCTGATGTCTACATCACAAAAACCTGGTAGCTATTTCTTTACCACATGGGTGCTATATTTTGAGTTGATATATTTTTTTTGCCATTTCCATCTTTCAACATTCATTAAGAGACTTATCCCAGGAAGTATGTGAAACTGGGGGTGGTGAATGCATTGCATTCTTGAAGGAATAACCACCAGATGAAATGCTGTAGCTAGAGATGTAACAAGGTATCCTGGTAACAATACACAGTCAGGATGGTATCCTAGAAACAGACACAGAGGTAGGAACTGGGCAAAATAGAATACACTAGAGAAATGCTAGCTAAGTTACCAAACCGGACAGACACCAAGTCTCATCAACCTATAGCTCTGAGAAAATTCCATCATTACCCAAATGTCCAATCAACAGAACCAAATAAAATCTCCACACCCTCTCTGTGAGTAAATCTGAAACTGGCTCTTTCTCTTTTCATTCAAAAATGAATAATCAGAAAAAGAAAAAATGTCATTGGAAACATGAAAAAACAATTACATAGAAGAAGACCAGATGAAGAACATTCCTCTGAAAATGACCTCCTGCAGGAGAACAAGAAAACATTTTTAGAAAACTGTGTAATGTCCTCAGAAAGATGCAAAAAGATGAGGTTTCTAAGAAAGAGGTGCAGAGTCACAAAGAGAGAAAACAGTGGAATACAAAGACAGCAGAGTGAGATGAGCAATGAGAGGTTAGTGCAGTAAGAAAGAATATTAACAATACTGAACATTGTTTCATATAGAAGAATTTAGCATAAAAGTGCACACTGGAATGAATAAACAGCAGAACTAGCCCTGTAGGAAAATTTAGAAGTATTCTGGAGGTCACAGTTGAGATATTTTTCTATAATGCAGAGGAAAAGAATGAGGAAATAAAAATGGTGGGTGAGAAGATGATAGACACCGAGAACAGAAAACATGATTCAACCTAATGAGCACGACAGGAACAAGAAACAGACAAGTCAAAGATATAACTGAAAATTTCTTTCTTGCGATGACAAACATTTGGGTATGCAGACTGATGAGACTTACGTTCTAGGTAAAATAAAAAAAAACTGACTCTCATTTAGATGTATCCTAAACACATTTTTAAAAAAGATTTTTATTTATTGCTTTTAGAAGGAGGAGAGATAGAGAGAAGACGAGGTGGGGGGAGCGAGCAGGAAACATTAATTCATAGCAGTTACTTCTCTTATGTGCTTTGACCAGGCAACTCCGGGGTTTTGAACTGGCGACCTCAGCATTCCGGGTTAACATTTTACCCTTTGCACTACCACAGGTCAGGCCTGAGCCCATTTTAAAATGGAAAGAATAAAGACAAGAATCCTTCAGGCACTCAGGTTAAAAAAGGATAATAATTTACTTATAAAGGAGCAGAAACAAGATTAATCTCTGACTTCTATATCATGCTAACTGACAGAAGACATGCAACCATATCTACAAATTTTTGATGGGAAAAGATTGTGATCTATGAATTTTATATTCAACCATGTTGTCATTGATTAATAAAGGTAATAGAAAGACATGCTCAGATAGTTAAGAACTCAGAAAATAGATCAGCCCATGGTCTTTTTTTTTTTTTTTTTTTTTTTTTTTTTTTGTATTTTTCTGAAGCTGGAAACGGGGAGAGACAGTCAGACAGACTCCCGCATGTGCCCGACCGGGATCCACCCGGCACGCGCACCAGGGGCAAACGCTCTGCCCACCAGGGAGCGATGCTCTGCCCCTCCGGGGCGTCGCTCTGCCGGGACCAGAACCACTCTAGCGCCTGGGGCAGAGGCCAAGGAGCCATCCCCAGCACCCGGGCCATCTTTGCTCCAATAGAGCCTTGGCTGCAGGAGGAGAAGAGAGAGACAGAGAGGAAGGGGGGGGGGGGTGGAGAAGCAAATGGGCGCTTCTCCTATGTGCCCTGGCCGGGAATCGAACCCTGGTCCCCCGCACTCCAGGCCGACGCTCTACCGCTGAGCCAACCGGCCAGGGCCCAGCCCATGGTCTTTTCTTGAACATTATTTGAAGACATATACTGACCAACTGATAAAAGAATTAAAATTAACAACACACACAATTTGAAACCATATTCAGAAATAAGTAGATTAGGTGTGTTGTCTGAGATATTGTGTAGTTCAGAGACCTTTTAGCCCTTAGGAGAGACATTGTTGGCTACTACCCAACCTTTTTCTTCCTTCCATCTTCCAGCACCACCCCAATTTTGTTCACATCCTTCTCCTTACCTAACCATGAGCTTCAAAAAAAGCTAGGCTCATAGTCAGACACAAGGTGTGGACTGTGATTGGGTTCTCTCCAGTTTATAATTGGTTTAAATATAGATATGTGACATAATCTTGGCCAATAAAACATGAAGGCAGTCTGTAGGTAGAGACTTCTGGAAACAGTTTCTTACTCTTAAATAGAGACAACTTGTAGAAGACAGGTTCATCTTCCCTGGGCATTGCCAGATCTGGAGCTGGCCTCAGGACCATGCCAATATACCTAGAACAGGGGCCCGGAACCTTTTGGCTGAGAGAGCCATGAACACCACATATTTTAAAATGTAATTCCGTGAAAGCCATACAACGACCCGTGTACATTACGCATTATCCAATAAAAATTTGGTGTTTTCCTGGAGGACAGCTGTGATTGGCTCCAGCCACCCGCAACCATGAACATGAGTGGTAGGAAATGAATGGATTGTAATACATGAGAATGTTTTATATTTTTAACGTTATTATTATTTTTTTATTAAAGATTTGTTTGTGAGCCAGATGCAGCCATCGAAAGAGCCATATCTGGCTCGTGAGCCATAGGTTCCCGACCCCTGACCTAGGATAACAAAGTCAGAAGATGAAAAGATCTGGGTCTATGCTGGCATTACTGATTAGCTATATCAGCCAAACTTGGGCCTGCAGTATGATACTAGATATATTTATTACTTAATAAAAATGAGCCAGACTTTTCTGTCGCTTACACTCAAAAAAGCATTCTAAGTGACACAGCCCTGAATTGTTAACTTAGCAATTCCTCTGCTGTTTCCCCTCTTCTACCAGTACCAAGGAACATATTTCTTGAGCCATATCCTTTAACCTACAGTTCATATGGAATCTCTTGCCTTATTTGATGATCATTTATAACAATAACTGGTGCTGTTCTTGTCTAGATTTTTCTAACAATGGCTAAGCTTATTACATAGTAAAGACCCTATGCCAAGAAAACTGCTAAACAAAAGATCATTTCTCTCCCTCTCTACAAAAGCAGTATTGCATAGAATGACATAATAAACTTTTTCATTGCTAAAGAACTTGAGAAATGACTTTTATGCATCTTTTAGCCTTGTGTTAAATGACCTAATTCATAGGAATTTCTTCTTTAATGAAGAAAGACAATAAGTCATCCAGGGACAGACATTATATATCACTAAATGCCTCTTTTTAAATTATATGCTTTGTGAATATTCCTGAATTAAATGGCACTTAAAATCTGCATATCTTATTATCTCAACTCAGTAAATGCATAGAAAATACCTAAGACAATAAACTAAATTGTTTATGGTGATTCTTTCTGCATAGTAGGAAATGATTAATTATTACTTTCTTCTTTAAATTTATAGATAATTCTATTCCCTTTTGACATGTCTCTTCCTTGTTTTGTAAGTACACGACCTTCCTTGACTCAGGAAGTACATGGCACCAACCCCCTTTCCGGAAAAGAGCAAAGTGGGACATTTCCCCTCCTGTCAGCTCTGACGAGCAAGTATATTTTCTTTCCCAATTTAGATTTTCCTGGAAAAAAAAAATTGCATTTTCTAGCTCTAGCAAGATCTCTCCCACCGAGGCTGCAAGATTTAGCCTTTCTCCCTTTGGTGCCCTTGATGCATTTAGATGATCCCAATTTGCACCTCAGAGAATTTCCAACTATGGACACTAAATTCCGCCTATTTTACCTCTGCTCTGCCTTCCTCCAATAACTAGTTTCTTGGGTCTATGCTGGCATTACTGATTAGCTAAATCATTTTGGAATCCTTTTCCTAGATTATTTCTTTCATCCTAACTAGAAAGCTGTTTTTTTTGTTGTTGTTGTTGTCTTTGTGGTAAATTGAAGGGCAAAGGGGTAGTCCTCCAAGCCTTTTATCTTTTTACAAATGGAAGATGACCTGTATTTTTACAAAATACATTTTACCAAATGTGAGACACCCCTCCCTTAAAGCAAGAAGACTAACCAAAGCTGGTACAACTTGACTGTCCAGTGACTATATGTACTTCTTAGATCAATGCAAACTCCAGGAAATTGCCCTGGCAATCTATGTTAGTTCTACCTGTTCTTAAGAAAACGGCTTTTAATTCTCCCCTGGTGCATTTGTGCCTAGAGGCAAATTGGTTTTGATCATCTAACATTCTGCTTCTTACAAAGATCTCTCCAAACCCTCAACCTCAGAATATTGAACACCATTTGACCCCAAGATTGGTAGGGCCACTCCACTTGGGAAGATTCTGACTGTAACAGATACAAATGCTTATTTGTTTTGAGGATACCTATTTTGACATGGAGAAACAGATGCTAGACTGCAACAAGCTCAAGAAAAGAGGAATAAGTTTTTAAAAATAAACATAAGGCAAAAAAAGATCAGGACTAACATAGCAATTCAAGGGCAGAAACTATAGCAAGGCGGGGCCCCAAGGGAAAAGGAACCAGGAACTGGAAATCTACGAGATCTGCTTCTCTTGGAATGACTGTTCCATGCACCTCCCTAAGCTGACCAACTTCCTCTGCTTACCCATAGTTTCAAATCCCTCATAATGTTGGAATGTCTATGGTTTATCATGGCCACCCAGCATCCTACCTAATGGCAACTCGATATATTATAGATATTTGGCTTTCCCTTTGACGTTTATTGGTTTAGTTATATAATAGGTATATTTTAATAGCTAACAGAGAGATAATGGAACCCCCAAACCTGTCATCCAGCTTTCAATTATCCACATTTTGCTACACTTTTCTCTTTTAGAATGTTTTATAGAAAATCTCAGAAATCATTTTATTTTACTTATAAATACTTTTATTGAATTTCTGTATTTTGAGATTATTAGATCTATTCTAACAACAACAACAAAAAGAATCTAATTGGTCTAGCTCATCATTTCAAGCCTAGCCATACAAATGGTTACAGGACTGTCTATGGAGTATATGTTTTTGGGTCAGGTGATTAACCCAGTCTTGTCAACAGTGATTTAGGGGAACTGTGGCCATTGACATAAAATAATTTTCATTATACTGCTTCTCCACCAGGTCTAGAGTGAAACAATTTTCTGTATAACGAGTTCAGGCATGGTACACATTATAAAACCTGCTTTAATCATCCCTGGATCACAGAGTCACCCTCAGGGCCAGGATCAAGATAAGACAAGTGAGGCACTTGTGTAAGGTACAAAATTTAGGGAAAGCCAAAATACTTAGTGGTCAATCAGTAATATTTTAATACAATTTTTCAAAGAATCAAAATTATCTTTAGAAAATCCATGATGAACCAAATATCAAAATGTTAAACAAGGACAGGCTCAGCTCACAAGAGTAATAAACTTCCTTCATTGAATGATTATTTTGTATATTTCAGGTACTTTACATTCATTAGAGCATTTATCCTCATAATAATCTCATGAAGAAGTATAATGAAATAGCTTCATAAAATTATTGATATAAAATTTTATTTCAATATAAAAGAATTTATTTATAAAATTAAATGTAAGGCATCAGAAACGCAGTTAAGACACACAAAAAAGTGACCATAGTTTCTGTTTTTAAAATGTCTTCTTCAATTTTCCTTTTCCCTGTATGCCCAGTTCAATGAACTAACTTGCTTAGAAAAATAACAAGCCCTTTCCAAGAGAAACACTTAAATCAAAGAAAATCCCTACAACAACAGTGTTTTCAAACATGATTGTTTTAAGACTCTGATATTTCCAACACACTGAGTTTATGAAACCTCAAACTGGGATGCTTCGTCACTCAGGGGACTATCCTTTAGGGGAGTTTTATAGCTGCATTTTGGAAGTTGCTGAAAGAGGTTATTTTGCTTTTGAACTATGATCCCTCTTCAACAAAAAGAGGGTTTTTATTATAATTATTTACACTGGAAACTTAGTGACAGGCAGTTACTACTAATTGTTTACTTATTCAACAACTATTCATTAGGAACCGTCATGGTCCGAAGCACTATGCTTGAGACACAACTGTGAACTAAGACAACCAAAATCCTCGCCCTCATAAGATTAACATTTGATTTTTAGTATTATGGTAAAGCTCAGAGTGACATGTCTGATTTAGGACCTTCTTTTAAAATTTTAAAAGAAATAGATATCTTTAACTTGTACAATTATAACAAAAAATAAGAAATACATTCAGCTTCAACTAGTTATAGTTTGAATGCACTGGAACATCTCCTAATTCCTAGACTAATGTTATCATTCTTCTAAATATTCCATCTTATTCCGAAATAATGGCTTATTTACCCCCCAGCTAAATATTTTATAATTAACAGATTTGCTTGTGTTACATAGTTTGAGTTGGGAAGTCTTACAATTTTTCCTTCCTTCTGAACTGTCTTCCTGAAAACAATTCAAGAGAGCCATATGGAATTAGTAAATTCTGTCCTTTATGATTTTATCATGAAAATGAATAAAGGTAATTAATTTCATGACAACTTTAACCTTCTTTTCAAATTATTTCTGACCATAAAATGTTTCCATATGTTTTCAGATAACCCCCATCTGCTTTATGAGCTGAGATATGCTTTTTCTGGTAAGGCCATGTGATTCCAGTGGTGGCAGTCCCCATGCACATAGATGCTCCCTCTGACTTTCCAGGTCTTCAAGACAATTCTTAGAAACTGAGGTCACCACTGCTGGGAACAAATCATTTTTTTTTAATGTAGGTGATCTTACAGTTCCACAGTTTAGAAGACTCACTTTGATATCTTACTCATTTCCAGAGACACTTGTTTTCTTGAACAAAAATGTCTCAAGATTCCATAGTTATCCACTACCTTTGCATTAAAACACAGTTGCTGCTACATCAGGAATAATAGAAAGGACATCACTACTGATTGTAAAGAAACATAAAAGATTATAATAAAATACAATGAACAACAGTAGGTCAACAAATGAGATAACTTAGATGCAATGGATAAGTTTCTAGAAAGACATAAACTATAGACACTGACTCCAGAAAAAATATAACATGAATAGCCCTTAATAAGTAGAGATTAAATTACTAATTTAAAAACTTCTGAAGAAATGCCCCGGCTTAGAAGGAGAGGGGAAAATGTGTCAAGTATATCACTACAAAAAGGTCATCAAGTCACAAAGAAAACCATCAAGAGAGGAAGAAAGAAACTACAAAACAACTGCAACACAGACAGAAAACAATTTTTAAATGGCTACAGTAAATCCTTACTTATCAATATTTACTTAAAATTTTTTTCCCATTGATTTAGAGAGAGAGAGAAAGAGGAAGAGAGCAGGGGGAAGGAAAAGAGAGAGAGAGAGAAGCTCAACTCATTTTTTTACTTAGTTGTTCCATTTAGTTGTGTGCTCACTGATTGCTTCTCATTGTGCCCTGACAAGGGGTCAAACCTGCAACCTCTGCTGTGCTGGTCAACACTTTATCCACTGAGCCACCAGGCCAGGGCTCAATAATTACTTTAAGTAAAAATTGATTAAATTATCTAGTCAAAAGACATACAGTGATTGAATGGATAAAAAAGCAGGATCCGACACTGCTCTCTACAAGAAACTCACCTTAGCTTTAAGGATACCAAATAGACTGAAAGTGAAAAAATGGCAAAAGATAGTCCTTGCAAATGGTAACTGAGAGATCAGAAGTGGCTATTCTTCCATCAGACAAAATAAATTTTAACTAATAAACTGATAAAAGAGACAAACAAGCCCTGGCCAGGTAGCTCAATTGGTTAGAGCATTGTCCTGATATGCCAAGGTTGTGAGTTTGATCCTCAATCAGGGCACAGACAAGAATTAACCAATGAATTCATAAATAAGTGAATAACAAGTCAATGTTTCTCTCCCCTTTCCTCTCTCTCTAAAATCAATAACTTTTAAAAATAATTTAAAGAGATTAAAAATGTCACTATATAATGATAAGAGGTCAATTAAGAAGATATGACCATCGTAAATATATATGTACCCAACACTGGAGAACCTAAATACATAAAGCAATTATTACAAAGACTGAAAAAAGAAAATGGATAGGAACAGTACAGTAAGGGACTTCCATACCCACTTTCAATGGATAGATTATCCAGACAGAAAATCAGCAAAGAAATATTGTTGAATTCATCAATACTTTAGACTAAACTGACTTAAAAGATAGAACAGAGCATTACATCAAAAACATTATTTTCAAGCACATTTTCAGGGACAGATCATAGAGAAACAAGCACATTCTCCAGGATATATCATATATTAAGTCACAAAACAAGTCTTAGCAAATTTAAGAAGACTGAAATCATACCAAGTACCTTTTCTGACCATAATGGTATAAAACTATAAATCATGCACAAGAGAAAAATGGAAAAATTCATAACTATGTGGAAATTAAATATATTTCTGAACAAATGGGTCAAAGAAGAAATCAAAAGGAAAAATTTAAAAAGTATATTGAGACAAATGAAAATTAAAACATAACACAGAGGGAAGATTATAGTGATTAATGCCTACCTTAAGGAGAAAAACAACAACCTAACTCCACACGTCAATGAACTAGAAAAGGAACAAACTAAATCTAAAGTTAGCATATGGAAGGAAATAATAAAGATCAAAGCAGAAAGAAATGAAATAGAAACTAGAAAAAACAATGGAAAAGAGCAATAAAACTAAGAGTCAGTTTTTCAAAAAGATAAACAAAATAGACAAACATTTGGCTAGACTAAAAAAAGAAGAGAAGGTTCAAATAAATAAAATTATAAATGAAAGAGGAGTCATTACAATTGATACCACAGAAATACAAATAACCATAAGAGACTGCTATAACACTTATATACCAACAACTTGGGCAACTTTGAAGAAATGGATAAGTTCCTAGAAATGTACAATCTACCATTGAGGTAATGAAGAAATTTAATTATGAAGAAACAGATAATCTGAACAGACCAATAATGAGTAAAGAAAGTGAATCAGTAATCAAAAACTTCCCAACCACCTGACCAGGCAGTGGTGCAGTGGATAGAGCATTGAACTGGGATGCTGAAGACCCAGGTTCAAAACCCTGAAGTCGCCAGCTTGAGCGCAGGCTCACCAGCTTGAACATGGGATCACTGGCTTGAATGGGGGATCACAGACATGACCCCACAGTCACTAGCTTGAGTCCAAAGGTCACTGGCTTGAAGCCCAAGGTCACTGGCTTGAACAAGGGGTCACTCGCTCTGCTGTAGCCCCCTGGTGAAAGCACATATGAAAAAACAATCAATGAACAACTAAGATGCCACAATGAAGAACTGATGCTTCTCATCTCTCTCCCTTCCAGCCTGTTCCCCTCCCTCTTTCACTAGAAAAGAAAAAAGAAAAAAACCTCCCAACAAATAAAAGCGCAGGACCTGATGCCTTAACTGGTGAATTCTATGAAGCTGTTAAAGAAGAATTAATATCAGTTCTCAAACTCTTCCAAAAATTGAAGAGGAGGCAATACTTCCAAACTCATTTTATGAGTTCAGCATACTGTAATAATACTAATGCGATACAAAGACACTACAAAAACAAACAAACAAAAAACTATGGACTAATAATCTCAATGAACATAGATACAAAACTTCTCAACAAAATCCTAGGAAACTGAATCCAACAGCACGTTAGAAGGATTAGACAGACATCATGATCAAGTGGGATTTATCCTTGCTATGCAAAAATAGTTTAACGTATGCAAATCTACGATACACCACATTAACAGAATAAAAGATAAGAATCATGTAGCAACCTTCCAATGTATTATCTAATAAAGATGCAAAAAATAAATAAAAATAAAAAGCACTTGACAAAATTCAACATTTTTGTAATAAAAACTCTCATTAAGTATAGCTGGAATGTACTTCAACATAATAAAAGCCATATACAATAAGCCCACAGCTAACATACTTAGTAGTGAAAAGCTGAAAACTTTTTTAAAAATCAAAACAAAACAAGGATGACTTACCTCTCTCTAATTAAAAAAAAACAAAAATATTTTTTGTTAACTTTATTAAGGTGACATTGGCTAAGTCCCTGTCCACTTTTATCCAGCATAGTATTAGAAGTCCAAGCTAGAGCAATTAGACAAGAAAAGAAAGTTAAAGACATTCAAATAAGAAAAAAAGAAGTAAAATTATATTGGTAAGTAATACAATTTCATAAATAGAAAAGCCTAGATTCCACCAAAACTGTTATAACTAGTAAATTAATTCAGTAAAGTTACAGTATAAAAAATAAATATATAAAAATCAGTTGCATTTTGATACAAGAACAAGAGTCATCATAAAGAGAAATTTAAAAAATAATTCCATTTATAATGGCATAAAAAAGAATAAAATATGTACTTAAGAAAAAAATTTAACTGCCCTGGCCAGTTGGTTCAGTGGTAGAGCATCAGCCCGGCATGTGGAAGTCTCGGGTTCAATTCCCAGTCAGGGCACACAGGAGAAGTGCCCATCTGCTTCTTTACCCTTCCCCTTCTCCTTTCTCTCTATCTCTCTCTTCTCCTCAGGCAGTCAAGGCTCCATTGGAGCAAAATTGGTCTGGGCGCTGAGGACGGCTCCATGACCTCTGCCTCAGGCGCTCAAATGGCTCTGGCAGCAAAGGAGCAAGGCCCTAGATGGGCAGAGCATTGCCCCCTGGTAGGCATGCCAGGTGGATCCCGGTGGGGCGCATGCAGGAGTCTGACTGCCTCCCCGCTTCTAACTTTGAAAAACTACAAAAAAATAAAAGAATTAAAAAAGAATTTAACCAAGGTGGCCTCTCCTCAAAGATGGGTGATGGACAGGTGAAGAAGCTTCACATCTCAGAGATGAATTAAATTACTTAACCAGGTCCTTGCTGAGGCTATTGAGTAAAATCAATAAGTAGCCACATTCTCTCTCTCTCAAGTACTTAGAATCTTAATTACCTTCTTGAATATTCTTTTATAACATTTGCTGTATATGTGTATTTTTACTGAGAAATAAATGTATAGTCAATGCAGAGAATTTTTAAAACATAAAGGAAAAATCTTAAATTGCCCAAAAATAATATCACTTTAATATTTTTCTGAGATATGTAGATATTTTTATTGAAACTGGGGTTATACTACACATACTGTCTTGAAGCCTGCCTTGTTCATTTAACAATACATTGTTTCTTTGACAATACTCTTCTACAGCATCATTTTCAATGGTATATATAATGAATGCATCACAATTATGCATTCCCCATTGTGCAAGTAGGCTAGTTTTCCTCTTTTTTGGTATAAGCAACCCTGTGATGAACATCATTAACTATTCTTGCACAGAATTAATTTTCCTAGAAGTGGAGCTGCTGGTCCAATGGCATTCTTAAAACTTTTGTTATATGTTGCCACTAACCTGATATTGATTGTCCAGGCCACAGATTTTACAACTGAAGATCCTGTTAGGTCCCAGGCTTCCTCCTTGTGGAACATGGTAGGACAGAACTATAAACTTCAAAGAACTTCAAGTCCAGTCTTTCCTTTCTGTATAAAGCTGTTAAATTGCTTTACCTATTTTTCAATGCCTCCTCTTGCCAGATAAAGCTATATAGTACTTTCTTCAATGTAGGGAAAAAGTCCCTTGAAACCCTTATGACTTCCCAAAGCACATATAAACCAAAGAATCCTTAGAGACAAGGCTCTGTCCTCAAAATCATACTTCATCTGGAGAAGGAGGAACAAGTCTGCTTTGTCTCTCAAGCCATTTTCTCCTGTTTTTGTTTGTTTGTTTGTTAATCACATCTGGAATTTTACTGAATTGAGAACTGGGAAAAAGGAACCAAAGGGCTCCAGAACTAACTGTCAGGACAGCAGCCTTCACTGCTATCTAGTGCAAGTGGGTGTTTTCAGCCAGGAAGTAGGGGGTCCTTCCCTCTCAGCCACAAGAATCTGGCTTGGTGTTGAATGATGCGTGTGTTGAACTTTGAGGTGATGGGCTGAGCTAAGCCAGCCATGCAGGGAGGACGCTCCTCACTCTCACCCCAGGCAAAGAAGGAGGCCTTGGGCTGCCTCCAAAGGGGGTACTAGGAAACGGAAGTTATGAGAGCAAAGGAGGAAGGCAGCGGCAGGGGTGCCCTCTGTAACTCTGGGGACACCCATTCCTCAGAAATCACTCCCTGGCCACCCCTGGACCTTAGACCTGAGTGAATTGACATCATTGGGCACCCAACTTTTCTTCATCCTGCTGCTGGAGCAGTGTCAGCAGAGAAAGCCAAATTTCCTCACTGTGGTTGGATTGAAGCCATTTGCATGCATGAAGCAGACTGGACTTTTTCCTTGTTCAGGTCACAAGACCTCTGAGAACTTGCAATAGCAGTGCTTTACCAAGAGAGGCCTATCCAGGGCTGCTAAGCCATGAACTTCATAAAACCCTGAGAAGATTATCTGAGACACTGGAAGAGGTCTTCCTGACCAAAACTCAGAACTCTCCAGGAAACTTCTGTGCCCCTAGTCTATAAATTTAGGTTCCCCTTGAAAACCTTTGCACTCCCCCAAGACATATGGCTTTCACAACACCCCAAAGGGATCTAGATGCTTTTATTTCAGGTGAAGGTCACAGAGGCATCTACTTGCATGAGGTCCCTTTACCCACATGGCCCCTTTTACTGCAAAGCTGCCATTCTTCCTTGACAAGCACTCACTGTCCTCCCTCTAGGTTCTCATGTGGACCATGTTTCAGTATGGCGCTCCTTAAAATGCAGCCAGTGACCCTGAATGTGACCCAAGGCCCCAGGGAAAGCACAGCAACGGCTCAGACCCATCAGGGGAGCCACAGGAACATGTGTCACAATGATCTCAGAGACTTGCCCTCAGGCGGGCTGGCTGGATGTCACAAAAATTAATTAAATAACTTAAACTGACTCTTGGGGTGTTAACCAGGAGCGGGCTTCACAGGGCAGCGAGCTAATCTGAGTCATTGTAAAATGGGTCCCATTGGAATCTGAGTGTAAATAGGGAGGTTCAGGCCTGTCCCACTCCATGTGAGTCAGGGCAGGCCTCCCTCTGTGACCCCCCAGACCAGGCTGCCCCTCCTGCCCGGTGGGGGCTCACCCCTGCAGCAGCTCACCCTCTTGCAGGAGAGGACAGACTCATGCCTGCTCAGGGATCACTGGGCTGGAGGGAGGGGACAGCAGGTCGCCCTTTGGTGGTTTCCAGCCCACACCTCAACTTCTGAGTAAATGCACTTTCCTTCCTCCTCCTTTCTCTTCCTTTCCTTTGCTTTCTCCTTCACCACATCAAGATTGGGTAGGAGGAGTTGGCAATGCCCAATTACCCAATAGGCAGATAAGCATGTGCTTATGATCCAGAAAGGTGGGAACATCCCAAGAATTGTTTGGGAATTATTGATATCAGTCTGATAATATATCTCATACATGTGTATGTCTGTACATATTACCATATGCACAGACATACGCACCAGAAAAACCATACCTTTGCTTAACTTGTTGATACTTTAGTTTAGTTTTAGTTTGTGGTTTAGTTTAGTTTTTCTTATTAATTACAGGGGACTACATAGGAACAAACACCATCATCTTTTCTGAACTTAGAGCCATTCAAGTCCTGTGGTGAGTGAGGAGTGTTGAGAAGTTGGGGTTGTGCTGGTACAGATGGAAGGGAGATAAACTCTCACATCCATAGCTATGTTCAGGAACTATAGTAATATTTGGGATTGCTAGTAGATGTGAGCGGTGTCAGCTACTTTGGGAGGCAGCAGGATAATATAATGTCAAATGCACAAACTTTGTGGTCAGAGAGGCTGACTTCAAGTGCCAGCCCTGACATTGACAAGTGGACTGATCTCAGCGACTTAGCTTCTCTGAGGATAAGCTTTCCCATTCAGAGACTAGGTAGTCCTGAGGAGAGAATGAGCTAATAGGAGTAAACCATTTGATACATACAGTTAGTATTTATTATTTATTTTTTTTTTTCATTTTTCTGAAGCTGGAAACAGGGAGAGACAGTCAGACAGACTCCCGCATGCGCCCGACCGGGATCCACCCGGCACGCCCACCAGGGGCTACGCTCTGCCCACCAGGGGGCGATGCTCTGCCCATCCTGGGCATCGCCATATTGCGACCAGAGCCACTCTAGCGCCTGAGGCAGAGGCCACAGAGCCATCCCCAGCGCCCGGGCCATCTTTGCTCCAATGGAGCCTTGGCTGCGGGAGGGGAAGAGAGAGACAGAGAGGAAAGCGCGGCGGAGGGGTGGAGAAGCAAATGGACGCTTCTCCTGTGTGCCCTGGCCGGGAATCGAACCCGGGTCCTCCGCACGCTAGGCCGACGCTCTACCGCTGAGCCAACCGGCCAGGGCCTACAGTTAGTATTCAGTAAGTGATAGCCATTACTTTAAACATAAGTTTTAAAATTGATTCTGCTGTTTGCATTAGTAAGGCTGGCAACATGCTATGTCTCCTTTAAAATGTTTTCTTGTAAGTAAATTATTAGGTTTTCTAAAAATTACTTTTGCTTCTTAATATAGAAAAGTCCTCTATCGAGGGCTGTTAAATAAGACTATAAGCTCTTAGATTAAGAATTTAAACTTCAATACAGGTATAATATATTAATTTTCTCAGTTGATAGTATTATTACCATAATGAAAGCCAATGAAGTTAACACTTAAATTTCACCTATAATTTTAAAAAAGGAAGAAAAGCTTTAGAAAGAGTGGAAATGCTTTTCTTACCTAAGCTATGTTCATTATCAATTTAAGGTGACTTAAAGCCAAGGTTGAAAAGAATGGGAAGGGAAAGGAAGTTGACCCACCAGGCAGAAGGGTAGAAAGCTGGGAGAAATGTTTCCATCTTGTTAAAGACCAAGACAAGCATCCATGGAAGTAAAGATTCACACGGAAAGGCCTGCAGAACTGACAGTTGAGTGAAGGGCTCCCACTGGGGTGCTGATCCCCGGTGACTGATAGCTCCCATTGTGTCCACGCTAGTGCATCCGGGCAGGAAATCCCAGCCTCTGCACCAGGATATGGCCAGTTAAGGCCAGCCTGGGAGCAGGGCCAGTGAGGGCATCTCACTGCCACTTCCCACTCTCCTGGCGGGTCGGGGTCAAGCTCCCTTTCTCAGGACCTCAGAGGTGGTCAGGGCTAGTGTGGGCTGGGCTGGTGGAGAACCCAGCCTCTTCTGTGTGGCCATCAGTCAGTCATTAAAGCTGACTAGAGTTCTGGTTGAGGGAGGGGTGTAAATAGGGTGAGGGGTGAGAAGTGAGTGAGAAAAGAATTTGAAAGTTCACAAGGTGGCTGATGTTTGAGGGACATTATGAGGTTAAGGGTCATGGTAGAAGGTGATTAAAGATAGGGAGAATTCTCTCTCCCTTATATTTTTTATTTTTCCCTGGTCTTAACTCTATATTTTGGCAAACTTGGTTAATAAATGAAGACAAAATAAATCTGAGTTCTTATAAAATCTGCTTACTTCAGAGATGGTAATACTGAGCCCAGGGAGGCCCAGCGGGGCTCTTACCTTGGATCTGACGGCATATCCTACTTACAGGTTTGGATTAAAAGAGTCCCAAATATATGGGCATTAAAACGTCTGACCTAGGTTTGCCTCTGTCTATGTATTTCTAAAGATAAGATGAGAGAATTTTTAGTAATTCAAATTCCTTTGAGTAATACAAATGTTCATGTACGTTTTTGTGCCTCCTGACCATCCAGAGTACGATCAATTTATTTTAAAAATGTGTAAGGCAAACATATGTTCTTCTTGTTTCCATACGTTGGTTATCAAACAAACATTTTAAGTTAATAAAACTGTAACTGGAACTAATTTCATTTTTGGAAAAAAAAAACCCTCACTCCCAGGGATCAGCAAGCATGAAAACAAAAAACCCCTCATTACTTAAAGGGTTAATAATAGTAAAACTAGTGATGGCAAGAATAACAGCACCCTAGCCTGACCAGGTGACGGCGCAGTGGATAGAGTGTCGGACTGGGATGTGGAGGACCCAAATTCGAGACCCCAAGATCGCCAGCTTGAGCCCAAGGTCACTGGCTTGAGCAAGGGCTTACTCGGTCTGCTGTAGCCCTCCCCCCCCCCCCCCGTCAAGGCACATATGAGAAAGCAATCAATGAACAACTAAGGTGCCCCAATGAAGAATTGATGCTTCTCACCTCTCTTCCTTCCTGTCTGTCCCTATCTGTCCCTCTCTCTGTCTCTCTCTGTCTCTGTCACACACACAAAAAAATAAAATAAAATAAAATAAAACCAATACAGAGAATGCAAAGATGAGCAATAAAGTCCTGATAACTTTGTATAAGTTCCTGAATCCAGTCATAGCTGAAGCTAGTCTTACCCATGGACTTTTATTATTATTATTATTATTATTATTTTGTGATTAATAACATTATATTTGTTGAGCCTCAATAAATATATTTTTAATTTTTCAATTACAGTTGACATACATTATATGAATTGCAAGTGTACAACATAGTGATTAGACAGTTATATAACTTACAAAGTGGTCACTCCAATAAGTCTGGCATCCATCTGACATCGTACATAATTATTATGATAGTATTGATTATATTCTTCATGATATACCTTACATTTTGGTGACTTTTTGTAACTGACAGTTTTGTAACTGACTCTTTATGTCATTATTATTATTGTTTTTAATTGATTTGAGAGAGACAGAGACAAGAAGGGAGAAAGGGAGGAGAGAAATGAGAAGCATCAATTTGTAGTTGCTTCACTTCAGTTGTTCATTGGTTGCTTCTCATACATGCTTCTCATACAAGCTGAGCCAATGACCCCTTGCTCAAGCCAGCGACCTTTTGGCCTCAAGCCACAGACCTTGGGATCATGTCAGTGATCCTGCCCTCAAGCCAGCAACCCTGTGCTCACGCCGGTGACCTCAGCGTCCTCGCTCAACACTCTATCTACTGTGCCACCACCAGTCAGGCATGTCATTATTATTTTTGAAGTGATACATATACAAGGTTTTAAAAGTAAAATATTAATAATATTACAAGGCTTATAAACAACAACAGTCCCCTGCTTACTCCTTCCCATTTCCTTTATCTTCCTCAAGTATTTTCAGCTACTTTGTGAGGTATTTATGTCTATATTTCTAACGTACAGGATTATACTGCTACTTCTCAGGTCAGTACTTTTATATGTTATTGACTCTCTACACAGAAGACGAAGATGTAGCCCTATTGCCCTGCATTATCTCTTATCTTATTCCATCCTTCCAAAAGAGATATTTTTAAATTTTTTGTTAAATCACTGTTTAGTTTTTATCTTACTATGAAATGTAATATGATTGCATTTCTTTCTTTTGGTGTTTGTTCTTTCTATAGTAATAATTTCCTCCCTTTTATCATCTCTTCATTTTTTACTATTATAATTTCTGCCTACGCTTTCACAGCCTTGTAAAACCCTCTGAATTCAGGCTTCTTTTTCAGTTAAACATCTGATATTCTTTCCGTTCCATTTTTTCCCTAGAGACATTCCCTCTTGGAGGCTGCCATCTGCCTGCTTCACTCCGGACTAGTTAACTTTCAGCTCTGATGTGAGAATTCCCTGACTTTATCTTCCAATCCTTCTTACGGCAGACACTATAGTGGCTTCACCAAAATGGATCCTTCCTCTTCCTGAGCACAAAGCAAGACTGTGTCAGTTTCAGCTGATGGAATATGAGCAGAAATGATACTTGCCATTTATAGACCTAATCCATAAAGCCTTCTAGAGAGATCCTCTTTCTCTTCCCTGAAGTGCCATTGGTAACTATGTGTTAAAGATGACAGTCTTTGTCAGCTGAGCCCTGAATAACTTTGTGGAGTGAAGTCCCACCCCATTCTGCCATCTTTACCACTGATTGAACTTATATGAATGAAAGATAATATTACTTATGCTGTATTTGCTCCATTTTATGGCATCTAGTTGTTATTTCAATAATGCAATATTACATCTTTGAAGACAAGAAAGGGTTTTTGTCATTATTGTTTTTAGTTTTCTCTTTGCTTCCTACATTGTCCTGTTTCCTGAGTTCTTCTTGCCATGAATCTGCTTTTGCAACTGTCTTGTTGTTTTTCTCCAAGTATATAAGTATCATCACTGACTGAGGCACTAAAAAACAGATTAAAACTATGTGAAATTATGAAAACCAGATAAAAGAGGTTTATTGTTCGGTCATCTTCATTAGGGTGATAAGGCGACTGGCTTACTTGTTTTTTGAGAATCCCCAAATCTCACTATGGCAGGTCTTTCCTCTTGGGCTGGCCAATCCCCCCAGAGATGAATTCCCTGTCTGGATTCCTGCCTGCTCTCCTTGAGTCTGACTGCTAGAGTTCCGTGGGCTGAATGGGGAAAAGGAGCTGGTGGTCTCACCACTCAGAATGTGAACATGCCCATTTTCAGAAAACTGTCCCCACGTCTTTCATTTTCAGGTGCATCCCAGGACACCCATGCCATATTTAGTGTCTCCAGCTCTTGGAACCTCTCTGGTTAATGTTCCCCACATAGTGAACCTTCAGTCCTCTACCAGGGTTGAGGAGAGGTGGGGAACCCTCAGACGCAGCTTCAGACAATGTCTCTGTTTTCAGCCTCATGCCTCCCCTTTGCCCTCAGAGACTCCTGCATCATCTGTTCTTGAGCCTCTCCAGGATTCTATGGTGTGAGTGTGCTCACTTCTCCTTCGCATGTCTTTGCAATGAGTGTTGGGGTACTCCACCCAGATATTCCCTTTTTGATTGAGGCTCTCATTTCCCAGCTGCTGGAAGTGTTGTCTGATGATGAAGGCTTACAGCTGAGTTTCCCTCCCAGGAATTGCCCGTAGATGAAGGGACCTGCCTCACCCAGGGTTATCTTCCCTCCAGGGGAAGTCACATCCAATGATGGTAGTCAGTGGAAGGGATAGCAAAGGCCTGAGCCCCTTGCTTTTACTTGGGACTTTAGAGAGCTTGCTGTGAGTCAGTTGCTACTGCTGTGACTGCAGTGGTTTCACTTCTTGCTCTGCCCAGTCCTGCTGTTTCACCCCCCACAGGTGTGGATCCCAAGGGCTTGGCCCAGTAAACTTCCCGCACCAGAGCGCCATCCTGGGCTCTGCTTCACAGGGAACTCAATCTAAGACACCTCTCTGCATTCTTGCTCTTTTATCTGATTTTCATATTCTAACAATTTCCTGGCATTTCTCATCTGCTATTGTCTCCCTTTTTTGGCTTCGTGAGTTAATGCCTATTTTTTTCTGCTCTGTTCTCATTTCAATGATATCTTTACAAGGCAGCTGGGATAAACACATGTGTTTAATCTGTTGAGTTTAACCAGAAGTGTGAAAAATATTCATAACACCATGGAACATATGATCCCCTGGCTTCATATAGTTCAAGTGAAATTTATTAAAATTAATTCCATTTTTGAGCACCATCTGAGAGGAAATAAGAAATGAGACACCAGCTGTAGAGTAGATATGACAGATCCAGGTCGTCAGGGGAAAGGGCAGCAAGCGTCCCCCGTACCTTCTTGGCAGACCCCTCCCAGTGAGTCCACACCAAGCCCGAGCCTGCTCTCTTTCTGCTCCACGCTTTTGCACATGGTGCTTTCTTGGCCAGGAATGTCTTTCCCTCATTTCACCTGGACAAATCCTCCTACTCTCCCAGAATCTGATAAATAATACCATCAAACCCCTATACTCAGCATCAGGTCAAGTACCAACCTTGTGCATCCAGAAGCACCCCCATCTACCTTTGTAACGGCACTTAGTACACCAGGATTATTATTATTTTTTTATTTAATAAATAAATTTTTATTTTAATGGGGTGACACCAATAAATCAGGGTACATACATTCAAAGAAAACATTTCCAGGTTATCTTGTCATTTAGTTCTGTTGCATACCCATCACTCAAAGAGAGATCGTCCTCCGCCACCCTCCATCCAGTTCTCTCTGTACCCCTCCCCCTCCCCCTCTCCCTCCTTCCCTGCCCCCACCCCCCATAGCCACCACACTCCTGTTCATGCCTCTTAGTCTCGCTTTTATGTCCCACCAATGTATGGAATCCTGCAGTTCCTGTTTTTTCTGATTCGCTTATTTCACCCCGCACAATGCTACCAAGACTCCACCCTTCCGCTATAAGTGATCCGATGTCACCCTTTCTCCTAGCTGAATAATATACCATGGTGTATATGTGCCCCATCTTCTTCATCCAATCCTCTATTTTTTTACAGTGATTAACAGCCTTTAAGCAAACTCTTGGCCAATACAGCAAGAATCCATGAATGAGTAGTGTCCTTAACATGTTCCCCAAGTCCAAGTTGGCCCCATCACCATGCCAAATCCCTGAAAAATGCAACCCAACCACAGTTCAGTCTGTTAGGAGCTGTCACAGGGAGCAGGAGACCAGGAAAGTTCCCCACAGGAAAAGTCCGCATGGCACTGGATTTGTTGTCACCATTCCATACTTTGCAGTTCATGTCCAAGTCCCAATGACCGCTGCTTCTAGCTGGTAATGATTCAGGCAGACTGGAAAAAGCCATTTGCAGCATGCGTGGATATGGAGCTTCTGTTCTCCTCTGCCTGGAGAGTTGAGACCAGGTTGCTTTTCCCTGGAGCTCTGTGACTGTGGCCTGGTAAAGAGAACCTTGGGATACACTAAGCTGGGTGGCAAAGGTAAATTCATAATACAAGTTGGCAAAAGGAGGAAAGAGAGCTCTAAATTAAGAGTAGGTCTCAGCCTGAAATATGAGTGGGTCATTGAGGTAGGAGGGATAAAGGAAACACTATACATTAAGCAAAGCAGCAGAAAATAGGACTATCAACACCCACAACAGAGATCTTTGAGAGAAGAATAAAAAACCTGACTATTCAGGCAAAACATAGTTAAGTGGCCCTTGTGCGAATGAGATCAGTTTACCTGCTTCTTGGAAGAAATACCCTAGGCTCGTCCACAGTGTCGTAGATGGGGCCGACAGTAACCTGGGCACCTTCAGCCTTCAGTGGCAAACCCCAGCATTCTGGGCAAGGTTAGGTCATAGGTGGCTGGAGCAGGGCTGGAAGAGACTGAACCCTCCCTTAGAGGAGCGAGGGGGAAGCCCACCTTCCAGTGTCCCTGTTTCCTCACAGCAGAGGCGTGTAAGCCTGGCTCAATGACCTTCCTTTCCACTATTGAAGCAGGACCCAGATGGCATCCTATGAGACCCTTTGGGGTGTTGGAGCCTTTAAGGGTGTATCCTAAAAGCTGGTAGTTCCCCTGATCTCTATTGGGCTTTTTCTGCCTCTAGGTATCTTAAAAGGCATTCTCAGAAGATCTCGCTGAGGGGTTTGAGGATCCCCTTCCGCCTATATAAATCTTTTCCATATATCTGGAGCTATTTGGAAAAAAGACAGAACAGTGTTATTAGCTAGCTCTAATAAAGAAGGTAGTAGTTTGCAGGCGAAAAAGATTTGGTGTCTCCTGTTCATCAGCATTCAAAAGAAATGTAAATTTTTTTTTTTTTAAGTAAAAAGCATGATATGGTAGACCCGTCGGAGTCATTGGCCTGGTGTGCAGGATTCCCGGGTTCGATTTCTGGCCAGAGCACACAGGAGAAGCGCCCATCTACCTCTCCACTCCTCCCCCTCTCCTTCCTCTTCGTCTCTCTCCTCCCGCCCGCAGCCAAGGCTCCACCGGAGCAAATCCACCCTGGGCACTAAGGATGGCCCCATGGCCTCTGCCCCAGTCGCTAGAATGGCTCCGGTTGTAACAGAGCAACATCCCAGATGGGCAGAGCATTCCCCCCGGTAGGCATGCCAGGTGGATCCCAGTCAGGCACATGCAGGAGTCTGTCTGACTGCCTCCCCATCCCCATCCTCAGAAATATACAAAAAATAAATAAATAAAAGAAAAAATACTAAAAAAAAGGGGGGGGCATTCCCTTGTGCTATAAGCACCAGGGAGCATGGAGTGAGCTTGAGTATGTCCTATGAAACATGGAGCTCTATGTTGACATATAAGTCTTTGAAGAAGGAGGAACTGCTGAAATAGTTTATCAGCATTTGTCCCTAAGACAGCAGTCTTTATAGTGGGAACACCATACGTAAATATTTGCTGTCTGTCTATAGATTAAGGGGGGAATATGGCCAATGCTGAAAAGCCATGATCTTTGTGCCCCTCCCCTCCCCCAACCCCCTCCCTCTCCTCCCCCCACCCTGTAACCCCAACACTGTTGTTCATGTCTCTGAGTCTCATCTTTATGTCCCACCTATGTGTGGAAACATAGTTCTTAGTTTTTTCTGATTTACTTCTTTCACTCAGTATAATGTTATCAAGGCCCATCCATGTTGTTGTAAAAGATCCTATGTCATCATTTCTTATGGCTGAGTAGTATTCCATAGTATATATATACCAAAGCTTTTTAATCCACTCGTCCTCTGATGGACACTTGGGCTGTTTCTAAATCTTTGCTATTGTGAACAATGCTGCCATAAATATGAGGGTGCGTTTCTTCTTTTCAAACAGTGCTATGGTGTTCTTGGGGTATATTCCTAACAGTGGTATAGCTGGGTCAAAAGGCAGCTCGATTTTTAATTTCTTGAGGAATCTCCATACTGTTTTCCACAGTGGCTGCACCAGTCTGCATTCCCACCAGCAGTGCAGGAGGGTTCCCTTTTCTCCACATCCTCGCCAGCACTTATTCTGGGTTGTTTTATTGATGAGCGCCATTCTGACTGGTGTGAGGAGTACACCAGGATTATAATTGCCTGTGCTTTTGAACTCTTGAGGCCAGGAACTGAATGTTTGTCATCTGAATATCTTTAAGACCCAGTATTTTTCACGGTACCTGACAGATAGTAGATGCTCAATAGTGTGTGTGGACTAAATGAATAAATAAATGGATTGACAGATAGGTGTTTCAAACAGGCTCTCCATTGGCCTAGCCATAGACGAGGAAGGCCTCAGGCCAGGGGAGAAAAGAAGGGTCTAAGTCATGGATGGGTTTCCCCTGTCCAGCCCTCACCAAGGCTTACGTTGGTGAACAAAAGCCCAGAGATACCAGAGCAAAGGACTCATTCTAGCCATATGCTATTAATCCTGGTTGGCAGAAATGGAAGAAAAGCTGCTAGATTAGCTACTTTGAAATACTGATCCAGAAAAGTCAGAAAAGGGGAAGTCATACATAACAATTATGACCAGCTTGAAGTGGTAAAAATCTACAAAACAGAACCTCCTAAAGAGGCTAACGGCCAATAAGAGCATGATTACTAGCAGTTGTTTAAGAAACTTTACAAAGATCTGTATTCGTTTTAACTCATTTTATCTTATAAATGAGGAAACTGAAGCAAAGAAAACTTGACCAAGGCTATTCGACTCAGATGTCACATGGTCAGGATTTGAATCCAGGCAGTCTCTTAACCAGAAGGCTAAAAGCTCTCTTTCCTCTTATTTCTTGATGTCACCAACTCACCACCTACCCTGAGTTGCTAGAAAGGAAATTTACCCTTTTGGATGGAACGGCAATATTTCTGTCTTAGCAGCTTTCCCAGCTGAGTTTGATCTCATGGCCCAGTATAATAATGATTACGTGAAGAAGAGAGCGAGGAGGGAGAAAGACCCCGTGGGATGGTGCTTTGACTTCTCTCCCTTGACAAGTGAGTTCTGAGATGAGTCAGTCTAGCAGACAAGGAGGGAAGATAAGTCTTTGGGAGAAAGTGCCGCCTGGCTGTACCTCACTGCAGAGCTGTCCCTCCAGACCTAGTCTCGGGGACTTGGTTGTCTGCTCTCACAGGATGGGCTTTGGTTTATGGACCCAGGAAGAAGGGGACAATGTGCAGCAGGGATAAGTGAGAGCCAGTGACTCACCCCACACGGGGCCCAGAGGTTGGGGAACATATCACAAGATGCTGAGACATGTCTCAAACACTTGCCAGCTGAGTCCATCTGGAACATGACTTCTGAGCATGACAGACTAGGGAGACGAGGGAGGGGCCCTCAGTGTGAGGGTCAGTGAAAGCTGACTCAGAGATGACTTCGAAGGCCAACGGGGGATGATCCAGCCATGTCTCAGACAGGTCCCAAAGTGCTATGGCAGGTCATGAGAACTACAAGGCTGAGCCTGGAGACTGGTTTCCCAAGTATGGGGGGAGAGTAGCTCCGGTGTTGCCAGCTCCTCCCCCTGCCCTCCCCCTTAGTCTCCTTACTCACATTGGCACTGCCTGTTTTCTTAGGATGGCCCATCCCTAAATGTGGGAGGAAGAAAGGGACCACCACCAAAAATCCCTGTAGTCATCTCATTGTCATTCCTCTGAATCCCTTAGAAGGATTCAGAAAGGACTTCGAAAAGCTAGGCCATGAAATTGTTCCCACTTGACTAGGCCAAATTTTCACACTTGTAATTATAAAATTTGTATTGTGCAGCAATTTATTCCATGTCTTTCTTTCCCATTAGGCAGTGAATTTCACCTGATTTAGCCTTGCTCATCAGAGCCTAGGAGAGTGCCTGGTGAATACACATTTGATGAGTGATAAACTGTACAGGGACGTATTTCAGCCCTTTGAGATTAGTATGAACAGAGCTCTCCCCATTCCTCTCCAGGGACCAGCCTTCAGAAGACTCAGAGGTTCTGGTCGCCCCTCCCCCACTGACCCGAGCCTATGGTTTTTGTTTGTTTGTTTTGTTTTTGCCTTTGCAGAGCTGGCAATTAAACCTCCACAGAGAAATGACTTGGAGCCAGAGCCACATGGCTGGGGCTCCAGTTACAGCTCAGGTGTCAGGGGATCGGCTGAGGTGGGGGGTCTGCACTGAGGAGGGGGGCAGGATCTCTGGGAATCATTTAGGCACTGAAGGACCCAGATGAAGAATTTGAGAAGCTGGGCGATCAGTTTTGGAAGGAAATGTCAGTAACTAGGGAGAAATGAGAACGAAGGGCAAGCTCCTTGCTATGAGGAAGTGTACTGGCTCCCAGTCAAACTGGCTCTCTTCCAGGTTTTTATTTCTGGTGTTTGGTGGTTGAATGAAAAAAAAAAAAAAAAGAGCTTATAAACTTAACTCCAGTTAGAAAAAAAATACAACTATTTCAAATATTGATCCTGGATAATCCTTTCAAACCTGGCAGGGAGACCACCCGGCAGAAGGGAGGGAAGGTGGCCCAGTGGGTGGGAACTGGGGGTGGAGTCGGGCCAACCAAGACTCTGGCTGCTGAATTGGAATGCACATTCCCCGTTCTGGGTTACTTTTCTCCCTCTATTGAATTTGAAGGACCAAAAGACAAAGGGAAAAAAAGAAAAGTCAATTTGCAAGCATGCCTGCAGCAGTGAAACTTTCCTAGACTGCTCACATCTTAATATTTACATTCGACACTTGGTGACTCTTACCTCTCTTGGCAGGAATATTGTATAACTATTTATTTTTAAAATGGAAATGAATTTAAGATAATTTTATTGGATTAATAAAAATATGGCAAATCCCCAATAGAAAAACTGACAAGGGATCAGAACTGGCAGTTCACTGAAGAAAAACAAATGTCTAAAAAACACTGAAAAAGATGTTCACCCTCAATAGTTGTCTAAGAAATGCATTAGAACAATGAGGAACCACATATGTCTTTCAGATTAGAAAGAGAAAAGAAATAATGTTTTTTGAAAATTTTAACATTTAGAAAACCAGAGTCAACTGGAAGATGATACACTTGAGACCTCAGTCAAGTGACTGGTCATGATATTCTTATTAAATAGCATTTAACCATATATTTATTTATTTCCAAACACCCACAATAAACAGTTATAAAATATAAAAAAAAAGATTACACTCATTGTGGCAACCACAACATCAAAATTAAAACTACCCAGGAGTGAATATAACAAGAAACAAGGAATCTAAATAAGGAAAAGCATTCTCCTTCATTGAGAGATAATGAAAATAAAACAAATGAACAACACCCTGAAAATATCCGAATACCTTAAAGATTTAAGTATAAAATCATAAAAGTCCTGAAAGAAGGCCCTGGCCAGGTAGCTCAGGTGATTGGAGCATCGTCCCAACACACCAAGGTTACAGTTCAATCCCTGATCAGGGAACATACAAGAGTCAAACCACGAATCCATAAATAAAGTGGAACAACAAATTGATGTTTCTCTTTCTCTCTCCAAAAAAAATATTGATTTCTTTGTTTATTTATTTATTTATTTTGAGAGAGAGAGAGAGAGAGAAAGAGAGAGAGAGAGAGAGAAGAAAGGAGAGAGATGAGAAGCATCAACTTGTAGTTGCGGCACTTTAGTTGTTCATTGATTGCTTCTCATATGTGCCTTGACTCAGCCAGTGACCCCTTGCTCAAGCTAATGAATTTGGGCTCAAGTGAGAGACCTTGGGTTTTAAACCAGCAACCTTTGGGCTCAGGCCAGCGACCATAGAATCATGTCTATAATCTCACACTCAAGCTGGAGACCCCACACTTAAGCCAATGACCCCACATTCACACCAGGGAGCCTGTGCTCAAGCCAGATGAGCTCACACTTGAGCCAGTGGCCTTGGGGATTCCAACCTGGGGCCTCAGCGTCCCAGGTCAATGCTCTACATACTGCACCAGTACCAGTCAGATGATGTAAGTAAATTTTAAAAATAAGAATAAAAATAAAAGTCTTGGAAGAAAAATGTAAGCAGTTATGTAATTCTAAGATAGAGAAGACTTTCTGTGGGAAACTCTGAAGGCAGAAGCCATTATTAGTAAGAAGTTGGATAAACATGACTACATACAAAAAATATTTTTCAGAATATTGATAAATACCATAAACCAAACTGAAAGGCAAATAAACTAAAAACAATAAATATTAAGTATTTTTCTCAATGTTAAAAAAGTTATTGCTGGGATTATTTTCTGTCATGGAACATTCATTAACATGTATACTAAAGGAGTATTTTTGGGGAAAGTGTCCGTATGACCTAGCTAAGTTCTTATTTCTCAGCAGATAACTCTATGGACTTTCAGTTCCTCAAAAATTCCCAAGCTCTAATATATAGTGTTTCCTTTATCCCTCCTACCTCAATGACCCACTCATATTTCAGGCTGGGACCTACTCTTAATTTAGAGCTCTCTTTCCTCCTTTTGCCAACTTGTATTATGAATTTACCTTTGCCACCAAGCTTAGTGTATCCCAAGGTTCTCTTTACCAGGCCACAGTCACAGAGCTCCAGGGAAAAGCAACCTGGTCTCAACTCTCCAGGCAGAGGAGAACAGGAGCTCCATATCCACACATGCTGCAAATGGCTTTTTCCAGTCTGCCTGAATCATTACCAGCTAGAAGCAGCGGTCATTGGGACTTGGACATGAGCTGCAAAGTATAGAATGGTGACAACAATTCCAGTGCCATGCGGACTTTTCCTGTGGGGAACTTTCCTGGACTCCTGCTCCCTGTGACAGCTCCTAACAGACTGAACTGTGGTTGGGTTGCATTTTTCAGGGATTTGGCATGGTGATGGGGTCAACTTGGACTTGGGGAACATGTTAAGGACACTACTCATTTATGGATTCTTGCTGTATTCGCCAAGAGTTTGCTTAAAGGCTCTTAATCACTGTAAAAAAAAACACAGAGGACTGGATGAAGAAGATGGGGCACATATACACCATGGTATATTATTCAGCTAGGAGAAATGGTGACATCGGATCACTTATAGCGGAATGGTGGAGTCTTGGTAGCATTGTGCGGGGTGAAATAATCGAATCAGAAAAAAACAGGAACTGCAGGATTCCATACATTGGTGGGACATAAAAGCGAGACTAAGAGGCATGAACAGGAGTGTGGTGGCTATGGGGGGTGGGGGGAGGGAAGGAGGGAGAGGGGGAGGGGGAGGGGTACAGAGAGAACTGGATGGAGGGTGGCGGAGGACGATCTCTCTTCGGGTGATGGGTATGCAACATAACTAAATGACAAGATAACCTGGAAATGTTTTCTTTGAATGTATGTACCCTGATTTATTGATGTCACCCCATTAAAATAAAAATTTATTTATAAAAAAAAAAAAAAAAAATTCCCAAGCTCAGTCCTTATGTCCTTCACACTTGCTTGGAAAGTAACTATTCTTTCTCCCACCATTACAAACAGCCTGGTCTCATTCTTCAGGCTTGAGTATTGAGGGTGTCTCCTTTGACCAGTCTAATGCAAGACACTCTTTACTCATTATTCCACTGAAAAGAGTTCCTGGACCTAATTACAATGCATGTGTGGAAGCTTCCCCACATCAACAAGCAATTCTCGAACACCAGCAGGGTATTCAAGAATTAAGCTCAGTTCTGGTACTATCTACTGGAGATAGAATCAGATTCTACAGGTTAAGGGCTCAGTCCTACAAGACCAGCCTCCACTTCAGATACTCATTGCAAGACCACATTGTTACCTGCACTTCCAACTGACCACCTGCAAATTAGAAGTTCCAACGGCCCCCTCCTTGGACTTCAGACCCCAGTTGCAAGTTCAGGTTGTTACCTGTACTTCTGACAGACTGGTTAGAAATCAGAGGTTCCCTTGACCTCCTCCTTAGGTTCCATTAATCTGCTAGAGCAGTTCACAGAACTCGATTTTACTTACTGACTTATTAAAAGATATTAAGGATATGAATGAACAGCGGGATGAAGAGATACATAGGGAGAGATCCCAAACAAAGGAGCTTCTGTCCTGGTGGAGCTTGGGGCTCCACATGGAAGTATCCTAATTCCCCAAGGTGGAAGCGCTCCCAAAGAGGGACTAATAGCTCTCCTTTTTAGGGCTTTTATCGAGGTTTAATTAAATATCTAGTTATGAATGACTATGCCACTGGCCCTTTGGTGATTGATTCAATCTCAAGAACCAGGGAGTAGGCCTGAAAGTACCAATCCTATAACCACATGGCTGGTTCCTATTGGCAACCAGCCCCCACTCTTGGGTGGGGTCTAAAAGTCACCTCATTAACATAACAAGAGACACATTGTTGCTTTAGGAAATTCCAAGAGGCCTGGAACCTGTGAGCAAGGAATGGTAGATGAAGATCAAATATATCTGATAAACATATTTTGGATATTAATAACAAAATATATACACAATATAAATCACAATATCACCTCTATAAACATGTGCATTTCTTATATAGCATTTATCAAAATCACACCTTGTAATTACAAACAGATTTGTTCATTTGTGACTCCAATAGAGAGTAAGGTCATAATAAGAGTGGTACCTGAAGATGTCTACTTTATACGTATGCTGGCATAAAGCAGTACTTGACACAGAGGTTGGTACAAGTCAGGCAGACAACACAGGTTTGCAGGATGAATGAATAAGTACTAATCTAGGTGTTGGAGATGTAAGAGAAAATGAGACAGGGTCCCTGCCTCCTGGAACTGATGCTATAGGGATTGATTGGTTGATTGAATATATGCATAGATGAATGAATGAATGAATGAATGAATGAATAGATTTAGAGAAAGTCCTCATGATAATATTTTGTAAGGATTGCTTACCTGGCTTTTGCCTCTTCCAGGAACCAGACAGAACTTTGACCTGAGTATGAGGTAGGGTCTAAGTATCTTTATTTATCTTGTACCTTATCCTAATCGATACTTACAAGCCCAATCCCAAAGAGACTGAGACAAAAGATTCAAAATAGCTTCTATGATCCTGCCTCCTGGTATTTACACATTTATGTAATCCTTTCCCATGAGTGTCATGCAAACATGGGTTGAGAAATACAGTAAGTCTTTAATTAATGTCATTGATAGGTTCTACCACTTTAAGCAAAACAATGTATAATGAAACCAAATTTACCATAGGCTAATTGATATAAAGAAGAGTTAAATTCCTACAGTATCTCATTAGTGTTATAACAAATGGTGTATAATGAAATGACTTATTCAAGGACCTGCTGTATGTAATTATATTACAAGATGTAATGCTTGTCTTGCTAAGAAACCCTCTCCCTTGCTGGCTTTGAAGAAGCAAGGTGCCACGTTATAAGCTGTCCTAAGGAGAGGGCCATTAAGCAAGGAATGGAGGCAGAAAGTCAATGAGAAATTGAGGCACTCCGTTCAAGTCTGCAAGGATCTGAATCCTGCCAACAATTGTGTGAGCTTGGGAGTGGATTCTTCTCCAGTCAGACTTTCAGATAAGATCCTACTCTGTCAGCCACCTTGATCACAGCCTTGCAGAGGACCCTGCTAAGCTGTGCTGGAACTCCTGACCTCTAGAAACCATGAGAAAAGTAAATGTGCATTGTTTTAAATCACTTAAGTTTGTGGTGGTATTATTAAGCAGCAATAGACAACTAATACACCTTCTCTTATCCAACCTTATGTTCTACCCACCCCCACCCCTCTTTTGATCTAGAACTCCCAGGATCTAGTCTTATCCACACTGTCCAAGCTTCCATCAGTACATTAGGGCAAGGTCCTGCAGCCTACAGCGCCCTTCTTCCCTTAGTGGACCCAGAACTTCCCCAGCTGGGATACACTGTGGCTTGACCTTTGTTACTGGTTTTAACCACTGACTGCTACATTTTACCAGAGAGTATGAGTACTTCACCTACCATCAGTGATGGGGTTTTCATAGCCAGCCTGCCAGTGAGTTATTCAGTTCAAAATCCCACAATAGAGCCTGCTTCCTAAAACCACTTTCTGCACCAACAGTCATAGCTCAGTTATCCTGGAAACAGATCGCAAGACTGAGTTTTGCATGAAGGAGGCTTATTTAAGAGTGCACCCGAGGAATGGGGGAGGCCAGACTGAGCAGAGAGAGAAGATGAACCACATACATTTCAGTTGCTCCTATGTGGAACCACAACACCCCAATGGCCCTTCAGAGTTGTTCTGTCTTGAACCAAGGGGGTCGGAACTTTATACCTTTCATGGTCCAATCACTGAATGCAGACTACTCCCAGGGAAAGGGGCACGACCTTGGGCAGATGACCCTTCACTGAGGGAAATTCCTCAAGAGAGAGTCAGCTGTAAGCGTAGTTACCAATATTCCCAGTGGCTGGGGGTGGGTTTCTAAATCCTGTAGTCTTCCCTAGCCTATCTCTACCCCGCCTCACACTTTTTCAGCCATCCCAGCCTCTCTCACTTCAGGACAGACCATTTATGAGCACTGTGAAATCAGGCTTGGGGGCCCCTAGAAGGTCCCCAGGGCCACAGCCTAATCCTCACCATCTCAGAGCAGCTTGAGAAATGATTCCATTGGTTTGGTTCAAGCAGGAAACACAGGGAAAAGCCACTGGGGAAAGAAATAAACCCTCTCACCTCTCCATCAGTGGGAGTACCAGGCCAGTGCTTGCTCTCACTGCACCATCACAGCAACTGCGGGCTGGGAATGATTACCTATGCTTTCCAGCTGGAGAGTCCAGGGATCAGAGACAGTAAGTAAAATGGGAAATGGGTGTCAGCCTCTGTATAGTAACTACGCTGGCTCAGTCTACTTCTGTGTGTGTGTGTGTGTGTGTGTGTGTGTGTGTGTGACAGACAGAGAGTCAGAGAGGGGGACAGACAGACAGGAAGGGAGAGAGATAAGAAGCATCAGTTCTTTGTGGCAGCACCTTAGTTGTTCACTAATTGCTTTCTCATATGTGCCTTGACTGGAGGGCCTACAGCTGATCAAATGACCCTTTGCTCAAGCCAGCAACCTTGGGCTCAAGCTGGTGAGCTGTGCTCAAACGAGATGAGCCTACGCTCAAGCCAGCGACCTTGGGGTTTTGATTCTGGGTCTTCTGCTTCCCAGTCTGATGTTCTACCCACTGTACCACTGCCTGGTACGCTCAATCTACTTCTGACTACAAATGTTGGAAACTCACAAGGGTGTCATGTCCAGTTCCATCGCTTAAGTAACATCTTTCTGCTGATGGGTCTAAATTTATACACCAGTTCAGAATGCTTCCGTGAGCTCAAGATACTCATTTGCCTTCTCAGCATCTCCACTTGGATATCTAGGAATGAACTTGAAAGCTCAAAAGAGAATTATTGATTTTCTCCATTAGATCTCACTACCACGATTTCCGTTCCTACAAGAAATGGCACTGACATTCTTCTAACCTCTCACGTCAGAAACTCGGTGTCCTCTTGATTTGCAGTTTCTCTCATACCCCACCTCCAACGCATTTACACATTGTCAGTTTCCTTTAAAATGTATGCAAAATTTAACACTTTCCTACCAGCTTTACTGTTGCCATCTTACTTTATTGGTTTTCTTACCTCAGTTTCTTCTCTACAGCTGATAATGTAAAATCATATCCTTCTGTTCCTATCTGCAGTTAACACTTCCCAATGGTTTCCTATCTCACCTGAAATAAAATCCAGACTCCTTGTCAATGGCCTGCAAGACTACCTGATCTGGTGCTTTCCAGCCTCTCTCTCCGTCTCTTACCTGCCTCTTACCCTTACCTCTCACCTTTGTTTATTTCACTGTAGCCACAGTGGCCGCCTTGCCAGTCCTCAACATGCCAGCGATGCTGCTCCCCCCACAGGCCTTTGCATTCCATTTTCTCATAGATATTTAGTAGTCTCCATCTCCCTCTACTTTCTTTTGTTCCCTGTTCAAGTGTGCTCCATTTGGGTGCCCTGTCCCAGTATCAAAAAGGCATTTCTTACCAGCCTAGCCTATCCCCTAACACTCTCACTCTGCTTTATTGTTCTGCATGGCATTTGTTATTCCTTAGAATGTACATAAATTCTCTGAAGGCGTGTCTATTATTCACTGATGTGTCTCCAGAACCTAAAATAGTGCCTGACACACACTGTTAATTGCATGGATAAATAAATGAATGAGGGAACTGCCACGGAAGAGACCTGACCTAGCTGGCGAGCTTCTTTTTAGGTTCTCGAAAAGTGTTCTATAAAAACTCAGGAGGCAGTAGGTAACAGCAGAAATTCGTATACCAGCTGCCTCTTTTTGCTGTCTAAGGATTTTTCATCCTGTATTTTTTCCATTCTTATTATCTCATTCAAATGCCATTCCAAAGCCTCATGGCTTCTACTCAGACCAACATGGTTTTATGACATGGCCCAACCAAACTCCATCTTCCGTATCCATTTCCCAAAACACGTCCACATCCACACCCACACTTAACCTTAGCAAAAAAATTCCTCACAGCCAAACAAATATATACAAGGTTATATTTACAAAAAGATTAAGAGAAGTTTATGCATTTCACAAAAGGATCTTTTGCTTTGGAAAAGTATTCAACACAGGAATCCTTTAAATAACTAGTTCACTAAATGACTTTAAAATAAGACTTGCCTTCGAGCATCTCTCATAGAAAAAAGAGAAAGAAAGCCTATTTATATGTTCTCCTCACTGGGCCTATACTAATGGCCATTATTTTATTTCATCCTGATACTCTTTGACTTAGCAAGTTATACCAGGGATATATCTGGTTGTTATATCAGTTTATTTTTATCTTTTTAGTTTCTTTGAGCATTATAAACTATCACATTTTTTCCAAGAAAAAGATAAAAATATATAGTACTCTGGGGTCATTTAGTTTGGGGGCAAGTAAATTTTACACACCCCAAAAGCACCTAAGGAGGCAACTTCCATTTCTAGCCACTGTGATATCATACTAGTCTTCCATCGTGACAAAAAAAACTCTTACACTGGCAAAAAGATATGAAATAATTGCTCTCAGACTCTAGACAGGACCCTGTTCCTTGACAGAAGGAAAATAAATGAGATGAACCCTTCTATTGCCCTATCTTTGTGCTCGGAGGCCCTTTCCTCACTGTGGGACAGGGAGGGGATCCTCAAACATAGCACAGCCCACTTGCTCAGAGTTTGGAGCTACTGTGGTGGTTGGAATTTGTGGGGCAAGGCACTGGAAAGGAGGGGACTCTGCAGAGAAAGAACTCTAGACATTGTCAGGGGTTCCCATGAATCTTGGGCTGCACATTAAGCTGTATTCGCATGGGGCAATAATCAACAAGGCTACTTTGTGTCAAGATGGTGGGTATGTAAACGCAGTACCTGCCTGCTCCCAAACTACATCAATATTACAACTAAACTGCAAGACAACCATCATTCATAACTGCCTGAAATCGAGCTGAATGGAAGTCCTACAACTAGGGAATCAAAGAATCCACACTGAGACTGGTAGGAAAGGCAGAGACATGGAATGAGCTGGTCCCATGCCCAGATGTGGCAGATAAAAATTAGGAAGTATATGTAGGCTGCTGAGGTTCCCTTAAGGAGCAAGGGGTCCCAGCCCCACACGAGGTACCTCAGCCCAGGGTTCCAGGGCCAGGAAGAGAAGTCTCAGAACTTCTGACTGTAAAAACAGCAGGAATTGAGGCTGAGGGAGACAGAGTATGCTGGAGTCCCAGACAGCTCCTCTTAAAGGGCCTGTGCAAGGACTTACTTGGATTCACTTGCTCTGAGCTCCAGCACGGGGCAGCAGCTTGAAAGGCACCAGAGACATATGGGAGGAACTGAATTGTCCAGCATCAGAGCCGAAGCTGGAGGCAGCTTTCCCCCAGACAGAAGTGCTGGTAGATGCCATTGTTCCTTTGATGAGCCCTCCCCACAAGAGCTGGGAGGCAGGCACCACATCTGAGACTCCATTAACCTGGCTCACACTTTTTTCCCCACCCTGAAATTCCCTGCGGCCCCACCCTACTGAAATTTTAGGCCCACCCAAGCTGTTTCCAGTGCCTTTCCATACAAATGGCCTGTGTTGGCCCACACTTCAGATTTTCCTAAAATCTCTCAGACAAGCAGCATCTGGCCTCAGTGTGCCCCATACTTCTTACTAAGTGGCCCCAGGCCTAGTGCTAGTGGCAGCTGGCCTTGGTTCACAGCTTGGCCTCACTGGGGCACCTCTAAACCCAGGCAGAAGTAGCAGCCATTTGCCATTCACTTGGTAGCTCATGCCAGGTGGTCCTAAGCAGAACACAGGCAGTGGCTGACCTTGGCCAGCACCTCCTAGGAGGCCCCAGACCCAGCACACCTAGTGGACAGATTCAGACCACATTGAAGCAGCACTACGCAACCACCTCCACAAACAACACATTCAAGGGGCACCAGAGTCCTGCTAGTGTAAGTCCTGCTCATGGGATGGACCCTTGGCTCAAGGGTCAATTCCTCCCACCAATGTACCAACAGCAATCAAAGCTCAACTACAAGAGGACGTTGCCCACAGCTCACATGGGAGGCACACCTTGAGTGCCCAGCTTGGGTGACTGGGGAGGCTGTGCCGCTGCACTCTACAGTGCACCTACTTATTAGGCCACTCAACAAACTAGGGAGACAGCCTAAATGAGGAGACAAACATGACCTAAATAAAAGAACAGAATAAAACTCCAGAAGAAGAACTAAACAAAATGGAAACAAGAAATCTGCTAGGTACAGAGTTCAAAACACTGGTTATAAATATGTTCAATGAACTTAGTGAGAACCTCAACAGTATAAAAGAGATCCATCGGAAATGAAGGCTACACTTACTAAAATGAAGAATAATTTGCAGATAATCAATAATAGAGTAGATAAAGCCAATAATCAAATCAGTGATTTGGAATACTGTATAATAAAAAAACACCAAATCTGAAGAACAAAAAGAAAAAAAGAATTAAAAAACACAGAGGATAGTGTAAGGAGCCCCTGGGACAACTTCCAGCATACCAACATTCTCATCGTAAGGGTACAGAAAGAGAAGAGAGGGCAAGAAATTGCAGATCCATTTGAAAAAACAATGGCAGAAAACTTCCCTAACTTAGTGTATGAAATAAACATTCAAGTCCAGGACACACAGAGAGTCGCAAACAAGATGAACCCAAAGGGGCCCACTACCAAGACACATCATAATTAAAATGCAAAATATTAAAGACAAAAACTTAAAAGTATCATGAGAAAAGCAGTTGGTTACCTACAAGGGAGATCTGATAGGCCTGTCAGCTGACTGCTCAACAGAAACTCTGCAGGTCAGAAGGGGTTGGCAAGAAATATTCAAAGTGATGAAAAGCAAGGACGTACAACCAAGACTAATTTACCCAGCAAAGCTATCATTTAGAATCAAAGGACATATAAAGAGCTTCCCAGACAAGAAAAAGCTAAAGGGGTTCATCACCACCAAACCAGTATTACATGAAATTTTAAAGGGTCTTCTTTAAGCAGAAGAAAAAATTATATATGAATAATAAAATGACAATAAATACATATAGATCAACAATTGAATCTAAAAAGCAAAATAGATGAACAAACAGAAAAGAAACAGACTTATAGATACAGAGAACGTTTTGATAGTTGACTGATGGGAGGGTATTTGGGGAGATGGGTGAAGAAGGGGAAGGGACTAAGAAGAACAAATTGGTTATTACAGAATAGTCATGGGGATGTAAAGTACAGCATAGGGAATACAGTCAATAATATTCTAATAACTATGTATGGTGTCAGATGAATGCAAGAGTTATCAGGATAATCACTTAGTAAGTTATATAAATCTCTAGGCACTGGGGTGTAAATCTGAACCTAATATGATAATGTATGTCAACTGTAATTGAAAAAAAAAAGAGTAAATAAAAGAATCTACAAAGCTGGGCAAAGAACTACCAGGGAAAGAACAACCACTGGGGTACTGTGACCTAGAAGACTACTGAAACTCTCACAGGACCGGGAGACATCAAAGTTCTGACCAACCAAATGGAATGATCTCACTGAACCTCCAGCAGTCAGGAGAGAACCCAGGAAAGCCACATCTTAGGAAAAGGTTAATATGCCCTTTGAGTAAAGTCTTCTCTAAACCTAAGTTGATTCACAAGTAAAGCAATTGACCACTAAAACAGAACTCATCCCTCTATTAAAGAAGACAACAAAATCAAGAAAACAATGTAGCATTCATAATGTCCAATGATTATTAGACACCTGAAGAAAGGGAAAATACAGGCTATAACAAGGAGAAACATCAGTGAATATAAACTACACTCCCAATGTTTTCCTTACAACATGGAACAATATTTACTTTTAGGAATGAGAACTCTGATTGAATAAGAAGGTAAAGATGTCCTGGTTATTCTGTTTAAAAGCCAGAAAAATATATGATATATTTTTAGAAGGGTTTATATCCATGTCAAATGGAAAAAACTAGAAAAAGTTCTGTACCTAGAAGGGTAAGCTTCACCTGTTGGAAAATCACTCTTATCATATGACCAATTTACAAGTTCATACAATGATCATGCTGTAAGGGAACACATAGAAAATTTATTCCTTACTTGAGAGATGACAAAATCAAAGCCCAGTGACTTGCTCTGGTAAGAGGAGCTGAGCTATCACCGAGCCAGGTTGGCATCCTAAGCCTATGTTTTTTCCATGCTGCTTCTAGGGCCGTCTGGTTAATTTTTAAATTCCACGGTATTTATTGCAGATCTGCTTCTGAAAAGCACTCTTCTAGACACTGGACATAGAGCTGTGAACAAGTCTAATAAGGTTTCTCTCTCAGGGTGCTCACATTTTGGTGGGAAAGGTATGCAACAAGCAAGAAAACAAAGGATTAAGAATTCTGGATTGCTGACCAGGCGGTGGCGCAGTGGATAGAGCATCGGACTGGGATGCAGAGGACCCAGGTTTGAGACCCAAGGTCGCCAGCTCAAGCGCGAACTCATCTGGTTTGAACAAAAAGCTCACTAGCTTGGACCCAAGGTCACTGGCTCGAGCAAGGGGTTACTCAGTCTGCTGAAGGCCCACGGTCAAGGCACATATGAGAAAACAATTAATGAACAATTAAGGTGTTGCAATGCACAACGAAAAACTAATGATTGATGCTTCTCATCTCTCCGTTCCTGTCTTGTCCCTGTCTCTGACTCTCTCTCTGTCTCTGCAAAAGAAAAAAGGGGGGGGGGGGGATAGGTTAAACAGATCATGTTCCCACAGTAGAATTTTACAGAGCTATAAATAAGGAATGAGGAATTGCTTATATTCTGACATGGAAACAAAATATATTAGGTGAGAAAAGAAAATGCAGAACATTTACAAAATAAGAAGACATTCTCATTCACTTGCGTTTACTTTAAGAAACATGGCAGTCTTGTAAAAGTGGTTATCTATGAGGAGAATTGAATGAATAGACACAAGAGTAGGAGCTAGACTTATTAATATGTACTTTTTTATATCATTTATAATTTCAAGTCATGTAAACTGTATTTTTATTTAAAACTTTAAAAAATTTAAAAGCTAAAGACAAGAATGAATAAATAAGAAAACTTACAGACTGAACTAAGAATAAAGACTTTAAAGAATTTAGAATTTAGCCTGACCAGGAGGTGGTGCAGTGGATAGAGCATCGAACTGGGACGTGGAGAACCCAGGTGCAAAACCCCAAGGTCACAGTCTTGAGCGCGGGTTCATCTGGCTTGAGCACAGGCTCACCAGCTTGAGTGAGGGGTCGCTGGCTTGAATGTGGGATCATAGGCAATACTCCATGGTCACTGGCTTAAGCCCAAAGGTTGCCGGCTGGAAGCCCAAGGTTTTTGGCTTGAAGCCCAAGGTTGCTGGTTGAGCCCAAGGTCGCTGGCTTAGGCAAGGGGTCACTCGCTCTGCTGTCGCCCCCCCCCCACATCAAGACACATATAAGAAAGCAATCAGGCCCTGGCCGGTTGGCTCAGCGGTAAAGCGTCGGCCTGGTGTGTGGGGGACCCGGGTTCGATTCCCGGCCAGGGCACATAGGAGAAGTGCCCATTTGCTTCTCCACCCCCACCCCCTCCTTCCTCTCTGTCTCTCTCTTCCCCTCCCGCAGCCAAGGCTCCATTGGAGCAAAGATGGCCCGGGCGCTGGGGATGGCTCCTTGGCCTCTGCCCCAGGCGCTAGAGTAGCTCTGGTCGTGGCAGAGTGACGCCCTGGAGGGGCAGAGCATCACCCCCTGGTGGGCAGAGCGTTGCTCCTGGTGGGCGTGCCGGGTGGATCCCAGTCGGGCACATGCGGGAGTCTGTCTGACTGTCTCTCCCCGTTTCCAGCTTCAGAAAAATACAAAAAAAAAAAAAAGAAAGAAAGCAATCAATGAACAACAAAGGTGCTACAATGAAGAATTGATGCTTCTCCTGTCTGTCCCTATCTGTCCATTTCTCTGACTCTGTCTCTGTTAAAAAAAAAAAAAAAAAAAAAGAATATGGAATTTATTCTAAGCATGATGGAAAGTCAGAGTTTTAAACAGGGATTGACAGGATCTAGCATATTTTGAAGAGAGTGCTCTAGCAGCAGAGAGGGGACAAATTGTATTGGGACTAATAAAGTGCAAAAATCTGCTGATGTGTTGGTTTACTTAGAGATGTGGGTGACTTGGAGTGGGATAAGGTAGTGCAGACGGAGAGAAGCAGAATATGTTTTGGAAGTAAAGTCTAAAGGACTCGTGTGATCGGCTGGGAGGGCTGGGAGAAAATAAGTTTTGTACTTTGAGCAAATGGCATGGATGATGATGCAGCCAGAGCTCAGAAAGTGGTAAAATAACTTACAAATGGTGTAGCTGATAATGTTTTATGGAGAATTGCCTATCAGCACAGCTGTGAAGGATATCAGGATCCCAGGAGATGGTGAGAGGCATTATAGATGGATGGGAGAGAGTGGAGCAGGCAGGGGGCTCAGGGCAAGGGCAGGGGACAGAGACAGGGCAAGGAGAGGGCTCTGCCCTTCAAAGGGGGACTCTCTCCTAACTGTTGCTTCTGTTTTTCTCTATTGTGGCTTAGATCAGACCCACAGGCATGAAATGACTTGAAACCAAATCCTCCATTTCCATTTCATGCTTCTTTTAAGTACTTCCTACACTTCCTGTGACTGTTTCCTTGTCGTAACTGAAGTTTCTATCACGCACACGGGCATTCTGAGAAATATTACTAAAAGGGAAAGAGCGACCAGTCAAAATGAGGACTGTCTGGCTGTTTAAGATGTGTGGCTTTTTCCCATGCTGGCACTGTGAAGATTAATAAACAGGAGCTTCATTTAAATTGGAGATGGGAAGGCCTGTAGGGGGAGCTCTCACATCCTACCCCACAGTGTCGGTTGTCCCAAACAGTAACAGTAATACCTTCCATCTCTGACAGGAGGATGTTCTTATACTTTATTACTTCAGCAGGAAAAAAGAGAATTTTCTCAACCACTCAGTCAATGAAAGACAACTCTGCCACTGAAAAACCACTACCCTGCAGGCTCCCAGTTTTCTCCAGTGTACTCTGTTTACAACAGCTTCTCTGAACTCCCTTTCCTCTATAGTAGAACTTTCCTCTCTTTTGTTCTCTGGGCCCGAGCAAGGTTTGCCATTAGACGGCATGTCCCTAATTGCAATTCTTTGTTGTTCCTGGATGAACCCATTTTGTAGGAGAAATATCTAGCTATTTGTTTGCAGTAAAGAGCACAACAACTGAATTACCTTCTCTTGGAACTGTAATAGAGTGGCAAAGAGTGGTGAATGTCCCTAGAGTCCAGGCTGGATGTTCTAACAGATGCTTCTACTTCTGAGGCTAACTTGAAGGCTAAGAAGCCTTTTGTTTTTACCTCTTCTGTTCACTTAGGGAAAAAAATTGATAACTAGACTCTTCAAAGGAGGCATTCTTTTACAGATGCTGTACTTATCTTGAAAGAGTAGTGGCCCCAGGCGTTTGTGTTTCTGATGAAGATATGTGAAAGTCTGGTTACCACTTAGATCGCTATTATCTGGGTTGGGTTTTAATACCAATAATCCTGTTTTCTCCCTTCCCGCCCTTTCCCTTGACTAAATAAAATCCATGTGTTTTGCCCCTTTTAAAATTCAGCATTATTTCAACACACTTGTCAAAAGCACTGTGTTCTTTGCAAGAACTATGTCATAAGCAGTTTATAAACTGGGATAAGTAACAGACCAGCAAAAGCAGCTCCACCCAAGTGACTTATGAAGACTTTCAATTCTGGATCTTTAACTGGTCAAGTGAAAGGAACCAAGTTGGTTTTTAAAACTGAGAAATTTTTGTTCTCCTTGCCCATCTTTCTTGTCCAGATGGTGTGCAATGGTCTATAAAAGGATCATGAGATCTGGGGCTTCTGAGCTGAAAGAAATATTGAGAGCATGTTAATTAAAAGGAAAGAAGAATGGCTGAGATGTAAGTGTGTGTGTGTGTGTGTGTACTCTCAATCCTCATTCCTTTTTAAGGCAAGGTAGGGTTCTCTTTAGTCATGTAGTTCCACTTAGAAGTTCTTTTCTTTTTCTTTTTTTTAAATGAAATTTCAGAGTCAGTAAATGGAGAAGGTCATTAAAAATCAATCTGTGATCTTCTGAGGAAAGGGAGGTGATGTTCTTTGACCTTTATTTTTAAGTGTGAAATCAGATTTACATAAGTGTTTAGTTCCTCAGAAAAAGTTGAGATTGAAATTTAGACACAATGGCAGCGAATGCATCAAAACTCAAAATTTAGATGATCAATGACATTTATAAAATTTAAACCAGCCACTTGCCCATTTTCAAACACATTATATTAGGGAAGAGCAATGCTATAGGTTTGACTTGCTTTGAAACAAAAAAGATGTCAACACTCACCTACCTCATTAAGTGTCCCCACCCTATACCTCCAGCATCCACCTGGCACTACACACAGTTAGAGAAACACTACTGATCTCACTCCCCATGATGTACCCCACATCCAACTATTTTGGGGGGGACACTGTGTTCAGTAGGTGGTTGTCTGGACACTGTGCTGTACACCTGAAACCAATATGAAACAATGTTGTAGGTAAACTATAATTTAAAAAAAAGATATCATTTTTCCTGAAAATGGCATTTCACCTTACAGAATCATTATAACATTTTCGGCTGCTAGAATAAATCAAAACTTTATAAATGATGTTTAGCTAATATTGATTTTTCTATAAACTTTTATGGGGAGGAGAGAAGAGGAGAAATAGCAACACATCATCATGCAAATCAATAATTTCTTATCTGCTCAGGCTGCTATAACACATACCATACACTGGCTTAAACAACAAACATTTATTTCCCACAGTTCTGAAGTCTGGAAGTCCAAGATCAAGGCACAGGCAGACCTGGTATCTGGTGAGAACCCACTCTCTGGCTGGTAAAAGGCAGTCTTCTCATTAAATCTTCACATGAGAGAGAGTGGAAGTAAAGCCTCTCCTTGTCTGTTCTTCTAAGGGTACTAATCCCATCATTAGGGCTCCACCATTAGGACCTAATTATCTCCCAAAGATCTTTCTCTAAATAGCTTCACACTGGGGATTGGGTCTTCAATATGTGAACTGTAGGAGGACACAAACATTCAGTCCATAGCATTTCACCCCTGCGCCTCCAAATTCAGGTCCTTCTCGCCTACCAAACACATTCATCTCAACAGTCCACAAAGTCTTAACTCATTTCAGACTCAACTCTAAAGCTCAAAGTCTCATTTAAATATCATCTAAAGAAGATGTAAGTGAGAATTAAGATAGGCATGATTCATCCTGAGGCAAAATTGCTCTTCTCCAGCTGTGAACTTCTGAAACCAAACAAGTTATATGTTTCCAAAATATAATGGCGAGACAGGAATAGAATAGACATTCTGAAAAGTAGCAGAATATGCTACCTCCAGGTATGACTGCAGGAGTTCAGGACATGAAAACCCAAAATATGCTGCTGTGGTATATTGATTATTTTAAGCTGTAGGCACTTGAAAAAAAAGCAAATTCAGGAAGAGGCTTTCTCTGAACTCTCTTTATCTTCCTAAAGACAGATTTTCCAAAAGGAACTTAATTGTCATAAATCTTTCCCATGGGAGTTTTATCAACCAAGGAGGATTGACTCATTACAGAGACACCACACCTAAACTTGTCACAAACTATCATACCTTTCATCTGTTCTTCTAAGGGCCTGTTCATCTTTCCTAAAAATTGCATACTGTTCCCTAAAAAACTTACATTCCACTTCCCACTTCTTCCCTTATTACGATGGTATTTAGTCCTGAATTCTAAAGCCACCTCCTTGAGTTACTCATTTCCGCTGGGTATCTACCATGTATACACGATGTATAGATGTTTCTCTGAATATGTCTCTTATTACAGGAGATCTCCACTAAGAATTCAGAAGGACAGAGGAAAATTATTTTCTCCCTCACAATTCCCATTTCAAAAGAAAGAAATAGGAAAAAAGGAAGGGGTGATATGCTCTAAGCAAGTTTAAAACCTAACAGGACAAACTCCAAGGCTTGAGACTAATCTCCTTGGCTCAATACTCTGCCCTCTAGGTCCACTGAGGCATTAACATCACTCCCATGGTCCAGCAATGTTGAACCATGAAAAGTTTGGGGAAGGCTTAGCATTAAACAAATTTTTGCTTTTCAGACAACTTTTTCTCTAATTTTTTTTAAATAATAGGGGGGAAAAATCAGTTTTTTTAAAACAAGTAAAATTAGAAAGCATTATCATAGAATTCTTTAAGAATCTAATGAAAATTATGACTGACAGTTATATGTTAACACCTCAATAAATTATATCTATTTCTGGTTGTTTTATCTATCTGTTTGAGTAACTTATTTAAATATTCTTATGCTATCACCTTACTGTTTTTATTATAAATATTTACAGTAGATTTTAACATCTGCTAAGGCCAACTGACTCTCACTGTTCTTTTTCAAATTTTTATTTCAATGGGAAATGAATAAACTTTTAAATAAATGCTTCTGGTAGAATTGAATAATCATCTGGGAAACAAACACAGATCCCTACTATCACAAAAATATGGAATAAAGATCTAATTATTTTTTTGTGTGTGAAAGAGACAGAGAGAGAGACAGAGAGAGGGACAGATAGGGATAGACAGGCAGAAAAGGAGAGAGATGAGAAGGAATGAATCTTCATTACAGCTCCTTAGTTGTTCATTGATTGCTTTCTCATATGTGCCTTGATGGGGGGAAGGGGGAAGGGCAACAGCAGAGCAAGTGATCCCTTGCTCAAGCCAGCAACCTTGGGCCCAAGCCAGTGACCTTGGGCTTCAAGCCAGCAACCTTTGGGCTCAAGCCAGCAACCATGGGGTCATGTCTATGATCTCACACTCAAGCCAGCAACCTTGTGCTCAAGCTGGAGTGCCCGCACTCAAGCTGGATGAGCCTGCACTCAAGTTGGTGACCTTGGGTTTTGAACCTGGGTCCTCTGTGTCCCAGTCTGACACTCTACCACTGCGCCACCTCCTAGTCAGGCAAGATCTAAATATTTATTTTCTTTTCCAAGTTGAGAGGAGGGGAGATAGAGAGACAGACTCCTGCATGCACTTTGACCAGGATCCACTTGGCAACCCTATCTAGGCTGATGCTCTGCCCATCTGGGGCCATGCTGGCAACTGAGCTACTTTTAGCACCTGAGGTGGAGGCTCCATGGAGCCATCATCAGCACCCAGGGCCAATGTGCTCAAACCAATCAAGACATGGTTGCTGGAAGGGAAGAGAGAGAGACAGAGAGAGACAGAGAGAGACAGAGAGGGGGAGGGCTAAGGGTGAAGAAGCAGATAGTTGCTTCTCCTGTGTGCCCTGACCAGGAAACAAACCCAGGGCATACACATGCCAGGCCAATGCTCTACTACTGAGCCAACTGGCCAGGGCCTAAAGATCTAATTTTTAAAAATAAATTAATAATAGTATTAGTATGTGTAGGGTCGATGCTGGACATGACCCTTCCCCCTCCTCAGTCACATGGCACCATGGTCAGATCTTGACCAGGGGGCCCTGAGATAAAGGGTAGTAGAAATGTAACTAAGGTTTTACTAACAACAATGGAACTAAGTCACCAGATATGTATCAAGGAGGGACAATGCAGAACAGTACATACCCTTCCCCTACTCTTTGCTACCTGCTTGCCGCACATAGACAAAAAGGTTCATGTGAGTAACCACCTGAGGCTTAGCTATTTAAATGCAGTCCCATCCAGCAGGGCGTGGGACTTTCACCAACTGGCTGCCAATGGTGCTAATGGTGCTGCCCCTGTCTGTAAGTAATAAAGCCTATGTTTGCTCCATCTGGTCCTCCTTGTGGTTTCTTTGGGGTCCTGCAACAACACCAGATCCATTTTTTGGGTCTGGACCCCCTGCATTACAGTATAGAACTAAGGAGATGCTAAGAAACAAAGGTAACCCAGAAGCCAAGAAGAAAAGATAAACATATTCAACTATATAAAATTAAACATTTTATATTGGCAATATCCATTATAAATAGAATGAATTAAAAGACCATCATGGATTAGGAAAAGATTTGACATACATTACATGTGACATATTACATCACTAATATAGAAATTATTAAGAAAAATATACTCAATTAAAAAATGGGCAAAGTAAATGGAAATGTACAGAAGGATCTGGAAAAAACTAATGAAATTATAATAATAATAATTTAAGGAGAGACCTGAAGATGGCAGCGAAGTAGGCAGACACACAGACTCCCAGCTCACACCACCGAACTGGATTATAAACTAATTTATGAACAATCAGCATGAAAAACCAAATCTGGACTACAAGAACAGTTTTCAAAAATCAAGGAGCAAAGAAGAAGCCAAAACAAACCTGGTAGGGAGCGCCTGAATCTCCCCTGTTTACAGGAATGTGGGGGGAGGGGGGGGAGGCTGGGCTCTCACTCCAAGGAAAAGAGCAGTAAATACTGCTCACAGCCACTTGCCTGGCGACCAGGGAACGAGGTGTGTTGAAAGGGCCCACTTGTCTTCCAAAAAGAAAGGAGAAAGAGAGAGACGGATGGTGAGGGGGAGAGGAATATAGGTGATGACATAAAAAGCTGACTCATTCAGTGCTGGAGGCAGCCATAACTGGGGGATGGGCTGATCCTTCCACAAAGCAAACTACACAAGTACTTCCAGGTCACAGAGATACAGATATCTCTCCAGCTCCAATCAGTGCAACAAGACACAGCTGAAAACAAGAAGTGGGGAGGAGGGGCAGTAACTCAGGTCTCCATGGAGATCTGAGATACACCTCCCCCTACTGAAGCTGAGAAAGCAACCTGCCCCCAGAGAGATTAACTGCAGAAGAGGACTTCAGAGCCTCAGGTCACACCCACCTCATTCCTGGGTACAGTTTCAAATAAGCCCCCTGCTGAGATCAGCAAACAAGACAATCACCTGTTAAGAAAACAAAAAAATCAAGACTTCAAAGTAGCCCGAATCCTAAAGTGGATTACAAATAATAGCTGATGCTAACCCAAGAAGACTTAGAAACAACACAAGTAAAAACTAGAGGCAGACAACACCAAGCCTAGACTCAACCAGCTCTACAAAGAAAACACCAGACACCTGGGCACAATGAGAAGACAAAGAAGTGCAATCCAAATGAAACCACAAGAGAGACCTTCAGAAGAAGAACTGAGTGATATGGAAATAATCAAACTTCTGGATGTGGAGTTTAAAATAATGATTGTAAGGATGCTTAGGGATCTTAGAACAACAATGGATGGTCATCACGAACACCTAAATAAAGAAATAGCAAGTATAAAAAAGGATATTGAAAAAGAATCAGTCGGAGATGACAAATACAATATCACAAATGAAGACCACAATGGAAGGAATTAAAAACAGGATGGATGGAGCTGAGGATGGAGTGAGTTGGAGGACAACTGGAATGAAGGCATGAAAGCAGAGAAGAAAAAAGAAAGAGACTCAAAAAGTCTGAGGAAACTCTTAGAGAGTTCTGTGACAACATAAAGAGAAATAACATCCACATCATAGGGGCTCCTGAAGAAGAAGAGAAAGAACAAGGGATAGAGACTTTATTCAAACATATCATAGATGAAAACTTCCCTAAATTAATGCAGGAGAAACTCTCACAAATTCAAGAAACACAGAGAACTCCACTAAAAAGAAACCCAAAGAAACCTACACCAATACACATCACAATTAAAATACCAAAGCTAAGTGATAAAGAGAAAATATTAAAAGCTGTAGGAGGAAAAAAGCTATCACCTACAAAGGAGCCCCCATAAAGATGACATCAGACTTCTCAACAGAAACACTTGAGGCCAGAAGGGAATGGCAAGAAATATTCAAAGTAATGCAGAATAAGAACCTACAACTAAGACTACTTTATCCAGCAAGGCTATCATTTAAAATTGAAGGAGAAATAAAAAGTTTCCCAGACAAAAAAAAAAAACTCAAGGATTTCATTACAACCAAACCAATACTGCAGGAAATGTTAAGGGACCTGTTGTAAACAGATCAAAGTGGGAAAAGAATATAGCAAAAGAGGAATACAGCTTTAAAGAATAAAATGGCAATAAACAACTACATGTCAATAATAACCTTAAATGTAAATGGATTAAATGATCCAATTAAAAGACATAGGGTAGCTGCATGGATAAGAAAACAGGACCCGTACATATGCTGTCTACAAGAGACACACCTTAAAACAAAAGATGCACATAGTTTGAAGATAAAAGAATGGAAAAAATCATTTCATGCAAATGGAAATGAAAAAAAAGCTGGGGTAGCAATACTTATATCAGATAAAATGGACTTTAAAACAAAGAATATAGTAAGAGATAAAGAAGGCCACTACATAATGATAAAGGGAGCAATCCAACAGGAATATATAACTATTATAAATATCTATGCACCTAATATAGGAGCACCTAAATATATAAAGCAGACTTTGATGAATATAAAGAGCAAGATCAACAGCAATACTATAATAGTAGAGAATTTCAATACCCCACTAACATCACTAGATAGATCCTCAAGAAATAAAATTAACAAAGAAACAGCAGACTTAAAGGATACACGAGATCAACTCGATTTAATAGATATCTATAGAACCTTTTACCCTAAAGCAGCAGAATATACATTCTTTTCAAGTGCTCATGGTATATTCTCTAGGATAGACCACATGTTAGGGCACAAAAGTGGTCTCAACAAATTTAAGAAGATTGAAATCATATCAAACACTTTCTCTGATCACAATGGCATGAAACTAGAAATCAACCACAACAGAACAGCTCAAAAATTCTCAAACACATGGAAACTAAATAGCAGGTTGTTAAATAATGAATGGATCAAGAATGAGATCAAAGAAGAAATAAAATAATTCCTAGAAATGAATGATAATGAGCATACAACAACTCAAAATTTATGGGACACAGCAAAAGCAGTCCTGAGAGGGAAGTTCATAGCACTACAGGCACACTTTAAGAAGCTAGAAAAAGCTCAAATAAACAACTTAACCCTGCATCTAAAAGAACTAGAAAAAGAACAGCAAGTAAAGCCTAAATGTAGTAGAAGGAAAGAAATAATAAAGATCAGAGCAGAAATAAATGACATAGAGACTAAAGAAACAATACAGAGGATCAATGAAACTAGGAGCTGGTTTTTTGAAAAGGTAAACAAGATTGATGAACCTTTAACTAGACTCACCAAGAAAAAGAGAGAGAGGACTCAAATAAATAAAATTAGAAATGAGAGGGGAGAAATAACAACTGACACAACAGAAATACAAAGGATTGTAAGAAAATACTATGAAGAACTGTATGCCAAAAACCTAGACAACCTAGATGAAATGGACAAATTCCTTGAAACATACAGTCTTCCAAAAATCAGTCTGGAAGAATCAGAAAACCTAAACAGACCGATTACACCAAATGAGATCAAAACAGTTGTCAAAAAACTCCCAACAAAGAAAAGTCCTGGGCCAGATAGCTTCACAAGTGAATTCTACCAACTATTCAAAGAAGAACTAACTCCTATCCTTCTCAAGCTATTTCAAAAAATTCAAGAAGAAGGAAGACTTCCAAGCTCCTTTTATTAGGCGAGCATAATTCTGATTCCAAAACCAGGCAAAGACAACACAAAGAAAGAAAATTATAGGCCAATATCCCTGATGAATATAGATGCTAAAATTCTCAACAAAATATTAGCAAACCGGATCCAGCAATATATGGAAAAAATTATACACCATGATCAAGTGGGATTTATTCTGGGGAGGCAAGGCTGGTACAATATTTGCAAATCTATCAATGTTATTCATCACATAAATGAAAGGAAGGAGAAAAACCACATGATAATTTCTATAGATGCAGAAAAAGCATTTGATAAAATCCAGCACCCATTAATGATCAAAACTCTCAGCAAAGTGGGAATACAGGGAACATACCTCAACATGATAAAAGCCATCTATGAGAAACCCACAGCCAACATCATACTCAATGGGCAAAAATTAAAAGCAATCCCCTTAAGATCAGGAACAAGGCAGGGGTGCCCCCTTTCACCACTCTTATTCAACATAGTCCTGGAAGACCTAGCCACAGCAATCAGACAAGAAGAAGAAATAAAAGGCATTCAAGTTGGAAAAGAAGAAGTAAAGCTATCATTATTTGCAGATGATATGATATTGTATATAGAAAACCCTAAAGTCTCAGTCAAAAAACTACTGGACCTGATAAATGAATTCAGTAAGATGGCAGGATGTAAAATTAATACTCAGAAATCAGAGGCATTTTTATACACCAACAATGAACAGTCAGAAAGAGAAATTAAGAAAAAAATCCCCTTCACTATTACAACCAAAAAAATAAAGTACCTAGGAGTACAGTTAACCAAGGAGACTAAAGACTTGTACTAGGAAAATTATAAAACATTGATAAAAAAAATCAAGGAAGATACAAACAAGTGTAAGCATATACCATGCTCATGGTTAGGAAGAATAAACATCAATAAAATGTCTATATTACCCAAAGTAATTTATAAATTTAATGCAATACCAATTAAAATACCAATGACATACTTTAAAGATATAGATCACATATTCCAAAAATTTATATGGAACCAAAAGAGAACACGAATAGCCTCAGCAATCTTAAAAAAGAAGAAGAAAGTGGGAGGTATCACACTTCTTGATATCAAGCTATACTACAAGGCCATTGTACTCAAAACAGCCTAGTACTGGCATAAGAACAGGCACATAGATTAATGGAACAGAACGGAGAACCCAGAAATAAACCCACAGCTCTATGGATAACTGATATTTGAAAAAGGAGATAAGGAAATACAATGGAGTAAAGACAGCCTCTTCAACAAATGGTGTTGGGAAAATTGGACAGCAACCTGCAAAAAAATGAAACTAGACCACCAACTTACACCATTCACAAAAATAAACTCAAAATGGATAAAAGACTTAAATGTAAGGCATGAAACCATAAGCATCTTAGAAGAAACATAGGCAGTAAGCTCTCCGACATCTCTCGCAGTGATATATTTGCTGATTTATCTCCACGGGCAAGGGAAATAAAAAACAGGATAAACAAATGGGACTATATCAAACTAAAAAGCTTTTGCACAGCCAAAGACAATAAGAACAGAATAAAAAGACAAACTACACAATGGGAGAACATATTTCACAGTATGTCTTATAAGGGGTTAATAACCAAAATTTATAAAGAACTTGTAAATCTCAACACCAGAAAGACAAAAATTCCAATCAAAAAATGGGCAAAAGAAATGAATAGACACTTCTCCAAAGAGGATATACAGATGGCCAATAGGCATATGAAAAAATGCTCATCATTAATCATTAGAGAAATGCACATTAAAACCACAATGAGATATCACCTCACACCGGTTAGAATGGTGCTCATCAACAAAACAGCACAGAATAAGTGCTGGCGAGGATGTGGAGAAAAGGGAACCCTCCTGCATTGCTGGTGGGAATGCAGACTGGTGCAGCCTCTGTGGAAAACAGTATGGAGATTCCTCAAAAAATTGAAAATCGAACTGCCTTTTGACCCAGCCATCCCACTTTTAGGAATATACCCCAAGGATACCATAGAATGGTTCCAGAAGGAGAAATGCACCCCCATGTTTATAGCAGCATTGTTCACAATAGCGAAGATCTTGAAACAGCCCAAGTGTCCCTCAGAGGACGAGTGGATTAAAAAGCTTTGGTACATATATACTATGGAATACTACTCAGTCATAAGAAATGATGACATTGGATCATTTACAATAACATGGGTGGACCTTGATACATTATACAGAGTGAAATAAGTAAATCAGAAAAAAACTAAGAACTATATGAACCCATGCATAGATGGGACATAAAAATGAGACTCAGAGACATGGACAAGAATGTGATGGTATCAGGGAGTGGGGTGGAGGGGTGGGGAGGGGGCGAGGAAGGAGAGGGAGGAAGTGTGGGGAGGGTAGGGGCACAAAGAAAACCAGATAGAAGGTGATGGAGGACAATTTGACTTTGAGTGATGGGTATGCAGCATAATCAAAGATCAAAATAATCTGGAGATGTTTTCTCGGAACATATGTACCCTGATTTATCAATGTCACTGCATTAAAATTAATAAAAATAAGATTAAAAAATGATTTAAAACTCACTGGCAATGTGAATAATACAAATTCAAATAATGATACAATTTTTCAACCATCAGATTGGCAAGATTTAAAATATGTAATGCTGGCGATAATAGTAGATGATATTTATAAAGTGATTAGTATATCTTAAACATTTTATGTGAATTATGTCATTTAATGTTCACAATGATAAGAAATATATATATATTTAAATATATATATATTTAAAAATATATATATAAATAAATAAATAAATAAATATATATATATATTTAAAATTAAGGAAATAAATAGCTCAGCTAGCCAATGGCAGAACCAAGTTTCAAAGCCAGGCAGTCTGAAGCCCAGGGCCCAAGTTGTTTCAACAGCCCAATGCTTATGGAAAGGCCTGTGGCAGTGTGATTGATTTGCAACAACCTTTAGAGAAACAATGTGGTAATAGGGATTAATATTTAGAAACTCATTCCCTTTGACATGACATCCCCAAAATAAAAGTCCTACCATGATCCTGGCATTACCGACTGTTTGACTACTTAATAGAACTTACCTGTAAACCCATCTGAGTTCAGCAATGTTTTTAACTTTATTTTCTATTTCGTTGTAAATTTTAAACCACTGATTTTAATGTTTAAATGTACTTTTGATTTTTTGTTGCCTCTTAAATTGGTTTTGGCAAATAATTTATTCCAGGAAAATGTGTCATCACCTCAGGTTTTGTCTCCAAGTTCTTACTTTACCCTTTTTCATCTTCCTGAGGATCCTGGCACTGGGACTCAGCAAAACCGCTCCCAACTTCAAGTTCAGACGATCCCCAGCCCAAGGGATGTAATTCTTCCACAGATTAACTGTTACCTTCATGTCCTCTTTTCACCTTTTTAGCAATCCAGCCCTGTTTAGCCCCTTCCTTATAGTAATCTCTCTGTTAAAATACCCAGTGTGCCCCAGGCCAGTTGGTTCAGTGGATAGTGTCAGCCTGGTGTATGGATATCCTGGGTTCAATTCCCAGTCAGGGCACACAAAAGAAGCAACCACTGCTTCTCTCCTCCATCCTCTCCCCTTCCTTTCCTCTTCCCCTCCAGCAGCCAGTGGCTCAATTGGTTCAAGCATTGGAGCCAGATGGGGCTTGCTGGGTGGATCCTGGTTGGGGCACATGCGGGAGTCTGTCTCACGATCTCCCTTCCTCTCACTTAAAAAAAATACCCAGTATGGTTTCTACTCACTCAACATCCCTGACTGACACATCACCACACACTCTATTTTCAAATTAATCAAAATAAAGGTGTTTATGGTAACCCTTTATTAAAATCTCTGCAGTATGTTTGTTCTCTTTTCATTCCTAATGTGTCTGTGTGTTTACTTAATTTTTGTGTCTCTAGTAGGGTTTTTTGTTGTTGTTGTTTTTTGGGTATTTTTCTGAAGTGAGAAGTGGAGAGGCAGAGAGACAAACTCCCACATGCGCCCAATTGGAATCCACCCAGAACATCCATCAGGGAGCAATGCTCTGCCCAACTGGGATGTTGCTCTGGTTACAACGGGAGCTATTCTAGCTCCTGAGGCAGAGGCCATGGAGCTGTCCTCAGCACCCAGGCCAATTTAGCTCCAATGGAGCCTTGGCTGTGGGAGGGGAAGAGAGAGAAGGGAGAAGGGGAAGGATGGAGAAGCAGATGGGCGCTTCTCCCGTGTGCCCTTGCCAGGAATTGAACCCAGGACTTCCACAAGCTGGGCTGATGCTCTACCACTGAGCCAACCGGCCAGGGCTTCTAGTAGGTTTTTAAAGTAATAGTTTTTCCTATCTTGCTATATCGGATACACTATCATTCTCAACCTTTCTTTTTTTCCAGTATAAGCATTTTGAATCTAAAAGTTTCTCATGCATTATTGTTTTGTTTGCTGCATGTTTGAATTTAGAATTTTCATTATTTTTCAACTCTATATATTTTTAATTTCTATTATGAGCATTTCTTAGAATAATGAATTGTTTAGAAGTGTTTTTAAATTTCCAAATATAGTAAATATTTTTAAATTATCCATTTATGATTTTGAAACTACTTGCATTGTAGTTAAAGAACTTATGCCCTTTCATTCAAGCTTAATTGCATTGTTCAAAACTTTCATATCCAAATCTTTTTTATTTTCCCACTTTTGAAAGCAATATTAAAATCTACTGTAATGATGTATTTGTCAGTTTCTCTTTGTGACACTGTCACGTTTTTTGCTTTAAAGCACTAGACTGCAAGGACATGTATTCAAGAGCATTAACTGCAGCAGAATATCTTGGCAAAACCCTGAAAATAACACCTCTAAATCTCCATCACTAGTAAATTAGCTAAATTCATTGCATGAAACATTATACAGCCATTAGAAGCATGAATTCATTCTGTATATTAGAGGGGGGTCCACAGGAAGTGACTAAGGCAAGTTTCAGAGTAGGTATATTGTGATCTCATTTTAGTAAACAAAACAAAATTTTCTCTATTTGTGAACACATTTTTATATGCTTGAGTTAGAAAAAAGGCTGTTAACATCAGTTCTTCCAGGGAAGTGACTGAAGGGGGGAGGTAGAAAAGAGCATTAACAAATGATTTTGCTTTATTTTACCTCCTACAATGCCATGTTTTACTCTGACAATATAAGGGAAAGTCTAGCAAAATAATGATTATCAGCACTCATTTAATGAAGCCTCATAGAAGATATGCCATGTGAAAAGGCAAGCCCCAAATGTTATATGATCTTATTCATTATAGTAACGTACATGTTGATATGAACGTAAGGAAATGTCTGGGCACACATATACTAAATTAGTTATATCTCTGAGTGCGAAGATTATGGCGGCTTTTGCGCTGACACCTATGTCTGCATTGTTTGCATTTATTTTATACATACATATTAATTGTGCATTCAAGAAAAATAAGCCTGACCAGGCAGTGGCGCAGTGGATAGAGCGTCGGTCTGGGATGTGGAGGACCCAGGTTCGAGACCCTGAGGTTGCCAGCTTGAGCGTGGGCTTATCTGGCTTGAGCAAAAAGCTCACCAGCTTGGACCCAAGGTCGCTGGCTCGAGCAAGGGGTTACTCAGTCTGCTGTAGCCTCCCCCCTCCCCCGTCAAGGCACATGTGAGAAAGCAATCAATGAACAACTAAGGTGTCCCAACGAAAAACTAATGATTGATGCTTCTCATCTCTCTCCATTCCTGTCTGTCTGTCCCTATCTATCCCTCTCTCTGACTCTCTTTCTGTCTCTATTAAAAAAAAAAAAAAGAAAGAAAAAGAAAAAAAAAAAAGGAAAGAAAAATAATTGTTGCCTGACCAGGTGGTGGCACAGTGGATAGACTAGCATTGGACTGGGACACGGAAGACCCAGGTTCAAAAATCCGAGGTCGCCAGCTTGAGCACGAGCTCATCTGGTTTGAGCAAGGCTCACCAGCTTGAGCCCAAGGTCGCTGGCTTGAGCAAGGGGTCACTCGGTCTGCTATAGCCCCCTGGTCAAGGTACATATGAGAAAGCAATCAATGAAAAACTAAGGTGCCACAATGAAGAATTGATGCTTCTCATCTCTCTCCCTTCCTATCTGTCCTCTCTCTGTCACAAAAAATAAATAAATAAAAATAATTGTTTTAGAGGATATAATTACAAAAAGGCTATGGACTCTTTCACCAAAGAAACCTAAAACAACTAGAACAGCCCAGATTCATCAATGCAAAAATGTACATATCATTTCACGTAGTTTAATAGACTCTCTGAAGCCCCTTTATGGATTGCCTTGGATTCTGTTCCAGTAGATACAAGGAGAGTTTAATAGCAGAAAAATGAGTGGACCAGTCAATTTTGCCCTTTATCCTCCGTGCAGAGCTGGCTTCAAGGTGTAATGCTGGTCCTGGAGAATGGCCGGGCTCTGGTCTGCAACAGGGGCTCAGCCTCACCCAGTGAGATGGGCAATTGGAAGAATTATTTACTTAAAGGTTTAAAATTGGGAGGTGACGTGATTGAAGTCTATTTAGAGCTTCAGCTGCCCGTGGACAGACTGAGAGAGGGCAAGCCAGGAAGTCAGCACACCGGTCAGGCTGTGCATGATTCAACCTAAGAGGTGCTGGACTTGGGGTCTGGGGAACTGCAGGAGGAATAGAAAGAACTCAGTGGTTTGGAGAAATAGCTATTCCCAAGGTAGAATACACTTGGATTGATTTATTTGTGGGTGTGGGTCCCCAAGAGGAGTCAAGCTTGATTCCCAGGTTTCTGGCCTGGGCAGCTGGAAGGTGGTGGTGAGAGAGGATGCTACAAGAAGTATCAGGGTATTTGAAGGGGATGAAAAGAATAGTCCAAAGTATGTATTATTTCTCTTTCTTGCCTCTAGGAAATTGACAGGAAGCCCAGGAATGGATACCAAAACTGACACCCACTTTTTTCTGAGGTCTTCTGCCACTTTCCTCTGGAAGATAGACAGCTCTTGCCACACTCTCCTCTGGCCTGCCACCCCTCCCCTTGGCTCTAGTGAGCCTAGGGCATTCTCTCAGCCTCCCCCTCCCTCCTCCTCACTAGATCAGTTGTATCAGAAGACACAGTTAGGAAAAAGTCACAGTAAAAAAGGGTTATATCAGCCTCAGGGTAGAATTTAATGATGTCCAAACAAGAGATGTATTAATAATTGATATATATCTTTTTATTATGCACAAATAAAGTACTTAAAACTGTGGTTATCAAAACTATACATCTAAGCATGTTCACAAAATTGCTGACACATTGAACAGAGAAAAGATTACATACAACAGGGGTGTTCAAACTGGCCACAGGGATTTTAAGGGCACTCTTTTTACCCTCATGGATGACAAAAAACAACAACAAAATCAGGCTCATTCAGGAAAAACCAGAAGAGAGAAGTATTGTATTTGGAAACTGATAATAGTCCTTTTTAGAAAAACATCTGTCAGTTTCATGAACCCCCAGCTAAAACAAACAGAAACAAATCACACACATGATTCACCCAACAAAATGTGCTCTGTTAACACAACCAGCAGTACAACCATCACTCAAACCATGAGGTAGTTACAGTACAAATAGACTGGCATGCAAGTGCGCGCCCCCACACAGGCTCACAGTCATGCCCACACAGAAGACACAGGAAATGGGTTTACAATCTTATTACAGACAAGGAAAAGACCATTTTTGTTGTTGCTGTTGTGGTTTAGAAAATGCTATAGAAACAGCTTACACAGAAGGAATTTCTGACTTTTAAAATACAGAGTAACAGCTGATAAACACCACATGCTAGAAAAGCTATAGGATGTTACACAGACAGTCTGCCTTGGAGTTTAGAGCATTTCAGTAACAGCTTTAGTATCAAACAAAACAAAACAAACAAAATGGCCTCTGCAAATTAAGTGTGTAGCCTGCAGAAGTGACCAATGACAGCAGATAGAATAGTTTAACTGGAACATAACAACAGCTTTAGAGAAACCTGCAGAACGTGTTATAAAGTTGAGCTTGTATTTTGTAATAAAATTGTGAAATCTAAAGCAATTGGAAATGCTGTAATAAGAAGCTAGGGAGAAAACACTTATTTTTAATGCTCAGTTTTAAAGAAACATTTCAGAAATACTTAATGATGTTCATGCTCCAATTAAAATGGGATCAAGTTTTATCAACATAGATTTCTTGATCTGAATAATACTTTTGACAATCTGACCCAAACAAACAAAAGCTGACTTTTTCTTCTCTTTCTTTTAAAATCATTTGGTTTGCACCTATAAATTTGTAAATTAATTTTAAATTATTTATAAAATCATTGGCAATGTAGCATCTCTCTCAAAAATATACATTTAAAATATATTACAAAAAGTTTTAACCCTCTCCATCTAAGAATTGGATCTTTTAATACTTCTTAATAGCTAATTTTCTTTATAACAGGATGGAAAGTTTTTCTTTTTAAGCAAAGAATTGATCAAAAGAATTCACAGTAACTGAAATTAAACATTTCATATGGAGTAATTTTTTAAATCTAAAACATTTAAATATATCTTTATACACAAATTTTTGTAGTAAAATATAGCTATAAATGACTTAAAGACTCTAGTCTTCTTTGAAGACATCTTTAAACCTTTTTATACATAGAATATGCTAAAACAATACATTCTGCTGAAGGTTAGGCAAAGCGCATTATTTTCAAACACAGGTAGCGTAATCTAGGTCTTCCACTCTGATACCCTTATGTTAAAAAAGTTAACTTTTTTTAAAGGAAAAAAAGTATCTAATTTTATATCTTCATTTGTATATGGAAAATTTCAAAATTATCAACATAGACAACCTGGAAATTTTAGCCTTAAGTCATCTCTTTTGGTTAAAATGATCCTGATTGAATGTCTATGCCTATCAAATCTATCAGAATATTACTGTATAGTTGGGTGACCTACTTTTCTGCCTTGTAGACACTGCCCTTAGGTCTTGGGTGTCATCAGTATTTCCTATTGAAGGCTCCATTCATAGAGAACCAGGTACAACTTCCTTACTTTAAGGGTAGTGAGATTTGCTTATGAATATTTTGGGGTAGAGTCTAACCTGTTCTATTTGTAGAATTTTGAGTCATTGGGATGGGGGGGATCTGGAAAAAGAATACTATTTATTTGCAATGAAGCTATCCTCAGTAGTATATGATTTGGCATGGAAATTTTCCTCTGGCATTCTTTTTTTAACATAGAGGTATCAGTTGAGCTTATTTTAGCTGCAAAGTGGCATATTATTCCATTTTCTTCCATTATTCCACGTTAAATCCTTTTTGAATTTGGAATATATTTAAGGCAAGAGAACTAGAGCAATCCAAATGAGTGCCCATTTCCATATCTCAGCACTTTCTTGGCAGAGCTGGTGACACTGTTCAAATAACTGGAATCCAGCAGATCAGCCCTGCGTTTGCATCTTATAAGTGCTTGGTTTTTACAAAAGGGTTAGAAAGGTTGAAACATTTTGAGTGGAAACAGTAATTCTTCCAAATCTATTTAAGAATAAATTTCAACTTTAAAGGCATAGGACATTTTTAAAAGGAGAATGAAGTTTTTCTTCAACTGAAAAAATGACTATGCCAGATGACATATTCTCTTTTACTGGCATATATAACAAGTTCCTCCTTAATTTTACAATAGAATTTTGCTCTAATTTATATATTAATTTATCAGAACAATGTAAAAAATGAGGACACATCTGCAGTCCCAGATTTTGGCCTTTTTCAATTTCTATAAAGAAATAGGAAATTTGCATTAAGACATTTTTGCAGTCGGTGCACGAGTGTGGGAAGAAGGAGGAAGCTGATAATGGACTCAGCGCTGGTTTGGGCCCAGGGCACAAGAAAGGAATGTCACCTTGGTGCACATGAGGATGCAGTCTGGAGGGCAGCATTACTAAGGGGACACAGGGCCCTCACAGCCAGTGGCAGCAAGGTGAGAAGTGTGTATCCAGAAGGTGCAAATCAGACATGGAGGAATGCACTTAGAAAGTCTTATAGCATTTCTTTTGTTTTACATCTTGGTTCAGTTATAAATGAATTTTGGCCACATCTCACTGGTTCTACTTAGTATCTGGCTATTATCTGTTTTCCAGCTCTTGGAGTTTGGGGAAAACCCAGGTCCCCAAATTATAGATGTTCTTACCTGGACAAAGCAGCATTTTAAAAAACTGGCATGTGTTTCACATTGCAAACCCCCAAGCCTGTGGGGGCTGGTGGAGACGCCACCACCTTAGCTTTCTCACACGGAAGGCGCAGGGGTCACATTCAGATCAGCCCTGGGTGGGGGGGTGAATACAACAAATGATGTTTACTTTAACTCCACTCTCTCTTGACAAAGGAACCACAATCAAGCCTTTCTTGAGTCTGGACACCGCTGTTAGGCCCTGCCCCTGGCTGAGGCCCCCGGGCTAGGCCGCGCTGCTGCTGGAGCAGGGCGTGCTCTGCGTGCTGCCAATGCTGTGGGCTGCACTGCTGTTCTCTGAGGCCGGTGGGGAGGTGGGGACTTGCTGCCTTCCCGCAGTCTCCCCTGCAGTGAATAAAAAGGGGCGAAGAAAGACACATTACATTACCTGTGTGCATTCCTAACAGACCATTTCTCCCTCTGCCACTTTATTTGATGCTCTTCTCCATCATAGGCAGAAGCCACTAGACTAAAAGGGTGGTCACCATAAGGGTGTTCTGTTTGTTGGTGTTTCATCGTTTTTACAGTCTCTTGCTTGGGAAAGTGAGAACTGTTTTCTAGCCGACTGGCAGGCAGTTACAGTGCTTACTACCCCTGACAGCTGAGGATGAGTCCACAGGACTTCAGTGCCTACACTGTTTCCCAAACTTTTTTGTGCCATGCCCCACCTTAACCTTTCTAAAATTTTTATGTCCCCCCCCATGTAACATACATAATTTTTAACATTAAAAAATTGATTTGTTCACTTAATAAACATAAATGATAGGTTCTAGGAAGAAATCACTATGAAATTGTTAACAAAACACAGTAAGTAAAATTTCAAAACATATAATGAAAAACAGAAATTTAAATTCCAAATAATTTTAATACAGATTTTTCTATATTAATTTATTATTTTAATTTAGTGTGATCCTTGCACTTGATGCTTGCTGCACAGAGATTTTATATTAGGTTCCAATTTGGTTAGCTTTAGTCTCAAGTCTCCACGTTGTGTTATATCCAGCCGATTTCTTTTTTTTACCAGTAAATCATTTACAGCACTAAATCCACATTCAGCTAAAAATGAAGATGGAAACGGTAGCAATAGTGTTCTTGCACATTTGGTTGAATTTGGGTATTTGATTTCTGTTTCCTCACAAAGCCATGCCATGCTCCTTTGATATTAAATAAAGCTTTAACTGACTCATCATTTTGCAATTCTAGGAGTTCTTCTTGATACTGTATATTTGATATATCAGACAAATCCACTAACATTGGCTGCATCATCCATGTTGGGAAATCAATTTGTTTTAAATCATAAAATCTTTCTTTTAAATCAGCTGATAGAATATTCAAATGATTGACAATAACAAGTAAAGCGGTATCAGTTACTTCACATTTTTGGAGCCAATGAAACTGTTTAAAGTTTTTGTTGTTAATATGTTTCTGACATAACTCAATATTGGTAATGAAACCAAATATCTTTGCTTTTGCATCGACAAGAGTTTTATTTGTTCCTTGAAGTCGCTTATTTAATATATTTAGTTTTTCAAAGATATCGGCTAAATAACTCACAAATGCTTTACCATCTATTGTTAACAGATACTTCATTTCAGGTTTGTCGCTTAAAAAATCACTAAGAGTATCAAACAGTTCCATAAATCTTTTCAGTTTCCTTTAGATAGCCATCTTACTTCAGTATGAAGTAAAAGTCTCACATGGTCTTCATTTTGTTCTTCACAAAATAGCTTGAAAAGACGCTCACATTTGGCACTAGCTTTAATAGCATTAACACACTTTATTACTGTATGTAATACTTCATTCAGAACAGGCGAGATGTTTTTAGCTACCAAGTTTTCCCTATGAATAACACAATGCACAAGAATCATTTCTGGATTTGCATCTTTCATCAATTTTAAGCAGCCATTTTTCTTGCCCATCATATTGGGAGCACCATCTGCAGCACAAGATGTTATATTTTTCATTGGTATATCATTGACATCTAAGTAGTTTTTTAGCTTATTATATATATCTTTGGAGGTAGTGGTGCTTTCTAATCTTTTACAGAACATTTCTTCAGCAAAATGTTCTTTATCAATATATCTTACGTAAGTTATCAATACTGCCTCACTGTCTCTCAAAGTTGATTCATCCATTTGCAAGGAGAATTTTCTTGTTTTCAGCTTTTCAATAAGTTGTTTTTCAATATCCTCACTCATTTCGTCTATTCTTCTGCTAACAGAATTGTTACTGAGTGGCATAACTTTTACATCTTTGTCATCTTTTTCAAGAACCGTTTTAAGAAATGCTGATATTGACGGTTTTATTAAATTCTCTCCTATAGTGTGATTTTCTCCAGTTTTAGCAATGAAAAAAGAAATTTGATAACTAGCCTCAAGAACACGATTATTAGTTGAAGTATGAGCAGTAAATAGAGACTTTAATGTTGTTCTTTTTTCAAAATTTTTCTTTAAAGTTTTAAAGTAACTCAAATCTGAATTAATATGAGCACTATGTTTTGCCTTCAAATGCGCCTCAAGACAACCTGGTTTCATTGATTCGTTGGTCAAGCATTGCTGGCATAAAAGACAAAAAGGAATCCGCTCATTGTGAACAGCGGGTAGGAACCCAAATTTTAAATATTCCTCCGAATATTGACGAGTTTTTTTCTTGCTTGCACCACTCATTTTACTTTGGGCTATAATAAAAATAAGATCAATTAAAAACTAATATTAAAATATGTGTTAAAATATATTCAATGTGACATAGAGTAAACGTATACTAAAAATTCATATTTATTTAAATGTATATAACACATTTACTACACTACCACCGCAAATCAAAAGGTATCTATATTTTTTCCACTTGACAAAATTTTCTGGAAAGTTATGCTTCTAAAATTAAAATTGTCGTGCATGCACTATTATAGCCCCAATAATATTTATAAAATATTATTGCTTTCTAACCCCAATGCAAGAAGTACTTAATAAAGAGTTTAATATTGATAAAAATAAAATCAAATACTACCAATTATATCTATACAATATATATATGTATATTTATTAAATCAATGAGCTTTTACAACAGTTTTGACTGACATTTCAAATTAACACCAACTGAATGATGTGAAACACTACAGAAGTTGCAATGGGCCAATTAGGTGAGAATAACTGCGTTGTTTAGCGAGTTTTTAAAACGTCCGAGATTCCCCGCGGCAGACGGCACGCTCCACGGTGAACCCAGGACAAAGTTTACTTGAGGACGCCAATCACCCAGTTTATATTTTGGTCTCGTCAAACGAAATTATACTTAATAATTATTTACCGCAATTATTTAAGAATTGCATTTTTTGTTAAATTTGGCACCGATATCTAGCATTGCATTTAAATGGCCCGGGGCGAAAGAGTTAAAGTCGTGTGGAGTCCATTTTCAAATTGCCCCCCTTAACTATCGAATTGCCCCCCTGTGAGGCGTGGGCCCCACGTTGAGAAACACCGGCCTACAACCTTGGAAGGCACCACTACCACCTGTACTGCGCGGTTCAGCTGACCAGCCATGTGTTCAGGAAACACTGTCCATCTCCTCTCATTGTAGGGTTTGGGAAGTGAGGCCCTTAAACTGTAATAAAAAGCCATTGACAGTTTGGGGACCTTTTTCTCAGTGCACTGTTCAAAATGGGCATGGTGTAGCCGAAGTTTTGCCTTAGCCAACACAGAGCCATGTGCTCCAAGCATACAATCTAAGAATTGGAGGTGGTGGAGCCTGCTCTCAGAAAAACCTTTTGGGAAAGGGGTTTAGCTGTTCACACATGGGGACTGCAGCTGCCAAGGACACTCCCCCCATTCTGAGGCTCACAGCGGGGTGCACTGTGAGTATCTCCTAACATAGTAAACATCCCACTTTTCATTACATACCCCGCTGCAATTGAGCTAAAGCCATCCTATGCCAAATGTGCAGTGCTTTGGTGAAGGAGAAAACCCCTGGTCAGACACATGGTTTGCATTTAGCACAGTGAAAGCCTTTAGAGCTCAGTCCTTTCTTCAGAGAAACTGGCCTCAGGGCAGCCCTCAAGAATGGCTCTAGGTAGGGAAAAGTGATCAAGGCTCTCCTATGACAAACACTGTGTTTCCTTTGAAAAGTCAGAGTACAAGCTTCATAAAAGACTGGTCAGCAGTCTCCCCCACCTCCCTCCATTGTGGGAAGCCCCAGAGGGCCAGGTCTGTTTATGAATGAGCCTTCTCTTTCCTGTCCCGCTGAAAATACACAGCTATCAGCCAAAAACACACAAGCAGAGGCTCTGCCCTCCAAGTCCAGGAACTTAGCCTGTTACTTCCATTCCCTTCCCAGGGCCCCTCAAAAGCCTTCCGCCAAAAATAGGGTTCTTCTGCCACTCACGCCCCTGGGTCTGCGTACAGCCTCCCCACCACCCATTTTAGGGACCGCACAGCTGTAACACATATTTTTGCCTCAACCTCAGGGCATTTATATGCTTATCACATATTCAGCCCTTGCTCTATTTCCCCTGATTTCTATTCTTCTGAAATTGATGGGATGGAGAGGCAACTGGAGGTCAGTATTCCGTAGAAGTAGAGACACACTATTTTCACTCTTCTTTGTTAGGTGATCTATACTTGGGATCCTCCCCAGCACTGCCCTCTCCTCATCATATGTGTATGTAATTAAAGGTGGGGAAGTTTGCCTCAATGACAGTGACTTCCTGCCAGAAACCCACTTTCCCCACAGTAGGAGCTTTATTTCTAGAAAGAAATAAAATCTTTTAGCTATGTCAATGTCTACCCCAACATACTAAAAACAAAAACCTCCAGAGACCCGAACAACCCATGATACACTTTAAAATTCAGCTCCCGCCTGGCCTGTGGTGGCGCAGTGGATAAAGCGTCGACCTGGAATACTGAGGTCACCAGTTCAAAACCCTGGGCTTGCCTGGTCAAGGCACATATGGGAGTTGAAGCTTCCTGCTCCTCCTTTCTCTCTCTCTCTCTCTCTCTCTCTCTCTCTCTCTCCTCTCTAAAATGAATAAAGTCTTAAAAAAAGATTTAGATTAAAATTCAGCTCCCACCTGACCTGTGGTGGTGCAGTGGATAAAGTGTCAACCTGGAAATGCTGAGGTCGCCGGTTCGAAACCCTGGGCTTGCCTGGTCAAGGCACATATGGGAGTTGATGCTTCCTGCTCCTCCCCCTTCTCTCTCTCTGTTACTCTATCTCTCTCCCTCTCTCTCTCCTTTCTAAAATGAATAAATAAAATTAAAAAATTAAAAGAAAAGTTTAAAAATATAAAAAAAAATAAAATTCAGCTCCCACACAATCCACATGTTCATCCACACCCAGCTGCCCCCACCAGTTATCAATTAGAAAGACCAATGGCTCTTTGCGTGAAGTATATCTTAAATATTATTTTCTCCATTTAAATAAAGGATACATCAGAAAAGCAAGAAGTGCCCTGAGTGGGTAGCTCAGTTGGTTAGAGCATCGTGCCAATACACCAAGGATGTGGGTTCGATCCTGGTCAGGGCACATATAGAATCAACAAGTAGAACGACAAATGGAAGTTTCTTTTTCTCTTTCTCTGTCCCATTCTCTCTCTCTTTCTAAAGTCAATAAATTAACAACATTAAAAAAACAAACACAAAAACCAGGAGGAAGTCAACAGCCCAACTGCCCTTTTTGGCTCACCTGGGCTTCATTTGTTCAGCGGCTACCCTGATAGCCGCTCAAGCATGATGGCCTTGGCTGATCTATTGACAGTGGACAAGTCTGTCTCATCCAGAATTTAAAAAAAAATTTTTTTTTTAATTTATTGATTTCAGTGAGAGGAAGGAAGAGAGAGAGATACAGGAACATCAAGCTGTTCCTGTATGTGCCTGTATGTTGCTGGGATCGAACCAGCAACCTCTGTGCTTTGGAACAATGCTCTAACCCAGTGGTCCTCAACCTTTTTTGGGCCACGAACCGGTTTAACATCAGAAAATGTTTTCACAGACCGGACTTTAGGGTGGGACGGATAAATGTATCTCGTGACCGAGACAAGCGTCAAGAGTGAGTCTTAAACGGATGTAACAGAGGGAATCTGGTCATTTTTTAAAAATAAAACATCGTTCAGACTTAAATATACATATAAATAAAACGGAAATAATGTAAGTTATTTATTCTTTTTCTGCAGACTGGTACCAGTCCGCGGCCCAGGGGTTGGGGACCACTGCTCTAACCAATTGAGCTATCCAGCCAAAGCTTATCCAGAATTTGACATGTGCTTGATTATTCACATTCAGGAAAAGTACCAGTAGTACTCCCTGTTCAGGAAGTCTGAATATTTGCTTTCCGATGTCTATTTGCCAAATATAATTTGTTGCCATGTCAGTTTATTTTAATCAGTGCCAATTACAAAGGTCTTTTCAACTTCCTGAATTTTGGAAACTCTTGTGCTGCTGATGTAAAGCACTGTCCATGATGAAACACCACACAAAACAAAACAAAGAAGCCCCTTATACTCAAGACTGCAGGACACACTTTATCAAGGTGGATAAATCAACTTAACCTAATAATCCATTGACTTGAGCCAACAATATGCCTAGGAGAATCTTTGTGAATCTGCTTGGAAATGTTGAAAATAACTTTCTTTAGACTATCCTCTCTACCTCTGTGACTATTTTCAGGTGTAAGACATGACATTTCTCAATATAACCAAGTTGTTAAAAACTTGTACCTTTTGAGAAATTAAGAAAAAGTTTTTCTTGTCAGATTGAAGTAGTACTACAGAAAAAATCACCATGAGAAAATAAGTTTAATGTGCAGATGCTTTGAGATGGATTTTCTGCTCTCTATCAGTGATGTCTGATTTCTCAGAGCACTGACCTTCTCTAAAATATCCCTTGGGCAACAAGTACAACCAGCCTCCCTCTGGAGAAGATGGGCAGGGAAGGCCTCCGGGTTAAGTGGAGCAGGCCCACTCAGTCCGTTAAGGAGTTTAAAGAAAGCTTCTTGCTCCTAAATAACAAACTTGGTCAAGAGAAACATGTTCAGTCCTCACATTTTGCTCCTAAAATCTCAAACCACATTGAGGAAGACAGATTTGGGGAAGAGGGAGAGTGGGAAGAGGGAAGAGGCCTTCGGTGCATGTGACACTGAGGAGGGGGTGTTAGGACGAAGATTAATTCCACCCAGCTTTGTGTTTCAGCCTACATATTGCCAGAGAAGCTTTTTAGGAACAGAAAAAATTTATACATTTACATATATCTATATTAAGGGATAATCTGTTTTCTTTCTTTAGTTTGGCATAGAGTTTTCCAGATCTGATTTCCTGCCGCCTCTCTGGTGATCTACGTGACAGCAGGGTCCTTATCTCTAAGTCTTCCAGCATGGCAGGCCCTGGGAGGAAACCGGTTTAAGAAAGATGTGAAGGGCATGGAGAGGCTCTATGGGGAAACCATAGACAGAAGAGTTTGACAGAAAGTCTTCAAACTGTGGAGTCTCTAGTATTTAGCTCAAAGGAGACTGTTTGCAAATATTGCCCAGAGGATAGTTACACAGAGGAACAGACAGCTGTTCTTTCTCTCCCACAAGTTACACAGGAGGAACTGAGTTTAAATGTCAGTGACAGGGATTTAGGTCACATAGAAAAGAACTTGCTGATTATGAAGAGTAGTTAGGTATAGGGGGAATGTATGAAATTTCTTCCTGGGGAGGTATTTAAGCATTGGATTGAAAACCATATGCCTGGGGTGATTTGGTTTAATATTAACTGATGCTGGAAAGAAAGATATTTTCCTTTAGGCCTACAGTGTTGGTTACAAGTTTGAAAAATTTTTCTTTTATTGGTGTTAGAGACATCAGTTTGTTTCTGTATATGCCCTGATGGGGGATCAAACCAGCAACCTCTGGGAATCCAGACAACATTCTAACCAACCAAGCTATTCTGTCAGGGCTGGTTGTAATTTTGTATCAATTAATACCTTAATCTTTTGATATTATAATTGTAATTATTTCACAAACTCATTCCAGTAAAGAGAGTGAACTAGACTACTTTTGATTAGGAGAAATTTTCAATCACTGTTTATCATTTTCAAAAATTGTCCCACCCCACCCTCCAAACTATAAATACAACCTTCTTTTTGCAGTGAAAATGCTGCAGGAGAGATGGGTCAGAAGTTGCTATTGGTTATGGGAAAAAAGAGAAATGTTCCAAGGAAGGAATGAAAACCTTTGCATGTCCTGCCTACCATTTTCATTCTATATTCCTGCAGTATGGCCAACCTGTTTGCAGCTGCACTTAGGTCTTTGCTGGGTATTTTACTTAAATTTAACTGAGCAGTTGGGTAAAGAGTATATCCTGACTTCTTTATAGTCACTCCAGCGTGTTACCACCTGTTCCAGCTGCAACTTTCTGATCCCGGGACTTCGCCTCTGCCTCTTAGTCATACGCTAGCCTGACTTGCTGTTTCTCTCTTCACCTGGACTAGAGGTAGGAGCTTGGAGAAACTTCAGCCTCTAAAACATGGGAATTTCCAGAGATGCCCTGAATTAAAAGCTCTAAACCCAACTTGGGTAGACCTCGGTGTGCGCTTTAAGAACACATGGTCTGTTCCACTGCAGATTGCTGAATAGGAGCCCGAGGGATTGGAACAGGCTCACCTAATTCCAGACCTCGGCATTTCATTTTGCTCTGTAAACAGTGTTCCTTCTATTCTTAGATTCTTTTCTGCCTAAACATCTAAGCAACTTTAAATCTTTTTAATTTTTCCCACTGATTTGAGAGAGAGAAGAGGGTAGTGACAGGGGGGAGTAGGAGGGAGAGGGAGAGAAGGAGAGAAAAGCATCAACTTGTTGTTTCACTAGGTTGTTCTGTTTATAGTCACGTACTCACTTGATTGCTTCTTATACATGCCTGACCTGGGGTCAAACCTTCCATCTCTGGCATGGCAGGTTGACGCTTTATTCACTGAGCCATCTGGCCAGGGCCAACAACGTTAAATATCTTATATTTTTGTAGGACTTTGTATTTCAGAAAGCTATTTACATGCGTTTCTTCTTGAAGCACTCTCACCTCCAATAACCCTGTGAAGTAGGCATCATCCCACATTTACTAAAGGGAAGCATTAATATACCTGGGTCAGGTAATCTTTATTATATGCTGCTTAAGTGTCTGTTTGTCGCTGATAGCTTATTGGTTGCTTGCGAAACTGTACTAGCCAATGGGGTGAAGTTGCCACGGCTGAACGCAAATTGAGCGGGTCAGGGGGAAGGTGAACATTTGTTTGCATTGGCAATCATCTGCTTTTGAAACAATTTAAGGCTGAACGCAAATTGAGCATGTCAGGGGGAAGGTGAACATTTGTTTGCATTGGCAATCATCTGTTTTACATAAAAACTACGTCTTAACGTAATTTCTTTTAAGAATGCCTCCTAGAAAATACAGCACTAAAGAGGAGAGAAAAGGAGCTAAAGCTGCACAAAACTGGCTTTCTCGACAAAAAGAAACCACTGAGCAGAGAAAGACAAGGCTTGCTTCAGTCACAGAGCAAATGCGTCTTTCTCAGCAAAATGAGATTGATGAGCATAGAGAAACAAGGCTTGCCTCAGATGCAAGACGAAAAAGCCTGTCTTGACAAAATGAGTCCCTTGAAAAAAGGCAGGAGAGAAATGCAAAAAAATGACAGAGTAATGCTGACTGAAATGCAAAAAGGATTAAAACAGTTTCAAACAGAGAAACTTTAATTTTTGAGCATTCCTCTGGTGACGTGAATATTAAATGTGAACACTGTCAGTCCTTAAACTTCAAGTTAGAAACTAATCGATTTGACCATGGCAAGAAAGGATTTTCTCAATGTTGCAAGTATGGAAACATTGTAAAAAATGATGGAAAGATCTACACAAGAAATATTGTGTACAAAGAGATCTTTGACATGTGAATTAACATTTTATTATTTAAATCACCTTTATTTATTGAGCTAGCGGTGCCTCTTAAGAAATGTACCGCCAGTGGTTTCCTTCATTGCACTCTACTTTAAGCAATTAAGCAAGTAGAAGGGGGAAACCCCGTGGGGCACTAAGCAAAGGGGCGTCCTTGCCACCTGCCCTGGGTAATTCAGTTTGAATTAGCAGACACCTTTGCACAAATCATTTTAATTACAATTTATAATATCTAGAAACAGCGGTCATTTCGTATGACCACCGGGCTTTCTAGTAAGACTAATAGATGCACAAAGTACAGCTTCAGGTCCATTTTCTGATGACAGCCTATACCTATGGCCATACAGACACACACGGAGGGCCGCCTCCAGGGTTCCCCCACCCTGCCCCTCCTTCTCTTTCTCCCTCCCCTTGTTATCATCAAGCTTCAAGGCCATCCTGTTCAGGCAACAAGTTAAACTAAAGATAAATTATAGGCCCTGGCCGGATGGCTCAGCGGTAGAGCGTCGGCCTGGCGTGCGGGGGACCCGGGTTCGATTCCCGGCCAGGGCACATAGGAGAAGCGCCCATTTGCTTCTCCACCCCCCCCTCTTTCCTCTCTGTCTCTCTCTTCCCCTCCGGCAGCCAGAGTCTGTCTGACTGTCTCTCCCCGTTTCCAGCTTCAGAAAAATACAAAAAAAAAATCCCCCCACACTTTTTAAAGATAAATTATAACAACTAACGTATCTCTCCTACAGGGTTTTCCCTGCATAAGGGAGGTCTTTTAGCTTGGAAACTGGGAAGGGATAAATTTTGAAATCAATTAAAACTGACTGAAAACTTCTATAAACTAAAGGAGTGAGCTTGTAAAATAATTACAATTAGGATATCAAGAGATTGAGACATTAATTGGTACAAAATTATAGTAAACTCATAGACTTGGAGGAAAATCTCACCAAAATAACAATCTACAGATTTTTAAAAGGCAGAAGCCCAAGGGAGAAAGCAAGCTGGTGTGGCGGCAACAGCAGCAGAACCCTGGCAGCTGGGGAGGAAAGGGGCGAGTAGGACCTGCCTTAGCGGATTCAGGAAGTGAGGACCTGAGCCAACAGCAGGAACAGCTGAGAAACAACCACATTATAACACAGAACCCTCAAAACTCAGGAAATGGTGGCATTAGGTACAAGAGCCTGTGATCATGCAGCTACAAGCAGTGGGGTTGGCTGAACTTCCGTACGAGAAGCAGTAAGATTTCTCTAAATCGCCTTTTTTCCACAGGGCTGGGACCCTTCCCTTCCTCATCTGGAAGGAAGACAGGAAGTTTCTTCTCTACAGAGGATGAAACTGAGAGTTCCAGGAATGACCAACACCAGGCACAGTTGAGGGCAGAGAACCACACTGAAAAAGGATGAAATGAACATCAACATGTTGAATGCTGTGACCCCCCTGGAACAGTGACAGCCAGACTTATCCCCTCCAGGAAGGAAACCGGAAACCTGTTTTTCAGACAACCTGATGAGCTCAGGAGGGAAGATCCAAAGATGTGATAGGAGTTCTTCAATAAAAGGCCCAGCCAGATCACCCTAACGGAAGTTCATAATCAGTATGTCCCACTCTCAAGCTCAGAACTTCCTCACTCTTAAATAATCCTATATTAATATTCTCAGAGAGATATGACATTGTACCCAAGAATAGGATATATATTTTAACTCATAGGAAAATTTTCTTGGAATTTAAAATTTTGAAGACAGTATTAAAAACTCAGTAGGAAAATAAAAGATAAAGAAGAAATCTAGAAAATAAACAAAGAAAATAAGATGAAAAACAAAAAAAATTAGAGGATAGAGATAACCAAGAGGTTCAACTTTAAAATTATACAATTTTTAGAATAAGAGAACAGAAAAAATAGGGATAAGAAAAAAATCTCAATGCTGAAGGACATATTTCAAAATTGAAAGGCCTCCACCAATGCCGAGCATAATGTATGAAAATATACCTCAATGAAGAACTATCACTGTAAAATTTCTTTCAGAAGCAATAAACGGGTCAGGAATTTGAATGGTTTTGAATTTCCCAAAAGCAATCATCAGAGCTAAAAGTCAGTGAGGAGTGCTTACAAAATTCTGAAGGAAAATTATTTATAATCTAAAATTCTATATTTTGCTTAACTACCAAATGTTTGTATAAAATTAGGATATTTTCAGACATGCAAGGTGTGCAAAACATTTCGCTCTTATGTACCCAATGCTTAAATATCTCCCAAGAAAGAAATTCCATAAGCATCCCCTATAACTAACTAAGAAGGAGGACACAGGACACCTGCAACTCAAAGTGCAGGGAGTCCCCAGAGTGCTGGTGAAAGAATGTAGGAAGACAGTGTCCAAACACAAAGAGCAATCAGCTCAGACAGGAGCAGGTCTAAAGGTCCAGGGAAGGTTTACTAAAGAAAATGAACCAGGCCTGACCAGGAGGTGGCACAGTAGATAGAGCGTCGGACTGGGATGCGGAAGGACCCAGGTTCGAGACCCTGAGATCGCCAGCTGGAGTGCAGACTCATCTGGTTTGAGCAAAGCTAACCAGCTTGAACCCAAGGTTGCTGGCTCAAGCAAGGGGTTACTCGGTCTGCTGAAGGCCCGCGGTCAAGGCACATATGAGAAAGCAATCAATGAACAATTAAGGTGTTGCAACGCGCAATGAAAAACTAATGATTGATGCTTTTCATCTCTCTCCGTTCCTGTCTGTCTGTCCCTGTCTATCCCTCTCTCTGACTCACTCACTGTCTCTGTAAAAAATAAATAAATTAAAAAAAAAAAAGAAAATGAACCAGTATAATACCTAATGTCTAACAGTGTTAGAGGAGATTGAGACAACTTGCAAACAACAGGTGAAGTAGCAATAATATATTTAAAAACTAAGCTAATGTTGGGGCGAAGGGAGAGACAATTATTGATTCTATGAAAATGTGAAAGTCATGCAGGAGAAACAGTATTATACTATTATACATGGCTAGACTGTAATAAGCATTTAGGTAGTCATAATAAGGTAAACAGTAAATACTGACCTAACCCAAATTTCAGTGTAATTCTATTAAGAGGACAAGAAGGATATGCATGTATAATTGGGGCTCAGGGGTGTAGGAGAACTATATTCTCATTTTCCATAGTAAGAGGTCAACAGAAAAGGCCTAAAACTGATAAGTGAAGAAGATTCTACATATTCATGCTATTTCAAGATATGGATTAATGTCCACAAGAATCAGCTAAGAGTAAAAAATGGTGCTCTGAGGAACGAGAAAAGGGAGCAGAGTAGCAGGAGATGTGTGCTTTCCAAAACAAGTCTTGTAGAACTAAATATTTCAGCCTTTAAACTATAAACGTACTACTGTGAGAGAGCTAAAAGTTTTACTAGAACATAAAAATAAATGCTTTTGCCCCTCTCCTTGAAAAACAAAACAAAATAAAATTTTGGACATGACTTTTGGGACCTTCATGGACTAGAGGCTAGAAACCACTGAACTAGCCAGACTTCCAGGAGCCCGATGATTCCATGATTCCATTTCCACCCCAATGGCCCCTTTGCTCTGCACCACCTTAGAAAGAATGTAATTTTTAGAAACAATTAATACAGCCCTAAGGAAGTATCCCTCATTGTGCTCAAAGCTGTCTGTCATATGATAAAGTGGGGACCAGCCTTATTAGACTAACACACATTCCAGGTATGTTAAGAAGATACACACAGCTGGGACATGTGACTCGGTTTCATGCTCTGAGCTGCAGATGGAAAAGAAAGCATAATCATAGGGAAGTCATACAAATGAAGGATTGTTTTTGACACAGAGGCAGATGCTGTCTGAACCCCCCAATATATATACTATAAAAGATCCAGGCCCATAGCTTACATTATTGTGGAAACTGGATGGACCAAGTCAGTGTTTATATACACACCTCTTGCCACTGGCCCTGCATGATAATCTTCCCTTTTTATCTAGACTTGCCGCTTGCTGAGCCAGCTATGAAAGTGGGGGCAGGGGTGGAGCTCTGGACAGGAAACTACCCTTGGGTCCTACAGGGAGTCCTTCTCACACTTGTATGACATGGTATTCCTTATGAGCAGTCTATAAAATGAACCAGAGGTTGCAGCTTTTAAAGAAAAGTCAATTTGAAGCTGTATCTATATGATGCTAACAGGTTTAGCACCCAAATGACAACGCCTATAAACCTTTTAGTTTCCAAATCAGCATAATTTATTTTGCTGGAAACCATCACAGGAAGAATTTTTGGTTTGGTTTTTCTTTAATCTACATACAAACCTATTTCTATATTAACCAAAAATTTTAAATTCCTTGTTAAATCTCTGGTTTGAGGGAGAAGAAAGTAGTGACAACAAATCTCAGAAGGCTTGGCTTTTATCAGGCTGGTGAGCTGGGCTGTGGACAAGAGACTAGGATTAGCAGAGGGAGTTCAGTGGGGTGTGTTCCAACAGCGAGTGCCCTGTTCCGCCTGGACCTAGCTTCCCGGCCCCACCTGGCCGGAGATTAGCTTTCAGTGTTGAGGGTGTAGCTCTATGACCCATGGCTCAGCAGGCATATGTTAAGGGTCTCTGGGTGACCAGCCCATAGATCATCCTCAAGGCTACAGAGTCTTCCTGGTGTCCTTTCAGTGCAAACAGTTCTGGAGCCTCACAGCCATGCAGGAAGCAAGAAAAAGCTGCAAAGGACAGTTTGAGATCTGAACGTGTCAGTATTCCTGTGAAAAAATTATTTACTCTAAAATGCTACTCTGCTAAAAGATGTCAGTTCTGGTGCTTGTATAAACTATTCACGAGGAAGAATATTCATAAGCTGATTAACAGATGTTTGTATTGACTCAGAATTAATACACTTAAAAGTCTTACTTTCTCTGTCTCATATGAAATATATTTTACTCAAAGGTTACTGATTAGGAACTAATTTGAGGACTCAAAGCCCCACAATTAAACTCTCCTAAACATTTGCTTTGGATTGTGTGACTTTCCTGGGCTAGGTAGGCACCAAAGGGTTCATTCTTCTCCTGCCATAATCTAAAATAATTCAGTTGGATGATGCTGTAGGTCAGCGGTTCTCAACCTGTGGGTCGCGACCCCAGTGGGGTTGCCTAAAGCCATCGGAAAATACATAATGCATATCAGGTATTTACATTCCAAATCATAACTGTAGCAAAATTACAGTTATGAAGTAGCCACCAAAATTATTTTTTGGTTTGGGGTCACCGCAACATGAGGAACTGTATTGCAGGGTCACGGCATTAGAAAGGTTGAGAACCACTGCTGTAGGTGAAGATTTTGATGAGGATTAAGGTACGACTTGTCAAAGTTTTCTCTTCTCTTCAAAGCATTCATTTTTTCAGCGTGGTTAGTTAGATGGCCCACAGTAAGGCAAAAGGGCATGGCAATCATTGGTTCTGGAGAATAAATGAAATTCTAAACAGAAAGGCTGGGCCTGCCATTTGCCTCTGAACAATCAATCCAGCACAGTTTACCCCGATTCAAAATATAGTAAGCCCTCACTTAATCTCATCTATCGGTCCTGAGACTTTATGTGAAACAACATATAAAACCAGTTTTACCATAGGCTAATTGACATAAAGAAGAGTTAAGTTCCCACACATTCTTAGGGCATCTCTTCAAAGTTACAATGAAACAAGCTAAACAAAATAATGTTATTTGAGGACCTGCTGTATAAAGGACAATATCAAAGAACAACCAATACCAACTAGCTGGCTCGATATGCCTCCGAACACAGGTCTTTCCCTCGCATCTTTGCCAAGCACCCACGGACGCAGCAATGGGAGGGCAGCGCGTGTCTCCTCCCCACTACACCACAGACCCCCCCCCCCCCCCCCCCCCCCGCTTTCTGTTCTGGCCAGCACAGTTCGCCGTGGGACTGGCTGGAAGGGCAGGAGGAAGGGCAAAGAACTGTGGGGGAGTGGAGGAGCAGAACTTGAAAACAATGTGCTTTGTTTCACCATTTTCATTTGTTTACAATTCATGAAAATATATTTTGAAAATTTAACTTATAGACAGACATGAGAATTTTATGTTTATCAAGGGGACATTGTATGAATTTTTAAAGGTCAGAAAAGTTTGGGTTAAGCCATTGATTAGGAACTCTGGTGGACAGTGCTCAGCACCTCGGCAGACGTGGTAATGAAATCTTGGCTTCCCTTCCCACTTCCTGCCCATTTATATTTCTATTCTGAAGTCTTTAACATTGGGGAATAGTTTACATTTCAAGTTTGTCTACATTACCTTCCTTTAATCAAACCCAAACCACAAAATAGCTTTATTAAAAGCTAAAATTCACCAGCATCTCAACTACAATTAACATAAGTTAGTTTAAACATCCCTTTCCTAATAATGTTTAAAGCAAATTATATTTTTGCAAAACCCAATTTATGCCAAAAACGTAAATGTAAAAACAGTGGATATAAACTTCTTGCTTGTTCATTCACATCTCATCCATTCATTTGTGCAACGGAACACTGAGTGTCTGCTGGGAGGCAGGCATGCAGGATGCATACTGACTATATGCAGCAGTCACACTAACCTGTGTGAGAATAGATGTACCACAAGGCCCCCGTTAGTAGTGCTCCAATCACAAATGCTGCAAATGCAATGCCCATCACGGTTATGGTGTCCAGACCATGTAGAATTGCTATAAGGAAGGAAAACCAATGCACACTGTAGGTTAGTCTGCATCCTACGTTGCAATTTTATATTTGTTTCACAAGCACTGTAAGAAAAGCTGAGCACCAACTAGTAAAATCTGAGGATAAAATGAAAATTCCAGCAAACTATACTGTATTTAAACTTGCAACTTTTTAAAAAAAAGTTTCAATTATCAGATTCCCAAGATATCCTCAGTTTGCAATTATTTTGAGCAACAAACTTACTTTAAAAAATCAGATTTGTGCCCTGGCCGGTTGGCTCAGTGGTAGAGCGTCGGCCTGGCATGCAGAAGTCCCGGGTTTGATTCCCGGCCAGGGCACACAGGAGAAGCACCCATCAGCTTCTCCACCCCTTCCCCTCTCCTTCCTCTCAGTCTCTCTCTTCCCCTCCTGCAGCCAAGGCTCCACTGGAGCAAAGTTGGCCTGGGCGTTGAGGATGGCTCTGTGGTCTCTGCCTCAGGTGCTAGAATGGCCCTAGTTGCAACAGAGCAACGCCCCAGATGGGCAGAGCATCGCCCCCTGGTGGGCATGCCGGGTGGATCCCGGTCGGGCGCATGCGGGAGTCTGTCTGACTGCCTCCCCATTTCCAACTTCAGAAAAATACAAAAAAAAAAAAAATCAGATTTGCAAACTTTGTAAAACCTTAAGTATATGGTTCATTGTCTCAGCCTAAGGACCTACTATTTGAACGGTTTAAGAGGCATGAAAACATAGTGGTTAAGAGGCTTTGGAAAGTAAGGTGAACTTCCATTATCAAAATCTGACTGCTCCTCATTCATTGAACACTTCCAACAAAGAGACATTGCACGGAAAACACACTTCAAACACTTTACAAACATATTTCATGAATCTTTAAAAGTTGGAAAGATAACAGGAAGAAAGGGGTGAGAAGAAGACATAAAATAAGGATAAACTATTCCTTTGGAATATAACAGTTCACTGATCTCAAAACCCTCAATCTTAACAACCACATATTGTTGTCATTTAAAGAAACCTACTTTTTAACACTTTTCCAACCGTGATGGGGAGCAGAAATACTTCTCAGTGGGAGTGATGTCAGTTTTACTATCAGCAAAACATATAAATAGAACCAATTGTTTCTCTGTTTGGCAAAGATTTTTATATTTGAAATTAATTCCAGGCCACAGAAATAGAACATTTCCATTCATTTAAGAAAACTACCTTCTTTGAATCACTTATAAAAAGTTAAAATCAGTTTCCAAGGGAGAGGGGCTTTCGGTAGAATAGATTTCTAAGGTCTTTGTTTTATAATAGAAATTTAAGCTATAGGCTCTCTCCATTATTTCAATACAGTTTCTATGTTCCTCCCCAGTCAGATGTGACTCCAGCTAACCTCTATGCAAATTAAATCTCTCTGCCTTTCAACTCACTTCAGTGTAAAAGATCCAGTTGTAGACAAACGTGACCCTTGAACAGCACTGGAAAGGGCACAGGAAAAGTATGTCATGGTGCAGTAGATTCTGAAAGGATCCAAATTCCTAAGTTCTGGTCCCTATTTTTCTAGCCAGTACCCTTTGGGGTTCATTTAACTTTTGAAAAATGGGAATAGCACTACATTACTTGCTGTAGACAGGTGGTAAACAAAGGGCTTTGTGAGGGGGTTGGAGGTCTCCTGGAAGGAGTGAGAAAAGGGAAGAACTTTGTGGAGGTTCAGATGAACCAAGCCATCTGCCTGATTTAGTTTAACCTAGTCTGCAGGACAGACGTGAAAGAATGACTTGCCTTTTTACACCTACAGGTCCCAAAGTGGGGCATGATTAAATGTTTCTAGTGAGAACATTGTAAAATTCTAAAGACAGAGATGTCATTTATGAAAATCAAACAAGGTAAGTATGAGACAATGTGCCTATACGTGTCCTGCTCTGGGTTCATGACACTGTTCCATGATATTGTTAAAGTAATACACTTTATAAATAGAATAGTTTTATGAAGTGCTTTGCTAAGGGAATTCTTCTGACTGTCTGTCACGTATGTGATGGAAGTCAGCCATCCATGGAGACTAATTCGGAGAGATTTAGGGAAGGGAAAAACAGCACAGATTCTCGTCATGAGGCAATACCATCTAGAAGAGCTCTGGGTGGACAGCCATTCAGAAAGCCCAGTTCAAGCCCTCCCTCAGTGTTCATTACAACCAGAGGCAAATTATTTAAATGTTTCTGGATCAGGGTTTTCTTCCACATAAAGTAATAAAGTTGGCCCAGATCATTTCCAATGCATCATATCTTGTAGTAAATTGGTATCTCTCTCTTTTCTTATAAGCTGTCTCCCTCAACGTCCCTTGGAGGCACATGTCTTGAAGGTACTAGTTCCTTTAGCTCTAGTTCTCTGAGCAAGTAAATACTGTCAGTGACAGAGACAGGGACAGCAAGCCACTTCCACAGCTGTGTGCTGATGCTTTCTGATCACAATCGACATAAGTATGCAAACAATAAACTTCTCTCCCTGCAACTAACAAGGTTACTACCTTTCCATTAAAGTCATACACACCAATGGGTCAACAAGTTCCCATTAGAGAGAAAAAGAAAGGAGAATGAAGGGCAGAGGAAAAGGGAAAAAAGTGTGAGGAAAAAGGAGAAAGGGACAGTAAGAGCATAAATCTCCTTATCAAAACTCAAAGTTTGGCAAATGCTCCATAACCAACTCATTCTTATTAAAAGCCCAGGAGGCTTTATTTCGAAATAGTTGCATCAAGACTTACGTGGAGAAATTGGATTCGGTTCCTTAATGCTTGGACCTGGTCCTGAAACAAAAACATAAATCACGATGCATTACACAGAAAAATCAAGTAAGGTGAACTTCCATTATTTTGATGACCTTTTAAGCAAAAGGTCATCAAAATCTCAGCGGAGACTGACATGCTGTTTAATATTTTGTGAAAGCTCTATCAATTGTCCTCTTTAGAGAGCAAAGCTATAACAGGAATTACCCAGAAACTTTAAGCAGTCTCATGATCAACTGTACAGGCTCTCCAATTTGAAAAAAACTTGAAGGCAAACAGCTAAACTTAAGGAATTTGAGTCTGACAATTTGTGTGTGTGGACACCTTGATAGTTATACAGAAAAGGATTTAATACCTTTAAATACCACGTTTCTCCAGTATATTTGTAAGAGCATTCCTACTTGAATGTACAGAAGCTCTGTAAGTGCGTCTTGACTCTCTTACCCTCAATGCTGCTGTCCCGGAGCTGAGCTCTTCATCATGCATCTGTGTTACAGAGCTTCCCTAGCCTCTCTCCTTGTCTCCACGCTGCACCCATTCCGAACAGCTCCCTCTCCATATGCGGCCCCCAGAGTGAAATCTCCAGAGACCAGAGGTGGTTATGTTATTGCTCTCATCCAACCTTCCACTGATTCCCCTTCATTTACAGGAAAAACAGTCTACTCTTGAAGCACAGCACACAAAGTTCTGCATCCCTTCCCTGCCCGTCTCTCTCCAGTATCCTTTCCTAAGGGGTCCTTTGCCTATGTTGGGCTCCTCACAGTGAGTTAAGCTCCCCAAACTCTCCATGCTGCTTCATGTCATCACACGTTCTAAGCTATCCCTGAAACACCCTCCTCCCAGCCCCACTCTGTTGGCATTTTCACTGGGAGGCCTTCCCTGACTTTCTCACTGTCCCATGTCCACCCCTGGGGCTGGTCTCCCACCTCTGCTCCTCTGTCCTTCTCTGTCTAACATGCACCACATCACACTGTAACTCTCAGCTTTTTCTTTTCTCTTCCCCTGAGGGCAGAGTCTAGTTCTCACTCCTGTGTATATCCTCAGGGCGCAGTCCAGCACACACTGGCTTGCCGGACAGGTTTGGTGGTAGATGATTAGAGTGTTGGTGTACTTTTTCAAAGTGGAGGCAATAGAGGAAACTGAGAATATGCCACGCTTTTTTGTGTGTTTAGAAAGTGATACATAGTCATGATCTCATCTGAGGTTCACACCAGCCCTGTCAAGGAGGCAAGAAAAAAAAATTATCACTATTTTACAAATGAGCAGCCTGAGACCCTGATAGCCAAGGTCACAGCTGAAAGGCATCAGGGTAGGGGCTGAACCAGAATTTCAGATTCTGCCTCAGAGGCTAAACGACTAGCCTGGTGAGTGCTGCTCTGTCCTGAGCTGGGGAAGTGGCGACTGAGAAGTTACTGACGCAGCCTGACCACTGTCCTCAGCGGTGAGGACGGCGTAGCCAGGGGCGCCATGTCACAGCCATCACTTGTGTTTATACGGCTCGTACACTAAGAATACATTTTATATGTCTTAATGGTTGAAAAAAAATCAAAATAATATTTTATGACATGTAAAAATGATATGAAATTCAAGTTTATTCCATAAATGAAGTCTTATTTGAACATAACCGTATTCATTCATTTACATACGGTCTGTGGCTGCTCTTCCGAGGCAGGGGCCACACTGAGTAGTTGAGGCAAGGACTGTTTGAGCCCCACACTGAACACATTCACTCTCTGTCCCTTACAGAAGAAGGGCACTGAGACCTGCACAGACTCTGTCCCTCCTCTTAGAATTTGTAAGTGGTAGATGTCGAGCCCCTCCCTTTTCCTCCTCCTTTTCATTCAGTAGAGAGGGAAAACATACTTTGCGTTGAAATCCACAGTGAATTGGAAGAGAACTGGTGAAAAACTGACCAAAAACAAGCAGCGTTTGAGCTGCTGTTTATAAAAATAAAGAAGCTACATAGGACTGTGAAATCCCAGGAACAACCATCTCAGCTGGGCTGACATGTTCTTGCAGTGGGGGCTATCATGGTCCAGCTCTGGGGGAAGGAATGCTACCAGATGGGCCGAAGCCACTAGCCTGGAATGGTGCCCCCTGGAGTTACGCAACATGGTGGCACTGGAATGAGGATATCTGCAAAAATTATACTTAAATAAAGTAACTCAGAAAATTAAAATAATTGTGTGATTTAAAAAAATATATAATTCAGTGTATGGAACACACACCAACTACAACCTGCCCACAAGAGACTCTTTCCTGCGAGTTTGGTCCTATCAGCCTCATTGGCAGCAATAAAATAAATGATGACGAGGCTTTACATTTGTATGCTTGTATAGTGTTTCACAGTTGACAAAAAGCTTTCACTTATATTTTTTCATGTTAAACCCCCAAGAAGCTTGTGAAATAAGCTAACCACAACATTCTCCTACTTTCAAGAAGTAGTGGTTTGGTTTGCTGAACTAAGTCCAAAGGCATTTAAAGGTCTTTATAGCGTGCATCATGTGAGAAATATACATAATTCTGGGAACAGTTCCATCCAATTCACTACCCATGGTTCAGTTCTGTCACTCAGAACTCCCAAGAGGTTTTAAATAATGATTCTCCCCTAAGGAGGTCTCACATGTAAGAATTTGGGTTTTATAGCAAGGCCTGTGTGATGGATGGCATTGTTTTAAATTTCTTAATGGACTTATGTTATGATCTAATACTCTTCCCTCATCCCAGAAGGGCCTTCTCAGAGCTGAGCAGAAAAAGTTGTTGCTTACGTCCCGGGGGTAAAGTTTCTCCATGATTTCTGTGCACAAACAATAATAAGCACAAGCTGCAGAAATGAGGTGAAAGGATTTTAACCTCTAACTTTTTTGTTCCAAAATCCCCAATAAGCCCGGAGGAGAACTGAAAGTTTGATCTCCACTGGAACCCTGTAATTGAGTTGGCATGCCAAAGGCAAAAAAGCACATCAATATTTACTTTTGGTTTAAGGGTAAGATTGTAAAAAAGGAATTCTAGCTATTATTGTAAAAAAGAATTTTAACAATAAAGAATTCTTTATAGAAAGAACAAACTATAATCAACATACCGAATTAAATCTTTTCATATACTCTGAACAAATTTTGGTCTACCTCTAGAACCAAGATTTTCCTCCTCGAAGTGTTAGGCACAGTTTTCATAAATGGGGTATTTCTGGGGTTATGCATGAGTAACGGACCACAGCTTCCAGCCTCCAAATTTCAACTTTCAATTCAGCTCTTCTAGACAGGGTAGGACAGAGCTGTCCCAAAGAGAAACAAGGTATCTAACTGGTATCCACATCCATTGCAATTTGGTGAAGTGGAAGAACCGGGAGATAAAGAAGCTGGAGACTCAGGAGGCCTTTATGCAGGTCATATTAAGATACAGTTTTTACTAGCTACTTTCCTTCACTGTGAATGAATCCCTTCTCTGGGCTGTTTCAATATTTATGGCATTTGTTGCACTTGCTTGGTCACTTATCTGTATCCCTCCACTAGGATCTACAGTTCTCACTTGAGGGTGATTTTTTGCACACACACACCCCACAAACACACACTTTCCAGGGGATGTCTGACCATGTTTGGAGATACTCCGGGTTGTCACAGCAAAGAGTGGGAAGGTGTGTCATTGGCAGCTAGTGGGTGGAGGCCAAGGACACTGCTCATTTTTTCCAATGCACAGGACAGACCCACCACAATGCCATTTGGGTGTTATCCAACCAAAACGTCGATAGCGCTGAGGCCAGAGCCCTGGCCAGTTGGCTCAGTGGTAGAGTGTCAGCCTGGCATGTGTAGGTTCCAGGTTTGATTCCCAGTCAGGACACACAGGAGAAGCGACCATCTGCTTTTCCACCCTTCCCTTTTCTCTCTCTCTCTCACACTCTCTCTCTGTCTCCCCCTCCTGCAGCCATGGCTCAAAGGGTTTGAGAGCAAAGTTGGCCCTGAGGATGGCTCCATAGCTTCACCTTAGGCACTAAAACATCTCGGTTGCCGAGCAATGGGGCAGTGGTCCCAGATGGGCAGAGCATTCCCCCAATGGGGGGTTTGCTGGGTGGATCCTGGTTGGGGCACATGCAGGAGACTCTCTGTCTTCTTGTCTCTCACTTTAATCATCATAAAAAAAAAAATCATCTCATCATCATCATCATAAAAAAAAAAAATAGTGCCGAGGCCGGGAAATTGCACTACACTGTGAAGGCCTTAAAGACAGGATAATTCATTCATTAAGAATATGGTAGATATTCAATAAACATTTTTTTTAATAAACAACCATAAATATCTTGTATATCTTATTTTGTGACCTGATCGTTGGCTCTCTACTTGAGATCTTTTAATGGTTAACTTTCAGAGGTGTGCACCGGAATACTGATGGATGAAATGAAATGCCTGGGTTTCCTTCAAAAAAATCCAGGGACAGGAAGTGATCAAACAAGATTGACTCCGAATTGCTAATTGTTGAAACCAGATGGAGGGTTCATGGGAGTTCATTCTACTATTCTATTTTTGTATTTAGTTGAAATTTTTCCAGAGTAAAAAGTTTTTTGTTGTTTTTTTTAAATTTATTTTTCTGAAGCTGGAAATGGGGAGAGACAGTCAGACAGACTCCCGCATGCGCCCGACTGGGATCCACCTGGCACGCCCACCATGGGGCGACGCTCTGCCCACCAGGGGGCGATGCTCTGCCCATCCTGGGCGTCGCCATGTTGCGACCAGAGCCACTCTAGCGCCTGGGGCAGAGGCCAAGGAGCCATCCCCAGCGCCCGGGCCATCTTTGCTCCAATGGAGCCTTAGCTGTGGGAGGGGAAGAGAGAGACAGAGAGGAAGGAGAGGGGAGGGGTGGAGCAGCAGATGAGCGCTTCACCTGTGTGCCCTGGCCGGGAATCGAACCCAGGACTTCTGCACGCCAGGCCGACGCTCTACCACTGAGCCAACTGGCCAGGGCCCAGAGTAAAAAGTTTTTAAAATGTGAAGTGCACTGAAGAAAAAAAAATTCCTACGATACCTCTTCTCCCTTACAGAATGGAGACTTAATGTTTTTGTCTGTCAATTAAGCATTTCTACATTTCTTTCTACTCAGCTTCCCCTCATCTCTACCTCAGCCTGAGGACAAAACCTGGCAGGTGTTTTAGAGTATTTTTGTTCTGGAAAAATCAAATGTGTTCCAAAAAGTCACGCCTCTCTTGGATTAACTTCCAACTGACGTTCACAACTTTCCCTTCCATCCTCTCCACCTTCCTCCAAAAACTTAGTTTGGCTGAGAGGTTAAGAGGCAGGAAAGGAAATCAACATTTACTGAGTGCCCACGGTATGCCGGGTGCTGTTCTGAGCATACTTTTACTTTGTAGAAGTCATATACTAATAATATAGAAAACGTTCAGTATTTTAAACATTTAACTTACTCATTTTAGCTCGTCGAAAATTATATGTTGTACGTAAATCATGGCAAATTGTGGATGATATTTACTGTTCTTTTTTGCCCCATTTTTTGGTGTGTATGCCCAAAATTTTAGAGCTCAAATTTTCAGAGAAATGATTACTCTTCCCTTTCATCATTAAAAAAAATAAAACCAATGACATGGTAAAATCATTTTTATTGTGGAAGCCCAAGTGTTCTCAAATCCTGTAAAAAGTGCTCTCAGCATCCAAAGCAAACAGCACTCACATGCCTATACTTCAAAACATTTCAGAAAATATCACAGGATGGCATCACCTCAACTATTTTAATTGTTTTGCCATAAACCATAATATGTATAAACTATTCATGTTTTCTGGGCTTTTTTTTCTGAGTTATAACTCAAAGTCACAGAACTTCTCTTAAAACTTTAATACTCTCTTAGATAGTTTACATGTTTCCCAATATCTTAACCCTTTGGGGGAACAGACTTTTTTTTCTAAAATTCTTAATCTTATTTTCTGTTCATACTGTGTTAACTACATTACTTGTACTTTTCATTAAACACTAGCATCAACCTCCACTGAAGATAAGGCACAATGTTTGAGAGCATAGGCTCTGGAATCAAAGCACATGGTGTTGAATCCTAGATCCGCCATTTATATGTGGTGTGAGCTTGGCCAAATTACTTAGTCTCTCTCTATACCTGACTCCCAATGGTGCTAAGAGGATTAAATATAACCCATATGAAACATGTAGCACAGAACCTTATAATAAATAAATGTTTAAAAATGTTAATCATCAGCTCTATCACATATTGCTGAAAGTTTAAAGAGCAAAAGAATGCTCACCCAATGCTGGTTCCCAAGAGAGTAAGAAATCAAAAGTGGTGAAGATGTGCTTCAGGAGCTCAGAAGTTCCCATTAAAAACACTGGCGCAGAGGAGAGACCCAGAATTATTTATTTAGTCTTGAGGGCCTATTCTCCCTGCCCACAGAAGGAAGAAACCCTGCTGGAAACGTGTCCGTGCTACTGGCAGAGCTAGCACCTGAGCTGCTCTCTGCCTGGCTGTGAAGTTGACAAGAAGAGCCTTTATCAGTGGCCCCAGAAAACTCGAGTATTGAGAACTATGATGAACCAAATGACTGGAAGGGCTAGAACTCTGATAGCTTTCATAAAGTACCTGCATAGTAAAAGGACAGTGAAACACCCCATTGGTTAGAAAAATTTTACCCCAAATATCAATTCCAATAGGAGACCTGCCCACTTCCAGTGATACTATATTATCTGTGTCTTACTAATAGTAGCACACAAAGCTGTCTGTCTGGAAGAAAATTCATAATCCTGTTAGTCACATAAACAAACACTATTAGGCAAATGTCACATTCCCTTTTCTATCAACTACTCCAATGCCCTGAGACACAGAGGAAAAGCACAAATTCAAATGACTGGCACTGAGAAGAAGTCATTTAGGATCAAAAGAAAATAAACACAAAAGGTAAGAGGAGTCATTCATAGAGCTGGAAACTGTCAGAAAACCTACTCCATTCACTGCGAAGTTAGAAGGCATCTTTGCATACACCCCCTGGGAAGTGGCCTACAGTCTAACCTCCTCAATTTGTTTAACAAATCTAAGCAATAAACTTTCTTTACTACATGCTTGCCACCAAAATCTAGTCTCAATTAGCAAATCTCATGAAAGTGCTTTGATATTCAGTAAACCTTTCCTCTTGAACTTTTATGTAAAGAAAACACAGAACTTTCAGGATAATTACACCAAGTTTAAATAAAAGCAATTACCTAATTTACAAGAGGAACTACTTAGAGAAATACCACCAGACTTGAAAGAAGAATCAATGAATTACTGGAAGTTGTACTGCTGCAATATTAATGCCTAATTATTGTTTGGCATAGGAAAAAGCAAGCTGCTGCCTTCAATTACCAGCAGAAGCAGCCCTCTCAAAATAGGTAAGAGTAAGATGGAGGGTGAGGTAGCTGCTGCTAGTGTTAAACTACCTTCACAGTATAAAACAGAGCCAGCTATTGCCCAATGGTGATATACTTCACAACACAATTAATGTACTCTTTTTTTTTGTATTTTTTGTATTTTTCTGAAGCTGGAAACGGGGAGAGACAGTCAGACAGACTCCCGCATGCGCCCGACAGGGATCCACCCAGCACGCCCACCAGGGGCGACACTCTGCCCCTCCGGGGCGTCGCTCTGCCATGACCAGAGCCATTCTAGCGCCTGGGGCAGAGGCCAAGGAGACATCCCCAGCGCCCGGGCCATCTTTGCTCCAATGGAGCCTTAGCTGCGGGAGGGGAAGAGAGAGACAGAGAGGAAGGAGGGGGGGTGGTGGAGAAGCAAATGGGCACTTCTCCTGTGTACCCTGGCCGGGAATTGAACCCAGGTCCCCCGCACGCCAGGCCGACGCTCTACCGCTGAGCCAACCAGCCAGGGCACAATTAATGTACTCTTATTTCTTTTTCCTGGAACCAATAAACAATAAACTATTTGGCCAAGCCATTTATTGAGAAACTATGACTGTTATAGCTGTTTCAAATGGTTAAAACTCAACTTAAAAAAAATAAGCAAAACAAACAACAATAAAAACATTGTTGAGGAACTAACAAACATCTAATACATACATTTCACACTAACTTTTGGGTGGCTGGGAAATGAATAAAAGATTATTTTGCTTCTTTGAACAATATAGTTGAATGTTACAACTGAAAGGCCTCTAGAAGTCATCTGGTCCAAACCCCTCTTTTCCAGATAAAGAAAATGAATTCTGAGGCCATGAGGGGTGATCACCCAAGTCACACAACAGTTACTGGGCAACGCTAAGAGCTACCTTCCGGAACTCTGGCTGTAAGCCAGTGCCCACCCTGCTACCCTTTCTACAATCCATCTTTGCATGGTCCACTGGGAGTGGTCCTTCATCAGGAGGCACGCACTGCAGAGAGGCAGAGCAAAGCAGTCAGGGTCACTTGACAAAGCCTCCACCAGCTTAGCCTGTACAGCTGTTCTGTGCCCCTTATCAGACAGTGCACAGCTGGTGCACCCTTTCTGAAGTAAGCATATTCCTGGGAAGGGGACACATGTCAATACCAGTTATGACCATAGGAATAGCACTGTTGTTTTCACAAAGGTCATTCAACTGGACAACATTCACCGCCTCTGTTGTTAGGTTCTGTTTGTTTGAGGCCCCTGCTGCCTAACCTTGCCAAATCCAAAAATGCTTGGATCAGAAATGCCATCCCCGAGCTGCCTCAAGCCTAGATGTGGTGTCATCACCATCCAGCAGGTCTCCCAGCCAATGCCCAGCAACTGGAGTCAGGTGGCTCACTGGCTTTTGTCAAGTCCCTGGGTGCCAGTGACAGGCTCCTCTCTGCTCCTTGGGTGGTAGAACACAGCCTGGGGCTCTAGCCCTGAAATAGTAACCCTAGAGGCTTGAAATCCACTCTATCAGCCTTCCCTCAGTTTGACACCTTTAGATAGACAACGTTTTCAGATAGCCACAGGGTTTTTTTCAGACAGTGACAACTATAACTGCCCATGTGACATTTGGTTTCACCCTGTCAGATGTTGACAGCTGCCTAGTGTGTTCTTGCTTTTTCATGCCCTTGGTCGGAGCCGTGAGGCTGCTCCCTGTCAGATCAGTCCACAGGGCCTCCCATTCATGCCTATTATCTCCACTGAACCCAACCTGGCTCCTCTGCTGGTCTGGCTGCCCTGGCCTATACCAAGTCTGGCTTTGCCCCACCTGTCCTCTCAGGTACTGGTACCATGCCTCTCAGAATACAATCTTCTTTTTCTCCTAGAAGATGCATCTTGCTGAATGTTCCTGCACGTGCAGAAAGAGGCACTCTTGGCTTCAAGCAACAAATGTGACTTCATAAAATTCTGAAAACTAAATTATAAAAAAAAAACATTTGAATACTAGTTCTCAATCTTCTTTCTGATGACACCTAAGATAGGTGGTATTCACATACAAACTCTCCCCAAGGCATCTGTGATCTTGACAAAGCACTACAATACTACAGCCAGCACAACCACTCCCAGTGGACCATGCAAAGATGGATTGTAGACTGTGTGCCACTCCAGCATGCCAGGAAGAACTCTAACCCTTTCTTACACGCTCAACAAAGCATATTTGAATGCAAGAGAGTGACACTGTGATAGGGACAATCTTGACTCTGATCTAACAGGTAAAAAGAAAATCATTGGCAAATATATCACTAAGCACCAAGCCATGTGTCAGTAGGGCAATGAACTAAATAAAAAACTCCTTAGGGAAAAAATCCTTTTCTAAAACTACTAATTGGCATTAATATATTTTCTGAATAAAACTGAACTTTGATTTACAGTATTGGAACTTCTTAACAAGTAGCCATGAGACCCTTATTCTCTGACCCTCCCAAAACACACCTTTAGATTCTACTTCATGATGGATCACAGCGAGGGGCTTGGTGAACGTCTTCTTATTCTGCATCATGGCCCAGATCATTGAGGCATCCAGTGAGGTGCAGGCTTCATCAGGAGGCACGCACTGCAGAGAGGCAGAGCAAAGCAGTCAGAGTCACTTGACAAAGCCTCCACCAGCTTAGCCTGTACAGCTGTTCTGTGCCCCTTATCAGACAGTGCACAGCTGGTCAACACAGAAAAACAGGAGATCTGGACATTTTTCAAAGAACCACAAATAAGCTAGGAGATATAGTGGCAGGCCCAATGTATTCTCAGCTGAACTTAAAGATGCAAATATTGCTGGACAGCTTACGAATATTGCCACACACACACACCCCATTATACCACAAAACTACGGGAGCTTTTAGTGTTATTTAGTGTGAAAAATAAAGAAACTATGACAAATGGCCCTTGACCAAGCTGGCTTAACATAAATGGTTCATGTTTGTGATTTCTGGTTATAGGAAACTTTATATATTGCATTTTGAAGGTGACAGATTTTACATTTGTTGTCCAAAAAGATAATCATGTTGTCGAGTTTGTTTGACTTTTTAAATCCTGGTAAGGGTTATGCAAAATGAAGCTTTCCAGGGTCATCTGCTTTGCTGTTCCAGAGTCCAGGGAAATTGTGCCCAGGTATGGACACCATGAGGCCAGTTGCTTCTAGCTATTTTAAGGCCCCAGACTTAGAGCTAGCATGCCCAAGCCCAGTGGACCCAGGCTTAAAAAGTATGATCACATTCCACTGCCTTTCTCTTTAAAGTAACTTTGGTAACTTGTCTATGCTTACCAATAAGTGAAACTCTAGTGTAGTCGACACTGATATGCTTTTGTTGTAAGAAGACATCTATCAACCACTTAAAAAGTTTATAGCAAGACACTTGCAAAGTGAATTACCTCTAAACTTTCCCAATCACAAAAAAGCAAAGACTTTTGGCTTTATTGTCATTGTTGCTCTGAGAAACATTCAAGTCAGACACATATTACAAGTAGACAACTAAGAAAAAAACACCAAAATATAATAAGACCATTCCTCCTCTGTCTAAAAAATACAAAAAACCTTTATATTAGCCCTCTTGCAGAAAGAAAAAATAGATTTTCTGTGAAGAGTCATAATTATTGAAAAGATTTGCATTTTAGGAAAAGTTTTCTTACTTTCCTACTAGTTCTTCAGCTAGGTAAGAGTCTGAGATTCCACAATTAGCTCACTGTGTGACTCTGGGCAAGATACTGCACTCTCTGACCTCAGTTTCATCAGCAAAGGGCAGGATTGGATTGAACAATCTTTGAAACTGCTTCCTGGAAGGTTCTAACTATATGCAGTAAACAGGGAGACAGTGGTAACAGCTCATCCTAAGCCAATGCTCTATAAATGGTGAACTAGGCATATCTACCATCTCATTTGCTCCTCTACCCAGGAGGGAAGCCAGGCACTATTATTTCAATTTTATAGATTAGAAAAGGCTGGTTCTGAGAGGTCAGGGGTTTGCGTAAAGTCCTGTTAATAAGTAGCAGGCCCTTCTTGTCAGTCCTCACGCTCTTTCCATTGTGTCTTACCTTGGGTGTAACTAGTGACTTTAGGTTTAGAGTTCAACATGCCATATCATCCCCCTGGGACTCAGAGCTCTCCTTAGGATGTTCTGAAGAAAATATTAGGACTAATTCTTACAGATGAGCACAGTAGGAAGCTGGGCTTCTAACAGGTCAGCCTCAGTGAAAGGTAACAACAGTCAAAGTCATCAATAAATAACCCCAGGAACTGCCCCGTCTCCCCTGCTAGATTCCTAACTCCTGAAAGGCATTATCTGTGTACAGGAAACAGCTAGGTCTCACAGTCAAGCATTCAGTTCCCCATGGCTCTCTACCACTGCCCATCAAGTCCCAACCTATGGCCACTGGAAGGTGAATGTCACAAGACTAAGGTATCAATGTTTCTAAAAGTAACCTAAAGAACACAGTCTTAATCACCTCATATAGTGGTGTTTTTCAACCACCAGTCCACGGACCAGTGCTGGTCCACCAGAAATTTCATGCCAGTCCATGAAAGAGTTAATCACCCTGTTGTTATATGAAGCTGATAGACCCAATGATCTTAGTCAAATTCACTTAGGCTCAGAGTGATTCCCACTTATCAACCTGTATCATTGATGAAGATATTATTGAAGTTGTCTTAGATATCTTTGGAACTTGTTGAAAAGGTTGAAAACCACTGTTATATACGATCTAATGATTATAATCAGATTTGCTTATTTTCATACGTACTATAAAATTTTATTTGGGCCCTGGCCGGTTGGCATAGCGGTAGAGTGTCGGCCCAGTGTGCAGAAGTCTCAGGTTCAATTCCGAGTCAGGGCACACCAAAGAAGTGATCATCTGCTTCTCCACCCTTCCCTCTTCTCTTTTCTTCTCTCTCTCTTTCTCCTCCGCACTCCTGGCCCCTACCGCAGCCATGACTCGAATGGTTCATGCAAAATTTGGCTCCAGGCACCGAGGATGGCTCCATGGTCTCACCTCAGGCATTAAAATAGCTTGGTTGCCAAGCAATGGAGCAGTGGCTCCAAATAGGCAGAGCACTGCCCAGTAGGGGGCTTGCCAGGTAGATCCTAGTCGTGGTACATGCAAGAGTCTGTCTCTCTGCCTCCCAGACTCTCACTTAAAAAAATAATTATTTGGTATTAACAAGGAAATGGATGTTTCAGGGAATATGACAGTGCAAAGGGTTCAGATCAATGGTAATCTATACTGCTCACAAAAATTAGGGGTATTTTATCATTTTGTATTCATTTTGAAATATCCCCTAATTTTTGTGAGCAGTATATTTGAAAATGATGTTTTCCTTCTACCTCTACACCTATCTCTTACAACCTATGTATTAAGTGAGAGAATTCCATACATACATTACATTATTAATACAGCTCAATTATTAGTCTTTAGACACATATTGATAGATATGTGACTACAAAAGGATGAGAAGCTTACATTGTGTAAAATATCTACAGAATAAATGCACATATGAAATTATACATAATTACAGCAGAAGACACCCTTTATGTATCATACAAGGTCAGCCCAATGAGGTAATTACCTTGCTGATTCTCCCCCTACAGTAGCCATGCCAGCAAGGTCAAAGGTTCTCATTTCTGTTGTGGAACAGACTGTACTGATTCAACATGGGGAGTGATATGAGGTAAACATGATGAAGCAATATGGAACTGAGAAAAATTTAATTATTGGTTAGTTTCCCTTACAAGTCCTCCTGAGACAAGTCAACCTTATAACTCACACAGAGAAGGTCAAAAAAACAACTGTAATACAAGTGTCAGTGGATCTGGAAAAATTAATCCTCACACTGACTTGTCCTTTCAGCTCCCTGTACTTTTGGCACCATGCACTATCTGAATAGCAAAGATAAAGCCAGTCCTTCCCTCCATGGAAAACAGCCTTGATTTATCATCCATAAGACACTATTATGCAGCATGCATGGAAAAAAAATCACACTGTCAGAATTTATTCTTTAAGACTACAGAAAGCTCACAGTTCCCTGCTAACATGGACTTTATTACTTCTGTTGGGCAGATCCCAAACCAAAAACCTCCACCTGCAATAACTTGTGATTAAACTTCTTTGGTACGTCACACTGCCTCACCTAGAAATGTCAGAGTACCAGTACAAATGGATTAGAGCCCACGAACCTTAGGCAACTTCTGGGGCTCCTTTTCCTTTTTGGTACATAACGTGAGCTCGCACTGTAGAAAGAGCAGTGAAGTGTTGAAGATGGGCTTAAAAATAAAGCTGAACCGCTTCTTATCCGTCTCGGCTTGCGAGATAGGAAAGTGTACTCTCTTGGGATTATAGAATTTCACAGATTCATCTTTCGGACAAATGTTCTCAATGATGGTGTAATCAGACATCCTGTCTGGGTTCGAATATGGAGAGATAAAGCATGTTTGAATGGCAAATCCCAGTTCTTGGTCAGCCTTGGTAACAGACACCTATGAAGAACAGAAAGATCAATACAGAAACAAGTTAGCACCTCACTTTCACTTCAGACACAAGGGTAGCATACAAACATGGCCTATTCTGATGAGAGACATTTCTTTATTTTGACAACACACATATGGAGTCTTCTTTCTCATGATAAAAGCAACATAACACTCTTTGAGGAAAGAGGTATTTTCCATTTTAACTTGATGTGGATGGTGACAGTGAACTATTTAGTTCAAATGCCAGCCTGGAAAATTCCAATACAAAATGACTAAGTCTCTTCAGCCTTCCTTAAGTCCTCTGGGAGATAAAAATAAAAGCATATCATGCATCTAAAGTGGATTTTCCAAAATAAATACAACATCAGCAGGCGAAGCCCCTAATGTTATAATAGTGCATTTTTGTAAAGCAAGCTCTTTTTAAAAACTGCTCATTAAAGACAGAGGCAGAACTGCTTAACCTCAGCAGGGAGACTGGACTTAACCGCAACATTCAGAGTGAGCCTGAAACACAGTGGTGAAGCTCAGAGTCCTCTAAAGTCCTGCTTTACGGGAACAGGCAGAGCGGGCCCTGTGGCTGGGTGCCAGCTACAGAGCGATCTGGTGACAAACACGGGCCTGGCAAAGTGTCCCAGCCACCACTCACAGGTCTGAACCAGGCCTTGCCAAGAACTCTCCCCTCACTCTTTAAGCCCAATGGTATTTTAAGGAAAATCTAATCTGGAAACGTTTCCGACTCATTTACACTTTTCCTCTTACAAAACATTTGTATGGGTTATGTCCAAACCTTGTTAAGATTCTTTTCTTTAGAAACAGGAAATAGTGTTTGGCCAAGTGTAAACAGAATTCAAACCTCAACTATCCTAAACTCAACTACAGTCCCAGACCAGACTGGATTCTCCATTTGGTGGTGCACAGATCACCATGCAAACTGCCTCTCCCCTCTATGCTTCATTTCTGGATTAAATTTAGGATCAAAATAAACTTAAACACTTTAAAATAAAGTTAGTCCTTAACCATAGGCCAATAGTCCCAGGATCCTTTCAAAAGGCCTGGAGATATAAACAGACTCTCCGGCCTGAGAAAGCCAGGGGTTTCCCCCGACACCGACGGGGTTCAGTCCACAGAGCTATTCTGAAAGAGCCTCGTGGCTAACGACAACACTGACGGGGTTCAGTCCACAGTGCTATTCTGAAAGAGCCTCGTGGCTAACAACAACACTGACGGGGTTCAGTCCATAGTGATACCTGAAAGAGCCTCATGGCTAACGACAACACCGACGGGTTAAGTCCACAGAGCTATTCTGAAAGAGCCTCGTGGCTAACGACAACACCGACGGGTTCAGTCCACAGTGCTATTCTGAAAGAGCCTCGTGGCTAACGACAACACCGACGGGTTCAGTCCACAGAGCTATTCTGAAAGAGCCTCATGGCTAACGACAACACTGACGGGGTTCAGTCCATAGTGATATTCTGAAAGAGCCTCGTGGCTAACGACAACACTGACGGGGTTCAGTCCATAGTGATATTCTGAAAGAGCCTCGTGGCTAACGACAACACTGACGGGGTTCAGTCCATAGTGATATTCTGAAAGAGCCTCGTGGCTAACGACAACACTGACGGGGTTCAGTCCATAGTGATATTCTGAAAGAGCCTCATGGCTAACGACAACACCGATGGGTTCAGTCCACAGAGCTATTCTGAAAGAGCCTCGTGGCTAACGACAACACCGATGGGTTCAGTCCACAGAGCTATTCTGAAAGAGCCTCGTGGCTAACGACAACACCGACGGGTTCAGTCCATAGTGATATTCTGAAAGAGCCTCGTGGCTAACGACAACACCGATGGGTTCAGTCCACAGAGCTATTCTGAAAGAGCCTCGTGGCTAACGACAACACCGACGGGTTCAGTCCACAGTGCTATTCTGAAAGAGCCTCGTGGCTAACGACAAGGCACGCGACAATCAAGATGATTATCGTCATGTCACTTTGTTGTGCCTTAAAGTTTAATCCCTCAGAACAATTTAATGAGATAAATATTTTCATCTCCACTTTATAAAGAGAGGAAACACTGAACACACAGAATAGATGACTTGTCTGGATCATATCTAGCAAATACTGGGTAAAACCGAAGCTTAAACCTTAAACCCAGATGTCAATATTATGACCAGAAGTCCATTTTCTCTTTCCTACTTCGGTGCAGCTACAGGGTCAATTCAACCGGGCCCAAGAGGTAGCCCTGGAAAAACATTTAGTAAGAAGTATTTCTAGGAAGCAGTGTTTGATAGTCTGTAAATATTCATGTCATTATTTTTGCAATATTTCTGAAAAATAAAACATTTTATCTTGAAAAGATGGCAAATTACATATATCTCATTTAAACTAAAAAGTGTCCTTTAACAGGAACTCAGGGCTCACAATGCAAAAATGTGTGACAGAAGAAATGTAAATTTTATCTCTAATCTTCAGGAAATATAAAATGGCAGCATGTCTAAGGTAGCCAAAAAAGTTGTTTTGGAGGAAAAATATTATTCGTAAGTCTTTTACTCTAAAATGGACTGGAAGTGAGTAGTGGAAGGGCTGACTCTGGAGTGAGAGCAACCTAGGGAATCACGTGTTCTTATTGCTCATGAACGTGAACTCTGGCCCTCAGTTTCCCTCCTACAGACTGAGGGGGACTACCTACTAGATTCAGTTATTGTGAGCATTTGTAAAGTGAAATTACATGCAAATAACACAGCTCCCAACTACACAATAAAATACCAACTATCATTAGTGGTATTACTCAAGATTTAAATTTGGGGGTATAAATTATTTTAATTCTCTAAGACAAATGAATTAAAAGAAAAGCTGCCATTATATAACCAAGCATCACTCAGAGATGACCAAAGCCCAGGTGGCAAAACTGATAATGTCTTCGATTCAAAGAAGGGACTATGGTCTAGAGCAGTGGTCGGCAAACTCATTAGTCAACAGAGCCAAATAGCAACAGTACAACGATTGAAATTTCTTTTGAGAGCCAAATTTTTTAAACTTAAACTATATAGGTGGGTACATTCCTTATCGAGGTAGTGCCTGCATGTGGTATTTTGTGGAAGAGCCACACTCAAGGGGCCAAAGAGCTGCACGTGGCTCGTGAGCTGTGGGTTGCCGACCAGGGGTCTAGAGTGAACAGAGGATTCTGAGAGGGGACATGATAAGGATGGCCAGGAGGAGAAACCTAGAAATAGTTCTTCAGGACAAGCTAATGATTCAGTAAGTTTTATTTACCTTAAGTAAATAAAAATAATTGAAATTTTTTTTCTTTAAAAAAATTAAATTTTTTTTCTTATTAGCAGTGGAATCCAAACTGGGAAAGAAAGACTATGCATAATGCTACCCTGTTTAGCAAAATATTTACAGACTCTTACAGTTTAGGTGGACTAAAACAACTTTAAAATAAAACAGTTTATAACATTTTACCCCCACCCAAATTCTCCTCAATGTACTTAATATTTAAAATGGGAGCAAAAACATTTGGGCTCAATTCTTTTCCATTACTGACAATATCTTTGATAAAATTTAATTGTGAAAAATACAGATAATATATGAAAAGTTATAGGAAAAATAGGAATAAACAAACAAACCCATATTTCAAGTAGGCCCATACTGAGGAAACGGAGAAAAAACAAAACACCCAGGGCTGGATACATGAGGAAGGCTGACCCCTGATCAGCATAAAGCAGCTATGCCAGGCTCAGCTCTGGAAAATAACAAGCTGCACTTCAGCAGAGCTTCTGAAGTCTATAGCACAACAGGGAGTCACTGACCAACTGCACATGTGGATTGTGCAGCCAGAGAGTGAGAAGAAAACAGCAGTCTAGGATTAGAAGAGATCTATGATTAGGAACAGCATGTGGAGAGCAGTATATTTTCCCCAGTGGAGAAAGAAGGTACACCCAAAGAAAGAGAAGACCTCTCAAAACCAGGAATTAAAAAAAAGGAGAGATCCAGGAAAATGTCTAGAGCCAGTGGGCTCCATCTCAGAAGCAGTACAAATGTGAGGGTTATTTATCTTTCTAAAATAGGAATCTGTGCACTGAAGTTACTTTTAATACACAGAAGCGTCCCATTTGACCCGAGAAGCTTTTCACTCCTCCCAAAGTGAAGCAGGAAAGCAGCTTACAGCTTAGCACCAAAACCAGCTCATCACAGCGACTCCCCAGTAGGACCAGCCTACATCCTCGGGCCATAACGAAAGTTATCTTCTCTGGAATCCCACCTGCGAACCTGAATATTTGATCTGCTAAGAGGTTACATTTTCTTCCCTTTCAAATGGCACTTGAGGATAAATGATAGTAGCATCTAGTGGATAACAGTGTGGGCTCTGGATGAGTCCTGACTCTGAACTCTAATAGGTACTAACTGTGACAGGTTTTTGCCTCGATTTCCTTATTCATAAAATAGGGATATTAAAAGTCCTGTCTTATGGGATTGCTTTGAAGAGTAAATTACTACAATATTTTAACTGAGTTTGGCACAAAATAAATCTGTAATAAAGAGTAGCCGTTGTTATTTCATTATTACCACAACTACCTAATATTTTTTAGCCATCCCAGAGACGTACACTGTGCGTGATTTTACATATATATATGTATATATGTTATATACACATGGATTTTATATACATATGTTTTATACATATTATATATATGGTTATATATATATATATACACACACACACACACACACACAAGACCATTATATATAGGAGATATAATGATCTAGAAAAAAACAATTTTTGTGAGATAGAGTAGCACATAGCATTTCACTAACTTGTGTGCAATTTAAAAGGTAATTATGTGAGGCCCCTGGATAGCTCAATTGGTAGAGCATCGTCCTGAAATGCAAAGGTTGCGGGTTCAATCCCTAGTCAGGGCACATACAGAAACAGACTGGTATTTCTGTCTCTCTCTCTCTTTCCCCCACCTTCCTTTCTCTCTAAAATCAATAAATTTAAAAATATATGAAATGGTTTGAAGTATTTCATGGCTAAACTTGACATTGCAACTACTGAACTACTATATAAAAATGCTAAGCAAGGACAGGCTTTATTAGAATTCACACTGGGAGACTAAGAGAGAGACAAGATGGCGCTGGAGTAGGCGGACGTACCAGCATCTACCTCCCAGAACCAATGTGGATTACAAACTAATTTTATGAACTATCAACTGGAAAAACCAACTTTGGACTAAACTAAAAGGACTCTTCAACCCAGGAACGCTGAAGAAGCCACCCAGAGACTGGTAGGAAAAGCGGAAACGCGGAGAGGGCTGCCCAGCTTCTCGGAGCGAACGGCAGCAGGGAGAGACTCGCGTGGCGGGAAGTGAGTTTAGCAGAGGGGAAAGGGCCCTGAGCCCCAGGAACAAAGCCCCAGCCTACAGCCCCAGAGCCCAGAAGAAGCATAAGGACAGTATTTAGCTTGAAACAAGTCAGGATACTGTTTGTGAGAGAGTCTGATTTCTCAGACCCAGGATCCTTCTTAAAGGGACCACGCAGAACATCTCTCTCACAAACACTCACCCGGGGCTCCTGGAGACGGAGGGAGAGGGGAGAGAACCACAGTAACAGGAAGAGAGTGCAATCTAGGAGGCATAGGGAGAAACATTTTTGGGAGATAGCCACTCTAACCCCTGGGACGAGTCACTCCCCAAAGCTGAAGTGAATATTTCCCCCGGAAACAGCAATACCAGCAAAGGGAAGCAGGAGAGCAGCCAAACAAGCTCCCCCGCGGCATTCAGAGCAGAGTCGCATAGAAGGAGGGAGCTTTCGGGTCTACGGTAGTGAGTCTTAGGGTCCGAGCTGCAACGCCCCCACCCACACGGCTGAGGGCGCACCGGAGAGCGGGCGGCAGCGGGAGACAAAAGCGCAGTTCTGCTGGCAGGGGCGGAAGCTGGCTGGCCACCAGTGGGCTCAGGTGTGAGCTCAATCTTGCCCGGCTAGGGAGAAGGGGGCGTGCAAAAGCGGCTAAGCTCAGCTGCCGGCAGCCTGTAATCCAGCCTCCGGGAGAAGGGCGGGAAACCCAGAAAGGGTAGAAACCAGCCCCGGAGCAAGGGCAGAGGAGCACATCCCTGCCCCGCCTGTGCAACCCAGGCTTGCAGTCTGACTTGGTAGCAGGCTCCTCCCGCGGGGGTGGAGCCAAAAGCCCAGAAGAGGCGGAGTTCCGCTACGAAGCTGAGCTTGGGCACGCAGCCTTTCCTGGTGGTAGAGCCAAGGCTAGCAGCTGTTCCTTGAGTGGGATCATCCTGCAAAGGCAGGGCGAAAGCTCGGAAACAGGCGGAGACCCGCAGCTGAGCAAAGGTGCTCGCCAGTGCCCTCAGGACCGAGCATAACATCACACACGGGGGCGGGGCAAAGGCCAAGGCCACCAACCCTTGTGAACCCGAGCACGTGATCACAGCCACTCTCGTGAAGAGAAAATGCGGAGGCAGAGAAATACAACACAAATAAACCAAGAGAAATCCCCAGAAAAGGACCTAAGTGAATCAGATATAACCAAATTACCAGATGCAGAGTTTAAAATAACGATTGTTAGGATGCTCAAAGATATTAGAACCACCATAGATGGCCATTACGAAAACCTAAATAAAGAGATAACAAATATAAAAAAGGACATTGAAATAATAAAAAAGAATCAGACAGAAATAACAAATACAATATCTGAAATAAAGAATACAATGGAAGGAATTAAAAGCAGGATGGATGAAGCAGAGAATCGAATCAGTGAGTTAGAGGACACAATAAATAAAGGCATGGAAGCAGAGCAGAAAAAAGAAAAGAGACTCAAAAAGTCTGAGGAAACTCTAAGAGAGCTCTGTGACAACATGAAGAGAAATAACATCCGCATCATAGGGGTTCCTGAAGAAGAAGAGAAAGAACAAGGGATAGAGACTTTGTTCAAACATATTATAGCGGAAAACTTCCCCCAATTAAGGCAGGAAAATATTTCACATGTTCAGGAAGCACAGAGAACTCCATTAAGGAGAAATCCAAAGAAACCAACACCAAGACACATCATAATTAAATTACCAAAGCTAAATGATAAAGAGAAAATATTAAAAGCTGCAAGAGAAAAAAAGACAATCACCTACAAAGGAGCCCCCATAAGGATGACTTCTGACTTCTCAACAGAAACACTTGAGGCCAGAAGGGAATGGCAAGAAATATTCAAAGTAATGCAGAACAAGAACCTACAACCAAGACTACTTTATCCAGCAAGGCTATCATTTAAAATTGAAGGAGAAATAAAAAGCTTTACAGACAAAAAAAAACTAAAGGATTTCACTACAACCAAACCAAGGCTGCAAGAAATGCTAAGGGACCTGTTGTAAACAGATCAAAGGAAAAAAAGAATATAGCAAAAGAGAAAAACAGTTTTAAAGAAAAAAAATGGCAATAAACAATTACATATCAGTAATAACCTTAAATGTTAATGGATTAAATGATCCGATCAAGAGACATAGGGTAGCTGCGTGGATAAGAAAACAGGACCCATACATATGCTGTCTACAAGAGACACACCTTAAATCAAAAGATGCACACAGACTGAAGATAAAAGGATGGAAAAAAATATTTCACGCAAATGGAAATGAAAAAAAAGCTGGGGTAGCAATACTTATATCAGACAAAATGGACTTTAGAACAAAGACCATAGTTAGAGATAAAGAAGGTCACTACATAATGATAAAGGGAGCAATACAAAAGGAAGATATAACCATTATAAATATCTACGCACCTAATATAGGAGCACCTAAATATATAAAGCAGACTTTGATAGACTTAAAGGGCGAGATCAACAGCAATACTATAATAGTAGGAGATTTCAATACCCCATTAACATCATTAGATAGGTCCTCAAGAAAGAAAATTAACAAAGAAACAGCAGACTTAAAGGACATATTAGATGAACTCGATTTAATAGATATCTTCAGAACCTTTCACCCTAAAAGAGCAGAATATACATTCTTTTCAAGCACTCATGGGACATTCTCTAGAATAGACCACACGTTAGGGCACAAAAGCGGGCTCAGCAAATTTAAGAAGATTGAAATCATATCGAACACTTTCTCTGATCACAATGGCATTAAACTAGAAATCAACCACAATAGAAAAATTGAAAAACATTAAAACACTTGGAAACTAAATAGCACGTTATTAAACAATGAATGGCTTAACATTGAGATCAAAGAAGAAATTAAAAAATTCCTAGAAACAAACGATAATGAGCATACATCAACTCAAAATTTATGGGACACAGCAAAAGCAGTCCTGAGAGGGAAGTTTATAGCATTACAGGCATACCTCAAGAAGCTAGAAAAAGCTCAAATTAACAACTTAACCCTGCATCTAAAAGAACTAGAAAAAGAACAGCAAGTAAAGCCCAGAGCTAGTATAAGGAAGGAAATAATAAAGATCAGAGCAGAAATAAGTGACATAGAGGCTAAAGAAACAATACAGAGGATCAATGAAACCAGGAGCTGGTTCTTTGAAAAGGTAAACAAGATCGATGAACCTTTAACAAGACTCACCAAGAAAAAAAGAGAGAGGACTCAAATAAATAAAATTAGAAACAAGAGTGGAGAAATAACAACTGACACAACAGAAATACAAAATATTGTAAGAAAATACTATGAAGAACTGTACGCCAAAAAACTAGACAACCTAGATGAAATGGACAAATTCCTTGAATCATATAATCTTCCAAAAATCAATCTGGAAGAATCAGAAAACCTAAACAGACCAATTACAACAAATGAGATTGAAACAGCTATCAAAAAACTCCCAAAAAAGAAAAGTCCTGGGCCTGATGGCTTCACAAGTGAATTCTACCAAATATTCAAAGAAGAACTAACTCCTATCCTTCTCAAGCTATTTCAAAAAATTCAAGAGGAAGGAAGACTTCCAAACTCCTTTTATGAGGCGAGCATAATTCTGATTCCAAAACCAGGCAAAGACAACACAAAAAAAGAAAATTATAGGCCAATATCCCTGATGAACTTAGATGCAAAAATCCTCAATAAAATATTAGCAAACCGGATCCAGCAATATATGAAAAAAATCATACACCATGATCAAGTAGGATTTATTCTTGGGAGGAAAGGCTGGTACAATATTCGCAAATCAATCAATGTGATTCATCACATAAACAAAAGAAAGGAGAAAAACCACATGATAATTTCAATAGATGCAGAAAAAGCATTTGATAAAGTCCAGCACCCATTCATGATCAAAACTCTCAGCAAAGTGGGAATACAGGGAACATACCTCAACATGATAAAGGCCATCTATGACAAACCCATAGCCAACATAATACTCAATGGGCAAAAATTAAAAGCTATCCCCTTAAGATCAGGAACAAGGCAGGGTTGCCCCCTTTCACCACTCTTATTCAACATAGTTCTGGAAGTCCTCGCCACAGCAATCAGACAAGAAAAAGAAATAAAAGGCATCCAAATTGGAAAAGAAGAAGTAAAACTATCATTATTTGCAGATGACATGATATTGTATATAGAAAACCCTAAAGTTTCAGTCAAAAAACTACTAGACCTGATAAAAGAATTTGGCAAGGTGGCAGGATATAAAATCAATACTCAGAAATCAGAGGCATTTTTATACACTAATAATGAACTGTCAGAAAGAGAAATCAGGGAATCAATCCCCTTTACCATTGCAACCAAAAAAATAAAGTACCTAGGAATAAATCTAACCAAGGAGATTAAAGACTTGTACTCAGAAAATTATAAAACATTGATAAAAGAAATCAGGGAAGATACGAATAAGTGGAGGCATATACCGTGCTCATGGTTAGGAAGAATAAACATCATTAAAATGTCTATATTACCCAAAGCAATTTATAAATTCAATGCAATACCAATGAAAATACCAATGACTTACTTCAAAGACATAGAACACATATTCCAAAAATTTATATAGAACCGAAAAAGAACACGAATAGCTTCAGCAATCCTGAAAAGGAAGAAAAAAGCGGGAGGTATCACACTTCCAGATATCAAGTTATATTATAAGGCCATTGTACTCAAAACAGCATGGTACTGGCATAAGAACAGGCACATAGATCAATGGAACAGAACAGAGAACTCAGAAATAAACCCACAGCTCTATGGACAACTGATATTTGACAAAGGAGGTAAGACAATACAATGGAGTAAAGACAGCCTCTTCAACAAATGGTGTTGGGAAAACTGGACAGCTACCTGCAAAAAAATGAAACTAGACCACCAACTTACACCACTCACAAAAATAAACTCAAAATGGATAAAAGACTTGAATGTAAGCCATGAAACCATAAGCATTTTAGAAGAAAACATAGGCAATAAGCTCTCTGACATCTCTCGCAGCAATATATTTGCTGATTTGTCTCCACAGGCAAGTGAAATAAAAGACAGAATAAACAAATGGGACTTTATCAAACTAAAAAGCTTCTGCACAGCTAAAGACAATAAGAACAGAATAAAAAGACAAACTACACAATGGGAGAATATATTTGACATAGCGTCTGATAAGGGGTTAATAACCAAAATTTATAAAGAACTTGTAAAACTTAATACCAGGAAGACAAACAATCCAATCCAAAAATGGGCAAAAGAAATGAATAGACATTTCTCCAAAGAGGACACACAGATGGCCAATAGGCATATGAAAAAATGTTCAACATCATTAATGATTAGAGAAATGCAAATTAAAACCACAATGAGATATCACCTCACACCAGTCAGAATGGCGCTCATCAATAAAACAACACAGAATAAGTGCTGGCGAGGATGTGGAGAAAAGGGAACCCTCCTGCACTGCTGGTGGGAATGCAGACTGGTGCAGCCACTGTGGAAAACAGTATGGAGATACCTCAAGAAATTAAAAATCGAACTGCCTTTTGACCCAGCTATACCACTGTTAGGAATATACCCCAAGAACACCATAGCACTGTTTGAAAAGAAGAAATGCACCCCCATGTTTATGGCAGCATTGTTCACAATAGCAAAGATTTGGAAACAGCCCAAGTGTCCATCAGAGGATGAGTGGATTAAAAAGCTTTGGTATATATATATACTATGGAATACTACTCAGCCATAAGAAATGATGACATAGGATCTTTTACAACAACATGGATGGGCCTTGATAACATTATACTGAGTGAAAGAAGTAAATCAGAAAAAACTAAGAACTATATGTTTCCACACATAGGTGGGACATAAAGATGAGACTCAGAGACATGAACAACAGTGTTGGGGTTACAGGGTGGGGGGAGGAGAGGGAGGGGGTTGGGGGAGGGGAGGGGCACAAAGATCATGGCTTTTCAGCATTGGCCATATTCCCCCCTTAATCTATAGACAGACAGCAAATATTTACGCATGGTGTTCCCACTATAAAGACTGCTGTCTTAGGGACAAATGCTGACAAACTATTTCAGCAGTTCCTCCTTCTTCAAAGACTTATATGTAAACATAGAGCTCCATGTTTCATAGGACATACTCAAGCTCACTCCATGCTTCCTGGTGCTTTAGCACAAGGGAATGCCCCCCCCCCCTTTTTTTTTTTTTTTGTATTTTTTTTTTGTATTTTTTCTTTTATTTATTTATTTTTTGTATATTTCTGAGGATGGGGATGGGGAGGCAAGCAGACAGACTCCTGCATGCACCTGACTGGGATCCACCTGGCATGCCTACCGGGGGGAATGCTCTGCCCATCTGGGATGTTGCTCTGTTACAACCGGAGTCATTGTAGCAACTAGGGCGGAGGCCATGGGGCCATCCTTAGTGCCCAGGGTGGATTTGCTCCGGTGGAGCCTTGGCTGTGGGCGGGAGGAGAGGGACCGGGAGGGGGGAGAGGGGGAGGGGTGGAGAGGTAGATGGGCGCTTCTCCTGTGTGCTCTGGCCAGGAATCGAACCCGGGAATCCTGCACACCAGGCCAATGACTCCGACGGGTCTACCATATCATGCTTTTTACTTAAAAAAAAAAATTTACATTTCTTTTGAAAGCTGATGAACAGGAGACACCAAATCTACCTTCTTTATTAGATCTAGCTAATAACACTGTTCTGTCTTTTTTCCAAATAGCTCCAGATATATGGAAAAGATTTATATAGGCGGATGGGGATCCTCAAACCCCTCAGCGAGATCTTCTGAGAATGGCTTTTAAGATACCTAGAGGCAGAAAAAGCCCAATAGAGATCAGGGGGAACTACCAGCTTTTAGGATACACCCTTAAAGGCTCCAGCACCCCAAAGGGGTCTCATAGGATGCCATCTGGGTCCTGCTTCAATAGTGGAAAGGAAGGTCATTGAGCTAAAGCCTGCCAGGCTTACACACCTCTACTGTGAGGAAACAGGGACACTGGAAGGTGGGCTTCCCCCTCGCTCCTCTAAGGGAGGGTTCAGTCTCTTCCAGGCCTGCTCCAGCCACCTATGACCTAACCTTGCCCAGAATGCTGGGGTTTGCCACTGAAGGCTGAAGGTGCCCAGGGCCGTCGACCCCATCTACGACACTGTGGACGAGCCTAGGGTATTTCTTCCAAGAAGCAGGTAAACTGATCTCATTTGCACAAGGGCCACTTAACTATGTTTTGCCTGAATAGTCAGGTTCTTTATTCTTCCCTCAAAGATCTCTGTTGTGGGTGTTGATAGTCCTATTTTCTGCTGCTTTGCTTAATATATAGTGTTTCCTTTATTCCTCCTACCTCAATGTCCCACTCATATTTCAGGCTGGGACCTACTCTTAATTTAGAGCTCTCTTTCCTCCTTATGCCAACTTGTATTATGAATTTACCTTTGCCACCCAGCTTAGTGTATCCCAAGGTTCTCTTTACCAGGCCACAGTCACAGAGCTCCAGGGAAAAGCAACCTGGTCTCAACTCTCCAGGCAGAGGAGAACAAAAGCTCCATATCCACGCATGCTGCAAATGGCTTTTTCCAGTCTACCTGAATCATTACCAGCTAGAAGCAGCGGTCATTGGGACTTGGACATGAGCTGCAAAGTATAGAATGGTGACAACAATTCCAGTGCCATACGGACTTTTCCTGTGGGGAACTTTCCTGGACTCCTGCTCCCTGTGACAGCTCCTAACAGACTGAACTGTGGTTGGGTTGCATTTTTCAGGGATTTGGCATGGTGATGGGGCCAACTTGGACTTGGGGAACATGTTAAGGACACTACTCATTTATGGATTCTTGCTGTATTGGCCAAGAGTTTGCTTAAAGGCTTTTAATCACTGTAAAAAAAATAGAGGACTAGATGAAGAAGATGGGGCACATATACACCATGGTATATTATTCAGCTAGGAGAAATGGTGACATTGGATCACTTATAGCGGAATGGTGGAGTCTTGGTAGCATTGTGCGGAGTGAAATAATCGAATCAGAAAAAAACAGGAACTGCAGGATTCCATACATTAGTGGGACATAAAAGCGAGACTGAGAGGCATGAACAGGAGTGTGGTGGCTATGGGGGGTGGGGGGAGGGAAGGAGGGAGAGGGGGAGGGGAGGGGGAGGGGTACAGAGAGAACTGGATGGAGGGTGGCAGAGGACGATCTCTCTTTGGGTGATGGGTATGCAACATAACTAAATGACAAGATAACCTGCAAATGTTTTCTTTGAATGTATGTACCCTGATTTATTGATGTCACCCCATTAAAATAAAAATTTATTTATATATATTAAAAAAAAAAAAAAAAAAAAAAGATTTCACACTGACAATGTCTTTAAATTATTCATCTAGCCCCGGCTAGTTAGCTCAGTGGATAGAGCATCAGCCTGGCATGCAGACATCTCGAGTTTGATCACTGGTCAGGTCACACATGAGAAGAGCCCATCTTCCTTCTTCTCCTTCTCTCCCTCTTCCCCTCTCACAGCCAGTGGTTCAACTGGCTTGAGCATCGGCCCAGGCACTAAGGATAGCTCGGCTGATTCGAGCATCTGCCCCAGGTGGGGGTTGCTGGGTGGATCCCGGTCAGGGCACATGCCCGAGTGTGTTACTCTATTTCCCCTTCTCTCACTTAAAATATAAACATTTATCTAGGCCCTGGCTGGTTGGCTCAGTGGTAGAGTGTCAGCCTGGCGTGCAGGGGTCCCGGGTTCGATTCCTGGCCAGGGCACACAGGAGAAGCGCCTATCTGCTTCTCCACCCCTCCCCTCTCCTTCCTCTCCGTCTCTCTCTTCCCCTCCCACAGCAAGGCTCCATTGGAGCAAGGATGGCCTGGGCGCTGGGGATGGCTCCTTGGCCTCTGCCCCAGGCGCTGGAGTGGCTCTGGTTGCAACAGAGCGACGCCCTGGAGGGCAGAGCATCACCCCCTGGTGGGCAGAGCATCGCCCCCTGGTGGGCGTGCCGGGTGGATCCCAGTCGGGCACATGCGGGAGTCTGTCTGACTGTCTCTCCCCATTTCCAGCTTCAGAAAAATTTAAAAAAAAAAAAAAAAAAAAAAAAAAAAAAAAAAAATATATATATATATATATATATATATATATAAACATTTATCTATAAAGCACTCTCCATTTAGGAGGATGTAGCAAATCCTGAAATTTTCTGCTTTGGTCAGAAATCAAGTGGGAAGAATTTCCTGTGTCAGGCCCTCAGCCCAGAGCTGGTGAAAGGCTGTGAGGAAGAGCAGGTAGGTCTGCTCCAGGGGAATTTAGCTCATGCCCCAGAAACTAATGTTGAAATCTCACCTCAACATAAATGCGTCCATTCTCTGCCACTGAAAAGACCCCCTGGGAGGGCACCAGAAAGAGGTCAGTGTTGTACAGTTCCATATTGAAGGTGATATTTCTGTTGGGCGGGTCCTGGAAGCGACTGGGATTCCCCACCTGCTGCAGGCTGCAGTTAAACTTGGGAAGAAAACAAGACAAGGATAAGTCACAGTCCAGTGAAGGTTGAAGGCCCAGCAGCTTTATGAACTTTGGTGTGAAACATCCAATACCCCCTTTCCCAATAGTTCCTAAGTATAACTAGCCAAAAAGATGACATTCTCCACAAATTACCTACTGCAAACAAACACATACCACCAAAATCTCAGGTTGGCTAAAGAAGGAAGTATCTCCTTCATCCATATCTCCTGGAAATCCATTATCACCTGACTCCGAATCTTCATAACCATCTGGCCAACCACTACTATCCCCAGGGGGTGGAACCTGTATTACAATCTAAAAGGCAAAGAAAGCAGAGAATGTCACAAAAACAAGAAGTCCCATGCATTTGGTTTTAACACACACACACACACACACACACACACACACGCCCCCTACAAGTTTGCTTAGGGCTTCTTCTTCAAAGAGATGAAAAATAAAAATAAACCCAATTTGTGTTCAAATAAGACTAGAACTAAATTGTGTATCTTCCTCTGTGAAAAAATACAAATAATTTCAAACAGCAAGAAAACACTGGACACTGAAATAGGGTTGAATGGGGTTGTCAATAGGCCTGCCTATGTAATGGGGGAGGGGAGCTTCTCCTAGGAGGTTCTCTTTATATTAAAAAGTCTAAGAAATACTAAGAACTAGCTAATGCAAGGAGCTATGATTATTTGTATCCATTGAGATTTGTAAAAAGTTTGATTGGAGTCACAAGTGAAGGACTTCATGTTTACTATTGAGCCAGTCTCTCCTCATTTTTTCTCTTATACTCCTCTATCTTTTCCTCATTTCTGCCTAAATGTCTTTGGTGTACAGATACACGAAAGACCATCATGCTTTATTCCATGGACCTGGATGAAATGATGACTCCTAGGTTAGTTTTGGATAAGATGAAGAAATTCATCTAAGGAACATGACTCCAAAAATAAAATTTTAATTTATTTGCATATGTATGATAGTCATAGTCTCCCCCCCATTTTTTTTGCTTTACATGCTTAGATTCTGAATATGTTGCAAAACAAAACTATACAGTAAGTCTGACAATTATTACTAACAACTATAACTGGAACAAGTAGCTAAAACATTCAAGAAGGGAATAGAATGGGAAGAGAATGTAGGAAAACCAGCTCTCTATTCTTTACCAGGTCCTCAAAAGAAAGTCCTGATGCAAGTGAAGCAAGTATCCAGGACACTGCTTAGCCCAGTGTCATCACAGCATCACTGCAATCGCCAGCACAGCGTGTACATATCAGAAGAAAGAGGTTTTTTTCCAAGGGCTCATGATACACCTTTCTCTTCTGAGGCAGATGATCTTTTTTTTTTTTTTTTTTTTGATTGATTTTTTTTTTAGAGAGAGAGAGACAGAGAGAGAGAGAGAAGGGGGAGGAGCAGGAAGCATCAACTCCCATATGTGCCTTGACCAGGCAAGCCCAAGGTTTCGAACCGGCGACCTCAGTGTTCCAGGTCGACACTTTATCCCACTGCGCCACGACAGGTCAGGCCTTTTTTTTTTTTTTTTTTTTTTTTTCTTTTAACTTAACAGATTACCATAGCCTTTTATTATGTGTGCTGTTAGTGCCTATTCCGGCTTTGGCCTGGGATGGGGAGGGGTGAGACTGCTCCTTCTCGTTCATTCCACTGCCGGTGGATAGATACGCTTGACCCATCAAGAGAAAAGACTGGCAATCAGGGACTCCAATCAGTGTGGCTCATGCAGAAAGCTACTCTCACGCTTAAAATTCCAAAATCAAGTACAGTATATCAGTAATGCGGCATTCATGATAGCTGGAAAAACTGGATAACTTAACAAAAATTAGTGTTGGAATTGGCAGGAGGGTGTTCATCACAGAGGTCAAAGGTCCCTGAAGTATTCCAATAACAAAGGGAGAGTAGCCAGGCCAGCCTGGTGTTGAGGAAAGATGAGCGGCTGAGAGGTCAGGAAGCTGGGTTCAGTTCTGGCTCTGCTGTTAACTAGGTCCTAAAATCTATGCAAGTCTCTTAACTCCCTGGAGTTCGATTTCCTCACCTGTGAAATGAGGAAGTTGAATGAAATCATCTTAGGGTGCTTTCCAGTTCAAACATTCTATGATTGTCTGAGGAACAATAAACATGAGCTCATAGGAGAGTCAGTCCCCACAGGAGCCACACTGACTATGGTACCTGATCACCAGTCTTGTCTCTGGATGGGTCAAGCGTATCTCTCCACTGGCAGTGGAATGAATGAGAACGAACAGTCTACCCCTCCCCATCCCGGGGCAAAGCTGGAATGGGTACTAAAAGTGCGTGCACGCATGTGCACACACACACAGTCATATACACTGTTTCTGAGCTGGACACAGGGAGCTTTGAGCCTTATATTTACTGCAAAATTAACACTATTAAGTTCTTTTGAGATACCATGTGTCAAATTCCTTTAATATTCACTGTATTCACTGTTGTCTCTGCAAAGACAGGTTTAATCTGAAAGGATTTGGATGTACTGACAGGAGCGAGTTTGGAAAGTATAGGTGAGCTGTTGCAACGGATTATCACCAGGGGATCTGTCAAATCTCCCTCTGGTAACTTCAAAAGTAGGAGATTTTCATCAATTTAGGGTCTTTCTTAGAGGTGGAAAGAGACTTAATAACAATTTCTTGATAGCCCTTTGAATTTCTCCCCTTTGGTTCTCCTGTTCATGAAGGAGAAGAAAGTCTTCCCACTTCTGGGAAGGACTCCAATCAGGCCAGAGAGACCGGGGGTCTGGTCAGCTCAGTTGTGTAGACGTGCTCACTCACAGCCCAAGGGCTTGGATTTTATCCTCACAAGGACCAGGCCATTTGATCCTACAGCTTGGCTAGAGAGACAGGACATAATTACCTTGCCAGTGAGATTGAAGAGATGACCACAAATGTTCCAACCAAGAAAACAGGGCTTCCCACTTCCCATAGATTCACCAACACAGCAAATAAAGCAGAAAAGCTCAGGGTCAAAGTACATCTCATTTTGTTGAGAACTGACACTTGGCTTTGTTTGGGCTTGTTTTCACAGAAACGTTAAGACTAATTTTAAGGTAACATCCTGCCAGGCTCTGGAGAACACTCACAGAGTTATAGTAAACCACACCATCAGGGGCCGACCGCCGGTGCCGAGTACCACAGCCATTCAGGGGAGACTCCAAAATGAAGTGGGTGCCATTCATCTTGGCCTTGCAGTTAGGATCCAACAGGGTGAGCTCCATCCCTGAGTAGCTGTTGGCCTGAAAAAATAACCACCAAAGACATAAAGGGGGCCCACAGTCTGTTTGCAGCACATGGCTGACAGTTTGCCTGGTCTTCCCAGTCAAGGCTGCCAGAGGCCTGCGTTCCCCTCTCCCTTACCTACTACCTCTCAGTGTTTGTTAGCTTTGGAAATGCAATAGCATAATATTGACACACAAGGACCTGGAACCCCCTTACTGAGAACAACAGAAAAGGGGTGAGAACCACAGCCAAGGGGAAATGAGCCTGTCCAACTGAGAAAACAATATCAAGTCCCTGGAGTACAGGAGTGAAAGAGCCAGAGAGAACTAATACCCTGGGGCAAGCTGGCGAGGGAAGTGGCCTTCTTCCCTCTCCTTTAAGAAGTTGCACTGACCTGAAAAGAATCTTTCTTTACAGCCACAGTCATCTTTTCATTGTCACATTTAACAGACAGGGCCACATCCATGCTCCCTTGCACTTCCTCAGGCTCTCTGGGACCAGGAAACAGTCGTAAGCTGGGGATAGCAGGGTCCTTCGGCTGGGGCATCCCCTTTCCTTCCCCTTCCTTCTGGCCTCCCCTGGGGATATCCAGGAAGGGAAAGGGGAAATCTCCATTCCGGCCTCCCCCTCCTCGGGTGGGTGGGTTGTCCAGGGTGCCGGGGTCCAGCAGGATCCGTAGCTCAGGAGGGATGGTATGGACTTCTTCATCTCTCATCTCCTCTGGTGGCGACAAAAGAAAGCCAACATCATGTGTTTGACACCAGGCCACAGTCATCATTGTCAGAGACAAGAACAGGAAGAATCAGCACAGAATGGGTGTGTATAAAATCACTCTTAACAATCAGTGTACAAAAGAGATGAGTAGTCTAGAAGCCTGAACTTTAGTCTTAGTGTTCTTTCTAACAAAGTAGATTTGGGCCAGGGGTTTACTTCTCTGTGCCTCGCTTTCCCAAGTCTTAAAATTAAGAGATTTAATCAGATCAAATAGTTCTCAAATTAGGCTGCAAGTTAAATTCACTTTGGAAGTATTTTTTAAAAATCCCTAAGCCCAGGCTGCACCCAAGGCCAACTGGGTGGTACCTAATTGTTAATATGCTTTAAAGCTCCCCATGTGATTCCAATGTACAGCGAAGGTTGAGAGCCCTTGGGTTAGATGATTTCCAAAGCCCTACAAGCAATGAAAATCTATGATTTGAATAAGTTATGTGGGATATTAGTCTATTTATATGCCATTGAAATGGTTCCCTTGACTCTAGAGATTCTTTAGAAGAGTTTCTCTAAAAATATTGGTATTTAAAAAAATTTTGCTACATCTTTTTTGACCACTAAATTCTAATAGGTATCTGGGCACCGTGGCCTGTCAAAACCTAGAGCTGAAGGAGAAAAGAAAAAGAGGCTTAGTTTTTTGGGGGTTTTTTCCCTAACAAAGCTGCTTAGCTACTTAAATCCTTCAAAGGGTGAGATATTCACATAGTCCCATTCAATCAATATTCAGTGTTTTTTCACATTGTCAACAATGGAGAGAGAGAGAGAAACCAAAAAACCCTCTGCCCCAGTATTCTCTACAACCATTCTCCAAAACCAACTGATGTATGCTTAGGATCCATCCAACTCAGCGGGACTTTGGAATGAAGATGATCAGCGGATATCAATGAACTCTCCTCCAATACTATCTTTTGGAAATGATAGCACAGTTGTATGGGTCCAAAATGAGTCAGAGCTTTAGAGGGTTTTTTAATTTGTACTCTGACTAAAACCTTCACAACAACCCTGTAAGGTATGTCCTATTGTTGTTCCTCCATAGTACTGAGGAAGAATGACCTGAGGAGGAACAACCTGCAGCTCAGAAGTTAAGCAATTGCTCCCCTCAAACTGTGGATGAATAGCAGAGCTGGGACTTGAACCTGCACTCCTAACCTTCATTCTACTAGCACTGCACTCAGTAGTGGTGCATTGGGTGGGGTCTGGGGATCAGAAAACTTGGTATTTGAGTCCCTCCGGCTATAGGACTCTGGAAAACCTCAAGAGCTTGTTAAGCCACTGCTTTCTGCTCCATCAAACTGGGGTAATAACTCCTGCTCCCTCTGGGTGAGAATGAGAAAGCACATGTATGAGTCCTCATGACTATTTTCGTATAAGATACAGCCTGACCCAACACTTCTCTCCTGCAGTCTTTGACCCAATGTAGCTAACCTGTAAGTTATTAGGTCCCTCTGAGAGAGGAAGCCAGTGAAGGTGGTCTCATATTCTTTTGATTTTTCTTTTTATTGACTTTATTGGGGCAACACTGGTTAACAAAATTACATAAGTTTCAGGTGAAGGTGATCTATAACAAAGTTCTCTAACATGCAATCAACTCTGTTACTAAAAAAGACTGTATTAAAGATACCTTCCTCAAAATAATCTACAATTCTAGATCATCTGAAGCTTTACAGTAAAATGTAGTCAAACAAATCTTTAAAATTTGCAATAGAAAAACAGGACCAAATAAGCTAAAATGAGAGTTCCTCATTGGAAAGCTTTGTTTGAGGGATATTTTTTAATACAGTTTTTAAAAAAATCATACTTACCATTGTTTTCAAGCCGAAGATGAAATCTATTAGCCACAGGAGCCACTGTGTATGATGTCACTGGACTATAGCCGTTGCTCAGAGCCCACCTGACCAGATTCTCTTGGGTTGAAGGAATGTCATCCCTTATTGACTTAGTCATTATCATGGATCTCTCACTCTCCTTCCCAAAGCCAATACTGTTGGGAGCCTGAAGATATTAACAAAATTCCACTTATGAGTCTAAACAGTGCTTTAAGTAAGAATAATTAAATATCTGAAACAAACAGATTCTGTATGTCTACGAAGAAATTATTTATTCTTTAAATCTCTATTTTTCTTGGACTAAAAACACTAATGGAAGTCTTTAACAGATTAAGAAAAATCTATTTATGCTGTTTGATCATAGCATTTGGGTTGCTTATGTTGATAAAAAATAATCCAATGACAGCTATGTAATTATATGTAGAGAGTATCTAGTATGTTCCTGCAGTTAGTTTAATGTTTATTAACATACACATACCAAATATGCCTTCTACCAAACTTCCCCTTATTTTTATTTAAAATTATGATAAAGTATATAGATGTGCATGCTATATTACAAAAAGAAGTGTTTGTTTCCACTTCCTGTAACCTAGATTTAAATTAAGAAGGCACAACCCAGTTATTTTAGTAACTAGGAGACTATCTCATCTTTGTAAACTACTCAATTCCATATGGCTAAACAACCAATGTTTATATTTCATTTACAATTTATGATCTATTTAGCAATCCTGTAATTATTTTCATCTGCCAATTCTGAATAGGCTTAGATTTTAGGTCCTAAATATTAATTAATTTAGGTTACTGTGCCTCTAAATCAATATTTTACCCAGCAACACAAATCAGTCTTAAAATTGGCTTTCACTTGGTAATCAATAACAAGATGAAAACTGAATGATAGAAATCTTCCTGAGAAAGGATATAAAGGCCTCTGAGTAACCAGGACACAGAAGGTCATTTTCCACACCATCTACTGAATCCCACAGTGCTGATCCTGTCAGGTGCTTGAGGGAGCTGAATGCATCAGAGAGGACCCCAAAGGGAAGTCACCACATTTTCAACAACTGCTCCAACAGGGCTGGGCAGTCCTTCCAACGTGCGGATTATGGAATTTCCATGCTGTATAAAAATCACTTTAATTTCCACGCCCAATTATTTTCTCCTGCATCCACGCAGCATTTTCCCCAAATTCCCCATTTGTTTCCCATTCTGTTTGCCCCTAACATGACTAAATATTAATCCTTTCCCACTGTAAAACCATAGAAGATTCACAGGCTCTAAGTTCTCTTGGCCTCTTTGGTTGTGGGATATCAGCTGAGGACATGTTTTCAATTCAAAGCTTAAAGGAGCTCACCCAGTATGTTTTCTATGACCCAGGTGCTTATCTGAGAACAGACTGTGACACATGCCAGTCACAGTCATGCTTGCAAACGATCCAGACAGCTTCAACCAAATTCTATAGCCATTAGCAAACAACAAAAACAAAAAAAATCTCAGCTTTCCAGGCTTGGAATATCCTAGCTCTTATTCCGATTCAAAGAAAACATCATGGGGAAAAACGGGTTAAAAATAGAAATAAAATGAGATAAAGAAGGATCCAGTTTGTTCTTAGAACTTTTTATTCATTTAGTCAAGGGCAGTTCCTTAAGCGCAGCTTCTTCCCAGCCTCTCAAAGCAGCGTGTCATTTTGATTGGCTGGAATTGTAACACGGCCTAAACACTACTGCTTGGCCTCATCTGCCCTAGTCTTTCATGTTGTTGGACAGCTGAGAAAATAACTGTATTTCCAGAATAATATCATCGTAACTGCCACCTGTTTTTTGGTACCAATACAGAGTGATTTGTTTACACCTTTCCACATGAAATCTAGGAGCTGTCAGTACAATTCACGTTGATTACTCCTTGGGATTTAGAAGGCTACAAATCTATCTACACATTTGTCAGCAGCAAGGGAGGGGCAATGGCAGGCAAGTTGGTTGCCAGCAGTTAGTGAACTCCTCACCCTGTATTTCTGGGAGTGCCCAGGTTTTCCCAAGGCCACAGTGTAGCTACTCCAAATGAGAATGATCAAGGGGCCCTCTAAACACCACCGCCATCTTTCCCATCCAAGTCTTCATGAAGGATGACGAGCTAGGTAAAATCTGAGTGCCTCTGCTCCTCCCCCACCACCCAACACACATTTGCATCAGAACTGTTGGTGGAGGGGAGGGGCCTGAGGACAAGTTGGACAGAGAGTGTAGTAGTGCATATTCCCATGGGATTTAAAAAAAAGTGTCTTTCTAAGAACAAACCAGCTATTGCTAACCTTAAAGTCCTGAGGCCATGAAACACTATAACAGTAAGTTTCTAACACGTTTCTTCCACCTATTCTTTTATATTTTGGAGGTTCTTCCAAAATGTGATTAAGCATGGTCCATAGGAACCTAAAGAAAAAGCCAGAGCTCAGCATGGCAATGCAGACACTTCTGGTATTCACATTCTTGCACACGGCACAATCCTTTTCATATCTTTGGATCATTATGTTGTTTGGAGGGTTCATTCTGCCCACACGCCGCCGCCACCACACACACACACACACACACACACACACACACACACACACACACACCATCCATGTATGATGGGGCTCTTCTTCGAACTACCCCATCAAGTTCCTTACCAATCCTTTAGTAAACAATTTTGTTTGTTTTCACTTTGATTAGAGAAGTTAATTGCTCTTATAGACATACTTTTCAAGATTTGCTTAGGAAAGAAGGATGAACTCCCTTTGTACAGCACATGAACATTGTGCTAGGAGCTTTACATGTTATCTTACTTAATTTTCCTCTAAAATATGAAGAGTCAGGCATTACTGTCTCTTCGTTAGAGACGGTGAACCTGCGGCTCATGGAAGTTAGCTGAGAACTAACTGCTTCTCAGCTAAGGAGCATTAGCTGAGAACTCACCATGTGCAGGGAGTGTGCCAAGTACTTTAGATGAACTACCCAGTAGGCACTTAACAAATACTTGTTAAATGAATAAATGAAGGAATGACAAACAAACTCCATTAAACCTCACAATTACTCTCAAGATGAGTACTATCATTGTACCCATTTCACAGGTAAGGAAACAGACAGACTTCAATTGGATCATGCAATCTCAACTGGGAGTAGTGAGAACTGGAGAGGGAAATGAATCTAGCCCTGCCGGACACCAAAGCCAGGATCTTTCCACTCTACCATACCGTCTTTAAAGGAAATACTAGAAAAAGGTCACTATAAACCATTTCCCCTTTCTATGCATGAATGTATGCCTTTTTATTAGTGGGCAACTTTCCCTCACAGAACAACAGCACAGTCAGAATTCACATCTGAGACCGGGAGTTAGGAAATCACAAAGCATGAAACTGATTGGGGGAATAAAAAAGAACATCATGAAACATTACCTAATTGTTTAGTAATGTTGTCATGCATTGTCCAAAATTGGCCTGGAACAGGAGTACAGCCAAGAAGAGAAATATAAACAACCCTTACACTGGGATGAGCAATCTCATTTCTAGCCTTTCTGATTCGTACGAGAAGTGGAGACACTCACAGCGAACACCAGGACTGCCATGGAGCAGGCACACACATTCAGGGAGAGAAGGAGCCACTGAAGGGTCAGGGTTGAGAGAACATTTACACAAGAACTCCAACAGGGAATTAAAATGTACCGTATGTTTTGTCTTTCAAAGCATGATTCCCTTTTCTGTTTTTGTTATTCTGAAATTAAAAACATTTGATTGGTGTGCCAGGCAACGAACACTGCAGACACCTCAAGTCACCAGCATCCTTCATTCCATGCCAGGGAACACAATCAAAACAGCTCTGACTTCAGAAAATCATGGCTGGGCTTTGTGCTCCACTCCAAATTAATGTATCATCATTACACATAATGGCTTACTGGGATCCTCTCAAAGTTTAGGGAAAAAAACCCCACAGGAACCAGAAACGATTACTTTAAATTAAGACGCGTGTGTGTGCGCTTGTGTCTGCCTCATGCCTCTGGTGAGTGTTTGTGCATGATGTTGCCTAGGGGGCCATGGGGGCTGTGGGCTTTGCTCACCGGTGTATCACATGAAGGTGCTGTGAATGAGTAATACCAAAACAAAGGTGGCCCTCTCCCAGAACAGTGAAAACATAAAGCCCACTCCAAGCGATTCAATGCCAATAAAGGAAGAATTGTCCACAATTTTAAAAAAAGACAATGTATAAAAATTTGAGCCTACAAAAGAGATGCTAAAGAGGCAATTATCTTCTTAAAAATCAGAAGGGGAAAATTATTTTAGCTTTCATTATGATTTGCTCCAATATTCTGTCAAATAGTTATCTCCCTAAACATATTGGAAAAAGTTTTATCTTTACCAAATTTCAACATTCAACTTTTCAAGAACTAGTTGCTGTTTGTCTATCATGCCAAACAGCATGATATACTTCCTTCATGAAACATAATGCTTAGGGAACAGGTTGGGGAAGATGCATTTCTCCAGTGTCATCCCACTGACCTCTCTATCCATTGTGGATCTAGTATCAGTTTTACCTTCAGAAGTTAAGAAAGACACGCCAGTATTGCAAGTTCCTCTCAAAAGTCAAGAGTGTGGGCCTTACAGGACTCAAACACGAAAAGGTTTGTGTTCATTGTTTTGTACTTACTATGCTGGAAAGTACACTAATACATTTCAGTAATTTCACAAATGAGGCAGATGCGGTCCAGAGAGAGGTTGCTTAAGGTTTGTAAATGGCAGAGTTGGGACTCCAATCTGGGTTGGTGTTGATCCCAGGGGCCATAAGTTTAACCACCACACTATTCACCCTTGTCGGGAAAAGCTAAGAAGCAGGTTATTTTGCAAAGTGAAAAACTGAGAAAGCTTAGACACCATCTAAAGAAGCAGAAACTTTACAATAATAACACACATATATAAACATGGCTTACATTATTTCCAGTCATCAATACAAAGAAATGTTCAACCAACTTACAATGACTTTCAGGTTTCCCTTAACATCGAAAGATTTGATCACCCAGTTGACAGACTTTTTGCACTTTAAGATCAAGATGAGGTTTTTGAGCACCTCAGGATCCTTTTGAGAAGGTCTTATGTCAATTATTATATCCACCTGGAAAGCACTGTGAATGGAAAACAAAGGCAGAGTTAGGACCCAAGCGCCAGAAAGTTGCTACTATCTCCCCTCTTCCAAGTCTTCATGTTTCCAGTGTCTGGCCAGTTGATTAAAAAGCTGGAGTTGATCCCAGGCAAATGACATGTGCAAAACAGATTGTTAATGCACACACAACAAAATAGTCTTACATAACAATAGAAAAATATGCCTGCTGATAATTAGCCACAAAAACTTTTCTCCTCTTTGAAAAAAAAATGGTGATTACTTTAGCCACTGTTTGAAATGGACTTGAACAAACCAGAAGTTTACTTTTGAAGCAGAATTGTTGCTTTTTCAACCTTCAACATCTTCAGTGTTTCAATGTGTAACTTTCCAACATGCTATATGTTCAAAATCCTTCAAAACCGGGGTGGGCAAGAGTTTGGTTAGTGGTAGGTGGCAGGGGGGAGGAAAGCCTGACAGTAAAAAAATAGGAAACTTCAGAATAAGATGCAAAAGGCTGGAGAATCTCTTGGCTTATATAAGATTTGCTTAAGCCATTAATATTTGCTACACAATCATATCTGCATTTATTTCCCCAAACTTCTGGATATATAGTTATTAAAATAAAACAGATGGTCAACCAGGTGATTACTTGGAAAATTGGTGAAAACAACCCAAACTTCTAAGAATTCAGTATAAAAGAGAATTTTTACCAAACAATAACATCTCTGTCATTCCGAATTTAAAGGAAAGTCTCTCTTCCATCTTGGTTTTACACACCCGTAAAGTGAAAAATGGATGATCCACTCAAATAAGGCCAGAGACTCACTGTCTCAGCATTGGCCAGGCTGCTCCTAGTCTCAGTGCCTTTTAAATTTTCACAGAATTCTTCATGTAGGACAGAATGGAATTTTACCAAAACTGATCTGTAGTTTATTCATTTTTGAAATCAAAATTTGATTATAATTTTAACTTCAACATCCCTCTACAATATTAATTTATGTTTTAAGTCATTAGTTCACATGAATCTCAGGCTAAAGTGGAAGAAGAGCCAACTTTTCCCCTTTTTATTTCTTTTATAAAATTCCCTATTCATTCTTGGTAGGGAGGGTTAAATTTTCAGTCCTGGCTCAGCAAGTTGCAGTGGGGGACAGAGAACCATAACATAAGGAAGAGGGAAGTTATATCTAACGGCTACATGGTTGTCACTGTGAAGGGCTGCCCCCAACAGATGCAGCTTTGAAGTAAGCAGTGATGAGTGCTCTGATGACACTATGAACAAAACTTTATAAATACAGACTGTTATTCAAATAATAATTATGTTAATAAGACACATTTTGGAATTTTCTTATCAGGGGTTACCTCATAGGAGATAATGATGCAGCAAGAGTAACTGCGTCCTGTTCATTAGACTAGGACATTCAGAACAGCCTTCAAGAACTCACCTGGAATACAGAGGGTCTAGAGACAGACACAGAAAATAAAATGCACCTACCACTGGTGCCTTTACTCCCTTATTCAAAGCTTCTGTGAGTCTTACCCAAAGCATTGTGGCTCCCTGCCTGTGCAGGCTCCCTGCCTCAAGTCAAGAAAGATATTTATTTTCCTCTTGTTTCAGTTCAGAACACACACTCACTCACCTATAGGGGTTAGAGTTGGGGGTGATTAACTCGATGATATGTACTTCCTTATCCTGGGGCTGGCTGGATATCACACACCCTTCTGCTGCTTTGGGCTGAAGGTACTCAGCAAGGTAATTGAGTGAGAGAAAATTTTTCCCTATGTTGCACGTGGGAGGGAACACTTGATCTGAAAGTAAAGAAGCGCAGAACAATCTGTCAAATCCCTGATCTACAATCCCATGGTAACCAGATTCAAAGGGAAGGTGACAGGTGACACTGAGCAAGAGCAGGGCACAAGAACCTACAGTGCTAGCAAAGGCCTTAGATCTCCTCACCCTCTGCCCTAAAATGCCTCCCCTCTGGTCACCAGTGACCTCCTAGCAATCAACTCGACTGGCCTCTTCTGGTCTAAATCCGCTCATTTCCTGTTCTCTGTGATACTTCGTGGTCTTCATCCATTTCCTCTGATCCACCTTTCAGTCTCCCAGTGGCTACTCCTCTTCTGCTCATCCTTTAAAGACCAGTGGTCCTCAATCTTTGGGACACATCAGAATCCACCTGTTTGGACCCCACCCCAGAGAGTGTGATTCAGAAGATGTAGGTGGAACTTAAGAGGCTTTCTTTGTGAAAAGCTCCATAGTTTATCCTGATATAAAACCAAGGCTAAGACTCTCATTTCCTTCCTCAATCTTTCTGTCTCATATTCTTCCAGATGATCTCAATCACTCTCCTAGCTCCCATGCACATCTAGATCATAATGCCTTTTCTGAGCCTGTACTGTCATCTGTCTACCAAGAACCTCCCACCTAAAAACCCACTAACTATTTCACAGTCAGCATACTCAAGACTGAATCCAATTATCTATCCTACCCCCCACATACGCTCCTCCTTGGATATTTGCTATTTCAATGAACAGGAGGACCAGCTACCCAATTAACTCTCTGGCCCACCATGAACAATTAATCATTCGCTCTTATTCACTCCTCACAGCACTTTATATACTTCAGACTGAAGGTAAGAGTTTGGGGACCACAGTAAGGTCAGACGTATCCTTTCTCACAATCTTGACACAGATGACTCATGTTTCTTTGGCACTGTGCAATTTACAAGGTGCTTTCACAAACACTCTCTTGAACTGAGGACTGCTCATCACCTCCACCAGGGAAAGCGATGCAAGTACCAGAGTCTGAAGATACTCCCCCAATGGCACACACTGTTTACACATCACTGCGGTTGATGGGATTTCCATTCAGTGGTTTAAATGTTTAAACAGAATTTGAAACTGCTGGCAGTGTGACAGCTGAGACCAGTGTCAAGGAAGTTCTAGGTGTAGCAAACTTTTTTCAGAGACAGAGTAATTAATCGGAGCCCTGGCACTTTAATGAAACACACTTCTGCCCTTTTATTTAATGGACAGAATGCCAGTGTTGAAATTCACATGCAAGTCTCACTGAGGAGTGAGGAATCAGTACAGGAGGTCCCAAGGTTGGGCTGATCATCCCTCCCCTACCCCTGCCAAACTGTGCAACCTCCCTTATGCAGAAGTCCACAGCACACAGTGTAGCAACAGGGCTCTGTGCACCATGGCACCCCAGAGCCATCCCTAGAACAGAGGGGACCAGAGGAGCTCATGAGGCCACCACTTGCTGGATTGTTCCAAGAGAGTGTTAGCTCTGCACTCTGCATTCTTCCCTAACACCCCCTCAGAGAAAGGCCAGGACTGCGCCAACTCAGGCTGCTGGAGCAGCCTCCTTTCCACATCTGCTGAAGGTTTTGCCAGATGAGCAGATGAGGAATGCACACCCTGCAGCTGCAGCCCTGTGGATGCCTCCCCCAGATCACAGGACAGAAAATGATACCGGGGTGGCAAGGCTGAAATGTCATTAAGAATCAGAGGGGGTGTGGATGGGCCAGGGACAGGCTAGTCTCGAACTCAAGAGAATGGGACCCTAGTGGGACTCCTGCCTGCATACAGTATTCAGTTCACAGGGGTGCCTGGCACTGTAGGTCTATGTGTATAGGATCCCTGAATAAACAAACTTGTGATGTGAGCTTTGAAACAAATTAACAAAGCACTCTCCCACATTGTGACTCTCCTAAGCTACTAGCAAAGATTTAATTGTTTAAAAGTTGCTATTATTAAGGGCTCAAGTCCCAGATGCCACTGTCGCTAAGTTGAATAAGCAGATTACTTTTTGTTGTGTGTGTGTGTGTTCCCCCCCCCCCCCCAACGACCTTGTGCATGCCTGGCATCAAAACTTACACCAACTGCCAAGTAGAAAGGAAACCACAAAGGGGAATCCCCGGGTAGAAACCTGGCATGTTTGGGGTAGGGGGAGGGGAGAGTTACATGCTTATTTGTATTTCAGGAAAGGACTGACAAATGACTATGAGACCCTGGGAGGTAATGCAAACTTATTTTCCTGCTTCAGAAACTGAGGCTCCAGTGGTGAATGGTAAATCAATGTGTTGCCTGAAGCTTCACAGTTAATAAGACCAGCTAGGTACAGACCTGAGCACTCCGCAGTTCTTCCACTCTGGGTCTACAGGTGAGAGCAGTAGTTCTCAAACATTAGTGAGCATCTGAGTCACCTGGAACGCTCCTTCAGACACTGGACCCCACCCTCAGAGGTTCCAATTCAGCTGGTCTGGGGGAAGCCCCAGAATTGCTTTTCTATCAAGTTCCCAAGTGATAAGGCCCCTGCTGGGCAGGGACTACACTTTGAGAGCTACCAAGGAGGGAGCAAAAGAGGCCTGGGGTCCGTGGGTTGGATGGTGGAGAAAAGTCAGATTCTGGTAAGGTAATGATGAGGCCCGCTCATGGAGTTCAACCCACAGGGAGACACAACATCACCCTGTGGTCCACTGACAGACCCAATCCAGGACTCTCACTTCCTTCAGCTGTTCTTCTCCATGGTGTGGGCCAACAACTTATATCCAGCTAGTAGCTGGAGTCAACTTGCAGGGACTCCAAAGGTGTTACCAAGGAGTTGACCAGTTTTTACTGGACCAGACACCAAGTCCTTTAAGTTTTTCTCCAACCCAGTGTGTGGCCTTGTGGAAGTCACTTAGTCCTCACTCTAAGGGCAGGTGGTGGCTGTACACAGAAACTTGTTCACTGTCAAGAGAATAGAGCCTGATGTTGTAAATGTTACTATAACACATTTTCTTATTCTAACAAATTCCAAGGGGGTAATCAACATTATTTCATGCTACCAGAATTCTGTTTCAGAAATATAGTCCATTGGCCAGGGCTTAGAGCTTTTGTTAAAAGAGATTTTTATTCTGTTCCATATGGACTTGTCTTCTATTATTAGCTACCTGACTACCATGACAGTTTAGCAACAAACTTCAACTTTTTAAACCTAGTTCTTGTCTAAAACTCCTCCTCTCTGTACTGTCCTGAACAAGCCTTTCCATGCAGGTGGCCCACTTCATTTTCAGGTTGTGATTATTTGGCTAAGGCTTAAAATACAGCATCAGGCAATAAGCATTAGACTCAAGAGTCAGGAAACCTGGGTTTGAGTTCTGACTTTGCCAGTTGCTAGTAATGTGGACTAGAGCAAGTTAGCTTCACTGTGCACGAACCCTCTGTAAAATAACGGAAACAATGGTTTCCTCTAGGGTGACTGGCGGGGTTCCCTGGGCGCTGGGTGCGTGCGAAAGCCCCGCTGGCCCCTGCGCACAGCACACGCTCCAACATCAGTGCCCACTTTTCCTGCATCTGTTTAACAGCGCAGAGCCAAAGAGGGCTGGGAACAGGCACTCGGTAACCCACCCTGTGCTGCCACACTGTCAGCAGAGGAGGTGACAACTGCCATAAATTCATCAGAACGCAGATGGACACTGAAGACCTGAAGGGTGGTTTTCACACAATCACCTGGCTCTAACAAGGACTCTTCCACAAGAGTTGTTATTTCTAGTAATTTACGGGGGCTCCAAATATGTTCAACTAAAAATAATAATGAAAAAAGTTGTTAAAAAAATAGTAATCCACTTTCAAAACTGAGTCACCACATATTTATATCGCTCTGCAAGGCAAGGACATTAACACGGGAAGTCTATCAAGGCCGTTCAGTTAGTTCCTTCCTCCAATCATCTGTCTTTGCAACAGACCTTAGTATTAAAAATATGTATATTCAAACACTCTTCCTCTGCTGTTGTCCAAAATTTAACTGATGTCTCAAAATCATAAGCTGACATTGGCTTCAAATGTTTGCAAAATAATAGGTAAAAGGAAGCCCTAACCGTTGACCCAGTCTGCCAGCTCCTCCTTCATGCCGCCAGTTACCAGCTTCTGTCCCTCACTCTCAGCTTCTCGCCCACCACTCACTTTTTCTAACTCCTGTGTACGGCTATCTTCTAAATCCTACACCACAGCCTCCTCCTCTCTCAGCCGGGCTACTCCCCACTTCTCACTTGGCCATTACCAGGCCTGTTTTCTCAGAAGGAAAACGGGAAGGCGGGGATGTGAGTGTGTGAGTGTGTGAGTGTGTGAGTGTGTGTGGTGGGGGGGCAGTAATCCCGCAGGTTCCTGCCAGCTCCCACATTCTGTAACTATGTGATTTCTTGCCCTAACCAGCTGGTCTCAGAAAAGAAAACAATCTACTGTAGTAAGTCAGTCATTAATTGAAACCACATAAAATTTACCTTCCCCCACTTTAATATAAATGTTTCGTGCTATCTTGAGTTCAGTGAATGAAGTGACTGCTCCATACTCCTTTCGGGCCCAAGTTAACAGATGTTCATTTCCATGCGGGAAGCTCCTTTCTTCTGTTTCTGCTGACAATGAGAAGTTTCTTGATGAAAAGTGGACTACAGAACCCTCAGACACCTAGAGGAAAGAGAATTCCATATTTAACGTGGTGCAGTTACCTGGAGCTCAAGCATAATTAGAGAACACTTACCAGATAACTAATAGATAGTTGTCAATCCAACCTCTTCCCTTTGTTATACAGATTATCTTTTTTCAGCAGCTGATTCTAGAAATAATCTCAAGGCTACTACTTCTCCTTGCTAATGGCAAAGCTACCAATGACACAAGATATCCCTTTCAATTTTTTAAAGAACTTTATGATGACAGACTGCAAGATGCATTGTGAGTAATCATATCAATTATCATGGCCATTTTCTAGCTATCTACAATTAAGGCCAATCTTTCAAGTACTATGTTTCAAGTCAGTCAAGCAGGAAGTAATGGTGAGTGTTGTCATGGGCTTGTAATGGGCTTCAAGATCAGGGCAAGCAAGCTGAAAGTCCTGCTAGCAAGTGAACTTGATTTCAAAGTCTTCCACTGCTGCAGTATACCCACCACAGGACATAGTAAGAGTCTCTTTGGTTTACGTTCTCCTGAGCACTGAGATAAAAAGAATGGCCAGAGATTGCCAGTTTTCTACCAATCACACTACTTCCTAGCAGTGAGATGAATGTGTATTACAGTTTATTTTGTAAGACCCCCAAATTCCTACAGATAATGAAGTCAAGAGGCTGTCAGACTCAGCCTAATAAAACTTTCAGGATGAATTATGCAAGTCCCATGCTCTTGCTGGATGTATTTAAACTACTGCTGACCTAGCAAATGATGGAATATATAATTAACTCATACAACAAAATAAAATCATTATCTTGTTGCTGTACTGTAATCAAATTTAGTTACTAGTGAAAATATGTATGTCATCTTTACTGGCTAGTATTTATAAAATAACTGATTTTATTAATGGCAGGCTGAAACCTCAAAATGTGAACAAAAGACCCACAAGAGCTCAAGTCATAAAACTATAAATGTCTTGTATAAAATTTCTCATTAATTATTTATCATTAACAAAAAGCAAGCAGGTTCTAAAGAGGTTATATACAGCCAGACTAAGAGCAGGTTCAGGGCAAGGATTTTGCTAAGGATTCTATGCTTGCAGTAGTGTTTTCAACCTTACCACACCCACATACAAAACAGTATTTAAGTATTGTGTCAGGCATTGATACTTTCTATTCCATTATATATACATATAGTTTTTAGATGCTTGCAAAGAAGTACTTCACCAAATTTATCCCATGACCTACTTGGCTGAAAGCTAGAATCCCCTAATAGCTTCTAAATATCCTAGGCACAGGCCACATCCCAGGTCAATGAGAATCTTTGGGGTGGGACTCAGGCATCAGAATATTTTAAAGCTCCCTGGTAATTCCAATGTTCACCCACAATTGAGAAGCCCTGTCTTAATGGGTACTGAGTGATACATAATTTGAAAAACATTGTTATATGTCAGGCCCAATGTGGGCACCTCGCAGCTTCCTCTGTACCAGTGGTACTTAACCAAAAGTGATTTGCCCCCAGGGGACTTCCAGCAATGTCTAGAGACACTGCTGATTACCACAACTGGGAGAGCGGAGCTACTGGCAGTTAGTGCAGAGAGACCAGGGGTGCTGCTAAACAACTTACAGTGATACACAGGGCAGCTCCCACAAGAAAGAATTAGCCAAGCTCTCCACAGTACTGGGACCGAGGAACCCGGTCTATACTTTGGACTAACTGAATGTTTCTACCACTCAAACATCTGCTGGGTCCCCAAACTGGATTCCCAAATTGACAGCCTTTTCTGTGGTATAAATCTGGCTTAGTGCCCTGGCCGGTTTGCTCAGTGGTAGAGCATCAGCCTGGTGTGCGGGAGTCCCAGGTTCGATCCCCGGCCAGGGCACACAGGAGAAGTGCCCATTTGCTTCTCTACCCCTCCCCCTCTCCTTCCTCTCTGTCTCTTTCTTCCCCTCCTGCAGGCAAGGCTCCATTGGAGCAAAGATGGGCCGGGCGCTGAGGATGGCTCTGTGGCCTCTGTCTCAGGCGCTAGAATGGCTCTGGTTGCAACAAAGTGACACCCTAGATGGGCAGGGCATTGCCCCCTGGTGGGCATGCCAGGTGGATCCCGATCAAGCGCATGCAGGAGTCTGTCTGACTGCCTCCCCGTTTCCAACTTCAGAAAAATACAAAAAAGAAAAAAAGAAAAAAAAATCTGGCTTAGTACCTAGTAGAGAATAAGAGAAATTTTCTGCTTTCTACTGACTTGGGAAGCCCAGAACTAATCATTAATAACCTGACCATGAACTATGACCGCTAACAGTGGTTATCATTTATTGAACACCTACTATGTATTAAGCACCACAAAGTGCAATCAAGTGTGGTAATGACATTGGCTAAATGTCCTAATGCCAATTATAAAGGAAACCAGGGGACACTGCTTAGCTTCGGCCTTGTTCTGACATTGCTGGCATAAGAAAACCCTCGTGAGCCATTTACCTGCCAAACAATAACAGAATTAACCTACGTATAGAGGCTTCAGCACTGTAGTAAAATCTTTTCACAGAAAAGCACTCATGTTAAAAAGTCATTTTTATTAAGCCTGTCGCTGAAAAAACAAACAAACAAACAAAAACAATCACAACAGTTCAGAGGCCTTTGTCCCAGTGCCAGCACAGTTCCGAATGTTGAGGCAAGCACCTTGGATGTTCTGTTCCGTTCTTATTCATGTCACAGCCATAAAATAAAACACTGGGTTTTAAATACAATGTGTCCGTAAAGTCACGGTACACTTTTGATCGGTCACAGGAAAACAGCAAAAGACGATAGAAATGTGAAATCTGCACCAAATAAAAGGAAAACCCTCCCAGTTTCTGTAGGATGATGTGGCAGCATGTGCGCATGCGCAGATGATGACGGAACACTGTATACAGCGGAGCAGCCCATGGCCATGCCAGTCGAGATGTGGACGGTACAGAGGAAATTTCAGTGTGTTCTGTGGCTCGTTAAATTCGAATCTGTGACCAAAGTGCAACGTGAATATTGGCGCATTTATAACAAAGCGCCACCACATAGGAATAACATTACTCGGTGAGATAAGCAGTTGAAGGAAATCCAGTTTGGTGGAGAAACCCCGTTCTGGTAGGCCATCAGTCAGTGACGAGTCTGTAGAGGCTATACGGGATAGCTACCTAAGGAGCCTTAAAAAATCTGTGCGTGAGCCCACATCGAACTGCACTGAATAGGTATGAAACTGGGAGAGTTTTCCTTTTATTTGGTGATTTCATATTTCTATCGTCTTTTGTTGCTTTCCTGTGACTGGTCAAAAGTGCACCATGGCTTTACGGACACACTGTATGTTATACAAAGAGTACATTTCTCAGAGTAGAAGGTGGGATACATCACCCTGGAACACTCCAGAGGTAAGAATATGAACAGTGTCAATGAGAAGAAATAGGGAGCACTTCAGAATACATCCTGAAGTAATTGGAAAGTGGCCACAGAGTACAGCCGAGAAGGGCCACTCCTGGCAGGACTCTCTGTGCACCATAGGCTCTGCTCCAGCTGTGCTCAGGGCCAGCAGCAAGGACCACACGTTCAGGGCAGAGGAATTTGGAAAAGGAGCTAACTGCCACTCCTCAGGCTCATTCCACTAAGAAGAAAGTGAGCTGCCAGGAGCAGTGAAGTGTTCCTGACTGCAGATCAGTGGAAATTTTCTGCTGCAACAAGGGGTCAGTTAGCACTCCTGCTGACCACTAGTTCTCCAGGTTCTGACAAAGCTGGATGCTGACAAAGGCCTCCCCCAGCCCCCACTGAGTTTTAGAAGGTATTGTTATTCCCATCCGATTCTCAGGACAATCTACAAGGGGATTTCCATGGTAGAGAGGAGAAAATCTCAGAAAAGCTAATGGTCCACCCGAGGTCAGAGAAACAGCACCAGGGCAAGATCAGAAGGAGCAACTTCTGACTCCTGGTCTGTAAAGCCAGAAGCCACGGCCACTATCAAAGCAGCCTTCTGGCCCATGCAGGTTCGCATTGGATTCGGATAGTCGGTAAAGAAACAACGGAGCCACAAACTGGTGGGCCATAGTCTTTAATTCTAGCTCGCACCCAGCGGGCAAGTAAAAACACACACTGGGCTCCAAAACCCACTCACATTCAGTGCTCACAAAGCCACTGACTTATCCGAGTTTCCTAGAATCAAAGGTTTCTAGCTCACCAGCCTTATTCTCCTCAGTTCCCCATCTCCTTCCTTATCCCAGATACACAACTCTACACAAACTGGTATCTCACTCAGCACTCCGCCATCTTGGCTGCTTCTCCTGGCCACATGGCCTCTTTCTGCTCTCTCTGCTCTGCTCCCTCTGCTCTCTCATGCTAATCATCCCAGGAACCAAGAGGGCAAGCTCCCATTCTGCCCCTATTTTATAGTGTAGAAATCCAAACCTTTAATCCAATATACAAAATAGGGAAGTCTCTAATACAAAGTCACTTTCTGAGGCATGATTGGATTGTACCATCCCACATCAAAAAGGGGGGGAAAGGCTTAATCCCAAAACCAAGCCCCAGGCTACAACGGTTCTGCCTGCCCACAGAGACACACATTAGTATCACCTGGGCAACGGCCTCCACGTGGGCAGCGCCACTTTAACAAAGTGAGCATAATACATTTTATCTGCCCAACATGGTCACAGATGGCTTCAGCTTGAACTCTTCCAGAAAGAAGGCCTGGCTAGCTCCCAAGGCAGAAGATTTCTCCTGTTCTTAAGTTTTGTCCGTAAAATTTGCTTTCCATCCACTTGTCTGAGCTGTGTCTTCCAGACAAAGGAACTCGTTCCTTTTACCTCCAGGGGACAAGCCTTCGCATGTCTGAAGATATCACTTCAGACATCTGCTCACAACTTCACTTCTTTAATGCATTACAGCTACCCCTCCACTCCTGCCCTGACACCATGGGAGGCAGATCTCCAGCTGAGTCTGAAATGTGGTACTCAGGACAAGACCCCAAGTTTTAGATATAGTCTGACAAATGTACTGGGATGGGTCATTTTACCTGTCAGGTTGACTGGCCATAGGGTACCCAGATATTTGGTCAAACACTATTCTGAATATTCCTGTGAGGACGCTCTTTTGATGAGATTAACATTTAAATTGGTAGAGTAAATAAAACTCATAGCCCTTCCTTACATGGGTTGTCCTCATCCAATCACTTACAGGCCTGAACTGGACCAAAGGCTGGCCCTTCCTCCTAGTAAAGGAGCATTCTCCTGCCCAACAGTCTTCAGATTGGGACCTCAGCTCTTCCTGCTGGCCTTAGAACTCAATCTGGAATGTAAACTATACAGATTTTGGACTGGATAGCCAATTCTTGACATAAATCTCTTTCTGTTATAATGGGGACACTGCATAAAGCCCCCGATTATGTAAGGCCCAAGATCACATTAGCTTTTTCATGAGCTGAACCCTGCTATTATCTCATATTCATTATTTCATACTTTAAACATACATCCAACAAATATTTATTGAGTACCCACCTACTCTGTGCCAGGTACTGTTGCAGGTGTTGGGAATACAGCAGAGAAGGTGAAAGACAAAAAGTCCCCATCCCATGGACCTTACAGTCTAGTAAGGAAGCCAGAGGAGAAAAATAATAAGTACAATATATAATATAGTAATTAGTGCTATGGAGTCAAGTAAACTGAGAGGAGAGGAGTACTACACTTTCAAATGTTATGATAGGGAAAGTCTAACTGAGAATGTTTTTAAGCAGTTTAAGCCCTGAAGGAGCGACAACAACAAGCCATGCAGGTGTCAAGGGAAGAGCACTTATGGTCCAGACAGCAGCAGGTATAATGGTTTGGTGCGGGGAAGGAAGAGCAAGAAGGCCAGCATTGTTATGGCACAGGAGTGAGGAGGAGACAGGTGGGAGAAAAGGTCGGAGAGGAAAAGAGGACACCAGCAGGCCCAGCTGAGCCTCAAGTGTAGGTGAGATGGGCCACCAGTGAGAGTTATTAAAACACTGAACAAATTTTGAAACTTTTCCATTGTTTTCAGAGTAGGGGGAGAGGAATGGGAGGTGTGAGGGAGGAGGAGAAGGGGGAGGAGGGGAGGGGAAAAGAGGGGGAGAGAGACATACAGAGAGAGAGAACCATCAACTTGTTCCACTTAGTTGTTCCATTTAGTTGTGCACTCATTGATTGCTTCTCCTATGTGTCCAGATCGGGGATCAAACCCACAACCTCAGCATGCCGGAACAGTGCTCTATCCACTGAACCACCAGGCCAGGGCCTAAAACACCTAACAAATGTTTTAACAAGATCACTCTGGCTGCCAAGTCCAGAGTACACTGAAGAGAAACAAGTAGCAGAAGCCAGTAGTAGACTTCTGGAATTAACCAGGGGAGAAAGTAACAACTCATACCAGGGAGGTGGTAGTGATGATGGGACCTAAATCCTTAGGTCTTTATTCACATCCTTCCTGTACATCATTAATTCTTTTCATATAAAAAGAGGCTTATATTTATTCTTATTTTTTTATTTTTTTTATTTTTTAGAGATGGAGAGTCAGAGAGAGGGATAGATAGGGACAGACAGACAGGAATGGAGAGAGATGAGAAGCATCAATCATCAGTTTTCGTTGCGACACCTTAGTTGTTCATTGATTGCTTTCTCATATGTGCCTTGACCATGGGCCTTCAGCAGACTGAGTAACCCCTTTGCTCGAGCCAGCGACCTTGGGTCCAAGCTAGTGAGCTTTGCTCAAACCAGATGAGCCTGTGCTTAAGCTGGCGACCTCGGGGTCTCGAACCTGGATCCTCCTCATCCTAGTCCGACGCCTATCCACTGCGCCACCACCTGGTCAGGCTATTTATTCTTTAGATCCATATTTCAAGTCTTTAGAGACCATATAAAAATCCTTTTTCTGTTAGCTATCAGTATCTCTAAATTTTATATGAGTATCTTATACACATTCATCTAAATCCCTGAGAAATACATTCATATGTTTACTGAAGTATTATTTACAATAGCCAAGATATGGACGCAACCTAAGAGTTCATCAACAGATGAGTGGAAAAAAAGAGGTGGTATTTATACATACAATAGAATTTTACTCAGCCATAAAAAAGACAAAATCTTGCCATTTGTGACAATATGGATGGAAGAACTTAGAGGGTATTGTGCTGAGTGAAATAAGTCAGACAGAGGAAGATAACTGCCATATAATTTCATTTATACGTGGAATCTAAAAAACAAATAAACAAGCACAATGGAAACGTACTCATTAATAAAGAGAACATTTTGATAGTTGCCAGATGGGAAAGGGTTGGGGGGATTTAGAAATACAAATGGTTGTTACAGAATAGTCATGGGGATGTAAAGTACAGCACACAGGGAATACAGTCAATAATACTGTAATAACTATGTATGGTGTCAGACGGGTACTCGATTTATCAAGGAGATCACTTCATAAGTTATATAATATCTAATCATGTGGTTGTACACCTGAAACCAATATAATATTGTATTAATTCTAAAAATTAAAAAATATTTTAAAATAGAAAATAAGTATATAAAGAAGTAAATCCCTGAGAAGCTGAATAAGAGCAGGCTCATTTCTGTGACTTAACAGGTACACTCTCATGCTGACCCAAGCATGTTAAACAGCACTCGCTGGGATCCAACTATGGATTGATCCCACAAACCGTCTTTATCTTGTCTGTAAGAGCATCATGCTAGAACCTGTCAAGAGCCCTACTGAATCAAAGACATGATATATCAATGTCATTACTCTTCCTGTCAAAGTTCTAGTCCTACCTGATCTTCATGATGCAGTACACTTATTAGAGTCTGGCTAAGGTTAAAGTTTGTGGAAGAATACAGATGTAAAGAAATTAGCAAAACAAGACAAAACAAGAGAAAATAGTATTTTCCTAACATGAGGGAGGGTTACAATCGCCATTGCAAGAAAAATAACTAAATGAGTGAATAAGAAACTGTTTTTAAAAAATGTTGCCTGCCCTGGCCAGTTGGCTCAGTGGTAGAGCGTCGGCCTGGCGTGCAGAAGTCCTGGGTTTGATTCCCGGCCAGGGCACACAGGAGAAGCGCCCATCTGCTTCTCCACCCCTCCCCCTCTCCTTCCTCTCTGTCTCTCTCTTCCCCTCCCGCAGCCGAGGCTCCACTGGAGCAAAGATGGCCCGGGCGCTGGGGATGGCTCCTTGGCCTCTGCCCCAGGCACTAGAGTGGCTCTGGTCGCAACAGAGCAACGCCCCAGAGGGGCAGAGCATTGCCCCCTGGTGGGCAGAGCGTCGCCCCCTGGTGGGCATGCCGGGTGGATCCCGGTCGGGCACATGTGGGAGTCTGTCTGACTGTCTCTCCCCGTTTCTGGCTTCAGAAAAATACAGAAAAAAAAATGTTGCCTGACCTGTGGTGGAGCAGTGGACAAAGTGTGGACCTGGAATGCTGAGTTCACTGGTTCGAAACCCTGGGCTTGCCTGGTCAAGGCACATACGAGAAACAACTACCAGTCAATGCTTCTCACTTATCCAACTCCTTCCCTGCATTTCTCTCTCTCTCGAAAATCAATAAACAAAATCTTAAAACAAACAAACAAACAAAAAAAACATTGCTCCCTCTCAAATGTATAAGAGACCTTAAAAAGGGGGGGGGGGAGCAACTGCAAAAAATGTGAAGAGCAAGCCTGGCCTGTGGTGGCGCTGTGGATAAAACATCAACCTGGAATGCTGAGGTCACTGGTTTTGAAACCCGAGGCTTGCCCTGTCAAGGCACATAGGAGAAGCAATCAATGAACAACTATGAGTTGATGCTTCTCGCTACCACCCACCCCCCCAGTAAAATCAATCAATAAATTTTTTTTAAATGTTACAATATAAGAACTTTATATTTGGATAAAAAGACAGAAACTCTCCAAGACTGCTTATTCTATCCACCACTCTGCCTTATGTGTAGGTCCTTGACATGCTGCTACCTCATTTCTGGCCCTTACATCTCAACCAAACTGTTACAGTAACCTCCTACTCTCCAAACTACCAATTCTCTCTTCATCCTCCTCCACAGTCACCTGGAAGAACTCCCTAAAAAACACACTCATGATGATGCAGGATAGCACCTAAGCATCTTACCTGGCACATGACCAGAGAGGGATTCTGCCTACTCTGTCCACCCCACTTCCCACCACACCTCCGTGTACCCAGGACTCGCCATGTGGCATCACTCATGGTGGCAGAACACATCGTGCTGTTTCAGGCCCCCAAGTCCTTTCTCATCCTGCTCCCTGCCTGGACCTCCCTTCCCTGCCTTGCACACCCGGTAACTGCTCCTTGTCCTTCCACAGGCAGTGTCTTTCTCGGCTCAAGAATGGAGCTACCCACTGTGCCTGGTACACAACTCACATGAACTGTACTATTTACCAGAAAGCCTGCCACCCTCAGCTGACAAAAAACACCTCAAGGGCCAAGAAAGCACCTTGTTCATTCTGAACCTCCTGGACCGGGCACAGTGCTTGGCACAAAGCAGGGGCTCAATAATTTCTTGTTGAAAGCTCAGTACTGTTACTTACAGGAAAGGCTATGCTGCAATTTCTCCATTCCCGTAACCCTTACTTCCCTCACTGCCCAGGAAATGATCGTTCATCCAGGTCTTAAAGCTAATGATTTTTCACCCAGTAACTCCACCTAAAAACCAATGATTAAATCATTTAGTAGTTCCACGTCTTCCCCTAGAATCCACTGAACTTTTCTCCTGCTTGCTAATTAAAACCCAATCCTCTGACATTCCCTGACATGACAAACGTCTTCCTGTGGAATGAACCGAGCACAGAGCGCCAAGAACCTTGATTCTTAGCAAGCATTTGTGGAAGGGGCAAACGTGAGGTGCTTCACCGGCCAACAAATCCCAGGCTGCTGAGACCCACACCGAGCCACCTCCTCTCCAGAGTGCTCTTCCTACTTAAACCTCGCATGACATTCGTATTTTAAATTCTAGTTATGCTACCAGAGTTTTTTAAGAGCAGAACATTACTCTCTCTGCCAGTGCTGGAAGTTTTATTACAAGAACTTACAGCTAGGCAACGAGAGCCAAGTTTATTATTTTTTCTGGAGCAATTTCAACTACCTTGTCCAAAAGAGCAAGAAAAAAGCAAAATTAAAAAAGCAAAAGAGGCAACCAGGCCTTTTGTTTCCACACCTGTATTTAAGCTTTAACTCTTACGGCCCTGAGCAGATCCACGGAAGCCCTGGGATAAGAGCTCCCAAGCCTGAGTGAAGGAACCAATCCCGGCTCCCAGGGGCAGTCACCATGTTCCAGGAACTGAGGCGCTTGGTTTTCGCACTTATCTCAGCAGTCAGCTGACTCAGGCCTGGCGCTTGCATCGGTCTCTCTTCAAGCTTCCCCTACTGCTCTTCAGTGAGGAAGGAGAAAGGGACTTTGCTGAGGGTCATGCCACACCATGAAGCCTCACCTAGTCCCACCCCTCTCCTCCCTCCTTCTTGACCCCAGCCCGTAAATAATGCTCCCCCATGAACAGTCATGGTGAAAATATAGGTCACATGAGAAGAGAGGAGGTAATGAAGTCTTATCTAAAGTGTCATCTCCATTGATAAGAGTGTGGTGGTTAGGGGGGGGAGAGGGAGAGGGAAAAGGGGAGGAGGAGGGGCACAAAGAAAACTAGATGGAAAGTGACAGAGGACAATCTGACTTTGGGTGATGGGTATACAACATAATTGAATGACAAGATAACCTGGACATGTTATCTTTGAATATATGTATCCTGATTTATTGATGTCGCCCCATTAAAAAAATAAAATTATTATTAAATAAATAAATAATAAAGTGTCATCTCACTTCCTTCAAGTCCACCCACAGGCTACCTTCTCAATGGGGTCGATTTAACATTACAACCCAAGCACCCAGCAGCCAGTCTTCTAGCAACCTTGGTTCCTCCCAAACCTGCTTCACATGTTCTAATTCCTATAGTACAGCATAGCACAGTCGCCCTCCAAGCCACCGCAGACTTTGCTTATTTGTTATGCTTATCACTCGTTTTCTCCCACTGAATGTAAGCTCCTTCAGAGCCTGGGGTCTTAATCTGCTTTGTTCATATCCCAAGCACCAAGAACAGTGCTGGGTACAGAAAAGACACTCAACCAGTAATTGTTGAATGAATGAAGGAATTCTGAGGTCCAGTTAATTGGGAGTGCCTGCCTCATGTCCTGTGCTGAGAAGGATTCTGAGGTTCTGTCTGGGAGTCATGGAGAAACAGGAATCTTGCTCCACAGGGATCCAATACAGCAGTCCAGCTGCGTGCCACCAATGAGCACCGGAAGTGTGGCCAGTTAAATTGACCTGTGTTGTAAAACACATACCAGACTTTGTACTGTCTTATAGTGAAGAAAAAAGCCTAAAAAAATAAAATCCCAATTTTTTTTTTTTTTTCATTTTTCCAAAGCTGGAAACGGGGAGGCAGTCAGACAGACTCCCGCATGCACCCGACCGGGATCCACCCGGTATGCACCAAGGGGTGATGCTTTGCCCCTCTGAGGCATCGCTCTGTTGCGTCCAGAGACATTCTAGCGCCTGAGGCAGAGGCCACAGAGCCATCCCCAGCACCCAGGCCATCTTTGCTCCAATGGAGCCTTGGCTGCAGGAGGGGAAGAGAGAGACAGAGAGAAAGGAGAGGGGGAGGGGTGGAGAAGCAAATGGGTGCTTCTCCTGTGTGCCCTGGCCGGGAATCGAACCCGGGACTCCTGCACACCAGGCCAACGCTCTACCGCTGAGCCAACCGGCCAGGGCCAAAATCCCAACATTTTTATTGATTACATGTTAAACGATATTATTTTGGACATACTGGGTTAAATAACATATGCCATTATAATTAATTTCACTTGTTTCCTTTACTTTTTAAATTCACTAATAGAAGATTTAAAATTACCTATGTGGTTTGCATTTTATTTCTATTGGACTGCATTGCTCTAGAGCCTTCTCCAATACGACCCCAAGGAAGGATGAACTGCTAATTTCCATCCATCCATCCACTTTTTGGTCTGGTCTCACAACATAAATCAGTGTCAAGAAGACATTTCAAGCCCAGTGCTTCCCAAAGTGTGATCCTTGGACCAGTACCTCACAGGCAGAAGTAGAAATGTAGGGTCCAGTAAACTGCATTATAATCTCCTGCATCTCCCCCCAAGACTCCAATGCATACTTGGGGCTCACTCACTGTTCTAGGCCATAGATACAAATATCAAATTCCAAATAGTCCTTGTAAACTATGCAGGACTATTTGAAGAACAGGCAAGAGTTTTTTCCCCTTGCACTGGTTTAAAAAAAAGGCCAAGAGGGAGAGAGTAAAGCCAAGTCATGGATGGAGTCATCCTCTTGCACATCTAAAAAGACAGACACGAGCCTCATGAAATAAGAGGAGCCACTGCTCCCCAACGATACAGAAAAGCCTACTGAGATCTCAGAGGAAAGCCCATTCCAGGAATCACACACACACACACCCCTATAGCTCAGCTCTGGTCCACTTGAAACTTCAGTTATCAGTTGGGTGAGTGCCTACTACTTGGGTTACAACTCTGGGGGCTGCTCTAACTCACATACTCAACTCTACATATTTACATGACTTTGACTCTGGTTAAAGTTCAGCGCTTGCACAATAAGAATTAGCTCCTCTCCCTCTTTAGTCCTGCCTTACACTCACCCAATGTCTACTATTTCTATTCCTTTTTCCTGACTCTTGCACACAGGCAAATCTCTTTTTTTTATACTAAGAATAATATTTATTACAGTATCCTCTTTATTAGCAGACATAAGCAAAATTTATTTTAATTTTTAAATTTATTTGTCAATTACAGTCGACATTGAATATTATTTTATATTAGTTTCAGCGGTATAGCATAGTGGTTAGACATTTATATAACTTACAGAATGACCCCCCATAAGTCTAGTACCCACCCAGCACCATAGTTATTACAATATTATTGACTATATTCCCTATGCTGTACTAGATATCCCCCAGAAAAATCTCTTTTCGGAGTTGCCTGTTTAGGAAAACTGAAAGAGGAAAACAAATGAAGCAAGGGAAAACATGCTGACATTTCAGAAACAGCTGCCATGCCAAGTATTTGCTAGCTCAATCCTGGGGGGGAAAGCCATATGGTAAAGTAGAAGAAGCATTTCTCTAGAATTCAGATTTATGTATAAGTAGGATCTACGCAGGTTGGCCCTAGACCTCGTAACAGTGCCCACACAGAAAGACACTAAGGAGATGACGTTTTGATGTATTTCATGCACAAAGCCAGCAAAAACAAACTTACATAAAGTGCTGGAACAGTATTGAAATATTTACCTCCCAAATGAGGACTGAACCCTACATTCTGAGAGAAAAGTCACACGTTCTCTCTACCCAGCCCCTGGGAGGGCTGTGCTGGCCTGTTTCCTTCAAAACCACGTGATGTGAAATGTGATCTGAAACATGTTTTCTATTAACCATATATCATGACTCAATGTTTTCTTTTAAGTTTGTCTTAAAGAAATAATAACTTCCATGACCATGAACCTACAGTCATAATTTGCAAAGCTACATATTCATGAACCATGTGATGACGGAACCTGCCAATTGTGCAGTCGAGAACACAAATCCCATGTAACCATTTTAAAACTCTTGGGTGTTTTTATTTTTAATCCACAACTAGATTACTTTCTTTCAAAAACAAGACTTAAAACATATTCAACAATTTTACTCAAAACATTCACAATATTATCCTCTGCTTTTAACTTTTATTTTTGCTGAAATACAAAGAGCTGAAGGATTAAAACTGCTCTCTGTTCTTAACACCCTACGTGTTTCCACATGTCCCGGAGGAAAGTTCTGAGATGCTGCCCTCCAAATATGAACACTCACAAACTTGAATGTGAGCCAGTACAAAAGCAATACTCTCATCTCCCGTGGAAATGTTACAAAAAATTATATATATATAAAGAGAAGCAAAATGTCTTACTCTGTCTGAAAGGCAGACTCGGTCACCACAGGGTAACAAATTAATGACGCATGAGCTGCTTTAGAATGGAGAGTTTTCCACTGCAGAATCTCAGGCTACTCAGGGAACCCTGATGGCCTCACAGAATGATCTCTCCAGACTCCTGAATTTACCCTCTGTCATTCTCCAGTGTTAGCATGGTGTTAGGAGAACCCTGACCCATATTTAAAGTGTATTTTCCCTCTAAAAGGTGTTTTTCGGGAAAAAAGAAAATGTTGGCATCGTTACTATTACTTGCCATGGTCCTCAATCTATTTTTGCCTTCCAAATGTGCTTCTGGGAAATCCCTCACTGGGGAGGACTCTTTCTTTCATTTTTCTTTTAAATTACATCCAATCTGCCAATCCTGGTTCAAGGGCACAAACTGAACTTTACAAACACTTGACTCCAAATAGGTTCCTAGAATTCTCTTTACAGAGTTCTTCTTCATCAAGACCGATAATCTACACTCTGTTTCACAGACAAGGAAAGTAAGGCTCAGAGAAACTAAAGAATCTGCCAGAGGCACAGAGCTGGTGGAAAGCAGAGTTGACAACAGAGCCAAAGACCTCATTTCTTACTCTACAGCTACTCCACCATCCAGCTGCCCAAATCAAGAAATCAGCAGAGTTCAGTAGGCAGAGCCCCTCTCAGCCCCCTACTAACAGGAACAAGCACTGGGGTACAATAACCCTAAAGCCTCTTCCTGATCACTTACTAAAGTGCACATTTCATAGATTCTGAATCCTCACATTTGACAACTGAAGACACTGGGGCTCTGAGAGGTTAGGTTACTTCATTTCAGCAAGGGAACAACCTGCTAAAACAGACTAAAACTATGTCTGCTGGACTCCAACACTATGCAATACAAAGCCAGGCTTTAAAGAGAATGAAGGTGAAGCAGTGAGGCAAAGCAGGGTTAAAAGCAGGACTTGTGCCCTTCCCTGTCTCTTGCACAGGGATTCTCCCCATTGGGTTGTTTTCTTCTTTTTCTCACCTTCCCCAGGGGGCCTGAGGGGCTGCACTGGTGAAAGTGGAGGAGAAAGGAAACAAGGGGCAAGGAGTAATGACTGTCATGGAAACAAAGTAACTACTTGGCGAGAAGAAGACAGACCTCATATAGTAAACAAGAACAAAAACTGCTGAAGGCTATGACAATGATTGACTAGAAAGTATGGTAGATACAGCATAGCAGGCTGTATAGATTTCAGATATAAATGCTTCTGCGATGGCCAGTATTTTTTGTTTTTGTTTTTTGTTTGTTTGTTTTCTTTTACAGAGACAGAGAGAGAGTCAAAGAGAGAGATAGACAGGGACAGACAGAAACGGAGGGAGATGAGAAGCATCAATCATCAGTTTTTCGTTGCAGCACCTTAGTTGTTCATTGATTGCTTTCTCATATGTGCCTTGACCGTGGGGCTACAGCAGACCGAGTGACTCCTTGCTCAAGTCAGCAACCTTGGGTCCAAGCTAGTGAGCTTTGCTCAAACCATATGAGTCCACGCTCAAGCTGGTGACCTCGGGGTCTCAAACCTAGGTCCTCCGCATCCCTCTATCCACTGCGCCACCGCTCGGTCAGGCTGTGATGGCTAGTTTTATATGTAAACTTGGTTTGGCTATCTATCATCTCTGTTCAAACACTAATCTAGATGTTCCTGTGAAGGTATTTTGATTCCCTAAACAGACTCCCAGGAAACCTAGCACTGCTTAACTTATTTTTTCCTTTTTAATTGATTTTAGAGAGAGGAAGGAAGAGAGGGAGAGAAAAGGAGGCAGAGAGAAAGAAACATTGATTTGTTTTGTCCCACTTATTTATGCATTCATTGGTTGATTCTTGTATGTGCCCTGACCAAGGATCAAACCTGTAACCTTGGGCGGTATCAGGATGAACCACCTGGCCAGGGCTGCTGTGATGGTATTTTGTACATGTGATTCAAGTCCATAACAAGGAGGCTCTAAGTAATGGAGATCATCCAAGATGATCTGTGTGGTCCTGATTCAGTCACTTCAAAAGCCTTCAGAGCGGAGGCTCGGCTCATCATACCTGAGATTTGCAGCTGCCCCTCCCGACCTCTAGCCCTGCAGATTTCTGACATGCCTTGCCTGGCACCACATGGTGTATGCCAACCTTGCAAAAAATCTCTTCCTATATATCCCTTACTGGCTCTCTTTCTCTGATTAAGCCCTGACTGGTACAGCTTCTGTGAATGGCTAGTGTAAGCCCCAAGAGGAATGGAGCTGCACATCCCAGCCCAGCAACCACAGACCTCATGACAGTGTGAGGCAGGGGAGGAGTAAGGGAAGGTTCTAAAGGACATTTCCTTGGGGGGGGGGGGGAGTGCACAGGATGGAGGTGGGACCTTTGGCTCCAAAACTGGTTGCAGTCCTCTTACTCTTCCTAACGTCTGCTCTCAGCCAAAGGCAGGCCATGCTCCTGTGCTCACTCCCATTTCCCAGTCTACAGTGAACAGTCTCTGGTAAAGACCAACATGATCTCCTAGGCCACAGCAAAGGCTAAACTGAACACATTCAACACCTCTAAAAAATGATACCGACAGCCAAGGCAATGCAGATACTAAGCAGGGAATCCCAGCATAGCTGATCTAGAGGCGAGCCAACCGGAAGGACATGCTGCTGGGAAATGTATCCAGAAGCAGTTTTTTTTTAAATTTATTTATTCATTTTTTTAGAGAGAAGAGGGAGAGACAGAGAGAGAGAAGGGGGGAGGAGCTGGAAACATCAACTCCCATATGTTCCTTGACCAGGCAAGCCCAGGGTTTCGAACTGGCAACCTCAGCATTTCCAGGTCGATGCTTTATCCACTGCGCCACCACAGGTCAGGCCCAGAAGCAGTTTTAAACGTTTTAGTAAAATATTGTCCTAATCTCAGTCCCAGTACTTCAACCATTCACAATACACTTTGCAGCAATGAGACCAGATAGGAGATTCCATGTCACCTCCTCACTGAGTCAGTGAGCAATGCTCTGCTGTGGCTCAAGTTCAGTTCTAAAGCCATGTCCACATCTGTGGTATAGTCACTAGTGGCTCTAGGCTGAAGACCAGGATTACAGATGCTATCATAGTCATGCCCTTGAGTCAGTCGGTGTGTGACCATCCCTATGAGGTCTCCATTTACCCTTCCGGAAAGTATATGACACTTGGATTACGTCTGTCCATCAAGAGGTCACCTAATAACCTTCCTTGTACTATTTATGACTGAAGGATAATGGCAGAGATCCTAAGCAAAGGAGGAGGAAATCAGGAAAAAACACCTAGGAAGTTTATCACTTTCAGAATACTATGCTGTTTTGTTTGTTTCTTTGTTTTTGTATTTTTTCCAAAGTTAGAAGCAAGGAGACAGTCAGACAGACTCCCACATGTGCCCTGCCCAGATCCACCCAGCATGCCCACTAGGGGGTGATGCTCTGCCCATCGGGGGTGTACACTAGAGGGTTAGAGCCATTCTATCACCTGAGGCAGAGGCCATGGAGCCATCCTCAGCACCTGGGCCAACTTTGTTCCAATGGAGCCTTGGCTGTGGGAGGGGAAGAGACAGACAGAAAGAAAGGAGAGGGGGGAAGGGTGGAAAAGCAGATGGGCACTTCTCCTGTGTTCCCTGCCTGTAAATCAAACCCGGGACTTCCACATGCCGGGCCAATGCTCTACCACTGAGCCAACAGGCCAGGGCATACTATGCTGTTTTTAAGGTGACAGTCACAGTGGTTAACTTCCAGCCATTGGTAGAGCAACTGCTGACACTATTCCTGAAGCCTCACATGGTGTCTAAGAATACTGTGGTTATATACAGTCAGATGTGATTAAGACCCCCTCCCACATCTAGATCTCAGGGAAAAGCATTAACCTAAGTATTTTCCTCTGCAAAAGAAGAACCCTGTGCCAGACAACAGTGGACAATTAAAATCAATATCCTTGACTACACACTACTTGCCCTCATTCAAAGCATAACTTCATTCAATTCCATGATCAAAATCTGGAATATGTGATGTAAAGGGAGAAAGTGGGGACAATCTAGCCTAAATACCTAATACTCATCATTTAAAAAAGACTCATTATTGCTATTGCTAACACAGATTGAGCACTTCTGATGTGACAGAGACTATCCTAAGCACTTTCCATAGATTATAGCCACCATTTATCTATCTTTGTGTGACCATGCACAAGTTAACTTAGCCTCTCTTTGTGTCAGTTTTCTCATCTAAAAATGAGGATAATAACAGCTCCTACTTCACAGACTTCTTATGAAATTAAATAAGATAATATATGTAAAATGCTTAGAAGAGGGCTAGCGCATGGTGCATGCTGTTTATTAAATATACATGTACACATACACATATCCTCACAACAGGTTATGAGAGCTGTCATACAAATTGAGGTTGACAGGCCCCAACTCATTTCTTGCTGTAGCAGGACCATAACCTTCTTGTCCAATCTTCTTGACAAGGGCTGGAACAGTGTTGGCTCCAAACAGCAACTCTGAACGTCACCCAGTATCCTTTATCACCCAGAAACTATAGGATTTCTGGAACAGCTCCCTGTGATAAAGATGAAAGGGCTACAAATCCAATGGGCAGTGACCATGGTGGGCTTTTGTCAAACATGGCAGATGGATAAGCCCCTTGCTTCGAGGTACACCTGGGTCCTAGCATCCCAACTGTGCCATTTACCACCAAAATGGGACAAAAAGGAAGCAGACCAATGATGAGTACCCGGACCAGTGACGTTAAGAGCCCAAATTTGCAAGAAAGACTCCAGGCCGTCTGGGGATAGGATGTTAGGACCAAGGGCAAAAACAGATCTTGGATACAAATTGCAATCCGGACAGAGAAACAAAAAAAAAGCTGGAGGGGCTTCTTCCTCCCCTGCAGAAATCTGCTTCTAAACCAGGGAGTTAGCTGACGAAATTAGGTGACGGAGTTAGGTGAGTGTGTTAGGTTGGAGTGCCAGAACTGGGCTGCCTCAAATAAACCCAATGACTGTGCCTAGGAAGGAGCTGGGCCATCCTGCAGTGTATTCCAGAGATGGGACTGTGGGCTAGCCTTGGAGAACATTTACCAAGGGCTTCCCTGTCTGCAGTTTATGAGAGGACCAGGGTACAGCCATGATCTCTCAAGTCAGCCTCACCAGAATCTCCTGAGAGAGAGATTTTTCCTCTCCCTCTCAAGACATGAAAAAATATTCTGCAACCTCCCTTAACAAAATGCTTGCTTTTTCTACCAAACAGCTCTCTGGAGGCTACTCAACTCCAGAGATGTAACCTTTGATCCAATTGCCCAACCCATGAAAAAGGCAGATTCATCAGATTACCAGATTAGCTTTAGACAGTAAAACCTTAAAGGACGTCATGGGATTCTACACGAAGAAGCACCCATTTTCTCCCCTCAGTGAAACTGAATTTATTTAACCTCAATTTTGTTGAATGAAAGCAAAGCCTTCACAGGGCTGGGGCCCTGCCTGCACAAACATGACACACAGCAAGCCCAGCAGAGCCAGGAAAAGTCGACACTTGCCCCAACCCTCCAGGGCAGGATGTCTTGACTAGGAAGAATGCACCCAGGCAAAGTTCAGGAGGTGCAGGGATCACTCACTGCCCTCACAGGCAATGTTCATCAGCCTTAACCCAGGAGTTAGGAGAAGTCCCCTGAAGTCTTTCAAAGGTCCTACTGAACCAGGATTACCAGCTGAAACCGGACTCTTTCCAAGGCTCTAATTGCCACAGTGACATTTAGGAACAGCTTTCACCACAAAAAGGCCAGGAACTCGTTCCTAGGAAATATGGTAGTTGACTGACCCTAGTTCATGAGAGGCTCAAGCCCCTATAATTAGGTCCCTCATAGACAAGCCACAAAACCAACAGATAAGCAGCCTCGGAACAAAAATGCACAGTACACAACCACTTGGAATATCCCACAGGACACAGCTGAGTCATTTCACAAGAGACATTTTAAAAAAAGAAAAAATAGCCCTGGCCGGTTGGCTCAGTGGTAGAGCATCAGCCTGGCGTGCAGGAGTCCCAGGTTCGATTCCCGGCCAGGGCACAGAGGAGAAGCGCCCATCTGCTTCTCTACCCTTCCCCCTCTCCTTCCTCTCTGTCTCTCTCTTCCCCTCCCGCAGCCAAGGCTCCATTGGAGCAAAGATGGCCCGGGCGCTGAGGATGGTTCTATGGCCTCTGCCTCAGGCGCTAGAATGGCTCTGATTGTGGCAGAGCGACACCCCAAGATGGGCAGAGCATCGCCCCCTGGTGGGCATGCCAGGTGGATCCCAGTCAGGCGCATGCGGGAGTCTGTCTGACTGCCTCCCCGTCTCCAGCTTCAGAAAAATACAAAAAAAAGAAAATAAAAAATAGAAATTAATCTTGAAAACATTTAGTTATTTATTCCTCTATTAAGAGAAAACTTAGTTGGGGAAAGACCTCACTGGACACTCTAAAATCCTATATCCAGACCCCTAGTGTACCTCCGGCAGGACAGAAATGCTGTTTGTGTCTGCGACCCCAAGCCACCTGCCACACGCTGTTCCTCAGTCAGCCTCACGGAGGGAGCTGCCTTGACTGCACTTGGAATATGAGGATTCTCATTTTCTCCAATTTTCAGGGTCGGGTCCAATAATAGCACTTTACTATATGGTCTGTAATTCCTCATCTCTTAACCATCTCTCCCACAAAAGAAAGCTCCGTGAGGGCAGGCAATCCCCTCCATTTCTCTCTGGGTCCGCCACATCTGGCACAGTTCCCAGCATCATGCAGGCACTAAAACTAGGAGTTGGATGAATGAACAAGTAGATACATAAGTATTAGCATACCAGGTATGTTAATGTCATATTTTTCTAAACGTGGGAAAACTGCCAAACACGGGAAAGGAGAAACCCCCCCCAAAAAAGAAAAATCATTTCCAGATTTTTAAAAATGCAATGCAGTAGAGAATACAGAAAAAAAATTTAAAGTTCCATCCTGCACAAGTAAACTTGAATGTCTGCATTACTCAGAGGGCATTTCTGAACACTGCAACCCTCAATTACACATCTCTTGGAGTCATGAAAAGAAGAACTGAACATGTGCTGTGGCACATGCCGTGCCGTCCCTTCCTAGAGCCCAGCTAAGCACACATCTGGGGCTATTTAACAACTGATTGGAAATTTCGCCTTCTGATTTCCAGTTAAATACTGGGCACAGGAAAACAAATAGCACTTGTTTTTCACTGAGCCTTGACAGTCATCCAAACTGCAGTGCAGACCAGAGAACTGCCTGTGGTTTGGTGGCAGAGGCCCAAAATATTTGGACACGCCCCCCCCCCCCCAAGTTTAAGTAAAAGGAATAAACCAGATTTTGGCCACTTCAGCTTTACCCATTCCTCCCCTTCTCAGAAACACAAAACTAGGTTTTACAAAGTAAGCATGTTCCTGGTATTAATTTACATTTTTCATTAGGATTAAATTTTAATTTGTTTTTAATCCAAAGCCAATAGCATAGAGTTTCGTTTCTCTCATTTATTTCAACAGCCCTGCCCAGATATTTACTTGGATTTGCTGAAGAGGCAATGTTCAGATTACCATTTTCTGTTTCTAATTAAATTAGGATATAATATTTAACAGTTATATTATTACAAAATCAGAGTGCGAAAGCCAGGAGGTGCTCTAGAGCTCGGCTGGCACCACCTACTCTCTTTAGGGACGGGAAAGTAAGGCCAGAGTAGTTAAGTGATGTTTGTCCAACTAGTTAGTGACTGAGCTAAGGCTAGTTCTGGGTCCTCCTGATACCCAAGCCAGGGTGGTAACTAGAAACCAAAAGCTGAGTTCCTTCTAAGTAGAGATGTCAGATAAAATACGGGACACCTCGTTAAATTTGCATTTCAGATAAACAAGAATAATTTTTCAGTAAGGTATGCCCCAAATATGACATGGACATATTAAAAATTTATTTATTGACTATCTGAAATTAAAATTTAACTGGTCACCCTTTATCTTTGTTAAATCTGAAAACCCTACCTCTGAGACCAATAACCCCTTCCTCTCCATACCTCCAATCAAACATACATACATACATTTACATTCATTTCTTTCCTGATTTTAATGATAAATGGCTGGAAAAATAAATCTCAGCACAGCAATGCCCAGAGTAAATGAGGTTGGAAGAAATTGCTGCTTATTTCTTGAGACTTTCCTAATCTTAGACATCTTTTTCTCCTTATGAGCAATTAAAGCAGCTAACCCTGACACGAAAAGGCTGGCCAAGAACTCTGGAGTAGGCATTTTATGTTATTAGAAACCAGGCATTAGGGTCTCATCTTGATAATTTCTGCTTGTCCCAGGACTGCCAAGTCTGTAGACCTTGCAAGAGAAAGTGTTCATGTTTGAAACAGAAAAAAAAAAGGACTTAAAAAAATCAGATAGGTACATAGACTAAAGTAAAAAGATTTTAAATTTTAGTTCATTAATGTTAATACCATCTCTTTTAAAAAGAGTGCTGCAGTAAGATTTTTTCTAATAACTTTATTGAGATATAATTGGCCCTTATTATAAGTACATAAATATAATTATAATTCATCCTTATAATTCACTTTATTGAAATATCAAAATATTCACCCTGCTAAACTATACAATGGTGTTTTTAGTATATTCACAACTGTGGTGATATTTAAAATTGTACTTCTTCATCACTATCTAATTCTGGAACACTTTTTCACCCCTGAAAGACACTCCATGGCAGTAGTAGTCAATCCATATTCTCCCCTCCTACCAGCCCTTGGCAACTACCAATCTACTTTCTGTCTCCATGGAGTTGACGATTTGGGACATTTCACATAAATGAAATCACACAGTATGTGGTCTCCCCCCCCACACACACTCCCTCAAAATGCGACTTTTTGTGTCTCCCTTCTTTCATTTACATGTTTTCAAGGTTCACCCATGTTGCGGTATGTATCACGTTCTTTTAATGGCCAAATAATATTCCATTGTATGGATATACCATTTTTTAATCTATTAATCAGTTGATGGATTTTGGGTTGTTTGTACTTTTTGGTTATTATGAATGTTGCTATGAACATTTGTGGACAAGTTTTGCTGTGGATATATGTTTTGCCTGTTTCCCCAAGTACCATTTTTATATTCCTACAAGCAATATATGTGGGGTTTAATTTCCTTACATCCTCAACACTTGTTATTATCTGCCTTTTTTATTAAGCTATCCTAGTGGGTGTGAAGTGGCATCTCATTGCGGTTTTAAATTTGCATTTTCCTGATGACTAATGATATTGAGCTTCTTTTTATGTGTTTTTTGGCCATCTGTGCTTTCTCTTTGGAGAAATGTCTGTTTAAATTGTAGTGTATTTTTAAAGACAATCTAGTATTGTTGTTCTTCTCAATCTTTTTTGGCAAGAGATTTTGGTTGAAAGTTTAGACATCTATGGCCCAGTGAGCTACCCTACTTTTTCTTCAATGTGGAATTAATTACATAAATAAAAATAAGCTTAGATGACTCTACTAAGAGAGTTTTACCTGTAGTTTCAACGTGACATACTGAAAGGGTAGGACTGTTTTTATTTCTGATTGTACTACAGAACAACTTTAACCTACCCAGTATTCTATGGACTGTCCATATAACCTACAAAAGAAAAACTGTAGGTTGTGACAACTCCAGTGTGTGTGTGTGTGTGTGTGTGTGTGTGTGTGAGAGAGAGAGAGAGAGAGAGAGAGAGAGAGAGAGAGAGAGACTATTTGAGACTCAGCCTGAAACAATCCCACTTCATCTCACTCCCACTTCTTAGGTAACCAGAACAACCAGATAAAAGAACTACACTTGCAGAGGAAACTCAATACCACTTTCTCCCTGCCTGGCATGCTCTCTCTTGCCTGTACTGTGGAATCATGGGAAGGACTGGAATAATCTGAAAGAAAAAATGATACCTTTATTATTAGATAGTATTAAAGTACAGTAAGTCCTCACTTAATGTTGTTGACAGGTTCTTGAAAACCGTGACTGTAGGCAAAACAACATATAAAGAAACCAATTTTACCATAGGCTAATGGCTATACACCAGAGTTAAGTTCCTATGGCATATTTCTGGCCACAGAAGCATCAACAAGCATCCAAATAAAGACCCAAAATGCTTCTAATATTAACTACTGAAATAAAGGTGAGCTATACATACATTTAAGAAAGACTACTAAAAACAAGTAAGAAAATCCTTTTCCTACCTACTTATTCCTGATCAGGGTTGAGGGTGGCCAAAGTCCATCCTGGAAGCTCAGAGTGCAAGGTAGAAACCCACTCCAGACAGGACGTGAGTTCCTCATACCCACATCCACACTCACGCAGGCTGGGGCCAAGACACGCCAATGAAACCAACATACACATCTTTGGGACGTGGGAGGAAACTTAAGTCCCCAGAGGAAACCCACACAGATATGGGGAGAATGTGCACACATCACACAGACAGTGGCCCTGGCTGGGAATCCATTTCTTTCCCCTTTTCAACAGTTCTAACAAAATGATGTTGAACGAAAGAACACTGTTCGAGGACCTGCTGTATAACGTTTTTAGTCAACCTCGTGGGTGGCTGAGACATTCTGAGTAACACAAGGCCCTACTAATTATGAAAGGTTTCCTTTTTTAATTTGGGTAGTTATAATAATGTACACATTCAACTTAAATTAAAAGGTCACCCTGATGGATGAGTAGATGCCATTATTTGAACTTTTCTCACTACCCTACTTAAAAAAAATTAAAGTATTATAATTCTACCTAGAAAGTAAAGACAGCTTGAAAACAATACTGCAAATCCTTCAGCAGTGTAACAGGCATGAAGCAAGGGCATCTGCAGCTTAAACTGAGGGCCAAAGAGACACACGTCTCCTCAGCTCCTCCAAGGTCTTTTCACTTTGGAGAGAGCAGCAATGGAAAACAGCCACGCCTCAGTTTCCAAAGATTCATGGACCCTTGGAAGTGTTTAGATGAAACACTATATGCAAATAATTTAGTTATCTCCAAGTGTTAACTCAAAATAGATAAATAAAGCACAGCCCTGCTTTTCTATCCAGCCACTGGTCCCTCTGTGCTAAGCAGATGAGCGGACCCTGCAATGCAGGCCAGGCTGCAAGAGCCTTGCCTCCTTCACTTCTACACATTCTCTGTGAGGGAGGGCTGCCCAGCTACGACAGAACTCACAGCACCCGCTGTCTGCTGACATGGGGACCTGAATGAACAACAGATGTTCAATCATCTCTTGCAGGCCATGAGGAAACCTACAAATGGGAGAAAACCACTTTCCCTACAGAAAGCCTGCTGGACAATAAGGCAGAGTTCAGATGTCCCGGAATTTTAATCCTTGACTGTTCCCAATGCTGCTTTTCCCATGCTGGTAATTTTAGGTTCGTCCCTTGATCTGTAATCTCCTTCATGAGATTAACCCCAACCATGGTTGATGTTAAATTGTTTATTTAAACTGTCTTTTTTGTTGTTGTCAGTGTATCTTACACTGATGGCCAAGAGGCCATTCTTAATAGATCCTAAACAGAATGAAAGCAGGTAAGTAATAATCAGGAGTAAGATACTTCCCCGCAGAACCCATGGAGTGGCAGCCTGAAGAAGGAACCCAGAAATTGACCAGTACAACTATGACATAAGTGGCCCGCACTTCTCATCTGGACCCACAGCTCAGAGAAATAGGAACTCCTTTCAACCTGGCGTTGGCCAGGCTGGATGTTTCATAAATGTAAATTCAACATCCTATTCTTTATTATGACTAATAATAAACAGCAACAGAAATGGCAGGTAATGTCTATGAAGTTATTGGTGCCCAGCCCTGTACTAAACGTTTTATGTGTAATCTCATCTAATCAAGATAGTAACCCCATGACATAGGGACTACTATTGAATATTAATTCTATATTACAAATGAAGAAACTCAGGCTTGGAAAAATTAAATAATCTACCCAAAGCTACTGCATGGATTCAAACCAGTGTAGGCAAAGCCTTTACTTATAAACTCTTCATAACCTGTCCAATGTGGTAGCTTCATGGAGCTACTGAGCACCTGAAATGTGGCTTGTGCACCTAGAAACTGTTATTTCTGATTTGAGTTACTTTAAATTTAAATAGCCATACATGTCTGATGCCTACTGCATTGGCTAGCACAGCTCTGTGTCATAAGGGCCATGTGATCATGGCCATTAGTCTAACACAAATGCCTTTAATTACAGGCAACTGGCAATGAATAGGAGTATGAAGGGAGTCAATTTACCATTAGAATTTGTAGAGTGAGTCCTACCTGGGTTTGAGTCCCAACTCTGCCAGTAATTAGCCGTTTGACAGGTCACTAACTAATCTAAGTCTTAGTTCCTCATCTGTAAATGCATCTGTAAAATGGGATAAATATGCCCATCGTCATAAGGTTATTATGAGAACTAGATGAGATAAGGCATCAGAGAATTTATTGGAATATCAAGTGCTACATAAATGTGCTAGTGACTATAGTAACACAACTCTGACTTTTGGTCTTTTTCTTCCCAGCCTTGTCCCTTTTTAATTTAGAAGTAATGCGGGTTTTAACTCTCAAAAAGGCTACAATTGCCTGACCTGTGGTGGCGCAGTGGATAAAGTGTCGACCTGGAAATGCTGAGGTCACCAGTTCGAAACCCTAGGCTTGCCTGGTCAAGGCACATATGGGAGTTGATGCTTCCTGCTCCTCCCCCCCTTCTCTCTCTCTCTGTGTGTGTGTGTCTCTCTCTCCTTTCTAAAAAATGAGTAAATAAAATAAAAAATTTAAAAAGAAAAGGCTACAATTTATTAGTAATTCCTACCTTGTAAATGTACTTTTGAGTTAAAAAATTTATTTTGAAATTAAGTCATATTTACAAAGTTGCAAATATAGTACAAAGAACCCTTATGCACCCATTAGCTAGAGTCTCCAGTTTTCAACATGCTGCCATATTGGCTTTATTATTCTAACTATACTGTACATTGTATATTTTTTCTGAATTATGTGGCCCTTTATCCCTTAATATTTAAGTGTACTATGTCTCCTAAGAAAGATAATCCTCATATACTATACAATTATTAAATTCAAGAAACATAACACTGATACAATACTTTAATCTGTAAATCCGATTCCCATTTTGCCTATCATCCCAATAATGTCTTTAATAGAATGTCCCCTCTTACCCAAGAGGATCCAGTTCAGGATCATGTGTGCCTTCTGAGTCTCCTTTATCTGGAATGGCTCTTCAGCCTCTCTTTGTGTCCTATGACTAACATTTTTGAAGAGCACACAAGCCATGTATTTTACAGAATGTCACCAATTCGGGTTTCTTCAATATTTCCTCATTAGGTTCAATACTATATAGGTGATGCTGTGTGTGTTCTCAGGTTATCACACCAAGAGGCATGCAATGCCCATCGGCACCATGGTGATGCTCATTTTGATTCCTTGGTTAAGGTATTGCTGGGCATCTCCACTATACTTAGTTACTGTTTTTCACTTGTTATATTTAAGTAATTCGAGACTATGCAAATCTATTGTTCCTCAAACTCCCTCTACCTCCACTGGATGCGGTGAGGCATGTACTGATGATGCTTGCATAATCACCTTTTCTACGCTAGATGCAAAATGAAGGTTCTCTAACTCCATTACTCCTTCTACATTTACTGATGGCTCCTCTGTTACAAAGGGGTGCTTTCCCTTCTACTCTTTTTATTCATCTACTTATTAACTGCACTGACTATGGGTTCTTACTTTATTTAATGGGCACCAATGAGTTTTTAAAAGTATCCTTCAAATACAAGTGACAAGAAACTACAGATCTGGCTTACAGTAATTAATTAGGAAAAACATATCCATTATGCAAGACAAACACTATTAACAGGTTTCTCTTATTTTCAATGCAAGAGAGGTTTAAAAGCCTAGGCCTGTACTTTAGGACATCAGCACGGAGCTCCAGCAACAGACAATGTGAAGTGCAGTGTTGCTCATCATCAGACATGATATCATACCCCAGAAATCCATCCAAACAACCCATCAATTTCTCCACAACTAGCAAACTTGAATGTTCTGGCAAACTCAAAAGGACATGATTTACAAATAGTAGGTAATATTTGGATCTTTCCACAAGAGCTGGGTTCCAGCTTTTTTATAAAATACAAATGTTTTCATTTTGGAGCTCACTGTGTCACTTTCTCAACAAACAGATCCTCATATCAGAAATGAGTCCTGTGTTATATACAAAAAGAATGGGTTCGTGCATATTTAGTTTGTGGTCAGAGACCACACATCTAGTGGCTATTTATAATATTTACATTACTTGTGATGCCACAAGGGGGGTCTCAGAGCTGAGACCAAAGCTCAGGCCACACAGAGTATGACCACAAGTCCTGCTCTAATGTGCAAACTAGACTTGACTCTCCATCCACAGAAGAAGGCATATGAGTGGTGTTTGTTTTCTGTGATTGCTTATCTATGTAATCCAAATATCATTAAGAGCATACTTCAAATTTAACACACTGTGGACTCTGGTATCATTTCAATGAAGAAGGCTTGCAAAGTTTTAGGGTCATTATAGCCTTTGTTAATGATCACTGTGGGAGGGTTTCAGACACTTACCAAGAAACGTCTGGCGACACCAATCGCAAGCCGCTCTGTCTTCAGATGCCAGACCAGGGGCTGTGGGGAGTTGAGCAGGAACACGACTGGCTTGTGGTGAATGTGGACTGAGGAGATGGGATTCAGGTGCAGAGTGACCTAGAGAAAGAGGAATCTTAGTACTGGCTTTCCATTAAAATCATTTAGTGCAACATCTGGGATACTTTTTTTTTTTTTTTTTTCATTTTTCTGAAGCTGGAAACAGGGAGAGACAGTCAGACAGACTCCCGCATGCGCCCGACCGGGATCCACCCGGCACGCCCACCAGGGGCGATGCTCTGCCCACCAGGGGGCGATGCTCTGCCCATCCTGGGCGTCGCCATGTTGCGACCAGAGCCACTCTAGCGCCTGGGGCAGAGGCCACAGAGCCATCCCCAGCGCCCGGGCCATCCTTGCTCCAATGGAGCCTTGGCTGCGGGAGGGGAAGAGAGAGACAGAGAGGGAAAGCGCGGCGGAGGGGTGGAGAAGCAAATGGGCGCTTCTCCTATGTGCCCTGGCCGGGAATCCAACCCGGGTCCTCCGCACGCTAGGCCAACGCTCTACCGCTGAGCCAACCGGCCAGGGCTCTGGGATACTTTTTTTCAAAGTTCAGCATTAAGAGAAGCAAGCTATAAGCTAGCTCAGATTTATGGATAAGATATATTAGGTTAGTTCCAATTCATGGATAAGATATATTAAGTTGAACCAGATGATATTGCCAATATTTGACTATTTTTCACTACAAAAAAATGGCTGTATCATCTGGTTCAACCCACACCAATCTCAACTAAAACATGATTCAGCTCCCAGTAATAGTGGAACACAAATAAGCAGAACACATTGTTTTCAAGGATGGAAAAGCAGAGTAAAAATTATCCCCCGACCCCAGGACTGCCTTATCCTTCAAGTCAAATGACTACACTAAAAACTGGAGCCCAGAACCCCAAGGGCAGGTCATCCCTCTGGATTGCCAGAGATACCACTTTCTTCTCTTCCAGGTAAGCTCTAGAAAGTGAAGTGAGTTCTGCCAAAGTGTCGAAAGCTAAGGGACAGGGGCTGCCAAGGGAAGCTGCCAGTGCTTTCATCATCCCAGCTATTAGCCTGAAAGAGTTTTCCAAAGAAATGAAGCACAGAGAACACACAGGATAAAAACTGATCATATACAACCTCCATAAAAATTAAAAAAAAAAAAAGAAAGAAAAAACAGGAAAGAAAATCATGAGTCTGGATAGGAAATCCATGGCCATTTTGGCAGCAGATCAAGCAGGTTACTAGTGTCATCATTAGCAACATCAGAAAGCACCTGCGAGGAGAGCAGGACACAGTGGGTTCAACATCCTCCTGGAGCACAAGGTCAGTCAACATGACCAGAGGAAAGCAAAAGGAGAGATACAGAAATACTGAACAGATGCTTTATATAAGCATCTGACTTTCTGTCTGGGGGATGAAGCAAGACCCAAGGATCACATATTTAAACAAACTAAACTCACCAAAGAACACCAAGAAGAGATAGGGAGGGAAAAGGCAAAAGAGGGATACACTGGGAATAACAGCACATCTCAGCCATAATCCTTATGAGGATTAATCTAGATCTATGCTTGAGATCTATACAATCATCAGGGGCAGAGCACTCAAAGCTGGACTACTTCACCATATTCCCACTATGATATTTACCCTTTGCTGTAGGGACTGCCTACCAGAGTCACTTTTTGAAGTATACTCTCAAGTCATTTTGTATTAAGGCAGTAAATTTTACCTAACTTTCTGTACCTAACTATGCCCAGCACATGGTAGCCACTCAGTAAATGCCAATGCAATATTTAATTTTCTAATTTTCAATGCCACAAAGTATTTTATTCTATGAATAATATGTACTATAGTATATACTACCATCTCTTTCATTAACTGATGAGTGTGTATGTCTTAATCTCTGAAACAGACTATAAATACTCTGTAGGCAAAAATATGTTTTACGCTTAATGCTGCACTTACTACAGAGTAGCTAACTTTTTAAATGACTGATTTATCACAGCAAATTCATAAATTTATGTTACCTAAAAGGTAAAAGAAAAAAAAAGGTTGAATATATTAACAGGTTTAAAGGGATTTAGCTAGCTAATTTACAGAAAAGAAAAGAAACATGAGTAATACTCAAACTGTCAAGAGCTATTTCTGCAAGACAACTAGGATCATTTTTGTATTTGGCATAAGGGAAGGAAAAGTACTAGAAGCAAAGTGCTAATGAACAGTATGTCAAGTGTAGCCGCAGCGAAATAAAATGTTCCTTGGTTGTACAGACTCTATCTCACAGCATTTGGAGATATCATCTGCATCTAGAAATAAACAGGTTGATTGTCAATGTAAATAAGAGAGGCTACAGAAACAGAGCAGCGGCATTAACTGTAGAACTAACTAAACAGAGAAATGAGCACTACAGAAAGCACACACTACAAGGACAGTGAGGAAAAGAGAGATGAAATCATTATTTGCTGAGAGTGCCTGAAAAAAGAAACACTCTGTCACTAATATGTCAGTAAAAAGTTTCCAGATATATTCATTCCAAACTGTTTATTGAGCATCGTAATGGCACAAAGACTAGCAATGTACTACTATATATCCACAGAGGCTACATCAAGTCTTTTTCTGATGACTTTCTTTGCAGCACTCAGGCACACAATTCTCTTGGAGTACGTAGATAAAATAATAATAAATATATACCACAAATCAACAAGGATTAAAAAAAAACAACTTAGGAAGTGAAAAGAAAAATATGTATGTGAGACAGATATTGGTGCTTGGGTCCAAAATTTTCCAGATGGTCAAAAGTGTCAAGGCCTGGCTCATACAATCAAGGAAAGATTTCTAGGAGCTGCAGTTCTCTGAGCTTTCCTGGAAACGGCTCCCTCTTCAATATGTGGCAATGTCTGGCCAAGATGAATCCTCAACTCTGGCACATGGGGCCTACGCAAAGCCCCAAAAGGCATTTGGCAAAGAAGAATTCACACTATGATTGGGAAATTAAAAGAAAAATATCCAATACTCTTTTAGAAAAGATCATCTGTCAAGAACAGAAAGTCCCCCAAGCAGTCGCTCATCTAATCCCGCAGCAACCTTCCTCTTCTATCCCTCCTCCACTTAAATAAATCTTGCTGAAGGGAAGATAAAGGACAACCAACAAAAGAACAAAGGTAGAAAAGCTCCTGATAATGTGGGTAGAACATACCTGAAATATCTTTTAAAGAATTCTGCCTAAGGTACCTAATTTCTCTCAGGTTGAAAAACAAACAAACAAAAACCCAAAAAAGGTAAAAGAAAAAGAATATCTTCCTAAGAACCAATTACAGCCCTGGCTGGGTAGCTCAGTTGGTTAGAGCATTGTCCCAATAGACCAAGGTTGTGGGTTTGATCCCCGGCCAAGGAATATACAAGAATCAACCAATGAATGCATAAGTAAGTGGAACAACAAATCACTCAATCTCTCTCTCTCTCTCAAATCAATCAATAACATTAAAAAAAACCTCTTAAAAGAAAAAAAAAACAATTACATAGCTCAGGATTATTTATAGTTACAAAGATAAGAACATATAGCTGAAGATTTTCACAGGTAGATTAGAGTTTGGTGATCATTGTCTAAAGATCAGGGCAGAATCAGACTGCAGCACAAAGCCCATGGAGAAATGATACAAATGGTATCCAATCATTTCTAGCTCAGAATTCTAACAGGAGTTTAAAGAGTTAACCCTGAATCCTATGTCAAATTTACATAAAAATAAAGATCATCCCTTATCCTTGGGTTTCATAATTGACAGAGAATGAAACCTAGAGACCATATAACTATGAAGGCTCATGTTGCTAAATAAAGGGGTTGCATCCTAAATGAGGGGATGACTAGTCTCTAAATTAGGGTTTTTTGTTGTTGTTGTTCATCTTTGAGAGTCACAGAGCATTTGAGAACTTAATATAAGATATGAACTCCCTCCACAAACACACACTAAATTCTGCAGACCATTTCATGAAAATACATCCATCACTGGGCCCGTGAACTCCATGTTAAATATTACCCAGGTTGAGGAATCCATTGTAGAAGAGCAGAAAAATTCTAATGGAAAAAATGAAAACAAAACAAAGACTTCATTCACCTAGTTAAACTAGAAATAAAACTCTGATCTTAAGATATCAAAGTCTTAGGGAAATAACTTAAAAGATGACAACTCAGAGCTAAAAAAAAAACAAAACAAACTTTCACATGCAGTTTCTGAGGCTTCAGTGACCTCTTTTAACCATATTTTGACAACTCAGTTGTCCATAAAGCCTAGTCCAGAAGTTTCTACTTCTAATCATGTTTGTCTCAAACAGTGCTTAAGTTCAATCTTCCTAATGGCGTGAGAAAATGTCTGCAAATCTGATCTGTCACATTCCATATGTAGACTACCTTGTACATTACTGATCCCTCCTCAAAATGAAGGAAAGCTAACTGGTCTCAATGGTTCTACAAAATCTATTTATATTAGGTCTTCTAAGGTTATCTGTGCACTTCAACAAACAAGTAGATGTAATTAATGTATTCCTCCTATTTTATAAAGAAATTCCAACCAAGTAAACCTTTTCTGAGTACTTTTCTGGGGAATCTGAATTTTGACCATAGTCAAGGCCAACTCTGAGGAGCATTGTAAAGCCAGTAGTCATGGCCACTATCAGGGCCACCTGGCCTGTGCAGGTTCGCATTTGATTCGGACAGATGGTAATGAAACAACGAAGCTAAGAACTGTTGGGCCACTAGCTTTAATCCTAGCTTGCACCGGGCGGGCAAGAAATACACACAGTGGAGAAACACTTCCCTTTCCATTCAGGGCTCCCAAAGCCACTGACTCATCCGAGTATTACTAGAATCAAAGGCTCCACCAGCCTTATTCATCTGTTCCCCATCTCCTTCTCTCGGCACAAACTCTTCACAAACTGGCTTCTCCTTCAGCACTCCGCCATCTTGGCTGCCTCTCTTCTGCAATGCAGATGGCAGGATCTGAGAAAGAGCCCCAGGTCTGCCTTATTTTATAGTGTAGAAATTAAAGCCTTTAAGCCAATATACAAATAAGGAAGTCTCTGATACAAAGTCACTTATCTGAGGTGTAAGTAGGATTCCTCATAAGAGCGCACCACCCCCTATCATGCAACAGTGAAGGGTGTGGGGAAAGCTTAGTTTTGAAAAGATCTTAGTATTAAAAGAGTGGGAAAGGCTTAGTCTTAAAACTAAGCCTTAGGCTTAAGGACCTGGACAGCCTACAGCTTGTCTCCCACACCCAATGCAAACTATTAGCGAGCAAACATATACATCATATTTACAAACTTATTTGACTAACAAGCATAAATCCTCCAAGTGGAAAGATAACATTCCTTTCTCCCATTTAGGAAGCTTGTTCTTTCTTGCACATGTTATCACAAGAATATAACAAGGATGACTTTCTCTGGACCTTGTTAGGGTGAAGACCTCTCAGTCTCCAAAGATTATCTCTGATAAACAAAAACTAAAAATTGTCTCAAACTCTGTAAATCATGTTATGAGAATTAATTATGTACTATCTTACAGGAAAGAAAAAAAAAAGAACCCTACTCTTTATGGAACGACACCATACAAAAATGGTTTTGAATTTCCCAGGATTCACAGTAGAGATGCACGCTATTTTATCATACTGATTTCAGAAACGTCTTATTAGACCCCTTACTCCTGGGGTTTGCTAAAACAAACAAATCAAATTGAGCAAAACCACTGATAAAAGAACCTCACAGTTGTCCAATATTGCTAACGTGTCAGTGAGGCTTTATTTCAACATTTCGATTCTTCTAACAGCCCCGGTGGACTCGTAAAACAATGAAGTCATCCAAAACACTACCAGAGAGACTCCTGTTCTCTAAAACCAGACCAAACAACACTTTGAAATGGATGATCCAATAATTAGTTTACACAAAAATGGATAAGAACTCTAGCGGTGTGTCTATAACCAAGACCCATAAAAATCACACCCTGGGCTGTAGGTAGCTATCATCTATCCCCTCTTCAGAGGTTAAGAGATATCCACTTAACAACAGTAATTGGTAGTAATTGAAAACATCCTGAATCTGTGTCTGTAGCACCCAGAATCTACACAGACAGCAAGATACAAATCTATTTCAGGATACAATAGTGCCATAGCTGAATTCAAATTTCACTTCCATTTGAGCATGACTATTAGGAACTCAAATCTGACCCCAGATATATCTGAAACATGCAACCAATTGCTGAAAGTGGGGAACAGTTACTGCTGAGGTGTTTTAAAGTGTATTCCAGTCTGAGGAACCCTTACAGCTGACATTGTATTTGCCTTGTCCTTCACCATTTGTGAACTGGTATCAAAAAATTCCATTCAAATATTCTTGGAGGGTTGGATTCTAAGCTTTAAACTTTTTCTTCATTAGCCCTGGCCAGTTTGCTCAGTGGATAGGGCATCAGTCCAGCATGCAGACATCCAGGGTTTGATTTCCAGTCAGGGCACACATAAGAAGCCACTGTCTGCTTCTTTACTCCTCCCTCTCCCCCTCCTGCAGTCTCTCAATTGGTTCAAGTGTCAGCCCCAGGCACTGAGGATAGCTTGATTGGTCCAAGTGTCAGCCCCAGGCACTGAGGATAGCTTGATTGGTCCAAGTGTCAGCCTCAGGTGCTGAGGATAGCTCTGTTCATTTCAGCATCAGCCCCAGACAGGGATTGCTGGGTGGACCCCAGTTGGGTCACATGCAGGAGCCTGTCTCTCTATCTCTCCTCCTCTCAAAAAGAAAAAGAAAAAAGAGAAAAAAAGAAAATATTCTTTTCCTCATTTTTTAAAAATATTTCTCTGAATTTCTAGAGGCACATTAATCAATGCTGAATTCAAAAACTGCAACCCCTAAATTTCCCTATTCCCACCAGGGTAGTGAATTGACCATTTTCAGCAGTACCGAGGTGAAAGATTTCACATTGCTATGACAAATGATACCAAAATGATTTCACACTGCTATCGCAAATAGCATCAAACAATTTCACACTGCTCTGACAAATGATATCAAGCCCCTTCCTAATGGTTCTGTCTTGAAACCACTTAACATGATGAGAGGAACACAGCCAATCAGTTGCAAAACTAATTCCTCCTCCTCCCAACAAGGACAGGATCAGGATCTCCTGGGAGCATCTGAATATAATCTAATATGACCATAACATAGGGGGATAAAAACCTAAAATGATGCAGAAATAAGTCTGCCAACTCTGCTCTATATTTTGAATGTCCTGGAAATATACTCAGAACTAAAGGGGCTTAAGGGACAAGAACTCATATAAACAGAACATTTCTGAAACAACATGTCATTGGTCCCTCCTCTAAAGGGGTCCTGGCAGAGTTGTAAGGGGACGCCAAAGACCACGGCCCTTCCTTCCCGGAGTAGCCCACTGCTTGGGCACTGTGGGGAAGAGAGGTGGAAACTGTAGACACTGTGTGTGAGTACGCTCTGGGGAAGGAACCTGCTGCTGGCGCCCTCCGCAGGTTGCTCTTGACTGACAGGCACTTTAACATTGTCCTTTAGGATTGAGCATCTGCTATCTGAATATCCTAGTGTATGTCACTAACACTCCATGGCCTTTCAGGACCCCAGCCTGCTGTACCCTCCCACCAGCCCCTGGGTGATCATGTGTGTCCAGCTCAAGATGCAATTTCTAATAAATCCTTCCCCATCCAGTAAGCAGAACTGGAGCTCAGTGCTGCTCCACAGACCACACCTGTGTGTCTACTTCCACATGACTGTAATCATCTGTTTAGATGTCTGTCCTTTACTTCCCCACCCCTTACACTGTGAAATCCTCAGGGCATTCTTCAAGGGCAGAAACTGAGGCACACTCGCTTCTGCCTCCTTGGGCCCAGCACAGGGCTGGACAGATAGTAAGCAGTCAACAAGTTTTTCTGGAAGAATCAATAAAAGTTATTCATGAAATGTGATTCAAGTAATTATTACAGAGTCATACTGTTGTGTTTTTCTGCCCAAAAGGGGATGGGGGAGGGTACAGCTAGTAAAGAGAACATTAACTTTACTATCAAGTTTGACTTGAACTTTAAAACAAAGTCAAGAAAAGCAGATTCCAACTCATGCTACTGAAATGATAGGGACCGCCTAGAATGTACACTGGAAAGGAATCGAGGCCCTGTCCAGCCTTTGTGGGAATAACACCCTCATATCCTTGGCTGTAGAGCAGTACTTATGCCATATATGGGAACCACACTAGATAAAAAAGGAAAACAGATTTTTTAAATATTCAACAGTTATGCAAATACAAATATGTAAAATGTGAAAAAACCTTTGAAGCATGTTTTCTTTCCCAGGGATAAATAACAAAGATTAAAAATATTGAAAAAATGTTCTATCTTCTATATAGATTTTTAAATGCTTTTCATTCAGGCAAAGAAATGTGATTAAAAAAAATAGTTAGAAATTAAAATTCTAGACAAGCCTGACCAGGCAGTGGCACAGTGGATAGAGGGTCAGACTGGGACATGGAGGATCCAGGTTCAAAACCCTGAGATCGCCAGCTTGAGTGCCAGCTCATCTGGCTTGAGCGCCAGGTCACTAGCTTGAGCGTGGGATCATAGACATGACCTCATGGTCACTGGCTTGAGCCCAAAGGTCGTTGGCTTAAAGCCCAAGGTCACTGGCTTGAGCAAGGGGTCACTGACTCTGCTGAAGGCCCAAGTCAAGTCACATATGAGAAAGCAATCAATGAACAACTAAGGAGCCACAATAAAGAACTGATGCTTCTCATATCTCCCTCTTACTGCCTGTCTGTCCCTCTCTCTGTCTCTATCATAAATAAATAAATGTAGAGAATCATGCATTTTAACTCTGAACCCTCTATGACTTGGATTGGGGAACTTTAGTTAAAAGCCCTGAGTGAGTGTCTCTTGGATGCAAACACCAAGAAAGTGAGTGGGTAACCTTTGTGCAGACACAAAGGAATGCGTGTGAACGGGCTTTAGAAAATTAGCCTAGACTCATTGAGTACAATGGTCAGCAAACTCATTAGTCAACAGAGCCAAATATCAATAGTACAACTATTGAAATTTCTTTTGAAAGCCAAATTTTTAAACTTAAACTATATAGGTGGGTACATTCCTTATCGAGGTAGCACCCACACATGGTATTGTGTGGAAGAGCCACACTCAAGGGGCCAAAGAGCCACATGTAGCTCACAAGTGTGGTTTGCAGACCACTGGCCTAGAGATTCTGGATTTCCCCTTCCTTTGTTCTTGCTAATTAGCAAAAGAAAAAGAATGCTTTGACCAAATTAGCCCTTTCTCCATTTCAGCAAAATAACCATTAATCATTCTTCCCCTTGTCTCCTGGTCTCCCTCCCCTGTAATCCTGTCACCTCTGTTCTGCTTCTGACAATAAAAGCTAAGGGGGAAGGAGATTCCAGAGGTCTCTCTTTGCCTCCCTTGGCAGTCCTCCCTCTCTTTCTCTTGACATAAATTTGTGTCTTGAGTAGGTTTTTTCCACATGACATCAGTAGTTCCCAGCGGGCTGGAGCACTATAAATAAATAAATAAATAAATAAATAAATAAATAAATAAAATTCTAGACAAATTGAAAGGACTCAGTACTTGCACATTAATTAATGTGAAAAAAGATTTTTATTTTTTAATCTTCTTTGTCACACTGAATAAATATTCATTCTGAACACTTCGTTACTGTATTCTAACACTAATACATAAGCAAAGCTCCATATAACTATGCACTGTGCAAATTTATTTCCTCTTAACTTCGACTTTTTACAATGAGATTAAAATTGGTTTGCTACTTAGTCAAACAGTATTTTGACACATATATGTCTATAATAATAGCATGTCAGAACAGTTTGTTGTCGGTGCTGTGGTGAACCGCAGAATGTATGACCAAGAGAATCACTAGGGTGACCAGTGCAACCTGATTTTAAAAGGCAGCATAGCAAGTGCCCGACCCCCACAAGACCTGAGTGCTGAATTAATCATTTCTATCTGATAGTTGCAGTCACAGATCACAATAAAGATTGCTGCTTAAGTACCATCTTAAAGCTAATAAATTTGTAATGGCAAAAACACCCAAAATGCACTGGTATTCAGGTGGTAATTTAAGATGCTTCAAGTATCAAAGGATGGTATCTGAGTTCCACTAAGCTGACATATTCACCTGAAGCTGATAAGGTATCTGAATGGCCTTACAGTGCCTCCTTTACTAGCTTAATAGCACAAAAGAGAAATCTAGAAGGAGTAATTACTAAGATAAGGACTTCAAAAACACTACACTTGAATCACTGTTGTTAGTAAGAACAATGGTCGCAACAGTAGTGATAGCCGCCATTATTTTCTTCCAAGGAAAGACAATATGCAGGTCTAAGGGTCCTTCTATTGGGTTAAGACTTGCCAATCTCATCAGAAAAAGGTGTTTTCCACAATTATCTAATCAGCCCTATTTTAAAGATGAAGAAATTGGTGTTTAGAGGTAAGTAATTTTTCCCAAGTCATACTGCTCGAAAGTGGCAGTGCTAGGAGTAGAATGGCCATCTCCCATCATTGGTCTTTCTCTTTCTTTTTCTCCCTACCTTCCCAACCCACCTGTAATCTTGGGTGCGGACCTGGGGGCATAAGAGAAGAGAAGTAAGAGGAAAGAAATTACCAGTATCATGTAGAAATAATTAAGATTCTCTGCCATTCATGACATTGAGGTAAAAATATGAAATTTGACTCATGACAATGATCTCTATAAAAATGTGATTTGAAATAAGCAAAATGTGGCATTATCCATATAATAGAATATTACTCTGCCATAAAGACTTAATTTAAGCAGAAGTAGCTGGTGCTTCAGTGTGCGTGGCTCACCTGACCCTACTCTCTGTCCTGCGAGAACAACTGGCCGCTGGGTTCACTAGGCCACCAATGTCCCTCTCCTTATGGGCGACCAGGAGACACAGGAAGACAAGATGGTGATGGAGTAGGCGGATGTACCAACTTCCACCTCCCAGAACCTAAGTGGATTACAAACTAATTTTAAGAACCATCATCTGGAAAAACCAACTTTGGACTAAACTAAGAGGACTCTTCGACCAAGGAACACTGAAGAAGCCACACTGAGACTGATAGGAAAAGCGGAAACGCGGAGAGGGCTGCCCAGCTCCCTGGAGCAAACGGCAGCTGGGAGAGACTCGCATGGTGGGAAGTGAGTTTAGAAGACAGGGGAGGGTCCTGAGCCCCAGGAACAAAGCCCCAGCCTGCAGCCCCAGAGGCGTATGGACAGTATTTAGCTGGAAACAAGTCAGGATACTGTTTGTGAGAAAGAGACTGATTTCTCAGACCCAGGATTCTTCTTAAAGGGACCGCGCAGAAAACTTCTCTCACAACCACTCACCCAGGGCTCCGGGGGACTTGGAGAGAGGAGAGTACCGGAGTAGCAGGAAGAGAGTGTAATCTTGGAGGCACAGGGAGAAACATTTTGGGAGACAGTCACCCTAACCCCTGGGACAAGTCACTCCCCAAATCTGAAGTGAATATTTCCCCTGGAAACAGCAATACCAGCAAAGGGAAGCAAGACACCAGCCAAACAAGCTCTCCCACAGCACTCAGAGCAGAGTCGCTTAGAACAGTGGTCCCCAACCTTTTTTGGGTCATGGACCAGTTTAATGTCAGAAAATATTTTCACGGACTGGCCTTTAGGGTGGGATGGATAAATGCACAAAATAAAATTATGCGACCAGTGTAAAAACTGTGGTATTTTTAAATATAATTGTCGAACTTATGATATTTATTGGTAAGTTAAAGGAGGAATGAGCATGTCCTCATTATTCAGGCTATATTTAAATTTGTTATTCTGACATTTCATGTCTGACATCAATACGTAATATGATAGGTTCAAGCTCGCTATCAATCATGAACCTACGACAATAAAAATAAACATGAATCCACTATGTACTCGTACGCAACTTTATTAGAAGCATCCTCTTAACATCACACCAACAACATAACATGAGTAACATCCTCTCTGCCTCCAAACACTTTCCAGTTGCTATGGTAACATTTAAACATGCCTTAAAAATAAGATACAACACAAAAACAAATATAAAGTTCATGAAAAATACAACTCACCATTGTTATGAATATTGTAAATTAAGGGTTATTTATTATAATGTTTATATAGAATGAGAGATAGTAGCCTATCTCTCAGCAACCATAATGCTAAATCATTATGGGAGCCCTGAGCTTGTTTCTCTGCAACAAGACGGTCCCATCTAGGGGTAATGGAAGACAATGACACCCGAAGTGTGTTGCTTATGTCTAGTTTATTCCATAATATTGTTTTAGTTGCTGTCACTGCAGAAAATCCCACTTCACACAAATAGGATGTTGGGAATGGCAACAGGGTTTTAGTACTTTTGTGGCAATCTCAGGATATTCTGCCATGACTTTAATCCAGAACACCAGCAGAGCTGTAGTCTCGAACATATTTTTAAGGCCACCGTTATTTGCAATCTCCAGTAGTTGTTCCTCTTCTTGCATAGACACACTGGATTCACCTTGTTTGTTGACAAATGGATCGTGGATCCATTCCTTGGCAATTCGTGGGTCTTTTGTGGTTGGGAAGTAGCATTCAAACTCTTTTAAAAGCAAATACAGGTGATCGTGCACCAGCTGGGACAATGAAGGCTTGGGCTCAGTCTCTTCCAAAATTCCCGCGAATGTTTGAAACATGTCAAATATACCCCTGTTCAAGCGTCGTCCTCACAAATCCAGTTTGGCTTTAAAGGCAGCTATTTTATCTGCCAACTTGAAGACAATTGTCATTTTCCCCTGAAGTGACCGATTGAGTTCATTGAGGAGGTTAAATATGTCGCACAAGTAAGCGAGTTTTGCGACCCATTCCTTGTCACTGAGATGTGCTGCTAGCAGTGACTTTTTTTCTGAGAGAAATCTCTGCAGCGGCTCTCATAATTCAAACACTCTGGCCAGGGACCTCCCTCGGGATAACCATCTTATTTCTGTGTATAAGAGGAGGTGTCTGTGCTCCGGGTTCATTTCCTCACAAAGCTGCTCAAACAAGCGCGAGTGAAGAGCATGTGCTTTGATGTGGCTAATAACTTTAACGACATCATTTAATACACTGTTAAGTTTCAGTGGTATATTTCAGCTAGCCAGCATTTCCCTGTGAATGACACAATGCGTAGACTCGCATTCAGGTGCAACCTCCTTAATCCGAGTAGTTAAACCAGACATCCTTCTGGTCATGGCAGCAGCTCCATCTCTGTGCATATGCCAACACAAAAGACCATTTCAGTTTTCCTGATATATAGTCATCCAGTGATTTAAAGAGTTCTGCAGCTGTGGTTTTGGTTGGCAATGATAGTGCACATAACATATCCTCATGCACATCCTCTTGTAAAGATAACGCATGTAAACAAGTAGCATTACCTTGTCAGTATCTGTAGATTCGTCAACCTGAAGAGCGTACCACAGTGATTAATCCTTTCCAACAATTGTGATTCAATGTCTTCTGCTATTTCCTCAATGCGCCGTGTGATGGTGGTAGCTGAAAGAGGCATCTGTGCTATCTTTTTAACTGCAGCCTATCCTAGAAGTTCACAACAAATGTCTTTAGTGGCTGGAAGGATCAATTCTTCACCAATGGTGAATGGCTTCTTAGCCTTAGCAATACGATTAGCCACCAAGTAAGATGCTCTCAGTGAACTCACATTTATTGATGTAGTGGCCACCAGTAATTGTTTCTGTCCTTCTTGTTCATGCTTTTTTTCTTTCAAAATACTCAGAAGGCTTGTCTTTTAAAGTAGGGTGCTTGGTCTCCAAGTGGCGAAGCAGTTTTGAAGGCTTCATTGCCTCATTACTTAGCCGGTTGCTACATATTATGCAGAGCAGCCTTGGTGCGTGAGAATCACCAGTTGCGATAAATCCATACTTCAAGTAGGACTCCTGGTATTGTCTGTTAAATTAAGCCTTCTTTTTCTTCAAGGTCGTAGGTTCTTCTTCTGTCTCCTCACTGGCCCTTTTCCACTTAGCAAGAAATCTTTTGATGGAATTTTGTTTTTCACTCATTTTGCTAGTTTATGGGTTTAATTTTAGCGGCAACATATCATGTGACTGAGACAAGCGTCAAGAGTGAGTCTTAGAAGGATGAACAGAGGGAATCTGGTCTTTTTTTTTTTTTTTTTTTTACAGAGACAGAGAGAGTCAGAGATAGGGACAGACAGGAATGGAGAGAGATGAGAAGCATCAATCATCAGTTTTTTGTTGCGACACCTTAGTTGTTCATAGATTGCTTTCTCATATGTGCCTTGACCATGGGCCTTCAGCAGACCGAGTAACCCCTTGCTCGAGCCAGCAACCCTGGGTCCACGATGGTGAGCTTTTGCTCAAACCAGATGAACCCGCGCTCAAACTGGTGATCTCGGGGTCTCGAACCTGGGTCTTTCCCCATCCCAGTCCTATGCTCTATCCACTGTGTCACCGCCTGGTCAGGCTGGTCATTTTAAAAAAATAAAACACCATTCAGACTTAAATATAAATAAAATGGAAATAATGTAAGTTATTTATTCTTTCTCTGCAGACCGGTACCAAATGGCCCATGGACCGGTACCGGTCCATGGCGTGGGGGTTGGGGACCACTGGCTTAGAAGGAGGGAGCTTTTGGGACTACAGTAGTGAGTTTTAGGGTCTGAGCTGCAGTGCCCCCACCCACACGGGTGAGGGCTCGTCTGAGGGCGGGCGGCGGCGGGATGCAGAAGCGCGGTTCTGTCGGCAAGGGTGGAAGCTGGCCGGCCACCACTGAGGCCTAGGTGTGACCTCGGCCTTGCCCGGCTGGGGAGGAGGGTATGTGCAAAAGTGGTCATGCCCAGCTGCAGGCTGCCTACAATCCAGCCTGCGGGGGAAGGGCAGGAGACCGGGAAGGGGCAGAGACACGCCCATCAGCAAGGGCATAGGAGCACAGCCTTGCCCCGCCCACAGAACCCAGGCTGGTGGCCTGACTTGGGAGCTGGCTCCTCCCACAGGGGTGGAGCCAAAAGCACAGAACAGGCAGAGTCCCGCTACTGAGCATGGACACGCAGTCTCGCCCAACCTGTGGAGCCAAGGGTTGTAGCCAACCCACGAGCAGGCTCCTCCTGCAAGGGTGGGGCAAAAGCACAAAATCAGACGAAGACCTGCAGCTGAGCAAAGGTGCTCACCCCTGCCCTCAGGGCCGAGCATAACGCCACCCGCGGGGGCAGAGCAAAGGGCAAGGCCACCGAGGCTTGTACACCCGAGCACGTGATCACAGCCACTACCATGAAAGAGAGGCAGAAACCACAGCAATAGCCCCAGTGGGCAGGCACCAGCAACGCCTATACCTGAATGCCCTAGACAGCAACAGCAGAGAGGGTGGCGGGCCTGCAGACAGACCACACCTAGGGAACACAGAGACCACACCCAGTGGACTCCAGTGGCCAAAACTTCTTTTACACAGCCAAAATGTGAAGGCAGAGAAATGTAACACAAATGAATCAAGAAAAATCCCCAGAAAAAAACCTGAATGAGTCAGATATAACCAAATTACTAGATGCTGAGTTTAAAATAATGATTGTTAGGATGCTCAAAGATATTAGAACAATAATAGATGGTCATTACAAACACATAAATAAAGAGATAGCAAATATAAAAAAAGACATTGAAATAATAAAAAAGAATCATTCAGAAATGACAAATATAATATCAGAAATGAAGAACACAATGGAAGGAATTAGAAACAGGATGGATGAAGCTGAGAATCGAATCAGCGATTTAGAGGACAAGATAAATGAAGGCATGAAAGTAGAGCATAAAAAAGAAAAGAGACTCAAAAAGTCTGAGGAAACTCTAAGAGAGCTCTGTGACAACATGAAGAGAAATAATATCTGCATCATGGAGTTCCTGAAGAAGAAGAGAAAGAACAGGGGATAGAGACTTTGTTCAAACATATCATGGCTGGAAACTTTCCTCAATTAAGGCAGGAAAACATCTCACAAGTTTAAGAAGCACAGAGACCTCCATTAAAGAGAAACCCAAAGATATCTACACCAAGACACATCATAATTAAAATACCAAAGCTAAGTAATAAAGAGAAAATATTAAAAGCTGCTAGAGAAAAAAAGACCATCACCTACAAAGGAGCCCCCATAAGGATGACTTCCTACTTCTCAACAGAAACACTTGAGGCCAGAAGGGAATGGCAAGAAATATTCAAAGTAATGCAGAACAAGAGCATACAACCAAGACTACCTTATCCAGCAAGGCGATCATTTAAAATTGAAGGAGAAATAAAAAGCTTTCCAGACAAAAAAGAAAAACTAAAGGAATTCACGACAACCAAACCAATGCTGCATGAAATGCTAAGGAGCCTGTTGTAAACAGATCAAAGGAGAAAAAGAATATAGCAAAAGAGGAATACAGTTTTAAAGAATAAATTGGCAATAAACAATTACATATCAATAATAACCTTAAATGTAAATGGATTAAATGACCCGATCAAAAGACAGGGTAGCTGCGTAGATAAAGAAACAGGACCCATACATATACTGTCTACAAGAGACACACCTTAAAACTAAAGATGCATATAGATTGAAGATAAAAGCATGGAAAAAGACATTTCACGCAAATAGAAATGAAAAAAAAGCTGGGGTAGCAATACTTATATCAAACAAAATGGAATTTAAAACAAAGGCTATAATAAGAGATAAAGAAGGTCACTACATAATGATAAAGGGAGCTATCCAACAGGAAGATATAACTGTTATAAATATCTACGCACCTAATATAGGAGCACCTAAATATATAAAGCAGACTTTGATAGATATAAAGGGCGAGATCAACAGCAATACTGTAATAGTAGGCGATTTCAATACCCCACTAACACCACTAGATAGATTTTCAAGAAAGAAAATTAACAAAGAAACAGCAGACTTAAAGGACACACTAGATCAACTCAATTTAATAGATATCTTCAGAACCTTTACCACAAAGCAGCAGCATATACATTCTTTTCAAGTGCTCATGGTACATTCTCTAGGATAGACCACATGTTAGGGCACAAAAGCAGTCTCAACAAATTTAAGAAGATTGAAATCATATTGAACACTTTCTCTGATCACAATGGCATGAAACTAGAAATCAACCACAACAGAAAAACTGAAAAATACTCAAACACTTGGAAACTAAATAGCATGTTATTAAATAGCGAATGGGTTAACAATGAGATCAAAGAAGAAATAAAAAAATTCCTAGAAATGAACAACAACAAGCATACATCAACTCAAAATTTATGGGAAACAGCAAAAGCAGTCTTGAGAGGAAAGTTCACAGCATTACAGGCATACCTTAAGAAGCTAGAAAAATCTCAAATAAACAACTTGACCCTGCATCTAAAAGAACTAGAAAAAGAACAGCAAGTAAAACCCAGAGCTAGTAGAAGGAAGGAAATAATAAAGATCAGAGCAGAAATAAATGACATAGAGGCTAAAGAAACAGTACAGAGGATCAATGAAACCAGGAGCTGGTTCTTTGAAAAGGTAAACAAGATCGATGAACTCTTTAACCAGACTTACCAAGAAAAAAAGAGAGAGGACTCAAATAAATAAAATTAGAAATGAGAGTGGATAAATAACAACTGACAAAACAGAAATACAAAACATTGTAAGAAAATACTATGAAGAACTCTATGCCAAAAAACTAGACAACCTAGTTTATGGACAAATTCCTTGAAACATATGATCTTCCAAAAATTAATCTGGAAGAATCAGAAAACCTAAACAGACCAATTACAACAAATGAGATTGAAACAGTTATCAAAAAACTCCCAAAAAAGAAAAGTCCTGGGCCTGATGGCTTCACAAGTGAATTCTACCAAATATTGAAAGAACTAACTCCTATCCTTCTCAAGCTATTTCAAAAAATTCAAGAGGAAGGAAGACTTCCAAGCTCCTTTTATGAAGCGAGCATAATTCTAATTCCAAAACCAGGCAAAGACAACACAAAGAAAGAAAATCATAGGCCAATATCCCTATAAATTTTTTTGGTGAGTCTTTAACCAGAATCACCAAAAAAAAAAAAAAAAAAAAAAAAAAAAAAAAAAAAAAGACAGGACAAAATCTTCAACAAAATATTAGCAAACTGGATCCAGCAATATATGAAAAAAATCATACACCATGATCAAGTGGGATTTATTCTGGGGAGGCAAGACTGGTACAATATTCTCAAATCAATGAATGTGATTCATCACATAAACAAAAGGAAGGAGAAAAACCACATGATAATTTCAATAGATGCAGAAAAAGCATTTGATAAAATCCAGCACCTGATCATAATCAAAACTCTCAGCCAAGTGAGAATACAGGGAACATACCTCAACATGATAAAGGCCATCTATGACAAACCCACAGCCAACATCATACTCAATGGAAAAAAATTAAAAGCAATCCCCTTAAGATCAGGAACAAGGCAGGGGTGCCCCCTTTCACCACTCTTATTCAACATATTGATAGTACTGGAAGTCCTAGCCACAGCAATCAGACAAGAAACAGAAATAAAAGGCACCCAAATTGAAAAAGAAGAAGTAAAGCTATCATTATTTGCAGATGATATGATACTGTATATAGAAAACCCTAAAGTCTCAATCAAAAAACTACTGACCTGATAAATGAATTCAGCAAGGTGGCAGGATATAAAATTAATACTCAGCAATCAGAGGCATTTTTATACACTAACAATGAACTGTCAGAAAGAGAAATTAAGGAAGCAATCCCCTTCACCATTGCAACCAAAAAATAAAGTACCTAGGAGTAAATTTAACCAGGGAGATTAAAGACTTGTACTCAGAAAATTATAAAACATTGATAAAAGAAATCAGGGAAGATACAAACAAGTGGAAGTATGTACCATGCTCATGGTTAGGAAGAATAAACATCATTAAAATGTCTATATTACCCAAAGCAATTTATAAATTCAATGCAATTCCTATTAAAATACCAATGACATATTTCAAAGATATAGAACACATATTCCAAAAATTTATATGGAACCAAAGAGAACACGAATAGCCTCAGCAATCTTGAAAAGGAAGAATAAAGTAAGAGGTATCACACTTCCGGATATCAAATTATACTATAAGGCCATTGGACTGAAAACAGGCTGCTACTGGCATAAGAACAGGCATATAGATCAATGGAACAAAACTGAGAACCCAGAAGTAAACCCACACTTTTATGGACAACTGATAATTGACAAAGGAGGTAAGAGCATACATTGGAGTAAAGACAGCCTCTTTAACAAATGGTGTTGGGAAAACTGGACAGCTACCTGCAAAAAAAATGAAACCAGATCACCAACTTACACCATTCTCAAAAATAAACTGAAAATGGATAAAAGACTTAAATGTAAGGCGTGAAACCATAAGCATCTTAGAGGAAAACATAGGCAGTAAGCTGACATCTCTCGCAGCAATATATAAATATTTGCCTATTTATCTTCACTGGCAAGTGAAATAAAAGACAGGATAAACAAATGGGACTATATCAAACTAAAAAGCTTTAGCACAGCTAAAGACAATAAGAACAGAATAAAAAGACAAACTACACAATGGGAGAACATATTCAATAATACATCTGATAAGAGGTTAATAACCAAAATTTATAAATAACTTGTAAAACTCAATACCAGGAAGACAAACAATCCAATCAAAAAATGGGCTAAAAAAATGAATAGACACTTCTCCAAAGGGGTCATACAGATGGCCAATAGGCATATAAAAAAATGCTCAACATCACTAATCATTAGAGAAATGCAAATTAAAACCTCAATGAGATATCATCTCACACCAGTCAGAATGGCGCTCATCAACAAAACACAGAATTAGTGCTGGCGAGGATGTGGAGAAAAGGGAACTCTCCTGCACTGCTGGTGGGAATACAGACTGGTGCAGCCGCTGTGGAAAACAGTATGGAGATTCCTCAAAAAATTAAAAATCGAACTGTCTTTTGACCCAGCTATACCACTTTTAGGAATATACCCCAAGAACACCATAGCATTGTTTAAAAAGAAGAAATGCACTCCCATGTTTGTGGCAGCATTGTTCACAATAGCGACGATCCGGAAAGAGCCCAAGTGTCCATCAGTGGACGAGTGGATTAAAAGCTTTGGTACATATATACTATGAAATACTACTCAGCCATAAGAAAAAATGACATCGGATCATTTACAACAACATGGATTGACCTGGATAACATTATATTGAGCGAAATAAGTAAATCAGAAAAAACTAAGAACTATATGATTCCATACATAGGTGGGTCATAAAAATGTGACTGAGAGACATGGACAAGAGTGTAGGGGTTACGGGGTTGGGGGGGAAGAGAGGGAGGGGCTGGGGGAGGGAAGGGGCACTAAGAAAACCAGTTAGAAGGTGACGGAAGACAATTGGACTTTGGGTGATGGGCATGCAGCATAAGCAAATGTCAGAATAACCTAGAGATGTTTTCTCTGAACATATGGACCCTGATTTATCAATGTCACCCCATTAAAATTAATTTAAAATAGACTTAAGTACTGATACATAATCACAACATGGATGAACCTCAAAAACATGATGTAAAGTGAAAAAAGCCAGATACAAAATGCCCTGTGCTGTATGATTACATTTCTATGAAAGGTACAGGGCAGGCAAATCCACAGAGACAGGAAGCAGGGTAGTACACAGTGCCAGGGCCTTGGGCTAGCGGAGAACGGGAGTGAGCACTCATTAGTTCAAAACTACTTTGTGGGATGATGACAATGTTCTGAAAGTGGATAGTGGGGATGGTTGCACTACACTGTCAATATACAAGTGTCACTGAACTGTACACTTTCAAATGGCTAAAATGATCAATTTTATGTTCTGTGTTTTTTAACCACACATCATAAAAGATGTGATTTGAACTTTCATATGGGACAGAACAGACCAAACCTTCAGTTTCAAATCTCATCTGGAAAGACCCTCATGTGACAGACACCACAAGGCACTCAGTTTCTCTTAGAAGGCTGAAGGGTCACACCAATCCTCAGGACTTTAGATCTCAGGCAGTCATAGCTAAGCCACACACTAAGCTGGCTTGTGGTTCCTAAACAGTTTTTTCATTTACTCAAATAGCATTAGTTAATATCTAGGACATGCCAGCCTATCTTTCCCCTGTTTGTTCACAGTCCAGAGAGAGATGGGAATGTAAAGAGATGTATCATACAACGCCCACTGAAACATGTCCAAGGTGCCTAGGGAGAGAAGAGGATGTCAAGGGTCAAAAGAGGCAGCAAGTGGCTTGCTTGGCTGGGTTGGGTCCCAAGGCAGGAAAAATCAGACCCAAACTTCTCTGTAAGGAACAGGCAAAATCTGCCAACACAATACATTTTCTTGCTTCTCCCACTCCTACTTAATTATCTGAACTACTTGGACTGGCTGGATGACCACTTTGTCAGAGATATTTCAGAAATGAAATTCACCAACCAAGTGTAAGCTGGACTGGATGACCAAGACCCGATCTGACATTAGGGATTCCATGACTCTATTACTGAATAATTTTCATAAGATTTTCAGAATCGCCCTGGCCGGTTGGCTCAGCGGTAGAGCATTGGCCTAGCGTGTGGAAGACCCGGGTTCAATTCCCGGCCAGGGCACATAGGAGAAGCGCCCATTTGCTTCTCCACCCCTCCGCCGCGCCTTCCTCTCTGTCTCTCTCTTCCCCTCCCGCAGCCAAGGCTCCATTGGAGCAAAGATAGCCCGGGCGCTGGGGATGGCTCTGTGGCCTCTGCCCCAGGCGCTAGAGTGGCTCTGGTTGCAACATGGCGACGCCCAGGATGGGCAGAGCATCGCCCCCTGGTGGGCAGAGCATCGCCCCCTGGTGGGCGTGCCAGGTGGATCCCGGTCGGGCGGGAGTCTGTCTGACTGTCTCTCCTTGTTTCCAGCTTCAGAAAAATGCAAAAAAAAAAAAAAAAAAAAAAGATTTTCAGAATCACTCTACCCACATCCTATTTTATTTCTTCTCTAAAGAAGTTTGCTAAATTTGTTTTTAAAAATCCATATATTTAATAAGAAATACAATATATTCTTTGAGAGAGTTCTTGAGAGTAATTATTTCAAAAGAATGATTTTAAAAGAAGAAAATCTATTAAGAAAATGATAACAGTTCCTTAGAATTTCATAAAGGGTTCAGAATGTGGTTGTGGTAGGTTCAGATCACATCTGGCTGTGTCTTGGTATGTGAGTCCATGTGAACTTTTTGCCTCTTGCTGATAAGCCCAGATTCTAAAATTAGAAATTAGCTTTGAACAAGCCATTACACCTTTTCATAAATTATTAATTAAATCTCCCCTGAACCTTAAAAGAGATCAAGCAATTACAAAGGATTGCTGAAGAGGCTAAATAACTTATGTATATTATAAATATAATTCTTTGTAAAACTGAAATGTAAGGAAAATTTTATTATTCTCTCAGAAAAAGATAATGAAAAGTTAAAGTTTTCAGACCATTACAGATGGAAAATATTCTAAAAGATCCTTATTTTTAGCATAGAGAAACCTGTTCAAGTCAAAGTCATCATCAGAGTCCACATCTCTAAGCAAACAAACTTTCCAACCAGAGTTAGTAAGTGGCAAAACTATATGATTTTTGTTTTCTTCTATTAATTTTGCACTCACCATACAAAGTTCCCAGTTCAGACTGAGAAACAGAATATGGATGATGTACAAAATAGATATCATCCTTCCTAGGACACTGAATGACTGGATGTTTCACGGGGAGAAGGGGTCTTATATTAACCTCAAGCTACCCTAACAATATCTTAGCAACCAAGAAACTGCCTCTTGATTGCTACTTTTAGCTTCAAATGGGATGCATAAAGTAAAATATGACCAACCAGCATAGCATAATGACTGAGGCCACGGATGCTTGCACCAAACTCCCTGAGTTCAACTCCAGCTCCATTAATTTCTTAGCTGTGTGACTTTGGGCAAATTGCTTGACTTCTCTGTGACACTATTGCATCATTTTTAAAAAAAACACAGGATAACAGCACCTACATTTTAGTTATTATAAAGAATAACCTAGCAAAGCACTCACATACTTGTCTCATAGTTAAAAATTAAGTACTAGTTAATTAACAGGCAGTCCTGCAACAGACTTCAAGAATGGTGCACAGCATTGCCTGAGGCATCACGGGAATGTTCTCCTATAAAGCTGGATCTCCCAGGCCCTCCCAAACCCTTTTGCTTCTTGTGAAGTGCTCTCCATTCATTACTCTAAAACATTGGTAGTCAACCTGGTCCCTACCACCCACCAGTGGGCATTTCAGCTTTCATGGTGGGTGGTAGCAGAGCAACCAAAGTATAAATAAAAAAATGGATTTAACTATAGTAAGTTATTTTATAAAGATTTATTCTGCCAAGTTAGTGAAAATCCGACATGAAGTACTTGGTAAGTAATTATTATTATATGCTTTAACTTGCTGTAACTTGCTGTAACTTTATAAATTTTATAAAGTAAAGTTACTTCCCTACTTGATAAATCACCATTACTGTGGACCCGGTGGGCGGTTAGAAAATTTTACTTCTAACGGAGATACAAAAGTGGGCGGTAGGTATAAAAAGGTTGACTATCCCTGCTCTAAAACATGCTCCTATCAGAGCTGTTTTATAAAATAGACTTACTGCTCTACTGTGGTTCAGAAATTCTCACGAGCAAACTATATGCAAAGTCAGCTAATTAGATTTCTCAATTGTGTTTAGAAAGGCAGAGGCATGTATTAATATATTGATATTTAATTGCAGTTTCATATTTTCACATGGGATCAATTTTGTTTACTTCATAGAAAAAAATACCATGTTTTTAATGAAGGTGTTTGTGTCATCAGTGCCCCCCAGGAAGAAGGAAGCTCTTCCCAGTGGCTGCTCCGGAGCCTTCTCTTACAGCATATCTTCATCTGCTTCCTCGTAGTAAATTAACTTTGTACATATAAACTACCATATCACCTTAGAGCAGGGGTCTCAAACTCGCGGCCCGCCCACCAATTTTGTGTGGCCGCAGACTGGCCCGCAGATTAATCCACGAAGTTTGATTAGTCTGCGGGCCGCACAAAATTGGTGGGCGGGCCGCACGGCCGCGAGTTTGAGACCCCTGCCTTAGAGCCTATTATGTACTAGATAAATATTTAATGAGTGAATGAATGAACAAACAAATCATTTTAAAGCATAATTAAATCTCTTCCAAGATCTACCTTTTCTCCCAAATTGGCCAGTGGCTCCTGCAATCCAATCATTTGGGTCACTCTGCCTTCCTTTCAAAGTTACAAGCATTCTGACCCACAGTGGTCAGGAGCAGTAACTCGGAGCCAGCTGGAACCTCAGCTCTCTACTTACTAGCCTTAGAGCCTTGAACACATTAAGACTCTATGGGCATTAGTTTCATCAATTGCAACATGAAGATAATACTTGTGCCTATTCCATCATATGTCAAAGGATTACACACATGTCATATGTGCAAAGCACTTAGAACAGTGACTGGCACATAGTAAGAGCTCTTTAAAGCATTAGCTATCATTACTTCTGCCCTCTAAAACCATGACTATTTTTCTCCATTCCCTTGGTTCCTATGGATGGATGGTCTTATATATGCTGTCCTCAGAAGTTTAAGTCAAAACAGCTTAACTCACAGTCCTCCAAACACAGAACCGCTGGCATCCTTACACTCAGCCCACACTCTCTTCCTAAACCAACTTCTCCGCTCTGGGCACACACATGCCCCATTAAACCTTCTCCCTCACCATCACTCTCATTCTTCCCCACCTGGTAAGTCTGTAAACTTCATCAGCGATTCTCCCAAAGTTCTTACTCATTATCATGACCAACACCATCTCCATGGCTCACTAAACTCTGGCTTCAGCCACACTTGGAGATACTTCAAAGCCCCCATATGATTTGAGAGAAGGATAAGGGAGCTGTTTGTTTTGAAATACATCATGTCCTGAATGAGATGCCTTGTTTCCACATATGTGTTTACCCTGACACAAATTGGCCACTCTCAGGCTTGCTATAAGCTCAGTGAAGACCTCCACAAGATACAATACCAAAAAGGTTGAGACAGCTGCAAAGGTTTCTGTTTCCCTGGAAATGGAGTTTCATGGAAGGCTAAGAATCACCACAGCAACCAGACTACAAAAACAGTCCATGGGCTTCAGCCCCATAACTCTGGTAAAGCAATTTGTCCTCCGTGAAAAGGCTGGGGCACACAAGTTGAAAAATGATCAAAGTAAACACTGCTCTTCTAGCACCATTTTGTTGTGCTGATTTCAAGGCATCAGGTCACAGTATCAAAGTTCTGTTATGAAAGATGCACATCAAGTGCCAAGGATTTGCTAGGCTGAACTAACTGCTCAGGTGTGAAGGTCTAGAGATAAATTCATAGCACATTTTCCAAAACAACCATTTCAAATTTGCTCTAAGGGCAGAGCAGGGTAAAAATGTATGCCCTTATATCAAGTTACCCTGCCCATGCTAGAACAGCTGTTGATCCCAATCCTGGATTTAAAGAGAGAGAGAGAAAAAAGATGATTTTTCTAATAAAACCTTAAATAGACTGACCTTATGTGGACTAATTCCTATAAATTTAAGAAAAAAAATTATCTAAGCCTTATTTAACACTAAATGAGGCCTATTCTAGGGTATCTGATCTACTACCTTCAATCTATGCTATAGTTTATATAAAAATAATTCTATACTTTATAGAAGCAGCAACTATGAAGTTTAGAAACAAATATTTTCATGGATTTATAAAAGCCTTCAATTTTTATTAACATGATTAAAGTTAATTATTAAGTGTCCTGACTATAGCTTGAATATGCAGAACACTTTTATTCCATATTTTAAGGAACTCAAAGTGGTACATCTAAAGCAAGGGTCCCCAAACTTTTTACACAGGGGGCCAGTTCACTGTCCCTCAGACTGTTGGAGGGCCGGACTATAAAAAAAAACTATGAACAAATCCCTATGCACACTGCACATATCTTATTTTAAAGTAAAAAACCAAAACGGGAACAAATACAATATTTAAAATAAAAGAACAAGTAAATTTCAATCAACAAACTGACCAATATTTCAATGGGAACTATGCTCCTCTCACTGACCACCAATGAAAGAGGTGCCCCTTCCGGAAGTGCGGCGGGGGCCGGATAAATGGCCTGAGGGGGCCACATGTGGCCGCGGGCCGTAGTTTGGGGACCCCTGATCTAAAGTAACCTTACAACATCCTGAAAAGTTAGATAAGAATAATATACAAGTCCAATTAGCAAGAATTTATAGAAAAAAGATCCTCAGAACTCAATATACACTGGCAGTACACGATACGTTCACAAATAAAAATGCACCGCTGAGAGCGCTGTAACTCAAATTACCCTGAACAGAACATTTAGAAACTTGATTAGAACAATGTGATGTATACACACAGATAATAATACAGGTAGTTTGTGAATAGTGTAAAAACTGTGAAGACATATATATACACACTTACATTTGGGAAGCATCACTTTGTATTAAAGGATTTCAAATACAAATCGGGTATAGAACTTGCCCTCAAGAAATTCAGTTTTATGGGGGCAAAAGAAATACAGATGTAAATGAATTTGTGGGGAGCAGAAAGGGGCACTGCTGGGCCCTGAGGGTGAAAAGGGCAGGAACAGGCACAACTGAGGAGACAGGGACAAGAGCAGGAAGGAGGGCAGGACAAGGGCAGGGAGAACTTGGAGAGAAATGTCAAAGCAGGAAACATAAGAAAGAAAGCAGAAAAATAAAGTTGGAAAGGTAGATCAGGGCCAGCTCTCCATGGGCTGTGAAAGCTCAGCTGAGCTAATCAGTAAAGGCAATTGAAAGAATAGCATGTAATATAACTCACTCAAAGGTGGCCATGGCTTGCTTCCTGATCAATAATGGCTACATCAACCTCTGGCATATCTAGTGTCACTTAGTCACATTAACTCGTTAAACATACTCAGTCACCTCACTTATTTGCCCACATGAATATATCTCATAACAGAGCTAAAAAAAAAAATCCCATTTTTGTATTAAGATTCCATAGCAAGTCTTACAGAGTGTCATTGTTACTAAATTACCAAGGAGTACCTTGCAAGGTGAGAAAATTAAACCTTTGTCCTCAACCCCAAGTCTCCTAGCCCTGAGGAACTTGTTCCTTGGCTTTGTCCCCAGCTCCTAAGCAATGAATTAGGCAACTACTGTGGTTTACTAGCTTTGGACATTTTTATAAGGAACAACTATTGGGGCCTCATGGGGCCTGGTAATTCTGATCCTGGTCATTTTATTCTATGCAAAAATTCTTAAGTCCTACTCTTAGTTCTTTACCAAGTAGGAAATGAGCCAGATCAAGTGTCTTCTCTTTCTACTTTACCATCCCTAAAGTAAAACAATGTCTTCTTGAGATGTCCTAAATCTTGGCAAGACCTAACAATGTTTCCAGTATTTCCTGCACACACCAAAACAATTTTGGGTCGTAATCTCTCTTATAGCATTCTTTTCAAAAAAGCAAGCAAGTACACTGTTGGTAAGCAATTTCAGAATAAAAACAGGCTTGTCTGATTTACAGAAAAAGATTTATTGTTTGCCCGCAGGAGAAGAAGTTAATTAATTATCTAAGCCTGAGAAACAGCAGAAAGTAACTTTCACTATAAACCACTAACACTGGTGCTTTCCAATCCTGACTTCCGCCTAGTGTGAGACTCTGAATATATCAATCATTAAAAAAAAACCAAAAGTCCAGCTGAAGTATCTCACTTCAGGATTCAGTGTCCCCATAAATGAAGAAGCTAGACTAGACTAAAGGCTACATACAGCTCTTTGAGCAACTGGTAGAGTCGGTAACAGTTCTCAAAGCAGATTGCCAGAAATAGATATAGCTGACAAGAATCAGTGGGCTGATAACTGAATTATCAATTTATAAATATCTTGTGTACTCAAAGAAAAACAAAGTTTAGTTTAACCTGCCAAAGTGCATATAAGGAAGCAAAATAGATTTTTTTTAAGAACTGAAACTACCCCCAAAATCAATTGTCAGACCAATGTAAACATATTTAGGGAATTTCTTTCCTTTCCTCCCCCCCCACTTAATTCTGGGTCAGAGTGTGCCCCGCAGTCTTTTATGCTTGGCAGAAGCAAAACAAATCATGATATACTTAAAGCTAATCTTAAGGGTAAATCAAGATTTACAGTGTCTCTTAAAATAGGTAGTGTTGACAAGATAATAGTCTTAAGACAAGTTAATTTGTTTGGTTTTGCTGATTTCTTTTAGATATATTTTTTCAATGAAAGAGCTATGTGACTTACCTTGAATTTCAGGAAAACTGGCAGATTTTTCTATTTTCTACTGAAATATGGAGCTTCCAATAAATCAACATATGATTTAAAAACAAGAGTCAACACAAACAACATTATTAACACCATCAGGTTCTTAAACACTATTCTGATGTGATAATCCTGCTTAGTAAGGACAGTAGCTGCTCTTGATTAAACCGTAAATCATTAGGCTGAAAACAAGTCTCAGTCATTACAATCAACTCATTTGATGACTGGGAATTACTGAGAATTCTTTCAGGCCAATGGGCAATGGGCTATTAGGCTGACACTATCCCAGCTGACACTGGTCAGCTCTGGATCCAAGTATGAAGTAATGAAGTTCTCTTATTTTTCCTGTACTGTTCACTTCTTTCTGACATTTTTTTTTTTTTTTAATATTTCACTGTCCCAAAAGCAAAGCAAAGGAATAGAGAAAGGGGTGAAACTGGAACCAGTCAACTTGGTTATTGTAATCAGTGCTGATAGAAGTCTGAAAGAAGAGGGTAAAACCCAAAATAAAAATAACTTACTCTTAGTGATGGAGATTTTAGAAATATTCTACTCCAGATATTTGTTGTAGGTAAGTAAATTGAAGCCCACAGAGGTAATGGTATACCCAAGTTCCACACCTGACTATGGCATCATTGGAACTAGGATCCAAATATCCATTCCAGTAGTCCAGAACCTTTTATCATGATAGTAGAACTATCTATATGTCTCCTTATAGAACCTATTCTCTGTTATTGGGAAAGAAGGACTCCTTGAGTCTTCAGAATTCAGGGACAGCCTGGACAAGAACTCAGAAACATAAGAAATGGCAAGAAACAACTTCCCCTGCAAAGCACCATATGATTTGACCCTAGACTAATTAATCACATCTGCTCCTCTTTTCCTCCTTGCTCTATTCCAGCCACAAAGGCCTTCTCACCTCCAAAGCTGCCTCCTAGCTTAGGGTCTTGATATAAGCAGATCCTTTATCTTGCCTGTTTTTTCCCAGGACCTGTGCATGGTTCAGTAAATTTCATCATTAGGTTTGTCTTCAAGTGCACCTCCTCAACCTTTCCTAACAACTACCTTCTCCTGTCATTTAAACACCTGGTTACCTTGTGTTCAAAACCCTGGAAGCATCACAAAGGCTAAAATTCTGCCTTATTTACCACTATATCTCTAGTCCTAGAATAGTGACTGGACACAATAAACACATTTTTAGAATGAATGAATATATGGAAGACAAAGGAAAGATGAATCAACATATGGGGTGGCTCCACAGCATGGTACTGGGAAATCCTTCCATTGTGCTTTTTTTAAAAATTGGAGGGAAAAGCTATGACCTGGTAGCTCTAGAGCATCATCCAAATAATCCAAGATTACAGGTTTGATATCTAGTCAGGCCACATACAAGAATCAACCAATGAATGCATAAATAAGTGCAACAACAAATCGATGTCTCTCTCTCTCTGTCTCTCTCTCTCTTTCAAATCAATAAATTTTTTAAAACTTTGGAAATTTTTGTTTTTTTAATTGGAGGGATAAGGCGGCAACTGTAGCTATGGACAACTACCAGAAAGTTTATTGGCTTCTATCTAAATCACTTCTCCTAAGTAGTTCTGATAAAAGGTCATTGCCAATAAAACAAAAACAACCACTTTTCTGTCCACTCAAGATGCACAAGAATTCAAGATCAAGTCATAATATGTTTCAGAGTTCACCTGATTCTGCCAGCAAGAGGCTTGCAGTGCTGAATTTTTGGGCATGTGAATGATACATTGTTTTACTGAAACATTTTCCAAGATTCCTTTCCAAATTCAACTCCATGGTCTTTTTTCCCTAAAGGGCAAAACACTAACCTGTTTCCAAGCTATTTGGTAATATTTTGGCACAGATAATCCAGTAAAGAGAGTTGTCTGTATGGAACAGAGCTATCAGTAACAGGACACCCCAACCTGCCCCTCTGTCTAATCTCTAAACCTATAGATGACAATTCAGCTATTCACATTAATTCTTACCAGATGGCTATTTTATTGCAGCTCAAAGACTTACCTCCAACATGATTAAAGTAAACAAACAAAGGCAGGAGCAATATTTAAGCCCACATTTAAGGACAGCAAAGAGGCTGAGATCATCTAAATGGGAGCAGGAGCAAGGGGAGAACTCACAATCCATGCATGATTGCTACCTTTGGCAAAGGCTCAAGGTGAGGGGTGTCATAACTACCAGGGCTTGGCATGGTGCCTGACAAATAACAGGTGCTTAGTAAATACTGACTTAATGATTGAATAAACTTTGAGAAAGCCCTCTTTGCCCATAGCCACTCACTGCACATCAACTCCATCTACAGGTCGTGTACGCTGCAGATTCAAGCTTGGGCTCTACCAATTACATCCTAGCTCATGACCCTAGGTACAATATTTAACCTCTGTTAGCATCAATTTCCATGCCTGTAAACTACAACTAACATCAACTCCCTTGCAAGGCTGTTGAGAACACTGACCAAAAAGACAATTTTCAAAGTCTTCTGAGAAAGTAGCTTATCTATGTTTGTCTCTGCCTCCAATCAATGTGGCACTGTTACCTCCTGCCTATAGGTTCCTGAATTTTTAAGCAGGATCACAAACTGATGACAGCTGTATACATGACCCTCAGGTTTTCAAATAAAGAACAGCTTTTCTGTCATTTCCCAGCCTTCCCCTCAGCCTCTGGAATTTGGATCTCATTAAAAACCAGGCATGAGGCCCTGGCCGGTTGGCTCAGCGGTAGAGCGTCGGCCTGGCATGCGGGGTACCCGGGTTCGATTCCCAGCCAGGGCACATAGGAGAAGCGCCCATTTGCTTCTCCACTCCACCCCCTCCTTCCTCTCTGTCTCTCTCTCTTCCCCTCCCGCAGCCAAGGCTCCATTGGAGCAAGGATGGCCTGGGCGCTGGGGATGGCTCCTTGGCCTCTGCCCCAGGCGCTGGAGTGGCTCTGGTCGCGGCAGAGCGACGTCCTGGAGGAGCAGAGCATCGCCCCCTGGTGGGCAGAGCGTAGCCCCTGGTGGGCGTGCCGGGTGGATCCCGGTCGGGCGCATGCGGGAGTCTGTCTGTTTCTCCCCGTTTCCAGCTTCAGAAAGAAAGAAGTGAAATTAATTTAAAATTTTAAAAGAATAAAATAAAAAAAAAAACAGGCATGAAAGATAGAGCCAGGCAGCACGAATACAACCATCTTCACCATGTCTAGTTTCATCTTCACTGTTAGTCCTGTTAAATCAAGGCTACTCCAAGCCTTGTCTTGCTCTCCAAATTTCATTGCTATTTTGCAGACTTCAGAATCCAACAAAAGAATGGACCTGAGAATACCACATTTGTTCCACATATCTACCCCAACACCACATCTACTCTGAGGCCCTAGTTTGGAACAGAACTGAATCACCTGCCTTTCTATCCTGGAGTATGCCTTCCAAAGATATAGGAACACAGGAAGAACCAAAGCCGTGAACTCCTTCCAAGGTAGCTGCAATTACCGATTATGAGATAAAGCTAAAAGTTACTCCCAATGTGGGGCTGGGGAGTTTGGGGACATTTATCCTTAGAGGTCTACCTGAATTGTTCCTTCCAGTATTAAAGATTCGATCAATTCATCCGGCCCAGAAGATCTGCAGTTGGTACAGCCGAGGGCCCATTCTCCCACTAGAAACACCAACAGGCAAGGCCACCAGACACCAATCCTCGCAGCTGCCAAGGTGTTTGCTGTCCTCAACATAGTTCATACGCCTTAACTCGGCTCTATTATTCACCAGCCTCCTCCCCTGGTCTTTGAAAATTCTCCCTCTAGCCCTCAGCCAAACCACTTCCCTATTTCAAACCTCTCCCAATTCTCACCTCCAAAAAGCACTGCCAGGCGAGCACACCTGGCTCCAATTACTCCAGCTAGGAGCCTCCCCCAACCTCGCGTGCTCCCAACATGCCTGCTTCCTTAGCACTTCAGTGTTTATCTCGGCTCAGCTGTAGTTGATTAAGCCTATTTGGTTAAGTTTCTATAGTATTTAGGTCAATAATATGTTTCCATGTCTGTCCTTTCTGTTTACAGGTGGTGTTCTGCGCCCGGGTCCACATGGAACACAGAGCTCACGGCGGCTGCCTGCGTCACTCCCACAATGCTTTGCACCGCAGCCCAAGCCGCCGAGGCTGCTGCCCAGGGCTGTCCAGCAGCCTGGTTCCAATTAGGTGAGGAGGGGCCCTTGCTCTGCAAACTGAAATGATTAGTTCCTCTAATCTTCTGCATTTCAATAAATAAAAGATGGGGAGAAAGATTCTTTGTATATCCTCTGTCCTATTGCAACAGGGGTGCTGTTCAGAAATCGGGAACTTCCATGCAAGGCAGTAAGATCTAAGCAATGAAATTAAAAGCATTTTCCCAGGTATTTGGGGGTCAGCTTTGCCCCCCAGATCCGTAAATCCTACTTAATCCAGGTTTAAAAAAGAAACAGATAAGGTGACATAAGATACCCTTAAGTTTACATTTCAACTCTTAGGTGGCTCCTTACCCACTGTCTGCTGAGCGCTTATTTAAGGATACTTTCTAATGTAACAATTTCCAGAAACACTTTCAATTCTACTTTTCGATTGGTATTTTTTACTTAATGTAAATTGTCGTTTTTCATTTTGGAGGCCTTGACTGTATTTTTAAAATATGCCTTTAACTCAATGTAGACTCAAAAAAAAGCGCTGGAAGAATTATTAGATTTGAATCTTCCCAAGATCTTTATATTGACAAATTAAGGAACTGAGACTCCCATAGGTCTAAAACTTTTGCTCAAGTTTAAACAAAAAAGATCTTGATAAATGCAGGCCCAAGTCCCCTATTAAGACTCACAATCCATCCTGGCCAGTTGGCTCAGCAGTAGAGCGTCCACCGGGGTGTGTGGATGTCCTGGATTTCCTGGTCAGGGCACAAAAGAGGGAGGGGCAACCATCTGCTTCTCCTCCCCTCCCCTCTTCCTTCTCTTTCTCTCTCTCTCTTCCCACCCTGCAACCATAGCTCAGTTAGAGCAAGTTGGCCCCTGGTGATGAGGATGGCTCCCTTGCCTCAGGGGCTAAAAAAAGGGCTCCCTCACACGCACACCCCCACCCCCCACCATGCGGGTGAATCCCAGTCCCGCACATGTGGGAGTCTGTCTCTCTGCCTCATAGCTTCTCACTTAAGAAAAATTTTTAAAAAGAAAAGACACAATCCAGTGCTGTTCTCTACACCTTGAAAATTGGATTAAGAAACATTTATGACAAAACCATATATAGCAATATCAATATACAGATTTTACCAAAAAAACTCAGAAATTTCCAAATAAAAAATTTCTAACTCAGTCTGTTTAATAAAGTTAAACTGTTATAATCAACATATTCACTTGTTCATTAAAGCATTTCACACATTATTTGAGTGCTCACTACATGCTGTATATATTCAAATTACTAGAGATAGTACACAAAACAAAATATTTCATGGATATTCTAGTGGAAGGAACAGATAATAAACATGTTTAAATATAAATATCATGTGGTGATATGAGTTATTTTAAAAATGTAAAACAAGCCCTGGCCAGATAGCTCGGTTGGTTAGAGCATCGTCCCAAAGCATAGAGGTTGCCAGTTCAATCCCTAGTCAAGGCACATACAGGAACAGATGAATGTTCCTGTCTCTCTCTCTCTCTCTCTCTCTCTCTCTCTCACCCTTTCTCTTCTCTCTCCCTTCCTCTAGCTAAATCAATAAAAATTTAAAAAAAAATTTAAATATATAATAAAAATGTAAAACAGGGGCCTGACTGCTGGTGGCACAGCGAATAGAGCATCAACCCCAGACACTGAGGCCCTGGGTTCAAAACCCTGAGGTCACCAGCTAGAGTGCAGGCATGCCAGCTTGAGTGCAGGATCACTGGCATGATCGCAAGGTTGCTGGCTTGACGCCCAAGGTCACTGGCTCAGCCTGAGCCCCCCCCCCCCCCCCCGCTCCCGCCCCCGCCCCCGCCCTGGGTCAAGGCATGTATGAAAAGAAAACAATGAACAACTAAAGTAAAGCAACTAGGAGTAGATGCTTCTCATCTCTCTCCTCCCCTCATCTCTCTTCCTTCCTGTCCCTCTAAAAAAAATGTAAAACAGAGTTGGAGACAGTAAGAGGGTGTGGCTGTTGGAAATAGGATGGTCAATGAAAGGTTCTGCAGAGGTAACAGCTGGGCAGGGACTGGATGAAGGGAGGAACAAGCCATGGTAATAACCAGAAGTACTTCAGGCATAGGATGGGAGGCAGGAGTGTGCTCTGCATCTCTGAAGGGCATCAGGACCAACAACTGCACTGCAGTGAAAACAGAGTAGTGGGAGAAGGCATGAAAGTTCTGGGGATCGGGGATTTTATTCCAAATGGAATGGAAAGGCATTACAGGAAGCTGAGCTGTGAGTTTTGCGATTGGACTTAATTAAGCTTTAAAAGGTTCAGGCTGCTTTGTGGAAAACAGATCTTAGCTAATTATGATGGTACCTAACATTTATTGAGTGCTTATTATATTTTAAGCACTAGTTTAACCATTTAATTATCACAGCAGCCTATTAAATAGATACTGTGTAGATAGTATAACTTGCCCAAAGTCACAGAGCTCATAAATAGTGGAACCAGACTTACAAAACAGGCACTCTAGCTCCAGATCCTGCCCTCTTAAGGGACCTGTGTTAGAGTCCACTGTGTTTCAAGTAAAGATGTGATAATGGCTCAGATCAAAGGTGGAGGTGGGACTGAGAGGTAGTGGTGGGGGTGGAGGTCAAATGTGGGTGATTACAAAATATATTTTTATGGTAGAATAAATAGGATTGGATGTGACATCTGAGAAAACAAAGGAAGTTATGTATAATGCTAAGGATTCTGGCCTTGATAACTGGGTGGTTGCATCCTTTACAGAAATGGGGAACACAAGCAGGGAACTAAATGGGACAGGAAAGTTGCATGGAACTCAAGATAATCTCCCACACTATTTTGAGATAGGGTATATATAAGTTTCCTATGGCTGTTGTAACAAATTACTAAAAATGTGGTGGCCTAAAGCAACATAAATTATTCTCTCATAATTCAGGAGGCCAGGTGTCCAAAATCAATATTACTATGCCACAACAGAAATTTATTCTCTCATAATTCAGGAGGCCAGGTGTTCAAAATCAGTATTGCTAAGCCAAAATTCAGGTAGCAGCAGAGTTGTACTCCCTCCGGAGGCCTTAAGAGAAAATCCCTTCCTTGCCTCTTCCACTTTCTCATAGCTGTTGGTATTCCTTGGCGTGTGGCCACATCAGTCCAGTCTCTGCCTCCATGGTCACATTGCCTTCTCCAATTCTATGTCTAATCTGTCTTGTGACAACACATGCAATTTCATTTAAAGGCCACTCAGATAATCTAGGAGAATCTTCTCACCTCAACATCCTTCAATTAATCACATCTGCAAAGATTTTTTTCCATAGGACATTCATACAGTAATATTCAAAAGTTTGGGGGATTAGGATGTGGGCATTCCTTTGGGAGCTATTACATAGCCAAACAGTCAGGAACACAAATAATAGTAAGAAGAAAATCCACAGGTTTGGACAAAGTGTTAGCAAAATGTATTCCTCTTCTATTTGAGTTAGTTCTATTAACTCTGTAACCTTGGTAATCCAAAACAATATGTTAACTATAATAAAAGACAACCTGTGGCCCTGGCTGGGTACACGGTTGGAGTGTCATCTCAATGCACCAAGGTTGCAGGTTCAATCCCCAGTTAAAGCACATACAAGAAATCAACCAATGAATGTATAAATGGGTGAAACAACAAATCAGTGTTTCTCCCTCTCTCTTTCCCCTTTCTTCTCTCTTTCTCTCTAAAGTCAATAACTCAATTTTAAAAATTAAGAAAAAAAGGCAACTTGTTTACAGTTAAAATACCCCTGATTAACATAATGGGATTGAAAAAAATTAAAATATCTGATAGAAAAGGGTATTTGGGGGCTTCCCTAAGAGCAGTGACTCTCGTAAACCAAGTACGTCTTTCATGGGCACCATGGAAACTGTTCTTATATAGTTGCCAATTAGCTCATGCCAGGTGTGAGGCTTCTAAACCAGGGTAACACACATGCATGCACACACACAATGATCTCCCAGCATTTGCGCCATCAATTGGAGAGCTCTGGACAGCTGTATGAACTGATGTGTAGGCAGCCACAGGTAACCCCAAACGAGGCGCACCATGCTGCTCTTCTGCAAGCGGGGGCCCTAGCCTATATCCTTTTGAGTAGACTGAAGCCACCTGTGGCCTGAGATAGTCTCCTGGGTCTGAATATTTTGTTTGAGCCCAAGATCTCCTGGATATTGGTTGCCACATGTAAAAATATCATTTCAGTTTAATTATTTCCACTCCTTCCTCCACTAAACCCTTTAACACAGTGGCCAGCAGGGAAAAGAAATAGATCATTTGTTCCATCTAGTCACCCTCGGGTGGTCTCACTCACAAGCAGCAACATGACTAAAAGGGGCAAAGGGAAAGGAAAACCTGAAAAACACAAATTAATAAATTCACAAAAACTGAGTTGAGCTTCCTCAGGGAGGAGGTAGTTCTTTCAGATGAATATGTCATGCTTCCTGCACTATGCCTTCAAGAGGCCTGTTCTGCAGGATTGAATGCAAATGTCCCAACCCACATATATGCTGGAAATGCGCAAGTGGGCTCATTACTCAGAGCCAAGATAAAGGATAAATCTTTATGAGTACTGTTAAGTATGAGTCATAAAAAATAGGAAACACATGTAGGTCATATACACAGTAATAGTACAGGCCAGGGAAAGTGTGTAGGAAATGTATATAAGAACACACGGCAAAAACAGGACTAAAAATCACCCTTGTACACTGCTCCAAAACACATCCAAAAACTCACAGCACGTCAAGGGATCATATCACTCCGTTCTCTAATAAACACATGTTGTTTCCCTATTTGGAAATAGGCAGGCTTCATGCAAATAGAAAGAGAACTGAATCAAGAAAAAATAATAGAGTAGGCTTTGAAAGATTTTATGATTTGGGAAATTTGAACAGCTTCCAACTAAAACACTGGGAATTAGATATTAACAGCATTAAAAATGAAAAAAAAAGTTTTTTTCATAGAAATACTTGTTCACAAAGGTAATATTGCCATTTCCTTTAGATTCTCACTATTTTAACAACCAGTGGTGATAAGGGAGAAAAGAGTGGAATCCTCAGTCCATAAAAAAGCAGAAAACAAAAATAAATAGCAACACATGCACTAGCAACCTAAAAGAGTAATAAAAGGCCAGCCTTAAAGCCAAGGGTGCTGGGCTCAAGCAGAAAGAACTCACAGTGGAGAACAGGCAGCCCTGTGGCCAGCTGCACCAGATCAAAATCTAGGGGGGATTCAGAATACAAGGGAGGGTAATTGGCCCCTGAATGTCCCCTGCGGCCAGATGATGGAGGCAAAATGCCCACACATGACTCATCATTGGAAATTAAGCTCTCCAGTTGCCTTTGATTTTGGGAGACCCCCAAGTTTGAGATTCAGCATGGCAAGCAAAGGATACAACCTCGATGTCCATATGTCTCATGCCGAAGCAAGCGTGTCCATTTCCAGATGGACCTCTGGCTCCCTTGGACTTCTGCTTTCTCCAGCCTTAGAAACTTCTGCTTCCCAAGGAAAGCACTGCCTACGTGTCTATCCACTTAAGGTTGAGAGGCATAGAAGAATGTGTATGATTTTTAACTTCACTAAGTGTTCAACTTACCTAAGATTTCAAGGAAGTCGATGCTTTTTAAGAGCTTTCTGAGGCAGAAATATCAGTAACTTCCACAAAAAAAAAAACAAAAAACCCAGCTGTGAACACTAACAGACAACCCCTCACAGGAGCATGGATAGAGCTGAGTAGTGCGATACCTCATTTTCTTTCTACCTGTCACTTCTCAGTACTCTCAACAGCTGCCACCCCTTTCTTCGTCTCTCCCATGGCACCTAGAAGAGAGGTATCCTTATGCACAACACTAGGAGTGAGGCCACACTTGTGGGGGGCTCACCTCTTAAGATATGAATGTAGTTCCCACTCCAATCCGTGCACAGGTATTAAATACCTACCTGTGGTAAGTCCAGTGATAGGCACATAAAACCTACAGCCACTTCCCCTACTTGCTGAAGCAAGTTCAAAAGGAATCAGGTAAGTGTACACCTGTATCAACAAATCGAAATTAAACTTCAACGTGCACAATGTGGTATTTGGGCTCCCGGTAAGAGTTAGGCTATTGCAGTGATCCTGGATCCTAGAGCTGGCTCTCCTTGACTCACAGGAGACCTGGGTACATCTAATCTAGACTCTCTATCTTCAAATGAAGTCAAATCATACCTACAATTTGCCTCTCTTCCCCTTAAAGGATGTGAAAATTCTAGATTCAGCCAAAGAACTCTGAGTTTTGGGCAAAAAAAAAAATGCCATAAATATAAAGCACTAGTGCAGAATATCTTGGATTAGAACCCAGATAATGCCAGATGACTGTGGGCAAAGAACCACACCCAGGTGTCAAAAGCATAGCTATTTCAACTTGGTGTTAGCATTCTAACTCAGGCATGCACTCAAAGCAAAATCTTTCCAGAATATGAGAAAAGGGGGATAAATATATTTATAAAAGCCAAAACGTAAAAAATAAATAAATAAATAAAAATAGTCCCATTACTATGACTTTAAAGGACTATCTAGAATCTGGGCATTGATATTTTATTATTCCAGGCAAGGCCAAGGGGCTGGGAAAAGACCGTTTCGAGTACCCCGCAGTCCAGGGGTGGTACCCTGGCAGCTGGGAGGGAACGCACACAGCACAGAACTGCAACAGGAGCCCAAGCAGCAGGTCTTCCAAACGCAGACTCAGATTCCTGTGTCTTTAAGACCAGACCCTCATAAATGGACTGCTTCTGCTGGACACCATGCTCTAAATAAACAGACTCTCTGGCCGACACACAACTTCCTGTAGGGTTCTGGTGGGTAAGGCTTGAAAAGGCTGCCAAATCCAATGACCAGCAACTTTTGAGCTGACTTAGAAAACAAGCTAGAAAGATTTGGGTCCAGAGTAAACAAAGGAAAAAGCCACATTAAACAGGGAACAAATTACTATACCGGCAGAGATATTTTAAGTGCTCACTAGGCAAAAAACAAAATTTTAAAAATCAAGTTATTAGGTATTTAACAGTTCAAGGTAGAGCAAACCTCTTTCAACTGGACAAATCAAGGTTAATTAATACCAGCAATCTTAAGATTTAGCTGGATGTCACCCCCCTACACCATGAGGACAAATCATTCCCAATGGCCCAACTTCAAACTTGGCTCAGATCAAATGAGCCACCCAAGGGAGCATAATGGAGTCAAAAGCCATTTATAGCTTTTACCCTGCTGAGGGAAAAGACTTCACTACTCGACTAGCAGATGACTAAAATCCATACGAGTAAACAAAAGGCAACAAAACTCAGAAACAGGCCAGGGAAAGACTGAAATAGAGATCTGGAGAATTTAGAGCAAACTGCAATAGCATGAGACTTCATTTGGAAAAAATAAACCAAAGCAGTAATGCAAAATGAAGGCTACCTGCACAGCCACCGCAGTTAAGATGGGCCCGAGGACGGAACAGCAAGACCACTGACATAACGCAAATCAAATAAAGGTACGCGGTGGGAAAGGGGAGTAGCTTAAGAAAAGTTCAGTGCTACTTTAACAGCTCTGGCACCATGTGAGAATCCAATATGCACAATGCAAAAGAGGGCCGATTAAAACATGGATGAATCTCAAATGCAGTATGCTAAGTGCAAGAAGCCGGGTCACCAAAGTTACACTTATTGTATGGATTCCATTGACAGGAAATACCAGACTAGGCAGATTGATAAAGAAGGAAAATAGGTTAGCAGTTGCTTAAAGCAGCAGTTGGGAACATGGGGAATGCAGAGTGATGGCTAATGGGCACAAAATTCCCTTTTGGGATGCTAAGAATGGTCTAAAATTAGATTGTGGTGAAGGTTGCACAACTCTATAAGTATACTAAAAGTTACTGACATGTACACTTTAAAACAGGTGTACTTTTTGGTAATATACAGTGTATCCGTAAAGTCATGATGCACTTTTCACCGGTCACAGGAAAGCAACAAAAGATGATAGAAATCTGAAATCTGCACCAAATAAAAGGAAAACTCTCCCAGTTTCATACCTATTCAGTGCAGTTCGATGTGGGCTCACGCACAGATTTTTTAGGGCTCCTTAGGTAGCTATCCCGTATAGCCTCTACAGACTCATCACTGACTGATGGCCTACCAGAACGGGGTTTCTCCACCAAACTGCCGGTTTCCTTCAACTGCTTATCCCACCGAGTAATGCTATTCCTATGTGGTGGTGCTTTGTTATAAACGCGCCAATATTCACATTGCACTTTGGTCACGGATTCAAATTTAGCGAGCCACAAAACACACTGAACTTTCCTCTGTACTGTCCACATCTCAACTGGCATGGCCGTGGGCTGCTCCGCTGTATACACAGTGTTACGTCATCATCTGCGCATGCGCATATGCTGCCACATCATCCTACAGAAACTGGGAGGGTTTTCCTTTTATTTGGTGCATATTTCACAGTTCTATCGTCTTTTGTTGCTTTCCTGTGACCGGTCAAAAGTGCACCATGACTTTATGGACACATTGTATATGCAAAAACAGGCAATAGCCTTGCCAGTCCCCAATCTGGACAGCGGCCACAGGCCACACTGTGTGCCCGAGAGAACTTTCCTCCACAACTTCTACTTAACTTTCAAGCCCTTCATCAAAGGGTATTCTCCTTCTGGATACTCTTCCCTTATCTGCAGATAAAATTTCCACCCCCTCTGTTAGAATCCTGCAAAATTCTGTTAATTTTATAACAAATAATGAACATATTATTTGTCACACTGTATTATTCTCCCTACAGGCCAATAAGTGATGACAAAATAAAGACAAGTAAGAATCTAACAGAGTGTCTACCTAGCACACAGTAGGTTCTCAACAAATAATTCACTGACTAAGTCTATAAATGAATAGACGAATGAGTGAATTGCGGAAGTATTACTTAGAGAAAATAGGTTCTATGACGTGGTCCACAAGCTAGACTAAAAAAAAATCGGCCTGAAACTGAAGGTGCCCATCCTGGGAGACTGCGTGACAGAGCTTTAGGGTCTACACTGAGGACACAGGAATTTAAGAAAAACTGCAGAGAAAACGCAGAGTGAAATCTTGGTCATGGATGAAATATAGGGTTTGAAGGAAATGGGTAAATCCAAGATGATTCTAATGTCCAAGACAGATGGTAGGAGTGACATTGATGGAACAGAGATGCTGGACTAAGAAGCCAGCACTAGGGTAAGGAGGATACTGGCTTAGGAAGGTTCTTCCATTCAGTTGTAGAGATATTTTAAAAAGCTAGCATTTGATTGTGTGCTGTGCACCAGGCATATATGCCATCCCTAAGTGCCATAGAGACATCTTGCAATCCACAGTGAACTCTCAAAAGAACTGCTACTATCATCTCCATTGTACAGATGGGGAAATTGAGGCTTATGGAATTAAGTAACACATGCAATTACACACTTGGGAAGTGACAGAGCTGAGATTAACCTGCTTCAGTGGTTTTCAACTGCCAGTCCATGGACCAGCACATCAAATATAGATTTTAGTTCCAGTCCTCGTAAGAGTTAACCACCCTGATGTTGTAAGAATGGTTGGTTAACTCTTTCGTGGACCTGCATGAGATTTCTGGCAGACCAGCAGTTGAAAACCATTGCACACCTGATGCCAGGTAGAACCATGCTGACAGCACTCCTCCACAGCACGGCACAGGCCCCTGGGAGCGTGAAGCATGCCCTGAGAGGTAAGGTGCTGTAGGGCCCTGACTGGAGCTCCACTTGAGAAGCTTGGAGAGTTCTGGGAGTCTTTGGCGTGGAGGTGGCAACCTAACTCCGGAGAACAGACAAACCGACTATCGGGATAGTAGACAGGGGAAACAAGGCCCAGAGGACTGCACTTGAGCCAAAACACTGAGAAGGAGGAAAGAGAAGCTGGGAAAGAAACAGAAAAGCAGGTGGAAAGAGAGAAAGAGAGCCAGGCTAAGGTAACATTCTAAAACCCAGAGGGAGATGCCAGAAAAGGGGGTTCAGAAAAAGGAGTTGAGCAGGAGTAACCCTGGGGAACGGCCATGTGGTGGAAAGACCCCAGCGACAGGAACTGGGTCCCTGGGCTCCAGTCCAGCAATGGCACCAAGTTCTTAATTGACAGTAAGTCATTGCTTCACTCTCTGGTCTCCTCTGGAAGGTGGTTAGGACTAGATCATCTCCAGGCACCTCTCCAAGCTGAGCATCCCATGAATCGGCCACAAAGGCATCACCAGGGACACCCCAGAGATAAGCTCAAGAGAGCAGCAGGCAGGCTACAGAGAGGAAAGAAGGGAAAAGCAGCACACACAGACATTCACTCATTCAAGAAGCGGGACAGGAAGGGAAAGAGACATAAGATGGTGTGGACAGGTGATTGGTAGGGCCAAGCTTATACCCGCCCTCTCCACTGTGGAAGAAAGAAAATTAAAATTATTTCTTTAATAGGTGTCTAATTTTCACAGAATATTTAGAAAACAAAGTGGGGGCATAATTGAAAGTAATGTAATAAATACTTCTGCAGAATTTAAGTACTGAAATCAGAGATATTAGCAGTAAATTTCCTTTTATTTGCAAACAAAATGTCACGACAGCACATAAGCAATGGAAAGTAGAAAGTACAGGCTGGATAGCTGGATATTCGGCACATACACAAGCTGGGCATTTGCCCAATGGGCACATCTGGGTCTCAGATTTGTAGACCTGCCTCTTACTTTTGTCTTTTGCTTTTTAAAATCCCCCCCCCCCAAAAGTTCTAAGAGCAAAAAGTCACATTTTTACATGTAGAGGATACTCTTGTAGAAACATTTTCTAACAACACTTTCAGGAAATTATACAATGTTTTAAAAAGTGAAGGGAAGTGATCATAGCAACCATAGCCTGGGTCAGGGTTGTAGCTCTAACCTCCATGAAGACACACCACAGCGCTGGAAGTGCTGCTGCTGGCCAGAGTTTAGAAGGGGCACCCAGCCTCTTCTTCAGACTGAGAGAGAGGCACTAGTAAGGGAGGGCTTTTCAATCTGCCAGTGCCTGGCCAGCAAAGAATTGAACCCAGTGTTAGCTCATGCCAAAGTGGCAGAGTCCAACCAGACCCATCTCTCTGGTGGGGTGGGGGCACACTTTCCTAGGACAATTTTAACAGCATCTGGATGTTACTGTGATACACGACAGAATTTAAGCAATATAGCCAGATAGCATCTTGGTAAGAACATGTAACTCCTTTGCTTAGCTTATGTCTAAACCACTCTGATTTCTGCTTTCACTTTTCCTAAAATTCCAAGACTGGGTTTTAGGAGAGTTCCTACTGGAAAGCTGAGCGGCAGACTGAATCTTGGCCCAGTGTGCTAGAAACCACCTTGACCAGCACGGCCAGTTCTGAGTGGCCTGTGCTCAGACAGCAGCTAGAGGTCTGGTTGCCTTGCTGTTCCCAACTCTGGTCCTCTGTCCAATCTTGGCAACTTCATACTGCCCAGCAGGGTGGCATCATTTAAACTGTACTATCTTCAACTGTTTTTAAACAAAGTGAGTGTCCTACTCATTTAGGGCCTCCAATCCTATGTGAGAGTCAGATTCAGCTGCCTTTCAAGTTAATGAAATGATTTCCACAGAAACACTCAAGTGAATGGGGAAGGGAGGAGGATAGAGAAAGAAGAGAGAGAAAGGTAGATGGGAGGGAGGTAAGGAGGAATGCCTTTGAGAAATGTGACCCTTGTCAGTTTAATTTTTTGGTCTATCTGCTAGAGGTCTGCAACAAAATGACCAGTTCAGAGGTAATCTTACCTGTCAGGCTGGGGTGCTTTCCAAAACAACCTTCATTTAAGCAAACCCCAGGCAGTGTTTATACATGGCAGGTATTTGTTTAGTAACTGCGTTTCAGCATTACCAGTGTCTGTGTTTGAGGGGTTTACTTTGACACTTGCTTAGTGTATTCTACCTATCAGATCTCTGAAACATAAACAGCTTTGAGTTGTTTGTTTGGTTTTTGCTGCACATGCACAGGATTGGCATTGAGAAGTTATCCATGAATAACAGCAAAGGAAAAACTGCCTCAGATAGAGAAAAAAATGTAACTAGTGTGCTAGTGTTCATTTTCTATTTTTGCTCTCACATATGTCCTCTCCAAAGAGCCAGTCTTGGAATTTTTTATTAGTTCTTTTAGTGGCGATGGGTAAGGTAAGACACACACACCCATTTTCCCCAGCCCCCACACTGATCTGTCTATATCTTAACTGAGAGGGTAAAAGAAGAGAAAGCATCCACCTACTAATATTGCAGAAATAGGGGAAAGACTACATACAAATATGTAAGTAGGTTGCCAGCAGCGATCTCCAAAATGTTGAATCCCTGAACTGCCGAATTCCTTAAGTAAGCAAAAAATATATCAAACCAGATAACAAACTCCACATATGAAGCTCTTGCATTTCATTCATAGCAGGAAGAATCCCTTAACGTGCTTCTTCTGAACCACAGTTCAAGCAAGTTTGGTTACAAGAAATTGTGGATTAGAAGCAGAGGGTTAGAAGCAGAGGACAAGTGAGTTACTTTCATAAAGGAGCTGAAAGCTTTATTGGGGGGAGGAAAATAATCAACTACGAAAAATCAGGAGGTGGCATGTAGTGTGAGTTTTAATGGCCACACGGAGTGCAAGGGCTTTGAGCTCAGCCTGCATTTCATAATTACTGTCAATGTGATAACCTTCTAAACCAGAAAGGAAAAAAAAAAAGACACTGCCACACACACTCCAACCTTAATACTGCTCCAAAGCTGTAGGGAGGGAATGAGGAAGGGAATGAAAAGGGACTCTGAGCACTGGAAAAAGTTCATGCACAAACCCAAACTCTGGGTAGGGGATCTGCTGGCTTACCTAAGGAGTACAGCCAACTGAGACTGGACAAGGTAAGAGGAGTGAAAGGGAAGCGAATTGAAAAGTGTGCGGGAAAACCTGGGTTATTGAGTCCAACGGATCTGGCTACATACAGTATGACCCAGGGTCTGCCGTCCAACCTCCTTAAGCCTCCCTCCCTTTCAGCCTGATGAGGACTAGCGGACAGAACACAAGAGTGGGGCAAGTAGGTGTCTGGCCCACCACTACCACAGCTGTTACTGTTGCCTGGGGGCAAAGGGAGCTGTTCAGAGGCAAGCAGAACAGTTAGCATTTCGATGTGTTTACTTCCTTTTCTTTCTCCCAGTTGTGATCCTTCCTGCCCTCAAAAAGCACCGGGAAAGGGATGATTTTTATTCCACAGTCCTCAGAGAAGGTGCAAAGTAAAACTAACTTGGAGCCCCGTGTGTGATTAACCACAATCCCATCTGGCCCTGCCTGCCAAGAAGCTTGGAGCCAAATTTCAAACCCGATCATACCAACCACATTAACCCATATGGCTAACAAACGACACTTTTCTTTTTCCTTTTGTTCTCATTCTGCATTTCTGCTTACACTGTCAGTATGTCTATTGTTGTAAGCCCATCCCAAATCCTTTTCGGAAACATGGCAGAGAATAAGCAAATGCACAAAACAGGGAGGGTTCTGAGCTTTCTGACAGTAGAGTTATTAAAATCTGGCCCCTTTCCCATGGCAGTGAAGCCTCCAGATTTTCACTCTACCCCTTCAGCCAGTCACTGGCATGCATGCCCCTTATCAGCCGCTCCTTTATATCAAAACAAATACATAAATTTAAACGCCCATCTCCTTTGCAGGCATGCCTCGAAGACACGGTGGGTCTGGTTCCAGACCACCGCAATAAAGTGAGTCGTGATCTTTTTGCTGGTGGAAGGTCTTGCCTTCGATTTGTGAAAAGTGCAACATCTGTGAAACGCAATAAAGCCAAGTGCGATGAAAGATCTGCCTGTATACGCACATGTGATGCTAACTAGGGGCTTATCCTCAGCAGCTCTTTTTAATGAGCAAGCAATCAGCTTGGAAATAGAAAAGACACATCACCATATGAAAGCAGGTCACAGTAAAAATTAGATGATAGGAAATAAAATTGTTGCCATTCTAGCAACTAACGAAAGTATGTTACTGTAAACAAGCCAGTGGCGGTGCTATAACCCTCTCAGAAATCAGGACACACCCCGAGGGACCAAAATTGATGGCCGTTGGGGATGAGGGTGTATTTTACTTTGAAGTCAAAGAGCACAAGGAGCTGGTTTTTATAGGATGAGACCCATGACACACACGCCTGCTTATTCTAAAAGACAAAGCTGATAGATATCTCAGGGCTGTTTACCCTTTTCTGCTTGTCTCTCTTTGTCGCCAGAGAGTCTTTTCCTAGTTTCCTGTTCTCTTCCAAGGCTGTTGTGTCCAAAACCAGTGATTACAAATGAGAGGTGTGGTCTCAGATGAAAGATACAACTATAGGTCTGTGCTGTCCTGATGCGAACCCAGCGGGAAAGCCTATGCAGAACAGGCTTGGTATACCTTGTTTTAACAAGTGGGTTTCTGATACAAATTCTCTACTAGTCTATAAAATAGTTTAATTTTTTTTATTTTAATTGTATTTATTTATTTATTTTTAATGGGGTGACATCAGTAAATCAAGATACATATATTCAAAGATAACATGTCCAGGTTATCTTGTCGTTCAATTATGTTGCATACCCATCACCCAAAGTCAGATTGTAGTTTATCTAATTTAAGAGTAACTGTTGCCCTAATCTTGTCAACCTGCTGTAGTTATTACTTCCAAATAAAGGCTCTGTAACCTCCTCCACACAGAAAAAGCAGCAACCTTCTCTCAGCTGAACAACCTTAAGGTGCCTGGGAGGTAGGAATTTAGTAAAACATTAAGAGGGATGATTTATAATAGGTCTTCACGCTGATAGGCACCAACAACAAGCCAAGGGGATATAGCTTGATTTACTAATTCCCTCACATTTAGGGAAGACTTCATGAAAAACAACTATAGAGTTCATCCAACTAAGGCTTGGAGCCAGGGTGGCATTCTTTTTGCTAATTTATAAACAACAACATTTATCATTTCATTTTGAAAAACATTTGCCATCAACATCTAGTAGAGACACGCACAGAGGCCGCCTCTGGTCCTCCCACTATTGCCCCAAAATGGATCGGCTGTGATTTTTAGCACAGACCACATATGTATAACAGTACATCTATAAAAATCAAGTTAAAATCAAGTTACCCAGTGAAAATAACAGAAAGAGGTAAGTTTAGACTGGAGGAGAAAGCAATCTTGGCTTAAAAAAAAAGTGAATACAATTAAGGTAAACTTTATGGGCTAATTAGAATATTGGGAAGTCAAATTACTGGGTTTTTTAAACAGCTTTCCTAAGATAAAGTTCATCCATTTAAAGTACAATTTAATGAGTTTTAGTATATTCACATTTATCAATGGTATTTAGCATACTCACATGCAATTGTAGGATCATCACCACAATTTTAGAACATTACACCCAGAAACCTTATACAGGTACTCGGTAGAAGTCAACTCTCATTTCTCCTTTTCCTTTCAGCCCAAAGCAACTAAATTATCTCTATAAATATGTCATACAATATGTGATTTTTTGTGTCTATCTTCTTTCTCTTAACAAAGTGTTTCAAGGTTCATTCGTGCTGGAACATGCATCGGCACTTCATTCACTTTTATTGCTGAATGATATTCCAGTGCATGCAGATACATTTTATTTATCCATTCACCAGTTAGTAGATATTTGGGTGTTTCCACTTTTTGACTACTATGAATAATGCTTCCATGAACACTTGTGGACAAGTTTTGTGCACACATATGTTTTCATTTCTCTTGAGTACATAATGTACTTTGGAGTAGAATTGCTAGGTCATATGGTTCAAATGACTTTTTTAAAACTGCATGAATGCAATAATGCATCTCTGCAGTCATATATAAAGAAAGTGAGAAAGGTTGAATATTTCTCCAACCTCACTTAACACCATGAACAAACTCTTTCCTTTTCCATTATGGCCCTCCTGCTCTGATGTTCTCTATACTACCCTGTCACCCATACACTCAGGTCCTCTGTATGAGTGCAGCTCAGCACTGGGTGAAATTTCCAAAGATCACTTATCCCATTGTGTTTTCAAACAGGACCAAACTACAGCCACCCAATTTTTAAAAGTCCCCAAAGAAGAAAAGAACACACTTTCCCTCAGTTGCCTAGTCTCAAAAATAACTTCAAATCACTAATCCGCCAGTGGTGGCACAGTGGATGGAGAACATTGACCTGGGACACTGAGGTCCCAGGTTTGAAACCCTGAGGTCACCGTCTTGAGCACAGGGGCTCACCAGCTTGAGTGCAGGGTCGCTAGGTTGAGTGTGAGATCACTGAAATGATCCCAAGGTAGCTGGCTTGAGCAAGGGGTCACTGGCTTGGTTGGAGCCCCCCAGTCAAGACACAGATGAGAAAGCAATCAATAAACAACTAAAGTGCTGCAACTAAGAACTGATGCTTCTCATCTCTCTCCCTTCCTGTTTCTGTTTCTCTTGCTTAAAAAAAACAACCCCAAAATAATGCACATACAATACAAATACTGAAAGAAGAAGAATAATGGTCAGATTTTTAAACAAGCTTTAGAGACTATCCCCACACCCAGGCCCTTTCTTTACTTCCTCATTGAACACAGTCCCCTGACACCATCTAATTCTATGCACCACCCTCAGTTCTGAATTCCATTTTGATCTAACATAATAAAGACAGGTGTGGGAGAGCATGGCTGTCATTCCTTGAGCTAGTTTTCTTTTGCTTCAACAGTCTTATTTTGAATGTTTTCATAATTAACAACTATACTACACATTTTAACATCCAGAATTTGTTGTGGCTTCTGTGACAGCTTGAACTTTCTCTTCTTTCTTGGTTCCTCCGAGAAACACATAGAACATGAGCAATGGCTGCAGTGTTTCGTAGGAACTGCATTTCCTCCTCTCCTCCTCCCCTCCCACCACAAATCCTCCCCCATAAGTTATGAATTAAAGACATATTACTGGGATAAAGAAATCTGACCTGAAATATGCATTGCAGCTACAATGGCAAGCAACCAAGAGTATTAACAATAATTTCCAATGTAGCTGGAAAGGTTAGATGATTTGTCTTTGAAATGAGCCAACTCTGCACACTTTCATAAGATTAAAATCAGTTTGCTTTTCCTTCTGGACACCTCCCCTCCCCTATTTCTACTCCCCCCATCCAAAAGGCAGAGTGGTTGACACACATAAACAAATGGTTCTGGAAATTAACTTTCTTGACCAGAAAGAGCTCAAAGAGAAATTCCGTTCTGCATTAGTTTTCCTACACTTCACTGTGATCAGAATTTTTTGTGGTTTGCCTCTCCCTGGAGACATAGTACTTGAGTGATAACATTTCTGACACACAGAAGCTTAAAAACAGAAAGGATGACAACTCTGTGTTATCTTTGGCCCACAATCTAGGTCATTTCTGAGCCACTGACATTGGGCCAGTGACTTATCTGTGTACCTGTCTATCACAGGTACATAATGGACTTTATGGTATAAATGCATAAGTACTTCAAACAGTGCTGAGGACAGAATAAATGCTGAGTCACTATGAGCTTGGATTATCATCATCACCACCAAGACTACCGCTGCCACCTTCGAAAAGCTGCCTGGATAGTTTAAGAAGCAACCCCCCAGGGCTTTTCCTGCTTTATCCAGATTTACCGTCATCTTTATTCCCAAGTGTTCCCATTTTCCCTGACTCATCCCTATAGGAGTCATAGGTTCATAAAACAAAGCAAAGAAAGAGAAAAGACAGCACACAGGAGATGAGAATGGCACTGACAATTACAGAGAAATGGCACCTAATTTTGCTTTTTAATAGCCATGTTTAAAACACGGAATTCTTAAGAACATTCTTTCTGATGTGAAGGGCCAGGAAAGTTAAAAAGCCAAAACATCTCTAGAGAGACAGAACTCCCAGAGTAGCCCAGTCCAGACGGCAACCTGTTATTCGAAATTTCCTCGAGTATACGTTATAGCCTCTTCCCCACGTATGCTCATACAGGAACATCTGTATTAAGACCCAGAATAAGAGAAAAAGACTCTTAGGTTCAGAAAAGTGTCTATACAAACATAGAAGGGCAGTGAGTAGAAAGCTGGCGCCTGTGCCTACCTCTCTCTGTGGCTGGCCAGGCCCCTGGTCGGTGATGCGGAGGTTCAGGATGTGCACCTCCTGGGGCAGCCCCGTTGTGCCTCTGCTGGCGCAGCCCGACAGGACGGTGAAGCTCTCCATCAAGGCCTGGACCGGATGGGAGGCATTGACAGGCGACAGTTCACAATGAGCACTAGGCTTTGGACCTGCAGAGGAAATCACAAACACGAACCCTTCAGAAACCACAATCAGTTGTGCTGCAATTAAATTAATTGTTCTGGATGTCAAGCTACCCACCCAAGGAGTCTTTCCAGGTAAGTTGTTTCCAGAACTAAATGGCAAAAAGCTAGCCTATTCTTCTAAACCTTCAACCTCTCAAATTCCTTTTGGATGATTTTGATGTGTATCTGATTATTTAAATTCCCTTTTAGATGCATAAGTCCTGAATGTATTCCTCTGGATGGAGGAAACCATCCATTTGACATCTGTGTTTAATTCTTCTTTCTTCTCTTAGAAGAAAATCAGAGATAAATGAAATAAATTGCCTAAAGTTCCAATACTATTATGCATAAATAATATTAAACACCTAAAATTACATTCCCCCCAAAAAAAGCATAAAATGAAGTCTCTACCTTTCAAGTGCTTCTGCTACTCAGACAAAGCAAAACAAACTTAAGAACAATACAAAGTAAGAAGCAATGAGTGGAGGCAAATGGCTGTAAAGCAAAGTCTGGGCCAGAGGTCAGAAAATCCTCCCAAGAGAGGAGGCAGGATGTGAGCAAAGCCTCAGATGGAACCCTGGACCCAGGTGGCTCCTGCTTCCTCATTCTCCTCCTCTAATCAATCAGACTTAGGTCCTAAATCCATCCATTCCTTCTTATCTTTACCTCCTGTAGACAACTACATCCCTTCCTAAAAGGAGCTTCAGGTGTCAAGCTCACAAGCCACCTCCTATATAAGTATCATCCATCTAACCCAGGGGTGCTCAACTGAATGGTTACTCCAAATGCAAATGCCTACCCCTTCCATCCCCCAAGCACGTCTTGTCCCTGGAGAACTGCTGGTCTGTGGCTAAAGCCTGAGCTCCTTAGCCTGGCACAGGGCTTTCCTGATCTCGCGCCTTCCTGTCTCTCCAGCCTCACCCCTCCCTACTCCAGCAACACCAGTGGGCTCAATGGTCTCCAAATAGACCATGATATTTTTTCAACTCCATGTCTTTATTAAAGCTTGTTCCCTTTACCCAAATTTCTCTTCCACTGTAACTGCAGCCACACAACAAACATCCCAGTCTGAGGGAGGTACTCTTTCTCTGTCCTCTTGTAATTGTTCTGCTCAGCTCTGCTGTTTCCTTTTCCATACTGTAAACACCACTGTATACATCTGTCTTTGCCAGTCCATGTGACCTCCTGATGGCTGTGGGTTACTCATCTTTATATCCCCAGCACTCATCACAGTGCCTGGCTCGAAAAATACTTGTTAAATAAATCACGGAGCTTAAGAAAAAAAATGTCCCTCCTCTGATCATTGATTAGGACACCATTCCAGGTACTTGGATTTGACTCTCGGGAACTGATACGGAAAAGATCACCTACAGTGATATGAAGTACAACCCCATTCCATTTCAGCCTCATTTCACATTGGCTGGATGGAGAGTCATCCAGGGAAAGGGAAGAAGCTCCGGTGCTTCAATCTCACACATCTGTGAGCTTGGTATTATCCCCATCTGACAGTTGGGGAGCCTGGACTTGCCTATCCAGAGACCTCTAAACCTCAGCCTTTCAAATGGAACCCAATTAAAAAATCCCAAGTGCACTCCCACTAGCTGTTCCTGACGTCTACGCAATAAAGATGCTCTCAGGACTGCAGCTCTGTTCTAAAATGCAAACGCAGTTCAGAATCAGGCAGTCCTGCACCCCCATTACCACACCCGAAGCAGACATCCTGCCTGCTGTGCTAAGGCTATTTCAGAACTCATGGGAATTATCTAGGCTGATAATAGTTATCTCTTCTGAAATAAAGTATGTAACTTCTCAAATAATCACCGTTGCCCTCTAAATTACTGTGCCGTGTCCCGATGCTTTCTAAGAGAGCTAGTGAAGGAGGGTGTCACGGCAGCAAAGACAGAAGAAGGTCTCTGAATGTATTATTTCCTCAAGTCCCTCACGCAGGGCAAACAGTATGAGCAGATGTGCCCCTGCTGCTCCCTGTCCTGCCTTCACCAGCCATAGTGGCATGTCTGGTGTATTTTACCACCCAGAGCTCCAGAGACAACCTACTCTTACTGAACTCGGGGGCACACTGTGGCTATCACTACCCACGCTGGAAAACCCTTCTGAGTCAGTTTCATAGTCTGCCATGAATTTGCCATTATCACAGATTAAGCACAAATAAAAAATACTTTGCAGTTCCATTTTTGTATGTACGTGAAAAGCTCTGACTGGGCTGTAATTCTACCCAAAGCACAGCTGCAAAAAGGCTTGCAATCTGCTTGGCTTCCCTTCCTTCTGACCATGCCACCGTCACCCAGCAGAGTTTTCCTTAAATCACCACACTGCCTATCTCCACACAAGGGTGGGAGCAAACACTCACTGGAAACCAGTCAAGAGGACAAGGTCTCACACAAAGAGAGAGGGGACCAGTGACAGGATATCCCCAGTGCTGAGAAAGAGGACTGCTCACCTAGAGTTTATGTTCTCTGTGCCGCCACAGTCCTGGCCAGGGCAGACCCCACTTTATGGGCTGCAGTGCCAGCAGGGCTTGGACAAGTTAGTCCAAGGTCAAAGAAGGAGAAAGCAATGCAGAGGGCACACTGTGATCAAGTGATGGAATAGCTGCTCTTCACAAAGACCCAGTGGGGTCCATTTTTAAACACACTCATACAGAGTATCCCTGACCATCAGACACACTAGAGTAGTGTTTGGTTTTTGAGCTTCCTTGTTAAAGTTTCCTCCACGTTTAAAAAAGAAAAAGTTAGCATGACCAGTGGTGATGCAGTGTATAGAACATCAGCCTGGTAAAGAAGAAAAAAAGAAAAGTCATATGATTAAATCGACAGATGCAGAAAAAAACACTTGATAAAATCTAACAGTCATTTGTGATTAAAAAATAAAAAAGGCCTCTCAGCAAACTAGGAATAAATGGGAACTTCCTCAACCAGATAATGGACATATTCAGAAACCTACAGCCAACATCACATCATACTTAATGGTGAGAAGCTAGAAGCTTTCTCACTAAGGTAAGTTATAAGGCAAGGCTGTCACCTCTCACCACTCCTTTTCAACACTGTACTGGAAGTTCTGCTGATGCTTGCAGCTAGTATGGCCGTATGACCAAATTCTGGCTAATACCATGTAGCCAGAGGTGATATATGCAATTTCTGGAAGGTTTTGCCGAAGGGAATGCCAAGTGCTTTTCTTCTGCCCTTTCCTTCTTCCTGCTGGCAGGAATACAGATGTGATGGGGAGAGCCAGAGCAGCCATCTTGGGCCATAAGCTAGAAGCAACACCTGAGCTGGGCAAAGCAATAAAACAGAAGTTTCCTGGGTCCTTGATAAACCTGGACCTGTTACTCCAGCTCTGAACCACTTGTTTTTATATAAAACACACATAAACTTTTCTCTTATTCAAGACAATATTATTTGTAGTTTTCTGACACTTGCAGCATAATCTACATTAAGATACTGACTTTACTTCATCAGAAGTGCCGACCCTCTTCCCATGGGAGCTTCCACATGCAAGGTTCCTTCCAGGAACACATGCCCCCCATCCCTCTACCTTCCCACTACCTTAGCGGTTAGAACTTCTATTCACTCTTCAGGTCTCTCAAGGAAGCTGCTCTTACCTCTCTCATTACATTAACTATGCATTTTTGACAGTCTCACAGTACTGTCTATTTCTCTTCATGTGGTTGGCTATACTTGTACAATTATTTAATGTCTGCATCCACTCAAAGCCTGAAACACCTCAAAAGAATGGCATCCAATCATTCCATGTATTGCTTTATTGTTTACTTCAGCATGATGGCAGCACGTTACTTCTGGCACATGGCATGTGCTCAAATATTAACGAGGGGAGGATGGTGGAAGAGGAAAGGGAAAGAACGCTGAGGTGACCCACACTCAAAGGATTCCATACCAACAGAAGACTCTATCCTAGGGCTCTTTCTTTTACTCTACGTAGTAACCAAAGCTTCAGTCTTGTACCAAAGGGGAAAAAATCAGTCATGAGATAAAGGAGGTGGCATTTTGTGTCACTAAGAATCAAGTTCCAGCTGGGGCTTCCCTACCCTCAAATATCACAGAGACAGAAACCCAAATATGCTTTTGTCCTCTCATCCCAAACAACAGGCAAGGCCCTTTGCTCATATGGCACAGAATCCTGTCTCTCCCATCGGTACACCGTGTCCCCAGTCTCATCCTGCCACCTCCAGGGTCAGCACCAAGCCTTCCTGCCCTTCCCCCAGTGGCCACAGCCTACCTGCATGAACTGGTCTCCCATCCTTCCTCATTCATCTCATAGTGGCTTCTTGCACAGTCTACCCACACAATGCTAGACCTGTCTCTAGTCATAGAAACTCCCACCTGGGAACTAGGTGATCCATTCCCCAGACTCTGCTACACGTGCCTGAGGTAGTAAGGTGGCCATGATTCTCATTTGGCCACCATGGGACCCAATTATAGCACCTCACAGCCACAAACATGCTCCAAAACCCTGTCTGACTCATCTTCTCACTTCTGTGGTGACCTGTGATTTCTGGAGCCGCTAGTTTGCGCCTCAGAAGGCTGGCAGTTTCTCTTGTGGCCGCTACTGGAAACCTACAGCGCTTCCTTCCCCGAGCAATCTCTTCCCCACAGTCACTAGCAAGCAAGCAACAGGCTCTGCTGATGATGCTAATCAGCACAGCAAAGGCTCCTCCACCACTGCAAGGGCGACCCAGACACAGGCAGTACAGAAAGCAACAATATCATAAACACACTCCTGTTCACCTTGCACCACACTTTCTAATTAAAAGGCATTTTACAGAAACCTGACTATCTGAGGCCTCACGGAAACTCTGCAAAGTGGGTAGAGAAGGTATCTTTCCCATTATAAGTAAAGTACTGCCAGCCACAGAGCTAGGTGCACGTTCCTGACAGTAAAACACCTCCAGAGACATTCGCCACTGTGGCCTCCCAACCTGGGTGTTCCCCTTTCTTCTGGACATCCAGCACCCTATGGCTAGGGTTCTGTGGGATAACTCCCAAAGCAGTCTGCCTTTCCCAGATGGTCTCAAAGTCTAAGCTGAGTCTATCCTTCTCTACTGCTGCTCAAGCAATCTGATCTTAAAATCTTGGCAGTTGTTTTGTTTGACCTGTTCCCCTCCCTCCTACCTGAAGTCAGACTCCGTATTTCCAGCTCAGTATACCCTCCTCCACCACCAGGACAGACATAAGTCCTCTGTTCACCCATAAATTGCTACTTCTATCGACTAAACAAATTGGCTGAGCAGAAGACAGTACTGATTCAAGTAAAGCCTGTGGTGAGAAACTCAGCAGGTGGCCCAAACCAAGTGGCCTCTTTCACCAAGCAGGGCCCTCTGCTCAGCAGCTGTGCCCATGGGGCAACTCTGCAAAGCCAGTGGTGGTGCCCAAGGCTCCACCTCCTGTAACAAGCCAGGGTTTAATCCTTAATGAGTAAGGTTACCATACACCTTATCTGGGCCACACACTGTGCCCATATTATTTCTAATCCTCATAACATCACATAAAAACAGTGTTAAAACACGCATTTTAGAGCGGTGGAAACTGGATTTCAAAGGTGAAATAACTTACCAAATGTCACATGCCACTGGTTAAGTGGCAGGATGAGATTCAAACCGGGGTTTCTCAGACTCTAGGTCCAAGTTCTTCCCATGACAAGGCAGTGCTTGCTTCTACTCTGCATTTCCAGTCCTTCACCCCAGGATTTGGTGAACATACTTACTGACCAAGCATACACATTAATTTCCATCTGATAAAATAGAATAAACTGCTTTGTTCACACTAATAACGCTGTGGTTGACTCAGAAGACTTCATAAACTCAATGAGAAAACACAAGCTCATTTCCCATTTTACCAAATGCCTTCGTCTTTTTTGCTAATGCTTGCTTATCTGCACATGGGAAATATTTCTAAAATCTGGCTATAACATCAATGTCTAAATTCCCAGTTCCACTTAAAGAAAAAAAATGCAAATGGACTCACCCTTTCATTATGTCCTTTTGCTACAACACAGCATTCCAATCTCAGTTACAGAACCCCCACATCCACACTGGCTGCGGGCCAGCCCTGAGACTTGACATAATACAGACAAAGCATCTGGGAACAGATGCATTTGCTGCACACACTTTAAATTTAATCTGTCCCCAAAGAAATTAATATCACACCTCATGCAACAGAGTAACATATTGGGGAGCAGGCGTAGTTGTTGTTTGGGAGAGGACAAAGTAAGTAATTTTCACATTTAATAAATGTTATCCTTAAGCATTCTAAATACCAATGCATACCAAGTTGACACAAACATCTGGTACCTATTCCACATAATTTCCAGCACACTGATTCCCCATATCACCCAGGGTACTAATGAGGAGCGTGTGTTCAGCTATAATAAAAGTGGTAAAGATGCAGAGGGAATCAAGGGGTAACATTATAGCCTGGGACCAAGACATTGCAGTGGGGAGATTTATTCCAACAACACCATTGGCTAATAAGGGTTTATGTTATTGTCCCACAGGGAATTCTGAAATGCTGTCAGCTGCAAAGACGGACAAACTCCCACAGATTCTGGAACTGGGCACTGCAGAATCTATTCCGCCCCCGAGCTGAAAATCCCTCTACCCCATGGGATGCAAAAATCTGTAAGAACTGGTACCTGAGATGATTTCCCAGCCAACAGCACAGCCTGGCTCTCACTGAGCTTTATGGTAGGGAATGTAACAAACACCAGGATATGATGCAAAAGCAAAGCTCCAAGAAAAAACACCTGGAAGGCCCTGAGCTCAGGAGTGCCTGTAGTGTCCACAACATATGCTCGTGTTTATACCACCTCAAATTACAACTCACTGAAGCTATAGCCCCTTGGGAATGGAGCTGCAGAATGTACCACCATTAAAATCCAAAGCTGGCCCTTCTACCATAGCCCCCACCTGGGTTTTTCAACAATAAAACTTGGTTTAAGGCTTATTTACCCATGGTAGAAAAAAGGACAGAAAAGTCCTAAAACCTCAGATATGGATTTCTCAGGAATAATAAAAAAATAAAATAAAATAAAAAGCCTGATTTTTCTACAGCATTACTCCTTAGGCATATCTTATCATAGTCTCTTAAATGCCCCAAATGAATATCCAAATCCAAACCTTCCTCTTGACAAACCCTTTTCCAAGAAGTCAACTGCCAACTTGTTGGGCCAAATGCCAGTGAATATTTGTGTATTGTGTTGAAACCATGGTGCAACCATGTTGGAGAATTTCCTGTTCAAGAGTGTTTTTAAATGTTCAAAAGGAAACAATGGGCAGAGCTTCTTGAAGAATCTAAATTCTCAAAGCGTTGGAAAGTGCCAACCTATAAAAGGGAGCTCAATCTTCCATCTCAGCAAGATATCTTGATGCAACCAAGAAGTATCAGGGGGGATTTAGGCAGCTCTGCAAGGAAGTGGTAGTGTTTCATTTTGTGTTTTTTTATAACCTAAAAAAAGGAACAGAGGGCACTGGTTCCAGAAGTGGGCATAGCTAGAGAAAAGTCCTTGCATTAGAGACACAGTGGTCTAGGAGGAGGGCTGGACCAGGAGATGGGAGAGCTGCATTTTAAACCCAGATCTGTTACTTAGTTGTCTGACCTGTCAAGAAGCTTCTCATAATCCCCTTCTCTCTTACTCTGTGAGGGGCTTGACTTGTAGATCAAATGAGATACTCAATATACAAATTCTTTACAAATTTCAAGTACTACTAGAAACAAAAGTTCCCTGGGGGAAGGAGAAATAAATGAATGAAAACATTTTCTCCAATTAAAAAAATGTTTTCTTTATGAGAATTAGAATGATTAATAAAATATCTAAGATAAGATGTTCTTAAAACTACTCCCTAGCCATTATTCCCCCCAAATTATTTCTAACAGTTGCACTGGAAACATTTGAAATAAAACTATATACAGTATTAGAGTAAAAATTCCTGTTCTCTAAGCACATTCTAAAAGTACAACTCACAAAGGTGAGAAGAGCCCCTGTTTCCGCCCCAGGGAATTCCCGCAGTCAGGAAAGAGGTAAGCTGACTCCATCCTGGCCGACATTCTTGTTGCTTACTTTCTTTTTTTTTTTTTTTCTGAAGCTGGAAACAGGGAGAGACAGTCAGACAGACTCCCGCATGCGCCCGACCGGGATCCACCCGGCACGCCCACTATGGGGGACGCTCTGCCCACCAGGGGGCGATGCTCTGCCCATCCTGGGCGTGGCCATGTTGCGACCAGAGCCACTCTAGCGCCTGAGGCAGAGGCCATAGAGCCATCCTTGGCACCCGGGCCATCTTTGCTCCAATGGAGCCTTTGCTGCGAGAGGGGAAGAGAGAGACAGAGAGGAAAGCGCGCTGGAGGGGTGGAGAAGCAAATGGGCTTCCTGTGTGCCCTGGCCGGGAATCGAACCCGGGTCCTCCGCACGCTAGGCGGACACTCTACCGCTGAGCCAACCGGCCAGGGCCCTCTTGTTGCTTACTTTCTATCTGTAAGAGAGGACTTCTGTTCCTGTGCTTCTGATAAGACCTAAAGGAAGCTGAGAATGAAGGAGTGATTGGCTAGAGTATTCATGTACAGGGAAATTAGAATTTAAGGGATGTTACTACCTAAATGGCTCAGCACTGAGACCAAGAACAAATCTGAAGATTTGGAGAATGGGTGAAAATGGAATCTGTCTTTTCCTACACTTTGAATTTGAGACACACAAAATAATGCAAAGAAAGTATACTTCTTTATTAAATGGAAAATTAACTGATCTGGATTCAAAATATTATATGGAAGTTAGACATATAACCAATAAAATGTATAATTTAATTCCTATGAATGCATTATTTTGTGGCAAAGTGTGACTGTCAGGTCTGGAAAGCGCCCCTCATTAACTCTGAGGGATAATGTCCCCAAATATATCCATCTCTCAGACCTCAACTTATATCTAAGAGAGTGGCTAAACTAATTTTCTATCTTTTTTACCTCTAGTAAGCTGGTGTCTGATGAGAAAGAAAAAGATGGGAGAAATATAGGTAAGGACATGCACAGAGACACGGTAGTATAACTTGCTGCACACAGCATTCTCTGGGCCTTGTGAGCCCTAGGTCAGGGCTGGGGTGCAGAGCTTGGATATGTGACAAGACAGTAAGTTGTAAGTGGAGGGAGGGTCAGGAAGGGCGGAAGAGGTAAACCATAACTGCTGGGAAACTGAATCATAGCCTGTAACCATTGGTCCTGATTATAGATAGGAGAAGAGATTAAAAAAGAAAAATCTACCAACTTTTGGTTTGGCCATGCAAAATATTACAAATTACAGCCATGTGTACAACTGAGCCATGAACTGAAAATACGTTTACTTTAGGGTTTTTATATATAATCAGAACACTCAACAACTGGGTTGTTAAAGGAATGAAGAAAATGCTTCACATGAATGACAAATTTACCAAGCATCAATATATATGTCAAATCCCATTACAATACTGTACTAAACCACATTCCTTCCTTTTCAAGCCGGCTAGCTCGCTGCTCAGGTGCTTCCTGAGAAATCAATGAATAACTAGTGTGGTCTTTCTCCTTTCACAGTGAAGCTTACAAGGCTCAGAAGAATCTGCGGAGCTGGTGTTCCCAGAGTAAGCAGCGGATATGGGCAAATCGAGCAGCACCATTGATAGGATTTCTCAATGTAGACCAGGGAACACAGGGCCTTAAAAAGACAGATAGATTGTACCTGCTAAGTCTCCCAGACAGACCTGGAACTACACTTCTGTACCTGATTCAATTCAGAGACTCTGTAAATCTATTATACCTATTATACTTTTCCATTATAGCTAATATCAGCTTTTAGTTACAAATTGGTTGTTTCATCAATTTGGGCATGTGTTTGTGTATCTTCTAGTTAACTGGAAACCCCATTAGGACAAAGACCATGTTTCTTTTGCTTATCCTTATCCCAGTGCTTGGCACCATGCCTGGCCTGGGACAGGTATTCACAAAATATTTCTTGAGTAATGAATTCCTCAAACAACCAAAACCCTCATTTCTGTATGGACTATGGAGTCAATCTCCTAGGTTTACCATATTTCCCCATGTATAAGATGCATTATTTTTTTTTTAATTTTGGGGTCTAAAAACTGGGTGTGTCTCATACAGTGGTTGTAATTTTTTTTACTTGCATTTGACAGTGATGAGGAGTTGTATGAATTTTATGATGAATAAAACTTGAGTTTGCCCTGGCCAGTTGGCTCAGTGGTAGAGCATCGGCCTGGCGTGCAGGAGTCCTGGGTTTGATTCCTGGCCAAGGCACACAGGAGAAGGGCCCATCTGCTTCTCCACCCCTCCCCCTCTCCTTTCTCTCTATCTCTCTCTTCCCCTCCCGCAGCCAAGGCTCCATTGGAGCAAAGCTGGCCCGGGTGCCAAGGATGGTTCTGTGGCCTCTGCCTCAGGCGCTAGAATGGCTCTGATTGCGGCAGAGCAACACCCCAAGATGGGCAGAGCATCGCCCCCTGGTGGGCGTGCCAGGTGGATCCTGGTCGGGCGCATGCAGGAATCTGTCTGCCTGCCTCCCCGTTTCCAACTTCGGAAAAATACAAAAAAAAATTAAAAAAAAAAAAACACTTGAGTTCAATAACTTTATGTAATACTTTTTTTTTTTTTTTTTCAAATTTCGGGCCCCAAAATTAAGGTGCATCTTATACATGGGAGCGTGTTGTGCATGAGGAAATACAGTATATCTCTGCTCCTGCCACACTCCAGCTCTGTAACCTGCGGCAGTTACTTAACCACTCTGCACCTCTGATTCTTTGTCTATGGGGGGGGGGGTGTTATAATAGTATCTGCCCATAAAAGAACCTTGGTTCCATGTAGTTCAATACCTTCCCTGTCACACAGTGTGCTTAAGAGACCTCTATAAACTAGCTGGTAAAACGGCCTGCTCTTCCAAGTCCTTCCTAGTCCTAAGGATGCAAAATTAATGAACCAAGATAGGTCTGATCAAGATCCCCGGTTTTGGTGAACTAAACTAGGAAATTCCTAATCCAACCAAAATGTTTTGCTATAAATTTCTTCAATGTTTATGTACTCAACTACTTCAAGAAAGGAACTCAAGGGACTTATAATAAAAAATAAACAAGAATGGGCTCAGAAAACCCACTTCAGTTGCCAATCAATTAAGAAGTGCCTATGGCCAAAAACAAAATTTTATTGAATCACTTAACTGAAGGAAACTTCACGTGAGCATCCAACCCTGAACTTCCTAGCAGCCAAGGTAAAAGAAAATGGGATACTTACAAGATCTCATAAAAAGAAAACAAATCAATTATTTTGATAAGAAAAGACTTTTTCTAAATCTGAATTTAAGAAGCCTGTAATAATGTGAGGATCAGTGATTTCAAGTCATTTTACAAAAACCATAAACACTTAACTTCTTTTTATATGGCCTCATTAACAATAGAGGAAATATACTTTACGTAAATTTCATTCAGAGTTCCAGGCAATCCTCTCTAGTATGCACAGAAACTACTTATTTATGCATAAACTGGTTGATTCTTGCATGTGCCCTGCCCTGTGATCGGACCTGCAACTTGGGTGTATATGTGCAACGCTCTAACCAATGAGTGACTGGCCAGGGGGACAAGCAACTTTAGAAAGAATAAAATCCTAACTGAAGTATCAGGATTTGAGTCAATCAAATTGTATTTAACCTAAAGATATATATGAAATAAATTAATATACTGTTGTTTAATAAACTCTCCCAAAAAATTTAAAACTTGAATAAATGAGATACCTGTTCAGAAAAAACATCTACTGAGCATGCTTGTGACAAAACTTCACACACAGTAAAGTACTGTAAAGCACACATCCATACCTGACAAAGCAACCTTTCAAAACAGATGTGTCATATGATGTTTCAAAGCTCAACTTTTTTTTTAAGTTTGTCATATTCAATCAAAGCATTTCTGTTTTTCTGAAATCTGCATGTTATTTTGGAGACAACTTTTCTTCAGTGTTTTTCCACTCAGGATCAACCAGCTCCTCTCCTTTCCTCCCAAGTGAACCCTCAGAAACCACTGTGCCAGAGGGAATTCACCTTTTCTCACATGGCAACAAACTCTCACACTTCCAAATGGTAAATCTGAAAATAAAATCCCTTGCATGCCAATCCCTAAAACAAAAAGGGCGTTGTTTCAAGATTTGCACAGGCAAATGTACCAAAATTGCAATCTATTATTTAAAGTAATAATTAATTCCTCCTCTTGTTTTATATCATACTCTTTTCCCATCATACTTCATCTGGCCCAAAGAACCACCTTGTCACCACACAAGAAATGCCACATTTATTCAGCGCTCACTAATAATGAAATATCCCACACAAGCAGATCTTTGAAATAACTAAGGCTTCACCTCCTTTCAACAAAGAAAGTAACTTTAGTCATTTTAAAGGGAACTCTACCTAAAACGTACTATACACATAATTACTTCCTGGTCATCTTAAATATTTTGAGCATCCAAAATATCACTGGTTAAATTTTTGAGGATCTCGGGACATCACTATAAATATTAATTATAGATTATTAAACTTGGCACTTCTGTGTTTATCTCTACACCAAATGTCCCATACTTCTATGTTTTCTAGTTCTGCCTGCATTTCCTACACCGCTGTTTTCTTTAACTCTGGTGGCAGGCCTGTGTCTCTGCCTCAAACCCATCACGTGCCACCTGTTACCCTCAATTCTAAGTTAACAAGCTCTGAATGGGAGTCATTCCACCTACAGAGTAACCTATATGGACTTATGACAGCTATCCTCCTGTAACTCACTGAACACTTTGGCTACCTTCATGTGTTTCAAATGCACTGACATACCAAAAAACTGATACTGTATAATAATATTAGTGACAATATTAGCATCAATATTAGAGACACTGTCCACACTAACCTCATTTAAATGGCAGGCCATCAAAGAAAGTGAAGCTTACGTACTATAGTGAACTGCTGGGAATTCAGTTCACACAAAAACTGCTGAAAGCTGTAATCTCCCATAACTCTAGGGCTTTAAGCATCTTAGAAAGTTTATCTTTTTAAGAAGAGGAGAAAGCAAATATATGACTAGGTTATAAGAGGAGGTCCTTGGGTTACAAGTCTCAACATATGGCGTTTTGAGTTTATGACGCTGAGTCCCATAAAAACTTTTTTAAAAAAAATTGAGATGTGAGTGTTTTGGCTGTTATGGATGCCTTGCAATGCTATTGGCAGATTTTCGAAGAGAAAAAGTCAATCAACCTTCCAGACTAGCCCGGAACAATTCTTTAAGAAGGTAGAGAGGCCTGCAACAGATCCTATATGCTCTACATCTGCTGCTTCCCGAGATGAAACACCTGTAGTACATAGAATCATCTCCAGCGTCTTCTGCATGTTCCTGAGGCAATCCTGATTCACCTGACCCAGTATCTCCAGCACCTTCTGCAGGTTCTCCTGCCTCTCCAGCTTCCTCCTCCCAGTAGGTCACTCTTTCCCACCTTGTGATGCCCCTTCCAGTGTGCAAGCCAACCACAGAAATAAAGGTGAGAAATATTTTTACACTCATTTTTTGTTACTACAGTACAGTGTACAGTACAGTATATCTATGTCCTTTTCCTTTTTTTGTGGCTTACTTGTGTTTTCATTTTCTAGATTATGATTTTACAACTGTGTTAGGATAGGTAAGTCACATAGGCTAGGGTGTGTTTCAACTTACACCAAAATTCGGGTTACATCACTTTCGTAGGAACGGAACTGTGTCATAACCCGAGGACTCCCTGTATAAACATATATATTTATAAAGGTCTCATGGTATCTCTCGTTTTATTTATTTTTCAGGATTGAAGAGATTTAACCTGTATAGCCCAGATTAATCACAATTTTGGCATCATTTGCATGTTTTTCTCAGTGGAACTTGTTTTCACCATTCCTCCGCGTCTTCACTCTCCCATTGGTGCTAGCAAGCACCACCACGGAAGCCAGTGGTCCCTGTGTCCAGTATAGTACAGGGCAAGATGCAAGCTGGACAGAGAAAACACAGAGCACAGCGACTCCAAAAGCCCTTCTCCAATGCAGTGATATTGCCTGTAGCTCTCTGAAAATCAAGTCATGACATGGAATCATCCCTGCTTCCTCATGTCAGTTAGAAGAACCAGTCAGACTGTACTCTTCGCAAATCATGGTTATGTAAGAAAAGGCATACACCGAGGAACTACTGTAGTTTCGCAGACTTGGAGAGGTTCACTTTTTTTAAACATTTTTTTCTGAAATGAAAGAGTTTCTTTGCCCCAGAGATAACTCAAAATTTGCCCTAGATTTCAACTGTTTTTACTGTAAAAACTTTAGGAAATTGCATGGGAACAATGAATGGAAGTGCACTTTTTTTCTCAAACATGAACAGGAAACTTCCAGTAGTTTATGGTAAAACTACTGCATTTGAGCCAAAGAGAAAAATTAAACTATTCTCTTCTAACTCCTAACTGTTCACCCTCTCCCAACCAAAGCATACAAGAACGTACAGAACTGACACACATGAAACAAGTCTCAAGACTAAGAAAAAAATTAACATTTACAGGCTTCAAAAATACATTTCCCCAAAATTACTTAATGAACTTCTTCAAACAAGCCTACACCTACTTCTTCTATTAGTGTATGCTCAAAATGAGTCATAATAAGATGTTGGAATATTAAAGACAATAAGTGAGGAAATTCTAGCAAATATAAAAACTACTTCAGGGAGGCAAAACAGAACTCTATTTATTTTTCTATCCTAATGCATAGGAATGAATAAACCAACAAAATGACACAGGCAATCATAAAAGTAAACACATCTGGCTACAGTTCTAGAACATAATCTTCCAAATTTACCACCTCCTTCATGCTCAAGAAATAATTTCCTTAAACTCCAGTACCCTCCACTCTAAAAACCTCTACTATAAAAATAGGTATGCTTTATTACCACAACATCTAACACATCAACTGACATACATTACAGAAAGAAAAAGCTCACATTTAATTCTCATTCACTTTAGTCTTAGTCCAGCCCAGTCTGGGCTATGGCTCCAATTCCTAATGACATATCACTTCCCTGAGCCTCAGTTCTCTCATCTTTAAAATGAAGATAATACTTGTTCTGCCTAATCCCCAGGGCTCGTAGAACAAATGAGATCATATATTTGATAGGGCTTTTGGTTTTGTTTGTTTTTTAATTAAATTGGGAAGCTCTAAGCAACTATAAAGATATTTCCAATAAATCAATGAAAAATTAATTAAAAATAACCCCTTTCTCCTCACCATCCTACTCTCCCCCTCCAGAACAAAATGCTCACAACACACAAGGCACACCTAAAAAACACAGAGAAAAAAAGGGCGAATTTGACCTTTGAAGATCTGCTTCTAGTCTCAGCTTCGCAACTGACAAACTGCTTGACCTGAGACATCTCACTTGGTTTCCTCACCTATAAACTGGGGCTAATACTACCCATCTTGCCAAAATAAACAAAAGTATTCTATAAGCCTAAAAGTGAGATACCTATATTAAAAAACTGAATAAACTGGATTTGCCTAACAAAAAGTTGGGATTTTTATTATAAAACCGATCGATAAGGAAAAGAAGCTGGCTGTGATCAGACCTTAGCTAACTGCAAAAGGAAGGGGGCGGAGCAAAGACAGAGTAGAGAAGCCTCCACAGTGGAGCTTGCGTACTAATTACATTAAAAAAAATGCAGGCTTTAGAAATTGGAACTTAGAGCAAGTAACCTTGAGTCCACTTAAACTTGTGAATTGAAATATCAGGTCAGATGTTCTCCATTCCTGGTTAAGACAGAGGCAGGCAAAGGCTAATTCTACATGTGGATGCCCAGCATTCCAGAATAAACAGCAACTCATGCAGAACGCAATACAAGCAGAGGAAGAGGAGAAAACAGATCAACAAACCACAACAAGATTGGTCGCTCAGTAATTAAAAGAAAAAAAAGAAAAGAACCGCTCTCAAAGTTCAACTCAAGGCTGAATTCCTACCAGAAAGCTACTGGAGGCCAAAGCCCACATCTGTATAATATTTTAAATCTGAGGCTAGTCTTTGAGAAAACATTTGGCCAAGATTATGCAAACATTAATTTTTCTTTCTTTTGACTCATTTCTCTCAATTATTTTTTATGCTGAACCCTGGAGCTTCACTTACCATTCTTAATTTCTCAACAGCAGTAACAAACACCTATAAATGTGGATGGACTGAACACTGTATAACATATTCTTTTGTATCTATTCTTTTGTCGTTTTTGTTCCTTTCCTTCTGTAATTGAGTGACCAGCAAACAAACATACGACTAACAGCCTACAACATGGCTGGTGCACAGCTACAGAGCTAGAATCGCTCCAAACAGCCTTAGGTGTCGGGTTCTTTCCGGACTCCCAAAATGTGCACTGGAATTGTACGCACCATCTCTTTCAGTTGTGGGTTTCTATATCTTTACAAGATTGCATTTTGAAGATCATTACAGACTATGGTTCCCATCTATTGGCCACAACTGAAACTTTAGATTCATGATAAATGTTAATATTCAAGTGTAAGTTTACCTAGTGGGAGCACATTGAAAGCAAAATGAAACATTTAGAAAAATTAATGACATGCATGCTTTTAAATTCCTTTTCCTAGGCAGGATAAAAAGTACATACTTTACTTTTTTTCCCTGCTAAATTAATACAGGATCTTAACCATATTAGGATATGGTTATTTTCAATTAACTATCTCTCATATAACAGATAGTCTTATTAAAGAAATCATCTTCACATAACCACACATAAACACATCCAATCCCAGGGTACCTTTTCATCTGTCATCTCTGCCACTCAACTTCGCCAGAATCAAACTGCGGCCCTACGTGGTGAGAATGACTGGCCTCGCTAAGAATTTAAGAACCCAGTATACAACAAGAACTCTAGTTATACTTAAAATAAAAACAGTAACTTTTAACTCTACCTTATGCTTTGGACTCTGCCTCTGGCCTGATTTTTTTTTAAATGCTACCATGAGACCTAACTCCAGTTAGCATTAGTGTGTTAATGCAAATCCATAGCCATCTGACAGTATTTTTACAAAGCATCATAAAGAACATCTTTTTCAAAAGGTATGGTAATTGTGCTTTCCAAGGTCCATATTTGACAATCTTTGGAACAGGACTGCAGATATTAACACAATGTGATAAATGGGATGTAATCCGCTCTTCATGACAAGTTCTTCATGAAAAAGAACACTCTGTCTGGCCCTGGCCTGATGGCTCTGTTGGTTGGAGCAACGTCCCAAAGCACAGGGATTGCTGGTTCAATCCCCAGTCGGGACACGGACAGGAACAGATTGATGTTCCTGGCTCTCTCTCTAAAAAATGAATAAATAAAAATTTTAAAAAAAGGAAAAAGGAAAAGAACACTCTGACCTTGGCAAACTTTTCAAAGGTTTAGATAAATAGGAATAGGAAGAAGTAGTTTTTTGTTTGTTTGTTTTCAAATACTGCCTTTTAAAAATCACCCCCTTGATTTTTAAGCCGGAAAGGATGCAAATGTCTAAATTACTATAGTTACCTTCCCCCTCACTGCTTTTAACTGCCAATAAAATGACCTTAAACTGCCCTGGCCTCGTCAGGACAAACGTTGGCCTGTGTATTCCAGAAAGGCCAAGAATATTCTGAAAGTCAAACAAAATACAGATTATTTCCAATCAGAAAGGAAGTCTGTGCTTTCTGGAAGGTGGCCCCCAGCTCAGCCTTGACTTGGTACGCTCTGAAGCAAGTAAACCAAGAGCTGGAAACAGCGCTGAGTTTTAATCAGTACTTTCTGAAGGATGTTACTGATAAGGGGGGAGGGGTCTTTATGTACTTGTTCACATCTCCGTCTGTCATGGCTTTCCCCCTCTTCCTACAGATGCACATACAGATGTACGAACTAACACTTTGCTAACAAAGTTTTCATTTAAACTAGAGTATTGGATTCCTGCACCATTCACGAAAAAGCTTTGACATGTCACTTAGGGGTGCCTTTCCTATTTACCGAGCAACTTTCCCCAGTCCTTTTTATAGTAAAAAGTATCCTAGTGATAATGCTGCTAAAATGGGGAGGAAAATGAAAAAATAAGAAAGGGCGAAGAGGAGCCCTAGCAGGATAGCTCCGTTGGTTAGAGCATCCGCCTGAAGCACGGAGGTTGCCAGTTCGATCCCGGGTCAAGGCACATACAGGAACAGATCTATGTTCCTGTTTCTCTCTCTCTCTTCCTCTCTGGTTAAAATCAAGAATGGGGAAGAACGTGCCTGACCTGTGGTGGCGCAGTGGATAAAGCATCAACCTGGAAATGCTGAGGCCGCCGGTTCAAAACCCTGGGCTTGCCTGGTCAAGACACATATGGGAGTTGACGCTTCCTGCTCCTCTTCCCTTCCTTTTCTCTCTCTCTCTGTCTCTCCTCTCTCTCTCTCTCTGTCTCTCCCTCTCCTCTCTAAAATGAGTAAATTAAAAAAAAAAAAAAGCTTACCCTTAAAAAAAAAAAAAAAGAATGGGGGAGAAGGAAAGCTCTTTGCTGTCTATGTTTCATAAAGTGCTAAAAACCTAACTTTTCAAACACTAAGGCAGGGGTCCCCAAACTTTTTACACAGGGGGGCCAGTTCACTGTCCCTCAGACCACTGGAGGGCCGGACTATAAAAAAACTATGAACAAATCCCTATGCACACTGCACATATTTTATTTTAAAGTAAAAAAACAAAATGGGAACAAATACAATATTTAAAATAAAGAACAAGTAAATTTAAATCAACAAACTGACCAGTATTTCAATGGGAACTATGCTCCTCTCACTGACCACCAATGAAAGAGGTGCCCCTTCCGGAAGTGCAGTGGGGGCCGGATAAATGGCCTCAGGGGGCCGCATGCGGTCCGCGGGCCGTTGTTTGGGGACCCCTGCACTAAGGCATGGAACTAGTGGCAATTTGCACACTTGCACTACAAACATGATTACTACTCTCCTTCTTTGGTACCCTGAAACAAAAAGAAATTTCAACTCTGTGTTTTGCAGATGAGGAAATTGAGGCCTAGAGAAATTAAGGGACCTAGCACAACAGAGCCCCACTGTCTTTGGGGGCGGTCACCCAGAAAGTCCCGTGCTTTCCCATCACTGGTGCCTGATCTTCACTCCTTGTCTCTAACGTGCTGAAAGCCCACCTCAGTGTCTCCACTGCCTCAGTGAAGCCACTCTCAAGCTAGACACAACCATGCCCTCTCCCTGAATTCCTGCAGCTGCCTGGCTTTTTGTCAGGGGCACACATCACAGCACCCAGCAGCAAAGCTGAATGCATTGTTAAAGTCAAAGAAGGCACGTTCTCATTATTCCTCTGCAGCACCATATAGGGCCTCGTACACAATAAGCATTCAATAAATATTTGTTAAATGGAATTATTTGCTCAATTAGTGAATAAAGTGACATTTCCAAGGTTCATAGCAAGTGGGCAGCAGAAGCAAAAATAAAATCCAAGCTCATGGTGACAGCACAGAGCCTATCCCACCCCACCAAAAAAGTCCCTGGCTGCATCCGTGTCTATGTATGTGGCGAGGTGTGTACTGTGCGGGTGTGCACACACAAATCCTCACAACTGAAGAACAGTGAGATTTCTCACCATAAACTCAGTTTTGATTTTTTATCCGTGTCTCCACAGCCCTAGCTGCTATTTTATATTTTCACTCTTCACTATGAAAAATTTTAAACTGGATCATTTCTTTTTCTCCTCCAGCCTTTTTCTTTCTTTTTTTTTTTTTTTTTTTTAAGAAAATGGAGGACAGCAGGAAAAGTGCTGAGCCGCAACACTAAGAAAAGCTGACTCTGCACATGCCTCATTGTTTTCTATTTTCCTTCCAGCATGGTTGTGGCTGCAAACCAGCAGTTAGGATTCCCAATGGACCTGCATCCCTGGTGTTTCAAATGTTACACTTTCTACAGGACTCTGAGAGGTGTGAGTCAATTGAATCTGTTTCCTCATATATATCGTGTATCTTTAGGGAAGTAACCAAAACATATACTTGGGGAAAGGAGGAGAAAGGGGCCGAGGGGGTCTTCAGAGATGTAATTACACACACACAAGCGGGACCTTCTTGTGTGTTTTGGAGGTGGAAGGTTTAACACAAACATTAACTTCATTTGTGCTTTTGACTTTTATATACACACTGCATCACCACACACTTGAGTACACATCTGTTAAAACTGCTGACCCATTCATTACAAGAACGCCATTGACTCGCCTATGGGTTTGTGTTCTGTTGTGCTTTGTTTAGTTTTCAGATTTTCTTAGCTTTCTTCCTCAAATGCACTTGCTGACTTAATTTTAAATGTCTGATTATTTTATTGCTGATAAGATCCTCCCATGATCCAAGGACAAGGTCATTTTGCCATAGAGTAGAACTGATCCCTCTTCCCAAACTGCTCAAATTCTGCCTCTTGGGGGGAAGGCTGCTCACACTGACTTCAGGGGATCTCCACACACAGGCTCCAGGAAGGGCTTGAAACAGGCCTTAAGTCCCAGCCATCACCCCACTCCACTGTCCCTCTGAAAGAAACCACTTCTCAAAGAGCTAAGCCAGTTCACAGGCTGGAAACAACCCTTAGATCCATACAGAAATTAAAACTCAAAGGAGCTGAGATATTCTTCCACTGAGGGCCATGGTCCTGTTGGGGCAGGGCCACCAGGAGTTGGCTGAATCTAAACATACAGCCTTTCCCGGCAGTGCCTTGTTTTTCTAAGCACCATACCAAATTCTTAGCTTCCAACAGCAGGACATTGCTGTCAGGGCACCACAAGACCATGGGCTCTCAAGGTCATCACTGTCACAGCCTCCTGAAGACATCAATCACTCACCTCCAAGCCTAATGTCAGGGGTACATGCTTCACCATCACCCTTCCCAAACCCCCAGTTTGAGGATGCCTATTTTTCCTTTCTCTGCTGATGCTATGATTCCATTATTTTAAAGATGTTTTACCTTCTATAATTTTTCTCAAAATCCTTAAGATGAGAACAGGCCAGATTCAGAGCAATAGGGAGAGACATTGAATCAGTAATTGTGAAACGAAGGTTCAAATTTTGAACTGGCTTCTTAGAAGCCATTTCACTTTATGCAAGTCACAATCTTTCTGGCTGTTGGTTTCAGATAAAGGATGAATAGTAGCACAGAATTGTTGAAAGATTTTTTTGTGACAGAGAGAGAGAGAGATAGGGACAGACAGACAGGAAGAGAGAGAGAGAGATGAGAAGCATCAATTCTTCATTGAGGCTCCTTAGTTGTTCATTCATTGCTTTCTCATATGTGCCTTGACCGTGGGCTACAGCAGACCAAGTGACCCCTTGCTCAAGCCAGCAACCTTGGGCTGAAGTTGGTGAGCTTTGCTCAAACCAGATGAGTCGCACTCAAGCTGGCGACCTCGGGGTTTCGAACCTGAGTCCTCCTCGTCCCAGTCCGATGCTCTATCCACTGCACCACTGCCTGGTCAGGCTGTTAAAAGACTTAAATGAGATAATATGTAAGCAAGTACCCTAGCACATATTAAGTACTTCCTAAACTTTTACCAATAAAGCAATCATAATAGGTAATACCTTTCAGAGGGTGTGATCATTTAATAATAAAGACCCATAAAACATTTTGAACCTTTTGCAGTCTTAACTTGGTCTGGGTAGCAGCTGAAGTGTCCAGCATCTCTGTAAAGGTATTACACCATAACTGTAATTATACCATATTGTAATTGGTATAATTGTAAACACCAACTGTATTACATCATAACTTTACAACATAACAAAAAAGGTATTAAGGTGTTACACACATAGGTGTTAAGTGCCATAGTATTTACAATAAGGAAATACAAGAAGTAACCTAAACATTCATAAGGGTACATTTGTACCATGAAATATGTATGCTAAAGTTAAAAAGTACTATTTATACTAACAGAAAAATCTTAATGACGTTAACCTTTTTTTAAAACTGCAGAATATGGAAGAATGATATAATTCATTAAGTCCCCTAAAACTACAAGTATATATTCATATGTATGTATACAAGTGCACAGAAAAAAGATTGAATACATAATTCTAATTATAAATAGTTCTTACCTGAGGTCGAAGCAGTGCTAAGTTGGGTCAGAAAGATGAATGGGAACCGTGACTTTGCACTCTGCTTCTATAACAGTTACCTCTTTTACCATGCAAATGTATTTCAAGTATTACTTGTCTAATGAAAAGTTCTATTTGTACAGTTAAAAACTAAAAATATATGCCCTACTTTATCATACAAATAATTCTGATAAAGCAAACACTGGTTGATTAGTTTTCTGCTCTGGGTGTCTTATTCTGGTTCAACATCACATGTGATTCAAAAAGATAAAATAACCCAGTGACTTTCTAGGCAGCAGAGGACCCTGTCCTATCTCCACTTATATGACAACAGCCTCTCTTCTCCTTGTGGACTCTGGCCCAACTTTCTCCATCTCTATGGTCAGTGACTGCAAACCTGGGGTTCTTCCTGAAGCTGAGTGAAAAGACCTGCTTTTGCTACTGGCTCTGCTGTTTACCATCTGAGATTTTGTCTCAGTTTTCTCATTTCTAAACAGGGATTTATCTACACCTCGCAAGGCTGTCACAGAGATCATATGATACATACCAAGTGCTCAATAAATGGCAGCCAGGAAATTCATTACCATTATCAACCAGGAAATTCTCTGGGTCTCAAGATCAATTCTTATCTGTAAAATGAGGGGCTATTATTTGATTACTGCTAAAGCTTCCAGCTCTGATATTCTCTGCACCTGCACCACAGGGAAAACGTGGACAAACACAGTGAATGGTGCGCCTAAGTGGCTGAGACCAAAGAGATCAGACAGCCTCCTAGACCAGCCTTGGCAATGGTGGGACCAGTGTGACTGTTAGCACATCAAGGGGTAAAAGAAAAAGAGGATAAAAGAAACATTTTTCTCCAGTTTGGAAGACTGATTATTTGGAGAAAAGAATAAACAGATATAGTATTCAAAATCTTCTACTGGCACACACACAAAAAAAATCCCAAAACAAACAAACAAAACTATCTGTAATATCCCCTAGTGCCTGCTGTATGCTGGGAATAGCAAAGCATCAAAAAATAGGTGAATTTTAGTGTGTGACCTTCCCAAACACGACCTTCATTTTCTAGCCCCTTCAATCATTTGGAACAGAAGTTCTAGTCAAATCCTATTAGAATCAATAGGATTCTAATAGGAATAGCCAAAGCAATCCTAAAGAAAAAGAATGAAGCTGGGGGCATTACAATACCTGACTTCAAACTCTATTATAGGGCCACGACAATCAAAACAGCATGGTATTGGCAGAAAAATAGACACTCAGACCAATGGAACAGAATAGAAAGTCCAGAAATAAAACCACATATATATAGTCAAATAATTTTTGATAAAGGGGCCAACAACACACAATGGAGAAAAGAAAGCCTCTTCAATAAATGGTGCTGGGAAAACTGGAAAGCCACATGCAAAAGAATGAAACTCGACTACAGTCTCTCCCCCTGTACAAAAATTAACTCAAAATGGATCAAAGATCTAAACATAAGACCTGAAACAATTAAGTACATAGAAGAAGACATAGGTACTCAACTCATGGACCTGGGTTTTAAACAGTATCATTTTTTCATGTTATTCAAAGGAAACAACCCAAATGTCCACCAACAGGGAATGAATAACAAATTGGGATAGATCCACACAATAGAATACTCAATCTCAAAAAGGAATAACTATGGACACATGCAACAACCTGGTTGCTGACTCTCAAAAGCATTTTGCTGAAAAAAGGAGCGGGACATGAAACAGCACAAGAAATTTGGAAACAGACAAAACTAAGCTAGTAGTGACAGAGAACAAATCAGGAAGTTCCTGGGACCAGAGACAATGACTACGAAGGGACACAAGAAAATTGGGAAGGGGGTGATAATAAAATGCATATCTTCTGTATCTTGATTACAGTGGCGGTTACAGAGATATACGTTCATCAAGCTCATTAAACTCTACCATTAAAATCTGTATATTTAATCTATGCAAATTATACTTCAATCATTGTGATTTTAAAAGAGAAAACATACAGCACCAGTGTGTTTAAGAACACAACATCTGGAGCCAGACTGCCAGCTCTGATTTATTGGGAGCATCACAATAATATTATTAGCATTAATATTCATATTTTAGGCAGAGGAAAGAGCATAAGCAAAGGTCCAGAGGTAAAAAACAATGTGATAGTATGGACACTACAAAACAAATTAAGAGGAAAGATGGCCCTGGCCGGTTGGCTCAGTGGTAGAGCATGGGCCTGGCATGCTGAAGTCCCCGGTTCGATTCCCGGCCAGGACACACAGGAGAAGCACCCATCTGCTTCTCCACCCCTCCCCCTCTCCTTCCTGTCTGTCTCTCTCTTCCCCTCCTGCAGCCAAGGCTCCATTAAGGCAAAGATGGCCCAGGTGCTGAGAATGGCTCCATGGCCTTTGCCTCAGGCGCTAGAATGGCTCTGGTCGCAACAGAGCGGCCCCTGGTGGGCAGAGCATTGACCTCTGGTGGGCGTGCCGGGTGGATCCCAGTCGGGCGCATGCGGGAGTCTGTCTGACTGCCTCCCCGTTTCCAGCTTCAGAAATAAATAAAAAAATTAAAAAATTAAAAAAAACAAATTAAGAGGAAAGAGATGAAAGGGCTGAGGCCAGAAGGGTGGAGAGGGTCAAAGGTTACTCATCTCTATGTCTTCACACCTAATAGAGTTTCTGACACATCCAATTAAGTTTTTATTTTTTTTAATTGACCAACACACACCACTTGACACCAACTAGGATGGCTATAATAAAAACGTCAGATGGTAACAAGGTTGGCAAGAACGTAGAGAAACTAGAACCCTAATATATAGCTGTTTTCAATGTAAAGTGATGCAACCACTTTGGAAAACAGTTTGGCAGATCCTCAAAAGGTTAAACATAGAGTTACCACATAACCCAGCTATGTGATGCCTAGGCATATATAAAAAAGAGAAGTAAAAGCATGTGCCCACAGAAAAACTTGTATATGAATGCTCACAGCAGCATCATTCATATTATTTATAATAGCCAAAAACTGATAACAAAAATGTCCATCAACCAATAATGGATTAATAAAATGTGGTATATACATATAATGGAATATTATTTAGTCATTAAAAAGAAATGAAGTACTGATTCATGCTACAACATGGACTAACATTGAAAACATTATGCTAAGTAACAGAAGCCAGGTACAGAAGGTCACATATTGTAGGTTCCATTTAGATGGGATGTCCAAGATATACAAACACATAGAAACAGAAAGTAGATGAGTGGTTGCCAGGGGCTGGGGGAATAGGAGAGAGTAAGTAGTTACTGCTAATGGATATGGAGTTTCTTTTGGGGGTGATGGAAATATTCTAAACTTGATTGTGGTTACACATCTCTGTGAACATACAAAAAATCACTAAATTGTACACTTTAAATGAGTGAATTGTATGGTATGTGAATTATATCTCAATAAAGCTGTTATAAATATTTAATGCACAACAGGATGTTAAGGATCCACTTATTTCAAGAAAAATTTTTTTTGTTTTGTATTTTTCTGAAGCTGGAAATGGGGAGAGACAGACAGACTCCCGCATGCGCCCGACCGGGATCCACCCAGCACGCCCACCAGGGGCGACGCTCTGCCCACCAGGGGGCGATGCTCTGCCCCTCCAGGGCGTCACTCTGCCGCAACCAGAGCCACTCTAGTGCCTGGGGCAGAGGCCAAGAAGCCATCCCCAGCGCCCGGGCCATCTTTGCTCCAATGGAGCCTTGGCTGCTGGAGGGGAAGAGAGAGACAGAGAGGAAGGAGGGGGGCGGGGTGGAGAAGCAAATGGGCGCTTCTCCTATGTGCCCTGGCCGGGAATCGAACCCGGGTACCCCGCACGCCAGGCCGACGCTCTACCGCTGAGCCAACCGGCCAGGGCCTCAAGAAATGTTTGATAAAAGTTAAAACACAAAGGAAATTATCTAATTCAATTTTTGCAAACCCAGACTAAGTTTCTACAATGTACTAAGTATGGTGGCCACAAATACTGAGTAAGATAGAGAGTCTCTTAGCTTTAAGAAACTATACTCTAGGAGTGAGGAGAGAGGCCAGTACACAGTGCAGTCCACATTAGAGGGCCCACAGAAGGCTGTCTAAGGACTGAGTGGACATACACAAGGGCCAGGACCTGCTCGCCATTACTTGTCCTTGACCTTTTATCTTATGCCACAGTCCGACTGGATGTGCATTTCTTCTACTATAAAGTTTACTCACATTTATGTGGATAGGAGGCCCTTGTGGTGAGCAGTGTGACTGAGTCTAAGCTGAGCAGTCTAAACTAATCCTGGGAACTCCACTACTCTCTCTCTGCCAGTGACTGATTCAAGAATGGGCAAGCCTACTTCAGTTCAGCCAACGAATGCAAAGAGAGGCCTGCTGGGAGCTTGGGGGAAGGGGCTCTCATGCCTAAGAAATTTGAAGGCTGCATCACTCTCTTTGAACAATCAACAAGCCCACAGCCCTTATACCTATTCACAGCCATTCCTACAACCACCAGCAGACCCATCCTCAGTTAAGATGACCCTACGGCCAGTAAAGTGGAAAGACAAAACAACCTAAGAACTGAATGAAGTTAGTCAAGTTATTTTCTCCTGTCTACCCTTAAGTTTTAAAAGCTCCTAACAATGTCACCTGATGTCTTCTCTCCCCTCGCTGGTCAGGAGGCACCTACAGAGCAGAGACTAAACGCTACATCTCTGTTTCGTTTCCTCCCTCGGAGTCTAGCCCGTTGTCAACCATTGCAAATCATATAGTTTGAACGAACAAAAAACAATGCAGAGTTGTTTTTCTGTTTTTGTTACACTCAACCTTAAGTGGTTTAAAAAGCAGAATTTAACCAAAAAGAAAAAGACATTTACCTAAATAAAGGCCTTACCTATTAAAAGCAGATATAGTTCTCATTATTGATTCAATTGAGGACTATGTTTTAGTGAGAAAAGGCTCCTGTCCCTTCCCCTCTACCACTTCCTGTGGTGTCAATGTGGAAAAGGCCCTGCACTTCTAGGGAAGGTAAGCTGCTCGGGGGGGGGGGGGGGGGGGGTAGGACCCCTGTAGGTGTGATGTAAAGTGCCAAGCAAATGACTGGCATTGATATTAGGTACCGTAGCAACAATCACAACAACAGAACCAGTGGGGCGTGTAGGGACTGGTGATTACAGCATGGAATGGTACTGGTTTCTATTCTCAGCATGTGTCATTGACTTACTGACAAGACAGTTAAACATAAAAAGGGCCCATTATCAGTGGTAACTGGGACAGAGTCCTCTGGCTGAAACAAATAAGAAAACTCCAGCAGTGACTCCCAAACTTCCAAACTCTATAGTTTCAATTGCCTTCTCCAAACCTTCTCTGAAACTGCTATTACCAAGTGAACTTCCTTTCCCTGGTGTGAAGGCACCAAAGGATGAGCAGAAAAGACACAAAAGATCCCAATTATCCTCCCTTCTTAAGGAAGAAAAGCCTGATGCATGAGCTCATTCATTAACTAAGATTAAGTTACTGGTTGTGATAACACAGTCCCTCGCACAGAGCAGACAAATAAGTGTTTACTAAATGACAACCGGAAACTAGAAAAAAAACATCTGAGAGCTGGACAGAGAGTCACAAGCTTTGGTTCACTTTTTGGCCAACCTGTTAACAACAGTAACAATGGACGTCAACAAAAAGCTGAAAAGAACCAGTTTTGCAGCTAAGGCCACTGTTATTCACTGCTCATCAAATGAATAAATCTATAGTTTCTCTGACCCTGGTCCAAAACGTAAGTTATGGCAGTGCCGGCATTGACTCCCAGCAAACGTGTTATCAACTTCACTGGCTAACTGTGAATAGATACTAGAGAAAGTTGTTTGGCATCAGACTGTCCAGGACATTGTTTTGGTTGATGGCTTCATCTAGTCCAGGGTGGTGGGTTTTCATATCACTCTGCACGGACTGCCTTTCAAAGCCTAAAGCATCAGCACAGGATATACTCTGACCGTACTCTTCCTTATTCCTTGACTGTTGTGACAGTTGCAGAGGAAACCTGGAAAAGTTTACTTCTTCCCCTGATTACAATTACTTGGAGTGAAGCACGGGCTTCACCTGTACCACAGTATTCACGCCCATGATGAACTCTCAGACATAACCAATCAACTCTGTCAGTCTTTTAGCTTCATTAACCAATCAGCCAGAGGAAAGAGTTGGCCAAATGACAAACTCACATTTCACACAGGTATCTCAGCCAACACAGGACAGAAACATCACATCCACAGCCCAGTGTACAAATGTTCAGAACTGAGATGAATGGAAACCAATAGGATATGCATGGTTACATTTTAACTTAAGTCACAGTTAACGTAAAACTACCAGAGGTGGTTTAGTTTATCAACAGGAATGTTCATGGGAATTATCATGAGCAAACCGTGGCAGCCCCTCAGTAACTGCATGGGCCTGAGTAATTACGGACAAGCAAATGAACTCAGCTCCACTTCCTCCCAGCAGTGAGAGTCCCTCTGAATGGCTCACCTTCATGAGGGGCAGCAGCTGTTCAAACCCCGGCGCACACTGCTGAAGGTAGGGAGGAAAGGGCTGCGGGGCCGGAGGCAGACCTGAGTGTCCGAGGAAGAATATCTGTGACACTCACTGCAGTCACAACGAGTAGCACCTCCACTCCAGGTCCTTCCCCCTTAATCCCCCAACTCCTTGACCTCTGATCAGATCAAGGAGAAAAGATGGGAAACCTCAAGGCTCCTCAATGCTAAGGCTGACTTACATGGATGTGAAGGAGTCCCTCTTTCTTTGAACATCTCTGTTCTGTTGGCAAATCACTTCTTGACACCCCTCCCCCCCGGCTCTCCCTCCTCTGGCTCACCTCAGCCACAGCCCAAGCACACTCTCACAGGGATGAGGCACCGCGTAGGGCAGACAGCTCTGGAATAAAATCAGAATAAAATCAGCTCTGGCTAAAACACTGGAGTATGGTTTGATGACTGGGCTCTCTCAGCGTCAAAATTCTAAGAATTTGATGTAGACTACAGTTTTATCTATCACTACCCCAGAGAAATATCCTGGTAAACACGTGAGGCCAAAGGACACATATGCTGGAAGGGTCCAGCCATGGAATCAAAACCTAAGAATGTTAGAAGTACCCAGAACACAGCAGCCTCCTCAAAAGAAGCTCTGGGTTTCAAAGTCTGCTCAAAGTTGTCCCTGGCTCACCACTTCCCATGGGAGTTATCACTACCAATGGTGCTTTGGACACAAAGGACCATCACTGTGAAAACAAGGACTCAAAAGGGGTAAACACCAAACTCAGCTTCTAGACAAGGATTCAGTCTTAAGGTGCAGACCCATTAAGCTTCACAGGCTACATAAAGGCAGACCTAAAACAAGATTTTCCTACTACTAAACCCTACTTCCTTTGAAACACACTGCTAGAATCCAGGCCTATGTAATACAAAGGCGCACTCAGAAAAATGCTCATACAAGTGTCAGGATCTCTGACATCACAAAGATAAATTCATCCTGGTATAGTTCTGCTTTGTAAAGGAGGATAGTCGGCAATCTGGGCATGATGCATGTCCCTTCAGGGCAGAACACTTCCACGGCTACTTTTGTTTGGTCTGTCTTTGTTTTGGGTTAGCCCTGGCAATCTGGCAGGCAATGTATTTCCAGGGGGAGCTCTGTCCATGGTGTGGATGCCCCAGGCTTGAGGTCTTCATCCATTTTCATAAACAGAGCCCAGTTGCCACAGTGACTGGTGCTAGGAGCAGCTGTTAAATAGCAGAGGTCACCCACAGCTTTCTTTGGGTTCAACAGTCTGCAGCTCTCTGTTCTTAAGCCTCTGAACAGTGCGTCAACGGGAGCTGCAGTCACGCCAGTCCCTGAGGAGGAATGGCCGAGCACGCTGCTAACTCCACATGTGATTTCAGGGGCACCCAGACCCACCTGACACATCTCGGCCTGGGGACACAGGAAGGGTAAAGGAAGAGGAGTGGCCACTTCCCCCCTGCAGTTAGTTCCCACACTCCCCAGAGTGTGACAGGAAGCAGCACAGAGCTCAGTGCAAAGGGGGTGATCTTGGAAAGGAGAATGTGGAGTTGGGCCTGTACAAGCAAAGCAGGTGCAAGGCACACCCGTATCTGGAAATACGCGTGCTCCTGCCCACTTCCCTGGTGGCTGTCCATTTGCTATGATCATAGCAATACAGTCGTCTTTTACTCCACACAACAGACTTCTGTCCTCAGGATAGCTGCTTTCAGATACAAACAGCTACAAAAAGAGACTACTCCATAAGGCAGGTCCCTTTGGCCCTTACTAAACCAAGTCATCCTTGGTTGACCCAAGGAAACTAAAGAATGAAATTGAACATAAAACTCATTTAACAATTCTCAGACCCACTCCCATGTTAACAATGTAGAAGTAATAAACATTCTTTGGTCCCAGAGCCAGTTCCAGAGACAAGTGATCATTTACAACTTAAAAAAAAAAAATGAAAGTGTACCTTTCCCAAAAATATATGCTTCTGTCTTTATCAATCATGAGCCAATTAGACGGCTACAAGGAGAGGAAAAAGGGATGAAAAGCTCCCTAATTCGTCAGCGTGACTCAAAGGTAAACCTGACGATTTGTATCAAACATGCTTTGCAAACAGGACCCAAGTGTTTCCCACGCAGGATGTTTCTGTGTGAGTCCCACCCCTGCAATTTATTACAGACCAGAGGAAACCTCAACAGTAAAGAAGTTTGTCCTTAGGCAAATACTTCAATAATTTAGACTTCAAAGACTCCATATTAACCTCTGTTTACACAAAGTAATGTGTTTCCTTTGCCTGCTGAACATCAAAATAACTTCAAAATTAATTACGTCTATTAAAAAAAAAAACTAACGCCTGTTAACTTGAATGGCCAATATATTTTAAGAAAAAACAAAGCATATTCAAAATCTGCTTTACTCTCTGCAGAGAAAAAGGGATAATTAAAACAATATCTATGGAATTTGATTTGATTAATGTAGACCATTATTATAAAGAAAAACCTTATCCCCTCAAAATTGTAATTTTTATCTGTTTTTTCCCACTTTCCTATGAACACGGTGAGTCTAAGAAGAATAAAATAATTTTTTACCCTCTTACTTAAAGTCAGCAAAGTTAAAATTTCAAGTAAAGGTATACCTTAAAAAATTCAGTTATTAGGGGGTGGGTGGAAGAGTGTAAAGAAGGACAAATATAAAGTGACGTAAAATTATTTGACTTTGGGTGATGGTATGGGTATCATACCATAACATATACAACATAATCAACAGCTTAAATACTATAGAAATGTTCACCTGAAACCTATGTACTCTTATTGAACAATGTCATCCTGTCAAAGTTAGTTTTCTAAATAAATATTTTTTTTAATTCAGTTATTTCATTTTCTAACTAGTCAGTACTTTTCCTCAGATCATTCTAAGCTCAGTTTAATGGAGAACCCTAGAAAGCTCCCCACCTCCCTGGGATGCTTACATGAAGCACAGTGAGGGGCCCTAAATAGGAAAAACACTTTGCAAATACTAAGATCATGGAGACAAATAATCAATATTCCTTTGAGTTTGTATAGGGATTTAAATTTGCAAAGTTCTTTTTATGTGTTTTCCCTGTATTACCCTCAAAACATCTGTATTTGACAATAATAATGCTTACTATGTGCCATGCCTCTCTTCTAAGCTTGTTATTTGTATTTACATATTTATTCTTCAAAACAACCTTGAGATATACCATGACTATCTCCTTTTTACAGATAAAAAAACTGAGGTAGAATGATGATAAAGTAACTCATTTGAAATCTGGAAGTCATTGACTTTGTAAGTTATTGATTTACTGACAATCAAGCCTAAGTGAGAGCCAGCCCGCAGGGGAAGGGTAGAGCCCAGGCTGCAAGGCCTTCTGTTTCCAAAATCAAAGTTTTTCTTCCTAGGGAAAATGCTGAAATCAAGTTATCCCAAGGAAGGCCCTGGCTAGGTAGCTCAGTTGGCCAGAGTGTTGTCTCGATAAACAGAACAACTCAATGTTTCTCTCCTCCCCACCCTCCTTGGTATGTCCGCATTCTATGGAAAACTCAGCTAGTGGAACAGTAAAGAGCAATACAAGTATCAAAGAAAAAAAAAGGATGCTCAGATTTCCTTAATTAACTGTTCAAAGTTCTCAGCTAATGTCATTATGTTTTCACTTATTTTCTAAAACCTGAGATAGTCTGTGTAAATTACCTTAGAAAAATTTTAAAAGCCTTCTGAAAAATTAACTATTTGGACATTATGTGTTGGAATTCTCACTACATTTTTTCCTACATTATAATATTAATGATTTTTTTATAATTCATGTTTCTGGTAAACTTTTTTCATTAGCACTCACAGTAGAGCTAAGCTCATATAACGTCACCCAGGCTACATTTTAAAGCTGCTATCCAACTGGGCTGATGTAAAGTCCCAATTTTGATAGCATGGTGTACCCCTTCCATCAACAAACTTAGAAACCTCTTTTTCCTTTCTAGAAAATTTTCACACATATCGAAACAGAAAAGAGCTCTGGCTGGGTAGCTCACTTGGTTAGATCTTTATCCCAAAATGCCAAGGTTGCAGACTTGATCCCCCATCAGGGCACATACAAGAATCAACCAATGAGTGCATGAATCAATGTTTCTCTCTCATCTCTCTCTCTCTCCTTCCTCTTTAAAATCAATAAAATTTAAAAAAAAAAATTTTTTTTTGAATGTGTTTGGAAATTGCAAATAATAGTAATAGATACCTTTTCTGAGATCTCAGTGCCTATTCTCTGATAGGTGTCTCCTTCAGCGCAGGCCCAAAGAATGGGTCATGACCAACAAGTGAAAGTGGCATTTATTTCCCTGCACTGAACTGAAAACAGTCATATGTGTGTTCAATCTTCAATTCCATCATTTAAAGACTGAGCACCTGCTACATCCCAAGTTCCTATAGCTGCTAGAGACACAGCAGTGAACCAGACAAGCAGTTTCCCCTCTGCTTTCATGACACTTCCGTTCTATGAGGAAGGAGAAACAGACAATAAAAAAATATGGGAGATCACATTTTTAAAAGGCAAAAGATTTATATAATCTGAAGAGAAACCAGAGCATGGGAGATCACATTTTTAAAACACAAAGACGCTCCCCTTTCAGGAAAGGGCACGCACAACAACACAGGGGCTGGGGCCGGGGGGGGGGGGGGGACGGACACAAGAAACCCAGGCACTGTCCTTCCCCTCTCTGGCTCACAGCCCCACTACAGGCTCAGTGGGACAAATTTCTATGCCACATGTGTTCCCAACTAGCTCAGGGCAACTCTATCTAGAAATATGAGCCTTACTTTTTTTTTTTACCAACAAGGAGCAAAGTCCTTTGAGCTCTCCCAACTTTGACATGAAACATCTGGTCACTTTTAGACAACCCTTCATTGTCCAGACTCTATTTACTTCACTTCACCATTCAGATGGGCTATTGGTTAACCAAATTCTATTAGCTCTACAAGGCAGAACTAGGTGCTGAAAGTGAAAGTTATAGCCAGGTGGACTGCACAACACAAGGAAGAATTTCCCAAGAGTCAGAGATATTTTAAATTCAAGCAAGGCTGGAGGCTCAGTCAACAGGATATTAGAAAGATGATTTATATATCATGCTAAATTGGACCAGATCATGTCTAAGGATCTTAAAAATACCAACACAGCACAAATCTAGAACTCTAGTAGTGCGCCTCATGAATACAAAATCTTCCCAGAAGTAACTTATCCTAAAATATCACTTGAGATTAATGTTGCTAATAAGATAAAAATTCATGTTGTCCCTGGCCGGTTGGCTCAGTGGTAGAGCATCGGCCTGGCGTGCAGAAGTCCCAGGTTCGATTCCCAGCCAGGGCACATAGGAGAAGAGCCCATCTGCTTCTCCACCCCTCCCCCTCTCCTTCCTCTGTGTCTCTCTCTTCCCCTCCCGCAGCAGAGGCTCCATTGGAGCAAAGATGGCCCGGGCGCTGGGGATGGCTCATTGGCCTCTGCCCCAGGTGCTAGAGTGGCTCTGGTCGCAATAGAGCGATGCCCTGGAGGGGCAGAGCATCGCCCCCTGGTGGGCGTGCCGGGTGGATCCCAGTCGGGCGCATGCGGGAGTCTGTCTGACTGTCTCTCCCCGTTTCCAGCTTCAGAAAAATACAAAAAAAAAAAAAAAAAAATTCATGTTGTGAAGAAATAAGCAACCTAAAATATATCATATGTTAACTAAGCAATTTTTAAAATTCTTATTGACTTTATAGAAAAAATGAAAAGAGGAGGGGGGGGGAAGAGAAACACTGATTTGTTGTTCCATTTATTTATGCACTCATTAGTAGATTCTTGTATGTGCCCTGATTGGGGATCAAACCCACAACCTTGGTATATCAGGACAACACTCCCAACAACTAAGCTACCAGGCCAGGGCTTAAGCAATAAGTTTAATAGCACACAAATACTAACAGCTGCAGCTTAGCACTGCTCAGTAAGTGCCAGGCAAGTTTTGAGCACTTGAAGCTGGGTATTTCATTAAATCTTCAAGACAGTCTAGTGAGAAGGGTGCTATTACTAGCTCCATTTTATACATAAGGGTACTGAAGCAAACAGGGGCTACACGGTTACTTAGCAGCAGCCTTGGGATTTGCCCAGGCAGCTGGCTCTCAAGTCTATGCTCTGAAGCTCTACACCCTGTGAAGCTGTCTTGTTGGGAGCTAGGGAGCATTTTCCTCTTAGATTGGGTTACAAAAATATCCTAAAATAGCTAACTTCTTAAAGGAACCTCTGAAATGTGATGAATGAATCATTTTTGATATAAGATAATTAGAAACTTTTTCTAGATATAATACATACTAAATTTATTGTAATATAATTTAATAAATTGGAGAAGTGTTCAGAAAGTTAGTTCAAGTTCCATATCTTATTTCTAAGTAGTTAAACTCTAGAAGAATATGGCTCAAAATCAATTACAAAATTTTCCTATGACAGTATAAAAAACACACTGCATTAGATATTTATATTTCTGCTAAATATCAGAGATGCCCAAATTGGTGATTATGACAGAGCTGGCCCTCAACTGTGGCAGTTTCCATTACAAAATCTACTTTACAGGAATGCAGGATCCTGTTTAAAAACTGATTTAGACTGACACTTAATATGACAACATACTATTGGCCTCCCCTTCCCTTTTGTTTTCTCATTTTTTCCCCTCATAAAAGCCATCAAGTCTCCTTCTATTTAAATTAAAAAAGAAAAATGTCAGTTTCATTTTTTATTTTTAACACCTTGCAGTTGGCATTTTTAAGTCTATATTTCTAAATATTAATGATGTCTAAAGTTTTAAATTTTTTAAAAACCAAGTACTAAAATAACTTATTAACTTCATGAAGATTATAATTATACAATGGATATTATAACCTGAGCCTGCTTCAATATAGACATCAGTGGTGCATCAAAAACCCATAACAAATAAAAATTATTTATGTAAATATTTCTAAATATTCACACAAAAGAAACATACATATTCACAGAAAGAATATAATAGCAGAAAATTCTAAAAAATCATGCTCTTTTAAATTTGTGATATAAACTGACAAAAATATTCAGCAAGAATTTAAAAATCTTTTCCTTGACCTGGCTGGGTGAACCCCATTAGGGCACACACAAGAATCAGCCAATGGCCCTAGCCATGTGGTTTGGTGAATAAAGCGTCATCCTGGTGGTGAGGGCTCAGGTTCAAGCCCGGTCAGAGAATATAGGAGAAGCATACTCTCCTATGTACTAAGTGGAATAAGTGATGCTTCTTTGTCTCTCTCTCTTTCTCTCTTTCTCCCTTCTGCCCTCTTTCTCTCTCCCTTCCTCTCTTTCACATTAATGGGGAAAAAATGTGTTTAAAGCAATAAAGAATCAGTCAATGATTTTGCAAGAAGAAAAGAGTTCTGGAAATGGATGATGGTGATGATTGCACAATAATGTGAATGAACTTAATAACCTTAAATTGTACCTTGAAAACATTGTAGTTCAGATCACAAATTTTATGTATATTTTACCACAATTAAAAATGTATTCAAATTTTTAAAAAGAATCAACCAATTAATGCATAAGTATGTAGAACAAGAAATCAATGTTTCAGCCCTGGCTGGTTGGCTCAGTGGTAGAGCGTGGCCTGGCGTGCAGGAGTCCCGGGTTCGATTCCCAGCCAGGGCACACAGGAGAAGCGCCCAGCTGCTTCTCCACGTCTCCCCCTCTCTTTACTCTCTGTCTTTCTCTTCCCCTCCTGCAGCCATGGCTCCATTGGAGCAGAGTTGGCCCTAGAGCTGAGAATGGCTCTGTGGCCTATGCCTCAGGTGCTAGAATGGCTCTGGATGCAACAGAGCGATGCCCCAGGTAGGCAGAGCATCGCCCCCTGGTGGGCATGCCGGGTGGATCCCGGTCGGGCGCATGCGGGAGTCTGTCTGACTGCCTCCCCATTTCCAACTTCAGAAAAATACAAAAAAAAAAAAAAAAAAAGAGAGAGAAATCAATGTTTCTCTCTCTCTAAAATCAGTAAATAAAAAAAATAAAAATCTTTCCCTTACTCATTATAGTAAAATCCAATCATAATTAAAACTATGGTTTTTTTAAAGGGGACAATGAAAGAACTAATTAATTGTACAGACTCAGAAAGTCAGAACAAGGCCCTGGCATCCCTACCTCACAAATATTACCATGTCCTCTAGATATGGTCTTATATATCATTAACCTGGCAAACATCACCCTTCAGAAATTACCTGTATTGCTCCATGGTAGCATCTTTAAAAGCAATAGCGATTTGGAATCATAGAATTTGGGAGCTGAAAGAAACTTGAAATTCCTCAGGACAATCTGTTTCATCTGCCAAATGAAGAAACTGACACAGAGATGTTCAGGGTTGCCCCCACTCCCAGGACCAAGACTCCTAGGAAGCCCTTGATTGACCAAATCTTCATTTGGACCAGAAGACAAGATTCACCTCAGGCCAAAAGATCTCTTTTCTTTCATTCAGAAAGCAATTCTGAATTTTTTTTTTTTTTTTGTATTTTTCTGAATTTGGAAACGGGAAGACAGACACTCCCGTATGCGCCTGACCGGGATCCACCAACATGCCCACCAGGGGGCGATGCTCTGCCCATCCCGGGTGTCGCTCTGTTGCGACCAGAGACATTCTGGCATCTGAGGCAGAGGCCACGGAGCCATCCTCGGTGCCCGGGCCAACTTTGCTCCAATGGAGCCTTGGCTGCGGGAGGGGAAGACAGAGAGAGGAAAGCGCAGCGGAGGGGTGGAGAAGCAGATGGGCGCCTCTCCTGTGTGCCCTGGCCGGGAATCGAACCCGAGACTCCTTCACGCCAGGCCGACACTCTACCACTGAGCCAACCAACCGGCCAGGGCAATTCTGAAATTTTTTAGTCTTAGTTTTCCTTTATGCTTTAAAATTACTGAGGCCTCTGAAGAGATTCTGTTCAGATGCATTGTATCTATCAACAGTTTCTATGAATAAAAATTAAAACTGAGACATTTAAAAAATATTAATTCGTTTAAAATCAACAATAATAAATGCACTGCTTTTTAACACAAATAGTATCTTTTATGAAAAATATTTTCTGAAATAGAACATAATTTATATAGTTAGAATAGTGGCATTGTTTTACATTTTTGCAAATCTTATTTCTGGCTTAATAGAAGACAGCTGGGTTTTCAGATCTACTTCTGCATTCAATTTGTTGTGATCCATTGTTCTGGTTGAAGGATATGAAGAAATCTGGCTTCACACAAGGAGAGGCAAATCTTAATAGTCTTTTTACATACTTGTCACTGTTTCATTTTTGATATTATACCTAAACTTAATAAATAAATAGTCATTTCTTAAAGGTCAGCTGCAATGTGGGATCTGAATCACACAATAAATTTTACATACCTTATTATTTTAAATCCATTGCTCTCCCCAAAATACAGAAGGAAAAGTAGTAATTTTACAGCAGAGCATTCTGGCAGACATCACCTTAATCATTAAGTGTTAAAGGTTAACATCACCAGTGATAAGACATATGAATATAAGGTTACCCTGAAGCCCTTAGAAGGGCACATTACCCCTATTGTTTCCTTCCCAATAATGCACACTTTCAAGGCACTCATGAGAGAACATCAGCTAAACCCAAATTGAGGGACATTTTCCAAAACAACTTCTCAGTAACCTTCAAAAGCATCGAGGTTACTGAAAGAGAGAGAACTGTGACAGACTGAGGAGACCAAGGACACATGACAAATAAATGTCATGTGAGATTTAGGGTTGCATCCTAGAACATAGAAATCATAAGTGGGGAAAAAATGGTGAATCTAAATATCAATATATTCTATACTTCAACACTATTGTACAGTTTTCATCATTGTTCTATGGCCATGTAAGATGTTATCGAAGGTGAAGCTGGTTGAAGGGTACATGGGATTGTCTGTACTCCTTGTACAACTCTTCTGTAAGTTTAAAATTACCTTAAAATATAAAGTTTTTAAAAAATTAGTTGCTCATTCTTAAACTATCAAGCTGTGGGATCTCTGACCCACACATGATTTTGTAACATCATGTATTGGTCAGCTGGAAAATAATGGTTCATTGAGTTGTGCAAATATGCCAAATGTTGACACATTTCTAATACAATATAAAAAAAACACATTGCTAATATCTCCATGGGTCTCATCTGAAAAGAATTTAATTATTGAGAAACAGCCACAGTCATGGTGATGAATATAAGTTTTCCAAAACTTTAATTTTTGCTTGAAAAATAAAATTTTATCATTGGCAACAAATTCTGTGAGTTGTTTTCCTTGAAATAACAGACTCACTTTGTTCATTTTCAAAAATGTCTGCCAAATACCAAAGTTTGGATAACCATCGTTTGTCAGTCATTCTTTCAAATAAAATGGTATTCCATGACCAACAAATTAGTTTACACAATTTAAACAATTGCACAACCTTTCCTCAAGACAACCAGCATAGTTTGGAATGTAGATGTGCTATGTTTATACTTCCCACTTCATCATACAGAGGATGAAAAAGACACACACTTGAGAGTTTTTACTGCTTCATCTGGTGTGTGACACCAGCTGTTTCATCCAATATTGCTTTTATACCATCTTTGCAATGTTAACCCAATGAAAAAGACAACATCATAGAATTCCCTCTAAAAATAATTCTGAACTCACAGAGCTCCTGTAAAGATCTCAGATCCATGACCATACTTAGAGAACCACTGGTTTAAAGTGTTAACCTTCAGCTCCCCAATAAAATATACCACCACTATATTAGCCAATACATAAAGTACTAAGAGTCTTTTGCTAAACTTCGTTGAATGTTCACTAAGAAGCAATAGCTGCTTGCTGTAAAAAAACTCAAACAATCTAGCAATAGATCCACTGTCTTTCTTGACATCAGCTATCCCAGGTCAGTGAAACTCTGTTTTATCTAAGAATCTAAAAAGAGAGTGACCTCTCATGCAGTGTTCATGGGGTAGCCTTTGTCTCAACACTGCCCTTTCCCCTCAAAACTAAGTACATTAATATTCAAACTTATTATTTTAGAAAAGTTGCTTCTTTTTATTGTACTCTATGAATGAGACAGAGATATAATTGATTTATTCAATAAATATTAAGCAGCCACATGTGCTAGGGACTGGGGATTTATCAGTGAACTGGCCCTGCCCTTTCTCTCAAATGACATACTCAAGGAGGAACCAAGAAGACATGGAAACTCCTCTACTTGAGAATTCTCAAATACATGGAAAGAGCTGATCCAGAGGAAAACCAAACCAACTTGACTTTCATGGAACTTACATCTTAGTGGGGGGGAGATAAATAATAAACATAAAGTAAATTCTAAACATGTTTTAAGGTGACAAGTGCTCAGAGGACAAAAAAAATAGAGCACGATAAAAACCAGAGGTTGAGAAGCACTAAAATTTTAAATAGGGGGGGTTAGGATGGGACTGAGCCCAGAGGTAACACACAAATGAGGAAAATTTCTAATGGGTCATCTCACTCCCTTATTTCTGCGTTTTTCTGTCTCCCTCAGCCCAATCCTCAGTGCCAATACCATCGTTTTGCTTATCCTCCAACTTCTGGCTAAGGGTTAAGTTACTTCAAGAGGAGCAAGGTCTTTCCATCCTGGCTCTAGATTTAGCCCTTCAGCTGTTAAACTGCACTTTTTAAAGCTACTTGAGCCCTTACTCAGCTAATAGCAAATAGTCATTTCCCAAAGAAATGCCCTAACCCAGCTTTTCTCTGCTGAATGCATACAGCTAAACAGCAAACTCATTTCACCCATAGTAAGTGTGTTCTAGCTCTCATTCTTTTCCTCAATATGTGGATTTTCTAAATCTTTGGGTTCTGACACTGCCCCTAACTCTGACCTTTAGTGTAAAGGAACTAAATGAAGAGAGCTATGGATAACCCCTGGTCAGCAATAACAGTTTAAGCCTCAGCTAAAGAATATACTTTTTATTTTTTTATTTTTTAGATTTTTTATTTATTCATTTTAGAGAGATGAGACGGAGAAACAGAAAGAGAGAGAGAGAAAGAGAAGGAAGAAGGGAGGAAGGGAGAGAGGAGCAGAAAGCATCAACTCCCGTATGTGCCTTGGCTAGGAAAGCCTGGGGTTTTGAACTGGTGACCTCAGCGTTCCAGGTCGACACTTTACCCAGTGTGCTACCACAGGTCAGGCAAGAATATACTTCTTATAGTACATACTGAGCTGTGAGTTCCTAAAACTTAAAACAATTTTAAAAACTGGGGCACAATCAGCCACTTTAGCAAGTGGCCTTAATTATTTGTGACTGAGCTCACGCTCCAGATGGCCAGAGGGAGTATTAGTTTTCATCACTATTAATGAAGAGTAGTTTGAGGATTATAGAAATATAACTCCTAAAATAGACATTCTCAAACCTAATTCTAATAAAACAGACAAGCATGATCAAAACTGTTCACTTTTGGAGACACTAAAGTCTTCAAAACAACTACTGAAAACAGCAAAAGCAGTGCTGCAAGAAACCCTGATTAATTGGGGGGTATACCATGTTCATGGATGACAAAACAGATGGGACACACTACATAAAGACTATGTGCGCTTTTCATTCTATCAATGGCGATCTTAATCCCTCCCTCTCCCAAATATATTTAATGTAAATAACCATGGTAATTTTAGGGTAACCTTTAAATATGTTTTGCCATTTTAAGAAAATCACTGTTTTAAGTCATTAATTTAACTATCTGTTGCAAAACTATTCATAATTGGCATATGCCAGTAAGTCTTTATATTATAGCACAAAGTTACTTTCCAGAAAAAAAGTGTAATAAGACTAAACAAAATACAGCAGTGAAAAAAAATTATACTTATTTATTTATACAAAGGCTTTATTCCCAACCAAAAATATCTTTCATAATCCCAAACGGCTCTGAGATCTGCACTCCTGTCCACTCCATCAAGTTTCCTGGAGACTGTCTGCCAAAAGGGTTAAAAGTCCAAGGTTGCCACTCCAGACCTGCTGGTTAGGAGGAGGCAAGCTGCCCAGGGTCTCAGGACACCAGCCTCACACAGACTAAACACTCAGAAATAAATTCCTCAACCAGTATATACTCTCACATAAGCTTTTTCAACAGATTCCAACTTAAGTAATAAACAGAAATAATAGATTTTTGTTGAGCCTTCCTTGAGTTCAGGAAGATCTGACAATATCATGAAATAGCTCAACACAGTCCTCTGAAATTTTTCACTAGAATTCTCTTCTCCTGAATCACGTTAATAAGGTACGATTTGGCCCTGGGATTTGTACGTAACTACTTACTCATGGGCTGCTCCAGCCCAGAAGGACAGGAAAGGATGCTGAGGCCTGCCAGAAGGCGGCAGGGCCAGGCCCAGGTTTGGAAGATTTCTAGATAGACATTTTCAAACAGACCTAAATACTAATTAGAAAATAGCTCCCTTATATAACACTCAATTGGCTCTGAGGTAAGTCTGAAATACCAATCTCTACTTTTATCTTTAACTTTAACTGCTCATAGAATCACCAGAACTGGCATTTGGCTCAACAAGCCTCAAATCACTTCCATCTTTAAGAGGTAGTGACTTCTATTATTTTTCTATAATCTGTCAAGCTGAACTGATTCTGGATATCATTATTCTATAAGATATTACACATGTAGCAAAATAATGCAAACCTATTTCCCCCTTCAAACATACGGTATGCCCTGAACTTAAACTGGCATGCACTTGACTTCAATTTGAGATTTCTGAACTCCATTTCCCACATGCAGTAGCAGTTTGCTGCCCTGGGCCAGCTAAACAGTGAGAATGAGAAATTTGACTTGTTTTATTTTAAGAAGGAAAGAAAACCCACTTTTAAGGCTTGATCTTAGTGCTTTTGAACATTTAACACTTAAAACCGGAATTGTTTCACAACAACTAGAGCTCCCTTTCCTCTCTCTAAGAAGAGGTCCTTGGGAAGTATTTAATTAATGAATGTTAAGTAACTGTGTTTCTCTCACAAAACAAAAAACAAAACCTCCAGAAGATGCTCTTTGGGCTCCCCAGCTCTGCAAGGCCACATGATCTCCATCAGCCGATAGCCTTGAGCAGGGAACTGGAAATTTAGGGAACAATATGGCCACAAGCACTTTTACAAAAAAGACAGAAGGGAAGGGGATGGGAGGGGAGGGGAGGGGAGGGGAAGGGAGGGGAGGGGGAAGGAAGGAGAAGGGGAAGAGGGGAGGGGAGGGGAGGGGAGGGGAGGCCAGGAGGGCGAGAGAGGGGAGGGGAGGCCGGGAGGGCGAGAGAGGGCAGGGGAGGGGAAGGGAGGGGAGGGGAGGGGAAGGGGAGGGGAGGGGAGGGGAGGAGGGAAACCTACTCCCCTCTTGGCCCAACTCCAAATGGCAACTGAGCTGGTAATGTCCAGGCTAATCTCTGAACAGCCTTTCTGCCAACTTTCTCCTATAAGAGAAAGTTTTTCAGCATAGGTTTTGCAAATAACCTAAAACAGTTAATTAGTGCTTTTGAATCCATCTCGTACCATTAATGAAACACAGCCAGGCAGCCTTTGATAGAATATTTCCAGAGTCAATTCAATGTGGCAAAACAGTAAGCACAGACTCCCCAGGCACCCGGAGGGCCAAGCTGTGACCTGGCCGGTGACAGTGAAGCCAACCAGACCATCCTGGGGTGATGAAGGTGGGGGTGCTGCTGGGCCAGGTCCTCAGGCCCTGCTCTCAAATTATTTAATTATCAGGCTCCTAAAATTCAAACTATTCCTTCACCCTAAAGACACTCCTTCCTGCTCATGAGTGCAAATTCTTAATTTGATACTTAAAAGTTTGGTATTCCCTCTGGTCCACATTTCCACCTCCCAAAAAAACATTGGTTTAAAAAAAAATTTTTAATGTATAGTTTTAAAATATTAAAATGAATCTCATATGAAAATTCTCTTCTTTCAATCAGGGTCCTGCATAATCTAAGACTTCCCACTGCCACAACCTCGGTCATGCAGGAAATCTCTCTCTTTCTCACTGATGCCACAGGATTCCAGACCGCTCCACATGCATGGCCAGCAGGATAAACACATTTTTAGGAGGCCTCCAAAAAAGCTAGCGGGGGGGCGAGAAGTAAAAATGTTGTTGCATTCCTCCGGACTTTTCTGGTGCAATTTCAAAAACTGAAACACCACCACCTGGTGCCTGTGGCAAGCTCATCACCCTCCCCACGTGCCCATGACAGTGATGAGGTCTGAGAAAGGAATTCAGAAAACCTTATAAACTCACTCAATGGCAAAATAAATAAACAAATGTTATTTTAAAAGGCAATTTTTCAGGCCCAGAGGTTAAATCTTCTTGGTGTCTTATCCCAATTTTTAATAAAGATGGTGTCAAGATACTTATATTAATAACAACTTAGGGAATATTTTTCCCTTCTGGAAAAAAATATGGTAAGTTTTTGAAGTTCTAGCTTGAAGACAGATTATAGGAATGAAGCAGGAATGAGTGAGAAAGCCAGAGTTAAAAACTATATAGAACAACTCCAGCAAAAATGAGCATTTCGCCCTGGCCAGTTGGCTCAGTGGTAGAGCGTCGGCCTGGTGTGCAGGGGTCCCGGGTTCGATTCCCGGCCAGGGCACACAGGAGAAGCACCCATCTGCTTCTCCACCCCTCCCCCTCTCCTTCCTCTCTGTCTCTCTCTTCCCCTCCCGCAGCCGAGGCTCCGCTGGAGCAAAGATGGCCCGGGCGCTGGGGATGGCTCCTTGGCCTCTGCCCCAGGCGCTAGAGTGGCTCTGGTCGCGACAGAGCGACGCCCTGGAGGGGAAGAGCATCGCCCCCTGGTGGGCAGAGTGTCGCCCCCTAGTGGGCGTGCCGGGTGGATCCCAGTCGGGCACATGCGGGAGTCTGTATGACTGTCTCTCCCCGTTTCCAGCTTCGGAAAAAATACAAAAAAAAATAAAAATAAAAATGAGCATTTCTCTGTCCTGGCCAAATAGCTGGGCTAGTTAGAGCATCATCCTGATATTCAAAGGTTGCAGGTTCAATCCCCAGTCAGGGCACACAGTAGGACAGATTGATGTTTCTGTCTCCCTTCCTCTTTCTAAAAATCAATAAAATGTTTTTAAATGTTTTTTAAAGAGATAAGTTGTTCCTCACTTAACATCACCTTTTTTTTAACACCCTTGTTCACCTACCTCATCTCTCCCTGTTACCCACTCAGCTGGTACCATTTCACATCACCTAGTCTACTCAGACACAGTTGCCCTTACCAATATCCCCTTGACATTGGGGACAATGAATCAACACAAGTCTCCTCTGTTGGTCTACAAAGTCACAAAGCAAGAAATCGGAAAGGGCAAAAGAGGCACATCAAAGAAGAACTAGGAAAAAATGCCTTCCTTAACAACGGTGATGATTATGCCCAGGCGTAGCCCCAGCTAATAAACAATAAAGACACACCTGGTTTCTGCAGGTGCCACACAGCTGCAGAGCTAAAAGCATCTGTGGAACTCGTTCCCTCAAACCAATTTCTTCATTGACACATGGGTCCCTTTGACTCAAATGAGTTTCCTGAAAAGTTTTCAAGGTGGCTGTTTCAAAGGCATGCTAAAGCCAAGCTCCCTTTTATGACAGTAAGAATTTTCTAAAAGATGTCTGCCGGCTCTGTGTTACAATTTGTGCATCAAGAAAAAAGAGTGATCTGTACTGTCAAAGGCGGTCCTCAGACCTACAACTTCTACATCATATGAGCCTGATAAAAACCATACAATCTGTGACCCATCAAGACCCAGTAAAACAGAATCTGCATGTGAGCAAGATCCCCAGGTGACTCGCAGGCACATTAAAGTTCAGAAAGCACAGGTCTCATGTGTCTGTTTATCGTTAGGTCATCAAAGGAGGGGTGCACAGGCCTGATGAGTTTTATAAGAAATTAATTTATGTATCTGTAAACAGATGGGTTGAGACCCTTAATAACTTCTGTCACTGCAATGGAAAATGGTCAGAAATTCCCAACATCCAAGCCTTCGTCACCCTTTGTTCCCGACCCTCTCTCTGTCCATCCTGTTCTACCCACCAAACAACAAACATCCTGCTCTCCCCCAGACCCTGCCTGACTTTGACCTAGTAGATTACCAACCTCCTCTGCCTTATGCCCACCACCCGCTGAAAACCCTCCAGCCCCTCTCAGCGTTCTCCCACCTTATGCTCCTCCCAAACGTCACGCCCCTTCCCACCCCGGGCTCCGAGCGGCAGCCCCACCAGCCCCCATTCTTCCCCTCCATGAGTAGCTGCGGCAGAGGGCACTGTCCAGGTCCACATTCCATTCTCAGCAGTCTTTCCCACACAGAAAAATGTCTTGGCTCCTTCTCCACCGACCCCACCACCTTTTCAAATATCTCACCCAAGCCTACAACCTAACATTTATAACTTCCAATTCGAAAAGCAAGGTGGGTATTCCTCATTCTCGGGCAAAATCAACATGACATCCGCATTATAAAACTTTTTTTTTTTTTTTTTTTTTACAGAGACAGAGAGTCAGAGAGAGGGATAGGCAGACAGAAACGGAGAGATGAGAAGCATCAATCATCAGTTTTTTGTTGTGACACCTTAGTTGTTCATTGATTGCTTTCTCGTATGTGCCTTGACCACAGGCCTTCAGCAGACCGAGTAACCCCTTGCTCGAGACAGCGACCTCGGGTCCAAGCTGGTGAGCTTTTGCTCAAACCAGATGAGCCCGCGCTCAAGCTGGCGACCTCAGGGTCTCGAACCTGGGTCTTCGGCATCCCAGTTCGACGCTCTATCCACTGCGCCACCGCCTGGTCAGGTAATATTATAAAACATTTTAAAGTGATCATTTACAGAGAAAAAATTATGCTATTAAGTATCAAGCTCCTTGCTCACACTTAGTATGTAAAAATTAGTTTACACACAACACACTTATTTACTACATCAACTATATTTCTCTGAAACACTAGTTTGGCTATGAAAAACACTTCGGCAAAGGTGGTAGACCCTCCAAACCCATTATCCTGAAACAGGCCCCCTGGGGAATGAAAAGGCTCAAACAAAAATCAGGAGAGTAAGTTGAGAAGAGGGGCCTAGTGACAGTTCCAGGCCAGTCACTCACAGTGCAAAGAAACTTTCTGTAGATGGTTTAAGGGATTTTTCTGTGTCTTTAGAGATAGCTTCTTACTGTTTTGTAGGAGTAATTATCTTTATTGTTAGGTTATGACATAGTGTTCCACTGATATAGGTCCTTATCGTCTTTCCTCCCCAAATGGAACAAATTAAAAGAAAATCACAAAATCATCCTATATTTCATAAGTATATCCCTCCCACAGGTCCTTCCTTCTAAAATCAGCTCCTGGCCACCATCATCTCTTGCCTCAATTATTAACAATAGCCGCCAACCAGTATCCCCAAATGTACCCTTACCCAACAGTCAACTATCAGCCAGAGTGATCCTGTTAAAATATCCTTCAGATCAGATCATTCCACTGCTCAACCCCTCCAATGGCTTCATGTCACTCAGAATGAAAACCTTACAATGGCCTGCAAGGCTTTCCACAGCCCCACAAATACCCCCACAACTAACTCTCTGACTTTCTACTCCAGCAGTCTCCTGGCCTGCTGACTATTGCTTAAGCACTTCAGGCAAACAATAACCTCAGGACCTTTGCATTTACTTTTCCCTCTGCCTAAAATGTGCCCCCAGACACCTACTCAGCTCACCTCCCTGGAGTCTTTGCTTACATTTGCCATAAGCATCTTTCCAGTGAGGACTTTCCTAATCACCTTACTTTAAACCAGGGGTCTCAAATCGCGGCCCAACAAACAATTTTGTGCGGCCCGCAGACTAATCCACGAAGTTCAAAATATTTTGGATAAAATTAAGTAAGCCTAGGGGCCTACTTGTATTTTTCATTTCTCTAGCATCCTAGCTAGATATTAGCTTAGTTAACAGCAGTTGTGATGCGAACTACAGTTTCTGGTCGTTTTGTGACACTGAGTAAATTGCATGTACGATTGTGCTTGTTGTACTGATTTTTTTTTGTTTTCAACTGCAGTGAGAAAAGTGTTGCATAACAGTTGCCTTTTGTAGACCTAGTGCGGCCTGCCGAACGGCTGTGATCTTGCTCTGCGGCCCACATGCTGAGTTGAGTTTGAGACCCCTGCTTTAAACTGTGTACTCCTCCACTAACACACCCTAGCCCAGGCATGGCAAATATATGTCCTGCGGGCCGGATCCGGCCTGCGTAATGAGTTTATGCGGCCCACGATTAAATTTTTAATATTCTCTGCTACTTTAAAATCTCAGCTACTCAGAAGTGGAAGTGTCTTTGATTATTGGAAATCAAGATATTTAAGAAGATAGTGATACGTGGAAAAGAATTCCACGTGTGACTAATCTAGGGTTAACTTCCCAATAATTGGTCGAATGGATTCGTGATACTTCTTTATTTTTTTTAAAAATTCCATTATAAAGATTTACAACTTTTGTACTCGTCTGTATTTGATATGAACTGTTTGATGTTTAGTAGCGATGTGAAACCCACATTCTTTTAGGTGGAGTTTGCCAGTGCGCACCCAAGGTCAAACAATTCGTTATTTTTGTGGTCAAGTGTGCTGAATCAAGTGGCATTGTAGCATAGACAATAGCTACAGTTGATAACTGAAAACGTGTCCAGGCTGTTTGTAAACAAAATAATTGTTTTATTTGTGATATAACCCCTTCAAGCTCATTCTATTAATTAAATATTGTTTTGATTGATTGTGATACAGTTTGGATATTTATATGATATGTAATTATATTTTTATTAAAATATATTTTTATTAAAATATTGTATATTAAATTTTTTTCACTCACATTTATTCATAAACAAATTACATAATAAAATTTGTTTACTTAAACGAATTGTTTTTGCATTTAACTTTTTAATTTTAATATTTCGTCTGGCTGGTGAAAACAGTTTTCTTTCTAACCTGGCCCGGGGAAACTGTTGGCCACGCCTGCTCTAGCCCCTTTGCTTTTTCTCCATTAAACCCACTAAGATTTCTGTATTTTTTAGTTTGTTTCTGGTCTGTCTCTCCCCGCTAGCATGTAAGCTTCATGAGGACAAGGATTTTTGTCCATTTTGATCACTGCTCTACCTCCAACACCTGGAATACTATCTAGAATGCTCAATAGATGGCTGTTGAATAAATCAATCAATTAACACTTTAGGAAACTTAGCCGTGTTAATAGAAGGTGGAAAAAACTCACTATTTGCAGTAATTGTACAGTCTCCTGTTTCTGTGCCTCAGGAACTAACAAAATAACTGAGACTCAGTGGGCAAAGTTTGCTGACCAGACTACAAGTTCTCATCTAAACATAGCAGTGATGTAAAAGCTGAAAGAAACAGTATAATAAATGGTTCTTTCCTCTAACTCACAAGAAAGGGGAGGGCAGGAGGCATGGGGCATTTTGCTTCACCGTGCAACAACGAGACAACGTAGCTGGCATGCACAGATGCTTCCCACTGGAAAAGGTGGCTGCAGGAAAGTGGTACAGCAGCTGGTGGCATCACTGACGGAAACAACAGAGTAGGGGCCAGTGCAAGAAGCTGGCGCTCCGCTCCCCCCTGAGCCTGTGCTGCCCGGCATCCTTTAGATCAGGGCTGAGGGTAGCGAGGGTGGGAGCTATTACTCCTGATGTCCCTAGTATATGTCTAGACTAGAACTAAGTCATTCAGGCATGTGAGGACAAAGGGAAGCAACACAAAGAACCAAAGCAGTGTGAATGGAACTTTTTCCTTTTGCCTAGCTAACACTTATCACTATATGGTTCCCTTCATTGCCAACACAGAGAGTAATGTTAAGGGGGAAAAAATCAACATTTTCCTTTGAAAGCAGTAAGATTTTCCACATTCCACTCTAGACCTTTTTTTTCTTTTTTTCAGATTTCTCCAAGTTGGCAGGATAGGGCAGGAGAAAAGCTTGGCCTCAGTTCTCAGATCACCTGCTGCCTCCTCCGTGGAAAGAACATGGTGAAAGCAAGGGCATTTTTCAGCCCTCTAGAATTCCACCTCATTTACAGTCTTCTCTCAGAAAACAAAAATATAACTATATTGGACTTCAGGATAAATCTTTTTGTGGCCACTCTGACAGACACTGTTTTAAAGAAAATGAAAGTCAGCGGCTCACGTGGATGCAGAGCAGGCCAGGCAATCTTCCGAGAGGGGCAGGCCCTCGATGCCCTGATGCCCACATGCAGGGCCGGTCCTGAAGGAAGGCCACACATGGAACACTTTCTGGGACACTACCTGCTCCTGCCAGCACTTCCAAGTATCCAAGCCAGGAGCTCAGAGCTCTATCAATGATTCAAGGTGGCCTCAGAGTATGAGAAACTAGTTATCAAAACAAACTAGCTTTAAAATAGCCTAATTTCCTATATGTATAATATATGAAAGTATAAGCTTTGAGCAACTGAACAGCTGTGTGTGCACACACAGATGGTTCTGTCCTACTGAAAATATTAATCAGTGTTTATAAAACAGACCAGTGCTGGTGTCCTAAAATAAATCAGGAATCTAGAAAGCAGGGTGGCAATGATAAAACCTAGGATAAGGATACAAAGGAGAGAAACCTGGGTTCTGCTGATTTGTCTGACATCAAATCTATGTATAATCTTACTCACGTTACCAGTAAATATACTGCTCACCAAATTAGGGGATATTTCAAAGTGAATATGGAGTGATAACATATCCCCTAATTTTTGTGAGCAGTGTATCTTTCTTATGCCATACACACATTACTATCTATTAGTACACTCTCCTTGCAAATGAAAAATAAAAAAGGCCTTTAATTAGATATAATATCATATTCCACCCCCACCCACACCCACCCAGGTCCATCCAGGGTAAGGGAATCTTTGAGAAACAAACTCATCTTTTTCTTTACTACTACTAACTGCCCCAACTATGTGTGCATGTGCGCATGCATGTATACTTTTCTGTGTAAAAACATAAAGCAGGCAGGGAGCATGACCTAAAATGCAGGCCACTCTATCTGCTCTGGGTTTCTTTTTTTTTTTTTTTTTTTTTTTTTAATGCAGTGCTTTGCTCTGTAAAATAAACAGAAAGTTGGCACCGTGCTGATAGCTGGCATCACAATTGACGTCTCTTTTCCTTGTGTATCCAAAAGTGGAATTAAACACAAAAGTGGTTGTAAGAATCACCTAACAACAATAATAATCACAGACCAAATCAACTGGCTGTGTCAAGAGATGTAGGGGTTGGCATGAGAGGGACTTGTTGGATTTGCTTTGAACTTTCAAGCCTATCCCTCCTCCACCTGCTCCTTCTCTGGCGGCGGTCCCCACTGGCACTCACCCCACCTTCCTGGCCTGAGGAGCTGCAGCCTCTGATCACTCAGTTGGCAGAGGGGAGAAAACTATGGCAGAACCACCTCTGGGGTCCTCGTGCCGTTCATCTCAAGTCCAAGAAAAATGAGGCCAGTTCCTTCGGGTAGCACAACAGGGAAAGCACGAACCCTGGAGTGGCTTCCACTCTGCTGGGCACTAGTTTCAAGGCTGTACATAAAATGACCACTTTAACTTTTAAAAATGGATTTGTCTCTCATTATACAGTATATCTTTCTTCTCTGAGCCTGTTTCCTCATTGATAACATGAGTATAATAGGAGGAGGAGGAGGGGTGGCAGTGGTAATAATTACAAAAACAGTGACAAATAGCTAGCTCCTTGGGTCTCTGCGAGGATTAAACGCACTGGCGCATGTGAGGTGCCCTGCAGAGGGCCTGGCTGGTGCTGTCTCCAGTGCTGCTGAGGGTACCCTGCTGCAGAGAGACCGTCAGACCCGTCAGAGCAGTCTGCCTGCAGAAGTGTGCCAGGCTCTGGTCTGACCAAGAGTTGAACCATCTCTCTGAATTGCTTTCTCTAGGTTCCACTACTCTTTCTAGAAATGGAAAAATGAAAAATAAAAAAAAACTTGCCTAACCCAGGAACTGCTCTAAGAATAAAGTGAAATACTAGGTATAAGAGTGTTTTGAAAACTATAAATAAAATAGTATTACAGGCATACCTCAGAGATACTGCAGGTTCGGTTCCAGACCACCACAACACAGCGAGCTGTAATCTTTTTGCTGTGGAGGGCCTTATCTTCAACATGTAAAACACACAACATCTGTGAAGCACAGTACAGTAACGTGTGCTGGACTGTTAGTTTAGCCTCCCCCAAGGCTGCCAGCTTGTCCTGTTCTAAACCACGTACTAACCAGACGGTTGTCCCATGGACACAAAATGTTCAGAGTTTCTCAGCAGGAAACAGCTTCAACTAAAACATCTCCATTTCCCTGTGGACTATACCTGGAATTCCAGGTACATCCAGGAGAGATAAAAACAAATATACCTGCACAACAGAAATGCACATGTAGGTTGTGGGCAAGCCTCCAAACAGATGCACCTGGGCACCAAATACGGCGGAATGCGGAAACAGCAACCTATGAGCACCCCATGGCACGGACGCCAACGGTGGTTCTGCAGAGTCCACCTCAGCAGCACCCCCTGACCTGGCCCAAGAGGCCAGTGGAGTACAGACACATCTATCCCTCCCAACCCCACCGATTTCCCTGAATTCTATGTGTGCCTCTTTTTCTCATTATTAAGGCTCCTGGGATCACAGCCCTCCCTAACTCTGGCAAGCCTCAGAGGCAGCAGTTAATATTTTTTAAAGATGTGTAGCAGAAGTTTTTAAAGTGAAAACTTAGTGAGCCGTAGCCCATAGGAGCAAGCATTTGTTTTTTAAACTTCCCACTTGTCTTAGAGAGATTACAGGATCTAAGCTAAGGTGCCAAAACCCTACGATAATTTCTAATCAGGAGGCGTTGCAGTCCTGACACTGCTCCTCTTCCCCAAGTGTGTAACCTCCGTCCCCACGATGCCACACCATCACCAAGAACGAGGGAGGGAAGGGAAAGTGTGACTTCTGTCAAAGCAAGCCCTGACCCTGCGATGTGGCTTGTTCCCTAACCCCCCACCCACCGCCTCCCTCACCCTCAGCCTGGAGCAGAGAGGGAACTGCTTTCGCGGAAGGCCCAGCCAAACCCGCAGGGCTGGAGAAGCAGTCCTCTACTGTTCTCACTCGGGCTCACTTTTGGTGCTGCGCTGTGCCCTGTCCCTACCTGGCCGCATAGCCTAAGGAGCCCCTTTGCAGCCCTCAGGCCTCCTGCCACCAAGAACTCTACAGCAGAGCTTCATGGCCCCGTCAGTGAAGTGAGAGGACAAATAAAGAAGGCCCGTTACTTGAGGTTCCTTTGGTTCTGATGACTTACATATGTCTCTTCTGAGGCCAGAGGGGTTTACTCTGGGTCCAGGGTGTCTCATGGAACTACAAAACCAAATGCAGAGTTGTTAATTTCACACTCATGTTTTCCTACACAGAAGCTCCACTGGAGTGGGTGCTGGGCTGGATTTGCGAGAGCCCAACTGCCTGGTTCAAGTCCCAGCTCTGGACTTATACAAATGCTTAACCATGTTGAGTTTCATTTTCCTTATTTGTAAAATACAGATGGTGATAATAAAACTAACACCCACCTTACAGTTCATCTTATAAAGACAAAACAAATGAGCCGGCAGAGAGCAAGCCCTTGATCAGTGGCAGCCAGGCACTTCTACTATATTGTCCTTGAAGCAAATGGGGCCATATTCTCAGCCTCACTTAAGTACACCGTTTGAATTCTCAGATTAACAATGTATGCCTTTGGCTACAGGGGAATGGAAGAAGAGAGATTCCAAACCTCAAAATGATAACCACAAGCTTCATTCTGGCATTTATTTCAGGTCCCACATTATCTACTCCCATCCTTCCTTCCAAACAGACCTCTTGCTACATTTGCCATACATTTTCCAGTTCATCCGCTTTTTTGTTTTTGGTTGTTTTTTTGTTGTTTTTTTGTATTTTTCCAAAGTTAGAAGTGGGAAGGCATTTGCAGTCAGACAGACAGACTCCCACATACACCTGACTGGGATCCACCTGGCATGCCCACCAGGGGGCGATGCTCTGCCCATCTGGGATGCCGCTCCATTGCTGCTGGAGCCATTCTAGTGTCTGAGGTGGAGGCCATGGAGACATCCTCAGCGCCCGGGGCCAACTTTGCTCCAATGGAGCCTTGGCTGTGGAAGGGGAAGAGAAAGACAGAGAGGAACGAGAGGGGGAAGGGTGGAGAAGCAGATGGGCGCTTCTCCTGTGTATCAAACCCAGGACTGGTATCAAACCCAGGACTTTCACATGCCTGGCCAATGCTCCACCACTGAGCCAACCAGCCAGGGCCCAGTTCATCCATTCTTTAAGAACACATCAAGCACCTAAGGGCCATGTACTGTGCTAGTCATGTTCTCCCATCTAATCAATCCAGTGCCTGCCTCTCCTTTGGTTCTGCCAGCCTGCATGGTAGAGCATGAACCTAGCGCTTCCACAGGCCTCCCTAACCACTCCTGCCCAGCAGGGCGGGCTTCCCATTCTCACCCCTTTGACGTCTTCTGGCTTTTACATGGCACTCACCATGCATTAATTATTTTGTTATATGCTTATATTTGACATGCCTAACTAAAGAATAAGTGACTCACAGGAAGGGATAAATCTTACATTTCTCTGTATATCCCTAGTGGCGAGTATTATGCTTTGCACTTAGCAGGGACTCAATATGTGATTCACTGGATGTTCTGAGATGGCACAGAGCAAACCTATCATTCTTTTTACTTTATTTTTTTAAATTGATTTTAGTGAGAGAGGAAAGGAAAGAGAGAGACAGGAACATTGATCTGTTCTTGAATGTGCCCTGACCAGGGATCAAACCAACAACCTTTGTGCTTCAGGACAAAGCTCTAATCAACTGAGCTATCCAGCAAGGGCCCTTTATCATTCTTTACAAACAGACACCCTTCTGAGCAATATTGCTGCATAGACTTAAAGGCTCTATTTACAGACCTAGACTAAGTAGGTTTATGGTTAAACCTGCCACCTCAATGCATGACCTTGAGGAAGTTGCTTAACCTGTCTGTACTTCAGTTTCCTCATCTGTAAACTGGTAATACACAAAGTACTGATACTCTTTAAGGCAGTTATGAGAATAAAATGTCATAATACTTTGAACAGAGGCTGGCATACAGTAAGTAATTAATTAGTCTGTAAATATTCACTATTATTATCGTTACTACTATCTTCTTGAAGTTCAACTCATAGACAATGTCCCAAAAAACATTTTGTAAAGTATGCTAAGCCCATACAGAAAGCTACCGGATATCAGTGCAGGGAAAACATTTCTCCCCTCTTCATTCATAGGTTGTTCAAAAACATCTCTACTTCTGTATTATTGATCAGTTGCCTCTGGTTATTAGAGAATCTGTAATTCCTCTGTACCTTCAATTTTACTTTACACCTCAGCAGAGCTGTAAGTGTGTATACAACTCAAAATTTTACTATGGTCTGAATGAGGACAGAAGGTCTTAAGCAAAACTGATTCACTATCAAATATACATCAAAGCTGTATGTACAGAGCCATCAAACTCAGCACTTTCCCATGAAGTACCTTCTTCAGTTATGTTTTTCAGTCTGTTCCCGGAGTCAATGAAAACAGAAAATTCTGCCTCAAACCCATCAGGTATGATATACATCTTGTCATCAAAACAGCTCATTTTCCATCAAGACATTTCTCTCTCTCTCTCTCTCTCTCTCTTTCTGCAACTACTTTTCAATGAGATTTTAATTAAGATCAGTTTTAATGCACAGGCAAGTAACTCTTCAATCCTGAGACAAAATGAAACTGCTGACAGAGAGAATGAGCAGTTCAAATTCACATACTGACAAAAAAAAAAATAGTGACTTTCTTTCAAGATATTAGCAACGAGGGGGACTTTCAGCTTTCCAATCTCATAAATCAAGTTCGGCAAACTGGTTTTTACTTAGTCTGTGCCTATACACGACTGCTAGTCTGAGTCTACTGGAGCCTCAGTTGGTGGTCTGGCTCCTTCGTTACAGCAAGAGGTTAAGGTAAAAACCTGGTTCCACTGACTGCCAGCCACATGATACTGTGTAAGCTATCTAATCTCTCCATATCTCATTTCATCACCTGCAAAATGAGAAAAATAATCACACCTACCTCAGAGTTGTGACTAAATGAGCTCATGAAATAAGAATATCTTATTCATTGTTATATTCTATAGTTATTTAATCCAGTGTCTGAATGTAGTGCACACTCAATAGATAGATGGTAATTATCATCGCTATCATCTCAACTATATGTGAATTCAACAGCCAAAACCAAGAGGCTAATCATTGTTCAAGTCAATGTGTTCGAAACAAGACAGTTTCAAGAACTGATCCAACAAAATCATTTTATGTAGCCCATTACAGAACAGACACAAAGGAAATCACAACATAATAGATCAAATTAAGCAAATCGGCCCTGGCTGGTTGGCTCAGCGGTAGAGCGTCAGCCTGGCGTGCAGGGGACCCAGGTTCGATTCCTGGCCAGGGCACATAGGAGAAGCGCCCATTTGCTTCTCCACCCCCCCCCTCCTTCCTCTCTGTCTCTCTCTTCCCCTCCCGCAGCCAAGGCTCCATTGGAGCAAAGATGGCCCAGGCACTGGGGATGGCTCCTTGGCCTCTGCCCCAGGCGCTAGAGTGGCTCTGGTCGTGGCAGAGCAACACCCCGGAGGGGCAGAGCATCGCCCCCTGGTGGGCAGAGCGTCGCCCCTGGTGGGCGTGCTGGGTGGATCCCGGTCGGGCGTATGCGGGAGTCTGTCTGACTGTCTCTCCCCATTTCCAGCTTCGGGGGGGGGGGGGAATTAAACAAATCAGGTTGGCAGTGACCCTGACTGCCAACACGAGGACAGTGATGTGGAGGATCTAAAATTCTTACTTAAGCAACAATGTTCCAACCAAGTCATTTGTTTCCTGTCATTTCTAACCTCATATCCTGATGTACATTTCAGCACTTTTTAAAAAGTTACATACCAAAATACCTGACATAGAGAAACTTAAATACCTTGTGAGCAGCCAGCCTATGCTACTAATGTCTCCTCTAGCTAGAAGATCTATTTCTTGTAATAAAGAATAAAAAGGCCTGACTGAGCAGTGGCGCAATAGATAGAGCGTCAGACTGGGATGCAGAGGACCCAGGTTCAAGACCCTGAGGTCTCCAGCTTGAGCGCGGGCTCATCTGATTTGAGCAAAGCCCAACAGCTTGGACCCAAGGTCGCTGGCTTGAGCAAGGGGTTACTCGGTCTGCTGAAGGCCCATGGTCAAGGCACATATGAGAAAGCAATCAATGAACAACTAAGGTGTCGCAACGAAAAACTGATGACTGATGCTTCTCATCTCTCTGCATTCCTATCTATCCCTATCTATCCCTCTCTCTGACTCTCGCTCTGGGGTAGGTGTGATTATTTTTCTCATTTTGCAGGTGATGAAAAAAATGGCTTTCTTGAAATTCTTATTTAGGTAAGAAAGTAAATGTAATTTATGTATGTAATGAAATTAAACAGAACTAAACATTAGTATATTTGTTCTCTACCTATCTCAACACTGAAGGTTAGTTAGGTATCTGCATCCCTGACATTAGAATGTCTAGCACGTGGCCTGACCTGTGGTGGCGCAGTAGATAAAGCGTCGACCTGGAAATGCTGAGGTCGCCGGTTCGAAACCCTGGGCTTGCCTGGTCAAGGCACATATGGGAGTTGATGCTTCCAGCTCCTCCCCCTTCTCTCTCTGTCTCTCTCTCCTCTCTCTCCCTCTCTCTCTCCTCTCTAAAAATGAATAAATAAAATTAATTAAAAAAAAAAGAATGTCTAGCACCAGTCTATCAAAATGTAACATAGACAAACATACTACATATCTGCATAGAAGTTAAATATTTTATTTCCCTGAAGAACATAAATACTCAAGTTCTACATAAATGTCACATGGCCTGAATTTTCCTAAACTTAAGAGACTGTGGAAAAATATATCAAAAAATATATAATAAATATGCAATGTATATTATGCAACTTACCTGCAGTAGCTAAACAGGAACTCATTAAGGCAAATATGGCAATCATATGATGAGAAGTCATTTTTATTTCTCCAAAAGCGTGTCCTGTTCAGTCACCTCAGCCTGCAGTTCTTCAGATTGTAGACAATCTCTGCAAATCAGATGTGGCTTTGAAATCCTTCTTTCCAATTTTCAAATTGTCTGTAATAATAAACATATTTCAAGAAGAAAACTTAATGCAGTAATGTCTTTTCATAAACACAGATTAGGGCAAAATGAAGAACTTCTAAAGAGGGTAAGATAAATTTATCTTAGATTTATGCCAAAAGAGCACTCAAGCAATCTGAGATGGGGGTAATAATTACTTAATAAAGGTTTTTATAGCAAATACTTTTGCAAAACTGTATTTACTTTTGACATGTTAAGTCTTTGATTTTATATATAAAACTTTCAAGACTATAGAAGAAAATCAAGGTGCACCTAATATAACATCACCAGTTCTATTGTGGCACTACAGCAATCAACGATACTTGAGTCATGAATTCCCTAGTGCTGACAAGCAAACACAGACAGCTCTGATTACAGATCCAATCTAATGTTATAATGACAGTTATCATAAGCATCAAATTAAAATAGATCTAGAATTAGTTTGAAAAATAACCATTAAAAGTCAAGATTTGCCCTAGCTGACTGGCTCAGCTGGTTAGAGCGTCATCTAGATACGCCAAGGTTGCAAATTCAATCTCTGGTCAGGACACATACGAGAATCAATCAATGAATGCAAATATAGGTGGAGTGAGAGGTTAATGTGCGTGTGTGTCTCTCTTTCTCTCTCTCTCTCTCCCCCTTTCTTCTTCTCTCTCTAAAATCAGTCAATTAAAAAAAAAAGGCAAGATTTTTTTTTTCAACTGTTTGTCAGCATGTTAATAGGAGAAAAGCTTTCCCCCCGTCTTTTAGCCATCTGAAATTACTTGGTTATTGGACTAAATGATTCACAGGTCCTTTCTAACATTTGCCTATCAAGAATTTTGATTGGCAAGTTTTGTGGTGATTTGCTTAACTTGAATATCCCTCACAGCCCTAAAGATTATCTCAGTTACTCCAAAAGATATTTTCCAATTCTATATAACTGAGCCTGGCACAACCACAGAAGTTGTTCAATTCAACAAATATTGAGCACCTACTATTTTCCAAGCATTGTTTAAGGACATGATTCCTTCCACCAAGAATAAAAGTTACCAGCCTGATCTGTGGTGGCACAGCGAACAGAGTCTCAACCTGGCTCACTGAGGTCCCAGGTTTGAAACTCAACATTACCAGCTTGAGTGCAGGCTCATTTTGCTTCAGCGTGGATTACCTACATGATCTCATGGTCGCTGGCTAGAGCCCAAAGGTCACTGGCTTGAGCAAGGGATCACTGGCTCAGCTGGAGGCCCCTTACAAAGCACGTATGAGAAGCAATCAATGAATAACTAAAGTGACACAACGAAAGTTGATGCTTCTCATCTTTCTCCCTTCCTGTCTTTCTCTCATGTAAGGAAAGGGGGGAAGGGAGGGGTTTTAAAAAAAAAGAATAAAAGTTACCCAACACCTGGATAAAAGCACAAACACCCTGACTGATCTAAACCCTGGGAAAGGCTACATCAAGGCATTTCCAGGAACCATTTCTAATAGCTGGGGACTGCAGCTTTATTACCCTCACCCAGGAAATACCATCCACAGAACCAGCTTGCTACCTTCAGAGACAAAGCCCGTTTGGGCACTTTTAGATTCAGTACAACACTATAAAAACAATAGCAAAATGAGTTTCTAATTAAGTGTTCGTAGTTCACTGCATTAAGTATTAAGAGAAAGATATTTAACATGGCTCTTTACAGTAGTAACACTAACTTCCTATGAGAAGGAGGGAGAGGATTAGGGTAGTTGTGTTACTGTAGGAAGCTAGTTAGGTTTTAACAAAAGAGGAGGGAGCTAAACTGGCTAAACCTAATTAAGTCTGGAAGCTACAGCTTCACAGACACCCCAGGGAACAGCCGCATCCTTTATCAAAGGGATTTAATCCCCAAGTAGGCAGGAAAGATTGCTTTCCAATCTCCCCGGGGAATAACTGGCCTAGCCAGCGTATTACAAGAGGGAAGGATAAATAGTAAAAGGGGAAGTCCTGTGCTGGGCGCATGTGCAGTAGAAACCAAGACGGTGCAGGGGGGAGGTCCTTTTACCATGTACATGCGCAGTAAACGCCAGATGAGAAGCAGAACTTTGAGGCATGCATAGTAGCTTAAATGGCAACCATACCCGGAAGGAATCTGACCTGGGAAAATCAGGGGAAAGGATCAGATAGAATAAGGACACGGAACCCTGGAAGATCCAGTAAAGGGACTGGAGAGAGGGAGCACCCAGAACAACCCTGCAAAGAATTAGGAATATGATTGGTTAGTTTGAAAGAAAGCTTACTAGCTCAGCAGTAGAGCGTCGGCTTGGCATGTGGAAGTTCTGAGTTCAATTGCCAGTCAGGGCACACAGGAGAGGCGCCCATCTGCTTCTCCACCCTTCCCCCTCTCCTTTCTCTCTATCTCTCTCTTCTCCTCCTGCAGCCAAGGCTCCATTGGAGCAAAGTTGGCACCGGGCGCTGGGGATGGCTCTATGTGGCCTCTGCCTCAGGCGCGAGAATGGCTCCGGCTGCAACAGAGCAACATCCCAGATGGGCAGAGCATCACCACCCCTGGTGGACATGCAGGAGTCTGTCTGACCCTCCCCCACCCCCGCTTCTCACTTGGGAAAAATACAAAAAATTTTAAAAAGAAAGAAAGCTTACTTTTTTCCCAACCCAAGGAAATATAATCAAAGCTTACCAAAGGCCCCAGGGGTCATATTCTCTCTCAGTAGCAGCCCTGCAGGCCTGGGTGTGGCAGCCACGCACCATAGTGCCCTTCCAATAAATCTTGCCACTTCACCTCATCATATCCTCCTATATGTGTATCCTTAAAATATGTTTCCTGAATACCGTGGAAAAACCCTATTTCCAGACCATGCCAGGGCCGACTTACCTTGGTCCCGGTCCACATCAGGCAACAGTTGAAGGGCAGTGATGGGAGGAAGAGGAGACTTCACCATCTATACCATTTTTACACCATTTAGGTTTTGAAATTATTGCCTATGCAGAAAGAGTAACAATAAAGCTCTAATTTCAATAAGAATATTTTAAACACATCTTGAAACTAGATTATTATCACATAAGTGCAGGAGGCACTGTGGTTTGATATTAATGTATGATGCTAACTAAAAGACTATTATGGCCTGACCTATGGTGGCACAGTGGATAAAGCATTGACCTGGAATACTGAGGTCACCAGTTCAAAACCCTGGGCTTGCCCTATCAAGGCACACATGAGAAGCAACTACTACAAGTTGATGTTTCCTGCTCCTCCCCACCCCTTTCTCTCTCCTTCTCTAAAAATAGATAAATAAATAAATTATTTTTAAAAGATTGAAAGTAAAAGCCTACTATGAATAGAATATGGATTTGAATGGCAGTTAAAAGCCTGCCTAGGTTTGAATCCATTCTACCACCTACCAAATTGGTGATGTTGGGCAGATTGTTCTGTATACAAGAACCTATCCTATAGGTTAATATGAAGATTTAGTGCATGCACGTACACACACACAGACTGCTCATTAATATATAATAATACTTAGAACAGTGCCAAGCACATAATAAGCAATCAATAAATGTTAGCTATTATTACCACTATTTGCCCATTCTTTTCTGAGGTATACAGGGTGGGGCAAAAGTAGGTTCACAGTTGTTTGTATGGAAAATAATACAATAATTAATAAATAATAATACAAGAATAAACTGCTTCCCATACTCAACTATAAACCTACTTTTGCCCCACCCAGTATTTATGCCAATAAAGAAATTGAGGTGTGGTTATTTTTATTTTTTTATTTTTTTATTTTTTTGTATTTCTCTGAAGCCGGAAATGGGGAGAGACAGTCAGACAGACTCCCGCATGCGCCCAGCAGGGATCCACCCGGCATGCCCACCAGGGGCAACACTCTGCCCACAGGGGGCGATGCTCTGCCCCTCCGGGGCGTCGCTCTGCCACGACCAGAGCCACTCTAGCGCCTGGGGCAGAGGCCAAGGAGCCATCCCCAGCGCCCGGGCCATCTTTGCTCCAATGGAGCCTTGGCTGCAGGAGGGGAAGAGAGAGACAGAGAGGAAGGGGGGGGGGTGGAGAAGCAAATGGGCGCTTCTCCTGTGTGCCCTGGCCGGGAATCAAACCCAGGTCCCCGGCATGCCAGGCCAACGCTCTACCGCTGAGCCAACCGGCCAGGGCAAGGTGTGGTTATTTATGTAATACTTAGCTAGTATAAAAGCTGTTAAAATATTTTATTAAAAAAATAAACATTTCAGCCCTAACCAGCTGGCTCAGTGGTAGAGCATCAGCCTGTTGTGTATAAGTCCCAGGTTTGATTCCCAGCCAGGGGACCCAGGAGAGGCACCCATCTGCTTCTCCACCCTTACCTTCTCCTTTCTCTCTGTCCCTCTCTTCCCCTCCTACAGCTAAGGCTCCACTGAAACAATATGTTGGCCCGGGCACTGAGGATGGCTACATGTCCTCCACCCCAGTCCCTAGCATGGCTCTAGTTGCAACAGAGCAAAGCTCCAGATGGGCAGAGCATCGCCCCCTAGTGGGCATGCCGGGTGGATCCCGGTTGGGCACACGTCTCTCTGTCTCCCTGCTTCTCACTTCAGAAAAATACAAAATAAATAAATAAGTAATCATTTCAACAGACACAAAAAGGAGATAAGCTAAAGAATAGAATCACTCAAAAACAAAATTGCCAGTCAAACTGAGGCACAAATTACTGGTGCCACATGGTCCTGTCACAAAAACTGACTAACTTATAGAGATGATTTTAGAAGCCATGACACTGACTTCAATCATCCCTTGAAGTCCAACATTTCTGTCACCATAACTCCACATCACTTCAGATGTAATGGGAGTCTCTTCTTAGTCTCTCAACAAAGCAACAACAGCAAAAAGAATTTGTCCCTATTTTTTACCTTCAAAAAACAAGATTTTCCTAGAGACTGATAAGAAAAACAATCTCTTAAAAAGAAATACCCCATGTCAGCAAATATTAAAGGCAATTTTCATAAAGGAAAACCCTATAAAAAGAGCTCTCAGAAGAAGATGGCTTCCCAGAGGGTTTTGTGGAACACATAAAATACACCCAGCTCAAGGCTGTGGGAGCAGTCAGTGAGCTGTGTCACCCCTGCCGCAGCTGCACAGGGTCTGTGCTCGTTAATCCAAGGGCTTAAACCAGGTCTGAATAAACCTGTGGAAAAGAAAGGTAAATGGTTCTATTAAAAATATAGACTGCAAATTGCTGACAAGAATATTGGGCAATTATTAAAATGCAGCAATTACAGAAATAATAGAGCCAAGCTAAACAGTTTGATGCCCAAAGGCAAACCACAGCAAGTTTACACCGGATCTTAAAACATCTCCGAGGAAGTCCAAGACAAGTTTAAACTACACACTGCTGCTTCTAACAAAGAAGGAGCTTTTCTTCTTTTAGCTTAAAAGTCCCTCCATAATATAACTTATTCAAAAAGAAAATAAACTGCAGGGAGTTTTTGTCTAATCTTCCCAATGTGGTGACAGGATCCTAAGGCAGAAGAGTGTAAAAAGGGAAGTCTGCCATTCTCATTCAGTAGAATGCCAGTTTTGGCCAAGATGTGCATACATCAACAACTAACAAACAACTTAGGGGTCAGTTTCCCAACTAGAAGAATACTGGATGATAGACTGCTTCCCAAACGTTACAGGTGTTGTTTGCTTTTTTTTTAAGTGAGAGGAGGAGAGATAGTGAGACAGACTTCTGCATGTGCCCTGACCCAGCAATACCTGTCTGGGGTATATGCTTGATGCTCAAATCAATCAAGCTATCTCAGTGCCTGAGGTTGACACACTCGGACCAATCTAGCTATCCTCAGCACCCGTGGCTGACATGAAAACCAATTGAGCCACTGGCTGCAGGAGGGGAAAAGAGAAAGAAGGGGGAAAGGGAGGGGAAGAGAAGCAGATGGTCACTTCTCCTGTGTGACCTGCCTGGGAATCAAACCTGGGACATTCAAATGCCAGGCCAACACTATATCCACTGAGACAAACAGCCAGGGCCACATTATAGACTTTAAGTAAAACGAGGGAAATACAAATCCCCTTTTTTCCATAAGGTTATATCATACTCAATTTGCAGAGAGCTGAGACTCCCCACCTTAATTTTCTGATCTCACTGAATCTCCTGGATTTTGTGAACGAAATACTTCCTTTAGCATTACAATAGGGTACTCTGAGATCTTGAAGAATAATTTTGGGTCTAGTCATTTTGCCCGCATTTCAAAGTAATGTGTTCTATCAAAGTGTATCACAACTTTTAGTGTCCTCAAATAAACAGGAAAAAAAATTCAGAGTGAGAGCTTAATAGATTTGTTTTTTAAAGATGAATGTGATACTAATTCTTCGAATTTCAAAGTTCCTCTGTGTCTATATCTAAGGTCATTAAACTGAGTATGCTGTCCCCCTATTCCCTAGTAAGCCAACAGAGACCAGGAGTAGCTGAAAAACCCCTATCCAAACAAGTCCTGAAAACCATCATGGGTTAAACCAATGTTCAAAAGGAACTGGTTGGGCACAGTATTCATTGAGTTGACCAGGATGTTTTTTAAAGAGCAAATCCTGCTCTAAATTAGAGCAAATACATAGCCAAATGATGTGTGGCGGCAGGCTAAAAGCCAGCAAGAAAAATGACTAATTGCCCCTACATGGCTAACACAACCAGCTATATACATGAGATTATTCAAAATCAGAACTTATAATTAACTTTCACCCAATCAATTTCTCAAGTGAAAGAATTAGCATGCTAAAGATACATGAATAGCTTTTAAAGTTGGAGGAGGTCAACATGATTTCATTGAAGAGAAGCCAATCTCCACGACCAACACTTGCCCAAAATAATATGGTAGAGTCAACACTTGAAACCAGATCTTTCCATGACCACGTCTGTCACCACAAACTAGGAACCATTTTCCCCCCTCAATATTCCAACTCTTAAAACAGAATGCTTTCACCGAGAGGGAAAAGCTTGCTATGGCTGCCATCAGACTTTGGCATTTCCATGTTGACATATGCACTCTGCACAAATCATTACTGATCACAAACTGTGATGACTTCAGGACTGCCAGTGGCAGCTATAATAAACAAACAATCCTTGGTAATGCTGTATGACTCCAAGTTCCTTCAGAATACAAAGAGCAAGATGAAGCACAAACATGTGTGTTGTTATGTTTTAACACTAAATAACTGTTCAGCCCCCAATCAATTTGATCTTAAAGACAGAGATATATTGAATGGAATAAAAACATTACTACTCCCTAAACTCAAACAGTAAATAACACCTGAGTTTCTGGTACCATAAACATACAATGATGTTCCAACAGATCAATAAAATGTTTCTAATCTGCCATTTAAGTAATTTTTTTTTAAAAAAAGGATACTGTTAAGTCTACAAATAGTTAAATAAAAGTGGGTAGAGGAATTGTTCTGATAGCTATTCAACATGTTATTCAGGGACTTAAAAAAGAGGCAGGATGGATGACATTAATATCTAGTTTGGCAGCCTGTAAAAAGGGGTGTACAGGATGTAGAACAGATACTGCTGTTGGTCTGACGACATCTGGATGCCCTTTAAGACCTATACACAAAGAAAGCAAAGCCACCTTACTGAGTCACAACAGCAACTCTCAGATTTCTGTACTACACAGAGAAACTGGGTAATTCCAAATCTCCATCTTCAGACAGAGTTGGCACAAAGAGGGCAAAGGTCCTAGCTTTGGATAGAAATCTCTGAAATCACATGTAAGCACAATCAATATTCAACAAACATTTTCTACTACAAGCCAGGCTTTATAAAAGATGCCAAAAGTACAACAGTGAAAACAGGAGCCAAAAATCCTGTCTCATGAAGCTTATACTCTAGTAAAAGTCACACCATTTGCTGTGTAAGGCAAAATATTTAATTTCCTGAGTGTCGTTTCTTCCTTCAACAAATCTTTACTTATTGCTTACTCCATGCCAGTCAATGGGAATATAATGACCAAAGAGGTACGGTTTTGTTCCCATGGGCTTAAAGATGGGCTAACCCAACAAATAATCACAAATAGGTAATTGTACGCTATAATAAGAATTCTAAGGAAAAAGTATCTGCAACCTGCAAGGTAAGTACAGGTTTAAAAGGTCAGGTGAAGGATGACATTACAGACAGAGGAACCACTTCAGGTCCCTGATGTGGAGGGAACGTGGCTGAGAAGCCAAAAGGATGAGGAATAAGGTTCAGGAAAGAGTTTAAGCAGGGAAATGATGTGATCCTATTGGGTTTTTTAAGATCCCCCTGGTACAGGCACTATGGAAAACACTATAAAGCTTCCTCAGAAAATTAAAACTAGAGCTGCCATATATGATCCAGCAATTCCACTTCTGGGTAGAATTGAGAGGAAATAAAATCACTATGCTTAAGAGCTATCTACAGCCCTATGTTCATTGTGGCATTATTTACAGTAACCAAGACATGGAAACAAACTATGTCTACCAGCAGATAAACAAAGAAAATGTGGTATCTATATACAATGGAATACTATTCAGCCATAAAAAATGAAGAAAACCCTGCCACTTGTAACAAGATAGATGAACTTTGTGGGCATTATGCTAAATGAAATAAACAGAGAAAACAAATACTGTATGATCTCACTTATCTATGGAATTTAAAAACTGAACTAATAGAAACAGAACAGATTGGTGGCTACCAGAGGTAAAGGGCAGGGGAAATGGATGCAAGTGGTCAAAAGGCACAAACTTCCAGTTATAAGATAAGTTCTGGGGAGATAATGTAGAAGATGATGACTATCGTTGACAATGTTGTATTGTAGGTGATTTTTTTCTTTTTGGAGAGGGAAATAAAAGGTTTTGAAATCATATGTATATATTTTTTTAACTTAGTAAGAGGAGGAGAGGCAGAGACAGACTCCCACATGCACCCCGGATCTACCCAGCAAGCCCACTAGGGGGTGGTGCTCTGCCCATGGAGGGCTCGTGCTCCACTGCAACTGGAGCCATTTTTTAGAGCCTGAGGTGGAAGCCATGGAGCCATCCTCAGCACCCAGGGCCAACTTGCTCCAATCAAGCCATGACTGCAGGAGGGGAGGAGAAGAGAAAGATAGAGATAGAGAGGGAGAGGGGTGGAAAAGCAGATGGGTGCTTCTACTGTGTGCCCTGAATGGTAATCAAACCCAGGACAACTACATGCCAGGCTGACGCTCTACCACTGAGCCAACCAGCCAGGGCCTGACAATGTTGTATTGTATATTTGCAAGTTGCTAAGAGAATAAATCTTCAAAGTCCTCATCATAAGGAAAGAAAATTTTGTAACTATGCAAGTTGATGGATGTTAACTAAGCTTACTGTAGCAATCATTTTGCAATATATGCATATATCAAATAGTCACACTGAATCCATTAAATTTATATATTATGTCAATTATATCTCAATAAAACTGGAAAAAAATAAAAATAAAGATTTCCCTGAATACTGTCTGGGGAACAGGCTGAAGGAAGCCCCAAATACAGAGATGATCAGTTAAGATTCTTAAAGCTGGTCAGACAAAAAAAGGGGTGGGTCAGAAGAAGCCTCAGTTTCTTCACTTGTAAGACGGTAACAATGTTACCTTCATCACAGGGTTGTTGCAAGAATCGGATGAGACTGCAGATGCAACAGTATAACAGTTATTATTTATCATTAGCAGGCTGTCTCTCAAACAGATTTCTTTTCCTGAGGCCTAAGGTTAATTCAAGTACCAATATTCCGTGGGGGCCAGTGGCAGAGAAAAAACAAAGAATACTCTTGAACCTATACTTGTGGACAGGAATTCCACGTGAACACCCACTGGGCAGGGAGGCAGGAGGAACAGAGGGTACAAGGTATACAGAGAAGCTGGACTCCACTCTACCCCACACCTTCAGGGCCTGGTCCTCCCTCACTCCTGGCTGAAAATATGGTCAACGCATCTCTGGCCGCAGCATCCTTAATTTCTCTGGGGCTGACCTTCAGTCAGTCCTTAAAAGCCCTTCTGTCTATTGCAAGCAGAAAAGACCTCAGTGCCCAAGCAAAACACAGCGTAAAGGGGAGGGTGGGCACAGAGACATTTCACAAGGTTGTTTTGTTCAGGTTCACAAATTAGGATGGATGTTTCACTCACCCTTACAATATTCCAAGAACCATCTTTCACATTTAATATTTTTGCATTCAAAGATTTTTGTTACTTATAATTTTAAGCCAGAATTAATAGAGAACCACACTTGAGGATTCCAAGCCTGGCTTACCAAGATGTGTTACACAGAACAAGTTATTGAGCCTCCATCACCCTTTGTGTGTAAAGTGATAATGATCCTTTGATTGTAGGAGATAGAATATGGGCATGGTACCTAAAGCAATACCTGCCCACACAGTACATTGTTAAAAAAGTAAGAATTATTGGAGCTTTTATGGTTAAAATACATCCAGACTTTCAAAAACCAAACAAACTACTAGGAGCGAGATAATACATATAAATAGTTATTTTATAACAAAGTTTGTGTTAATTTGGGATTTAAACTTTATCCACCAGAATTTCAACAATTCCTTCTATCATCAAAGATAATGATTCCAAACTCAATACAAGGTATGAGCCTTAAAGAGAGTTATAAAATGGCAAAGCTGTTCTAATGGATGGTAAAGCTACTGCCTCAACATCTCTGGTGTAAGACACAGGGATCAGGCTGCATGGCCCCACTGAGTTCTACCTTATAATTCCCAAATTAGCTTCAAGGGATTAGATGGGGGCTGCCAAACTTAGCCTGGCACTGCCACCAAACCAACCAAGCTCCCTGGAGTGAGCAATCAGCTTTCACCAAACGGACTTATTAACATGAAACTGCAATCATTCTGCCATAGTCAGCAATCTGCATCTGCTCAAGACACCAGTCATCATCCCTGAGGTCCTAGCAAGCACCAGGCCATTTAAAAAAGCTTTTGGGAAGCAGCATCTACTAGACCTCCTGTAGACTGTTTTGTACAGTATACAGTAATTCACTAAAATATATGATTCACATGTTTATTTATATTCACAAAGAGTCTGCAAATATATGAATTTAGAATAAATGCTCCAACAATTGACTACTTTGCTAATTACAAATAAGCATATTATTTTTATTTCTCTCACTGACTTCTAAAATAAAATTATTTCTCTTGGAGGGGGGTAATCTCTCAATAAATATATTTCAATTATTTAACTGATATTATTTGGTAAGGAAAGGGCTCAGCAAGCCAAGCAGGAGAAACATTAAGAATTAAAACCCTTGCCTGGCCCTGGCTAGTTGGCTCAATGGTAGAGCGTTAGCCTGGTGTGTGGAAGTCTCAGGTTCAATTCCCGGCCAGGGCACACAGCAGAGGTGCCCATTTGCTTCTCCACCTTTCCCCCTCTCCTTTCTCTCTCTCTCTCTCTTCCCCTCCCTCAGCCAAGGCTCCATTGGAGCTAAGTTGGCCCAGGTGCTGAGGATGGCTTGGTGGCCTCCACCTAAGGCACTAGAATGGCTCTGGTTGCCATGGAGCAATGGCCCACATGGGCAGAGCACTGCCCCCTCGTGGGCTTTCCGGGTGGATCCCAGTCGAGTGCATGTGGGAGTCTGTCTCTCTGCCTCCCTGCTTCTCACTTCAGTAAAATACAAACAAACAAAAAACCTTGCCTGACCTGTGATAGTACAGAGGATAAGACATCTTCCTGGAAAACTGAGGTCACAGGTTCAAAACCCCCAGCTTGCTTGGACAGGGCACATACAAGAAGGAACGACTATGAGTTGATGCTTCCCACTCCCCTGCCCCCACTTTCTCTCTCTCTCTCTCTCTCTCTCTCTCTCTCTCTCTTTCTCTCTCTCTCTTCTCTATAAAAACAATTTCTTTAAAAAGTAAAGAAAAAAATAAAAAACAAAGAAAAGAATTAAAATCCATCAATGGCTACTAGACATTGCCTACTTATCCTCTGCATGTTCCAACCACACCCATCCAAATTCAGTGCCACCAAAGGCCAAGCCCTTGCTTCTAGAAGCAATGTTTACTGTGTTGGGCCTCAATGACTCTCCATGGTCCCCTAACATGGCCACTTTCTAACTTCTTCAGGTCTCGGGTCTCTATCTAAGTGTTACTTCTCTAAGGAAGCCTCCTCTAATTCTCTTAGATGAAATTGAACTTGGACACCTGGAATGTATGCAATTCAACCCTGTAGGTAAATCTCGACAAAATTATTTCCTTCCAGAGAGGGTTTTCCCACACGTCTGTTCACTCCAGAAAGAGGAATCAGTCTACCCTGCTCACCACGTGGCCTCGGCAGGTATCTACTAATGGTATTGTGATGAGTTGTGCACTTCACAATTAAAAGGGGTATATGAAAGGATGGTGAATAATCAGAACATTTTTCAACAACAAATGATAAACCAACAAGTAAGAGTCGTGTCTAATAGGAACCTATGCCTCCAGAAGCCTCAAAGGAACAGGACGGGCAGGAGTTCTGGTGTCAACATGTTTGACAAGCTCAGACAAGCTGCTTCATTGTGGGCTTTAATTTCTTCATCTTTAATATGAAGAGATTAAACAAGAAATCTTTTATCCTATACCTTACTTAGAATTGCCATTAAATTGGCTAACAACTAATCCTGACTCCCTCCTAATGAGATTTCACAGTCACATGTGGATATTTGAAATGCATGATCATGTAAGGGCTAGTAGGAATGACTTAACGAAATGGGAAAGTATTATCTAAGAAAAACATTCAATTTGACAACCTAAGTGTAAATAAAATACAGGCATCCTTGTTTCCTTGAGTTTTGCTTTCTCGCGCTTCACAGATACGGAGTTTTTTACAAATTGAAAGTTTGTGAAAAGCCTGAGTCAAGCAAGTGTATCATTTCTCTGGTAGGTTCAGATATTGGTTAGCATTTTTTAGCCATCAAGTATTTTTGAAAATATTTTTAAATTGATTTGAGGGGGAGAGAGGGAGAAACATCAATTTGTTGTTCCACTTAGTTGTGCAATCATTGGCTGCTTCTTGTATGTGCACTGACCAGGGATCGAACCCACAATCTTGGTGTATGGGGACAACACTCTAACCAACTGAGCTACCTGACCAGGGCTTGCAATCAAGAATTTTTTGATTAGTATATACATTGTTTTGGACATAATTTTTTACACTAAATACATGACAGTGTAGTGTTAACTTTTATATGCACCGAGAAGCCAAAAAAATCTGTGTGACTTTATTTCACAACATTCTCTTTATTGTGATGATCTGGACCAAAACCACAATATCTCCAAGGTAGACCTGTACTGATACATTAGCTATTTTTAAGGTGGTTGGGGTATTTATTCTTTTAGAAGGGAGAAGGAGAGTCAGAAACATTGATTTGTTGTTCTACTTATTTATGCATTCATGGGTTAACTCTTGTATCTCCTGACTGCGGAATCAAACCCACAACCTTGGTGTATCAGGAGATATTCTAACCAACTGATCTGCCCGGCCAGGGCTTACATTAGCTATTTTTAATACATAATTTAATAAGCAAAGTATTTAAATAAATTATCTTGCAAGCAAGGTAAGTACACATAAAACCTGAATTTTATCAGACCCACTCATTTTATCAAAACTGCCATATACATATATTCTATTCCTCAAACTCCATGAATTCTCCTTGTTTCACTCACCTCATTCCAAAAGTTAGTTCTGATCAATCCCATCCCACTTTGAACACTAACTCTGACATTTTGTGTATAATTTGTTCCATGTTATCCTCTACTCAGCACCAACTCAGAATGTTAGAAACAGATAACATCTACTCCAACCCTTTAATTTTACACATTAGCAAAACCAAGAAATAGAAAGGTTCAATGAGTGCCTACCGTTACACAGCTAGTTAGCAGCACAGCCAACACTTGTCCACATGCTGCTTTGTAATTATTCTGTGGTTGTTCATGTGTTATACCACATTCTCCTTCCTATTAGAGGCTAACACCTGCTTCTTCTCACCTCACAAAACGTCCATCAACCATCTACTGAGCATTTACTGTGTCTTTCATAAGTTCTCATTCTGTCCTCTCAACAACCCACAGATATAGATGGCCTTTACTCTACTGTTCAGTGGGGAACACCACAAGGTCACCAGTCTCTCAGGCCCAATACCAGGACTGGAGCCCAGATCTGTCCGATTCCACAGCCCATGGTCTTAGCCACAAGCAGGAACTCCTCCAACTCTGGTCCCCAACCAGGCTGCACACAGACCCTGTTGTGGGAGTGCGCAGTGTGATGCAATCTAACGTAAAAGATGTTGTTTCATTTTGAAACCAGGGAGGCAAAGGTCAATCAGCAGTTTTATTTTACCTTATTCATTCACTCAACAAAAAAATTTTAATAGCACCTACCTTGTTCCTGACACTGTTCAGGGAGCTGGGGACACAACAGTAAACTAAGCATGATACTGTTTTCATGGAGTTTACCTTCTAATGGGGGAGACATACAACAAATATATAGTGTATCAAATGGTGGTAAGTCCTACGAAGAAAAACAAAGCAGGTTAAGGAGAAAAAGTGATCAGAGGACAGATGTTAATTTACATAGGTCAGGGAAGTTGTGATAATGGCATTTATGAGAAATATATATTTGGTCTTCCTCCACATTTCTGACACAGAGCAGCTAAAACCCTTGGAATTTCCTAAGTGATGAGAAGATAAAGGTGTCATATGTTACTGAGGTGGCTTCTGGGCCCCACTTAAAGATGGGGCCAGCTGCCAGGAGGACTAGCCACATATACGGAGGAAAACAGAAGGACTAGAGGACAAATCTGTTACCAATGGCCAATGATTTTATCAATCATGCCTACATAATGAAGTCTCTATAAAAATCCAAAATGATAGGATTCAAGAAGCTTTTGGGTTCATGAACACATGGATGTTCTGGCAAGGGGGTACTTAGAGAGCATGAAAGCTTCATTTCTTTCCCGTACAACTTGCCCTATGTATCTCTCCATCCTCCTGTTCCTGAATTCTATCCTTGTATAATGCACCATTAACCTAGTAAGTAAAGTGTCTCTCTGAGTTCTGTGAGCCACTCTAGCAAATGAATTGAATCTATGGAAGGAGTAGTTGGCCTCCAATCTGTAGCTCATAAATCAGAAGAACAAGTAACAACCCAGGTCTGAACCTGTGTCTGAAGTGGAAGGAGGCCTCGCTGAGCCCTCAGCTGTGGAATCTGATGCTATCTCCTGGTAAATAGTAAACAATGTCAGAATTTATTTGAATTTCTGGGATGTCTGTCTAGTGTCTGAGAATTGCTTGATGATGTGGGGGGAACACCCCTCCCACACAGTGGAACTGGTGATCAGAACCCTTTTTAGAAAGTGACATTTGAGCACAGAGGTGAGAGACAGAGCTATGACAATGTCCGATGGGAAAGCATCCCAGACAGTGGGGACAGCAAGTGCAAAGGTCCTGCAGAAAGAGTACACTTTGTGTGTTCTAGGAACAGAAAATGTGGGACCCCCTCCAGCTGACCTGGGTTCAAATACCTGCTTTGCGTCCTCCTAGTGGGCAACTACCAAACGCCTCCATGGCTCATCTGTAGAGAAAATTACTATTTCCCTAATGAGGTTGTTGTAAGGATTAAATTAATAATGTGTAAAGTATTTAATATCTAGTATGTTCTTAGGGTTTAGGAAATTGTAGCTATATTTTTTTCTTAAGTTTTTGTTTTATTGACTTTAGAGAGGAAGGAGGAAAGTGAGTGACTCAGAAAGAGAGAGAGAGAGAAACATCAATTTGTTGTTCCACTGATCCATGCACCCACTGGTTAATTCTTCTATGTCCCCTAACGGAGGATTGAACCCACAGCCATGGAGCATCAGGACGGCACTCCACCTGGCCGGGGGGATTGCTATCATTTTTAACTAGGTCATTGAAAACTTAGCTCCGTTCAAGATATTTTATTTTCAGTTTGATAGTTTTGAATCCCAGGGTCCAATTATGTGGCTGGCTTTGTACATGGTAATCACTTCCTCCGGAGCCTCTGACATCCTTGGCTGGGATTCCTGTCCTGATGGGGTGGGCTCCTGGGAACCACACTGATGTTATCACAGAGGGCAGGAAGCAAACCGCTCTGACATCACTGTTACACTAATATAAATTAGCTCTTCGTTCAACATAACCCCTGCCCCAAGCATCAGATGCTTCTTCAAAAGCGTGATTTACTGTACATTAGATTTAAGTCGTTGATTTCACAGGCCTGAGTCCCAACAGTGACTCCTCACTACACCACTGACAGAAGTAGTCATTTCATTTTGCAATCTTCTGTCTTGAGAAGGGTTAAAACCTCTTTAAAATTAAGATGGTAATTTAATGTTTTAAAAATCCTTTCTCCAATGTCCTTTTTTGTCTAAATTTCCCATTTCTTTTTTTTTTTTAACTAGAACATCAAAGCAAAACTCAAAAGTCATCTGGCCTGGAGGTCTCCAGCCCATCCGCCCTGAAGCAACTCTAGAAGGTGCAGTGAGCTACCCTGCAGACGGCCCAGAGCCAGGGGAAGGTGTCAGGGCCACAAGGAATTCTGCTCCTCTCCCCAGCTCTTTTCTTGAATGTTGTGTTTACTTTTCATCTTTGTAGCCTGATGGGTTAAAGGGCAAACCACAGGCAGAGAGAAACCACAGCAAGCCCAAGCCTGTTAGAGGTAAAATGGGAATCTTCCCAAACCACTTGTAAGGCTGGGGAGATGGGGAGAGACCAAGGTTGCTGCTTCAAGTCAGACAATTAAAAAGAGGTCAGTGTTCTAGTCTGACAGGCCTCAAATGTGGCTTTTTAGAAATCACATTTTCCCTCCAGACAGACCTGATTGTTTTCCCTTATTAATATTATCAGTGTGTTTAATGATAAGAAATCCACAAAATCTTGCTTCTTCTTATCCATTTACACATCCAACAAATATTTAGCAAATGCCTGTTCAATGTCAAGACTATTCTAGGTGTGAGGATTCAATAGGGAATAAAATATACAAAAATCCTTGCCCTGTAGTTTACATTCTAGTCTGGGGAGATGGACTATAAACAAGCCATATAATTGTGTAGGAGATATGTGGGAGACTGCAAGCTGGCAAAGTCCTAGCAGTTTAAGACTTAAGCTAAAAGCTAAGGTCTTCCCCAGAACTCCATATAGGCTATGCAGCTGAGTATTTGCACTCGTCCCATCCTCCTACCTCACTTGCTTAAGTTGCTAAAGGCTAAGTTCTTCCCCACAACCTCTGACTGTTTAAGTTGGTAAAGGCAATTTACGTGCCCTTCTCCACACTTCCATGTTAGCTATGTTTACCCTTTGTTTTGTGAAGTTAAGATGTTATGCAGAGTGGAGGGTTTTCTGCACTTGGGAGAATTCTGGAGTTGTCTCAGAAATGTGACTTTGTATCTAAGCTTTCTTTGTTTTGCTAATGACTTTTCTCTGCTCTATAAATAAAATGGCTTGGGGATGGAGACTTGTTCTTGCAAGCTATCCGCTGTGCAAAGAGACCTCCCAATCCCATCCTTTTTCTCTAAATTTACTTCTTCATTCCGCACCGTCCTTACTCAGGACTTGGACAATTACTATCTGCCCTGGTCCAGCAGAGACAGAGATAAATGCTAAGAAAACAAAGCAGAAAAAGAGGGAAAGGAAGTATCTATGGGTCTCTGGTTTGGTTTGTTCCTTTGTCTTGAGTAAGGAAGTGAACTCCGTAGATATTCAGGAAAAAAACATTTCAAGCAACGAAAATAGCACATGCAAAGGCCCTGAGACAGAGTGTGTCAGACCCATTAGGAAAAATGGCAAGCAGGACACACAGCTGGAGCAGAGTAAGCAAGCCAAAGAAATGAGGTTAAAGAAGTAACAAGCAAAAAAGTCACTGGCTGGTTGTGTAGGACTTGACAGGTCATTGTAAGGATTTTTATTTTGTCTCTGAGAAAGACAGGAACAGTAGAGTGTTTCAAGCAGAGGAATGACAGGATCCGACTTAGGTTTTATCAGGGCCACTCTGGCTACTGGGTGGAGAACGCTCCAGAGAGGCAGAGGGCAGCACTGTTTCCAGCCACATGATCGTGCGCGGTCCACCTAACCTCTCCATACCTGACTGACTGTCCTCATCTTTACAGGGTCTTGAAGAAGGTTATTTCAAAGCCCCACTCTACCCTAAACTTTATAACTCTGGGTTGATTTCCTTTGTCTGTTCTATTGTTTTAATTTATATCAACTATAAGCTTGTTCTTTCCCCAAAGCTTTAACTGATGTGGAACCGAGTTGAAGAATTCAATTTGACAACGTATACGCCAGGCCCAGTCCGCACAGGATACAAAGATGGTAGCACTCAGTCTTGCTCTAGGGAAGTCCACAATCCGGCAGAGGAAGAAAATTGGTTCTCATCAAGCAGCAGGAGAAGTCGGCAAGAGAAATTAAGGCGGAAGCAACCTGCCAGGAGGAGCCATGGGAAGCATCACCAGGGAAGCTGACAACAGAGTTTTCCTGGCTGAGTGAGCTGGAGACCTCCACAGAGAAGGGAAAGAAGAGGGTGCTAGAGGAGGGACAAGTGCAAAAGGAACTGGCCATGAGAGCACAGGGCATGCTCTGGAAACCATAAGGAGTCTGGTATGAGTGCAGTGAGGTTTAATGGGGAAAATGAAGGGAAAAATGGCTGAAAAAGTAGGTTAACACTATGTTGTTAATAACGGGATATCCCATGCCAGGAATAATGGAACAAAAGAGATTTTTCAAATATAAGAAACAAAAACCAACCTGTGTTTTCAAGCCATAATGTATTTGTCAACCCTAACAAATCAACAATTTGAAATAGGCTGAAGCCAAGAAAACCAACTGGAAGACACGTGTCCAGGTGAGATGATGGTTTGCAAATGGAGAAGAAAATGCCGAGCAAAACCCACTCAAGGTGAGACACAGTGAGATTAGGGGCATTTGGCAGGGGAGGTAAGCAAGTAAGAGAAGAGAGTTACTGGCAGAGCTGTGGCCACTGAGGCATGGAAAGAAATATGAGCGCCTTAAATGACTGGGAAGGAAGGGGAAGGGAAACGACCTGGGAGAATGCCAACACCGAGGGTCAAGCACTGAAAAGGAGACCTGAACCAAGATCAGGAAGGTCCAGGGAAAACCAGGAGAGTAGCTCCAGGGAAGCCAAGACAATAAAACATGGGGAAATGGGAGGGTAAAGTAACCAATGCAACAGAGAAGGCAGTGAAGACACTGACTGAAAACAAGCACGCAGTTTTGCACACTGCACCTTTTTTAGCGCCCTATCATGGTGTGGTGGGCGCAGAGCCTGCCTGCAGCAGGCCAAGGAGTTAAGGGGAGGTGAGAAAAAAGAGCCAATAGCGAAACACCACTAGCCTGACAGATGTCATTGTTATTAAAGATTCGGTACCATCAGGAAACTTTTATTCAACACTCTGAGGAGGTGTAAAGTGTGAGAAACAGAAACCAAGATCTGCTGGGGGTGATCTTCTCTTCTTTACCACCTGGGTCTCATGGGACCACTAATCCTGAAACTAACAGCAGGCTTTAAGAAAGGCCAGTTGCTTGTGACAAGTGCTGAGGACAATATATTCACCCACACATCATCCAACTTCCAGTTCGGCTTCTCACCTCTGTATTCTCACACTCACATCCCCTCCCGCAACAGAATAATGCTAAGCATCAGGACCATTATTTCTGTTCCAAGCTGGACAAAAAGAATAACAAAAAAAAAAGCCATAGCACCAACTCCCTGGTGTGATGCTGGGAGCCCATAGTCCAGCACCATTCAGTCAGGAAAAGGCTTTACCAAAAGCACCAGTCAGTCCCAGAATACTGCGACCAAACCCTTTAGTGTCAGCAGAAACTGCCTAACTGCTCTTCTATTTGGTCTCTCAGAAACAAAAAGAAGATGAAGGAGGCGAGAGTCTTTAATTCCAAAATTCCTCTTAATTTCCAATATAGAAAACATTGGAGAAAAATTTGAAAGCCAACATAAAAACTAACAGATTTTTTTTAAGTGTATCTATGATCCTTTCTCCTTTACCCTCTACAAAAAAGCAACCCAACCACCAAATGATCATTTTTCTTGGCCTAATTTCCCTATTTTTGTGATATATAATTGGAAACAGACTGCTTTTTCCTGGCTTCAGAGAACAGGCTCTTTGGGGTTAGAGGAGTCGCCAACAGAACCTCAACCTTAGCAAAATCTGTTTTGCAAACTTCTTACCTATGTACCTACTTGAAATATATAATAATTTGAAAGAATACATTTAAATCCCTTACTATGATGCAAAAGTGAATCTTCTCCTAACAAATTAGACACTCCCCTCCCTTTCCTCACTTCCCTACTCAGTTAAACTAAGTGGAATCCTGCTTTGTGTTCAGTATCTCCCATTTGAACATTACCAAAAGCCCTACCCAGCACGGTATACATATGGGATACATTCTGGAAGCACTTTTAAGAATTTAGTAGAACTGGTTCTACAGGAAACCTCCTTATTAGCCCACACACTGAATGAAATTAAAACTTTGAATATCTTAGAAAGCAACCACTCTAATAATGAAATAAAAGTACCACAAACTTAAAAAGACGTAAATACACAAAACTGAATTTTATCACATCATGCTTCCCCTGGCTCCTATGTCAAAATTATGATGCAGCCAATGGCTGTGCAGCAACTTTATCGTATGAGTATGATGAACTCAAAACAGACAGGGCCCTGACCAGGTGGCTCAGTAGATAGAGCGTCATCCCAGCACACTGAGTCGCAGATTCAATCCTCGGTCAGTACACATATGAGAAGCAACCAATGAGTACAAAACAGCAACTTGTTCCCTTCATCTCTCTCTTTTCCATCAATAAAAAATTTTTTTAAAAAAAAGACAGGTGGAGCTCCACAAAATACTGTTAGTCTAAGTGTTTTTTCATAATTCAGAAGGTATACTATGCACACATGACAAGTAATCTTTATAAAGACACAAAAAGAAGAAAACTAAAAGAAATCCTGCTCAGAAACACTAGCGAAAAAAGACCAGCAATAGTAACCATGCCCATTTAAAAGATCAGAAACTTCTCCCACACACATAGGGAAGACCTTAAACTACACTGATGCAAAATGTTTTTAATGAGTCGATGGTGCTTTCCCTCAAAGTTGAATTTAATTTGCCATCCAACTACACAAAGTTTAATATAACAAAATGAGACATTTATTCTTTGTGGATAATACTAAAGAGAATTTTGTGTTTGAGTATGTTTTGTTGCAAAGAAAAAAATGGAAAAGATAACACTAACAACACAGGGAATAACACACAAAAGTACTTAGGGCACCCACGTGAACACGGCTTTGAGATGTGAATCTAAGTATTTCACCTCAAATAACCTTCCAAGTATGAAAAAAATTAAAAGCCACATTCTGCTCCTGCCATCATCATACAGTTAGTTAATTATGAAATGAAATTTGCAAATAGCCAGCAGTGTATTTTTGCATGCAATGACCAATTTCATACTGTCAAAGAACATAAATCACTATAAACACTAACCAAATTATACTCCCAAAAGGGAATCTTTCACACAGCAAATGGAATTAAGCATTCATCAAGTCTCCTTTAATAAAATAGTATAGTAAGAATTAAAAGAGAAAGAAAGCCAAGTTCAGCTAGGCCCTCCACCTGGTGTTCATCCTATCAATGGCAGTTAGCCATCGAGCCTGCAAAACTGCAGACTTTCTCCCAGGGCAATCTGATCCGCAGGGAAGCTCAAGGACTAGTATTTGTAAAAATTGTTTGTTAAATATAAGTTTTTCAAGGACTAATCCACTTAACTGTATTTTTACAATAGTCCATCTGCAGTTTCACACGCAAAGCTGACCTTCAGCATGTAGCAGGGAAATCAGGTGTGCACACGGAAGTACAGGCAAGCCAGTGCTTCAGCCTTCTGCAAATGGCGCCCAACTATGAAGCCCCTGTCCCCAGAGTGCAGTGTCTCCAAGAGGTAGGGAAAGTATTACCACCCTTTTCCTTAAAGTGAAGACAGAGCTAACATTTCAGACTTAATTCTAAAGTATTATTGTGGCAATAATTTAACATTAAATCCTAAAATTGAACTTTGCCAAATTCTACTATCACTCAGTCTTCCTCCCAGACTTGAAGAAGCTTTCAGCACAAACACCAGATAATAATCTGTCTTAGGCAGGAGATCTCAGATGGACTCTGGATGTGGTTCTGGCGCCCATGTTTCAGAGTTTCAGGAACAGCCTTAATTTTAAATATGGCCACCATTCCTATAGGTATACCTGTGACAGCCAGCCTATCAAGTCTTGATGTTTGGCCTAGAAAACTGAAGAATAAAAAAAGTAGAATAGCCTGACCAGGCGGTGGCGCAGTGGATAGAGCGTCGGACTGGGATGCCGAGGACCCAGGTTCAAGACCCTGAGGTTGCCAGCTTGAGCGTGGGCTCATCTGGTTTGAGCAAAGCTCACCAGCTTGAACCCAAGGTCGCTGGCTCCAGCAAGGGATTGCTCGGTCTGCTGGAGGCCCACGGTCAAGGCACATATGAAAAAGCAATCAATGAACATCTAAGGTGTCACAACACGCAATGAAAAACTAATGACTGATGCTTCTCATCTCTCTCCGTTCCTGTTTGTCTGTCCCTGTCTATCCCTCTCTCTGACTCACTCTCTGTCTCTGTAAAAAATAAATAAATAAATAAAATTTTTAAAAAAAAAGGTAGAATAAGGTCCAAATGAGAGTGGCCTCACATAAAACTTTCATGAATGTTACTTCAAACACTAAATATTGGCCACATCTTGTTTGCGAGATAAAAATCATTCCTCTTTTCTCCGAGAGAAGGATGAATGCTCGGACCTGTACTAAATCTCTGCAGAGGAAATAAAGCTCAGTGTCAGTTAGCAAACTAGTGTGCTAGTTCCAAAGATATAAAACCAGAAATCTAGAAGTGGACAAGAGTCCAAGAAATGGACCCAGCTCCTTCTCATAAAGGCCTTCCACACTGTGTTGATTTATTTCAGCTTGAGGAGAATCCTAACAAATTTCATAAATCAGCTCGTGTTTTATGAAATGCTACAAAGAGACAATGCTATCATTCCAAGTGTTACTCTAAAGATATGGAACCAGAGAAATTACTGCCATTGATCTTGGTGCAGTAATATTCTTTCAAAGCTGTTATTAAAGGCTATTTGTGAAAGGCTAGCTTTTCATATAACCTAGATTCACTTTTTCATTCCTAACTGTCCATGTTCCTAGAGGCAATACAAGGTTACTTTTACATTGAAGATCCCTAAACACAAATATTTAACTTGAGTTATGCAAATTTCAAAAAGTAGTTAACAAGTTTAAGTTTTAAAATTTCAAAAGAAGTTTAAAAATATAAGGAAAATGCTCCAGCGGACAGACTGAAACAGCAATAACATAATTTTTAAAATAACTTAAGAGGGAAAAAAAAGAAAGAAATGAAGACTGTTCTCATTAACTAATGAACCTAACAATTATAATTAGTTTTTGCCCAATAGCAATCAAAGAAGGAGGGAGAAAAAACATTTTCAAGATGGATTATCAAGAACGAGAGTAATCCAAAATGACCACAGAGCAAATTCATCCAGGAAAAATATTACAGCAATGTTAATACTTACCCACCATCCTTTAAATCCTAGATTTTCTGTGTGTTAATATTGAAATGTAAAGTCAGAACTTTCTACAGACTTATGACCCCAGGAAATTGGTCATCACTTATGTACCAAAGAAGATTTAGGGACTAGAGAATACAGTAGTGACCACTTTCTTAGTACTCAAAGGACATCAGAGTTCTCCGGCCCTGGGTGCTTATACCTAGATTCTGTCCTCAGAAAAGCCAGTAATCACCAGATGTTTATGAGATAGAAACAAGTTTGTATGCAAATGGGAAACATTCATTTCTTTGAGCCTTAAAAAAGAATGGCACAATACTTTCCTTTAAACAAACTAATTTTGTCAATCTATAAAGGCTTTTCACCACAAAGCTCAGGCAACCTTCTGGCATCTTGGCCCCCTGCTATCAGAGGACTAAAAGAGGACAACTAATTTGCCAAACTCTAAGACCAAGAATCATACTCCGGCCCTGGCCGGTTGGCTCAGTGGTAGAGCGTGGGCCTGGCGTGCGGAAGTCCCGGGTTCGATTCCCGGCCAGGGCACACAGGAGAGGCACTCATCTGCTTCTCCACCTCCCTCTCTCCTTCCTCTCTGTCTCTCTCTTCCCCTCCCGCAGCCAAGGCTCCATTGGAGCAAAGTTGGCCCGGGCACTGAGGATGGCTCTGTGGCCTCTGCCTCAGGTGCTAGAATGGCTCTGGTTGCAACAGAGCAACGTCCCAGATGGGCAGAGCATCGCCCCCTGGTGGGCGTGCCAGGTGGATCCCGGTCAGGCGCATGCGGGAGTCTGTCTGACTGCCTCCCCGTTTCCAGCTTCAGAAAAATACAAAAAAAAAAAAAAGAATCATACGCCTATTAGGAAGCTGGGGATTGAGAAATGTTTGCTGAATGAGTAAACTGGGTAAGAGCATGAAAGACTGAATTAGATCCTAAATAAGACACTAGTCTAAGGTGTAAGTGCAATGCTGAAATTTAGAAAGAAGGAACTAAATTTGAAAGTTGTTTTAAAATAAGATCCCCTTGACCCTAACTTGGTAAATGAAATAAAGTTGTCAGTAGTACCTGATGCACAGGAAACAAAAAAGGAAACTGGCCTACAAAACTGCAAAGATCAAAAACCTTTTTAAAAAGTCAGTTGGACTATTTTTCCAAGCATGTTAATGCCTTTTTTTTTTTTTTTTTTTTTAATAGAGACAGAGAGAGAGAGGGATGGATAGGGACAGACAGACAGGAACAGAGAGAGATGAGAAGCATCAATCATTAGTTTTTCATTGCAACACCTTTGTTGTTCATTGAATACTTTCTCATATGTGCCTTGACCATGGGCCTTCAGCAGACTGAGAAACGGCTTGCTCGAGCCAGCCACCTTGGGTCCAAGCTGGTGAGCTTTGCTCAAACCAGATGAGCCCGCGCTCAAGCTGGCGACCTCGGGGGGGGGGGGGGGGGGGTTCGAACCTGGGTCCTCCGCATCCGTCTGATGCTCTATCCACTGCGCCACCGCCTGGTCAGGCAACATGTTAATTCTTAAATATTGTTTACATTAGATTTACAGGAATGAGTGTCTACAGACAAACTGCATCTATACTAGACAAATATGATACTTCTGAACTATTACCACACTAAAATATAAACTTCTGAAGAATGCACCATAATAGAAATGTTATTACTGCCTGACTGGTGGTGGTGCAGTGGATAAAGTGTTGACCTGAGATGCGGAGGTCCTAGGTTCAAAACCCTGAGGTCACCAGCTTAAGCATAGGCTCATCCAGCTTGAGTGCAGGCTCACCAGCTTGAGCACAGGGTCGCCAGCTTTGGCGTGAGTTCATTGAAATGATCCCATGATCACTGGCTTGAGCCCAAAGGTCACTGGCTTGAAGCCCAAGGTTGCTGGCTTGAGCCCAAGGTCTTTGGCTTGAGCAAAGGGTCATTGGCTTGGCTTGAGCGCCCCAGGCAAGGCATGTATGAGAAGCAATCAATGAACAGCTAAAGTGACACAACTAAGTTGATGTTTCTCATCTCTCTCCCTTCTTGTCTCCCTCTCTCAATAAAAAAAAAAAAAAAAAAAGAGAGAGAGAGAAAGAAAGAAAAGAAAAAAGAAATGCTACTATTCAGGATAATAGTTCATGTTTTGCACTTGGAAGATATTAATGAAAAATGATAATAATAGGATTATGAGTGCACCAACCTCCCTGAGAACAAATTTACTACATGTAGTTTTCTACAGAAGACAAACGAGAATCATTTCAAAAAGATTCACAATGCATCTTTCTGTATTCCCAGTTCTCCTAAATAACTTAAAATATTATTCAAAGTACACAAAACTATGTTACAGTCACCTCTGAAGGAAAACATATGGAAAAAAACTGCATGTGTATTTCATATCTCTCCAGCCACCACAGAGTTGACGTATTGCCAACATATAGGCCTTGTCCTCAAGGTCATTCTCATTGTCATCAGTTGAAATTAAACACAGTTCTCCACTGTAAGGTCAGAAAGCAATTTGGTTATTTTGATAGATAAACTCAAAACATTTTCCACTTTTGAAATGTATGCTTAAAACCCTGAAAACTGGTTTACAAGCCTAATAGACAGCAATAGTGTGTTATGCTCCCCCTGTTGGCTAATATTCAAAATAACAATGAATTCCCCAGGGGTTGCCTTTGAAGTGCTGGGGTTCAAAAGTAAGTTGGTGACTTTTATATTTAAAAACATGAGCTGGATCAACAGTTGTTAAGCAAAGCTCCCGTGTAATGGTCAAATTCCATCAAAACAGGAAAAATTAAAGTTGACAAATGAGAAAGACAAACTGAAGGGCAAAAAATATGCTGAAGCCTTGAAACACTCAACAATGCAGAATTAAAGCCAAAAGCAGAGAACACCAAGAAACAGAGCAACATCCTTTAACTGACACAATGGCATGAAATCAATTTCATTTTAATAGCCCTTAAGGGGGTAAGAATTATTTCCCTGCCTCTTTGTGCCAATCCCAAGCTGTTTCCTAAGGAAGCCAAGTAATGCTGACCAACAATGTCTGGAGAATTAATAAAAGAAATTAAAAATAAAGATCCATATTCATTAACACAAATCAGAGTTCTATATATAATTACTTGGAGCCAGTTTCAAAGGAGCTGTGATTTGGCAATCCCATAAGTATATCACCTAAATTAATCACAGATACCTTATTTGTGTTTCAAGGGATATGCATTCAACTCAAATGAGAAACTAAACAATAGAAGAGGTCTGAACTCACTGCATACAAATCTTACTGCACTTGGTGCTTTATGCTGAGTGACTCAGCTAACTCTGGAGTCAGAACTAATAGAAAGTTGTGAGGAGCTAGCCAAGTAACTAACCTCTAGTATCTTATCTGTAAAATGGGGCTATTGGTCTTTTTACCACAGAGGATTAAGTGCAGCTGTTTCAGAAAGGCTTTTAAGAGAGTGTGCAGCACACAGTTTAGGCTCAGTAAATGTTAGCTATGATTATTATGCAAAAGAAATCGCTAATTTCACACTGAAGTAACTGTTTGCAGCTAAAGTACCATTTCAGAAAAATCAAAAGGTCCTGACATGTGCTTGCTACTTGTAAAGACTTCCGTCCTAAACGCTCGCTACTTCTCTTGGAGCTGGAGTTCATAAAACACCTGGCTCTCCATCTCAATCTGTCCCTCCTACTATCCCTCTTACCCTCTTCGCTTTTCTCCTGTCACTTCTGGGCTCAGGACAAGCAGCACCAACACAGCAACCCTATGAGGCCAGTACTATTATGCTTCTCATTTCACAACTAAGGAAATGAAACGATTTTCTTCTCTTAAGCTTTTTATGTAGATCATAAGTCCATTAAGTTCTAATTTGCCAAGGTAATTCACGCTTGACAAGCCGGTTCCCTTATGGAAAGTGGGGCATATGCCCCAATAAGAGCAAGACTGCAAGCAGATTCTCCTAGCAACACCGAGATTCCCAAGCTTGTTCTAACCAAATGAACAAGAGAAGCCTCTGAAATAAACTGGGTAAGACGGCTAATAAGTTGCCGGGGGCGCGTTCCCCGCTGGGGCTCGGGGATGCAGGGCTCCGCACCGCCCGCTGAGCGAGCACCCCAGAGGGTGCGGCCGGCGGCGAGCGCAGCTCAGGTCCGTGCGCGAGTGCTGCGGCCGCAGCCTCTGCAGCGGCGACTGAATGCAAACCCACAACAAACGCTGTCACGCGCTCAGTGGGAAGTGGCCGGAGCGCCCCGCGGGAGTCAGAAGACACCGCGGAGCAGAAGAGTGAGGGCGGGCGTGGAGAAGTCTGCCCCAGCAGAGAGCATCATCGGAGCGCTGCCCACCCGAGGCGGCCGCTGCCCACGCATCACCGGCCACCGGTCCTGGCTCCTCGGCGCCCAACCAACGCCACCCTTCCAAGCCCGAGACGACCCCGGCCGTGAAGCAGGGACGGGAACCCGCGCAGCGGCATCTGGAACCGCGCAGCCTGCAGAGCTCGCGGCCAGGTCGGACGCTGCCGGGCTAGCGGAGCGTCCCAGCGTGGGCTGCAGCGCGGCGGGCTGGGCCGGCACGTACCTCGGAAGCGGTGTGTCAGGCGGAGATCCACCCCGCCGCAGTTGGGAGAAAAGCAAAGGAAAGTTTCCCCGCCCAGCGCTCGGCGGCGGCGAGCTGCGGCAGCTGCTGCGCGGCGGCACAACTACGCCATCCGGACCAGCCGGGGACTTTCACCTCCTGCAGGGAGCTCCGGGAGTCACGCGGGGAAAGTGGCCGAGCGCGACAGCCACTGACTTCCCTCCCTCACTCACTGGGAAAAGGAAAGCGCCGCTCGGCGTCCCCGAAACCCTCGATTACCCCCATCGGGCCGACCCAGCGCGCTCGCTAACCCTCACACACACGCGGGCGGGGACGGGCAGGACGCCACAGCAATCAGCGTACGGGGGGAAGGGCGCTCCTCCTCCGCCGGCCCCACCGAGGGCTCCGGGCCACAGAGAAACTCCTCCTCCCGCCGCCTTCCTGCTCTCTCCTCCCCCTTTTCCTCCCGGACTGATGGATGAGCCCCGAGCGTTGCTGGAGTCCGCGTTTCCCTTCGGACCCAGGAGAGAGGAAGAGAAGAAGCAGGGAGAGCAGCCAGGCTGCTGCGCGCCTAGGTTGGGGCGGCGGTTGGGGGTCCCAGTTCTCGAGGAAGATGGTGGGGGCACGGGGGCGCACAACTACGCGGGTGCGTGCTGCAGAGATTCGCTCCCTCAAACGAGGCCCTTCAAAATCCCCAGGGCCCTCTGGAGGAGTTGGATTTTTATTTGGTTCCCTCCTTCTTGATATAAAAAATCTAAAACCTCCAGTAATTAGATCACACCCTCTTGCCCACTCCCTAACGCAGGCGCCCTGCACACGTTCGCTCGGTCCCTGTTTGTTTTTCCCACCTCTAGCCCTGCTTGTTATCTCAAGGTGCGCTCTGATTGTAGGCGCCAGCGGGGTCTTGCCTCCTCCTCGCTGACAGCCGAGAGTGCATTTCCCAGCCCATACCGCTGCTTGCTTAAAAAATTATTACAAATAAAGGAAGTAAGTTTGCATAACTGACGCTATCCTATAAGATTGGCTCAACGTAAACCAACCTGTCAGTGGCAGTGCATCTACCTGAGTACACGTGCCTGTGATCTACCCCGCAAGAGTTGATGGATGCAGTAATAGAAACACGACTTTGGTACTCTTGTTTACACCCCGTTTTTCTTTGAAAAGGTACGGTTAATGACAGAGTCAGAGAGAGATAAGTACGACAGACAGAAACGGAGAGAGATGAGAAGCACCAATCATTAGTTTTTCATTGTGACACCGTGCCTTGACCGCAGGGCTACAGCAGACCGAGTAACCCCTTGCTCAAGCCAGCGACCTTGGGTCAAGCTGGTGAGCTTTGCTCAAATCAGATGAGCCTGCGCTCAAGCTGGCGAGCTGGGGTCTTGAACCTGGGCCCTCCGCATCCCCGTCCGACACTCTATCCACTGCGCCACCTCCCGGTCAGGCAGGCTGACAGGTTTCTGAGACTGGACTTCCAGCCCTGACTCTGCCCTTAAACACTAGCTGTGGGACCTTGGACAAAGGACTTAAACTCTCTAACTCCCTTTTCTCCTGTGTAAAATGGGAACGTTGGCCTAGGAGACCTCTTCCAGTTTTAAAGTTTATGCCCCAGACACTTGAAGTGTTGGTGAGTAGAATGGGGAGTAATCTTATATTGTTGCATATATTGTTATTTGGAGAGAAAAGGAAGTATTTCTCATCCTTTTTGTTTTGTCCCTACTTATAGAGAATCAACCAACTGGAGAAACTTTCACAAAGGTCAAATCATCATCAACACCTGGATTTACTGCAAAAGTCTCCTCAATGAACCAACCATTCATTCCTTACCCAATTTATTGAGCATCTACTGTGAGAGGCTTGCACTACACCTTGGAAATATCCATAAGCATAACACCCTGAAAGAACCAACAGTCTAGGTGGAGTCAGCTTTGATATAGTCTCTCTAGACTTAAGGTGTTAGATTTCTCATAGACTCAAATTACATAGTATTCTTGCCACAAATTGTCTCTTTAGTTTCAAGTGCAGACATGAACACTTGAACTAGTGTGAATATTTAATCATACATTTAAATGTATCAATGATGTTAAGTTTTTCAGCTTCTATATAAAATGGCATAGTAGAAGAAGAGAGAGAAAAACCAAGTCCCAGATAACTTAGGAGTGTTTTGTCTTTAAAGAGTGGTGGTATGACTGTTCACCAGGAGCAAGGTTCTCAATACTGTAACCACCAACATCTACTGAACAATTAATTACTCTTTGTCAGGCACAGTCCTAAACACTCTATACATGTGAACAGATTTACTTCTCACAGCCCTATAAGGCTATACACAGGCCTACACATATACTGAGGCCTTACAACTTGCCCAGATGTGTCTGATAAGTGGAGGTCCAGGATTCAAACCCACGCCCACCTAGCTCTGAGCCCAAGACTTCAACTACCAGAACATACTATGAAATCTTTTCATATTGGCAAAATGAAAACTGGGGGTAGGTGGGTTGTGTGTGTGTGTGTGTGTGTGTAAAACATTTTTTTAATTCATGGCTTTTAATTAGTTTCTGTAAATGATATGGAAAAACAATTTATGTCAGTTCTTACAAAACTAACAATGTCTACAGAGGTATTTTCTCTTTAAATCTTTACACTAATAATGAAATATTATTTGCAGAAACCCAGACATTTGAAGCATAGAAAAAAGGTTTAAAATAAACAAGTTTTTGGTTCTCCAGCAAAGCTTTAGAAACAGGGCTCTCTTACCTTTTATTAACTGACTCCTTAAAGAATCCTGTCCTTTCATTGATTTCATACAAATGAAGGCTATGTTCAAATTCCAGTATTTGTTACTGTAAAATGCAAGCTTCCCTTGGTCCCTGGTGGTTCTTGGTCATTTGTTCCTAAGTATTTCAAAAAAAATATTCTAAGCAAGGAGGGTTAAATAAAGAGGTGCGCTTTATCTCACCTGTATAAAAACATTTGACAGAAGAGAGTCTCAGTGATTACTGAGGCTGTTCTCCCAAGGAGCCGTCCCATCAATCGGTACAAACCTGCTCTCTTATGATGATTCATATTTACTGGCGTGCCTCCAGATTCTGTTGATTAGCAGACAACTGAACAATTCATAACCTGTTTATGTTCCTTATAAGAGCAAACACCTCAATTTTTGAAAGACTATTACCATTAGAAAATCATTCAGTTGTTACCATTAGAAATTTTTTTAATTTATCCATTGATTTGAGGGAGAGGGAGAGGGAGGAAGACAGCAAGAGAAACTCCACTTATCTGTACATCCATCGGTTGACTCTTGAATGTGCCCTGACCAGAGATCAAACCCACAACCTTGGCTCACTGGGACAAGGCTCTAACCAACTGCGCTATCCCATCAGGGCTCACTTTTTCTTTTTAACAAGTCCTCATATATAGTACTTAGTACATACTTTGCTCTTTACAAATTCTAACTCATTAAATCTTTATAACAGTTCTGTTGTCCTCATTTTGTTACCAGAACTCCAATGTTAAAGACGGTCTACCTGGTCCGATTGCAGGAGCTGGAGTTTGCAATATGGACAGAAAAATAATTTAATACTGAATTGGCCAATCCAGAGATAGGAGCTTATCTTCTAAAGAAAATTCCCCAATGGTATCCACTGGTATATAGGTTGCAGGTTACATAGGGCAAAATCACAAATCTCTGTAGATTAGGGGATTCAGGGTCGTGCTGGGAGCTGATTGATCAGAGGTGAGGTAAGGGTAACAGGTCGTTTCTTCAGGTCTTGAGGACAGTTCTGAGGTCTACACTGGCATCCAGTCTCATAGGAAAGTAACCAGGAGGAACATGTCATCTTAGGGCTCAGAGCTGAAATATAACTTAGGTCAAGACGTTGTCTTTAGTCTGCCAGGGGTTCAGACCTAGTGACCATTAGTCAGGTCTGGGCTGTTGTCTTCTGCTGCGTCGAGAGTTGCTGATTATGGAGGGAAGGCGGAAGGCTGGGTCTCTGAGGTATATTTATATAGTCAGAGAGATGGAGATGATTTTTAGAGCTTTGGTTTAAAGCTAAATTTTATCCAAGTCATAGGGACCGTCGTTCCAGTTTCACAGATTCGAAAATGATGTTCAGAAGTTAAGCAACTTGTGCAAAGTCACACAAGTGGTAGAGCCAGGTGCTCTGGCTCCAAAGCTACTCTGAATCTCTACTTGGTGCTACTACTCATAGAGACAGCCTCACTTTTTTATTATTGATTGATTGATTGATTGATTGATTTTAGAGCGAGAGAGAGAGACAGAAACATCAATCTGTTCCTTTAAATGCCCTCCCTGACTGGATCAAACAGGCAGCACTGATGCACTGAGACAGCTCTCTACCCACTGAGCCACACACCACCAGGGCCAGTCTTACTTCTTTTTTTTTTTTTTTTAATTACAAAGCTGCTTTTAATACTTTGGGTGAGCCCCACAGGAATAAAAAAATACACTGGGAAGGGGTAACCCCCTACCCCCCTAGTTGTGGCCCAGGAGGAAAGAGGCCACCTGCGGGGAAGGAAGCACAAAAGGGGCCTGCTGCAGACCTTGAGCAAAGGGAATGCAGTGGGTGCCGGGACCTGGGAGGAAACGCGAGCGTGATGAGACTGGCTCCAGGCACACAGGCGAAGGGCAGGAGGGTCGGACACGAAGCCACAAAACTACTTGGGTTCCTCCTTCTTCTCGTTTGACTTTTTCTACTTCTGCTGCATGATCTCTGAGTCCCTCTGCTTGTGGGCAGCAGCAGAAAGCCAGTCTTACATTTTTTAAAGCTTAATTCTTTATAATTTTCAAAAGATAAAAACAAAAGTTTGTTTAGGAGAAATATTACCCACACAGCACCACCACCACCACATAAAAATAGACTCCTTTCACCCTGGCCAGATAGCCAGAGCATCATCCCGAAGTGCAGATGTTGCTAGTTTGGTCCCTGGGCAGGGCACATACAGGAACAGATGTTTCTGTTTCTTTCCTGCTCTCTCTTCTCCTCTCTAAAATCAATTTTAAAAAAACCAAATAAACAATTCCTTTCACCCAGTAAAAATGGGAGAAGGGATACCAACTTTAAAGTTTGTCTCAAACAGCCAACATCTTGCAGGCAATTACATAACTTCTCTTAAGAATGTGTAACAGAACATGAACCAAATGTTCCAAAATTGTTGTGACAGGATACTGGTCTGCAAATTACAGCGTGTGCTCCTCCTTTCTGCTCAGTTGACCCATTATTACAGACAGATTTGCTACTCTATTTCTAAAATTTGCCAATAGAGAAACCAGTTCATGCCTGTAGGTGTTTTGTATATCACCATAATCTAAGACCATAGTCAAGATTAGAATTTGGCTTTCACTAATAAAATTTGCAGCTGGCACACTTCAAATTAATGAGGAAAAAATACTATCAGCTGAATCTGTATGCAGAGCAGAGCCCCAAACAGACACCTGATTCAGGCCTGGGGGATTCCTCAGAGAACTTGGAAATAAAAATCCAAAGCAAATTCCCTTACAGTAACTATGAGTTCCTGCAAACTTGTCATTTCCTGTGCTCCAATCTAGGTTTCCACGAGCCCCTTCAATTTCCCCCTCAGTGGGGCTTCTGACAAAGCAGGAAACCTCACACCCTTTCAAAGTAACAGCAAAGCCCCCCTGAGTCTCCTGTGGTCTTAGTTCTGGGGGGTGTATGACAGAGCCTCTGCTCTCCCTGCTGGCCTGAGAAGCAGGGATTCCAGAGGGAAGACTTGTTCTGACCCCCACCTACACGGCTGCACTAGAGAGAACTTTTATTTTGGCCTGGAGAAGAAGAAGAAAACAATCACAGAGTACAGACATGTTATTTTGTGCTCTGGTGGACCAAAAAGAGAAGAGGAGCACCCAGGACATTTATTAATATCCATGAATGTTACAAATCTCATTGCCTCCATTTAAATAAATCCAAGAAATGCTGAAATTCTCCTAAAAACACCCAAATTTAAAAATTATTATTGCTATTGTTATTTAACTTCTATTTTTATTGTTATTGTTATTCTTTCTCTTTATTGAGCATTTACTCTGTACAAGGCCTTGTTCTAAGTTTGGCCTTTTAAAATTTACTTAACATATTTTGAAAGTTGATATTTTCATATATTTGTTATAAAATTACCTGCCATAACATTTTTTTAGGTCACTCCCTGTTCTTTAACATGTAATCTAAGGAGAAGGCAAGTTTCTCACCTGGGTCCTGCACACACATTCTTTAGAATTCAGTAATGAGTTCAATAAGAAATTTGATTTTATTTTGTATTCTTGTTTTCATGAATCTTTAAAAAAAAGAAATCTTTTGCCCTCTTTTATTTGTGGGGAGGGAAGAGAGGTGGCATGGATAAATTAAAAACCAACAGACTTTTCCATAATGAAAGACTTTAATTTCTTTCTTTCTTTTTTTTTTTTTTTTGTATTTTTCTGAAGCTGGAAACGGGGAGAGACAGTCAGACAGACTCCCGCATGCGCCCGACTGGGATCCACCTGGCACGCCCACCAGGGAGCGATGCTCTGCCCCTCCGGGGCGTCGCTCTGCTCCGACCAGAGCCACTCCAGCGCCTGGGGCAGAGGCCAAGGAACCATCCCCAGTGCCCGGGCCATCTTTGCTCCAGTGGAGCCTTGGCTGTGGGAGGGGAAGAGAGAGACAGAGAGGAAGGAGGGGGGGAGTGGAGAAGCAAATGGGTGCCTCTCCTATGTGCCCTGGCCAGGAATCGAACCCAGGTCCCCCGCACACCAGGCAGACGCTCTACCGCTGAGCCAACCTGCCAGGGCCGACTTTAATTTCTTAAGTCAGTGTTTTTCAAAGTGGCCAACTTATTCCCAGAGTTCTCTAAATTTCTTTTCATTTTTAAAAAGCATACTTACATTGTTGACATTTGATACATATGCTATAAAATTTTTATTGAAATTTTCTTTAAATTTCCTTTCCCCTTTAATTGAAATTTCCTTTCCCCAGTTTACTCATACGATTTATGCTGCTTTCTGAAAGATGTTAACTTCTTTCATGATCCAGAACTCAACTAATATTTATTGAAATTTGCTAAGCTATATTAAGAGGTAAAGGGTACATAGATGACAGGAAATGTAAGATAACTAAGGAACAAAAAGGCACTATATGGTAACTATCAAATGTGATTTTAAGTGCTAGAAGAATTGAGATGATCCTTGGTCTGGGATGAGCAGAGCAAGGTAAGACGTGAGCTGAGGATCCAGTGGATGCAAAGAATGGAAAGGACAATCTGAACAGGGCAAAGGATGCTGATTATAAAACAGAAGTGCCTGAGAGGTGGGTCCCTAGAAACAAGCTGGAATAAGAACAGATTATTCACCTCCCCAGTAGAGACCATGAGGATCTCACAAGCCTGTTTCCATCAGTCTCCGTAGAAATCCAAGCACTCTAAGTCATTGCTCATCATGGAGGCTCTTGTTACCATATGGCTCTGAATGTTGCCTAACCTGATTCAATCTTTGTCTCTTTCTCAGCCTTCTAAACCCTTCCAGTTTGCCCTCTCGAATTTCTCTGGAATTTGTGAAAAATTAACAGTAAAATTCCTTGTATAGTCTGGCCTCTCAGGTCCTTGACTTCATCCCTAACAGCACCCTGTTCTTCTACCTTACTTCAGTCAACTCATACAATGATCGCATCCAGATCATCTTTATTAAGAATAACCATTCCACTTCCCAAATCTCAATTTCAAGCATTCCTCTCTGACCTCCAATTTCTATCGTTCCAATTCTAATATCTTGATTCCAACAATTCTTTGGCCCCACCAGGATCCCTGATCCATTGTCCCTATGGCTTTTTCACTATCTGCCATGACTAGTCTCATTATAAATTTATGAGCACAATCCTTAATGGGTTCTTAAGCACTGCTCAGCAATCCTACCATTATTTTCCTAATCAGCTCACTCTCTCATTCTCCAAGAGGTTTATTTTACCTTTCCTCTTTTCTCAAATCTTCAATACCTTCTACCTCCTACTCGAACTCAAAGGATGGCCTTACTTCTTATTGTACTTAAGAATACTGAAACCCTCAGAAGAATATATCCTCACCTTCCTACCGTCACATCTCCCAGTCTATATGTATCTATCTTCCTCTGCTCTGATTTCTCTCTTGTGACCCGGGATGAATTGGCCCTGCCCCCTCCCTCCATCTGTGCCCTGGATTCAGTTCCTTCCATTACAAAAGAACTCTCATCCTGTAGTAATTCCTCTTTCACCTGCATCCTCAGATTTCTTCTTCTCTTGGATTATTCCATCAATTTACAAACATACTGTAACATTTCTCATTTTAGACACTCTTATGTGACCCCACATACCCAGCTCACTTCCATTGTGAGTACCTTTGTAGTAAAACTCCTTGTTTGTTGCCAATGCTTCTTTTTTTTTTTTTTTTTTTTTTTTTTTTTGTATTTTTCTGAAGCTGGAAACGGGGAGAGACAGTCAGACAGACTCCCGCATGCGCCCGACCGGGATCCACCCGGCACGCCCACCAGGGGCGACGCTCTGCCCACCAGGGAGCGATGCTCTGCCCCTCCGGGGCGTCGCTCTGCCACGACCAGAGCCACTCTAGCGCCTGGGGCAGAGGCCAAGGAGCCATCCCCAGCGCCCGGGCCATCTCTGCTCCAATGGAGCCTTGGCTGCGGGAGGGGAAGAGAGAGACAGAGAGGAAGGGGGGGGGGGTGGAGAAGCAAATGGGCGCTTCTCCTATGTGCCCTGGCTGGGAATCGAACCCGGGTCCCCCGCACGCCAGGCCGACGCTCTACCACTGAGCCAACTGGCCAGGGCCACCAATGCTTCTTGATCCACCATTTCCTCCTCAACCAGATCCAATCAGATCTTACTTGTCAAGGTCACCATGTGGCCAGACCAGCAGCCAATTTCCAGTTTTCATCTCACTTACCTGCTAACTCATGACCCAGGAACTCACTTTTTCCTCCATAAGACATTTTATTTTACATTAATGGTTTCCTACCTCACTGACTGTTTCTTCCAAGTCGCTTACATTGGCTTGTCTTCCTGCTCCTAGAATCTAAATGTTGGCTTGTTTCAGCTGTTAGAGATGCAATTAAGCAAGACTGGTGGAGACAAAATACCTCAGCAAGGCACTTTAATAACTTCTGCAGAAGGGTGTGCTGCTGCTAGTGAAAGCGGATCAGCAAGCACGTGAGCAGGGGGTTGGGTTCTGTTTTTGTTCCTAATGTGGGCCCTAGGCTGGGTCTTGCCCCATTGGCTGGGGTGGTGACTGTACAATCTTACTCTTTCCTAATTGGCTAGTTTAAATGGCCGCACAAAGGGGAAGGGAGAGGTGGGGATAGCGTTAACTTTGGGGAATTGTTGCCTGAAACTAGATGAGGGCGGTTGAGGAAATTGCTGTTGATGGAAAGAACATGAGGTAAATAAATTGTTTTCCTTCACAGCACAGTGTCTTTGGTTCTCTTCTCTATTACAACTCTCTCTCAGAGTGTTATCCAGACGCTTCTCTCTCTCTGTCTTTGAAATTTTTATTTATTGATTTTTAGCAAGAAAGGGAGAGAGAGAGACAGGAACATTAATCTGTTCCACTATGTGCCCTGACCAGGGATTGAACCAGCTACCTCTGTGCGCTTCGGGATGATGCTCTAAGCAACCAAGCTGTCTGACCAAGGCCAGACCCTTCTCTTTAAATGTATCTACACATTGATGATTCATAAAGTTTTATCTCCATCCCAGACTTCTCTCCTGAACTGCAGGTTGTTCAACACTTAGTTGATATCTCCACCCAGTCTGTTCAGTAGGAAAGTCAAATGTTACCTGTCAAAAACTGAACTCTTGACTCCCACACACACATCTTTCCTTTTCCTCATCCCAGTAAATATCTCCACCATTCATCCAGTGGCTAACATCAAATCCTTATGGGTCTTTAAAGAAACAAAAGTAAAATTAAACCAACAAAAACACCTTATGGGTCTTTATCGCTTCCCCTATGTATCTTACACCCCGTAATGAATCTATCAGCCAGTTCTGTTTGCCTATAAGTAATTACTTCTCACTATTTTCATTGTAGAAGAGTATCTTAACCTCTAGCCTATATAACTTTTTCATCTATACAATTGTGATAGCTCTAGTCTCCCTTCTTCTAATCTTTCTTCCTACCAACAAATGTACTCATATGTGTGCACATATACTTACTCAGTACTTTCTATGTACAATTCACAGCAGTAAATAAAACCTGGCCTCTCCTAGAGCAGACCTTCTGTGTAAGTTCACATTAGACTACAAGCACAATGAAGGCAGGGACCATGGCTATCTTGATTAATATTGTATTCCTAGCTCTTAGCAGAATGTCTTACATCTAACAGTATCCAAAAAACACTGAATTAACAGATAGTTTTATTGCAGAGATAGATACCCACAGATGAGAGACTGAAAAAGAATAGTAAATTTTTGTAACCACCATTGAGAGAGATGTACCTCTAGAGTCTCAAAAAATAAACTAACCTGGTCCTGGCCAATGGCTCAGTGGATAGAGCATTGGCCCAGCATATAGATGTTCCAGGTTTGATTCCTGTTCAGGACACACAGGAAAAGCAACCATCTGCTTCTCTCTCCTCCCTCTCCCTCTTCTCTCACTCTCCCTGCAGCCAGTGGCTTGATTAGTTCAAGTTTCACCCCCAGCACTGAGGATAGCTCAGTTGGTCTGAGTGTCAGCCTCAGGCACTAAAAATAGCTCAGTTGATTCAAGCATCAGCCCTAGGCAGGGTTGCTAGGTGGGTCCTAGTCAGGGCACATGTGAGAGTCTGCCTCACATCTCTCCTCCTCTCACCTAAAGAGAAAGAGAGAGAGAGAGAGAGAGACTAACCCAAGAGCTTTGGGTATTACAAAGGCTAGGACTTGGGAGACAGCAGAATACACCTGAACTGGAAGAATCAGCACCAATTTGTCCAGACATGAAGCAAGTACAATATATACAGCATGAATGAACCTTGACCTGGAAGCCAGAGGTTCTAGCATGAAGGAAGAGGCTTCCTGATCCCAGCCAGACCTCTTACATAGAGTACATAAACCAAACCCCCAGACCAGAGCAAATAAGCCTGCTTACTAAAGTTAGCTGAATGGAGGAAAGAGTCATATGCCACGAAGAGTGGAAATAATGTGTAATGTCTTAGATAGAGATAAAAATCATACCTATACTACTATCATTGCTGAAAAATGCTGGCCATCTTGAAATGCTAATGTCACTGATACTAAAGGAAAAAGAAATGGATCTTAGAGGGTTTTTGCATTTCCCAAGTGTGAGAGGAAAGAAGGAAGCGTTCATTAACTTAAAGGTTCCTCTGGTCCCACTTTCTCTTTGAGAAAGGACAGCATGCTTCCTTCTCTGCCTCTGGATCCCTGCACTGCACAGTCCCACTAACATCCCCTTTGGTTTTCTCCATAAAATGTTAAAACAACTTCAACTGTGTTTATAAATCAAGCAAACCAATTAATTGTTCAGGCCTTGTTTAAAAATCAAAAGCTTCATAGAGTAGAACTCTGTGCATTCTCTATGGCCTTTTGCTCCTCGCTTTTTTCTTATTTTTTCTCTTTATCAAATTTTCTTCTCCTGTTCCTTAAGCAAAGTATATGCATTTTTAGGGTTTGTGCATATTTATGAAAATGAACATATAAATTAATAAATTATATATATGTTTTTCCTCATGTGAATTAATTTTCCAGTCTCTCATTGTGCCAAATATCTTAAAAACCTCAATGGTATTCTTTCAACTTTTCCAAAGGTCTGAAATTTTTCAAAGTACAAAACAAAGTAAGTTTGGAGGGAAGAAAAAGAAAACTTCACTGGGAATGCTGAACTGTAACTTTGCATTTGACTGGGGATAGTCTCAGATTTCATTCTGTTGGATAGAAATTCCTTTTGTTTTGTTGTTTTTTTCCCAGAGAGCTAAGTGGTATGTATCTTAAAAAAAAAAAAAAAAAAAAAAAGACAGACTGAAGCTTCCAAACTGGTTCTTCAGATATTTTACTTTTTTTTTCTTTTTAATAACTCCAAGTTAAACTTAGCTGGAATTTTGAGTGTCGCTTGAGTGCACTTGTACCCTTGCCTGGTTGCTTTTCTCTTTCCTGTATTTCTTACAAACTGATATTTCAGCTTTGAGATTCTCTTTCAGAGGAGAACATAATGGTCTTTTCAATAGAACCCTACAGCTCCACTGCTCTTGTAGGTATTACACTCTCAAGTGTAGCCCACGAAGGGATGGTGTGGCATCTGGGTGTGTATGCAGTGAATGTGCACATCAGCATAATTTGGGGAATATAAAAGTTGGCTTGGGAAAGAGGTATATTTGTTGAAAAGGGTGATATGTCTGAAAAGCATATTCTAAAAGGCTTTGTTATCTTTTGGAAAACTTCATGTAGAAACACTAGAAAAACATCACGTCCCAAAGGCTTTGATGTGGCACAGTTCTGGTTAGAATGTATTATCCTTGTATATATAGGGTTTATTAACACAAACGACATCATAATTACATGATTGTGACAAGATTAACTGAATGGACAAAAGTCCCGAAGATCAACTGAGGGGCCCTTTAACCAGTAATACTTTTACTCTTCAGTTATTTTTAGGCTGGCTTGGTGAGAATGTGTCTGTGCAACTAGGCAGAGGATTATGCATGTTTTGTTCCAGGATCTGTTTATTACTCTTGTGTTTGCTAAAATGGCACAACTTACCAAACCTAGGAAAAAATAGAATATTATTCTCCAAAACAAAAAATAACAGATTTTGTTTATAACAAATTTTCAAAATACAGAAAAATACAATGAATCTAACAAATACTCATGTGTTAACACCCATAATTGTTGATAATTTAATAAATTATTTGTTTTTCTATATAAGAAATAAAACATTACAGATAAAATCACATACCGACTGGCCAATTGGCTCAGCTGGTTGGAGCATCACCCTGATGCACTGGGTTGCGGGTCACTCCTCAGTCTGGGCACATGCAAAAATCAGCCAATGAATGCATGGATAGGTGGAACAAAAATTGATGTCTCTCTCATTTTCTCTCTCTCTCTTTTTCTCTCTCTCCCTTTCTTTCTCTCTTTAAAATCAATAAATAGGCCTAACCTGTAGTGGCACAGTGGATAAAGCATCGACCTGGACGACTTTCGAAACCCTGCACTTGTCTAGTCAAGGCCATATGGGAGTTGATGCTTCCTGCTCCTCCCCCCATTCTCTCTCTCTCTCTCTCTCTCTCCTCTCTAAAAAAATGAATAAATAAAAAAAATTTAAAATAAAAATAAATAAAAAGATTGCCTGTTCTTTTAAAAAAATCAATAAATAACAAATATAAAATAAAAATAAAAGATAAAATTAAAGTCCCCTTAACCTTCTCAACTCCAGTCCAGACCAATTACCTTCTCAGTCTCTTCAGAGATAATCACATTCATGAATTTAGTGCAAATCCTTGCAGTGTATTTTGTTATACTTCTACATAAACATATATATGTATATGTGTGTATTTGTATATACATATGCATATATATACAGATGAGACTAATAATACTTTATAATATGAACATGTATTTCTTTAAAAATGTTACATAGGTAGCACACAATCTACAACTTGCTTTTTTCATTCAACATTATGATTTTTAAATCCATCTGTGTCATCTGCATGAAGTTAGTTCATTTCTCTTAGCTGCTAGATATTCAACAGTATTAATATACCATTTTAAACTTAACAATTCTCTTAAAGATAATCACTTGAATTGCTTCTATTTTCTATTATTACAATGTTTCAATGATCAACAGATTCTTGTACATGCCTCTCAGTTCACATGTACAACAATTTCTCTATTCTACCAAGTATAAATAGATGGATTTTTGAGGTTGACGAGTGGGATATTATAAATGTGTACGCCATAGAGGGGTGTACTAATTTAGACTTCTTCTGATGTAATGAGCCATCTACTCGTCCATATCCTCACCAACAGTTGATACTCTCAGACTTTCCAGTTTTTTTAATCTGAAGAGTAATTTCCTTTGCCTTGACTCCTCATAAAGTCAAACACCACTTCATAGGTTTATTAATCACTCAGTTACATGTGCAGTTTCCTATACAGAGCAAATCTTAAAAGAAACTTAAAATCAGTTATCGAAAAGCAATCATATTAAAATCCTGATATTAAATAGTTAATATTTAAACTGTTGTCTTAGAATTTTTTGTGTGTGCATCACAGGGAATAAGATATTTTAATTATTCTATTTTTTTAGGTGAGAGAAGGAGAAATAGATTCCCACATATGCCTCAATCAAGATCTACCCGGCAATCCCTGCCTGGGGCCGATGCTCGAATCAACCAAGCTATTTTTAGCACTTGAGGCTGATGCACTTGCCCTGATCAGAAATTTAACCCGGACATCCATATATGCCCAATCTATGCTCTATCCATTGAGCCAACTGACCATGTCTTAATTATTTTTAATGCAAAGAAGAATATACCTCCTAGGCCTTGGCCGGTTGGCTCAATGGTAGAGCGTCGCCTCTTGCGTGGATGGCCCAGGTTCAATTTCCAGTCAGGGCACACAGGAGAAGCGACCATCTGCTTCTCCACCACTCCCTTTCTCACTTCTCTCTCTCTTTCTCTCTCTCTCTCTCTTTTCTTCCTTTCCTGCAGCCATGGCTCAATTGGAGTGAGTTGGCCCTGGGCACTGAGAATGGCTCCATGGCCTCTGCCTCAGACACTAAGAAGAGCTTGGTTGCTGAGCAACAGAGCAACGCCCCAGATGGGCAAAGCATCACTCCCTAGTAGGCTTGCCAGGTGGATCCCGGTAGGGGCACATGTGGGAGTTTGTCTTTCTGCCTCCCCTCCTCTCACTGAATAAAAAGAAAGAATATGCTTCTTAGATATGATAGCAAAACATATATCTCTGCTGCTCAACCCAATGTTTGGCAAATAGTAGGTATTCAATAAATTCCTGCTGAATGAATAAATAAAAGAGTAGAGCAAGAAGTCATTTCAGAGGGGCATTTCAGAAATAGTGCTCTGCTAAAGATAAAACAATACAGTAAAAAAGTTTAAAAATATAATGAATATTTCTTTCTACTAATTACATCATGTCTTATCATGACTTGGATGATGATTCCACTTTCAGGTTCAAAATCAAATGCCTCTCATGCTAATGTCTTAACCAAGGTGTCCTTTAGCAAGGGCTCACCATTGAAGGTCTATACCAGGGGTCCCCAAACTACGGCCCGCGGGCCGCATGCGGCCCCCTGAGGCCATTTATCTGGCCCCCGCCACACTTCCAGAAGGGGCACCTCTTTCATTGGTGGTCAGTGAGAGGAGCATAGTTCCCATTGAAATACTGGTCAGTCTGTTGATTTAAATTTACTTGTTCTTTATTTTACATATTGTATTTGTTTTTTTACTTTAAAATAAGATATGTGCAGTGTGCATAGGGATTTGTTCATAGTTTTTTTTTTATAGTCCGGCTCTCCAATGGTCTGAGGGACAGTGAACTGGCCCTCTGTGTAAAAAGTTTGGGGACCCCTGGTCTATACACAAGGTTTCCTTGACCCTTCCCCATATTGTGTCCTGGTTTTGACTACAAATAAAATAAAGATTATTAATTGAGTATAGCTGTTGCAACTCCAAGTTTTCAGCTAAAAAAGTAACATATAAGGATTCTTAAAATGTCAAGAAAGTGCTTTGACTGTTTTTGCTTAGTTGACTTAAATTTTGGGTGCAGATACTTGTTTCAGTTGTTTTTTCTTTTAAGTTTCCAAAATATACTCATCCTAGAAATCAATCTTTATTCATATTAAACTTAATTATTTAAATCTAACCTTTTAGCCATGAAATGGGCCATTTCTAAGCTATCATCTCTAGTGATGAGAATTCAAACTATGCCAGATGTATTTCTTAATGCAGTACCTAGCTTTCTCTTATAAAACAAAACAGAAAAGTATACCCTATAAGACACCTTGACCATTTCACCTTGCAATATGTATTCTTGACTCCCTGTTTTCTGTTGAAACCCTTGCAAAATCGACAAGGTGGTCCATTACTAATACCCTCTGCTGGGAAAATAGTTGTGGTTACAGTAAATCTGAATCATATAGCTTTACAAATACTAAGTAACAAATACTAAAACTGCTACTGCCCTATTCTGGAATATTTTACCAGTAATGCTTATAGTGAAAGAGATGGTCTTCACAACAAACTCAAGAGAAATGAAGGAAAGTTACTGTCATAAGGAAAGCAGCTGACAAAAATATCATGCCTTCTATGGTGTAGGGCAGCATGTTCACACTGGTGTGCCAAGGACTGCTTCCTTGGTCAAATGAGATTATGAAAAACATATTACTATATTAATATAAATATTAATACGATAAATCTGCACTTAATGTTGATAGGTTCTTGGTATTACAGCAAATCAACATATATAAGGAAACCAATTTTAGCATAGGTTAATTGATATAAAGTTCCTAGAACATTTTATTAATGTTATAATAAAACAGTGTTGAACAAAACAATGTTATTCAAGGACCTTTTGTACATTAACATTAATGTCAACATATTTAGCATATATTAACAACTAATATTTAATATTGGCATAATAACATTAATATTAACATAGCAAAGACTTTGAGAAGTTTTGGGGTAAAAGATCCCAGTTTTAACTCTTTTAAACTGAGAGAGAGATAGAGAAACATTGATTTGTTGTTCCACCCATCAGTTGATTCTTTTATGTGCCCTGATGGGATCAAACCCACAACTTTGGCATATCAGGACAACACTCTAACCAACTGAGATACCTGGCCAGACTGAGCTACACAACAGAACCCTTTTTTAGAATGTAATACCCATAAAACTAATGTTCTGCAGAATACAGTTTAGAAAATTCTGATATAGGATAAGAAATATGATTTATTATTTGATTAAATAATACATTTTATCAGGTATCTCATCAACAAATATTTCCTTTACTAGTGACTGACATTTACTAAAATGAAGTTTCAGAGTGTTATCCTGGGCCACATATTCAGAAAAAGAGGTCTGGACCCAAATTCAGGCCCTTTCACCCCTGTAACTCCCACCACACACACACACACAAAGTCCTTTCAAACTGACAAGAAACTCTCTGACCTGAGATCTACCCCCATTTTCACCTCAAACCCAACACTGGGTTTGAGGACCACTGTACCTCTGACCCTTATAATCTGAGTTCAATATCTGAGCTGCTTCTCCTCAACTCCAGTGTGAAGAAGAGAAATGGAACCACAAAGTATTTGTCATTTTGTGACCGGCTTATTCCAATAGCACGATGTCCTCAGATCCATCCATGTTGTAGAATGTGACAAGATTTCCTTTCTTTACAGGTCAAATAATATTCCATTGTATGTATATACCACATTGTTTATTCATTGATCCATTGATGGACATTGGAGTTGCTTCTACCTCTTGGCTATTGTGAATAGTACTGCAATGAATATAGGTATTCAATTACCTTTTTGAGATCCTACTTTCAATTTTTTTGGATGCATACCCAAAAGTGGGATTGCTAGATGATTCAGTAATTCTTTTCTTTCTTTTTTTTTTTTGATAAAATAAAAACATTTATCTATTTTCTATAGCTACTGCACCATTTTACATTTTCACCAACAGTGCACAAGGGTTCTGATTACTCCATATCCTCACACTTATTTTCTGGGTTGTTGTTTTTGATAGTCATATATGTTTTTGTTTGTTTTTTTGTTGAGGTTTTTTTTTTATATACTTTTTTGAAGTGAGAAGCAAGGAGGCAGACAGACTCCTGCATGCACCCAACCAGCATCCACCCAGCATGCCCACCAGGTGGTGATGCTCTGCCCATCTGGGCGATTGCTCAGTTGCAATGGGAACCATTCTAGCACCTGAGGCGGAGGCCGTGGAGCCATACACAGTGCCCGGGGCCAACTTTGCTCCAGTGGAGGCTTGGCTGTGGGAGGGAAGTGAGAGACAGAGAGGAAGGAGAGGGGGAAGTATGGAGAAGCAAATGGGTGCTTCTGTGTGTCCTGGCCAGAAATTAAACCCGGGACTTCCATACGCTGGGCTGACACTCTACTGCTGAGCCAACTGGCCAGGACCAGTCATATACAGTATAGTTTTAATAACTGTGTTTTTATTGGTTCTAATTTTAATTTAAAGAATATGTAACATATCCTCATTAATCCAAATATTTGATTACCTAGAACACATACAAATGGTCTCCAAAGAAAGCTAAGTAGTTTCTCCAGCATAAAAAGAGAGCATAGTAAGGACCAATATCTACAATTGAGCAATTAAGGGAAACTACATCCTAAAATAAAAATAAAACAAGTTTATTTTTTTGCAACTGCATAATCTTTTATATGAGCAAGATGACAAGGATTTAAATCTGTTTTTACTTAGCCATTTGTTTAAATTATGGCACTGCACATTTAAACATTACAAACACTATGGTATATGCATTATAATGTTAAAAGATATTAAGCCGACCTTTTTAACTGTTCTTGAAATGTTATTAAAATAGACATATCAGAATGAATAAAATATGTTCTCTGACACCCAAGGGATTTCTAGAAAGTTTTCCTATCAATATTAGGAGTCTATTAATTTATAATGATGTTAGTGCTTTAAAACTTACAAAGTACTAGCATACATGTTATTTTATTTAATCTTTCCAATATAATATTTTTTTTGTTAATCTTCCTAACATCCTTATGGCTAAAAATTATTATTGAAAAACTGAGATGTAAATAATCTGCCCAAAGGTATATACAGAGGTGGGCAAAAGTAGGTTAAGTGACCAGCCATTAGTACTTGAAAGATGAATTATAAGAAAGGATACAGAGCCCTGGCTGGTTGGCTCAGTGGTAGAGCGTCAGCCTGGCATGCGGAAGTCCCGGGTTCGATTCCCGGCCAGGGCACACAGGAGAAGCGCCCATCTGCTTCTCCACCCCTCCCCCTCTCCTTCTTCTCTCTCTCTCTTCCCTTCCCGCAGCGGAGGCTCCATGAAAGAAAGAAAGAAAGAAAGAAAGAAAGAAAGAAAGAAAGAAAGAAAGAAAGAAAGAAAGAAAGAAAGAAAGAAAGAAAGAAAGGATACAAAATAGTAACAATAATAGTTATAATGATGAGACAAATAATACAATAATTAATAAATAATAACACAAGAATTAACTGTGTTTTGTGTACTTACAACTATAACCCCACTTTTGCCCACCCCTGCATTTAAGAAGTGGTTAGCAGATGCCTGACCAGTGGTGATGCAATGGATAGAGCATCAACCTGAGACACTGAGGTTCCAGGTTCAAAACCTGAGGTCGCTGGCTTGGTCATGGGCTCACCAGCTTGAGCGCAGGGTCAATGGCTTGAGTGTGGAATGATCAACATGATCTCAAGGTCAGTAGCTTGAGCCCAAAGGTCATTGGCTTGAAGCTCAAGGTCGCTGGCTTGAGCAAGGGGTCATGGCTCAGCTGAAGGCCCCCTCCCATCAAGGCAAGTATGAGAAAGCAATCAATGAACAATTCAAGTGCTGCAACTACAAGTTGATGCTTCTCATCTCTCTCCTTTTCTGTCCATCTCTCTTCTAAAAAATAGAAAGAGAGAAAGAAAGAAAGAGAAATGGTTAGAGAAAATTTAAAGCAAAATACTTTCTATTCAAATCCTTACCTTTTTTTCCTCCTCTATTTAGTTCTATTTAAATGAGTTAAGTTTTGAAAATATTTATTTTTACATCTTTTGGGGGCCTTTAAATACACAGAACACATTTTTTTTCCTTTCAAATAAAGACTCAATTAATTACATTTTGGAAGCGGTCCCTCTGTGGAAAGTTAAAACAAATATGCAATGCCAATACAGCTCCCAGCTGTGAAAAGTCAACATGAAAACAAGGCATTGCCACACATCCAGATGACGGGGTCAGGAACACACATCCACACAAGAGACTTGGCTCACAAAAGGAGAAGGTTGTGGATGGGGCCAGTGCCAGACTCTCCACTCTCTTCTTCCTGCCTGCCGTGCATAGGATCTCATTAGATTGGCTGAGATGCCTTTCAAATCTTCCAAAACCACCAAGGGTTTGTGCATTTTTGGAAAAAGTAGCAACCATAGGTTCTGCTGGCAGTCTGCTGGATTGGTTACTTAACTTATTGGGGGTTTTTAGTGCCAGCCTAGGTCACTTTCTCTCATAAGAGAAACAATTTTAAATGCAGATATTGAATTTTTGATGGCAAATTCTGATTTATCCATAAGAATTTTAAAATAAGATTGCCAAGGAAATTAGAAATTTTTATACCTAGTGCATAGTAGTTATAAAATATTTATATAAGTTTAAATCTATTTATATATTTTATATATTTATATATTAACATTAATATAGTTATATAGTAATAGTTATATGTTAATATTTATAACTTTGTAAGAACTTATAGATATCTACTATATATTATTTATACAATATTTATTATGCTTATATCTACATAAATATATAAATATATGTATCTTCTATTATATGAGCCAGGTATATTTCCAAAATATGTTAAAAACTAATAATTGAACAAATTCTTTTTTTTAATTATTTATTGATTTGAGAGAGAGAGAGAAAAACATCAATTTGTTGTTCCACTTATTTATGAATTCATTGGTTGACTCTTGTATGTGTCCTGACCAGGGATCAAACTTGCAACCTTGGCGTATCAGGACAGTGCTCTTACCAACTGAGCTACCCTGCCAGGGCTAACTGAACAAATTCTTATGAACTTTGAAAACTTAAAGAGAGAGTAGCGGTTAAAAGCCTGGGCTTTCAAATCAGAATGACTTGGGCTTAGACTTGGGTTCTATGATTTGCCAGGTGTGTGGAACTTGAGCACATTGCTGAACTTCTCTAACATTCCTTATCTGTAAAAGGAGAAAAATAGCATCTACCTTTTAGGATTTTTGTAAGAATTAAATTAAAAATAATGACAGGATTTGCACACTTCCTAGTACATAGAACATGCCAATATGTTGCAGCTATTATTAGCACAGAGTCTTGAGATAATTTCTCTTGGCATCAGTTCCTATAGAATAATCCTATTAATGTTGAAAATGTAGATGATTAAGTTGAATCTATAAATGACACTCTGACATAACCTGGAATTACATCTTTGAATAATCCGTGGGATCAGTTAGTTTATTTAGCACTTGTCTCTAGAGTACAAGAAAATGTTAGTTATTTGAGCTTTCTAAATTTAGGATTCCAAACCAACAAAAATTTACTACTTATCCAAAAAAGATTTTGATTAGATTTTTCTGTTACTCAGAACTGCTGATGAGTTATTTTTGTTGCACCAAGTTGAGCATGCTCATGTCTAGGTAGAAAGCAATACCCAAAGCACTGAAAGGGATAGAAATGCAAATCAAATTAGCTTACCCAAAAGGGAGTATATTGGCTCCAAAACAGAACTTTAAGGGTTGATCTAGCTTCAGATGATACTAAATATTGCCAGAGCTCTGGTTCCCTCCGTGTGTTGGCATCATTATCAGAGACCTGCCATGAAGCCTGGGGTTAGGACTATAAACTTCAGGCTTAAGTGGTTTTAGCTTGAGAGCCCAGAAAAAAGAAGCTCCTCTCTCTCTTAGCAGCTATAAATATTAGAGAAGCAAATTATAGAGAAATTCTTATTAGGTCAGAGTAGGTGGGGCACTGAGTCATCTCACCAGAATGACCTGCCTTGGAGAAAGATGATTCTCAAAAGAGAATCAAAATCTGATTCCCGACAAAGGAGGACATTAGAGTGAGCAGGTGAAAACAATAGATGCCTAGCCCTGGCTGGGTAGCACAATTGGTTAGAGGGTCATCTCCATTCACCAAGGTTTCAGGTTTAATTCCGGGTCAGGCACATACAAGAATCAAGCAATGAATGCATAAATAAGTGGAACAACAAATTGGTGTTCTCTCACTATCTCTCTCTAAAATCAATCAATCAATCAATCAATCATAAATGCCCATAGCAGATAGCTTGAGTTAAATTGCCAGAAAACAAAGACATCATGGAATCTATTAAAATATGCACTATATCATGGAATCACATAAAAATGTTTCAAAGGGGCCTTGGGGTCAGATATTCTTGACTCCTGCTTGTTCTTCATGCTAAGCTCCACGTGTGGTAAAATTTTGCAAAAAGAATTATAGTTACTCCCATCTGTTTTGTCTGCATCTTAAGCAATATAGTATTGTGTAATTACATGAAAAAAAAGGAAAATTATATCTCCATATTGAATAAATTAAACAATATAATTAATTAATAATATGCAAATAAGATCATTAATTATAATTACATTTAAAAAACAAGGGAAAAAACTCTCCATATTAAAAATGCAAACCAAGTAATTAACAGATAATAGTCTAAATCTTGCCGATTTCAAAATTAGAACAAAAGAGTTAACATTCTACATAATACCAAAATAAAACATAAACAGTATTTTCATTAGCAAATGATGACTGAGTCAATTTTTCTAAATGAAACAAAATTAAATTTGCAAAGGAAAAATAAGCTATTTTGAAGATACAAAATTACAAAAAAAAAATTCTATCTCCTTTATTTAATCCCAAAGCTGAAAATAACTTTTAAACTCCTGATTTCATTCTTCAGAAAATGCTGATGGCTTTCAAATGAGAAGATTCTTGCTGAGACCGCATCATGCTCTGCAAACATGATCTCATCTTCCAGCTTGGTTGTGCTCCAAATCCAGGAGTGAGGGCAAGTTTATGATCAGGGAAGAAGAAAGGAAAATATTTATATAAGCTTCATAATACAACTTTAAAAAAAATCCATGTTATATATATGTATAAACTCTCTGAACTTAATACAGGGAGGTATACGTTCCCAAATAGGAAATAGTCACAGAATATGGGGAGGAAGTTGGAAAACATCAGTCACCCTTTGCAATGGAAACACAAAAGATAAGCCGAGCCATCTGAACGTATCATCCCGAGAGTGACACATCCTAAATTTGAAACCTTATTACTGAGAATACTCAAGTGTTTACCTAAATCACCATTTCTTAAAAAAAAATAAAAAAATCTCCCTCGGAAGGTATAAAATTCAAACATTAACTACTTAATTAATATGTAATGAACTGGCACCCTAGAAATGAAATATTGCAATCATGGAAGCTTTTGCAAATAGTGAGCTGAAAATGGAAACTTTTTTGGTGTATCTCTGGAGTCCTTTTGTAGGAGAGTGGACATTGTATGTCCTATTATACGTGGTAAGTACCAGAACTACTTTATAAAAATTTACTTTTCCCCTCATAATCTCAAAATATATACTAAGTTTTATCATGAAAGTTTCATTACCTAACCTGTACTATCCCAATTTACCTAAATAGAGTATAAATGTAACAACACTATGCTTTAGTATTGGTATCTATACAACCAAATACAAAAGGTAGACCAACTGGACAATTTATTTGGTAAATTAAATTAAGATAGATATTTATTCTATTCTGGATAATTCTCTGTTAGATTTGTTTGGATTGTCAAGTTTCTTCTCCATACATTCTAATTTTATTTTAACCTCTCTCTTTCATTTATTTAGATTTTTAAATTCATTTAGATTTGGATTAAGATTTAATTTATTGTAGCCTTCTCTTTCCTCTTCCAATCTCCTGCAAAGGTCCCCTCCCCTACTTGGCCTAGCACAGAGACGCTTACATAATAGGTGTTCAAACGGTATTCCTACAATGAACAGCTAAAAGCCCTGAAAGGATACACAGAAAAGAAGCTAGTTCCCTGAGACGTACTTTTAGCCAGGTTACTTTTACCTTCTAACTCATTTACTGCAGAAATGAGTTAGAAGTCTGGGCTCTAGCATGCAACAATCTCAAGTTTGAATCCTGACTCTAACTGTGTGACCAAGGGCCACTTCTCAAAACCTTTTAGCCAGCATTTACACTGCCACCAGCTCTCACTTTGTTGTGCCAATGTGAGGAAACCATTTTTTGTTCTTTCACGGGAGCATTTAGGAAATGCTCGACTCAAGCAGAGAACTACTTTCTATACCTCCTAAGTAAACACATTGTAGAGCCTTAATCTACCCACAACAGCAAGTCTCCAGGCGAAGGTTCCTTTCTTTAAATCCCCTTGAGTTGCATCTGTGAATGAACGGTTAGAGAGAGAACAGCCCACCTCAGAGTGCATTCTACTATGGACCTTCCTCCTAGGGAAGAGGTCGTCTTAGCACATGCAATGTTGTCCTAGAGATAACAGTCCTCCCTCGGCTCTCCCCTCGTACCATTTCCTTTTGGTGACATTTATTGCAGAAATGAGTTAGAAGTCTGGACTGTAGCATGCAACAATCTCAAGTTTGAATCCTGACTCTTGTGTGACCAAGGGCCACTTCTAAAAACTTCAGTTTCAGTTTACTCATCCTTAAAAATAGGGTTAGTAATTGTTGCTGTAAAGATGAAATGATACACTTCATATAAAGTATCTAGCACAGTAAATGTTTATTAAATGTGAGCAATCATTAGACTCTGTTAGACATAAACTTAGATTTTAATTATTTATCTCTATTTTGAAACCAAAAGGCAATCTAAATGTAAACAGATGTTCTGTTTTCACTTAGCTGTAGCTTTGCATAAGAGAAAGTTGCAGACCAATGTCCAAATTTCAGTTTTGTTGCCTGTTATCCATTTGCATTCAGAAAATCTTTCTCCTTTGTGCATTGTCAGATCATACCTGCTTCTCCACATGTGTCAAACACCTGGCTCATTGTAAGTAATCAATGAATAGCAGTTCCCACTTTCCAGTTCAGAACAGGTTACTCTAACAACATTCTAAATTTAAAATGAAGTGTGTAATAAAATCAGAGGGTTTCAGATAAAACACCAAGATCTATTACTGACTCTGCCACCAAGTAGCTGGTAACCTAACACCTTTTGGCTCTCTGTGAAATACAGAGAAAAATAGAGTTTTCTGAAAGAGATATATACAAATTTAATCATAGAGAAAGCAGCCACTTATATGGTAAAAAGTAGGTGGGCTAACAGGATGAACTTTCATACTTTTTTAAAAAGAGTTTGTGTTTTTAAATTGACTTTAGCAAGAGAGGAAGGAGAGAAAGTGAGAGAGAGAGAGAGAGAGACAGGAACATCGATCTGTTCCTATATGTGCCCTGACTAGGGATTGAACTGGGAGCATCTGTGCTTCTGGAAGATTCTCTAACCAACAGAGCGCTATCTGGCCAGAACCACTTCCATACTTTTTAAGTCAAGAAAAATAACATTTTGTGGTATAATATTTATTCCGTAGGTGTTTTTGAAACTCAATCTATGATGAAGATCTAGAGATCATTTTAATAGCATGTGAGTTATTCTTGATTAAAGAAAAGATGTGGTTAAATGTTAAGCATCTCACTTCCACCTACCAGAATAGAAGCTCCCTTTGATCTCTTTAGTTCACGTATGTATCCTCACACCTTCAACAGTGCCTGGTATGTGGGAGGCACTTAAATACTTGCTCAAGTGTGAATTAAAAATGATGGGAAGTGGTTCTTTATGACATGCTGTCAGGCCTCCTATTTCAGATCACCTGATATTTAGAAGCTGTTAACTTCCATTTCTTGACATTCTCTTTAATCTTTCGATGGTCTGTGGATCTAGCCTAACACGGGAAAGATCTGTTCTAATACTGGTTTTTTGTCTTTGTTTTTGGCTTGTTTGTTTGTTTGTTTTACAAATTTATAGAGATTATAGTGAAATTTTAACAATAAGAAACAAAGATCTGAGGCTTTGACTCTACAAGGTCAATAAAACTAATTTAAAAATAAACTTTTAGTTTTAAAAAGATGGCATTATTTCAATCACATATCTTGACTTTTATTTTCATGAAGGTACTTTCTTGTTTGGACATTGCATTAAAACTATTTTTGCCCTGGCCAGATAGCTTGGTTGGTTGGAGCATCATCCCCAAGGGCAGAGGTTGATGGTTCGATCCCTGGTCAGGGTACATGCAGGAACAGATTATTGTTCCTGTTTGTTTCTCTCTCTTTCTCTAAAATCAACAAATTAAATATTTTTTTAAACTATCTTAGTTATGTCTATTTTGAGACTTAACAAAAAATTCTATTTTGTTTGAAATAAACTCTTTTTACAGATTCAGCTAGAAGACAAGATATTTTGTTTTTCTGTTCAGGTAACTACTGATAAAATGGCCAGTTATTTATGCTCCAATCACTTTATATAAATCCCAAATGATGAGGTCTATGAAACTTTGAAAAATATAAATAACAAAGACAATTATTATAATAGATTAGCTATAGCAAGCATTCAATGTTTTCTTATGCACACTTTTACTCTTAAAAGTACTTCACAATGCCTGACCAGGCGATGGCACAGTGGATAGAGTGTCAGACTGGGATTTGGAGGACCCAGGTTTGAGACCCCCGAGGTGGCCAGCTTGAGCCCAAGGTCGCTGGCTCGAGCAATGGGTCACTCGGTCTGCTGTAGCCCCCCGGTCAAGGCACATACAAGAAATCAATCAATGAACAACTAAGGAGCCGCAATGAAGAATTAATGTTTCTCATCTCTCTTCTTTCCTGTCTGTCTGTCCCTATCTGTCCCTCTCCTGACTCTCTCTGTCTCTGCCACACACAATAAATAAATAAATAAATAAATAAATAAATAAATGTATTTCACAAAAATCTTTGTTTTAACTTTCAGCTTCTGACTTAAAATATTAAGACCAAAAAAAAAGTAAACACTTTCATTTATTTGTATATCTACATCCACAGATACATAGAAAATACATTTATATACAGAATTCTTTTTAGAGGAAAAATAATATGCTCAGAGTGGAATGTTTCTGATGTTTACATTAAAATGAGTATAGATACTAATTCTCAAAGGATCTCAAGACTTCCTTTCTGTCTTAGAGAAGAATCCTCTGATTTAATATTTAATTTGTTCATTAATCATAATTGCTCTGCATGTAAAAAAAAAAAAAAGCCCAATATATTTCACAAGGTAAAAATTGCTAACTCTTGGCCCTGGCCAGTTGGCTCAGTGGTAGAGTGTTGGCCTGGCGTGCAGGAGTCCTGGGTTTGTTTCCCAGCCAGGGCACACAGGAGAAGCACCCATCTGCTTCTCCACCCCTCCCCCTCTCCTTCCTCTCTGTCTCTCTTTTCCCCTCCCACAGCCAAGGCTCCATTGGAGCAAAGTTGGCCCGGGCACTGAAGATGGCTCTGTGGCCTCTGCCTCAGGTGCTAGAATGGCTCTGATTGCGACAGAGCAATGTCCCAGATGGGCAGAGCATCGCCCCCTGGTGGGCGTGCCAGGTGGATCCCAGTTGGGCGCATGTGGGAGTCTGTCTGACTGCCTCCCCGTTTCCAACTTCAGAAAAATACAAAAAATTGCTAACTCTTTGTTTACTTACAATATGATAGAGCAAGCATAAACAAATCATAGAGAATACATTTTAGTGATCAAAATACAAAAGATTAAAAACATACTTTGCCTGCATTAATAAAACTTTCAAAGGCATCGTAACCAATTCTGTGAAAGCCTCAGAAGTTCCTGTTTTGGCAGTTAAAAGAAAAGAACATGAAACATTTTGTGAATTTTTTTTCTTTGTGGATAATTAAGCGCAAGCCACGGGAAACACATGTACAGACGCACACCACATTTCTGTCACTCTGAGCACCAGAGCCAGGGCTCGGAGGCTTAATATTAAAAAGCCACACCATTTCAACTATATTTGAGACATGTCACTGACTATTGTTCTGAATTAATGTTTTGTGCTAATTTTTTCAAGCTTAGCCCCTGTGTTTTCCTTTTTATTTAAAATGATTGTGTTGAATATCATCTTTTTTATTTCAGGGAGGCCAAACACATACTCAAATAACCAGCAGACATTATTAGGTGTGAGTGAGGGGACGGGGTTGGCTCTGTAAGGGGGGCATCACTTTCACTGGAATTTCTCTTCATTCATAAATGACAGCCTCCAAGAAATCTGTCCTGCAGGTTGCCATCACAAAATCAACATTATTTCTCCTGGGCCTGTGAGAATTGCTCTCCTCTCTTTGGAAATTGATGCTCATAAGTGGAAACTGATAAATAACATTATTCTCCTTACTGTGTTCCAGAAATGATCATTCTCCAGGAGGGAAGAATCAGACTTAATATTATTACTAATTGTGCCTGACCAGGTGATGGCGCAGTGGATAGAACATTGGACTGGGACGCGGAGAACCCAGGTTCAAAACCCTGAGGTCACTGGCTTGAGCGCAGGCTCATCCAGAGTGTCGCTAGCTTGAGCATGGGATCATAGACATGACCCCATGGTCACTGGCTTGAGCCCAAAGGTCACTGGTTTGAGCCCAAAATCACTGGTTTGAGCAAGGGGTCAGTTGCTCTGCTGTAGCCCTGGGTCAAGGCACGTATGAGAAAGCAATCAATGAACAACTAAGGAGCAGCAACAAAGAGCCGCAATGAAGAATTGATGCTTTTCATCTCCCCTTCCTGTCTGTCTGTCCCTATCTGTTCCTCTCTCTGTCTTTCTCTGTTTTTGTCATTAAAAAAAGCCATTATTGCTAATTGCTTTTCAAAACCTAAGGAGCCACATAGAAGTGACCCAGCCTGAGAATTCTTAGAATTCATTTGGTAGCCCCAAAATTAGTGACAATATATGTCCATTGATTTTATCTACTCAGCCAATATATAATGAGACCCCATAACAGGCCGAGGCAACTGGATACAAGGGATGCCACCATGAACAAGAAACCTGCCCTTGTAAAAAGCGGAGTGTGGTAGGAGAGACATTAATCAAATACATCCACTTAAATATATATGTATACATATGTAGAGATATATATGTATTTACAGCTATCATAAGGAATAGGCAGAAGAAGTATACAATGCCATAAAGCTGAAAATAGAAGGATTTGGTTAAAAGGGGAGGGGGAGGAGTCAGGACAGTGTCCCTGATGAAACGTGTGAGTCTGTGCTGGGAGTGGGCAGATGCAGGAAGGGTTGAAGGAGTGGGGTGGGGGCAAGAAGAACACTCCAGAGCCAGAAAGCAGGAGCTGGAGAAACTGAATGAATGTCAGTCCACCTAGATCTCAGAGAGCAAAGCGAGTAAGGATGAAGGATGAGATGAAGCTGAAAATATAGGTAATAGTTAGATTAATAAAAGCTTTATAATTTTTTCATTTTTTTTATTATATAAAAATTAAAATTCTTTTTCAATTACAGTTGACATTTAATATTATATAAGTTTTTGCATAGTGGTTAGACCTTTATATAACTTATGAAGTAATGCTCTCATCTCCAACACCATACCTACTATTGACTCTATTCTCCATGCTGTACTTCACATCCCCACAAACTTTATAGTTTTTTTATCCAAGGAGCAGCAGGAAGACACCAAAAGGCAAGAAGCGTGTTTTTATTTTGAAATCCTCACTCTGACAGCAGAGTTCGCAGAATGGTCTGAGGGCAAGTGAAAGGGAGTTGGCAGCCTGGCTGGGAGTCACCATGGGCTGGTATCAGACCGGTGATGGCAGCAATGAGGACAAGAGGGTAACACCCACAAGCCAGCAAAAATAACCATCACCTTAGAAAAAGTAGAGATTTCAGAGAAGCTCTAAAACACGGCACAGTATAATAGATTTCCTCTTGACTATTGTGAAGCCATCTGTTGTATGTCCCTGGTGTTTCTTTCACTTTTCTTCTTGTTCTGAAGAAGGATATGGCAGCATAGAAACCATCAGTGATACACAGAGAATGAGAAGAGAAGTTTACTATTGAGCTCAGACAGTGGCAGGGAAGGAGGAATCTTTCTAGAGCAGGTTTTCCCCTCACACGCAAAGCTGCAGGGCAGATATGGTCAGGCTTCAGGTTCCCACATTTTCACAATTGTCTTTTGCTACTCAGCCTGCCCAACTAATGCCCAAACTTCACACTTGTGTTCTCCCACACTCCTGTCACCCACGGCATCAATAATCTGTTCTAAAGTATCTGATATACCAACTCTCACTAAGAAGTAAAGGAAAAGGTTATGAACAACTTCTCCCAACGAATATGTAGGTTTCAATGCCTAAAGAAACGAATCTGTAATCGTGGAAGGCCGGCATTGGTCAACAGATGGAGAAAGTACCTGGGAAGGCAGAATCACATTGTTTTGCCCTGAAATTATGCTACCTGACAAGTTAGCCATGCTCTTCTTATGATTTGCCTCTCTTTCACAATGTGGGCAGCAAAGGTGAGAAAAAGCAAAAAACCCCAGACCGACTAGTTCCCCACAAGTGGACAGAAAAGCATACCCACTATTTACAGATTCTTCACAACTCTACTCTGCACCTTCTTTCTAGGAGATTGCACCCATTTCTGTGGTTTAAGTGTAATCTGCATGCTGACAATTCCCACTTTATATCCCTTCTCCCCGTCTCTGAGCTCTAGACTCCTCCATCCAGCTACTGACTGACCTTCTCTGCTTGGCCATCTCACAAGCATTCCAAACTGAACATGCGTAAACCCCAACTCTTGATCCCTGCCCCCCGCCCAAACCCAGATTTCCCCAATGTGTTGAAGGACAACACCAAACACCCAGAAACCTGGGGCCATCTTGGACTCCTCCCTCTCTGTGTGAGTTTTCTGCACTTGACATAACATATCACCACAAACTGTCTTAAAACAACAGACATTTATTTTCTCATCGTCCAGGGGGCCAGAAATCTGAAAACAAGGATCAGCAGGGCTGTGCTCCCTCTGGAGGCTGTAGGGGAAAGTTCTTCCTCGTTGCATCCAGCTTCTGGGGACGTGAGGAGCTCCTTGTGGCTGCTGGACTTCAGTCTCTGCAGCTGTCTTCACCTGGCCTTCACTTTGTTCGGTGTTTCTCCCCTGTGTCTCTCACAAGGACACTTGTACTAAAAGTTAGGGTTACGTAGATTATCCAGCATGATCTCATTTGGAGATTCTTAATTACATCTACAAAGACCTTTTTTTTCCAAATAAGGTCACACTCCCAGGCTCCAGAAAATTAGGCATAAACATATCTTTTGGGGGCCCTCATCCAATCCACTATATCCTCCATTACCCCTCACAGCCAGTTCCTCTGTAAGACCTGGAGAATGCTTTAAATCATATCTCCTGGCCAGGTCATCCACGTTTATTGTTATGAGGCTGCTATGCATCATTGCTTCATCACTGATTCCAGTTACCTTTCTCTCTCGCGAGAATTTCTGCCACACCCCTACCAGCAGTCTCCCTACTTGCAGGCTTGTTTCTTCCCTCCACAGTCCATCCCCTATAGTGCAGCCCAGAAGAGTGGCTTTTAAAATGCATGTATATAAGCCCTGGCCGGTAGTCCGGTTGGTTAGAGCACCCTCCTGATAAACCAAGGTTGCACGTTTGATTCGTGGTCAGGACATATACAAGAGTTAAACAATGGACCTGACCTGAGGTGGTGCAGTGGATAAAGCATCGACCTGGAACGATGAGGTCGCTGGTTCGAAACCCCAGGCTTACCTGGTCAAGGCACATATGGGAGTTGATGCTTTCTGCTCCTCCCCCACCTTCTCTCCCTCTCTCTCTCTCTTTCTCTCTTCTCTAAAATGAATTTTAAAAAAAGAGTCAAACAATGAATGCATAAATAAGTGGAACAAAAAAGTGATGTTCCTCTGTCTCCCTTCCTTTTTCTCTAAAAATCAATCAATACAAAAAATTTAAAAAAATATATATATATCAGACCATATCACTTACCTGCTTTAAAACCTCCAATGTGTTAGAAGTTGCTCCGCTCTTAGAACACAGTCTGGTGTTATTTATCCCAGCTTCCTTCCCCAGCCTTTCTTCCAGTTCCTCATGCTAACCGTGTTCTAGCCACATGGACCCCTACTAATTCTACAAGAAGTCGTCTGTGGCTGACCTGTATAAGAATGAATTCTCTGCAACTTTCTAACATAGCACCCTGTCCATGACTGTCAAAGCATTTCTCAATATGTAAGTCATTTACTAGTTTATCACCCATCTCACCACACTGACTGAACCTGCCCAGAATAGGGGCAACCCTCTTTGGTTACCACTGCATATCCAGTGCCCACCAAGCACAGCACATAGGAGATGCCCAATGAAACTTTGCTGAACAAATAATTGAATTGATTAATCAATGGTTCCCATTGATTGTAGAATTAAGAAGAGACCTTGCCTGGTATTCCGGGTCCCTAGCCTCTTGTCCTCACTCATCACCTATCCTGCCTCATTGCTATTTATTTCTCTTTGACACAAAGCTTTAACTCCTGTAAATTTGTCTTCTTATCTTCTTGCCCTCTTTGATTTATGCCATTTTCTCATTTTGAAATATCTATTCTCTCTTTTTTCTTACTACATCTTAGTTGCTTTTCTATGCTCAGTTCAAATCTCTCCTCCTCCAGGAAGCCCTCTGTCATCACTCCACCTACAGCATTCTTTCCCACCTCTCTGCTCTCTCCTAAGCTGCTGTGTACCACACTGTCACAGTCTTGGCTGATTCTCACTTACCCCTCAACTGGACTAAAAGGTATAAGAGTAGCTCTCTGTTTCATACTTCTTTGAATTGATTATTCTAGGAATTGAGACAATTAAATATCCTAGAAACCAGCCACTGGCCGTTTTCTAGTCTCAGTTCTTCCCACAATAGTTTGTGACTTCGAGCACTTTATCTCACCTCCGGAGTTTATTTTCTTCATATGCAAAATAAAGTGCTTAGATCATATTATTATTATTATTATTATTATTGGTATTTTTCTGAAGTTGGAAACGGGGAGGCAGTCAGACAGACTCCCGCATGCGCCCGACCAGGATCCACCCGGCATGCCCACCAGGGGGCGATGCTCTGCCCATCTGGGGCATCGCTCTGTTGCAACCAGAGCCATTCTAGCACCTGAGGCAGAGGCCACAGAGTCATCCTCAGCGCCCGGGCCAACTTTGCTCCAATGGAGCCTCGGCTGCAGGAGGGGAAGAGAGAGACAGAGAGGAAGCAGAGGGGGAGGGATGGAGAAGCAGATGGGCGCCTCTCCTGTGTGCCCCGGTCAGGAATCAAACCCAGGACTCCCGCATGCCAGACCGATGCTCTACCACTGAGTCAACCAGCCAGGGCCTAGATCATATTATTTTTAAGGCTCTTATAGCTCTAAAATGCCAAGATTTTAATAATCAATCAATTTTAGCAAATCTACTTCAGACATGGGTATAGAGATTAAGTTAGTTGTTATATAAAGTTAGTTATTATATGAAGAACTAAATCTCTGGCACTTAGAAATACTCAAAAAATGAGTTGTATTTTTTTTTCCCCAGCAAGAAAGCTAAGATTTAGCAATTTGAATCAAGTAAGCCAAAGTCAACAATGAGAAATGACAAAGCCCAGGTCCTCCAAACTTAAAAAATTCCATGATTTCCTCCTCCCTCTGCGATAATAACAATTGCCTTTCCTACAGGTATTTTAGTTTATAAACTGTTTTCATAATTAATCTCTCATTTCATCTTTATACCAGCTCTGTAAATAGGAGGTATTATACCAATTTTACATAAAAGGAAAGTGAGGTTCAGAGGGGTTAAATGATGTACAGAAGGTCACATAACCAATAAATGGCTGAACTAAAACCACATCCCATAATTTAGCCTCAAAACCTAAGTTAGTTCAAATATGCCATAAGGCACTAACGCAAGGACAACTAATGAAGTAAACATTGTTAAATTACATTCTGCCAATAGACGCCTGTGCTAAAAATGCACCAATAAGTTGCTTATCATAAACTTAGAAAACCTAAGAGCAGTATTTAATGGATTTGAATGATATTCTTCCACTTCGGTGTTCTTCCATAACCATCCAGGCATCAGAGCAGTTACCATAATGCTAATGGCAACCCCACACCCCAGTTCTTCACATAGAACACACCCAAAGCACTCAACCATGCAAGAGGCAGAAACTCTTGTTGTCATATGACTAGCCACACTTCTACCCACTGAGACTGTTTGCTGACATAGTAAGTTGCACAACTTAAATGATTTTCTCTCAAAACATATTTTGAAGTTCAAGAAGATCCAAAAGGAGGCACATTTCAGGATTCAACCCAAACCCAAAGGGGAAGTTGAAAAGCTTTTATGGCCTGGGTGTTTGTTTGTTTGTTTTTTAATGTAAAGGGAAAACAGATAAAAAACACCTGTGTTCCCTACCATGAGATATTGTTTGTGAAACTATTCTGTCTACTAGAAAATACTCTTCAAATGGAAGGGATTAGTATTACTGTTATTGCCAGCTAAAGGTGAACTTGAGATAAATGCCCTCATTTGCGAAGTGCATGTGCATATCCTGCCACCTAGTGGCCACACGAATAAGTCATTTTTAACTGTTTTTGGTATTAAAATCAATGAAATAAAACAATATTTTTAGAACTTTGAACCAATTTTCTTTATTGATCCAATTTTTATTATCATTTACTGACTCTACCAATATTATATTACTAATGCAGGAGAGTAGCAGCAGAAACATAATTAGTTAACTGTAATTTACTTGATCTAAAATGTATGACTTGTCTTACCACATTTTTTTCAAGTCAATTTCTTTTCTGGCATATAGTCTTTTTTTTTTTTTTTAAAGAACAGAAATTTATTTTCTCACAGTTCTGGAGGTTGGGAAGTTCAAGATCAAGATGTCCACAGGTTTGGTTTCTTCTGAGGCCTCTACCCTAGGCTGCTTCCTCACTATGCCCTGAAATGGTTGTCCCTCTGTTGTATTAGTATCTTTTTAAAAATATTTTTTTATTTAATTAATTGTGTTTACATAGATTCTAGGCATATAGTCTTTTTTTCTGTATTTTTCTGAAGTTGGAAACGGGGAGGCAGTCAGACAGACTCCCACATGCGCCCAACCAGGATCCACCGGCACGCCCACCAGGGGGCGATGCTCTGCCCATCTGGGGCATCGCTCTGTTGCAACCAGAGCCACTCTAGCGCCTGAGGCAGAGGCCATGGAGCCATCCCCAGCGCCCGGGCCATCTTTGCTCCAATGGAGCCTTGGCTGCGGGAGGGGAAGAGAGAGACAGAGAGGAAGGAGAGGGGGAGGGGTGGAGAAGCAGATGGGCACTTCTCCTGTGTGCCCTGGCTGGGAATCAAACCCAGGACTCCTGCACACCAGGCCGATGCTCTATCACTGAGCCAACCGGCCAGGGTGATTCTAGGCATATAGCCTTTTAACACGAGAGTAATTATTTGGTGCTTTGTTTTGAAAATAGAGAACAAACCAAGTAAAGTTCTTATTTTCAGTGGCTCTCACATGGTAGTGGGGGATCAATGAACAGAAACAAAGCAGAGTAGGGTAACTGAGAGTGACTGGCAAGGAGGTGTGTGTTCCCTTCAGACAGGGTTGTCAGGAAAGGCTCCTCAATAAAAGACCTGAAGGAGGTGAAGGGACAGACCATGCTGATATTTGGGGATCAGGAGTATGTCAGGCCAAGGGAACGAATGGAAGAATATGTTCGACATCCTTGAGGAACAGTAAGGAGGCCAGTGGAGCAGAGAGCAAGGGGTGGCACGGTCAGAGAGGTGATGGGACATCAGGTCAGTACAGGTCATGGTTAGACATTCTCAGTTGGCATTGGGCTCTCTGAGTGAGATGGGAAGACACTGAAGGATTTTGAGTAGTGGAATGACCTAGCAATTCTGAGTAACTCTCTAACAAACAGCATAAAATACAAGTTTAATGGAATACTGGGAGGGAAATAGTCCCCATTAGAACACAACTTTTTTAGGTCCTGGCCAGGTGGCTCAATGGATACAACATCATTCCTGCATGCCAAGGTCATGCGTTTGACCCCTGGTCAGGGCACATACGAGAAACAACCAATGAGTACACAACTAAATGGAATAACTAAGTGGAACAACAAGTTGATGCTTCTCTCTCTCTCTCTCTCTCTCTCTCTCTCTCTCTCTCTCCCTTTCTTTTTCTGTCTTTCTCAAATCAGTGGAAAAAATTTTTAAAAAACCATACACTTTTCAAAAGGTTTATAAAACAACTCTGTGAAGGGAACTCCTCCCTACAGGGAGGATTATAAAGGAAGAATGCATAGTATCTTTACACTGAAACACATTAAGTCAAGCAAGCCAAAGCTATTTTGACTCAGCATTGTGGTTGTTGTTATTTTATTTATTTATTTTTTTAAATAGCTTTTGCCCTGGTCTGATGGCTTGGTTGGAGCATCGTCCTGAAGCAGGAGGTTGCCGGTTTGATCCCCAGTCAGGACACATACAGGAATGGATTGATGTTCCTGTCTCTCTCTCTCTCCTCCTCCTCCTCTCTCTAAAATCAATAAAATAAACATTTAAAAAAATGGTTTCAGGCCTCCCAGTGCTTACCACAGGCTGTGTTCTTACACTGACTGTACAGAAAGAGGAGGCAGAGTAAACCCACTCATCTACACATCAGCCCTGGCTCTTTGCCTGGTCTGTATTGTGAATGGGGGGACATGGGGAAAGAAAGAAAAAAAATGGTTTCATAAAACAATAGTGCGTAAATTCTCAAGACACTCTTCAATGAAGAACTTAACATTTGCTAAATGTCCAAGTTACCTGGAAAGGTCAGTATGGGTCACAAGACAGGGTTCTAACCTTAAAATACTTCTGAGGAGATACAACATATGCACATAAAAGATAATACAAATGCTGAAAGAAAGGCCACACAGCATTCAGGAGAAGGGGCTGTGCTCTGTGCTAATGTGTGAGCCACAGAGGGACACACACACATCACGCAGGAACTGAGCAGGGAGAAAAGGCGCAGGGGCAGAAGAGATGGCGTGGGTCTAGGCCAGTGGTTCTCAACCTTTCTAATGCCGTGACCCCGCAATACAGTTCCTCATGTTGCGGTGACCCCAAACCAAAAAATAATTTTGGTGGCTACTTCATAACTGTAATTTTGCTACAGTTATGATTCGGAATGTAAATACCTGATATGCATTATGTATTTTCCGATGGCCTTAGGCGACCCCGCTGGGGTTGCGACCCACAGGTTGAGAACCGCTGGTCTAGGACAAAATCCCAGAGAGTCAAAAGGCTATGCCTGGGATTACATAGTCTCTCAGAATCTTAGAACAAAGGAACTCATCACACACACACACACAAAATGTGTAACTATGTACGGTGATAGATATTAACTAGACTTATTGAGTGATCATTTTGCAATATATACAAATATTGAATCATTATGTCATATACCTGAAACTAATATAATGTTATATATCAATTATACCTCAATTTTTAAAAAAAATTAAAAGAAAAGAACTGAAAGGTAAATTGGAGATGGTTAAATTCAGCACTTTCATTTTATGAAAGAGGAGAATTAGATCAACAAACATTCTACTGGTTAGTGACAGAGCTGGACCTAGAACAAAGGCTCTTGGGTTTCGGCCCATTGTGCACATCACCAGAAAAGTGACAGTGAGCCTATGGGATGCTTAGCATCATGAACCAGGTCTGAACGGAGTCTCATGGTGGAAGAAGGATGTAGACCTCAGAGCTATAGTCGGCACGGTGGAAAGAAGTAGGTGTGAGATAGTGGAGATCGGTCTCTGCCCCAGTTCCTGGAAAAAACTCCTGAAACCCTGTCATCTCCTAAGTGCTAAGAGCACCTTTTGTTCTAAAATTATTCTTTATGGCCCTGTCCAGTTGGCTCAGTGGTAGAGCGTCAGCCTGGCGTGCAGAAGTCCCGGGTTCGATTCCCGGCCAGGGCACACAGGAGAGGCGCCCATCTGCTTCTCCACCCCCCCCCTTTCCTCTCTGTCTCTCTCTTCCCCTTCCGCAGCGAGGCTCCATTGGAGCAAAGATGGCCTGGGCGCTGGGGATGGCTCCTTGGCCTCTGCCCCAGGCACTAGAGTGGCTCTGGTCGCGGCAGAGCAATGCCCCCGGAGGGGCAGAGCATCGCCCCCTGGTGGGCAGAGCGTCGCCCCCTGGTGGGCGTGCCGGGTGGATCCCGGTCGGGTGCATGCGGGAGTCTGCCTGACTGTCTCTCCCCATTTCCAGCTTCAGAAAATAAAAAAAAAATTAAATAAATAAATAAAATAAAATTATTCTTTAACCCTGGTTCCTGATCTAGGGCTCCCAAAGCCCTTTCCTAGGTGACAGGGGTGTCTTTTGTTTCTATGAGGCTCCTGAATGAGGGCTGACTACCAGAAAAACCAAGCCATGATTAGAAGCTTGGCATTTTCAGCCCCACCCATCATTCCTTTGAGAAGGAAAAAGGGTTAAAAATAGAGTTAATGATCAGCAGGCTTATGGATGAAGACCCCATAAAAATCCTAAAAGTTCAGTTAACTCCCAGGCTGGTGAGCACGTGGAGGTGCTGGAAGTGTGGTGTTCTGAAGAGGGCATGGACGCTCTGGGTCCCTCCACTATGCCTTGCCCTAGGCATCCCTTCCATCCGATGTTCATCTCTGTCCTTGATCATATCCTTTTATAATAAACCAGTAAATGTAAGTAATCCCTGCCCCCGAGTTCTGTGAACCACACTAGCAAATTAATTGAACCTAAAGAGGGATTTGGGAAGGTCTGAGGTATAGCCAGCTGGTTCAAAGCACAAGTAACAACCTGGGCTTGCGACTGGTGTCTGAAGTGGGGATTGGAGGACCGAGCCCTCCACCTGGAGAATCCGATGTTAGCTCTGGATAGACAGTGTCCAGAATTGAGTTAAGTTCTCAGACACCTTGCTGGTGTCCAAAGATTGCTTATTAATTGAGAAATGTGGATACAGAATCCTTTCACTAGCCCTCAAGAGAGTAACTCACCAGTAATTTGAGGCAACAGTAAAGTGAGCCTAACACTGGACAAAGGTAAGAAATCCTGACCCTGCAAACCTAAGCAGGAGGCTCACAGAGCTGAGACTGAGAATCCCAGTTATCCCAGGAGGCAGGGAGGAGCACAGAAGAGACGGAAGGTAAGGAATCCTAGAGGAGAAGTGATGGCAAGGTCTCTCTGGGCAAAAGGAGTAGAAATTGATATGCTTTGGACTTCATTTTCTCTCTTTTAAGAGATACCCTTTGGGGGGAGGTCAAATACAATTCATACATGGATAATGCTGGCAAATAAAAGATGCAACTAAACTATTGGGGGCTGTAAAGGCGTGCCATCTTTACAGCTAATACCATATTTCTCCATGTATAAGATGCACTCTTTCTCAAAAAAATTGGGGTCTAAAAACTGGGTGCGTCTTATAGAGTGGTTGTAGACTTTTTTTACTTGTATTTCCCCCTTTCTCCTGCTTGTTTTTGCACTCATTGTTGAAGACAGTGATTTGAGGTAATATATGAAGACAGTGATTCGTCATTAGACATAGATGAGGACAAAGTAATGTATGGGAGTTTTGACAGTGATGAGGAGTTGTATGAGTTCCATAACTTTATATAATACATTTTTTTTTCAAATTTTGGGCCCCAGAATTAAGGTGTGTCTTATACATGGGAGCGTCTTATACATGAGGAAATACAGTAAGTTATACCTGTTAACTTTTGTTCTAGGAAGAATTTTTTTTTTTTTTTTTGTATTTTTCTGAAGCTGGAAACGGGGAGAGACAGTCAGACAGACTCCCACATGCGCCTGACCGGGATCCACCCGGCACGCCCACCAGGGGGCGATGCTCTGCCCCTCCGGGGCGTCGCTCTGCCACAACCAGAGCCACTCTAGCGCCTGGGGCAGAGGCCAAGGAGCCATCCCCAGCGCCCGGGCCATCTTTGCTCCAATGGAGCCTTGGCTGCAGGAGGGGAAGAGAGAGACAGAGAGGAAGGAGGGGGGGGGGGGTAGAGAAGCAAATAGGCACTTCTCCTATGTGCCCTGGCCGGGAATCGAACCCGGGTCCCCCGCACGCCAGGCCGATGCTCTACCGCTGAGCCAACTGGCCAGGGCCCTAGGAAGAAATTTTTAAAAAATATTCTTCCAGCCTGACCTGTGGTGGCGCAGTAGATAAAGTGTCGACCTGGAAATACTGAGGTCGCCGGTTCGAAACCCTGGGCTTGCCTGGTCAAGGCACATATGGGAGTTGATGCTTCCAGCTCCTCCCCCCTTCTCTCTCTCTGTCTCTCTCTCTCCTCTCTAAAAAATAAAAAATAAAAAGAAATAAAAAATATTCTTTCAGCCTGACCTGTGGTGGTGCAATGGATAAAAGTGTCGACCTGGAACACTGAAGTCGCTGGTTCAAAACCCTGGGCTTGCTGGTCAAGGCACATATGGAAGTTGATGCTTCCTGCTCCTCCCCCCTTCTCTCTCTCTCTCTTTCTCTCCACTCTCTAAAATGAATAAATAAAATCTAAAAAATATATATGTAAAAAAATATTCTTGCCTGACCAGGCGGTGGCGCAGTGGATAGAGTGTCGGACTGGGATGCAGAGGACCCGAGTTCGAGACCTCGAGGTTGCCAGCTTGAGTGTGGGCTCATTTGGTTTGAGGAAAAGCCCACCAGCTTGGACCCAAGGTCGCTGGCTTGAACAAGGGGTTACTCGATCTGCTGAAGGCCCACGGTCAAGGCACATATGAGAAAGCAATCAATGAATAACTAAGGTGTCACAATGAAAAACTGATGATTGATGCTTCTCATCTCTCTCTGTTCCTGTCTGTCCCTCTCTATCCCTCTCTCTGACTCTCTGTCCCTGTAAAATAAAATTAAATTAAAAATTAAAAAAAAAAAAAGAAACCTAACGGGTGTTGTCTTGACGGTAAGTGGAAGCTACCCACGGCACCCATACTCAATTTTTCTTTTTCTTTTTATTTAAGATTTTATTTATTGACTGTATAGAAAAAGGAAGGGGATGTGAAGAAATATCAACTCATAATTGCTTCACTTTAGTTGTTCATTGATGGTTTGTCGTTTGTGCCTTGACCCCGCAAGCCCAGGGATGCGAACTGGCGACCTCTGCATTCCAGGTCGGCGCTTGCTCACTGCACCACCACAAGCCAGGCCTCAATTTTTCATTTTAAGCACTTTGCAGTTTCAATTTATGCAGGGACTGAGTAAGAACCATATAGAGTGTTATGTGGTATAAAAAATATATAAATATTTGAACTTTCTAGCACAGAGCTTCTAAAACCCTTGGACTTTCCTGAGTGATGGGGGTGATAGGAGTGGTTTCGGCTAAACACAAGCGTCCTGCAGCCACACCTGAGTTTATGCTAACAGGGTAGATGAAGCTGAGGCCCCTTAGATGGCCTAAGAATGAGAGCTTGTCACCGGAAAGACCAAACACTTGATGAGAGGGTTGGAACTTTCAGCCTCACCTCTACCCCCAGGGAGGGAAGGGGTCACTAGAGATAAATTCCATAAAAACTCATGAAGACAGAGTCTGAGAGCATCTGGGCTGGTGAACATGGAGGTGCTGAGATGGCATCTGCCAGGAGAGGGCGGCAGAGCTCCCTGCTGCCCAATCTCTCCCTGGGTATCTCTTCCACTCAGCTGTTTCTGAGTTGCATATTTTATGATAAACCTTGAAACACCAGTAGAGTGTTTTTCTCAGTTCTGTGAATTGTTATAGCAAATTAAGAACCCAAGGAGTGGGTCATGGGAAACCCAAAGTATGTCATCTGCAGGGCAGAAGTGTGGGTAGTTTGGGCACTCCGTTTGTAGCTGGCATCTAAAGTAGGGGCAGACTTGTGGCACCCCTACTCTGCGGGGCCTGTGTTAACTCCTGGCAGTTAGTGTCAGAACTTAATTAAATTATTGGAAATCCAGTTGGTGTTGGAGAGTTGGTTGTTCATGTCAGAAAAAACATACAGTGTGTTATCTATATACTGTATCTAGTTAGACTTTAAAGTTTCCTGCAAAAAGACATTAAAAATAATAAAGCTAGAGTGGTGAACACACAATACAATATACAGACAGTGTATTTATTATAGAATTGCAAATAATAATAATAAGCCCAATAGAAGCTAATAAGGAAATGACAACACTGATAAAAGCTTTCCATTAGCCAGGTAAAAACAGTGGCAATCTAATAATATATTACAAGCAGTCATCTAATTAATAAAAAAGTATCTGCTTTCTGCCTGACCAGGCAGTGGCTCACTGAGCATTGGACTGGGATGCGGAAGACCCAGGTTCAAGACCCTGAGGTCGCCAGCTTGAGCACGGGCTCATCTGGTTTAAGCAAAAGCTCACCAGCTTGAGCCCAAGGTCGCTGGCTTGAGCAAGGGGTCACTCGGTCTGCTGAAGGCCCGCGGTCAAGGCACATGTGAACACTGAAAAATTAATGATTGATGCTTCTCATCTCTCCGTTCCTGTCTGTCTGTCCCTGTCTATCCCTCTCTCTGTCCCTGTAAGAAAAAAAAAACACTCACAAAAATAAAAATTTAAAATTAAAAAAATAACAAGAAACTCATGCTGTGAAAAGAACATTTTAAAAATTGTGTGAAATCATTATTTGGGGAGTTTGGTAATTGTGTTCCCCAGAATAATGGAACTTGTTACTTATAAAGTCTCACCTGCATAGTAGAAAGACTTGGAGATATAATTTATCATTTAGAAGTATTAATGGGTTTTGAAACTATTTTGTTAAAAACATTTAAAAACACATAATCTAGGTCGCAAAACATTAACTGACACATCAGGATAAAAAGAAATTTACTAGACAGGTTTTAACAAAAACTTTGGAAAATTGGTGGATTGAATTACCAAATGAGTATCAAGATCTAATAAGTATAGCCCTGGCCAGATAGATCAGTTGGTTAGAGTATCATCCCAGAGCACAGAGGTTGCCAATTAGCTCTCCATCTCCAATCAGGGCACATACAGGAGCACAGGTTTCTGTCTCTCTCCTGCTCTCTCACTTTCTCTCTCTAAAATCAATAAAATAAACATTAAATTTTTTTTTAATTTAGTAATTATAGACAATGGTGTATTTCCATTTGAATCTGTGTATCTTGGTGAGATATCTTTATTAGCTTCATTAAAACCAAATGCCAAAATAAATAGAATTAGATCTTTAAATTGTCATACCACAAAGTATTAAACAAGGTTCTTTACTTCTTATTTAACTTATTTATTTTTTAAAATTTTTATTAATTCTTTTTAGAGAGGAGAGAAAGAGAGAGAGAAGAGAGGGAGGAGCAGGAAGCATCAACCCCCATATGTGCCTTGACCAGGTAAGCCCGGGTTTTGAACCAGTGACCTCAGCAATCCAGGGTGATGCCTTATCCACTGCGCCACCACAGGTCAGGCTATTTTACTTATTTATTTTCAAAACAAGATTTTTTTGCATAGTTGAGACTTTTAGGTTGTTTTTATTGCTTTTTAGTGAGAGAGAAAGGGAGATAGAGAGAGAAACATTGATTTGTTGATCCACTTATTTATGCATTCATTGGTTGACTCCTGTATGTGTCCTGACTGGGAATCAAACCTACAACCTTGGCTTAACAGGACGATGCTCCAATCAACTGAGCTATCTTTCCAGGGCCTTGTTTTTTAGTTTTTATTTACTTCGTTTCATTTTACTTTTGAGAGAGAGAGACAGGGAGCGAGAGAGAAGTATCAAATCATAGTTGCTTCACTTTTAGTTGTGCATTGATTTCTTCTTGTACGTGCCTTGATTCTAGATCAGACAGGCGACTTCAGGATCAAGCTGAGCCACTGACCCTTTGCTCAAGCTGCCGATTGTGTTAATGATCCTGTGCTCAAGCTGGTGACCTCAGGTTTCCAACTGGTGACCTCAGTCTATTATTCACTGTGCCACCAGCAGTCAGGCTTAAACAAGGTATTGTTTTAAAATAGCAAGTATGTGTAAATGCATTGTTTTTACCATATCACTCATTACATAAATATTGTGGGTGTGTGCTAACATTTTTTTACTAATGGGATGGTTGATCAAAATTTTGAATTAGTTTAAGCAACTTAGTCCAAAGTGCAGTCTATGGATCTCTACATTAGAATTCTCCAGGGCATCTTTAAATGCTGTTGCCTGAGCCCTTCTGTTCAACATATACCAGTATCAAATTGAGATATTCTCCTGGGTTTAACAAGAGAAACTGAAAGAGAATCAAACACAGAATAATTATATGACCATGTGATTTTCTGGGGTTTAATGCTGTTGCCTGTGAAATATCTCAAGTCACTGATGAAATAATTTCTGCAAACTGATTCTTTGATTGGAGCAATTTCAACCTAGATTTCATGCTGTGTTGAATTGAGTCTTAATGCCAAGCCTGACTTTATGCCATCAGTTACTTTTATTTAAGTGGTTTTATTTATTTAGTGAACTCAAGGAAGATATAGATACAGAGAAGACATGATGGAAAGAAATGAATTAATATGTCCAGGAGAATCCCGGAGATGAACCTTCTTGCAGGACTCTCTTGCTTCTCAGTTTCTCAATCACCTAAACTCCAGAGACTTTCACTTCCACTGCTTTCTATCCACCAACCTTGGACACCTAGTCCTTCCTCAGAACTGCATGACCTCCAGGATCTCCAAGGAAGCCTGCTTTCTCTGATCACATCCCTCTCCTCCCTCACTCCCTCTAGTTTGTTGAGCTGTTCTTCCCTCTTGTGACTCCTAGTCCCTTGTCTTTCTCAGTTTGAACTTTCAGCTGGGCAACTTCATTTCTACTTTCCCTTTCTCTGACCCTTAGCTCGGAAGGGATCTAATATTGAGAAAAGGTTATAGAGCCCCATTCTAGCTGCTTCGGAGCCCAGAGCCCTTCATTTCCCACAGAAGGCCTTGCAGGTCACTAATAATACTTTAAAATTTTATCTGCGTCAAGCCTGACCGGCGGTGGCACAGTGGATAGAACATCCCAGGTTTGAAACCCCGAGGTCACCATCTTGAGTGCGGGCTCAACTGGCTTGAGCACAGACACCAGCCTAAGCACAGGGTTGCCAGCTTGAATGTGGGCTCATTGACATGATCCCATGGTTGCTGGCCTGAGCCCAAAGGATGCTTGCTTGAAACCCAAGGTTGCTGGCTTGAGCAAGGGGTCATTGGTTTGACTGGAGTCCCCTGGTCAAGGCACATATGAGAAGTAATCAATGAACAAATAAAGTGCTAAAACTATGAGTTTATGTTTCTCACCTCTTTCCCTTCTTGTCTCTCACACAGAAAATTAAAAACAAAAATTTATCTGTGTCAATAACTATCTCTTGAAATTGCAATAAAATGAGTTCCAAAGGAACACATGCTAAAACAAGTAAGAATTATTTTTCCCTTTCTTGGGCTGTGCTTCAATTTGTCAAAATAAAATTCATCTATTGCTTATATGTATCTTAGGAATCTTTGTGTACACTGTAAAATTTACCTATGTATCATTAACAACTTAAGGGGTAGCTGAGTTACAATGTATAATTTTCTAATAGAAATGTATCTTTAGAATTTATTAGGTCTGACTTCAGAATTCACTGAAATTAATAGGCTCATAAAAAACAAAAGAAGCCCTGATCCAGTAGCTCAGTTGGCTAAGAGCATGTCCCCTGTACACCAAGGTTGCAGGTTTGATCCCCAGACAGGGCGCATACAAGAATCAACCAATGGCCTGACCTTGTTACAGTGTTTAAAACAAATTCAAAGAAAACCAAACCAGTTTGTCAAAATAAAATTCTTTTATTGCTTTGTTTTGTTGTTATTTTTTGAAATATATTTATTGATTTTGAGAGAGAGAGAGAGAAAAGGGGAGAGAGATACATAGAGAGAGAAAAACACTGACTTGTTCCACTTATTTATGCATTCATTGGTTGATTCTTTTTTTTTTTTTTTTTACAGAGACAGAGAGAGTCTGTCTGTGGTGGCACAGTGGATAAAGTGTCAACCTGGAAACACTGAGGTTGCCGGTTCAAAACTCTGGGCTTACCTGACCAGGTAGTGGCGCGGTGGATAGAGCATTGGACTGGGATGCGGAAAGACCCAGGTTTGAGACCCGGAGGTCACTAGCTTGAGCACGGGCTCATCTGGTTTGAGCAAAAGCTCACCAGCGTGGACCCAAGATCGCTGGCTTGAGCAAGGGGTTACTTGGTCTGCTGAAGGCCCATGGTCAAGGCACATATGAGAAAGTAATCAGTGAACAACTAAGGCATTGCAACAAAAAACTGATGATTGATGCTTCTCATCTCTCTCCATTCCTGTCTGTCTGTCCCTATCTATCCCTCTCTCTGACTCTCTCTGTCTCTGTAAAAAAAAAAAAAAAAAAGAATCAACCAATGAATGCATAAATAAGTGGAACAAGTCAGTGTTTTTCTCTCTCTATGTATCTCTCTCCCCCTTTCTCTCTCTCTCTCTCAAAATCAATAAATATATTTCAAAAAATAACAAGAACAAAACAAAGCAATAAAAGAATTTTATTTTGACAAACTGGTTTGGTTTTCTTTGAATTTGTTTTAAACACTGTAACTAAATTTTCTATCATGGCTCTTTTTTCTGATTCTGTCATAGGGGACTTTCCTTCTTCCCACTTGTTTTAGTCCTTATCAAAGAATTCAGTTATGGAAAAAAACCTACTGGATCTCAGAAGGTATCTTCTTCAGTCCCTGACATATATTAAAATTGTTGAAACTAGCCAAAAGGCCAGGTCCATTTTCCATGTGTAAGTTTTCCTTTAGTTAGTTTGCTTTCCCAATATATTAGAGAATATACTTGCCAACTTCCAGCCAATTATTAAGGGTTTAGAAACATAGAGTTTTGGTAATTTCAACAATATTTAGAAGCTGGTAGCCTGTTTAAATTGCTTTGCAGGGTAGTCTGAACTGAAGCTGATGGTAGTTCCCTGGGGAATTTACTAGATCTTCATGTTGTCTGCGTCTAGGAGCGTGAGCCATATAGTAAAGTCAATGTTTGGAAGCTTCTACTTTGTAATTGTTGGCTACAATAATAATCCAATTTTTGAAATGGAATTTTTGCCAGCTAGAAAAGCAGAATCCAAAGTCGATCATCGTCATCTGAAGCAGTTCATAGCTTGCCCTGTTCCCGACCTGGTAGATGAGAACATGTGGCTGTCAAATAGCATGTACCTAAAAACTGTGACCAAGTTCAATGAATGTTTCAGCATTGGTCACTGCAGATCACATGAGATTTATTAAGCTTCATGACATGACAGGAGGCAAAAAAATGGAATAAAGAACTTCCTTACTGATGTCAATGATTTATATATAAAGGTTGCAATAACTCCATTTTATGAACTCAATTCTCCTATTTGATCCAGTGCATTTGACAGAAAAGTTCAGTTTCTTGGGAAGAAACACCTTTTAAGCTGAATGCAGAAAAATTCAGAAATAAATAATGTTGCTGCCATGGAGTATACTCAAGAATGTGTACATTGTGAATTATTTGATTAAACAGCCTGGAAAAGTTTTACTTGTAGTTTTGATTTATCTAAACATAATGAAATTCCTTTTATAGTTAAAAACAGTAATTTAGTTTCTTAAAATTATCAATGAATCAATATTTACTTATGAAGTTGTTTATAAAGAGTTCTTTATCAATAATTTTGAAATACCTGCCTGACCTGTGGTGACACAGTGGATAAAACTCAACCTGGGACTCTGAGGTCACCAGTTCAAAACCCTGGGCTCGCCTGGTCAAGACACATATGGGAGCTGATGCTTCCTACTCCTACTCCCTTCTCTCTAAAATGAATATCTTAAAATATTAAAAAAGTTTAAATACCTTTATTCTAGGCCCTGGCTGGTTGGCTCAGCGGTAGAGAGTCAGCCCAGCGTGTGGAAGTCCCGGGTTTGATTCCCAGCCAGGGCACACAAGAGAAGCACCCATCTGCTTCTCCACCCTTCCCCTTCTTCTTCCTCTCTGTCTCTCTCTTCCCCTCCCACAACCAAGGCTTCATTGGAGCAAAGTTGGCCTGGGCACTGAGGATGGCTCCATGGCCTCCGCCTCAGGTGCTAGAATGACTCCAGCTGCAATGGAGTAATGTCCCAAATGGGCAGAGCATCACCCCCTGGTGGGCTTGCCAGGTGGATCCTGGTCGGGTGCATGTGGGAGTCTGTCTGACTGCCTCCCCACTTCTAACTTCGGAATAATACCAAAACAAACAAACAAACAAACAAAAAACCTTTATTCTACAAATTAAGAATAGGCTTTTGAGTTTCCTCATTCAGATAGCTTGATTTTTATTTATTTATTTTTTAATTTTTTTGAGAGACTGAGATAGGGAGAGAGACATAGGAACATCGAGCTGTTTCTTTATGTGCTCTGACTGGGGAATCTAAGTGGCAACCTCTGCACTCAGAAACAACACTCCAACCAACTGAGCTATCTGGCCAAGGCTTCATTTTTATTGATTTTTTAGAGAGACAGAGAGAGGAAGGGAGAAAGAGGGGAGGAGGAAGGGAAGCATTTGTTGTTCCACTCAGCTGTGCATTTTTTGGTTGCTTCCTATGTGTGCCCTAATTGAGGATCAAATCCTCAACCTTAATGTTTGGGGACGACACTCTTAACCAACTGAACTAACTGGCCAGGGCCAGATAGCTTGATCTTGATGTAATATTCCAGAACCAAACATGGTTGTCAAGATGTGGTAGATTTAAAACTGAATTGTCTTCAGTGGGGTGTGAAGTCGCTAGCATGTCCATGGGTTTATCCATACATCTGGAGATATTATAAACATGTATAGGCACTATACATAGCACTACCCAAGAACCTGAAGCAAACCACGTTTGCAGTGCCCCATGCCATTTGCATGCCCCTGTCTGAGACTATGGACAGTCATTTTGCTGTCCTTTTAGAATCCAGGGTCCATGGAAGATTAGCTCCAAAATGACAGGCTATGTGTGTGTTTTTGTTTTGTTTTTAGTGAGAAAGAGAGATGAGAAGCATCACAACTGGTAATCAAGGCACTTTAATTGTTCATGGGCTGCTTCTCATATGTGCTTTGACAGGATGGGGGCTGGGGGGTGCTCCAGCTGTGCCATGACCCCTTGCTCAAGCCAGAGACCATGGGATCATGTCGATGATCCCACACTCAGGTCAAGACCTTGAGCTCAAGCTGGTGAGCCCGCACTAAAGCCAGGTGATGACCTCTGGGTTTTGAACCTGAGACCAGGTCGATTCTCCATCCACTGTGCCACCACTGGTCAAGTCAGATTGGGTTCTTTTATTTTCTTACCCCTTAGACAGTATAATAATGATTAAATGAACCTGTTGATATCTGTTCTAGGAAAAAGTTGTAAGGCAATTTTAGAGCTGCAAACAAAGAAAGCTTGTTTTACATTAACATTTACACTCCTAGCCTTCTAGGCTGCTGTGCAGCAGGGGGGCAGGAGCAGTCTCTCTTGTACTGTAAGAAGAGTGGGATCTTACTGTGAACAAGTAGATGTCAGTTGAAAAGCAAGTAGTATAACTACATATTTTCTGTGCTAACTGTGAGCGCTTGAAGAATTTTGTTCCATTCTGAGTAACTTGAGCAAGTAATTCTAAGTTTGGTCTTGTATCTTTGTGTGGAGTTGCTACCATAACTTTTTTCCCAGTCTATTTAATTCTTTTTTAATGGTATTAAGTTAAAGGTTTTATTTTTAAAGGATGTGCTTAGGTTTATAATGATAATATGTCTAGTGTCTGAAATATAAATAGTAAGGTTTTTAAGCTTTCTCTTGAAAATATGATATACAAAAGCACATAAAATTAACCCACCAGGGTTCCTCTCTGGATTTTATTTGATTTCTTAAATAAAGATGATTGTCCAAAAATAATAAAAATTAAAAATAAAATAAATTACTGGGCAATTCTAAAAAACAAAACCCCCCTCATCCATTTTATTTTAATTGATACAGTTGACCCCTGAACAATGTGGGGGTTAGGAGCACCACACTCTCTGAAAAATCTGAGTATAACTTTTGATTCTCCCAAAACTTAACTACAGTTGTCCCTTAGAATCCATGGAGGGTTATTTCCAGGACGCCTTATGGATACTAAAATTCATGAATGTTCAAGATCCTTATGTACAATTGTGGGGCCAGTAGGTACAGCCTCCATCAGAGCCGCCTGGCCTATGCAGGTTCGCATTTGATTCAGACAGATGGTAATGAAACAATGAAGCCAAGAACTGGTGGGCCATTACCTTTAATCCTAGCTTGCACCCGGCAGGCAAGAAATACACACAGTGGGAAAACACTTCCCTTTTCATTCAGGGCTCCCAAAGCCACTGACTTATCCAAGTATCCTAGAATCAAAGGTTTCTACCTCACCAGCCTTATTTACCTCTGTTCCCCATCTCCTTCTCTCTGCACAAACTCTGCACAAACTGGCTTCTCTTTATGCACTCCATCATCTTGGCTGCCTTTCCTCTTCTCCATGTGGCCTTTCTCTGCTCTCCTTCTGCATGGGCTCCTCTGCCCATTTTATAGTGTAGAAATCAAAACCTTTAACCCAATATACAGATAAGGAAGTCTCTGATACAAAGTCACTTATATGAGGCATAAATGGGATTCCTCATAAAAGTGCACCATCCCCTATCATGCAATAGTCAAGGGTGTGGGGAAAAGCTAAGTCTTAAAACTAAGCCTTAGGCTATAATGACCCTGCCTGCTTATAGCCTGTCTCCCACAGCCAATGCAAACTATAAGTGAGAAAATATATATATCATATTTACAAACTTATTTGGCCAACAACAATAAAATGCTATAGAAAAAAGAGATTAAAAGAGGGAGACCTAAAGATGGCAGTGAAGTAGGCAGGTACATAGACTCTCAGCTCACACCACCAAACTGGATTACAAATTAATTTAGGAACAATCAGCATGAAAAACCAACTCTGGACTAGAAGAACAGCTCTCAAAAACCAAGGAGCAAAGAAGAAGTTACACCAAGCCTGGTAGGGAGTGCCAAGGAGCAGTGAGTCTCCCCTGCTTACAGGAATGGAGGGGAGGGGTGAGGCTGAGAGCCCAGAATGGCTCTCACTCCAAGGAAAAGAGCAGAAAATATCACTCACAGCCATTACCTGGGGACCTGGAAATGAGGTGTGTTGAAAGGGCCAGCTTGTCTTCCAAAAAGAAAGGGGGGAGAGAGACACAGACAGTGAGGGGCAGAGGAATGAATGGGATGACCTGAGAAGCTGACTTATCCAGTGCTGGAGGCAGCCATAGCTGGGGGAGGAGTTGATCCTTCCACATAACACAAGACTAAAGTGCTTCCAGGTCACACATCTCCAGATATCTCTCCAGCTCCAATCAGCACAACAAGACACAGCTGAAAACAAGAAGTGGGGAGGAGGGGCAGTAACTCAGGTCTCCATGGAGATCTGAGATACACCCCCCCCTACTGAAGCTGAAAAAACACCTCGCCCCCAGAGAGAGTAACTGGCAGATCAGGCCTTCAGAGTCTCAGATTACACCCACCGCATTCCTGGATACAGTTTCAAATAAGCCCCCTGCTGAGATCAGTAAACAAGACTAGGATGACCTATTAAAAAAACTGAGAAGAAAACAAACGAATCAAGACTTCAAAGCAGCCTAATCCAAAAGTGGATTACAAATAACAGCGATGCCAACCCAAGAAGACCTAGAAATAACACAGCTGAAAACTGGAGGCAGACAACACCAAGCCTAGACTCAACCAGCTCTACAAACAATACACCCAAACACACAGACATAAAGAGAAGACAGAGAAGTGCAATCAAAATGAAACCACAAGAGAAACCTCCAGGAAATGAACTGAGTGATATGGAAATAACCAAACTTCCAGATGCAGTGTTTAAAATAATGATTGTAAGGATGCTTAGTGATCTTAGAACAACAATGGATCGTCATTATGAACACCTAAATAAAGAAATAGCAAATATAAAAAAGAACATTGAAATATTTAAAAAGAATCAGTCGGAGGTGACAAATACAGTATCAGAAATGAAGACCACAATGGGAGGAATTAAAAACAGAATGGATGAGCTGAGGATCAAATGAGCAAGCTGGAGGAAAAGTTGAATGAAGGCATAGAAGCAGAGCAGAAAAAAGAAAAGAAACTCAAAAAGTCTGAGGAAACGCTTAGAGAGTTCTGTGACAACATGAAGAGAAATAACATCCGCATCATAGGGGTTTCTGAAGAAGAAGAGAAAGAACAATGGATAGAGATTTTGTTCAATCATTTCATAGCTCAAAACTTCCCTAAATTAATGCAGGAAAAACTCTTACAAGTTCAAGAAGCACAGAGAACTCCATTAAAGAGAAACCCAAAGAAATCTACACCAAGACACATCATAATTAAAATACCAAAGCTAAGTGATAAAGAGAAAATATTAAAAGCTGCTAGTGAAAAAAAGCCTATCACCTACAAAGGAGCCCGCATAAGGATGACATCCAACTTCTCAACATTAACACTTGAGCCCAGAAGAGAATGGCAAGAAATATTCAAAGTAATGCAGAACAAGAACCTACAACCAAGAATACTTTATCCAGCAAGGCTATCATATAAAATTGAAGGAGAAATAAAAAGCTTCCCAGACCAAAAAATACTCAAGACCTTGGCCAGTTGGCTCAGTGGTAGAGCATCAGCCTGGTGTGCAGGAGTACCAGGTTTGATTCCCAGCCAGGGCACAGAGGAGAAGCACCCATCTGCTTCTCCACCCCTCCCCCTCTCCTTCCTCTCTGTCTCTATTTTCCCCTCCTACAGCCAAGGCTCCATTGGAGCAAAGTTGGCCTGGGCGCTGGGGATGGCTCCATGGACTCTGCCTCAGGCGCTAGAATGGCCCTGGTTGCAACAGAGCAACAACCTAGATAGGCAGAGCATTGCCCCCTGGTGGGCATGCTGGGTGGATCCTGGTCAGGTGCATAAGGGAATTTGTCTGCCTCCCCATTTCCAACTTCAGAAAAATACAAAAAACAAAACAAAAAAAAAACTCAAGGAATTCAATACAACCAAACTAATGCTGCAGGAAATGTTAAGGGGCCTGTTGTAAACAGATCAAAGTGGGGAAAATATATAGCAAAAGAGGAATACAGCTTTAAAGAATAAAATGGCAATAAACAACTACATATCAATAATAACCTTAAATGTAAATGTTTTAAATGATCCAATCAAAAGACATAGGGTAGCAGCATGGATAAGAAAACAGGACCCATACATATGCTGACTACAAGAGGCACACCTTAAAACAAAAGATGCACATAGACTGAAGGTAAAAGGATGGAAAAAAATATTTCACGCAAATGGAAATGAAAAAAAAGCTGGGGTAACAATACTTATATCAGACAAAATGAACTTTAAAACAAAGGCTATATAATAAGAGATAAAGAAGGTCACTACGTAATGATAAAGGGAGCAATCCAACAGGAAGATATAACTATTCTAAATATCTACACACCTAATATAGAAGCACCTAAATATATAAAGCAGACTTTAATGGATATAAAGGGCGAGATCAACAGCAATACTATAATAGTAGGGAATTTTAATACCCCACTAACATCACTAGATAGAGCCTCAAGAAAGAAAATTAACAAAGATACAGCAGACTTAAAGGACACACTAGATCAACTGGACTTAATAGATATCTTCAGAACTTTTCACCCTAAAGCAGCAGAATATACATTTTTTTCAAGTGCTCATGGTACATTCTTTAGGATAGACCACATGTTAGGGCACAGAAGTGGTCTCAACAAATTTAAGAAGATTGAAATCATATCAAGCACTTTCTGTGATCACAATGGCATGAAACTAGAAATCAACCACAACAGAAAAACTCAAAAATTCTCAAACACATAGAAACTAAATAGCAGGTTGTTAAATAACAAATGGATTAACAATGAGATCAAAGAAGAAATGAAAAAATTCCTAGAAAAAATGATAAAGAGCATACAACAACTCAAAATTTATAGGACACAGCAAAAGCATCACTAAGAGGGAAGTTCATAGCTCTATAGGCACACTATAAGAAGTTAGAAAAAGCTCAAATAAACAACTTAACCCTGCATCTAAAAGAACTAGAAAAAGAACAGCAAGTAAAGCCCAAATGTAGTAGAAGGAAGGAAATAATAAATATCAGAGGGGAAATAAATGACATAGAGGCTAAAGAAACAATACAGAGGATGAAACCAGGAACTGGTTCTTTGAAAAGGTAAACAAGATAGATGAACCTTTAATGAGACTCACCAAAAAAAATTAAAAAAAATAAAAATAAAATAAAATAAAAGAGAGGACTCAAATAAATAAAATTAGAAATGAGAGTGGAGAAATAACAACTGACATAACAGAAATACAAAATGTTGTAAGAAAATACTATGAAGAATTGTATGCCAAAAAACTAGACAACCTAGATGAAATGGACAAAGTCTTTGAAACATACAATCTTACAAAAATCAATTTGGAAGAATCAGAAAATCTAAACAGACCAATTACAACAAATGAGATTGAAACAGTTATCAAAAAACTCTCAACAAAGAAAAGTGCTGGGCCTGATGGCTTCACAAGTGAATTCTACAAAATATTCAAAGAAGAACTAACTCCTATCCTTCTCAAGCTATTTCAAAAAATTCAAGAGGAAGGAAGACTTCCAAGCTCCCTTTATGAGGTGAGCATGATTCTGATTCCAATATCAGGCAAAGACAACACAAAGAAAGAAAATTATAGGCCAATATCCCTGATGAATATAGATGCTAAAATCCTCAACAAAATATTAGCAAACTGGATCCAGCAATATATGAAAAAAAATCATGTACCATGATCAAGTGGGATTTATTCTGGGGAGGCAAGGTTGGTACAATAATTGCAAATCAATCAATGTGATTTATCACATAAAAAAAAGGAAAGAGAAAAACCACATGATAATTTCAATAGATGCAGAAAAAGCATTTGATAAAATCCAGCACCCATTCATGATCAAAACTCTCAGCAAAGTGGGAATACAGGAAACATACCTCAACATGATAAAGGTCATCTATGACAAACCCACAGCCAACATCATACTCACTGGGCAAAAATTAAAAGCAATTCCCCTTAAGATCAGGAACAAGGCAGGGGTGCCCCCTTTCACCACTCTTATTCAACATATTGATAGTACTGGAAGTCCTAGGCACAGCAATCAGACAAGAAGAAGAAATAAAAGGCATCCAAATTGGAAAAGAAGAAGTAAAACTATCATTATTTGCAGATGATATATTAATATTGTATATAGAAAACCCTAAAGTCACAGTAAAAAAACTACTGGACCTGATAAATGAATTCAGTAAGGTGGCAGGATATAAAATTAATACTCAGAAATCAGAGGCATTTTTATACATCAACAATGAACAGTCAGAAAGAGAAATTAAGGAAACAATCCCCTTCACTATTGCAACAACAAAAAAATAAAGTACCTAGGAGTACAAGGAGAAACCAAGGAGATTAAAGACTTGTACTTGGAAAATTATAAAACATTGATAAAAGAAATCAGGAAAGATACAAACAAGTGGAAGCATATACTGTGCTCATGGTTAGGAAGAATAAACATCATTAAAATGTCTATATTACCCAAAGCAATTTATAAATTCAATGCAATACCAATTAAAATACCAATGACATACTTTAAAGATATAGATCACATATTCCAAAAATTTATATGGAACCAAAAGAGAACACGAATAGCCTCAGCAATCTTGAAAAGGAAGAATAAACTGGGAGGTATCACACTTCCTGATATCAAGTTATACTACAAGGCCATTGTACTCAAAACAGGCTGGTACTGGCATAAGAACAGGCACATAGATCAGTGGAACAGAATAGAGAACCCAGAAATAAACCCACTGCTCTATGGAAAACTGATATTTGACAAAGGAGGTAAGAGCATACAATGGAGTAAAGACAGCTTCTTTAATAAATGGTGTTGGGGAAATAACAAGACCACCAACTTATACCATTCACAAAAATAAACTAAAAATGGATAAAAGACTTAAACGTAAACCGTGAAACCATAAGCATCTTAGAAGAAAACATAGGCAGTAAGCTCTCTGACATCTCTTGCAGCAATATATTTGCTGATTTATCTCCATGGGCAAGTGAAATAAAAGACAGGATAAACAAATGGGACTATATCAAACTAAGAACCTTTTGCACAGCTGCCTGACCTGTGGCGGCGCAGTGGATAAAGTGTCAACCTGGGAACACTGAGGTTGCCAGTTCAGAGCTCTGCACTTGTCTGGTCAAGGCATATATGGGAGTTGATGCTTCCTGCTCCTCTTTCCTCTCTTTCTCTCTCCCTCTCCCTCTCTCCTCTCTAAAATGAAGAAAAAAAACAAAACAAATCAAAAAAGAACCTTTTGCACAGCTAAAAACAATAAGAACAGAATAAAAAAGCAAACTACACAATGGAAGAACATATTCGACAATACATCTGATAAGGGGTTAATAAACAAAATTTATAAAGAACTTGTAAAACTCAACACCAGGAAGACAAACAATCCAATCAAAAAATGGGCAAAAGAAATGAATAGACACTTCTCCAAAGAGGACATATGGATGGCCAATAGGCATATGAAAAAATAGGTATCTTTTGACTCAGGAGGGCTAAGCACTTCTGAATACTTCCACATTAGATTATGGTCATTTCACAGAAACATCTTCTTTAACTTCCTACTACACCTGATTTTTGTTTTTATTGCCGACAAATCCTTGCGTCCTATAGTTTCAGTATTCTAGATGCCAGTTAACTTTCTTTTAGTGCTTTCCAGTGTTATTTTGCTATTTACAAAATCTTGATTTACAGGGTTAATGGGACAGAATTATTTTTTTTAAGTGAGAGGAGGGGAGATGGACAGATTCCCACATGCACCCCGATCAGGATCCACCCAGCAACCCCCATCTAGGGATGATGCTTGAACCAATCTGAAAGAGGAGAAAAGAGAGAAGTGGGAGAGAGGGGAGAAGAGAAGCAGATGGTTGTTTCTCATGTGTACCCTGACCAGGGATTGAACCTGGGATGTTCGCATGCTGGGGCAACGCTCTATCCATTGAGCCAACTGGCCAGGCCCATATTTTCTATTTTGCAACCATTTTAAGTCTTTTTTAAAAAACTCTAATCTGGTTTTGTCACTTTCCCCCTCGCTACCCACACACGCCCTTAATTCAAATCTGATTTATCATAGTCCTTGACATCTGGCAGGATTAAAGGAAAGTATACTCAATGATAATATACTTTATAGTCTTTTGATACTTTGAACTCATTATGGAGAAAATAGATGTTAAATATAACCCCGGCTATATAATTACAACTGTAATAAGTGCTACTTAATTAGGCTGTAATGAGTGTGTAACAGAAAGATCTAATCCAGCAGAGGCCTCCTGGAGGGAATAATTTTAGGCTGACACCTGAGTGTGGGAAGGGAGAAAAGAGAGAAGAGCCCAATATAGAAGCCCTGAAAGAGCACGGGGCACTGGGAAGCACTGACTGGCCAGTGTGGCCCAAGATGGGGGTATGGCTGGAGAAGTGCTGGTAACTGAAGATAGATAAATTATGTAGGACCTTGCAGCTCATCTTAAGGGTTTTTTTTTGTTTGTTTGTTTGTTTTTGTATTTTTCTGAAGCTGGAAACGGGGAGAGACAGTCAGACAGACTCCCGCATGCGCCCGACCGGGATCCACCCGGCACGCCCACCAGGGGCGACGCTCTGCCCACCAGGGGGCGATGCTCTGCCCCTCCGGGGCGTCGCTCTGCCGCGACCAGAGCCACTCTAGCGCCTGGGGCAAAGGCCAAGGAGCCATCCCCAGCGCCCGGGCCATCTTTGCTCCAATGGAGCCTTGGCTGCGGGAGGGGAAGAGAGAGACAGAGAGGAAGGCGCAGCGGAGGGGTGGAGAAGCAGATGGGCGCTTCTCCTGTGTGCCCTGGCCGGGAATCGAACCCGGGTCCTCCGCACGCTAGGCCGACTCTCTACCGCTGAGCCAACCGGCCAGGGCCTATTTGTTTTTTTTAATTTGATATTTCCTGATAATTGAGTTACTTGGAAATGAAAACCTTCTAATTCTTTGTTTTACTAAAGCAAGCCATTTTCCTTGTTTTGAAGAGCCTTGAGCCTTTCTAATGTAAAAGTGCCTGCTGCTCCAGTTATTTATATAACACCTAGTGGAGAACAGTGGGTCCCAAGGACCTCTACTCTCACATAAAGGCGGCTGAATTAGGACATGCCATCGTTTGTACTGACCCCCAGATTTGTGCTTCAGGAAACGAGATTGATTGGCTTTGACAGTTTATCTGGCGGCTCCTCAACTGTTTTTGCCCTCCCGTCTTCATCCATCCTTCCATCCAGTCCTCTATCTAGGAATGACTGTTAAGAATTTAGAAACACTGTTTGCAGTTGGATCCAAAAGGCAAACACATCCGCAAATTATGAGGAGGTTGTCACCAGAACTCTCAAAATCCTAAATCACTCATGTCAGGCAGCTGCTGTGAAACAGCTCGTCAGGGACCGTTAGCACCTAGTGAGCTCCTGTTGGCTCCAACCTCAGCTGCTACCTAATATTAAGCTCTCATTACGTGAAAAAGACGGGAGCTTTGGCAAGAGCTGGAGAAAAGGATGGAAATGAAAATACCGCAAGCCAGAACTCACGAACCTCCAAAATAACATCTCAGGGCTTCCCCTTTAATGGTAAATGCCTCCAGAGCGGCGCTCCTACTCCTAAACCCCCAGCTCCCTGCACTGTGCCTGGCACTCAGCGCTCAGCAAGGGTGAGCTCAAGCCCGGCGCTGCTCAGACCTCGCGCACCTCCAGGGCTTGGGCTCTGGCGAGGCCACGTGACATGCGAGGGCCAATGGGCTGGCCGCCCGCCAAGGGGCTCCTATAAAGGCGCCTGTCGCTGCCCTCTAAGAGCCGCCATTAGGACAAGAGCTGGCGGCTACGGTTGGTGGAGAAGCTGCCCTGTACCATTTCATCTTGTGCAAGCTCAAGGAGACTATCAAAGATCCTTTATTACAAGAGGTAACAGAGCTTTTGCGGGGGCACTGTCCTGAGATGCAGGTGTCCGTGGGACCCTGAGTGGGAATAACCGTTTATGTCTCCCCTCCCCCACAACATCGGCTCACCATCGAGGCAGTTGGGGGGCCATGCCGGTGACTGCCAGGGCCTGGGTGAGCTGCTGGTTGCTCTCCTTTGGCCTTACCAAGTGCAAGCTCTTTGCCCAGGACACCCTTTACCCCCGCCTCCCCTTTTGGCTTTTCTCTTAACCTTTTTGTTGTTGTTCTTGTTTTGCAAGGATGGGATGGGAAGGAGGCTTGGACAAGGGGTTGGGGGTCCAGTTGTACAACTGCCTCCTCTCCATCTCGAAAAACACTCATGGTCTTTGTAGTTCTCCTAAGACTTGTACTGGTGGGTCGCTGTTTGCACTTTAGTCCTGGATGCATGAGAGTACGGAGCTTTGGCTGGAGTTGGCATTTTTGTGTTTATTATGGACATCAACCTTTGAGGCAGGGACATTCCCGTACTTGGTTCGTTTATAAATTTGACTAACATTAAATCCTTGGAACATGCTTAACTCTCCGTTGGGTGTTGAAGAATCAAAGGTGGACCTGATCACAAGGTGAAAGCTTGTTACGAATTAAGATGTTTGTACCAAGGTACTTGGGACCTGTGGGAAGGGTTGGGATGGGAGGCAGGGAGGCTTCTGGGTAAAAGCGATAACATCTGTGTCTTGAGAGACAAATAGAAGCTAAATCAACGAGTGATGAAGGGGGTTCTTGTTGGGATATAGTAGTCAAAGGCATGGACAATGTGGGAGCACAGAGTAGGGTGGAATAGTGGAGAACTGCAAGTATTTTTTTCAGCGTGGCCAGCACAGTGTTGGAGGTTAGGGGAGTAGTAAGGGATGAGTCTAATGAGATAGGGGACCATAAAAAGGTTTGTGTATTTGTATATCATGAGGGGCAGTGGATTGAACAGAAATCAAACTATTGCATTAATTTAGGTGGAAAGTGACAAGTGACTGAATAAAAGGAATGGGTTTTTTTTTGGGGGGGGGAGAATAGGAACACAGAAAGCATTCAGAATATATAAATTTATATCCAGTCATTTGTGTAGAGGTATTTGATATCTTGCAGTGCCTGATATCTGCATTTGGGGAATTTGTGGATGAAGAAAAAACAAAAGAGTGCAAAGGAAGAACAGGGAAAGATTAATGGATTAGCTGAAGATGAGATTAAGAGGGAGATAACATCTGGAATTCCATTCTGACCTTTCTCTGGGTTTTTTTTTTTTTTTTGCTATTTTCCGAAGCTGGAAACAGGGAGAGACAGACAGACTCCCGCATGCGCCCTACCGGGATCCACCCGGCACGCCCACCAGGGGGCGACGCTCTGCCCATCCTGGGCGTCGCCATGTTGTGACCAGAGCCACTCTAGCGCCTGAGGCAGAGGCCAAGGAGCCATCCCCAGCACCCGGGCCATCTTTGCTCCAATGGAGCCTCGGCTGCGGGAGGGGAAGAGAGAGACAGAGAGGAAGGCGCGGCGGAGGGGTGGAGAAGCAAATGGGCGCTTCTCCTGTGTGCTCTGGCCGTGAATCTAACCCGGGTCCTCCGCACGCTAGGCCGAAGCTCTACCGCTGAGCCAACCGGCCAGGGCCCTTTCTCTGTTTTTATCTCTGGCATAGCAGTAATTATATGTATCATGTTATAATTGCATATTTATAAGTCTCTAAAGAAAGTGTATCTCCAAATTCTAACTCAGTGCTTGGCATCATTGTAGGTAGTTTATAAATATTTAATAAATCAACAAATAGAATCTGGAGGGGTGGGGGATGTATCCTGGAAACTAGTGAAGAGTTTTAAGAGCTTCACAATAGTGATAGATGATGCTGAGAGCTCAAGTAAGATATGATTCAAAAAGAATGGTGGTATTAACCTTAGTGCAAGGGAGTTTTAGAGAAAACTCTAAAACTAGTGGGGGAAAATCGAGTGAGGTGGAGAGTAGAGACAGTGTCATTTTATTTATTTATTTATTTACAGAGACAGAGAGAGTCAGAGAGAGGGATAGACAGGGACAGACAGACAGGAATGGAGAGATGAGAAACATCAATCATTAGTTTTTCGTTGCGCATTGCGACTGCTTAGTTGTTCATTGATTGCTTTCTCATATGTGCCTTCAGCAGACTGAGTAACCCCTTGCTGGAGCCAGTACCTTGGGCTCAAACTGGTGAGCTTTTGCTTAAACCAGATGAGCCCACGCTCAAGCTGGTGACCTTGGGGACTTGAACCTGGGTCCTTCTGCATCCCAGTCCAATGCTCTATCCACTGCACCACCGCCTGGTCAGGCAAGGCAGTGTCATTTTAAAGGATGTTTTGGGGTTGAGATGCAGAAGAGAGAAGAGTGAGGCTACAAGAAATAGGATTAAGAGAAGAATTTTAGGGACCCCTGAGAAAGTTTATATGGGAGGGTAAGCTAGGATAGAAATGTTGAAGATTCAGTCAGGAAACAACAGGGACCTTCAGGGGAGGGTCATTATCTAGAACAGTGTTTTTCAACTGTTGGTCCCAAGACCAGTTAGCCAGAAATTTAGTGCTGGTCCACAAAAGAGTTAACCACCATGATATTGTATGAAGATTATAGACCCAGCGATCTTAGTCAAATTTACTTATGCTCATAGTGATTTCTGCTTTAGCAGTCTCCAAAATAATTATATTTTCACTGGTCCTCAAGTATAAAAGGTTGAAAACCACTGATCTAGAGTACCTAAGAAGAATTTTAGATAGGAAAGGTACCTCATTATTAGATTTTAGAAAGAATCAGATGAGAAGATGGAATCATTGTGAAGATTATACAGTTTTTAAATTACCTGATTTTATTTTGACTTCAGTTGACTTCAATTGAAACCTGATTTTATTTTGAAGAAACCATTTTCTCCCTTTAATTGGACACAGCTCATTTAATGATGCAGGATTGAAAGTGTTTGAGCTCATCCCAGGGCAGATTACTTTTGATCTTTCTGAGCCCAGGAGCCATCTGACATTCAAAATCTAAATTCTTTAGTTCAATGCTTTGCTGCTTTCTTGCATGTACTGTGAAATCCAATCAGAAGTGCCACCACATAGCCGAATAACTTTTCTGCCATTAGTTGAAATGGGTGGAAAACATTTTAAAAAATGGAACTTCAGGCCCTGGCCGGTTGGCTCGGTGGTAGAGCATCGGCCTGGCATGCGGAAGTCCCGGGTTCGATTCCCAGCCAGGGCACACAGGAGAGGCGCCAGGAGAGGCGCCCATCTGCTTCTCCACCCCTCCCCCTCTCCTTCCTCTCTTTCTCTTCCCCTCCCGCAGCCAAGGCTCCATTGGAGCAAAGTTGGCCCGGGCACTAGGGGTGGCTCCTTGGCCTCTGCCCCAGGCGCTAGAGTGGCTCTGGTTGTGACAGAACGACTCCCGGGATGGGCAGAGCATCGCCCCCTGGTGGGCGTGCTGGGTGGATCCCGGTCGGGCGCATGCGGGAGTCTGTCTGACCGCTTTCCCGTTTCCAGCTTCAGAAAAAAAAAAAAAAAAAAAGGAACTTCATACATTTAAAAAAAAAATTTTTTTTTTTTTTTTTGGTATTTTTCTGAAGTTGGAAACAGGCAGGCATCCCCTACCGGGATCCACCCGGCACGCCCACCAGGGGGCGATATTCTTCCCATCCGGGCGTTGCTCTGTCATGACCAGAGCCATTCTAGCGCCTGAGGCAGAGGCCACAGGGCCATCCTCAGTGCCCGGCCAACTTTGTTCCAATAGAGCCTCGGCTGCAGGAGAGGAAGAGAGAGACAGAGAGTAAGGAGAGGGGGAGGGGTGGAGAAGCAGATGGGCGCTTCTCCTATGTGCCCTGGCCGGAAATCGAACCCAGGACTCCTGCACACCAGGCCGATGCTCCTGCACACTGAGCCAACTGGCCAGGGCCTAAAAATTTTCTTGGTCCTGGCCGGTTGGCTCAGCGGTAGAGTGTCGGCCTGGCGTGCAGGGGACCCGGGTTCGATTCCCGGCCAGGGCACATAGGAGAAGCGCCCATTTGCTTCTCCAACCCCCCCCCCCCCTTTCCTCTCTGTCTCTCTCTTCCCCTCCCGCAGCCGAGGCTCCATTGGAGCAAAGATGGCCCGGGCGCTGGGGATGGCTCCTTGGCCTCTGCCTCAGGCGCTAGAGTGGCTCTGGTCGCGACAGAGCGATGCCCCAGCAGGGCAGAGCATCGCCCACTGGTGGGCAGAGCGTTGCCCCTGGTGGGCATGCCGAGTGGATCCCGGTCGGGCGCATGCGGGACTCTGTCTGACTGTCTCTCCCCGTTTCCAGCTTCAGAAAGAAAAAAAAAGAAAAAAAAGAAAAAAAAATTTTCTTGAATTGATTTTAGAAAAGAAAGAAGTGAGAAACATCCATTTGTCATTCCATTCATTTATGCATTCATTGGTTGATTCTTGTATGTGCCCTGCATCCTTGACATATTGGGACAATGCTCGAACCAACTGAGCTATGAGGCCAGGACCAAATATTTTTTTATTATTTTTATTTATTATATAGCCCACATCCCCTCTCACTCTTTCCCCCCGGGGCCAAAATATTTTTTAAACAATCTTTATACAAAGCCTCAAAAAATACAACTATACCTAAAATTGAGCTTCTGAGCTCAAGATATGTTACTTATTTTATTTTTATTTTTTTTGATCAGCTTACTTCGTTGAAATTGTAGTATGCATATAAGGCCACACAATTTAACACCTGCACCACTGAGTTAGTAATAATTGAGTAAGTAAACATTTTTTTCTTGGCAATCCCAAGAAATTGATTGCTCCTGGTATTCTTGAAAGGGGACTTCTTTGAATTAGAGGTAAATTTTTGGAAATAATTTTTAGCTTATGTACACATTTTAGGAAATCTTTGGTCTGTGTGTATTTGTCAGGAATGACTTTGAAATATTCACTACCACCTCAAAGACTCTGTATTTTTCTGAGTGAGAAGCAGGGAGGCAGAGACAAGACTCCCACATGTGCCCAGCCGGGATCCACCCAGGAAGCCCAGCAATGCTCCATCTAGGGCATTGCTTCATTGCAATTGGAACCATTCCAGCATTTGAGGCAGAGGCCATGGAGCCACCCTCCGCGCCCAGGCCAACTTTGCTCCAATGGAATTTTGGCTGTGGGAGGGGAAAAGAGATAAATAGAAAGGAGAGGGGGAAGGGTGGAGAAGCAGATGGGCGCCTCTCCTGTGTGCCCTGGTTGGGAATTGAACCTGGGACTTCCACAGACTGGGCTGATGCCCTACCACTGAGCCAACTGGCCAGGCCCAAGACTATTTTTTTTTTTTTGGAAGTTTGAAACTTTACTTTGGTACATTGTTGGTGGGAATAGAAGTTGGAATAACATCAGTAGAACAGTTAAAATATGTAACAAAATTTAAAAACATTGGCTCAGTAATTGCTAATAGAAATATATGCAGTAGGCCAGACCAAAAATAAATATCTAATGGATATATATGCATATATATATGCATAGATACACTTATGAAGGTATTCTTTGCAACATTGTATATAATGTGTCCCCACCCATATGGCCATTAAAGGGAAGGTTGGCTTTCCTGGAACAGTTCATTTTTTTCCTTCTTTTTTTTGAGAGAGGCAGGAAGATGGGAACATCAAACTATTCCTGAATGTGCCCTGACCTGGGATTAAACCCACAGCATTGTTGTTTTGGGATGACGCTCTAACCAATTGAGCTAATCAGCCAGTTTTCTAAAATGAATTAATCTCTGATAATGATCAGAGTGCTTGTTCTATACTAAAAAAATCATTTTTAAAAACATAGATAAGAGATTGCTAATAATGAGAGAGTCTGGTTGGTGGGGGACGAGAATGCGAAAGGAAACTTTGTTTACCATTTTCATCAAAACTTTCTATGTGGATGTATAATTCAAATAAACTTATTTTTAAGAAATTTATAAATGATGCATTGTCTTTAAGAATTTCTACAAAATTCTTAAGATTATTTTATAATGAGCTGTTGAATAGCAAAAGAGATCTAATTTTAGGCAACCTAATCATGAAACCATAGAATGGTTTAACAAGGTGATGCTACATTTTTATGTGATTTTCAAAATAAACCAGAACTTTTCACAATCATTTATGATACATTGTAACTTATGATTGTTAACATAACATTCAGTTCTTATTTACATTAGATTTACCTGCTCATGCTGTCTTTTCTTTCTATTTTTTTTTTTTTTTTTCTGAAGCTGGAAACGGGGAGAGACAGACTCCTGCATGCGCCCGACGGGGATCCACCCGGCACGCCCACCAGGGGGCGACGCTCTGCCCACCAGCGGGCAATGCTCTGCCCTCCGGGGGCGTCGCTCTGTTGCCACCAGAGCCACTCTAGCGCCTGGGGCAGAGGCTAAGGAGCCATTCCCAGCGCCCGGGCCATCTTTGCTCCAGTGGAGCCTTGGCTGTGGGAGGGGAAGAGAGAGACAGAGAGGAAGGAGAGGGGGAGGGGTGGAGAAGCAGATGGGCGCTTCTCCTGTGTGCCCTGGCCGGAATCGAACCCGGGACTCCTGCACGCCAGGCCAACGCTCTACCACTGAGCCAACCGGCCAGGGCCTTCTTTCTATTTTTTTAAATTTTTTATTTATTCATTTTAGAGAGGATAGGGAGAGACAGAGAGAGAGAAGGGGGGGAGGAGCAGGAAGCATCAACTCCCATATGTGCCTTGACCAGGCAAGCCCAGGGTTTCGAACCAGCGACCTCAGTATTTTCAGGTCAACGCTTTATCCACTGTGCCACCACAGGTCAGGCATGCTGTCTTTTCTTTATAGAAATGTATCCATAGGTTTAAAAAACTTTGAAAAAGAAATATCAATAAAATGACACCTCATCATAAGCACTAAAAAACAACATTGGGCTTTCATATATACAGGGTAGCCTACAGATTACACAGGATGGCCAGTATATTTGTAACTCTATACTTTAGCATGTTGGAGTATAATTGATTTTAGAGAAAATCATGAAATAACCCATCCATTTAACTAAAGGACAAATTATTTCTGACACCTTACAACTGATTGTGACTCACTATTATGTCAGCATAAGGTGAAAATCTCTTTTGTTGCTAGGCCATTATGCTGGCATTTTCTGTTTTCTATTAATAATAATAAAGAAAGGCTTTAGAGCCTGCCTGGTGGTGGTGCAATGGATAGAGCATTGACCTGGGACACTGAAGTCTTAGTTCAGAAGCCCAAGGATGCTGGCTTGAACAGGGGGTCACTGGCTCGGCTCAAGCGCCATGGTCAAGGTGTGTATGAGAAGCAAAGAACAATTAAAGTGCAGCCATGGCTGGTTGGCACAGTGGTAGTGTTGCCCTTGTGTGTAAAAGTCCCAGGTTTGATTCCCTGTTAGGGCACGTAGGAGAAGCAACTATCTTCTTCTCCATACCTCCATCCCTCCCATAGCCATGACTCAAATGATACGAGCATGTTGGCCCTGGGTGCTGAGGATGGCTTCATGGCCTCGCTTCTGGTGCTGAAATAGTTTGGTTGCCAAGCCAACGGAGTAGCAGTCCCAGATGGGCAGTGCATATCCCCCAGTAGGGGGCTTGCTGGGTGGATCCTGGTCAGGGAGAATGCGAGAGTCTGTCTCTCTGCCTCTCACTTCAAAAATAAATAAATAAATAAATAAACAAACAAACAAACAAATAAATGTGGCCCTGGCCGGTTGGCTCAGCGGTAGAGTGTTGGCCTGGCGTGCGGGGGACCCGGGTTCGATTCCCGGCCAGGGCACACAGGAGAAGCGCCCATTAGCTTCTCCACCCCCACCCCCTCCTTCCTCTCTGTCTCTCTCTTCCCCTCCCGCAGCCAAGGCTCCATTGGAGCAAAGATGGCCCAGGCGCTGGGGATGGCTCCTTGGCCTCTGCCCCAGGCGCTAGAGTGGCTCTGGTCGCGGCAGAGCGACGCCCCGGAGGGGCAGAGCATCGCCCCTGGTGGGCGTGCCGGGTGGATCCCGGTCGGGCTCATGCGGGAGTCTGTCTAACTGTCTCTCCCCGTTTCCAGCTTCAGAAAAAAAATAAAAATGCTGCAACTGCAAGTTGATGCTTCTCAGCTTTCTCCCTTCTGTGTTTCTGTCTCAAATGAAAGAGAAAAAAAAATGGGGGGGGGGCCTTTAAAGAAAGTAAAAATATTAGTGAAATTTTCAGCTAATACAAAAATTGTGTGGTATCATAAAAAGCCTTATAAGCCCTTTAAAAAAATTTTTTTTGTGAATAAACAAAATTAAAATACTTTGAATAGTAAGACTGGGATAATTACATAGAATATTTTGTAAATGGAATAATCTATAGTCTTCTGTTGATAGACAGAGAACTTTACCTTATACTAGAAACCAAGACCTGCAGCCAAGCAATGCAGCTCATTTACTTAAAAAAAAAAAAATTATTGCCTGTCCAGGCGGTGGCACAGTTAATATAGCGTCGGACTGGGATGCAGAGGACCCAGGTTCGAGACCCTGAGGTCGCCAGCTTGAGTGTGGGCTCATCTGGTTTGAGCAAAGCTCACTAGCTTGGACCCAAGGTCGCTGGCTTGAGCAAGGGGTTACTCGGTCTGCTGAAGGCCCGCAATCAAGGCACATATGAGAAAGCAATCAATGAACAACTAAGGTGTCGCAACGGAAAACTGATGATTGATGCTTTTCATCTCTCTCCGTTCCCGTCTGTCTGTTCCTATCTGTCCCTCTCTCTGACTCTCTCTCTGTCCCTGTAAAAAAAAAAAAAAAAAAAAAAAAAAAAAAATTATTGATTTTAGAGAGAGATAGAAACACTGATCTATTTCTGTATGTGCCTTAACCAGGGAACAAGCCAGCAACCTCTGCATGTCTGGACAATGCTCTAACAACTGCCAGGGCCAGATCACTTACTTTTGAAAAGATTCTCAGATTATCAATGTTAGGTATTCTTTTGCCTAATGAAAATTATCAGAGCTGTTGTTCACGGTCAGTCCATCTGTAACCCTCAATCACAGTGCCCTTTAACATATAGAAAAACAAAATAGTACAAAGTACAATACAGGGGTGGACAAAGGTAGATTTATAGTTAGGGAAAATAATACAATAATAAATTATAATACAAGAATAAACTTCATTTTGCATACTCACAACTGTAAATCTACTTTTGCCCCACCCTGTATAGATCTACTAATAACTGTCAACATTTTGCCAATGTTTGTTTGTCTATAGAGGTTTTTTCCCCCCAAACCATTTAACATATATTTTACATTTGTGACTATTAACACCAAATATTTTCAGTATACAGTACATTTAAACATTTTTTTAAAGACTTTATTTATTCATTTTAGAGAGGGGAGAGAGAGAAAGAGAGAGAAGGGAGGAGCAAGAAGCTTTAACTCCCATATGTGCCTTGACCAGGCAGGCCCAGGGTTTTGAATCGGTGACCTCAGCATTCCAGGTCAACGCTTTATCCACTGCACCACCACAGGTCAGGCGAAAACATTTTTTCTACATAATCACCATGCTATTCTCACACCTATCAAAATGAATAATTCCCTAAGTTTCTCTAGTCCCAAAAATATATTTTGTAGCTTATTGGAAAGACTTGATATACAATGATAAGTTGAGTTTGGTTATGTCTTAATTTAGAGCAGTTTTTCCTTACTTGAACATATACATAACCTGTGACTCAGCAGTTTTACTCCTGTGTTTATACCCAGTGTAATGTATATATACATACATAACATGCATGGTCATAATACACTGTCATAGTCAATTTGTTGGAAACAACACAAAGGTCCCAATGGGAATGGATGAGTTTAATTTTATAGTAGAATACCGTACAGCAATGAAAATGAACGAACAACATAGGCAAATAATGTGGCTAATCTCACAAACAATATTGATGAAAGGAAACCAGATACACTGTAATGAATAGTAAGACTATAAAGTTCAAAAACAGTCATTAAACAATCTATAATGAAAGAAATCATAGTTATCTTTGTGGAAGAGGAAGGTTTGTGATTGGGACACTCAAGAAGTAGTCTAGCTTCAAATAATTATAACTCCAGGATAAAATATTCTAAAATATCTGCTTTGTTCTCAAAGACTTTTTAAGAGATCTAGTTCATATATGTATAACATAAGAAAAGTGAAATCATGAGATGAAATAAATTATAAGATTGGTAATCACCTTTAAATTAATTTATTTTAATGTCAGAGGTTCTAAATACTGGCTGCACATTAACAATGCCAAGGAACTTTAAAAAACAAGCAAACAAAACTGATTCCCAAATCCAAACTCCAGAGATTGGGGCCTGGGCGTTGCTATGCTTTAAATGATTAACAAAGTGTCACACTCATTAGGATGGTTACTCTTAAGAAAATCATAACCTGACCAGGCGGTGGTACAGTGGATAGAGCATCGAACTGGGATGCAGAAGACCCAGGTTCGAGACCCCGAAGTCACCAACTTGAGTGCAGGCTCATCTGGTTTGAGCAAAATCCCACCAGTTTGAACCCAAGGTCGCTGGGTCCAGCAAGAGGTTACTCAGACTGCTGAATGCCTGCGGTCAAGGCACATATGAGAAAGTAATCAATGAACAACTAAGGTGTTGCAATGCGCAATGAAAAACTAATAATTGATGCTTCTCATCTCTCTCCGTTCCTGTCTCTCTCTCTCTCTGACTCACTCTTTGTCTCTGTAAAAATAAATAAATAAATAAATAAGAAAATCCCAAATGATATGCAGATGTGGAGGAACTCTGGAGCCCTACGGTGCTGCCACAAAGAAAAAGTTTGCAAGTCTCAAAAAAATTAAAAATAGAAGAATTGCCATATGATCTAGCAATTCCACTTACACATTTCTGAAAGTAGGATCCTAAAGAAATATTTATATACCAGTACCCATGTCCACAACACTATTCGCAATAGGCAAGAGGTGGACCAAGGTGTCCACCAATGAATGGATAAACAAAATATGGTAAAGACATAGTGGGATATTGTTGAACTTTATAAAATGAAGGCATTCTGACATACACTACAAAATAGATGAACCTTGAGAGCATTATGCTAAAGTAAGATAGTTAACAAAAAGACAAATACTGTATGTTCATCTATGAGATACATGGAGTAGTCAAATTTATAGAATCAGCAAATAATATGTAGTTGCAAGAGATTGGGGAGAGGTGAATGAAGAGTTGTTAATAGGTATAAAGCTTGTTTTGCAAATGAAAAAGTTCTGGAAATTACTAAAAAATATGACTAAGTAACACTACTGAAAACTATGCCCTTAAAATGGTTCAGATGGTAACAATTATATGTATTTTACCAGTTTTTAAAATTTTTTTTTATTTTACCAGTTTTTTTTAAAAGTTGAGAACTAGCACTGCTTTAATGCAAATAAAGATATTATATTAAGTATAATTTAATTTAACACTGATCTCTAAAAATGGACAATTTATTTGATAATCATACTTTTCATTTTGCTGGCATACTTGGTGCTGCTACCTTTCCTCTCTGATCCTTAAAAGTAACAATGCCGTCTAGTTATGTTAGATACTGTCTTTGAAATACTCATGAAGTTTTAAAGTATTTTATTTAAATGTAGTAATGTGCACTAAAGACTAGAACTTTAACATTTTTTTCTAATAATTTTTAAAATCACTTCAAATTAGCCAGAAAAATCCTTTAGTTTGCCCTCTTTTTTTTTATTATGTTCTTTTATTTTTTTAGCGAGAGAGACAGAGAGAGGGACAGATAGGGACAGACAGGCATAAAGGGAGAGAGAAGCATCAAATCTTTGTTGTGGCTCTTTAGTTGTTCATTGATTGCTTTCTCATACGTGCCTTAACCAGGGGCAGCTGAGCCAGTGACCTCTTGCTCAAGCCAGTGACCTTGGGCTTCAAACCAGTGACCTTTGGGCTCAAGCCAGTGACCATGAGATCGTGTCTATGATCCTGCGCTCAAGCTGGATGAGCCCACTCTCAAGCCAGTGATCTTGGGGCTTGAACCTGGGTCCTCTGTGTCTGTCTGAAGCTCTATCCACTGCGCCACTGCCTGGTCAGGCAAGCCTTCTTCATTAAACTAATAATTGTTCTTTAACATTTCCTGTTACTTTATTTTTCCAGGAACTTACAGACTTTTCCTGTTAAGACCTCAACTTGTGTTTCAGAAAAGCAGAAATACTGTGAAAGATTGAAATAAACTAAATCATTCAAAACTAAGGCATATGTAATGAAGCAACTTTTAGTACTTATAGAGAAAAAGGTTTGTATTTTAAAAATGGATTCATTTATCATTTGGTTATCTCAAGCCTGATGTGCTCTGTTTTTTAAAATTATTTATTTGAGAGAGAGAAATCAATTGTTCCACTTATTAAGACATTCCTTGTTTGATTCCTGTGTGTGCCCTGACCGGAAATCAAACTGGTAACATTGACAGATCTGGATGATGGTCTGACCAACTGAGCTACCCAGCCTGGAACATTGTGCTTTAAAATATGATATGTGGCCCTGGCTGGTGACACAATGGTTACAACATTGTTCCAGAGTGTGCCGAGGTCACTGGTTTGAGTCTTGGTGAAGACATATATGAAAAGCAGTGAATGGAACAAGGAATTGATTTTCTCTCTCCCTCTTAAAAAAGAAGATATGGTATTCATTACTCTTGAATAATACTTTTCATTTAATATAGGACTATTTTATTTTATTTATTTTTTTAAATGTTTATTTTACTGGTTTTATTTTACTGGTTTTAGAGAAAGAGGAAGGGGGAGAGAGAGATACATGAACATCAATTTGTCCCTGTATGTGCCCTGACCAGGGATCGAACTGGCTACCTCTGTGCTTTGTGATGATGCTCTAAACCAGTGGTAGTCAACCTGGTCCCTACTTGCCCACTAGTGGGCATTCCAGCTTTCATGGTGGGCAGTAGTGGAGCAACCAAAGTATAAATAAAAAGACAGATTGAGTTGTTTAATAAAGATTTATTCTGCCAAACTTAGCAAAAATCTGGCATTAAGTACTTGGTAACTAATTATTATTATATACAATACTTTAACTTGCTGTAACTCTGCTTTATAAATTTTATAAAGTAAAGTTAACTTCCCTACTTTATAAATCACCATTACCGTGGAACTGGTGGGCAGTTAGAAAATTTTACTACTAACAGAGATACAAAAGTGGGAGGAAGGTATAAAACGGTTGACTACCCCTACTCTAAACAACCTAGCTATCTGTCCAGGGCTATATAGCACCATTTTAAAAGTACTTTGAAGTTAACTCAGTTTTTGTTTTTGTTTTTAGGACATGTACTTGTAGACATTAGAATATCAGGATTTGAAGCAGTTAAGAATGTCTCTGCCAAGTAGACAAACAGCTATTGTTAACCCTCCGCCACCAGAGTATATAAATATTAAAAAAAATGGGCGATTGACAAATCAACTGCAATATCTACAAAAAGTTGTCTTGAAGGCTTTATGGAAGCATAGTTTTTCCTGGCCTTTTCAGCAACCCGTGAATGCCGTGAAACTAAATTTGCCTGTAAGTGGATCTTATAATGATATTAATTAAAAAAAAAAAAGAAAACCCTGTAAATCTCTGAAAGAAATAAACTAGTCTTTAATATTATAAAATATATTTAATAAACACCTGATTTATTCAGCACCACTGAAAATTATCTCAATGAGTATTTTTTTCTAAATTAGTAAAACTCTTAGTATTGAAATTTTTATTTTAACTGTTTGTGTTATATTATAGTACATGCTTTCTTGTTATGGCATATGACATTTTAATGCAGAGTGTCACCTCCATGAAATCATTCTTGACAGTTCCTGGAAGACTTGCATCACACTCAGAATTCAACTTTAGGTCTTATGCTGGAATTTTTAGCAATCTTAAAACAGAATGGCTAAGTAATGTGTAAAATAACTTGTAAACTATGGAACTGGGATTAGACTCTGGATCTGTCAGATTCAATAAACACTAGTTTATTTTTCTTTGTGCCCTTTACTTTTTATTTTCCAGGATGGTTATACTTTTCCATTCTTTTGTTGGTTATCCTTTATTTATTGGCTTTTCTTTTCCTCTGAAAACTAATGCCATGGCAATGAGCTTTGTTTCTCAGCACTGTTTTGGTTTCCAGATTATGGCTTTTTAAAGGTAGTTAGTTCTCTGTAGTTACTGGTATACAGTTTCTTAAATTCCTTTATGTGCCAGTTGTAGTTCATTCATTCTGGTTTTTTTTTTTTTTTTAATTTAGTGATTTTTAGAGAGACAGGAATGGGGTAAGAGAGTGAGAGAAACTTCAATCTGTTTCTGTATGTGCCCTGACTGGGGATATAACTGGCAGCCTCCGCATATCAGGACAATGCTCTAACCCAGGAGTCCCCAAACTTTTTACACAGGGGGCCAGTTCACTGTCCCTCAGACCGTTGGAGGGCCACCGCATACAGTGCTCCTCTCACTGACCACCAATGAAAGAGGTGCCCCTTCCGGAAGTGCGGCGACGGGGTGGTGGTGGGAGTGGGGCGGATAAATGGCCTCAGGGGGCCGCATGCAGCCCACCGGCCAGAGTTAGAGTCTAACCAGTTGTGCTATCCAGCTAGAGCTGTTGATTCATTCTTAATACTAACATTTCTAATGTCTTCTTGAAACCATAGGATTATTATACCATTATAAAAACCCCGATGGATTTAAGTACAATTAAGAAGCGTTTGGAACATAGATATTATGTGCAGGCTTCAGAATGTATAGAAGACTTCAATATGATGTTCTCGAATTGTTATTTATACAACAAGGTATGTAAACTTTGTTATATTTGCTAATCCTGTGCTGTTATATATAGGAGATGTGTGCCAACAAGCGCACTGATTTCAGATTTCAAGTCTTGATTTGGAGTATTTTACATACTTTTAAGGATGATTTTTTAAACCAGTTTTCATAATTTTTATCTATCAGTATTTATTCAATCTATTCACTATATTTTTGCTTGATTAACTATAATGACTTATGCTTTAAAAAAATGAAATGCAAATGATAACTAGTTTCTGTGAGTAAAGTATTATTTCAAAATATTCTCTACTGCCCTTCTGCCATTTTAGTTATAAGATAAACTTTTTTTTAAATTTTTATTAATTTTAATGGGGTGACATCAATAAATCAGGGTACATATGTTTAAAGAAAACATGTCCAGGTTATCTTGTCATTCAATTATGTTGCATACCCATCACCCAAAATAAGATAAACTTTTTATATATTAATCTTGCTAAGATTTTCATGATATGATTCCTTGGCCATAATCTAAGAAGACAAACAAATTACATACTTCTAAGCTTCATGACAAGTTTAAGATCAGACACATTCTCTGTTGTATCCCAGTATTTGCATCCGTGTTAATGCATTAGCCTGTTTGATAATGTATTTGGACATATTGAAGGTAATCTTCACATTTCCTTTCATCCATAAAATTGGATTTGTGTATTCAATTTTTCCTCCATATAGATTCCTGTTTCCAGGAACATTGTACCTTTTTCAAGCTTTTCTATGATATCTAAAAAATTTTAAGCTTGTATCCCATTTATTCAGAATCACTATTGATACTGAAATGTAATAGAGATTTTGATTTGCTTCCCAAGGTAACTACCAGTGCCACTTTGTATGTATAAAAGACTTAAGACTGCCCTGGCCAGATGGCTCAGTGATAGAGCATCGGCCTGGCGTGCAGGAGTTCCAGGTTCAATTCCCGGCCAGGGCACACAGGAGAAGTGCCTATCTGCTTCTCCACCCCTCCCCCTCTCCTTCCTCTCTGTCTCTCTCTTCCCCTCCTGCAGCCAAGGCTCCACTGGAGCAAAGTTGGCCCAGGTGCTGGGGATGGCTCTATGGCCTTTGCCTCAGGTGCTAGAATGGCTCTGGTTGCAACAGAGCAACGGCCCAGATGGGCAGAACATCGCCCCCTGGTGGGTGTGCCAGGTGGATCCCTGTTGGGCGCATGTAGGAGTCTGTCTGACTGCCAATCCGTTTCCAACTTCAGAAAAAATACAAAAAAAAAAAAAAAGACTTAAAACTATTAGCTAAAGTGATTTTTAAAACAATCAGAACCAATAAAACTCTAAGTACCATTGACAACTTAGTTATTATTTTGATTCATTTTATTTTATTTTTGTATAGAGACAGAGAAAGTCAGAGGGATAGACAGGGACAGACAGACAGGAACAGAGAGATGAGAAGCATCAATCATTAGTTTTTTGTTGTGCGTTGCAACACCTTAGTTGTTCATTGATTGCTTTCTCATATGTGCCTTGACTATGGGCCTTCAGCAGACCAAGTAACCCCTTGTTCGAGCCAGCGACCTTGGGTCCAATGAACCCACGCTCAAGCTGGCAACCTCGAGATCTCGAACCTGGGTCCTCTGAATCCCAGTCCGACACTCTATCCACTGCGCCACTGCCTGGTCAGGCTATTTTGATTCTTAATTGAATTTATTGGAGTAACACTGGTTAACATAATTATGCAGTTTTCAGGGAAACTTCATTTTAATTTAACAATTTCAAAGGGACCTTTTACATTGTCTTTTAAAAATAAAGTTCAGCAATTATCCTGAGCTAACTTAGAAATAAGTGGGTTTTTTTTGTTTGTTTGTTTGTTTGGTTTGTATTTTTCTGAAGCTGGAAACAGGGAGGCAGTCAGACAGACTCCCGCATGTGCCCTACTGGGATCCACCTGGCACGCCCACCAGGGGGCGATGCTCTGCCCATCCGGGGCGTAGCTCTGTTGTGACCAGAGCCACTCTAGCACCTGGGGCAGAGGCCATGGAGCCATCCCCAGCACCCGGGCCATCTTTTGCTCCAATGGAGCCATGGCTGCAGGAGGGGAAGAGAGAGACAGAGAAGAAGGAGAGGGGGAGGGGTGGAGAAGCAGATGGGTGCTTCTCCTGTTTGCCCTGGCCGGGAATCGAACCCAGGACTTCCGCACACCAGGCCGGCGCTCTACCACTGAGCCAACCAGCCAGGGCCAAAATAAGTGTTTTTTGCTTCGGGCTTTTGTTTTGTAATTTTCTTAGTTTTTTTTTCTCAATAGTGAAGAAAAGGAAGACTTCTAAGCAGGTAGTTAAGATTTAAAAATAGAGTTCTATAGTGTCATTTTATAATTTTGTTAATTGAAAACTGAATTGAAACATGTCAAATAATGAGGTACTTAGCATAGCCATGAATAAGTTTGTTTTAACATATTTGAGAGATAAAACTTTTGATTTCTAATACCTTTTGTATTAGTGGTATTGGTTGGATTGTAAGTCTAATGCTCAGAAGGCAGCTTGTATCCTTTTTAGAGGTTAAAGAGGTAAGATGTTAGAATTTAAAATATGAGCTGCTATGCTTTTTTTCTACCTAAACTTAATTTAGAAGTGATAATTTCTATTTAATAAATACCATCTAAAAGTGATATGTTACTTCTATAAGATAGCTTGACTTAAAGAAACTTGGTATTAACATTTATAAAGTCTTCTTAAAAACCATAGGATTCTTACTATAAAAAACCCAATTGAGGCCCTGGCCGGTTGGCTCAGCGGTGGAGCGTCGGCCTGGCGTGCGGGGGACCCGGGTTCGATTCCCGGCCAGGGCACGTGGGAGGGGCGCCCATTTGCTTCTCCACCCCCCCCCTTCCTTCCTCTCTGTCTCTCTCTTCCCCTCCCGAGGCCCGGGCTCCATTGGAGCGGGGATGGCCCCGGCGCTGGGGATGGCTCCTTGGCCTCTGCCCCAGGCGCTGGAGTGGCTCTGGTCGGGGCAGGGCGGCGCCCCGTAGGGGTAGGGCATCGCCCCTGGTGGGCGTGCCGGGTGGATCCCGGTCGGGCGCATGCGAGAGACTGTCTGGCTGTCTCTCCCCGTTTCCAGCTTCAGAAAAAATACAAAAAAAAAAAAAAAAACCCAATTGATTTAAGTGCAATTGAGAAGCACTTGGCCCTGACCAGGTGGCGGTGGAGTGGATAGAGCTTTGGACTGGGATGCCGAGGACCCAGGTTCGAGACCCCGAGGTTGCCAGCTTGAACGTGGGCTCATCTGGTTTGAGCAAAAGCTCACCAACTAGGACCCAAGGTTGCTGGCTTCAGCAAGGGTTTACTCGATCTGCTGAAGGCCCACTGTCAAGGCACATATGAGAAAGCAATCAATGAACAACTAAGGTGTGACAATGTGCAACGAAAAAAACTAATGAGGCCCTGGCCGGTTGGCTCAGTGGTAGAGCGTCGGTCTGGCGTGCAGAAGTCCCGGGTTCGATTCCCGGCCAGGACACACAGGAGAAGCACCCATCTGCTTCTCCACCCCTCCTCCTCTCCTTTCTCTCTGTCTCTCTCTTCCCCTCCCACAGCCAATGCTCCACTGGAGCAAAGATGGCCCGGGTGCTGGGGATGGCTCCGTGGCCTCTGCCCCAGGCGCTAGAGTGGCTCTGGTCGCAACAGAGCAATGCCCCGGAGGGGCACAGTATCGCCCCCTGGTGGGCGTGCCGGGTGGATCCCGGTCCGGCGCATGCGGGAGTCTGTCTGACTGTCTCTCCCCGTTTCCAGCTTCAGAAAAAAAAAACAAAAACAAAAACAAAAAAAAACCAACAAAAACTAATGATAGATGCTTCTCATCTCTCCGTTCCTGTCTGTCTGTCCCTGTCTATCCCTCTCTCTGCCTCTGTTAAAAAAAAAAAAAAAGAAGAAGCGCTTGGTAAAATGACCATACTGTGTAACCTTATGGTATATTTTATATATTTTCTAGCCTGGAGATGACATTGTTCTTATGGCACAAGCTCTAGAGAAGTTGTTTAAACAGAAATTATTGCAGATGCCCCAAGAACAGCAAGTTGTGGGTGGTAAAGAAAGAATAAAGAAAGGTAAGCCAGAGAGGTTTATGTTCTCTCTCACTTTCATATACAAGTGGGTGTGGGTATGCACACTCATGGTGTATAAATATAATGGCTAGAACTAAATAGTAAATCATGAGAAGTCCTTCTACATCCTGTTAGTGTACAATGTCCATTTAAACAGTCTGCTAAACCTTGAGCACAAGGATAGCTATCATAATATTAGGGAGGATTGCATTATGACTTTGGAGTCATGTTTTCTATAGCATAGTGCCATTCACATAATAGGTACCCAATAAATTATAGCAACTATAACCATTTTTAGTGAATTTTATAGCCACGCTCTACCAATAAGGGGGTTGAAATTGCCAGTGCTTTCTGTACCAAAAGATTCCATAGCTAAGAATGAAATGTTACTGTTGAATCTAAATATTTCATTCATTTTTTAAATTGGTTTTAGAGAGAGGGAGTGGGGGGAGAGAGAGAGACATTGATTTAATGTTCCACTTATTTATGCATTCATTGGTTGATTCTTGTATGTGCCCTGACTGGGGATTGAACCCACAACTTGGCGTATCAAGAAGACACTCTAACCAACCAGTCAGGGCCTTGTTTCTCTTCATTAACTTGGAAAAAAACTTTATAATGGAACAGTTTATAGCTAATAATTATAATATTCAAATATGAGATTATAAAATCTTAGGTAGAGGTTAACCAAGATTGTCATAGATCAAATGTTGCTTTATATTTGGATCACTCAAGCTGTGCCACCTTAGTTAAGTTCCTTAATCATTCCATGTTAATTTTCTCATCTATCACTGTCATGAAAATACTTAGTCATTGTTGTAAAGTACAGTTAAGTGGCTGGAGTATTGAAGATTTGTGGTGGGGTGACAGAAGTTGTTTTTTCTTTTCTTTTTTTTTTTTTTTTTTTTCCTGAAGTTGGAAATGGAGGCAGTCAGACAGTCTCTCACATGTGCCCTACCGGGATCCACCCGGCATGCCCACCAGGGGGCGATGCTCTGCCTACCTGGGGCATCGCTCTGTTGCATCCAGAGCCATTCTAGCACCTGAGGCAGAGGCCACAGAGCCATCCTCAGCGCTAGGGCCAACTCTGCTCCAATGGAACCTTGGCTGCTGGAGGGGAAGAGAGAGACAGAGAGGAAGGAGGGGGAGGGGTGGAGAAGCAGATGGGCGCTTCTCCTGTGTGCCCTGACCGGGAATTGAACCCGGGACTCCTGCACGCCAGGCCGACGCTCTACCACTGAGCCAACTGGTCAGGGCTGATTCTTTCTTATATTATGTTCATTAATAAGTCATTTGGATTTAACTTCCAAATTGCTCTTGCAACCGTTCTAGTACAGGCTACCATCTCTTTACTCACAGTGATCCTAATTATTTTTTCTGGTTTGTTCTCTAGATGATAAATCCAGAGCCTGACCAGGTGATGGCACAGTGGATAGACTGCCAGACTGGGACACAGAGGACCCAGGTTTGAAACCCCAAGGTCACCAGCTTGAGCACAAGGTTATCTGGCTTGAGCGTAGGATCATAGACATGACCCTATGGTCACTGGTTTGAAGCCCAAGGTCGCTGGCTTGAGTGCAAGGTCACTGGCTTGAGCAAGGGATCTCTTGCTCTGCGGTAGCCCCCTGATCAAGGCACATATGAGAAAGCAATCAATAAACAGCTAAGGAGTCGCAATGAGAAATTGATGCTTCTCATCTCCTTCCCTCCCTCCCTGTCTGTCTGTCCCTCTCTCTCTGTCTCTCTGTCTCTGCCACAAAAATAAATAAACTAGAATATGCCATTCACCTGTTTAAATGTCTTTGGCTGTCTTTGGCTTCCTGTGGAAAAATGAAGTCTAAATTCCTAACATAGCTCTTTGTGATCTGGTCCTTACCCAGTTCTCTATTCTTATCCTGAACTACTCTCCTCTCACTAAGTTTTCCCTGCTGATTGACTTGAAATGCCTTTTTACTGCCACCCCATCCCCTGGCTGTCTACTTCTTATCTTTATAGTAAAATCTTAGTTGGTACCTCTTCAGAGAGGCCTTTCTTAGCTATCTTCTCTATAGTAGGACCTAATTTTGTTAGTGCCCTGTTTTCTTCCTAACACCTACCATCACTTATATTCAACTTGACTATTTATTTTTTGTTTGTATTTTACACTAGACATATATGCTCTACAAGGACAGAGACTGTCTGTCTTGTTCATTTTTGTGCCCCAACAACTAGAATGGTGGCCTGACACAAAATAGGCAAGCAGTAAATATTTACTGAGCCCTCTTGTGTTCCAAGTACTGTATTAGGCAAGAGATAAGTTGGAGACCAAAATGAAGTTCCCATCACCTCACAGAGCTTTTTGTTCTAGTTGAGGAAATAGATAAAATTAAGTAAATGTAAATACTCCTCATTATACATATTTGTTTAGCTCCTGAGTTCAAAGATCAACAACTGGGAGGATAAATAAGGATATTAGGTTGTCTGAATCTTGTTGATTCCTAAGCTTCAGTTTAGGGAGTAGTGAGAACTCAGAGATTGAGGAATGGAATACCAACCCCATCTTAAAATATATTCAAATCTATTTGATTCCTGAATTTATCAAGAATTGGGAGAGTCCTAGACACCTATATGTTTTATGTCAGGCATAATAGGTGTGGTAAAAATAAGAATGAGAAAACTAGAGAGTGGTGGGATAGAAAGAGAGGGTTGTTTTATGTAGGTTGGTTTGAGAAGATAACTTGAGTAAATGCCTGAAAAGAATTTGAGTGAGCCATGAGGATATATCCTCCCAGGCAGAGCAAATAGTCTGCTATGATTAACACATTTGAAGACAGCCAAGCCATTAGGTTGGATGAAATAAGTGAGGGGGAAGAGTGATAGGAAATGAGGTTTTAAAGAGGGCAGATGTAGTGGGGAGAAAGCAAATAAGATATGCATGTGCTTACAAGTCATTGTAAGGACTTTGACTTGGACAGAAAATTAGAAGTCATTGGGCATTGAGCACAAGTGTCATATCTTTAAAAGATCACCTTGATTGCTATTTTGAGAAGAGACTATAGGATGTAAACACAGAAGAAGGTTTTCCGTAGGATAGTATTAAAATAATCCAGTTGAGAATTGATGATTGCACCAGGGTGATTACCATTTGTACAAAGTATATAGTTGGAATTTGGATATAAAGATAGAACCAAAAGAGTTTGCTGATGGATTGGATACTAGATATGAGAGAGTGGAGTCAAAGATGACTTGACTACAAGGTTTTTGGCCTAAGCACCTAGAAGAATGGAGTTACCAGCCCTGGCCGGTTGGCTCAGCGGTAGAGCGTCAGCCTAGCGTGCGGAGGACCCGGGTTCGATTCCTGGCCAGGGCACACAGGAGAAGCGCCCATTTGCTTCTCCACCCCTCCGCCGCGCTTTCCTCTCTGTTTCTCTCTTTCCCTCCCGCAGCCAAGGCTCCACTGGAGCAAAGATGGCCCGGGCGCTGGGGATGGCTTTGTGGCCTCTGCCTCAGGCGCTAGAGTGGCTCTGGTCGCAACATGGCGACGCCCAGGATGGGCAGAGCACCGCCCCCTGGTGGGCAGAGCATCGCCCCTGGTGGGCGTGCCGGGTGGATCCCGGTCGGGCGCATGCGGGAGTCTGTCTGACTGTCTCTCCCTGTTTCCAGCTTCAGGAAAATGAAAAAGAAAAAAAAAAAAAAAAAGAATGGAGTTACCTTGATGGAAGTAATGGACTTATTTTAGCAAGGAGAGAGGGGGGTGGGTACAGATAAGGACAGACAGACAGGAAGGGAGAGAGATGAGAAGCATCAACTGGTAGTTGCGGCACTTTAGTTCACTGATTGTTTTCTCATATGTACCTTGACTGGGGAGCTACAGCAGAGTGAGTGACCCCTTGCTCAAGCCTGTGACCTTAGGCTCAAGTCAGTGACCATGGGATCATGTCTATGATCCCACGCTCAAGCCAGCAACCCTGCATGCAAGCTGGTAAACCTGTGCTCAAGCTGGTGACCTCAGGGTTTCGAACCTGGGTCCTCAGCATCCCGGGCCAACTTTCTATCCACTGTGCTACTGCCTGGTCTAGAAAGGATGGACTTTTGAAATAATAAATTTCAGAGTAATATGATCCAAATATCTTAAGTAATAGCATTCTCTGGGAACATACAAGGCAGAAGAACATGCACGCTTGTTCCTTTGGCAGAGTCATCATGACAGTTATCAATATATTGATAAGAGGGTCATGTTCACATCTGTGTGATGGATTATCTGTAATGATTTTTAAGTCATTGGATTTTTATGCATAGCATTCTGAAGGTCTCACATAATATTATATAGTTCGTCTCCAAGATGTCTAAAGCTTTTGCTTGTGTTTACAACCACCTGTCTGTTAGTCTGAGTTTATGTCAGACATTTTTTTGAGTAAAATTGATAAGCCTACCATAATAACAGGTTTTGAAGTCTTTGATATTATATTTAGATTGTTCTAACACTATCAGCAAATGTTTGTGGGAAGGGCTTCAAAGGGGAATGGAACTATACCCTGCTTATATTGCTAAAAAGCTGAACTAAATGGATTAAAACAGAATACTATGAGAAAAATGTGTTTTATATTTTACTCAAATACTGACTCTGGTTCACACTTTACTAGGCAGTCAACGGAATATAGCAGTTTCTTCTGTTAAAGAAAAACAGTCTCCTAAACCATCAGAAAAAGTATTTAAGCAACAAGTGAATTCTTCTGTATTTCCTGAAACATCTATTTCTCCTTTAAATACGGCACAAGGTGCTCCACCCAGCTCTACCTCACAAGCAGTGGCCCAGGTAAGTTCACCGTAACTTTAAAATACACAGTGTAAGTTTGATTATTGTGATGTCTATATGAAAATTTAGTCTACAGCAGTCAATCTTAATATCTGTATACATTTTGTGAACAGAGACCTAGATGTAAGCCAAATTTTGGAGATTTCTTACATAGAATTTGAATTGGTTTAGAATCTTTGTATTTCCTTCCATTTGTGTGATGGAACTTTTATTGACTCACTATTTGTTGGGCAGATAACTTTCTCTTAAAATTTGTATACCCTAGCCCTGGCCGGTTGGCTCAGCGGTAGAGCGTCGGCCTAGCGTGCGGAGGACCCTGGTTCGATTCCCGGCCAGGGCACACAGGAGAAGCGCCCATTTGCTTCTCCACCCCTCCGCCGCGCTTTCCTCTCTGTCTCTCTCTTCCCCTCCAGCAGCCAGGGCTCCATTGGAGCAAAGATGGCCCGTGTGCTGGGGATGGCTCTGTGGCCTCTGCCTCAGGCGCTAGAGTGGCTCTGGTCGCAACATGGCGACGCCCAGGATGGGCAGAACATCGCCCCCTGGTGGGCAGAGCATCGCCCCTGGTGGGCGTGCCGGGTGGATCCCGGTCGGGCGCATGCGGGAGTCTGTCTGACTGTCTCTCCCTGTTTCCAGCTTCAGGAAAATGAAAAAAGAAAAAAAAAATTAAAAAAAAAAAATTTGTATACCCTAGCTGACTTCAGATATTCAGGAACATTTGGTATAACCATGATGTTTGTCTTCTATCTTTCACTGATCTAAAAGGTTTACATAAAACAGTTCTTTGGCTGTGGAAAGAAAATATGTCAATTATTTATTTTGCCTGTAAAAGAGAAATTAACTTTTACTAATATTTAATTTGTGCGCCTGACCAGGCAGTGGCGCAGTGGATAGAGCGTCAGACTGGGATGCGGAAGACCCAGGTTCGAGACCCCGAGGTTGCCAGTTTGAGCGCAGGCTCATCTGGCTTGAGCAAAAAGCTCGCCAGCTTGGACCCAAGGTCGCTGGCTCGAGCAAGGGGTTATTTGGTCTGCTGAAGGCCCGCGGTCAAGGCACATATGAGAAAGCAATCAATGAACAACTAAGGTGTCGCAATGCGCAACGAAAAACTAATGATTGATGCTTCTCATCTCTCCATTCCTGTCTGTCTGTCCCTGTCTATCCCTCACTCTGACTCTCTGTCTCTGTGAAAAAAATAATATTTAATTTGTGCAAGACTTGGTGCTGATAATCTTTTCCTTTGTTTTTTAAGAAAACTGTTGCTCTGAATGTCACCTTAGAGGGTTTCTTTGTTATTGTTGAATTGTTTTGTTTTAGGTTACAAAGGGTGTGAAGAGGAAAGCAGATACTACAACTCCTACAACTTCAGTAGTCAAAGCAAGCGGGGAATCTTCCCTAGCACTTCCAGAAGGAAAAGCAGCAAAAATGCCACCTGTAAAAGAAACTGGGCAGAAGAACGTTTTCCCAGATTCTCAGCAACAATACAAAGTTGTAAATAGCGTTAGAGTAACCGAACAATTAAGACACTGTAGTGAGATACTTAAAGAAATGCTTGCAAAGAAGCACTCTTCATATGCATGGCCCTTTTATAATCCTGTTGATGTGAATGCTTTGGGACTCCATAACTACTATGATATTGTGAAAAATCCAATGGATCTTGGAACTATCAAGGTAAATTTCTTAATAGGAGGTAATTTTTCTGATTATAAAAATTATTTTTGTCTTTGCCTGATCAGTGATGGTGCAGTAGATAGGTCCAGATTCAAACCTGGACCTCCGTGTCCCAGGTTTGAAACCCTGAGGTTGCCGGCTTGAATTTGGGCTTCTCCAGCTTCAGCATGTGGTCCCTGGCTTGAGCGTGGGATCATCGACAGAATCCCATGGTCGCTGGCTTGAAGCCTCAAGTCTCTGGCTTGAGCCCAAGATCACTGGCTTGAGCAAGGGGTCACCGGCTCGGCATGTATGAGAAGCAATAATGAACAACGAAAGTCCCACAACTATGAGTTGATGCTTCTCATCTCTCTTCCTCCCTCTCTTCCTCTCCTTCTCTGTCTCTTTCTCTCAAAATAGTAATTTTTGTCCTTGTAGAGAAATTTAAAATTCAGAAAATGATAAAGTAGAAAATTAAAATCACCAGTAGTCAAACCACTTGGAGTGAATCATAGGAACATTTAAAAATGTATCTTTTTATTTTTCTTCTATCCAAATACATCTATGGTTCTCTACCATATTATTTGAATTAGAGTACATAATTGTAGTCTGAATTTTCACTTACTATATCATGAACATCATCTTATTATATTTTGAAGAATATTTTCAATAAATGCATGATTCTAATGTAAAAAAAGTTTTTGGTAAGCCATTTATATAGTTTCTAACCTGAATTTTTTGTATTCTCCTGGATTGGTACGTTTTCTTTTTTCTTTTTCTTTTTCTTTTTCTTTTTTTGGTAAGCTTTCTTTATTGCTGATTGGAAGCTTTAAATTATTAGCAAAATTTATGGATGCTAATTTTAAGGAAAAAACTGAAAGAATAAAACCGTAGCATTTTTTATTATCAGTCTTCCTTGTGAATTACTACTTATACTCTATATTTATTGTCTAGAAGTTTGCTCTTCTTTTAAACACTTATGTTTTCTTTTTGTCATCAACATTAAGTTTATTAGCATGTTACTAATTTTTGTGCTTACCCTCATTTTATTCATCTTACTCTTTCTCTCTCAGCTGTTTTTCTTTTGCTAAAGTGCAAACTTTGTGGTTCTTCCATGAGTGTTTAGGGTGTGTGTGTGTGTGTGTGTGTGTGTGTGTGTTTGTATATATATATATATATATATATATATAAATTATTTTTTTTGTATTTTTCTGAAGCTAGAAACGGGAGAGACAGACAGACTCCCGCATGCGCCAGACCGGGATCCACCCAGCACGCCCACCAGGGGGCGATGCTCTGCCCCTCCGGGGCGTCGCTCTGTCACAACCAGAGCCACTCTAGCGCCTGAGGCAGAGGCCAAGGAGCCATCCCCAGCACCCGGGCCATCTTTGCTCCAGTGGAGCTTTGGCTGTGGGAGGGGAAGAGAGAGACAGAGAGGAAGGAGAGGGGGAGGGGTGGAGAAGCAGATGGGCACTTCCTCTGTGTGCCCTGGCCGGGAATCGAACCCAGGACCCCTGCACGCCAGGCCGACGCTCTACCACTGAGCCAACCGGCCAGGGCCTGGGTCTATATTTTTTTTAAATAAATTTTTATACACAGTATTACAACATTGACTATATCCCTGTCCTGTACTTTATATCCTTATGACTATTCTGTAACTACCAATTTGTACTTCATGATCCTTCACCTTTTTCACCCAGCCCTATCCCACGCCTATCTGGCAACTGTCAAAATGTTCTATCTATGAGTCTGTTTCATATAACATTTGTCTGTCTCTGACTTATTTCACTCAGCATAACCTACTAGGTCCATCCATGTTGTTGCAGATTGTAAGATTTCATTCTTTTTTATGGCTGAGTCATATTTCATTGTATACATATACCACTTCTTTATCTATTCATCTATTGATGGACACTAGGTTGCTTCCAGATCTTAGCTACTGTAAACAATGCTTCAGTGAACATATGGATGTGTACATCTTTTTGATTTAGTGTTTGGAGTTTGTTCAGTTAAACACCCAGAAATGTTATTGCTGGATCCTTCTTTGTCTCCTGTTATAGCTTTTGTTTTGTTAAAATTTAATTGATTATTTTTTTAACTCAGTGAGAGGAGGGAAGGCAGAGGGACAGACTCCTGCATGCACACTCGACAGAATCTACATGGCAAGCCCACTAGGGGGTGATGCTCTGCCCTTCTGGGGCCATTGGGGCCATTGCTCCGTTGCTCCCACCAGGCTTTTCTTAGCGCCTGAAGCAGAGGCCATGGAGCCATACTCAGCACCTGGGGCCAACTGCCTTCAGTTGAGCCATGGCTGCAAGAGAGGGGAGAGAGAAAAGCAAGAGGGGGAGTAGTGGAGAAGCAAGTGGGCACTTCTCCTGTGTGCCCTGACTGGGAATCGAACCCAGGACATCCACACACTGGGCCGATGCTCTACCACTGAGCCAACCAGCCAGGGCCAGCCTTTGTTTTAAAGGTTGTTTTGTCTGGTAGAAGTATTGCTAACCTAGCAGGGTTTTTTTGTTTTCCATTTTCATGAACTATCTTTTTCTATCCCTTTAGTTTCAGTCATTGTTTATCTTTCAATTTGAAGTGAGTCTCTTGTAGACAGCATATGTAGGCGTCTTGTTATCCATTCAGACACCCTATGTTGCTGTTCTTTTTTTTTTTTTTTTTTTTTTTTTCATTTTTCTGAAGCTGGAAACAGGGAGAGACAGTCAGACAGACTCCCGCATGCGCCCGACCGGGATCCACCCGCCACGCCCACCAGGGGCGACGCTCTGCCCACCAGGGGGCGATGCTCTGCCCATCCTGGGCGTCGCCATGTTGCGACCAGAGCCACTCTAGCGCCTGAGGCAGAGGCCACAGAGCCATCCCCAGCGCCCGGGCCATCTTTGCTCCAATGGAGCCTCGGCTGCGGGAGGGGAGGAGAGAGACAGAGAGGAAAGCGCGGCGGAGGGGTGGAGAAGCAAATGGGCGCTTCTCCTGTGTGCCCTGGCCAGAATCGAACCCGGGTCCTCCGCACGCTAGGCCGACGCTCTACCGCTGAGCCAACCGGCCAGGGCGTTGCTGTTCTTTTGATTGGAGCATTTAAACTATTTGCATTTAAAGTCATTATTGATAGAATGTATTTATTACCATTTTTCATATATTCTTCTCTTCCTGCTCCTCCTCTTCCTCCTTTCCCTTACCCTTCTTTTTCTTCTTCTTCTTGAAAACCCTTTAACATTTCTTGTAACACTGGTTTGGTGGTGATGAACTCCTTCTGTTTTTTCTTGTCTGGGAAGCTTCTTTATCTGCTCTTCATTTCTAAATGGTAGCCTTGCTGGGCAGAGTAATTTTGGTTGTAGATCCTTGCTTTTCATCACTTTAAGTATTTCATGGCAGTCTCTACTGGCCTGTAAAGTTTCTGTTGAGAAATCAGCTGACAGTCTTCTGGGCGCTCCCTTTTAACCAACTGCTTTTCTCTTGCTGTTTTTAAGATTCTCTTTCTTTGACCTTTGACATTTTAATTCTGATGTGAGTGCCTCTCATATGTGCCTTAACTGGGCAAGCCTAGGGTTTCAAACAGCAACCTCATTATCTTTGATTGACTCCCTATCCACTGTGTCACCACAGGTCAGGCACTGCCATTTTTTCAAATAGGTTTTCAATTTTTTATTCTTTCTCATTTCCTTTTGGTATTCTCCTGATGCAAATGATGGTACTCTTTTTTTATTTTTTATTTTTATTTTTTCTTTTACTTAAAGGCAGAGAGACAGACTCTTGCATGCGCTTCAACCAGAATCCATCCAGCAAGCCCCCTACAGGGTGATACTCTGCCTATCTGGGACTGCTGCTCCATTGCTCAGCAAATGAGCTATTTCAGCACCTGAGGCAAGGCCATGGAGCCATCCTCAGCATCCAGGGCCAACTTGCTTGAATCAAGCCATAGTTGTTGGAGGGGAAGAGAGAGAAGGGGGAGGCATGTAGAAACAGATGGTCGCTTCTCTTGTGTACCTTGACTGGGAATTGAACCCAGGACTTCCACATGCCAGGCCAATGTTCTTAACCACTCACTGATCCAACTGGTTAGGGCTGAGTGATGGTACTCTTGAAGTTGTTTCAGAGGCTCCTTATATTATCCTCATTTTTTGGATTTTTTTTTTCTTTTTGCTGTTCTGATTGGGTGTTTTCTGCTTTATTGTCTTTCAAATTGCTGATTTGATCCTCTCCTTCATCTGTTCTACTGTTGATTCCTTGTAATGTATTCTTCATTTTAGTTATTGTATTCTTCATTTCTGACTGGTCCTTGTTTATATTTTGTATCTTCATTTTTATGTTTCCTCTTTGTTAATATTCTAAGTTCATTTGCTGGTCCTCTAAGTTCATTGAGCATCCTTATAACCAGTGTTTTGAACTCTGCATCTGGTAGATTGCTTAACTCCATTTCACTTAGTTCTTTTCCTGGAGTTTTGTTCTGTTCTTTCATTTGGGACATGTTTCTTTTTCTCCTCATTTTGGCCGCTCTGCCCTGTTTGCTTTTATATAGTAGGTAGAGTGCAGTGGCTTAGCCTGTAACCCATGTTGGGAACTCCAGGTTTATATACCCCCAGTGTGGTCTATGTGCACCCTCCTGTTGTGGTTAAACTTTGATTGCTGTTGGCATATTAGTGGGGGTGATGTACCCTCTGGCTGATCAGCTACAAAGACTGGTTGAGACCACAGTGGAGAATCTGATGTACAGAAGCGAAACTCATGGAGCAGGACTTGATTCAGCAGGGCTGTGGTGCCCACTGAGTCTACCCCCTTGAGTGTTTCACTCATGGAGGAGATTGGATGGTGCTTTGGTATAGTCTGAAGCTGTCTACCAAGTGTGGTGGTTCTGGAGCCTCCTATGAGATGCAGGCCAAGGTCAGCTGCCACCTTGCCCTGCCTAGGAGCCACCCAGAATGAGCTACAAAGTAGTCTGCTGATGGCTGCTACTTTTACTGGGTTTGGAGGTTTCCTAGAGAGGTCAAGCTGCAAACTAAGCCTGGCTGCCACTAGTGCCAGGCATAGGGCCACTTAACAAGAGGTATAGGGCATGCCCAGGCTAGATGCTGCTTGTTTGAGAGACTTTTAGGAAAATCCAAAGAATGAGCCAAGACAGGCCATTTGTATGGAAAAGCCACTGTGGGCAGACCCCCAAAAGTTGGGTCTCAGGGAATCACCAGGGCAGGGCAAACAGTGTTAGCCAGGTTGATGAAGACTCAGATATGGCAACTACTTGCCCACTCTGTAGGGGTGTTCTCAGCAAAGGAACAATGGCCTCTGCCAGCACTTTTGTCTGGAGAAAGGTGCCACTCCAACAGTCATCCTGATACCAGACAATTCAGTGCCTCCCTGTATGTCCCTGGTACCTTGCAAGCTCCTGCCCCAGTGCTGGAGCTCAGAGTATGTGAGTCCAGTAAGTTTATGCACAGTCTCTTTCAGAAAAATGCCTGGGACTCTGTTCATTCATTCATTCACAATCCATTTGTTTTCACAGCCAGAAGTTATGGGGACTTCTCTTCCTGGCACTGGAACACTGGGTTGGATGGCCTGTTTGGGGCTGGAACTCCTTGCTGGTCAGTAGGGTACCACTGCAGCCAAGATAAACATCTTGAATTTTAACCACCACACATGGATGCAGGACCAGCCTGGTTCATGTCTCTGCCCCTCCTACCAGTCTTGATGTGGCTGCTTCTTTATATCCTTAGTTATGGAACATTTGTTCAGCTAGATTTCATGCAGTTCTGAAAGATGGTTGTTCTGTAGTTCAGTTATAATTTTCATGTGTTTGTGGGAGGATGCAAATACTGCATTTACCTACTCCACCATTTTGACCAGAAGTCCTATTTTGTCTTTATTTTTGAATGATTCTTTATGCATTTAATAGAATGACAGTTATTTTCCCTCAGCATTAGGAAGATAGCTTCTGCATCTATTGTTGCAGATAAGAGAGAAGTCGGCTCTCAGTCTACTTGTCCCTTTAGAGGTAATCTGTCTTTCCTCTCTCTAGTTGTGTATTTAATTTTATTCATCTTGATTGGAATTTAGCCCTTTTAATCTGAAGCTCATGTTTTATGTTCTGGAAAAACAAATTTAACCATTATTTCTTTAAAATATGCTTCTACTTTTCCCTGTATATATATATATATATATACACACACACACACACACACACACACACACACACACAGTCTGAGATATCATGAATTGTTACCTGAACTAAGTAAAACTGAGCTGAATCTTAAAGGATAAATAGGACTTAGTAATTATAGGACATTCCAGGCACGGGGAACAACTGGGAAGGCCTTGAGGTGAGGAAAGCTTATCTTGAATACTATATGTAGGCCAACATGGAACATGAAGAATATGAAGCAATGACTAGGGGGAAATGAGACTGGAAAGAAAGGGCTTGACCAGAAAAGACCCTCATTGTAAAGAGGCCCAGAGCTGCCACTAAACATTAGAATTATGTCCTCATATTTGATTCTTAGCATGATTGCTCAAGAGGCATTGTGGAGATTGGTTAGTAGGCTATTACAACATTCCAAAGGTAAGAAGATGGTGACTTTATTTTAGTTCTCTGAAATCATTCCAATCACCAGTGATCTGATAAGTAGAAAATTCTTTCATGTTTTTTAGTTTTGCATTTTTTAAATTACAAATGAGGTCTGGCATGTTGTATTTATTGGCCTTTTATATTTGTTTATGAATTGTTCACATTAATACACACATGTAGTGCTCACCAGTGTAAAGGACTTTCTTGTCTGTTTGGTTGTTTTTCTCTTTATAGTTCTTTTTAAAGATTTTATTGATTTTAGAGAGAGGAGAGAGAGAAAAAAGAACAGAGGGGTGTGTGTGTGGAGGTGGACGGACAAGAAGCATCATCTTGCTGCTTGTATGTGCCTTTACTGGGAAAGCCCAGGGTCTTGAACTGGCAACCTCACCATTTCAGGTCAACACTTTACCCACTGTGCCACCACAGATCAGGCTTGCTTTATGGTTTTATGGTGTTTGCTTAATTGGCTACTCCACATCCCTCTTCTATGTACTTTATATGTAGCTATCTAAATGTAACCTGTAGTAGTTCTTTTCCATTCATCTTTAATGTCTCCATTCTAGGACAATTTTAATATACTTCTTACATTCAGATGTTCAGGGTTGGTTTAAGGGTTTATCTTTTCACTGCTTTTTTTTATGATCAAATCTGTCTATCCAAAATGATCTGAAAAAAATCCTGCTTCCCTGCTTTTGTTTCTGTTCTTTACTTGGAATGCCCACCTTCCTTATCTCTACTTGTCAAAATTCATTGAATTTTTTAAAGTCTAATGATATAAAGCAGATAAAGCAGATTTTAACATTTGTCAAATCTGGATGATGGGTATCTGTTTTTGGCATTACCTGTATTATTCAGTATGTTTGAATTCAAAATATAAACACTTAATATAAGTGCTCAAATAATTATTGAACTATGTCATTTGTGAAACCTGTAATTTTTCCTTTATCTAGAAAAAAATAGACAACCAGGAATATAAAGATGCATATGAATTTGCTGCAGATGTTAGATTAGTGTTCATGAATTGCTACAGGTATAATCCTCCAGATCATGAAGTTGTAACAATGGCAAGAATGCTCCAGGTGAGTTGGGATGTGTGCTCTGAAAGTGAATTTTCTCTGATCAGAGTATAGAGATTTTAGAACCATAACTTAAGAGATAAAGAATAACACCCATCCTGTAAGTAGTAAAGCACAATTTATAAATTATACTATTAATACTATTAAAATTGGCAGGATTGTTTATTTTTAGAGGTATAGCATTCTGTAGTAGTATATCTTTTAATAAAGCTGTCCTACATGTAGAGAATATTGGAGAAAATATTACTGAAGAGGGATCAGGAAATAATTGAGATAGAGTTGATTGGAGCCTATGTCCCACTGAAGGGAAGGCTTAAGGGCTTTTGAGGCTGAACCATTGGGAGGTAAGGGACTGATACACCAACCAAAGGGCAGGATAGGTCTGTCTTACCTAGAAAAAGTGAGAAAAGTTGCTAGGGTTGGCAGGCAAGAAAGCATGAGTCTTATATTTATTCTTCTGGTAATTTTTTTCTAGTTTTATAGGAATATCATTGACATATAACATTATTTGAGTTTAAGGTGTACAACATAATGATTTGATAATGTATATATTTTAAAATGATACCACAAGGAAAATCAGAATTGTCATCAAAATAAGACACTAAAATGTACCTTTTGTTAAAAGGTGATAGTGCTGCGTTAAAAAAAAATTGCAGAAAACCTTACCAATCTAATATTACGTTACAGGATATTTTTGAAATGCATTTTGCAAAGATCCCAGATGAACCTGTTGAGAGTATGCCTGTATATAACAGCAAAACAGATACCACAAAAACCCTTGGTAGAGAAAGCAGTAGTGAAGCTTCCTCTGAAGATAACTCTTCCGGTGATTCTGAAGATGAACAAGTTCAGTGTCTTGCAAAGCTTCAGGAGCAGGTAGCTAATTGTATTGATACAAGTTTTTTTTCTTTTTTTTTTTTTTTTTTTTTGTATTTTTCTGAAGCTGGAAATGGGGAGAGACAGCCAGACAGACTCCCGCATGCGCCCGACCGGGATCCACCCGGCACGCCCACCAGGGGCGATGCTCTACCCACCAGGGGGCGATGCTCTGCCCCTCCGGGGTGTCGCTCTGCCACAACCAGAGCCACTCTAGCACCTGGGGCAGAGACCAAGGAGCCATCCCCAGCGCCTGGGCCATCCTTGCTCCAATGGAGCCTTGGCTGCGGGAGGGGAAGAGAGAGAGAGGAAGGAAGGGGTGGGGGGTGGAGAAGCAAATGGGCGCTTCTCCTATGTGCCCTGGCCGGGAATCGAACCCGGGTCCCCCGCACACCAGGCCGACGCTCTACTGCTGAGCCAACCGGCCAGGGCCTTGATACAAGTTTTGTTTTGTTTTAGCACATGCACAAGAGAGAGAGAGAGAGAAATAAAGAGAAATGAAAAGCATCAACTCATAGTTGTGTCATTCTAATTGTTCATTGCCTTGCATACGTGCCTTGACCAGAGGACTACAGCCAAACTGGTAACCCCTTGTTCAAGCCACAGACCTTGGGCTCAAGCCAGTCACCATGGGATCATGTCTATGATTCTTCATCCAAGTCAGTGACCCCACGCTCAGGTTGGCGAGCCTGCGCTCAAGCCAGTGAACTTGGGGTTTCAAAACTGGGACTTCAGCATCCCAGGTCAATACTCTACCTACCACCCCATCACCAGTCAGGCTGTTTTGATCCAAGTTTTTATATTCTTTCTACTAGCTATCTTCTGACATTTTATAAAATCCTTTCTGTAGGTTAAGAGCTGTTATATTTAGATCACTTAGCAACTATAGCTTTATTTACTTATTGGCACATTTGTAATGTTTAATAGTCTTTCCTAATAAAATTCTATATCTTAAAATTCTTATTTGGTCTGACAGGTGGTGGTGCAGTGGATAAAGTGTTGACTGATGTTGCTGGTTCAAAACCCTGAGGTCGCTGGCTCTGAGCGCAGGCTGTCAGCCCAGGGTCGCTGGCTTGAATGGGGGATTGTCTACACAATCACAAAGCTTCCCAGCTTGAGCCCAAAGATTACTGGCATGAAAAGCCAAGGTCACTGGCTTGAGCAAGGGGACACTGGCAAGGCCCTGGTCAAGGCACAAACGAGAAGTTCAGTGTACAACTAAAGTGAAAGCAACTACAAGTTGATGCTCTCACCCTCTCTCCTTTCCTGTCTTTATCTCACCCTCTCTCTCACTCTCTCCCTCCAAAATTCTCATTTGTATTAACTACAGTGAGTTGATTTGTATTACAATGATTTATATGACATAATCTGAGATATTTTATGGTTGACATGTTTATTTAACATTTGCTACCTTTTATGCTAAAATGTTAACCTGTTCTAAGCTGGAGCTTGAAACATTCACCATTAAAAATAAGACTTCCTGGAAATGTTCATTATTCTTGGTCTGGTTTTAGATGAATATTTAAGTTTATGGGTTGAGCACATGATAGTGTTTGTAATTTAATGTATACCCTTCAAAATAATGAATTTGTGAAATGAAATAAGAACCTGAAGGAAATATAATATAAAATGATTTTAAAATATAATATGAAGGATACTATTGACTTTTGAGTGCATGAATTTTTTTCTAGTGCCTTTAATTATTTATAGCCCCAATGTTTAAAGAATTTTTTCTTTATCAGCTTAAAGCTGTTCATCAACAACTACAGGTTCTATCTCAAGTCCCTTTCCATAAGCTAAAGAAGAAGAATGTGAAGTCTAAAAGGGAAAAGAAAAAAGAAGAGGTTAACAACAGAGATGAAAATCCAAGAAAAAAGTTTAAGCAAGTGAAATTAAAGGAAAAGTCCAAGAGCAGGCAAGTATCTTTTAGGGTGCCTTATTAAAACAATATTATTTAAAATAAATTTGACTAAATTTTTTATTACAGTCAGCCAAAGAAGAGGAAACCACCAGTGTTGGCTCTGAAATCTAAGGATGAAGATAATGCTAAACCTATGAGCTATGATGAGAAAAGGCAGTTAAGTCTGGATATGAACAAACTCCCCAGAGATAAACTTGGGAAAGTCGTTCATATAATAGAATCAAGAGAGCCTACACTGAGAAATTCCAACCCTGATGAGATAGAGATAGACTTTGAAACATTGAAGGTAACAACACTGAGAGAACTAGAAACATATGTTGCTGCATGTCTAAGAAAAAGACCACCAAAACCTCGTGGTATGTATTTCTGTTATTTTAGTAGATATTAGTCTGGTATTCATTAGTTTGAGTTATGCTCACTCATATTTGTTTTGTCCTAAATCACACAGGCAAGATAATAATGAAGTCCAAAGAGGAACTTCATTTTCAGAAAAAACAGGAGTTAGAAAAGCAATTACTGGATGTCAATAATCAGTTAAATTCCAGAAAACAGCAAACAAAATGTAGGTGGCTGTTTCCAAATGTTCCTGTGACTATTTAAATCTACTGGCATTTTTAATGTGATTCCCTATTTTGTAGCTGAGAAAACACCATCCACAGCTGTTGTTGGAATTGGTTCCCGACTGAGTGAAAGCAGCAGCAGCAGCAGCAGCAGCAGCAGCAGCTCATCTGAGTCTGAAAGTAGTAGCAGTGATTCTGAATCAGGTTAGCGGTCCCCTTAAGTGCACCTCTGGTGGTGGGGAAAGGTTTTCCTTGTAATATTGAGACATTTGAATAAGCGTTTGTTACTAACCCAGAATATATGGCTTAGATGCCACACTTATTTAATTGCATGTTGATGATCTCACTATTTTCCTTAAGAGATATTGTGTAAAACGAAACTTCATTTCATATTATATGTATATGACTTAATAGGCTTGTAATTGAAAATAATTATGCTAAGAGTAGGATAGTCTCTTAGTATATAATACTAGGCCAGATCATAATACCTGAAAATAGCAAATAATAAAATGCTGATCTTCTTTTTATAAGATAAAAGGTCATTTTAGGATATCTTTCACTCTACTCTTCATAATAGATCACTCTAATGTTGCAAAGTATGTCCTATTGTGACAATATACTCTGAATCAAATAATCATTTTGAATTAAGAAACCAGTTACCCTAGAAACTATGTATAACATTTTGCTTCTATATATTTTTCCACCATAGAATATTATCTTTCATTTATAGAAACTTATACTTCAAATTCAGACTCTCATTTATGCTTGAGTACTGTATTACTGTTTTAGTTTATTGTCAAGTTGATCAAAACATTCATGTTTTCTTTGTGCTCATTTACTGATGGTTACGTACCTGACGAGTAACCTCTGCTCCAAGGACCTGGCACTGGCATTCCATCTTTGTTCACCAAAAGGCAAATTCAAAATATATTGTAGAACACATTTGTACCCAAAAGTTTGCTGTGTGTTTTAAATGAGGTATTTGATATGAAATTCAGTTCTCTTAAGAGCAAATTCCAGGCCCTGGCCAGTTGGCTCAGTGGTAGAGCATCGGCCTGGCGTGCGGAAGTCCCGGGTTCGATTCCCGGCCAGGGCACACAGGAGAGGCGCCCATCTGCTTCTCCACCCCTCCCCGTCTCCTTCCTCTCTGTCTCTTGCTTCCCCTCCCGCAGCAGAGGCTCCATTGGAGCAAAAGATGGCCCGGGCGCTGGGGATGGCTCCTTGGCCTCTGCCCCAGGCACAAGAGTGGCTCTGGTCCCGACAGAGCGACGCCCCAGAGGGGCAAAGCATCGCCCTCTGGTGGGCGTGCCGGGTGGATCCCAGTCGCGCGCATGCGGGAGTCTGTCTGACTGCCTCCCCGTTTCCAGCTTCAGAAAAATACAAAAAAAAAAAAAAAAAAAAAAAAGAGCAAATTCCCTTCACTTTTGGTTCTGTTTATTTGCATTTTTTTTAACTTTTATTTGTTTATTTTTTTACAGAGACAGACTGTGAGTCAGAGAGAGGGATAGACAGGGACAGACAGGAACGGAGAGAGATGAGAAGCATCAATCATTTTTCTTCCGTTGCGCACTGCGACACCTTAGTTGTTCATTGCTTGCTTTCTCATATGTGCCTTGACAGTGGGCCTTCAGCAGGCCGAGTAACCCCTTGCTCGAGCCAGCGACCGTGGGTCCAAGCTGGTGGGCTTTTTGTTCCAACCAGATGAGCCTGCGCTCAAGCTGGTGACCTCGGGGTCTCGAACCTGGGTCTTCTGCATCCCAGTCCGATGCTATATCCACTGCAACACCACTTGGTCAGGCTAGTTTGCATTTTTATGTTGTTCTAATTGTTGCATTTTGTTTTTATTTGGAAGTACATTGTGGTAAATATTTTTGTTAGTGTAAACAGAACTTTAATTTGTTGGAATTTCTCATACCAGAAAATATTTTAATTTAGGGGTCTGATAATACATTATTTCCTTATATTTGACTTTTAAGCATAAACCAATGCTGGAAAAACTTAGTATTTTAAACTGTAATTAGCATTTGTAATTTCATCTAATAAAGCATTTGTGTCCTATAAGTTAGAGCACTTTGTCTTTTATTTGTAGAATAACACTCATGTTAAAACTGTTAGTTTAAATTACCTAATGATGTATTGACTTCTGATGAGTCAATGCTTTAAGTATTAGAGGAGGAGTACTATATATACAGAGTGCTTTAATAAAATACCTTAATTTTAATTTTCAGTTTCTGATAGAATTTGTCAATATATTGCAAGAAGAAAATGTTGCTCTAGTTATACATATATTTTTAGTTAAGTTTATTAGCGTGACATTGGTTAATTGTACATTTCATGTGTACAATTCTATGATGCAGTATGTTGTGTTGTGTGCTCACCACCCAAAGTCAAGACTTCTTCCATCACCATATATTTCACTCCTGTTACCTTTTACCATCTTCCCACCCCCTTCCCTCTTGTATAATATTTATTATGTTTTTCTAACTTTCTAGCAGAATAACTCTGCCTAAGCCGTGAGTTAGTTAAGTACTGAGAATAACTCAGTACTGTATTGAATTTTTATTTTATGACATTTTTGTTTAATGTTACCTTTTTCAAGTAACAGGGACTATTTTAAAAAAGAATCTTAAAAATCAAAGTAGCAAAGTTTATATTTCATGCTACATTATGATAGTGTATAGGTTTATGACATAAAAGTCAGCGTGTTTTTTAACATGTTATTTATCTTTAAAATTTTCATTGTTTTATAAACATTGAAACTATGTACTTCATTGGAAAAACAATTATGTTTTTGCCTAATAAATTGATAAATGAAATCAATAGGACCTTCTGTCCTAAATATTAACTTCCAGTTGTCCATTAAAATACTATAAGGCTCTTAATTTTTTTTAATTTTAATATTTTAATTTTTAATGTTAATTTTTTATTAATTTTTGAGAGAGGGGAGAGAGAATGAGAAGCATTATCAAGTAGTTGCTTCAGTTTAGTTGTTCATTGATTGCTTCTCGTATGTGCCTTGACTGCATGATTGCAGGGCTCAGGCCAAGTCAGTGACCCCTTGCTCATGCCAGTGACCTTTGGGAATCATTTTGATGATCCTGTGCTCAAGCCAGCAACCCTGCACTCAAGTCAGTGACCTCAGGGTTTTGAACCAGGGTCCTTAGCATCCCAGATGGATGCTCTATCCAATGCACCACCACTAGTCAGGCAAGGCTCTTAATTTCTTTTTTTTTTTAATTTTATTTATTCATTTTTAGAGAGGAGAGAGAGAGAGAGAGAAACAGAAAGAGAGAAGGGGGGAGGAGCTGGAAGCATCAACTCCCATATGTGCCTTGACCAGGCAAGCCCAGGGTTTCGAACCAGCGACCTCAGCATTTCCAGGTCAACGCTTTATCCACTGCGCCACCACAGGCCAGGCAAGGCTCTTAATTTTTAGTGTTAAGAACATTTTTTTACTTACCCTGAGAACAAAAACTATAAATAAAGGTATTTTAAATTTTTTAAATTAATTGTCAGACGGTATCAATAATAATGCCTATTGTAAAAATACGGTAAGTAAAGCCTCTACCATTCCTAATTACGTACATGACATTTTCAAGGAGTAGATGACAAATCCCAAGTCTGAGTTTAAAGATGGGGGGAAATGAGGCTATATGCATAAGTAAAAATTAACTGAATTACAAAAAGGGGGGGAAAAAGAGACCCTAGCCAGTTGACTCAGTGATAGAGCATCGGCCCCAGTGTGTGGAAGTCTTGGGTTTGATTTCCTGTCAGGGCACACAGAAGTGCCCATCTGCTTCTCTACCCTTCCCCCTCTCGTTTCTGTTTCTCTCTCTCTCTCTCTCTCTCTCTCTCTCTCTTTCTTTCTTTCTCTCTCTCTCTCCTCTTCTTCTCCACAGCAGCCATGAATCAATTAGAGCAAGTTGGCCCTGGGTGCTGGGGATGGCTCCATGGCCTCCACCTCAGGTCCTAAAAAAAAAAAAAAGGACTCTGGTTGCAATGTAGCAAGGGTCCCAGATGGGCAGAGCATTGCCTCCTAGTGGGCTTGCCAGGTGGATCCTGGTCAGGGCACATGTAGGAGTCTGTCTCTGCCTCCCCTCCTCTCACTAAAAGTAAAAAAATAAATAAAATAAAAAAACTCAAAGGTTATGTCATGAATTTACCTGGTTAAGACAAAGTAAATACGTCACTCGATCTGCTGGACTATTCGCTTTCAGTGGTTTTGGTGTAATGTTCAGAGAACTAAATTTAAGTTCTTTAACAATTGTTTCTTTTGAAAATAACTTTCATAGTTATGGGTGAGAGAATAAAAGAAAGAATAAAATAAAATTTCTCTTTAGTAATACAACCTAGGTCCTCTATAGAATTGGCAAGGATGTGATTTTTTTTCATATAAGGAGAAAATGGCAAACATTCAAATCTAGATTTTCTTTTACCTTTTGGGGGGGGGGTAGGTTAGTAAATGTTAGAAGCACAAAATGACAGCTTTGGAGGAGTAATCTTTGCATTCAGGCTAGAAAGTTTAAGAGAAATTACTAGAATTCATTTAAATTTTTGAATCTTGTATTAGGTTCTCATCGAAGTGTTTTCAAGTACCAAAAGGATAAATTCAAGAACTCAGGCTTGGTTAAAAGTTTGCATACATTGAGTCCCACACTTGAGCTTTTGAGTCTTCTAAATAACTGTAGTGATAAATTTTGTCTGTGTATTTTAAATTTTTTGTTCAAATTGGACCTTGACTAAATAGGCTGTGTAGAATAGTGTTTCTTGTCCCTTGCAGCACATTCGAAACACCTGTAAAACTTGAAGTGTCCAAATCTGTGTTGAATGGAGGGCGGAGCTAGTTATAGCAGTGTTAAAAGTATCTTGACTCTGTTTGTAACTATCAGACTAGGTTTTTTTTGTTGTTTCCACTATCTAATTCTAGTTAAAATGACTTTGGTAAAAGGAATGGGCAGCTTATAATCAGTTTGGTCTTTATATTAAAATAAGTACCAGCCCTGGCCGGTTGGCTCAGCGGTAGAGCGTCGGCCTGGCATGCGGGGGACCCGGGTTCGATTCCCGGCCAGGGCACATAGGAGAAGTGCCCATTTGCTTCTCCACACCCCCCCTTCCTCTCTGTCTCTCTCTTCCCCTCCCGCAGCCAAGGCTCCATTGGAGCAAAAGATGGCCCGGGCGCTGGGGATGGCTCTATGGCCTCTGCCTCAGGCGCTAGAGTGGCTCTGGTCGCAACATGGCGATGCCCAGGATGGGCAGAGCATGGCCCCCTGGAGGGGCAGAGCGTCGCCCCTGGTGGGCGTGCCGGGTGGATCCCGGTCGGGCGCATGCGGGAGTCTGTCTGTCTCTCCCCGTTTCCAGCCTCAGAAAAAGAAAAAAAAAAAAACCCAAAAAATTCAATGAAAATTGCCAAAACTTTTTTTTTGGCATGTTTTTGCCAGCTCACAGGTTTCAAAGCTCTGGGACAGACCTCATGAACAGCTGGAGGCTCTAGCATGTAAGCTGGCAGCACCAGCTCAGCACAGGAAGTACTTCTGAGGTATGAACAGCAACTGCACACCAGGCCAGGTTCCAGAAGGCAGGCCCTGAGAGGGTGAAAAGCAGGCTGCAGGCTCCACATGTGTCACTCTCCTTCAGGCTTCTGGGGCTGGGGACACATGGAGAAAGGGAACTTTCCCAATTGGACTACAAGTTGAGGAATTCTCATGTTTAGTGAAGAGAGAAAAAATCTTTCCTCTTGGAAAAAGAAACGCCTTGCTTGCTTATATATACACGCATACATACTCATTTAACAAACTTTCTATAGCAGTAAGTCACTTATAATCATTTTGATTTGCTTAAGAGCAGCAAAATTGGCTTTTGATAGCACATGTAAAAAATAAAGCCATTTCTTTTCCTTTGGGGTTTTTGCCCCCTTGTCTTAGAATCTTCTCAGTGCCCACACTTTAAGGGCGCACCACACTCTTTCAAAACACGCTCAGCTTTCAATGTTTTAACATCTATTGCTGGCCACAGGCTTTCCATACTGACAGCCACTGATCACAGGGATTCCAGATCAGTTTGTACGATTATGCTTTCGGAGAACAAAAGAGAATGTTCCCATTACTCAAAGAGAAGGCCATCAGGCTTTTCAGACATAAGTACACTGATTTTTTTCCTGAGAGCATTCCTTTTGTCCACTGAATTTTTAAAGATAGGCTATCAACCATTATAGGTGTTGTTCATTTACAGAACAATTTTTTCTTTTTTTCTAAAATTGATTATTGAAGAACTGAATGAAATGGGATTTATAATAAAGTTACTATCATAATTATTTTGCCTTTCATCTTTACCCTATATATACTGCTCACAAAAATTAGGGGATATTTTATAGCTTCATATTCATTTTGTTTTTTTGTTTTTTTTTGTATTTTTCTGAAGCTGGAAACAGGGAGAGACAGTCAGACAGACTCCCGCATGTGCCGGACTGGGATCCACCTGGCACGCCCACCAGGGGCGAGGCTCTGCCCACCAGGGGGCGATGCTCTGCCCCTCCGGGGCGTTGCTCTGCCAGACCAGAGCCACTCTAGCGCCTGGGGCAGAGGCCAAGGAGCCATCCCCAGCGCCCGGGCTATCTTTGCTCCAATGGAGCCTTGGCTGCGGGAGGGGAAGAGAAAAACAGAGAGGAAGGAGGGGGTGGGGGTGGAGAAGCAAATGGGCACTTCTCCTATGTGCCCTGGCCGGGAATCGAACCCGGGTCCCCCGCACGCCAGGCCGACGCTCTACCGCTGAGCCAACCAGCCAGGGCCAGCTTCATATTCATTTTGAAAAATCCCCTAATTTTTATGAGCATACGTATGTGATGCTGACACTGGAACCAAAGGGTCTTCATATATTTAAATTAAATTGAGCTTTCAGTGATAATTTGTAATAGTCTTTCCTCCAGAGATTCTGACACATATGGCATAAAGAATTCATCATGGGCTTTTTACTTTTTCAGATTATTTTGTGTTAATAAAAAAATAATAAGCAGCCTGACCAGGCGGTGGCGCAGTGGATATAGCATCTGACTGGGATTTGGAGGACCCAGGTTCGAGACCCTGAGGTTGCCAGCTTGAGTGTGGGCTCATTTGGTTTGAGCAAGGCTCACCAACTTGGACCCAAGGTCGCTGGCTCATGAATTATTTTTGTTAGAGAAAAATGTAATTCTCATTATAGTGCTCTTTACTTGATATTAAATACTTTCCCCTACTCTAGTAATTTCCACATTTATATACACAAGCAAGTTGAAGACAATATACATTAGTTAAGTAACTATTGCGTTCAATATGCTGTGCTAGGTGCTACTGAGAATAACATGAAGATGATAAGACCAGATCACTAATGAATTCATACAAGATATAAACACAGCCTGACCAGGCGGTGGCGCAATGGATAGAGCATCGGACTGGGATGCGGAGGACCCAGGTTCGAGACCCCGAGGTTGCCAGCTTGAGTGCGGGCTCATCTGGTTTGAGCAAAGTTCACCAGCTTGGACCCAAGGTCGCTGGCTCGAGCAAGGGGTTACTCGGTCTGCTGAAGGCCCACGGTCAAGGCACATATGAGAAAGCAATCAATGAACAACTAAGGTGCCACAAAAAAAAACAAACTGATGATTGATGCTTCTCATCTCTCTCCGTTCCTGTCTGTCTGTCCCTGTCTATCCCTCTCTCTGACTCTCTGTCTCTGTAAAAAAAAAAAAAAAAAAAAAAAAGATATAAACACATTAGGAATTATAATAAAGGGCTAGTTTCAAATTTCTGATGTCACAGGAGCAGAGCTAACTGGTAATATGATGCATAGGAGTTATTTTTGTTTTTGGTTTTGTTTTAATTTTAATGGGGTGATATTGATCAATTAGGGTACATAGGTTCAGAGGAAACATCTCTAGGTTATTTTGACATTTGATTATGTTGCATACCCATCACTCAAAGTCAAATTGTCTTCCGTCACCTTCTATCTGGTTTTCTTTGTGCCCCTCCCCCCCCATAACCACCACACTCTTGTCCATGTCCCTGAGTCTCATTTTTATGTCCCACCTATGTATGGAATCATATAATTCTTAGTGTTTTCTGATTTACTTATTTCACTCAGTATAATGCTTTCAAGGTCCATCCATGTTGTTGTAAATGATCCGATGTCATCATTTCTTTTGGCTGAGTAGTATTCCATAGTGTATATGTACCACATCTTCTTTATCCAGTCAACTTTTGAAGGGCTTTTTGATTGTTTCCATGTCTTGGCCACTGTGAACAATGCTGCAATGAACATGGGGCTGCATGTGTCTTTATGTACCAGTGTGTTTGAGTTTTGGGGTAGTTTATACCCAGTAGAGGGATTGCTGGGTCATATGGTAGTTCTATTTTTAATTTTTTGAGGAACTACCATACTTCTTGCATAATGGTTGTACTACTTTACATTCCCACCAACAGTGAATGAGGGTTCCTTTTATTACCTGTCTTGTGGATAATAGCTAATCTAACAGGTGTGAGGTGGTATCTCATTGTAGTTTTGATTTGCATTTCTCTAATAACTAATGAAGATAAGCATCTTTTCATAGTATCTGTTGGCCATTTATATTTCTTCCTGAGAAAAGTGTCTGTTTGTGTCCTTTTCCCATCTTTGTATTGGATTGTTTGTTTGTTGTTGAGTTTTATGAGTTCTTTGTATATTTTGGATATTAGGCCCTTATCTGTGCTGTTGTTTGAAAATATCATCTCCCATTTAGTTGGCTGTCTGTTTGTTTTGTTGTCAGTTTCTCTTGCTGAGCAAAAACTTCTTAGTCTGATGTAGTCCCATATTTATCTTTGCCTTCACTTCCCTTGCCTTTGGAGTCAAATTCATAAAGTGCTCTTTATAACCAAGGTCCATGAGTTTAGTACCCATGTTTTCTTCTATGTAATTTATTGTTTCAGGTCTTGTATTTAGGTCTTTGGTCCATTTTGAATTAATTTTAGAACAGAACATTTTCTAATATAAGATGTGAGTACATTTTATTCAAGAGAGTTTTTAATATATAGGCAATTGCTTATTTTTAAGTTCATATATTTTTTTTACTTTTACCCTCTTTTGTACTTAATTGCACATCACTCAATAAACTTTGTTTCAATAACTAAAAAAATAAATAGCACATTATTTAGAGTCACTTAACAATTTTAACAATGTTCAGCATCAAACATTTTAGGAAAGAAAAGAACATTAACATACCAATGGAAACTGAAGGCATTTCAGGAAGCAGAAGGTAATTATTAAAATTAGAATGTTTTAATTTTGATTAAGATTCGGTGGTGACCAGCCTTGGTGACCTGGAGCCTGAAGCAAATAATGATTAGGTTGCTCATGAAAGCTGGCCTCTGGACATGGGTCAAGGCACTAATGACCAGTTTGGTGCTTTATCACACTGACCTAGGTTGCAACTGGGGAGGATAACACCAGACTCAATTTCAGAATAAAAAAGGGAGCTGTGAGCACCATGTCAGAAAGAGCTCTTTTTACCTACTCTACTGTCAGAGTCGGCTGTAAAGGTATTTGCAAATGTAAATGAGTTAGTATAAAACCCATTTGTTGCCTTAGGCTGCCAAATTGCTTAGATGTAACTAAAGTATTAATTAGATGGGATCTTGATTATAATGTTTAGCAAGCAGAGCAGAACTTACCATGAAATCAAATAGCTTCACTTTTATTTTTATTTTTTATTATTATTTTTTACAGAGATAGAGAGTCAGAGAGAGGGATAGACAGGGACAGACAGAAACGGAGAGATGAGAAGCATCAATCAGTTTTTCATTGCAACACCTTAGTTGTTCATTGATTGCTCTCTCATATGTGCCTTGACCACGGGCCTTCAGCAGACCAAGTAACCCCTTGCTTGAGCCAGCAACCCTGAGTCCAAGCTGGTGAGCTTTTGCTCAAACCAGATGAACCCGCGCTCAAGCTGGCGTCCTCAGGGTCTCAAACCTGGGTCCTTCCGCATCCCAGTCCAACGCTCTATCCACTGCGCCACTGCCTGGTCAGGCCAAATAGCTTCACTTTTAATAAAAGACTGGGCCCTGGCCGGTTGGCTCAGTGGTAGAGCGTCGGCCTGGTGTGCAGAGGTCCTGGGTTTGATTCCCAGCCAGGGCACACAGGAGAGGTGCCCATCTGCTTCTCCACCCCTCCCCCTCTCCTTCCTCTCTGTCTCTCTCTTCCCCTCCTGCAGCCGAAGCTCCATTGGAGCAAAGATGGCCAGGGCGCTGGCGATGGCTCCTAGGCCTCTGCCCCAGGCGCAAGAGTGGCTCTGGTCACGGCAGAGCCCCTGGTGGGCGTGCCGGGTGGATCCCGGTGGGGCGCATGCGGGAGTCTGTCTGACTGTCTCTCCCAGTTTCCAGCTTCAGAAAAATACAAAAAAAATAAAAATAAATAAATAAAAATAAATAAAAGACTGTATCCTTGCAGAAAAATAACATACCATTCTCTTACAGTAAATTCTTACTTGAATTTAACTTCTTATGGCTACTTGGTGTTATTGGTACTGCTTGTTTAATTAAAACATTTCTTTTGTTCCTTTTAAACTATCACTAATTCAAAACTCTTACTATGAAGTAACACTGTTCTTTTTTTATTAAAGAATACAATTTATGTTATTTCATAAAATAATGAAATTTGTGAGCGGATATTTCTTTCATTATGTGAGAAAGAAAATATCCCTTTTAAAAGCAAGTATCCCTTAAGAAATTTTGACTGAGTCAAAGAGGGCAAAAACCTGGAAACTATAAGAGCCTCTTGATTTAAGAGGTTGGTGTTAAAGGCATTTTTTTTTTAGATCACCATTTTATTTCTAATATGAAAAAAATTGTAATTTGGTTGTAATTTTAACCTGTTAAACATTGAAATATTTATTTATACACATTTTCAGAAATGTTACCTAAATTTACTGAAGTGAAACAAAATGATTCTCCTCCTAAAGAGAAAGTAAAGGTAAGTTAATTCTTCATTTTTACCTTAGAATTTAAAAATTATGTGTGGCTCACTAATATTGTGGTAGCTTTCTTTAAAATTGTTTTTGATTTGATTTACATGAGGAGTATCACTCTCCTCAGCTTGTCAATTAAATGTTTCAAAGATTTATTTCTAAAGAATACTAAAGAAAGTATTTGGCTACACTCTTCTAATAGGATAGAAATAACTATTATATAAGTCAAACAGATAAGTAGAACAAATTATAGAATTTTCAGCTTAGTGTTGAGAGTTTGACTACAAAGGACAGCCTTGGTGTCCCCATGCATGTATAGCATGCACAGTAAAGTGGGATTTCTCCAAAAAAAAAAAAAAAAAAAAAGAAAAGAAAGAGTAGAATGGTAGTTAGGTTTCTAAAGATGAAACTGACAATTACCAGCTATTTTAGCACATCTATATTTGATTAGTGGTTGGCATGCTTTGAAAAGGATAGAAATTATTTATCTTTTATTAATTTAGGTTATCATAAAATTTTCATCTTTACTACCCACCCCAAATACAGAATTACAAGTGTATGCCTTTATTAAATTATAAACTTGTGTAACAGCACCTAATTAGGTTAGGGGGAATACAACATAAATCACACTGTCTTGAAGGATCTCTAAATTGTGAGAAGAGATATAATCAGTTAAGAGGTTGTATGATTAGTGCTATAACCTATATTAATAATTTATTGAGAAAATGAAGGAATATATATAAATATATCTATAATATACATATACATTACCTGAAAAATGGAGTGCTTAAAATGGGTTTTAACTTACAGGGAAAGAAAGGGAAGAGATGGTTAGTATATTGACATACAGATCAGGAACTTATTTTGGGGGGGAACTTATTTTTTAAACAGAGCCTCAAAAGAAACAAAAGCACAGGTAGTATGTTCAGGAAAATTGGCAGCAGAGGGTGTTTGTAAGGGAGTATTTGCTTGGGAGATACAATAGGGTGGCTTTGAACCTAGGTGAAGGATTAATATTTAGTTTGGTAGGCAGGAGTCAGCTCACAAAGGCTTTTGAGTAGGAAAAGATGCGGGTGGCATATATACTAGTGTAATAAAAAAAATTATTATGAACAAGCATTGGAAGCCTTCTCAATTATTCCAGGAAGAGGAATAACAGAAAGGTAGAATGTTACCTTTATGATCTGTTTGTAGTCAAAAGTTTTTTCAATGTCACTGAGGAACACAATGCACATTTATAATAAAAGAGGGAACAACATATTTAGAACCATGAATAAATATATATAGTTGTGTGTTTCAGAAAAGGACTTTTTGCTGACTTAAACCTAAGTGTTGAACTTCAAGCTTTGGGCTTGGGTCTGCATTGTTGAGATAAACATTCCTGTGGCATTAGTTTTATTTTTCAAGTTAGCATAGGTATTTAAACTCTTGTCTTATCTACCCACTACTTTAACCCCTTTATTAGAGGAGAAAGACCTCTTACTCATCTCTGTACTACTTACAACTCAAAGCCTAGCAGATAAGGTACCTGGGCTCTTTGGTATCATAACTTAGCATGCCACTGAATTAGATGTAATATTTTAGGTAAGTTGCTTTTATTATATCTACATCAAATTGTAAACTGTAAATGAAGAAAATAATTATATGAACTCATAGTACTATTGTGAGAATTAAAGAACTATTAAAGGGCTTAGCCTGGTGCCTTGCACATTGTAAGCATTAAATGAGTGATAGCTGGCCCTGGCCGGTTGGCTAAGCGGTAGAGCGTCGGCCTGGCGTGCGGGGGACCCGGGTTCGATTCCCAGCCAGGGCACATAGGAGAAGCGCCCATTTGCTTCTCCACCCCCACCCCCCTCCTTCCTCTCTGTCTCTCTCTTCCCCTCCCGCAGCCAAGGCTCCATTGGAGCAAAGATGGCCCGGGCGCTGGGGATGGCTCCTTGGCCTCTGCCCCAGGTGCTAGAGTGGCTCTGGTCGCGGCAGAGCATCGCCCCCTGGTGGGCATGCTGGGTGGATCCTGGTGGGGCACATGCGGGAGTCTGACTGTCTCTCCCCGTTTCCAGCTTCAGAAAAATACAAAAAAACAAAAAACAAAAAAACAAACAAACAAACAAAAAAACATAAATGAGTGATAGCTATTATAATACAGCTTTTACTTAATATTTCAGTGAGTACTGAATCAAAATTTGGTGATAGTCTTATGGGTCAACCATCATATGATTTTAACTCATCTTTTAACTCATCTCTCCCTTTAGGTCTGTAATTCAGTAAAGGAAAAGGGATAAAAGGATTTGTCTCTAGATATAGTATAAAAGCCAAATTGTTTTCAATAGATTAGTGTCAAATTATATTCTTTCCTCGTGTTTCTATATTCTTAGTTATATTTCTTGTGTGGTTAAAACTCTGAAAGTTAATTTTAACTTTGTCTTAACAGATACAATCTTCCATACAAAATATAATCTCTTGTTCTACAACCCTTGTTCATCAGACTACACATACAAGTGAAATACCACCAAATCACCACCAGTTAGCATTTAATCATCAAGAATTAGAACATAAACAGAGTGTGAAAAACATTTCACCTTTACAAATCCTGCTTTTTTCAGGTAATAAATTAGCAAATAAGTGACTGCAAATGAGAAACTGACTTATAAATCTATATATGAAAATGCTATGGTCATATTAATTGTTATAGATCTGAGACACTGAAAATCTTAATTAGTAAATTCAGATTAGAAATAATCACTGAAACATGTTAGAAATTATTAGGGCCTCGTCTGGTTGGAGCAGTATTAGAGTATCGGCCCAGCGTGTGGAAGTCCTGGGTTCAATTCCCAGTCAGCACACAGGAGAAGTGACCATCTGCTTCTCCACTTCCCTTTTCCCTCCCATGGCCATGGCTTGAATGGTTCAAGCAAAGTTGGCCCTGGACACTGAGGTTGGCTCCATGGCCTCACCTCAGGTGCTAAAATAGCTTGGTTGCCAAGCAACAGAGCAGTGGTCCAGATAGGCAGAGATCATCTGTTTGGGGCTTGATGGGTGGATCCTGCTTCACACCCAAAGGTACTCTTTATATTTGAATGAATATATACAGTGGTATGTATGCCATATTGAAAAACCTGTCTCTGTAAAGGCCCGCACTACCAAGTTCTGAGCAGGCTTGGGAAATGTTGCTCTTAATATCCATTGACTACTATGCCTATATGAGTGGGAAAGGTAGGGTAGAATAAGGAAAAGATATTTAGAGATTTCATAGATAGAAAATGGGAGAGGTTGGCTTGAGTTTTTGACTCAGATATTTGAAAATGTTTGAAGGTTGGTCAGAAAGTATCAAGAGTAGGGATGTGTTTTCATTATAGTAGTTCATATAAGATGATAGGTATAGCTTTGAAGAGGAATAAAGAGAATGAAAAACAATGGAAAGAATGCAGTCAAGATGGGTTTTTTTTTTCTTTTTCAGAGACAGAGAGAAGGATAGATAGGGACAGACAGACAGGAACAGAGAGATAAGAAGCGTCAATCATCAGTTTTTCGTTGCGACTCCTTTGTCATTGATTGCTTTCTCATATGTGCCTTGACCGCGGACCTTCAGCAGACCAAGTAGCCCCTTGCTTGAGCCAGCAACCTTGGGTTCAAGCTAGTGAGCCTTGCTCAAACCAGATGAGCCCACACTCAAGCTGGCAACCTCGGGGTCTCGAACCTGGGTCCTCTGCGTCCCAGTCCGACGCTCTATTCACTGCACCATCACCTGGTCAGGCTCAAGATGGTTTTAAAGAAAAGATACTATCTAGGAAAAAAGTTAGGCTTTAAATATCTAAATCTTCAGTTGGAATCAGTTATTGTATTCAATTTGTTTATATGTGATTGTAACCTAGTGAGTAAAGGGAAGGTTTGGATGATGTTGAAGTGGCTGGCTATTCTGTTGCACTTACCAGTCTTTCAGAACCAACTGTAAGTATCATTATGCCCAAGAGAAAACTGCAAATGCATATAAGTTATAAAATGTATATAGAATTTTACTTTTCTGGAGTTTAATCTTTTTTTTGTTTGTTTTTGTGACAGAAACAGAGAGAGGGACAGATAGGGACAGACAGTCAGGAAGGGAGAGAGATGAGAAACATCAATTCTTTGTTGCAGCACCTTAGTTGTTCATTGATTGCTTTATCATATATGCCTTGACTCGGGGGCTACAGCAGACCGATTGACCCCTTGCTCAAGCCAGCGACCTTGGGCTCAAACTGGTGAGCCTTGCTCAAACCAGATGAGCTCGTGCTCAAGCTGGTGACCTCAGCGTTTCAAACCTGGGCCTTATGCATCCCAGCCCGATGTTCTATCCACTGCGCCCCCACCGGGTCAGGCTGGAGTTTGGATGGAAAGAAATTTTGGGTTAAACCTTTAACTTAAACAATGAAAGTAAAACAATTTTTTTACTGAAGTTTCTTTTTTTTTTAATTTTATTTATTGATTTTAGATAGCAAGGAAGAGAGAGACAGAAGCATCAATCTGTTCCTGTATGTGCCCTAACCTGGGATAGAACCCGCAACCTTGCCATATTGGAATGATGCTCTAACCAACCAAGCTATCTGGCCAGGGCGTTTACTGAAGTTTCCTTACTGAAAAAAAACCTTGTCAAAATGTTAAAAGTAAAATATTTGACAAAATGAATTTTAAGTGTTATCTGTTTTTTTCCAAAACTTCTGCCATTATTTCTACATGAGCTAAAAGATGTCTAATATTTTTCCTTAAAATAAGTTGAAGTTTTTCATCAAAAAGGATTATTACTAATTTATCCTGATAATTTAACCTATCTCCAGCTTATAAAAATCTCTATTTTTATTAAGAATTTTTTATAAACCTGGTTATGCTGTTATATCAGTGTGGATTAGCATGGCCAATAAAATGATAAATCAAAGAGTTTGCCATCTAATAACATAAATAAACAACTGGAATATTAACTAAAACCTAATGAGCCATAAGATAAGCAAAAATGAAATTTAAGGAGGTGGGAAGGCAGAATAACATGATCTCTTTGGCAGATGTGTATTTTACAGATTAACTATCATTTGAGCTAGATACTGGAGAAAAAAATAAGATACCTATTTATATCTAGGATTGGAAGGCATTTTGTGTGGTGGGAACAAAATGAATGAAGGTATTTAGGCAACCAATAATTTGATGTGATGAAAGCTTTGGTTGGATAAACAGAAGAAATACAGGAATAAGTTGGGAAATGTAAACTAGCTTCAGATCATAAAGAACCTTGATATCTAGAGACTATGGACATGATGGAAATGGTTATAGTCAGTGGATAGCCAATGAAGGGTTTTTTGAGCAAAAGAGTGTGCTCCAGGGTAATTAATCTGCCAATATTATATAGGTCAGTTGAGGAATGGGGCATAGAGACCAGAGAAGGAGACCAACTGGGCTGTTGCCATAGTAGGGGAAAGTGATGGAAGAAAACAAAATAGGAAAGTTGAAAGAACTTATAAGGGTAGAATGGACAGGTCAGCAAAAGATGAATATATGCTAAATTTTAATAACAGGAATATAGCTTTGGTGGCTCATAGGATACTGTTGTGGTGCAACCACAACAAACCGGAACCGGAGCCCCAAACTGATGCAATCAATTTGGGTTTTGCTCACTGGCCAGTGGTCTGCCCGCCGTGCCTCTCGCAATGGACAGCCACGAGCTGGAGGGAGGGAGAGAGCGGGAGGGGTATATATAGGCAAAGACCACAAGGTTACAGTTACTTCAGCACGTTTGTACAATATCTTTGCAAAAGCACACAAGCACACACTGTTCTAAGATAATAAACCCTTCCTGCAATATCTGCAGGGCTGATGCATCCTGCCTTTGCTGGCAAGATTAGATTTGCTGAGGCTTGAGAGAATTTTCTACTTTAGCTGTAGTTATAAGCTAAATTGGGTCAGGGGTCTTCCCTAGTATGGCTGGCACTCCATAACGGATACTAGCTGAATACTGGTCCAGGTTGATAAGCCTGAAATGCAGTTGGGTTAGGAAAGATGAGTTTGTAGTGTTTTATTTTTTTTATTAATTAATTAATTTATTTATTTTTTACAGAGTCAGAGAAAGGGATAGACAGGAACGGAGAGATATGAGAAGCATCAGTCATCAGTTTTTCATTGTGACACCTTAGTTGTTCATTGATTGCTTTCTCATATGTGCCTTGACTGGGGAACTACAGCAGACCAAGTGACCCCTTGCTTGAGCCAGGACCTTGGGTCCAAGCTGTGAGCCTTGCTCAAACCAGATGAGCCCGTGCTCAAGCTGGTGACCTCAGGGTCTCGAACCTGGGTCCTCCGCATCCCAGTCCGATGCTCTATCCACTGCGCCACCACCTGGTCAGGAGACTTTGTAGTGTCTTGAGGTACATTTCGTCATCCAGATGAGAATGTTTCAGAGAGTTGGACCCTTGACAGACTTCCTAGGCTTCTTTGACACTATTCCCTTGACCATCCCACTTCTTTTTTTAAAAAAAATATTTAATTTATTGATTTTAGAGAGACGAGAGAGAAAGAGCAAATGGGAGGAGACAGAAGCATCAATTAGTAGTAATTGCTTCTCATATGTGCCTTGACTGGGCAAGCCCAGGGTTTTGAACTGGTGGCCTCAGCATTCTAGGTCAATGCTTTATCCACTGTGCCACCACAGGTCAGGCAACCATCCCACTTCTGAGTACACCTTACAGATAACTCTATCTGCTACCTTTAAATGTTGATAATATTCCTTACGTCTCTTTTTATTTTACTGCAGGGCTTTTCAACTCTACCAAACATTTCTTCTTAAACATAACATAAACATGTCAAACAGCATTTCAAAACTTAATTTCACATTTTTAATTCTCACATTTAAATCTTTCCTCTTTAATTATTGATAATGGTACTGTGCCACCACTTACTAACTTAGAGTTAGCAAATTGAGAGTCATTTACAATTTATTATGACATGTATACTGTTTCTACTTCTTAAATAGTATCTTGCCCCAAGCAGAGAAGGGATGTAGTACTATACTTACAGCTTTTCTTCCTATTTTTCCATTCCTTGTTTTACTGAGAAAACATAGGTACACTGGGCCATATAGAGACATATTTAAACTTTCTTCCTTCATTCATACATACATCCGTAGTGTTTTGTCTCACCCTCCCACGCTCACCTCTGTCCCTTATGTTCCTCAGCTCAAAGTGGCTTAAACAATAAAGAATTTTTTAAACATACATAGCCAGTAGTCTAAATGAAGGTCAGTTGTTTTGGCATGGTTTAACCAAGGCTCAAGCTTTCTGTAGTTATTTTTACCCATAATAAATGAAATATTTTTATGAAAGTTTAACAGTTAACAGGATTGCATAGTTTGTTCTCTTCAGTGTCAAGTCAATCTTGTGCATTTCTTACTTTCATCCCCTCATTAGCTATTACAGGTGTCGGTGTCTTATTCCTTCCATTTTTTGTGGGGCTTTTTGTTCTCAGGTGGCCACCAGGATGCATCTTTCCTTGGAAGTCCTACATTGGCTTAGGCCTTGTTTTTCCTAAATGATTCACTGGTATGGGGTTAGGATTACCAGGACTGGCTTGGCCTCATGGAGACCCAACTGTGGAGCTGAGGTCACTCTACACACTGGAGGGCTGCTGCACTGTTGACACAGATAAAATAGATTTTGGTGGATGAGCAACAATGTTAGCTATACTTTATGTTGGACAAAAAAAGAGAGAGAAAAAGAAACAAATAGAGGAGGTAAATTTCAAGTGAAAAATGTTTATTTTGCAGTATAATGATTCCCAGCTGGAATCCTCCAAAGTAGAGAAGCATCGAAAAAATTAGTCACTTAGTTTTTTTTTCATAGTTTGACTGGGGGTGGGGGGAGTGTCAAATTCTGGACAAGGGAGATGAAATATCTTGATTATACCATTCTAAAAATGTGCACCTAGGTGATTCTGAAAAACGCTTGAATGGCCTAACAGTGATGCATCAGTCTGATGACAACTCAATGGAGTTAGAATCTGAATGTCAAGTTCCTGTGCAGAAGGTAAGAATAATGTTATTTTTTTCTCACAAATATTGAAAGGATTTAAATTTTAATATGGAAGTAGCACAAGAACTATTTTAAGTCCTAACTAACTTGAGTGAGAGTTTGGATCTCTAAACCTAATTTCTGCCCATTTATTTTTTTATATTTATTTATTATTATTTTTTATTTCCCTTCCTTTTTTCTGCATCTTTCCGAAGCCGGAAACGGGGAGAGACAGTCAGACAGACTCCCGCATGCACCTGACCGGGATCCACCCAGCACGCCCACCAGGGGGCGATGCTCTGCCCATCTGGGGCGTCCCTCTGTTGCGACCAGAGCCACTCCAGCGCCTGAGGCAGAGGCCACAGAGCCATCCCCAGCGCCAGGGCCATCCTTGCTCCAATGGAGCCTTAGCTGCGGGAGGGGAAGAGAGACAGAGAGGAAGGAGAGGGGGAGGGGTGGAGAAGCAGATGGGCGCCTCTCTTGTGTGCCCTGGCCGGGAATCGAACCTGGGACTTCTGCACGCCAGGCCAACGCTCCACCACTGAGCCAACCGGCCAGGGCCTGCCCATTTATTTTTTAAAAATTGTTACCTGTGAGCAACAACACTCCTTCCCCACTCTGAGTTCTCGTGATTGTATTTAACTGAATAATTTGTAATGCTGCAGTTTGCCATATATCCTGGTTTTAAAGCATGCTAAACTATCTTAGAATCTGTTGTGGGGATTTCCTGAGTCTTTTGTGCACTTACACTCAAACCACATACTGATCATTCTTTCAATAAATATTCTAGATGTTTGGGGTCCATTAGCTACATCAGGTACTATTCTAGGCATTTGAGTCTAAGTCTCCAAACTGCCTGAAGGGGATCTTACACACCTCTCTCTTTCCTGCCCTCCTTCCCTTCCTTTTGTATTGCAGGCACTTCAGGGAACAGATCTTAATGTTTTGGGCACACTTAGGACTATCTAACATTTCCCTGGGAGGAACATGCGGCCTTGGAATTCGTGTTTTCTTAATATATTTTATTTTCTTACATAATGCTCTGTTAATAATTATCAATAGATTAACTGTTCAATTTGGGTATATTGTTATTGATAAGAACCATTTTTAAAGTGCCTTTTCTAATATCTGGCATTAATTTAATTAATTATTTTTTAATAACAGAAGTGTCATCCATCCTCTTTAAGGTGGAAAGAATAGTGTCACCAAGTTAAAATTAAATATTTAATTAATATTTAATATACTATAATCTTTGTTTCTAATTTAACAAAACTTTATAATTTTGACTGATCCAAAGTAAAGTTGAAAACAATAAGAAATTTCCAAAAGGTTTAAGGAGAAATGGGATTGTGTGGTTTGTTTTCTTCAAAACAAACTGTTTTCATCTTAACATTATCCCTCACCCTCGCTCCCTCACTATCAGCAGTACAGTTACTTTTTTAAAAGAGGGGCTCCAGAATTTTGGTGTTAGAGGGATCTTTGAGAATTAGCCTTTATGAATAAACCAGTCCAGATGGTTCAAGCATCTTGCCCAAATAAGGGCTGGGATTAAAACAAAACGTTTCAACAAACTTTCAACGTCTTATCTTTTTACTCAGAAGTCCTAGCTTTGCCATTCTTTGATTTACTTCTCTTATTTACATCTGCTTTAAGAAAAGGTATCCTTTTTTCCCCAAGGCTAACTTATCTATTTAACAGATCTATTGTGGAACTCTCCTGCCCTCTCAGTCATTGTGTCTAGCTATTATTTCTTTTTGTCTTGTTTTCTCACTACTTGTTTGCATATTAAATCAGAGTTTCTCAAAGATAGCACTATTGACCTTTAGGGCTGGAAAAGTCTTTGTTGGGGGTAGGCCTATGCGTTGCAAGATGGTTAACAGGAACCCTCTACCCACTAGATCAGGGGTCTCAAACTCGTGGCCCGCGGGCCGCATGCGACCCGCCGAACAATTTTGTGCGGCCCGCAGACTAATCCACGAAGTTCAAAATATTTTGGATAAAATTAAGTAAGCCTAGGGGCCTACCTGTATTTTTCATTTCTCTAGCATCCTAGCTAGATATTAGCTTAGTTAATAGCAGTTGTGATGCGAACTACAGTTTCTGGTCGTTTTGTGACACTGAGTAAACTGCATGTATGATTGTGCTTGTTGTACTGATTTTTTTTTGTTTTCAACTGCAGTGAGAAAAGTGTTGCGTAACAGTTGCCTTTTGTAGACCTAGTGCTGCCCGCCGAACGGCTGTGATCTTGCTCTGCGGCCCACATGCTGAGTTGAGTTTGAGACCCCTGCACTAGATGCTTGCAAACCCCCTTTTCCCCACCCCTATATGACAATCAAAAATGGTTACTGACATTGCCAGATGTCTTCCCTGGGTAGAGGGCAATCACACTCAGTTGAGAACCAATGCCTTAATTTGACCTACCATCTAGCCACTCTCCTGTCCTTGTAATTTGCTCTGTTAGTGAACAGTGACCTCTAGCAGTTAGTAGAACTGCTGCCTCCCTCTTAAAGCTTTGACAGGGTGAGAAACTGGGGTCTCCCACTCCTCTCTCTGCTTGAACATCCACTATGGGGATTTTAGTTATAGACTCAAATTTATAGCTCCAGACCTTGCCTTCTGTAAGTTTTCCTATTTTTCATGATTCTCAGTCTCCTTCAGCCAAGGAGTGGCCAAATTCTTGGGTTTTACTTCCAAGAAGTCTCCTTTTCCATCTGCACCTCATAAGCCAAGCCTTACTGCCTTTAGTCTGAGCTCTTTAACATTCATAACTTTTTATCTAACTTGAAACCTTCCTTGTTCTTTTCCGTTTCACTTTAACATTCTTACATTGTTCTTCTTCATGGCTGGCTCTGGTCCTATCACTCTTCATTTTAGTTGTTCATTGATTGCTTGTCATTATGTGCCTTGACTGGGCAAGCCCAGGGCTTTGAACCAGTGATCTCAGCATTCCAGGTCACCACTCTGTCCACTGCACCACCACAGGCCAGGCATATTACTCCTCTATATAAAACCCTTAGTGGTTTCCAACTTTGACTCCAGAGTGAAGTTAAACACCATTACATTAAAACCTCAGTCTAGCTTTTCAGTCTTAACTATATTTCTTGTAATTAATTGAAAATAAACTACTCATTTCTTCCCAGCCCCACCTAATAATGCATTTACAGTAATTATGCTCTTTCCTCAGTAAGGAATGTTCTCCATCCTCATCCTTGCTTATCAACAGTCTTCTTATTCTTTTCTGTGATACCTGAAAAACTTCTCTGTACTCCAAATCCACATGTGAACTTCTCTGTTTTAGGATTTGCCAACATTTCATTGCAATTAAACACATTTCTGGTGCAAAGTCTGAGGCCAAAGTTTCATCCTCCCTTTATTTTCTGTTAAGTATACTACCAAGTATTAACTGTTCTATTTCAAATCTCTACCTGAAGGTGAGAGTCTTTAACTGACTTGAATAGTCAGATGAACTCTGGGACAAGTATTTAGCCCATTCCATGAGTAGGAACAAAAACAGATTTTATTGACAACATACAGAAGTCTTTATGAGCAAAACTGGGTGACTACTGGTAAAGGTCTTTGTGTGTGTGGCAGAGGTGAGGGAGGGATGCTTTGACTCCTTTTATTACTATATGACAAAAATTAAAGCCTTGTGGCTATATCTAGTCATAAATTTTCTTTTGCCTTTCCTGGGACCCATGACCAGTTTCTTCCTAATATTTTATGGACATACAGGGTGCGGCAAAAGTAGGTTTACAGTTATGAGTATGCAAAACAAGAGTCTATTCTTGTATTATTATTTATTGTGTTAATTTTCATATGAACAACTGTATACCTACTTTTGCCCCACCCTGTACATGAAAAGAGCAATCAATCATAATTATTAAGGAAATAATCATCAAAAAGAAATTTCAACAGAAAATGATAAGGTACCATATAATCCTCAGGACAGGTAAGATAGTCTTACTTTTTTATTGAGATATAATTGACACACATTACATTAGTTTCAGGTATACAACATACTGATTCGATATTTGTGTATATTGTGAAATGATTACCATAATAGTTAACATCCATCTCCACACATCTACAATTTTTTTTCTTGTGATAAGAACTTTTAAGCTCTACTCTCTTATCAACTTTCAAATCTATAATTCAGTACTATTCATTCCCCAGGGCTTATTTATTTTATAACTGAAAGTTTGTACCTCTTGATGTCCTTCACCCATTTCTCCCACTTCCGGAGCCCTTTTGGAAAACACCAATCTATTCTACTTGTGAGTTTGGTTTTAGGATTTTGGGGAGAGTTTTTTGTTTGTGTGTTTTTTAGATTCAGCACATAAGTGAAATCATTTGTCTTTTTCTTTCTGACTCATTTCACTTAGCATAATGCCCCCCAGATCCATCCATGCTGTCAAAATGGCAAAATTTCCTTTTTTATGGTTGAATAATATTTCATTGTGTATATATGCTACATTTTCTTTATCCATTCATCTATCAATAGATACTTGGGTTATTTCCAATTTTTGGTTGTTGTGAATTGTGCTATAACAAACAGGAGTGCAGATTTCTCTTCAAGATCCTGGATTTATTTCCTTTGGCCATATACCCAGAAGTGGGATTGCTAGATCTTATAGTAGTTCTATTTTTAATTTTTTGAGGAGTCTTTACACTGTTTTATACTAATTTGCATTGCCCTGATGATCAGTGAGTTGAGCACCTTTTCATGTACCTGTTGCCATCTATGTCTTCTTTGGAAAAAATGTCTATTCAGATCCTCTGCCTATTTTTTTTCAGATTTTTAATTATTTATTTTGCTATTGAGTTATATGAGTTCTTTATATATTTTGGACATTAAGCCCTTACCAGACATTATTTTATCCCAGTCAGTAGGTTACTTTACAATTTTTTTTTTTTTTTTTGTATTTTTTCTGAAGCTGGAAACGGGGAGAGACAGTCAGACAGACTCCTGCATGAGCCCCACCGGGATCCACCTGGCACGCCCACCAGGGGCGAAGCTCTGCCCACCAGGGGGCGATGCTCTGCCGCGACCAGAGCCACTCTAGCGCCTGGGGCAGAGGCCAAGGAGCCATCCCCAGCGCCCGGGCCATCTTTGCTCCAATGGAGCCTTGGCTGCGGGAGGGGAAGAGAGAGACAGAGAGGAAGGAGGGGGGTGGTGGAGAAGCAAATGGGCGCTTCTCCTGTGTGCCCTGGCCGGGAATCGAACCCGGGTCCCCCCCGCACGCCAGGCCGACGCTCTACGGCTGAGCCAACCGGCCAGGGCCAGGTTACTTTACATTTTGTTAATGGTTTCCTTTGTTGTGCAGAAGCTTTTTAGTTTGATGTAGTCCCACTTACTTTTGCTTTTGGTATCAAATCCAGAAAATCCATCACCAAGACTGATGTCAGGAGCTTACCATCTATGATTTCTTCTAGGGGTTTTATGGGTTCAGATCTTACTTCCAAGTCTTTCATTCTTTTTGAGTTAATTTTTGTGTATGGTGTAAGATAGTAGTCCAGATTCATTGACATGTAGCTATCCAGTTATCCCAACACCATTTATTGAAGAGACTGTTCTTTCCTCTTTGTATATTTGTCACTCCTTGTAAATTAATTAGGCATATTAACATTGAAATTTTACTTTAAAAAAACTTTTTAACATGGTACTGGAAGATTTTAAACATTTCTATTGGGCAGCACTGATGCATGGCATATCTCATTTAAGAACGGTGGCCACAATCAGTTAATTATTCTTTGTATTTTTCTGAAGTGAGCAGCAGGGAGGTAGAGAGACAGGTTCCTGCATGTGCCTGACCTGGAATTACCCAGCATGCCCACTAGGGGCCCACGCTTTGCCCATTTGGGGTGTTGCTCTGTTGCAACCAGAGCCATCCTAATGTCTGAGGTGGGGCCATGGAGCCATACTTAGTGCCAGGGCCAACTTTGCTCCAATGGAGCCTTGGCTGAGGGAGGGGGAGAGAGAGACAGAGAGGAAGGAGAGGGGAGGGGTGGAGACGCAGATGGGTGCTTCTCCTGTGTGCCCTGGCCAAGAATCGAACCCGGGACTTCCACATGCCGGGCTGACGCTTTACAGCTGAGCCAACCAGCCAGTGCCCAGTTAATTATTCTTTATACCAAAAGAAGGAAAAATAGATAAGCCAGAGGGTTTCAAACAAATGTGCCATTTTCTGGAATTGTCTTTGTCTCTTATTAATCATTTGTATATTAGCTTTATTGTCCCTATATAATCATAAATATTATCATTATATTGAATAGTTTATTTTTATATTTCTTGCAGATTATCATACCCTTAATACATATGTTTTATATTAAATTGAATTAGTTGTCACTTGACCAGGCGGTGGCGCAATTGATAAGAGTGTCAGACTGGGACATGGAAGACCCAGGTTCGAAACCCTGAGGTTGCTGGCTTGAGCGAGGGGTCACTCACTCTGCTGTAGCCCCCTGGTCAAAGCACATATGAGAAAGCAATCACTGAACAACTAAGATACCTCAACAAAAAATTGATGTTTCTCATCTCTCTCCCTTTCTGTCTGTTCCTCTCTGACTCTCTCTGCCAAAAAAAAAAAAAAATTGAAATAGTTGTCAAGCACATTATTTTAGATGAATAGTTGCATTTAGCTTATCTGTTTTTGTATTTTTTCTGACTGTACCCACTCTTTACTTTATGTTTATTAAAATTATATGTTTATTAAAATTACATGAAGCCTTTTGGAATTTTATTTTGTTCTATTTCTGTATAAAAAATATTGTTTTCCTTTCAAAATGTGGTTAACATCTACAGACACAGACTGAATAAAATATTTGTTTTAGGATATAAAAATCAAGAATGCAGAGTCTTGGAAAAGTTTAGGCAAACCAGTCAAAACTTCAGGAGTACGAAAATCCTCAGATGAGCTCTTCAACCAATTTAGAAAAGCAGCAATAGAAAAGGAAGTCAAAGCTGGAACACATGAACTAGTACAAAAACATCTGGGACAGAACAGAAAGGAACCAAAAGTGTCTCAAGGAAATCAGAGGTCTGTAATTCACTGGACTAAAGGAGGCCTTGGAGATCTAGACATGTATTTAAAATATATTCAACTTCTTTTTTTATCAAGTGACTATGATTCAGCTGTTTAGAACACAGAGAAAGTTATAATTCCAAGAGTAAATTGTATTGATTTTTTATTGATAAGTAGTAGTCTGTGTTGAACAGAATAGAAATAAGTTATTCATTAAGCTATTAAAGATACTAATATTTCTAAATGAAAAATATATCATAATTGTCTAGAAATGCCTTAATATTGTTTCCATTCTGTGTGTAAGAAGATAATAGTATACTATGGTCACAGTTTTCCAAAAATTTTCTTAGACATCAAAAATAATGTTATGCTATGTGAAAGGAGGTAACAAGAACATTGCTTTATACTTGTCCACTTAATAACATATATTTGTAATAACTTTTAACTTGAACTTGAAACCTACTTTGAGCTCTGTTGTTTCTTTCAGGGACCCTGATTTCACTCTAGAATCTTTTTCAAATAAGATGCAAAACAAGTGCCTTGGAAAAGAGCAAAAAGAACATCAGCAGTCACTGGAAGCTCAAGAGAAAAGTAAACTCTGGCTTCTCAAAGACCGTACTTTAGCAAGGGAGAAAGAGCAAGAGAGGAGGAGAAGAGAAGCAGTAAGTGAATTTGTTTACTAAAACCAACTAGTAAAGGAAAGATTTAACAGGGCAATATTTTCACATGTTCAAAGATGTATTTAAGGTATTTATTCAAAGACAGTGGAGTTACTTCTTTAGTGAGGATCTAAAATCAGGGCCTCAGTAAAATTTTCATGGTCAAAAGGCCTCCTGGAGCTACTATACTACACTGTGGGTTCAAATCCCATTTCTGCCATTTACTAGACTTTTGGGTCTGGGATAGCTATTTAATCTCTCTGTACCTCGTGCTCGCTTCGGCAGCACATATACTAATCTCTCTGTACCTCAATTTCTATAAAGTGATAGTAATCTATTGTGGAGATGAAATTAATTTACAGGTATTGAGCACGTAGGAAAATACCTGGCACATAGGTGAAGTGATTTATCACTTACTGTTATTACTCTTGAAAAATTTATAAGCTACCTATGAATTGTGGCTAAAAGATATGCCATCTGTCCCAGGTTCAGTATTTCCTTAGCTGAACACTAAATGATAAGGTGACTTACATTATGTCGATTATATTTTAATAGGACTAGAAAGAAAGAAAAAATAAGTTGACTTGTGTTTAGGAGTCCAAATATACAGAAAATTAAGTTTTAAAAACTAGAATTTATTCCTTCTGTCTATGGATTACTTAAAACTGTGTTATTTAAATTAAATAGTTCTCAAAAATTTGGGAATTTTTTTGCTAGTGATTTCTATCACTAGTGTTGGCATTATGCTGAATGTTATACTTGCAATCTGGTTTGATCTTTATAAATATTTACATATAAAATAAACTTGGTTAAATTTCCTTAGGTTACATAGTTATTAAATGGCAGAACCAAGGGAAGCCTATACATATTATATAGTTCTCTCACATAGGTAAGATATTGCATTGTCAGAAAATAATTGGATTTGCCCAGCACTATGTTGGTTACAGAGATACATGAAATCATGTAATCTCATTTTATTTTCTTATTAATACCCACTTTTGTCAACACAGAGTTTTCTCTCACTGGGAAAGATTAAATTTGTTTTTAATGTTCTTGTAAGTTTTAATTTTCACATAATATTTTAACAAAAATTAGATAGTATATAAACAGAAATAAAAAATTATATGCAATCTCATGTTAAATGAGTTGCATTCATATTGTATGATCTGTTTTAAATGTTGTACTATCATGTTTATATAGATATAATAAAGCCATACATTTTTGAAGTCACATTTAAATTTTCTCTTCTTTTTTATAGATGGCTGGTACCATTGATATGACTCTTCAAAGAGACATTATGACAATGTTTGAAAACAACTTTGATTAAGATTCTGTTTTTAAATTAACCATCAACTGAAAATGAATTATATGAAAGATTAAAATGCATATGGTAAAATATTTGCTTTCAGACACCAGTCTTATGTTGTATTTTGACTGCTCTAAAATGATTAAACAATTTTCACTTACATTTCTTTTTAGGTATATGCTCAGTTTTTAATGACATAATTATAGGAAATTTTATAATACTGGATCTCTAAAAATTGAATAAATTCCCAGATGTTATTCACTTTATAAATAATTGTCTGCTATGTATTATAGGCTTGATCTTAGCAATGAAAATCCAAAGGAGGTAGTCCCTGCTTGTTTAAAAATGAATATATAAAGGTGTATCAAAATATAGTTTTGGTTGAGTTTTTTAACTTTTAAAACAAATACTTGTTTTAAAAAATCTTTAGGATACTTGGTTTGAGTGTCAGGTTACATAAGACTACTTTGTTTTGCTTATTATATATTCAAAATTATTATTGAAATTCAGTTTAAAGACAATATTACCTATGGTTTAAAAGATGTTAAATTTGAAGCAAGTTAACAGTAAATATGAATTATGTATATAAGTCCCTATAGGAACTTATACAGCATTTTTTTTTTTTTTGTGGCCGAGACAGTCAGAGAAAGGGACAGATTGGGACAGACAGGAAGGGAGAGAGATGAGAAGCATCAATTCTTCATTGCGGTTCCTTAGTTGTTCATTGATTGCTTTCTCATATGTGCCTTGACCGGGGGGCTACAGCAGACTGAGTGACCCCTTGCTTGAGCCAGCGACCTTGGGGTCTCAAGCCTGGGTCCTCCACATCCCAGTCTGACACTCTATCCACTGCGCCACCGCCTGGTCAGGCTACAGCATTTCTTAACATGTATATGTCATAGCAATGAATGTTTAAATCTTTACTTAATTATAGTAAGGTTTTTAAAAATATTTTTCATAATTCTCAAGTTGTTATTATGTATAAATCATGTGTATCAGCTCCATGTGTTTTAAAATTTTGGATTCTTGAAGTGTAACAATTCAGGCACTATTCTGATAACAGCTAAAGTAAAAATTAAAAATGTATATAAATTATAAAGAGAGAAAATGTATTCTTGAGTTCATTTTTTATAATCAATATTTTTTTGTAAACATCTTTAAAACTATCATCCATTTAAAAAACATGATTAACTAGTGGCTAAAATGATGGTGATTCTGTCATGAAGCATAGCCAACATGAAAGTAATAGTCATACCTATTCAACTATACCTATTACCCAAGAAATTAGTATGTATATAGTAATAGTATGCATTATATTATTTTCCTAAAAGATCATATAGGGAAAGATGACCTGTATATGTGTGTATGTATTAGAAAGATACATCAGAAATACATGGTGTTTACTTCCAGGTGATAGAATTATAGGTATTTTTACATTTTTCTTTACATTTCTCAGTATTTCATGGTTCTTATGTAAAACTTTTAAGGCCTGGGAAACTTCCCATTTTGAAGGGGAAAAGTGAGAATAATAAGAATTTACTTCTATTAAATCTTTCCATTGTCCTTAATTAATAAAACTGATCAATCAATGATTTTTTTCCTGTAGGAAAAAGAAAGTTTAGCTTTAGTAACATATACTAGTATGTTAAAAAATGATGGCTTTCTTGAGGTTTTCACATAAACACTTGTAGCAGCCCTTAGAGAGCTCTGATACTGTTATCAGTGTTTAGTTTAACCAACTTAAACTTTAATCTTTGCTCTATAAGGAGGCTGGCACATTGTAGATGCTCAACAAACTTGTGGTTGGTAGTTGAAGTCAGTTTAGCAAGAAAAATATCAGTTTTAACTTATGCATTATTCAGTTAAATATTGTTTGGCCTCTCTTAACTTCTTACATGGAGTTTACTTTTGTTAATTTCATGCATGAAATACTATATGTAACTTATTAGCCTTCAACTAAAACCTGATTTTATTTGAGGACCCCTTTCTGTCTTTAACTCTCCTCTCCAACTTCTAAGACTTTTTCATTGTCTTTTTTGGATTAGTGATCAGCCATCAGTGACCTTCCCTATATAATAAACCTTTTTGCTTGTTTCTTTCCTTTTTGTTCTTTAGTTCTGGAAGTCTGGACCATCTGTCTCAGCATCATGTGGGAATGTTTTTGAAATGCAAATTCTGAAACTTCAGACTTACTAAATCAGAAACTCTGGGTATGGGGTATGGGGTCCAGCAATCTATATAGTTGAACAAAACCCTTTCAAATTTGAGAGCCACTGCTCTAACTGAATCCTGTTTCTCTCCTGCAGACTCTCAGTGAGTGTCTTGTGTTTGTTTGTTTTTTTTCAGTAATGCTTTTCTTACCTCTGGAGTGACACTTGCAGACCATTCTCCCTCCTCCCTAAATACCCCAGTTTTATGTTTTTAATGATAATAAGACTATACCAACCACAGTCACTGCAATCCCTGATTCATTCTTTGTTCCCCAAAGATTTCACTGTCACTTTCCAAACACTTTCCTCTTAATGATCTTAATATCTAATTAACCGTAGCTACTCTTTTGTCATTACCAGTAACTAAAACCCTTCCATTGTCTCAATTTCAAGCACCGTCGTCTGTCACTAGTGCCTCCTATCTTTTTCTAGCTTACTCCCTTGACACTAGCAATCATTAGACCTCACAAGGACCTACATACAATCCGTTAATCCTAGTGCTTTCTCACAGTAGCTCTCCCCTTCATGCCCTCATTTCTCTTCTTGAGAAAGACAGAAAAAAATGAGAAATAGATTAGTGGTTGCCAGGAGTTCAGGACAAGGTATAGGTGTGGTTATAAAAGGGTAACATGGATCGTTTTGGTTACAGAAATGTTAAGTATTCTTGAATTTTTTCGTGACTACACAAAGTTACATATATGATAAAATTACAGAGAAAATATAAAGTATACTGTGTAAAGTGTACACAAGTTCTCTATTCTCTTATGATTTCATACACATTTGCAATTATTCATTAAAATTTTCAATTAAAAAGGTACTAGTCGGCCCGACCTGTGGTGGTGCAGTAAATAAAGTGTCAACCTGGTTAACACTGAGGTCGCTGGAAAGAAACCCTGAGCTTGCCTGGTCAAGGCACATACGGGAGTTGATGCTTCCTGCTCCTCCCCCCTTCTCTCTTTTTCTCTCTCTTTGTATCTCTCTCTCCCCTCTATAAAATGAATAAATAAAATCTAAAACAAACAAAGCAGGTATTAGTCAAAATTGAAAACAGTTCTAAACTTATGGTGATCATTTCACAATATGTACATATGTCAAATCATTATATACCTAAAACAAATACAATGTTGTATGTCAAGTACAGGGGTGAGCAAAAGTAGGTTTACAGTTGTGAGTATGCAAAGTTTATTCTTATATAATTATTATTGTATTATTTTTCATATAAACAGCTGAAAATTTACTTTCACCCACCCCTGTATATCTCAATTTTGAAAAACTAGGGAATTCAAGCTTACACTTAGGAACTATAAAGCTGGAAAAAAGCATTTCTCCCATTACAACAAATTAAAAAGCTAGAAAACAAACATATATATATATATAGTTTGTTTGTTTTTTAGAGAGAGAGAGGGACAGACAATGAGAAACATCAACTCTTAATTGCAGTACCTAGGTGCTCATTGATTGCTTTCTCATATGTGCCTTGGCCAGGCGGCTTCAACCAAGCCAGTGAACCCTTGTTCAAGCCAGCAACCTTTGGGCTCAAGCCAGAGGCCATAGGGTCATGTCTATGATCCCATGCTCAAGCCACCGACCCCGCGCTCAAGCTGATGAACCCGTGCTCAAGCCAGCAACCTTGGGATTTTGAACCTGGGTCCTTAGGGTCCCAGATCAACACTCTATCCACTGTGCCACCACCTGGTCAGGTGAAAAGCTAGAAAATCTTCAAAGTCACTTTTCTTAAAATAATCTGAGGGCTGAGATTGCTGGGTAACCAAATAACATGAAATCTAAGAAAAGACAAACACATCAAAGTAGAAGTAGGACATAAGCACTAGCTTACCTGAGGCAGATACTACCAAATGCTATATATAATTCGGTAACAACTACAAAAAATCATCTAAAAGTTGTATCAATTGCTAAAGGCTGGGTATGAGCTAGCCTGAGAATATAGAGCCCCTATATTCTATATATGGCACAAGAGAAATTTGCAACCACTTGTAGGCCCTTCTCCACAGATCTCAACAGTACTTTACAAGAAAGATCTGTGTTGCAAGATAAGGATTCTGAGGTCATGATGCAAGCTTGAAAGAGAACAGCAGTAGATATATAAAAAAAGCAAAAAGTCTTCTTCCCTAAATAATACATACTTCAAGCTTCTGGGGCAAAATTGGCACACCTTATCACCTTTAGGGCACTGTTGAAGCCCCCAGCAGTGGGGGAACGAAATAGAAGTGAGCCTTCTAATCCTGGGAAAGTGGCAGGAAACACATTGGGGGTGCAGCCCATCAGAGAGTCCTTGTCACTAGTGGCAGAGGAGGATCATTGAGAAGGTCCCACCTTGATATCCAAAGATGTACTACCTGCCTGTGAGGCTGAGTTAGGACCGCAGAGAATGACCCTATGCTCTCTGCACTTCCTACCACCAGTAACAGAAGCAGTCAAAAATATATTTGAGTCGCACACAAGTACATAAAGATGTTCAACTTTAGTCACCAGGGAAATGCAAATTATATATAATTTCGATGATACCACTACACATTTCTTAGAACGGCTAAAATTAAAGAGATTTTTTTTTTACAATTCTAAGTGCTTACAAGAATATGACCTAACCATTATTCTTACATATCGCCAATGTAAAAATTGTACAGCTACTTTGGAAACCGGTTTGCCAGTTTCTCCCTCTCTTTCTCTCTCTCTCTCTCTCTCTCTCTCCCTCTCATGCGCGCGCACACACACACACACAACTTTTACATGAATATTAATAGTTGGCTTCATTCATAATCATCAAAACTGGAAGAAACTCAGCTCTCCTTTAACTGGGAAACAGATAAACAATATGGTACATCTATTCAAATGAAACACTAATGAGCAATAAAAGGAAACAATACATGTAACAGCACAGTTGAACCTCAGATGCGTTAAGAAGCCAGAAACAAAAGGTTACATATTCTGATTCCATTTATACAATATTCTTGTAAAAGAAAAAGTTACAGACGGAGAACAAAGGGTTTCCAGACTTGACTCTCTTAATATGACTCTGAACTAGTTGGAGAATATCAACACCTTCAGAAAAGTGTTAGGAACGAATAAAGTCGTAATGACTGCTGGGTAGTATGAAAACCCTTTACTGCCCCCCCCCCCATAGTTCCATGATCCAGAAAAACGCCTAATGAAATTCTAACAGTCAACTGAGGAACGAGAGGATTTGAACACCTGTCAAAACAAGAGTGGCGCTCTCCCTATGCGGTACCTGGGATGGTATGGTACTCTCACCTTCATTTCCCCACAGTTTAGCAATTTGGAAATGGGATTTAACCTTAATTTCCCCAGTTGAACAATTTTGAAATGTGATTTCACCTTGCGGATGGAAACCGGGTCTTCACACCGCAGCGCTGGAGGGCTCTGCGACCCTGGGCGCAGCGGTCCCCGAGCGCGCACGGTGAGTGTGGGAGCCCGAGGCTGTGACAAGGACGCCGGCTAGGCGCGGCTGCCTCGGGGCCCGCGGGGAGGTGCGCGCGGAGCCGGCGACCGCGGAGGGACGGGCGGGCCAGACGCGCCGCGGCGCTCGCTGCCTCGCTCCGGGGCCGGGGTGCTAGCCGCTGCTGCGGGGCCTCTCAAGGGCGGTGGGCCCTGACGCCGCCGCCGCCGCCCGATGGCTAGGCTACGGGATTGCCTGCCCCGCCTGACGGTCATGATCCGGTCCCTGTTCTTCTGGTCCTTCGTCTACTGCTACTGCGGGCTCTGCGCCTCCATCTACCTGCTCAAACTTTTGTGCAGCATCGGCAAGGGACCCGCGCATACCTTCCGGCGGGTGGCCCGGGAACACCCTCCCGCATGCTTGAACGACCCCTCCTTGGGTACCCACTGCTACGTGCGGATCAAGGTGAAGGCCTGCGCCGGCTCCGCGGGGGCGGAGGGGAGCGTGACGCCGGTGAGAGCAGAGGGCGCGGGGCTTCTGCTTCCATGACGCCCGGCCCAGCGTCCCCTAATGTCTCGGGTCTCGCAGGGCGCGCGGCGGGGACGACCAAGATGCCAAGGGGTGGCCGGATAGGGGTCTGGACTATGTGTGTGTTTAAAGTTCCTTGTTTCGTGGGGGGGGGGGGGGGGGGGGCGGACGGAAGAAGAGAGAGAGAATAAGTAATGTGGAGTTTCTGTAATCAGGGCCCTATTATATTAGTGTCCTTTCCTCCACCACGTCCCAGAATAATTCGCTCATGTCCTAATGCAATGAATGGGAAGCTGTATCCTGTCACCTTTTTGCCCTTTAGAGCTCAGATCGGCTGTAGGGGATTGTTCCTGGTGGCGCCCTACTGTTTCAGGAGTCTGTCCTTGCCCAAATTTTAGAGATTGAAAGAGTAAATAGCTAAGTCGTTGGGAATCAGGAGTCTATTTAGATCAGTAGAATGAAGCATTCACAGATGACCTAAACAGCACGAAATCAGAAACAAATATGTATGTTTGTGGAGAAGGAAGCCGACTTCGGAAGTTAGAGACCAAAGGAATGGAATAAAAAGTACTTGTCAACCATGCAGGCAGTCTCTATTGCCCATGTTTGTCCCAAGCATCCTCATAGCCCTCAGGTATTCTACTTCCTGAGGCTCCAGGTGTTGCCCTTTGTGATGCACCCTACAGTTTGACTCACAGGCCTTTCAAAGCTAGCCTCACATGAGGGGACTTTTATGTCACCAAGTGGGGAATTCCTATGGGAGCTAGATTTTCCAATAGCTGGAGTTCAGAAAATCCACGGGTATGCCTTCCTTACCTTCATTCAACCTAGGATTAATATGAGAATTAAATGAGTGCATATTGGGGAGGGAGACCAGTGTCTGGCACACAGTAAGTGCAATAAAGTGATTTGTTCATTAAAACCAATCAAGTGTCCACAGGATTTTATCTTGCAAGACTCAACACTAATAAAAGAAGGTATTGAACTCGGAAGGCATTTTGCAGTTGAGGGCAGAGTTGGATTTATTATCTTTATCCAACATGAAAAGAAAAAGCATCTGGAATTTCTTGTAATGCCTTTCTTCTCAATGGCCACCTAAGGAGTTTCCCCAAAGACACAGAACCAAGGAGTGGAAAGGACACTGTCCTGGGAGAAAGGACATAATGGGGGTTCTAGTCATAGCCTGACTCCCAACCAACCTCATCATTGTAATAATATCTTTGAATCTCGATTTCTAAATCTGTAAAAATTATGAAGCTGGATTAGATGACCTTTAAGATTTTTTCACATCTGAAAATTCAGTTGCTTGGGTAACCTGATGTAAAATGCAGTGTCCTTGCTCAGTTTTTGTTCTTGATGTCTTTCCTCCCCTCTTTCTGAGTTTTTGTTTCCCTTTCTTGCTTTTTTCTCCATTTCTCTCTTTTCAGTTTGCTTTGTTTGTGCTGTATTCCTGTTCATTCCTATGCTTTTTATTTCCCTTGGGCAGCTTTGTCTCCCACATGCAGTGAAGTCTTGAACTATGAGAGCATTCTGCTGTTACAAATACACTGACATGACATAAAGAGCAGGCAACGAAGGGAACTGTACATGCAACTCTCACCTTAAAATAATAATGTGGGAAGGAAAAAACTAAAAATAAGGAATGGAGGTGTGAATTATATAACTGATGGCACAGCTCTTGACAGGCAAGCTGAGAAAAGTACATGACTAAGAGGTAAACATGACAAGAATATGAGTTCAGATCAGAATTATTTACAGGTCCTGTACAATTTGAATGAGATGAAATGTGACAGAGTAGTAAGGTGAAAGTCACAAATTGTAACATTGTTTTAGAAGCTCCTAATTCATAAATTGACATTGTAAGTAGAAAAAGGAAAGGTACTATAAAGAGAATGTTGAAAAAAAAAGTAAATCTGTCAATTTACCCTGTTGGTAAATCATGGTTTTGTTTTGTTTTTTACTTTGAAATTAATAATATTCATTTTAGATATTAAAAATAATGCAAGTGAGTTATCTTTTAATGAAATGCTTTGACAGTCAACACAAATCATCACTAAAATTTCATGCTCTCTTTTATCTACTGCAGGATTCGGGGTTAAGATTTCATTATGTTGCTGCTGGAGAAAGAGGCAAACCACTTATGCTGCTGCTTCATGGATTTCCAGAATTCTGGTAAATGTACCAATTAACTTTTCCTTTTGCATTAAAGAGTCTGCTTATCAGAGTGTCATAGGTACAGGGACTTTATTACTAAATGCATTAAGGACGCTAGTGCAGTAGGCATTGAAGAAAAGAATGGAGGATGGCAAAAACCCATCTCTCCATCATTTTTCCAGAGCAATAAATCTATGGATAACTCTTCCTGAAATTTTCCCTACATAAGATTTTTCTCCACTCTGGATTTACCGGCAAAAACAAACATAAGTCATTTTCATATTAAACTTTTATTTTCTTTCTCCTGGAGACAACTTACATAGGTGGTAAACAGCCCATGCAAATCAACGTGTGTATGTAGACTCATTGAGTGGAGTGCTTGACATGATTGGCTCACAAAAAATTTAAGTCTGAAGCATTAGACAAATCTACATAAAGTAGCATGGGCAGTAAATTCTGGCCCAGGCATCTTACTTGCTGCAAGACCTGCACAATCATCTGCCCTACTGTTGCAGAGTTGTGAGGATAAAGTGAAAGGCTTTTCGCATGGCCCCAGTGAACACTCAAGGAAGAACACTTCATCTTCTTCCTTCATTCCCATTCACTCAGTGTGGAGATTCACATGCTAGTTCTAACATCCTCAGTGCATTTATAATAAAGCCCCTTTTATTCATATAATATTAACTAACATGTATTAAGGTAATACTTCTTTCAGAGCTAAGTGCAGTTTAAATCAGGACTTTGGATGACAGAAAACCTTTAAACCTCTGAAGGAGGTGAATATGTAATTGTGAGAGTTTAGGTGTTAAGATAAATAGCAAGGGAGAAGTTTGGGGACAGGGCATTGCCAGAGACCTTTAAAAAATAATTTCTTATTCTATCCAGATAGCATGGTTGGCTAGAGCATCATCCCGATATGCAAAGGTTGATGATTTGATCCTGGTCAAGGCACATACAGAAACAGATTGATGTTTCTGTCTCTCTCTCTCTCTCTCTCTTTCTCTCTTCCTTTCTCCCTGAAATCCATAAATAAAATAACATTTTAAAAAATTATAATTTCCTGATTCTGGCTAAAGATAATAATGATAATAACTAACATTTACCAAGCATTTATTATATGCCAGCTGCTTTTCTAAATATTTTATTATTATTAATATTATTACTATTATTGATTGATTTGGGGGAGGAGCAGAGAGAAAGAGAGACACTGATTTGTTGTTCCACTTATTTATGCAGTCATTGGTTGATTTTTGTACGTGCCCTGACTGGGGATCAAACCCACAGCCTTGACATATTAGAACAACCTGCCAACCAACTGAGCAACCCAGTCAGGGCTAAATGCTCATCTCATTAAACGTTAGAGCTAACCTTCTGAAATTGCCAGGCCTAGAATGTAAGGCACACCTTGTTCTTGAACTTTAGAGCTGCCCTCTGCTGCTTGATCTCAGTATGTAGGAATGATAATGATCTGGTAATATATATGAATTTTTTAAGAGGGCGTGGGCAGGAGAGAGATGAGAAGCATCAACTCATAGTTGTGGCACTTTAGTTGTTCATTGATGCTTCTCATATGTGCCTTGGGGGGGAATAAGAGGGGGCTTCAGCAGAGCCGGTGACCCCTCACTCAAGCTAGTAGCCTTGGGGTTTCGAACCTGGGACCTCAGCGTCCCAGGTCAATGCTTTGTAGGGCACCACCAGTCAGGCCATACATGGATTTTTACCCTTCAAATTTTACACCTCATAGAAACATTCAAAATGGTGTTGAAAGTTGTTCAGCCTGACCAGGCAGTGGTGCAGTGGATAGAGCATCAGGCTGGGATGTGGAGGACCCAGGTTCGAGACCCCGAGGTCACCAGCCTGAGAGCGGGCTCATCGGGCTTGAGCAAAAAGCTCACCAGCTTGGACGCAAGGTCGCTGGCTCGAGCAAGAGGTAACTTGGTTTGCTGAAGGCTTGTGGTCAAGGCACATATGAGAAAGCAATCAATAAACAACTAAGGTGTCGCAATGAAAAACTGATTGATGCTTCTCATCTCTCTCCATTCCTGTCTGTCTGTCCCTATCTATCCCTCTCTCTGACTCTCTCTCTGTCTCTGTAAAAAAATAAAATAAATAAAAAAGTTATTCAACATGGCTCTGATTGCAGCAGAGCGACACCCCAGATGGGCAGAGCATTGCCCCCTGGTGGGCGTGCTGGGTGGATCCTGGTTGGGCGCATGCAGGAGTCTGTCTGACTGCCTCCCCGTTTCAAACTTCAGAAAAATACAAAAAAAAAAAGTTATTCAACAATATAATAATACCTTACTTGAACATTTTATATCATCATTCTAAACAGAATTCATGATCTGAATGGGCAGGTTGATATTTAACTTTCTAGAAAGAAAAGACTTAAAGTTTATTCTCTCTACCTCATACCAACCCTAATTATTTGTCCATCATCTTTTGCTTCTGGGACTTTACTTCTTTACACATGAAACAGTCTACATGAAAATAAAAATAAACCTACAACCACTTGATAATTGTTTCAAGGAGTTCCAGAAAATAGCAGTGATACCCATTTAATATAAGAACAGTAGACACTGTCACATTTTAAGAAATTATATTTTTACACATTTTTCACAGCATTGTTCCTTTATGAGAGCACTTTTGCAAAATAGAAATTTCTGATGTTTCTTTTACTTGTCCTCAAATCTTCAGTGAATGGAGCAGTCTAGGAGGGGCCCAGCACTGGGTCTTGGAAATCATCAGTCCTATTTGCTCCAGCAAAGTCAGATCTTGGATGTTTCCCAAAGGAGTATGGTTGTTGTGAGAAGTTATTTAGTTTTGAGTAAACTCCTAGAGATGTTTTAACTCTGAAGAACATAGATAAAGAAATATAAGCAGATCATAGGAACAACTCCCTTCTAGTCACCAAATACACCATTTGTTACTCCAGCTAGAAGCTTAGTATAATTTAAAACAACCATAACAAATCCCTAATAACTCAGTTACTCAGAGATCATATTGAATTCATTGAACTTTGCTGGCCATTATCTGAAAACTGTCTAATTTTCAGGGAGATTCCAAAAGCAACTATATAGAGATTGCTTGTAATCAAAACCCTCTGACTATGTCATACCCAAACTAAGACTTCTTATTTATTTATTCATTTGTTTTAGAGAGGAAAAAGAGAGAGAGAAGGGAGGAGGAGCAGGAAGCATCAACTTCCACATGTGCCTTGACCAAGCAAGCCCAGGGTTTCAAACCAACAACCTCAGTGTTCCAGGTCAATGTTTTATCCACTGCATCACCACAGGTCAGGCTAAACTAAAACTTCTATGTTGAGGCTTACTCTGTCTTTCTTTCCAATCAAATTGCTACTATGGAGGCTAGTCAATTCCATTCAGGTGCCCCATTCAGGAAAAAGTCAATTCAAAGCAGAGTTTAGAACAAACCTATTTTGGTTTTTTTTATTTGTTTCTTTATTTTAAGATTTTTGGAGACAGGAGAGATGGCAGGAGAGGGAGCAGGAAGCATCAACTGGTATTAGTTGCCTCTCATTGTACCTTTACTGGGCAGGCCCGGGTTTCAAACTGGCAATCTCAGTATCCAGTTTTCAAGCATTCCAGGTCAATGCCTTACCCACTGCATTACTACAGATCAGGCTGTTTTTTCTTATTTCAATTTTTATTGAATTTATTGGGGTGACACTGGTTGTAAAATTATATAGGTTTCAGGTGTACCATTCTAGAATACATTATCTGTATATTATATTGTATATTCACCATTCAAAATCAAATCTTCGTCTCCAATTATCCTCACTATACCTTCTTCTACCTCCCCTACTCCCCTTTCCCATGGTAATCACCATACTGCTATCTCTGTCTATGAGGGTTTTTTTCTTAGTGCCTTTACTTTTTTCACCCAGCCCCCTAATCCCCCTTCCCCTTAACAGCTGTCAGTCTGTTTTCTGTATTTATGAGTCTATTTCTATTTTGTTTGTTAACTTTTTTTTTTTGTATTTAGAAATTAAATTTAATGGGGTGACATTGGTCAATAAGAATACATAGGTCAGAGTAATGGCACGGTAGGAAGTGATACCGATAAATCTCCCCCAAAACTCAACAAGATCTTCAACCAGAAAAAGAAAAACCTATCCTTGGAGCCTCCAGATGTTTCGCAATACACCCGAAGGTATGGTTGAGCGAAAAATTGGCTAAATATATAATCAAACCCTGAAGGAAATAGGGAGTAAGAAATGCTCCGCCTTCTTCACTAACCTAAACAGGGCGTCTTTCACTGGGAACTGAGAATATTGAAACTGAGGCGGGGAAAGGGGGTGAATAGATCCAGGCCGTGGCACAAACGGCCGAACCAGGCTGTGGCACAGAGATCCAGGCCGAGGAAAAACTGTTCCTGTGGCAACCCAGGCAATACAAGCTAACACTCGCGCCAAACACAGACAAAGAAAGACAAGCAGGGCAGCCATTTTCCCCGATCTCCGGGTTGGCGTGCGCAGATAGTGGGCGAGAGATTCCTTCCAAAGCCCCGAGAGTGTGCGCCCGTGTTGTCCCACAGAGAGGCAGAGTCAGAGGCCTTTGTGTGGGCCGAAAGCAGAATCTCCGGGCTGCCCCAGCGCCCTGGGAAAGCCGCACATGGAGAGGGAGCGAGAACTAATTCCAACGCTGGAACTTTTCCGTGCGGGAGGGGGATTCACTCAGAGGGTGAGGTGGCTGGCCTGATATCCTGGTCGGCGTGCACGGAGAGTGAGCGAGAGATTCCTCCCAGCACCTCAGGAGTGGGCACCCATGTTACCCCACAGAGGGGCAGAGTCAGAGGCCTCTGTGTGGGCTGAAAGTGGAATCTCCGGGCCGCCCCAGCGCCCTGGAAAAGCCGCGCACGGGGACGGAGCGAAAGCCAATTCCAACACCGGAACTTTTCCATGCGGGTGGGGGTTTCACTCCGGTGAGACTGCTGGCCTGATATCCTGGTCTGCGCGCGCAGATAGTGAGTGAGAGATTCCTCCGAGTGCCTCGGCAGTGCCTGCCCGTGTTATCCCACAGAGGGGCAGAGTCAGAGGCCTTTGTGTGGGCCAAAAAGCGGAATCTTGGGCCGCCCCAGAGCCTTGAAAAAGCCGCGCCCGGGATGGAGCGAGAGCCAATTCCAATGCTGGAACTTTTCCGTGCGGGAGGGGGGTTTCACTCAGAGTGTGAGACTGCTGGCCTGATATCCTGATCTGCGCGCACAGATAGTGGGCGAGAGATTCCTCCAAGTGCCTCGGCAGTGCGCGCCCGTGTTATCCCACAGAGTGGCAGAGCCAGAGGTCTTTGAGTGGGTGGAAGCCCCACCTGATTATGCTAGCAGCTCTGACTGACTGAGCCTTACCCAGAGCCCTGTGCTGAGTGGGAATAGAGTGGGGAGTTGCCAGCTCTTTGAGCCTCTTACTATCCAGGCAGAGGCAGCAGCAACCCCATAGCTGGATTATCAGGCTACTAATTGAGGAAGGAAAGACTAGGAGAAAGGCTCCAGGAACACGAACTCTCTCACTGGCGGAGCCTATAAATGCTAATGAGCCTCGACTGCCAACGAGACTGAAGCACAATACACGACATCGCCATAGAGACTTATCAACTGCAAACCTCTACCTGAGCGTGCCAAAGGGGCAGAACCCGAGGTACAGAGTCACCGACCAGGAAGAGGGAGAGAAAAGAAAAAGCAAGAAGATAACCTCTCAAAATCAAGAATAATACGCAGACTTTATAGCCTATCCCATTTTATTATATTTGTTCGTTTGTTTCTCTTATCTTCATTCTTGATATTTTTTATTCCTCCTCCAATTTGGTCATTTAACTCTCTGCCGGTCTTACTCTTTCCTCTCCTTGAACTACACTACCCATAAGTGTTACATCTCCCATTATCTTTTCTTTCCTCTTCCTTTCTCTCTATGAGGGTTGCACTCCAAAACCCTTAACTCTCTCTCTCTCTCTCCTCTTTTTTCTTCTTTTAGTGGTTCCCTCTTTTTTTTCTCTCTCTCTCTTTCTTTTCTCCCTCTATATTAGTTTCTTCCTTTCTCCTTTACGTCTCCTCTCCCCAATAACGAACAATATCTTATCTGGGACTCAAACTTATGTTTGTGGCATTTTGGGGGGGGTTTACTTCACCTTTTTAACACACTAGCAGTGCTCCCATCCCTGGCTCTCCATTTTATCTAGTTCTTGTTCCACTAAATACAATAGTAATTTTTTTAATTTGTCCCCCCATTTTCCTGTTTGCCTCTTATTCCTCTCATCATAACTCTTAGTCAGCCAACACCTAAAAGCAAATCATTTTATTCTTGACCCAATTTTTTTTCTTATTTGCTTTTTGTGGGTCCATATGCCCCCTTTTTTTTTGCCCCTTTATTACTTCTCCCCAATTCAGGCCCTCCATTACAGGCATTGTTTGTTCTATTTAGTACAATATAATTCACAGTTCGCCACAAGATTTTCTCAAGAAAGAGGGGAGAGGAGAGGAGAGAAAAGATGGAGGGGGGGGGAATAATTGCCTTTTTTAAAATTTTTATTTTATTTTTCTTTATTTCATTATTAATTTTTTAAAAAACACAACTCTTCAATTTTTTATTTTTTTAACTTTTTATTCTTTATTAAATCTCATTAATACTATCAACAAAACCATCCTCAGATGCCATTAAGGAAGAGAAAATCGAATATCATGGATACAAAAGAAAGAGAGGTAACACAGATAGATGAGGAAAAATCTATGGAGAAAAAATTTAATATATTGGAAACCTGGGTGCTAAATGACGGAGAATTTAAGATAGAAATCCTAAAAATCCTGCGAGATATACAAGAAAACACAGAAAGGCAATTTAGGGAGCTCAAAAAACAACTCAACGAACACAAAGAATATATTTCCAAGGAAATTGAAACTATAAAAACAAATCAAACAGAGATGAAAAACTCAATTCATGAGCTGAAAAACGAGGTAACAAGCTTAGCTAGTAGAACAGGCCAGATAGAAGAGAGGATTAGTGAAATAGAAGACAAGCAACTTGATGCACAACAGAGAGAAGAAGAAAGAGACTCAAAAATTTTAAAAAATGAGATAGCCCTACAAGAATTATCTGACTCCATCAAAAAGAATAACATAAGAATAATAGGTATATCAGAGGGAGAAGAGAGAGAAAGTGGAATGGAGAACATACTCAAACAAATAATAGATGAGAACTTCCCAAGCCTGTGGAAAGAACTAAAGCCTCAAATTCAAGAAGCAAACAGAACTCTGAGTTTACTTAACCCCAACAAACCTACTCCAAGGCATATCATAATGAAATTGGCACAAACCAATGGCAAAGAAAAAATTCTCAAGGCAGCCAGGGAAAAGAAGAATGCAACATATAAAGGAAGGCCCATTAGATTGTCATCAGATTTCTCAGCAGAAATTCTACAAGCTAGAAGAGAGTGGACCCCAATATTTAAAGTCCTGAAAGAGAGGAACTTCCAGTCACGAATACTATACCCATCAAAGCTATCCTTTAAATATGAAGGAGAAATAAAAACATTCACAGATACAGAAAAGATGAGGGAATTTATCATCAAAAAACCCCCACTCGAGGAATTACTAAAGGGGGTTCTCCAATCAGATACAAAGAACAACAACAACAAAAAAGCCACAAGTAAAAGCTCCAAGAAGAACACAATAAAACCAAATTTAAACTGTGACAACAACAAAAAGAAAGGGGGGGAGAGGATGGAGATTAACAGTAGCAAAGGACCATGGAGTGCAAAAGTAGTCACAAGATAGTGCACTACAATGAACAGGGTAGGAACCCTTTTCATTACTTAAAGGTAACCACCATTGAAAAAATCACCACAGAAGCACATGAGATAAAAAAAAATAGCAAGAGGAAAGATGTATGGAATACAACCAAATAAAAACAAAAGATAGAAAAACGAAAGAGAAGGATCAAACAAGACACAAAACTAACAAAAAGCAATCTATAAAATGGCAATAGGGAACTCACAAGTGTCAATAATTACACTAAATGTAAACGGATTAAACTCACCAATAAAAAGGCACAGAATAGCAGAATGGATTAAAAAAGAAAATCCAACTGTATGCTGCCTACAGGAAACTCATCTAAGTAACAAGGATAAAAACAAATTCAAAGTGAAAGGCTGGAAAACAATACTCCAAGCAAATAACATCCAAAAAAAGCAGGTGTAGCAATACTCATATCTGATAATGCTGACTACAAGACAGCAAAAGTACTCAGAGACAAAAATGGCCATTTCATAATGGCTAAGGGGACACTGAATCAAGAAGACATAACAATTCTTAATATATATGCACCAAACCAAGGAGCACTAAAATATATAAGACAGCTACTTATTGACCTTAAAACAAAAACTGACAAAAATATAATCATACTTGGAGACCTCAGTATACCGCTGATGGCTCTAGATTGGTCATCCAAACAGAGAATCAACAAAGATATATTGGCCTTAAACAAAACACTAGAGCACCTGGATATGATAGACATCTACAGGACATTTCATCCCAAAGTGACTGAGTATACATTTTTCTCCAGTGTACATGAATCATTCTCAAGAATTGACCATATGTTGGGCCATAAAAAACAACATCAGCAAATTCAGAAAAATTGAAGTTGTACCAAGCATATTTTCTGATCATAAAGCCTTGAAACTAGAATTCAACTGCAAAAAAGAGGAAAAAAATCCCACAAAAATGTGGAAACTAAACAACATACTTTTAAAAAATGAATGGGTCAAAGAAGAAATAAGTGCAGAGATCAAAAGCTATATACAGACAAATGAAAATGACAATACGACATAGCAGAATCTATGAGATGCAGCAAAAGCAGTGATAAGAGGGAAGTTCATATCACTTCAGGCATATATGAACAAACAAGAGAGAGCCCAAGTGAACCACTTAACTTCACACCTTAAGGAACTAGAAAAAGAAGAACAAAGACAACCCAAAATGAGCCAAAGAAAGGAGATAATAAAAATCAGAGCAGAAATAAATAAAATAGAGAACAGAAAAATTATAGAAAAAATTAATAGAACAAGGAGCTGGTTCTTTGAAAAGATCAACAAAATTGACAAACCCTTGGCAAGACTTACCAAGGAAAAAAGAGAAAGAACTCATATAAACAAAATCCAAAATGAAAGAGGAGAAATCACCACGGACACCGTAGATATACAAAGAATTATTGTAAAATACTATGAAAAACTTTATGCCACTAAATTCAACAACCTAGAAGAAATGGATAAATTCCTAGAACAATACAACCTTCCTAGACTGAGTCAAGAAGAAGCAGAAAGCCTAAACAGGCCTATTAGTAGAGAAGAAATAGAAAAAAAACATTGAAAACCTCCCCAAAAATAAAAGTCCAGGCCCTGATGGCTATACCAGCGAATTTTATCAAACATTCAAAGAAGACTTGGTTCCTATTCTACTCAAAGTCTTCCAAAAAATTGAAGAAGAAGCAATACTTCCAAACACATTTTATGAGGCCAACATAACCCTCATACCAAAACCAGGCAAGGATGGCACAAAAAAAGAAAACTACAGACCAATATCTCTAATGAATACAGATGCTAAAATACTAAACAAAATACTAGCAAATCGAATACAATAACATATTAAAAAGATAATACATCATGATCAAGTGGGATTCATCCCAGAATCTCAAGGATGGTACAACATACGTAAAACGGTTAACGTAATACACCATATCAACAACACAAAGAACAAAAACCACATGATCTTATCAATAGACGCAGAAAAGGCTTTCGATATAATACAACACAATTTTATGTTTAAGACTCTCAACAAAATGGGTATAGAAGGAAAATATCTCAACATGATAAAGGCCATATATGATAAACCATCAGCTAACATCATATTAAATGGCACTAAACTGAAGGCTTTCCCCCTTAAATCAGGAACAAGACAGAGTTGTCCACTCTCTCCACTCTTATTTAATGTGGTGCTAGAGGTTCTAGCCCGAGCAATCAGACAAGACAAAGAAATAAAAGGCATCCATATCGGAAAAGAAGAAGTAAAGGTATCACTTTTTGCAGATGATATGATCCGATACATCGAAAATCCCAAAGAATCCACAAAAAGACTACTAGAAACAATAAGCCAATACAGTAAGGTCGCAGGATACAAAATTAACATACAGAAGTCAATAGCCTTTCTATATGCCAACAATGAAACATTTGAGAACGAACTCAAAAGAACAATCCCCTTCACGATTGCAACAAAAAAAATAAAATACTTAGGAATAAACATAACAAAGAATGTAAAGGACTTATATAATGAAAACTATAAACCATTGTTAAGGGAAATCAAAAAAGATATAATGAGATGGAAGAATATACCTTGTTCTTGGTTAGGAAGAATAAATATAATTAAGATGGCCATATTACTCAAAGCAATATATAAATTTAATGCAATTCCCATCAAAATCCCAATGACATTTTTTAAAGAAATAGAGCAAAAAAATCATCAGATTTATATGGAACTATAAAAAACCCCAAATAGCCAAAGCAATCCTAAAGAAAAAGAATGAAGCTGGGGGCATTACAATACCTGACTTCAAACTATATTATAGGGCCACGACGATCAAAACAGCATGGTATTGGCAGAAAAATAGACACTCAGACCAATGGAACAGAATAGAAAGTCCAGAAATAAAACCTCATATATATAGTCAAATAATTTTTGATAAAGGGGCCAACAACACACAATGGAGAAAAGAAAGCCTCTTCAATAAATGGTGCTGGGAAAACTGGAAAGCCACATGCAAAAGAATGAAACTGGACTACAGTTTGTCCCCCTGTACTAAAATTAACTCAAAATGGATCAAAGATCTAAACATAAGACCTGAAACAATTAAGTACATAGAAGAAGACATAGGTACTCAACTCATGGACCTGGGTTTTAAAGAGCATTTTATGAATTTGACTCCAAAGGCAAGAGAAGTGAAGGCAAAAATTAATGAATGAGACTACATCAGACTAAGAAGTTTTTGCTCAGCAAGAGAAACTGATAACAAAATAAACAGACAGCCAACTAAATGGGAAATGATATTTTCAAACAACAGCTCAGATAAGGGCCTAATATCCAAAATATACAAAGAACTCATAAAACTCAACAACAAACAAACAAACAATCCAATAAAAAAATGGGAAGAGGACATGAACAGACACTTCTCCCAGAAAGAAATACAAATGGCCAACAGGATATATGAAAAGATGCTCATCTTCTTTAGCTATTAGAGAAATGCAAATCAAAACTGCAATGAGATACCACCTCACACCTGTTAGATTAGCTATTATTAACAAGACAGGTAATAGCAAATGTTGGAGAGGCTGTGGAGAAAAAGGAACCCTCATACACTGTTGGTGGGAATGTAAAGTAGTACAACCATTATGGAAGAAAGTATGGTGGTTCCTCAAAAAACTGAAAATAGAATTACCTTATGACCCAGCAATCCCTCTACTGGGTATATACCCCCAAAACTCAGAAACATTGATACGTAAAGACACATGCAGCCCCATGTTCATTGCAGCATTGTTCACAGTGGCCAGGACATGGAAACAACCAAAAAGCCCATCAATAGATGACTGGATAAAGAAGATGTGGCACATATATATACAATATGGAATACTACTCAGCCATAAGAAATGATGACATCGAATCATTTACAGCAAAATGGTGGGATCTTGATAACATTATACGAAGTGAAATAAGTAAATCAGAAAAAACCAGGAACTGCATTATTCCATATGTAGCTGGGACATAAAAGTGAAACTAAGAGACATTGATAAGAGTGTGGTGGTTACGGGGGGAGGGGGGAGAGGGAGAGGGAAAGGGGGAGGGGGAGGGGCACAAAGAGAACTAGATAGAAGGTGACAGAGGACAATCTGACTTTGGGTGATGGGTATGCAACATAAGTGAACGACAAGATAACCTGGAGTTGTTATCTTTGAATATATGTATCCTGATTTATTTATTTATTTTTTGAACCTTTTTTTTTTATTGTATTTTTCTGAAGCTGGAAACGGGGAGATTCAGTCAGACAGACTCCCGCATGCGCCCGACCGGGATCCACCCGGCACACCCACCAGGGGCGACGCTCTGCCCACCAGGGGGCGATGCTCTGCCCCTCCGGGGCGTCGCTCTGCCGTAACCAGAGCCACTCTAGCGCCTGGGGCAGAGGCCAAGGAGCCATCCCCAGCGCCCGGGCCATCCTTGCTCTAATGGAGCCTTGGCTGCGGGAGGGGAGGAGAGAGACAGAGAGGAAGGAGGGGGTAGGGGGTGGAGAAGCAAATGGGCCCTTCTCCTATGTGCCCTGGCCAGGAATCAAACCCGGGTCCCCTGCACGCCAGGCCAACGCTCTACCGCTGAGCCAACCGGCCAGGGCTGTATCCTGATTTATTGATGTCGCCCCATTAAAAATAAAATTATTAAAAAAATAATAATAATACATAGGTTTCAGGTAAACATAGCATTTGAACTGTTGACTCTGTTGTGTGCCTATCACCCAAAGTGAGATTATTTTCCATCATGATATATTAGTCCTTCTTTACTCCCCTGGTTAGTTTATTTTGTTTATTAAATTCCACATATACACCCTGGCCGGTGGCTCAGTGGATAGAGCGTGATCCCAGCACATGGATGTTCCATGATTGATTCCTGGTGGGGCACACAAGAGAAACAGCCATCTGCTTCTCTCCCCCTCACTCTCTGCCTTCTCTCTCTCTTCCCCTACTGCAGCCAGTGGCTCAACTGGTTTGAGCATGGCCCAGGTGCTGAGGATAGCTCGGTTGATTTGTTCATCAGCCTCAGATGGGGTTGCTAGGTAGATCCTAGTTGGGATACATGCAGGAGTCTGTCTTATTATCTTCCCTCCTCCCACTTAAAAAAAAAGGTTTCACATATAAGTGAAATCATATGGTATTTGTCTTCCTCTGACTGGCTTATTTCACTTAGCATAGTACTCTCCATGTCCATTCATACTGTTGCAAAAGGTATGATATTCTTCTTTTTTTTTTTTTTTAATTTTTTATTTTATTTTACTTATTCATTTTTAGAGAGGAGAGAGAGAGGGAGAGAGAGACAGAGAGGGAGAGAAAGAGGAGAGAGAGACAGAGAGAGAAAGGGGAGGAGCTGGAAGCATCAACTCCCATATGTGCCTTGACCAGGCAAGCCCAGGGTTTCGAACCGGCGACCTCAGCATTTCCAGGTCGACGCTTTATCCACTGTGCCACCACAGGTCAGGCCGATATTCTTCTTTTTTAAAGCCAAGTAGTATTCCATTGTGTACCACAGATTTTTTTTTTTTTGTACTTTTCCTGAAGTTGGAAAGGGGAAGGCAATCAGACAGACTCCCGTATGCACCTGACCAGGATCTACCCGGCATGCCCACCAGGGGGCGATGCTCTGCCCATCTTAGGCATTGCTCTGTTGCAACCAGAGCCATTCTAGCACCTGAGGCAGAGGCCACGGAGCCATCCTCAGTGCCCGAGCCAACTTTGCTCCAATGGAGCCTTGGCTGCAGGAGGGGAAGAGAGATACAGAGAGGAAGGAGAGGGGGATGGGTGGAGAAGCAGATGGGTGCTTCTCCTGTGTGCCCTGGCCGGGAAAGAACCCGGGACTCCTACACGCCAGGCTGACGCTCTACCACTGAGCCAACCAGCCAGGGCATGTACCACAGATTTTTTATCCACTCATTTACTCATGGGCACTTGGGCTGCTTTTAAATCTTGGCTACCATAAATAATGCTGCAGTGAACATAGAGGTTTATATATTCCTTCAAACCAGGGTTTTGGGTTTCCTCAGATATATACCTGGAAGTAGAGAAGAAGAATTAACATAATTAAAATGACCATATAACCCAAAGCAATCTATAGATTCAATGCAATTTTTAGCAAGATACCAATGGCATATTTCACAGAACCAGAACAAATATTCCAAAAATTTATACGGAACCAAAAAACACCCCGAATACCCACAGTAGTCTTTTTTTTTTTTTTTAATTTATTTACAGGGACAGAGAGAGAGAGTCAGAGAGAGGGATAGATAGACAGGAACAGAGAGAGATGAGAAGCATCAATCATCAGTTTTTTGTTGCAACACCTTAGTTGTTCATTGATTGCTTTCTCATATGTGCCTTGACTGCGGGCCTTCAGCAGACTGAGCAACCCCTTGCTTTAGCCAGCGACCTCAGGTCCAAGCTGGTGAGCTTTGTTCAAACCAGATGAGCTGGTGCTCAAGCTGGCGACCTTGGGGTTTTGAACCTGGGTCCTCCGCATCCCAGTCCGATGCTCTATCCACTGCGCCACCGCCTGGTCAGGCCACAGTAGTCTTGAGAAAGAACAAGGTTGGAGGAATCATGCTACCTCATATCAAAATACACTACAAGGCCACAGTAATCAAAACAGCATGGTAGATCAGACATATAGTTCAATGCAACAGAATAGAGAGGCCAGAAATAAACCTATGCCTCTATGGTCAATTAATTTTTCACAAAGGAGGCAACAACATACAATGGGGTAAAGATAGTCTATTCAATAAATGGTGTTGGGGAAATTAGATAGCTACATGCAAAAAAAAAATGATATTAGACCACATTCTTATACCATACACAAGAATAAACTCAAAATGTCTAAAAAACTAAAATGCAAGACTTAAACCATAAAAATCCTAGAAGAAAACAGGCAGTAAGATCTTAGAAAAAATTAACAAATGAGACTGTATCAAACTAAAAAGTTTTTGCACAACAAGGGAAACCATCAACAAAATGGAAAAACAACCCTCTGAATGGGAGAACATATTCACCAATGATACATCTGATTAGGAGTTAGTATTCAAAATTTATAAAGAACTAATTCAACTAAACACTCCCCCCAAAACACAATCCAATTAAAAAATGGGTAAAGGATCTGAATACACACTTCTCCAAAGAAGACATACAGATGGCCAATAGACATGAAGAAATGTTTAATGTTAGTAATCATCACAGAAATGCAAATTAAAACCACAATGAGATATCACCTCACACATGTCAACATGGCTATCTTCAATAAATCAGCAAACAAGTATTGGCAAGGGGGTGGAGAAAGGGGAAGGAAGCTTTGTGCACAGCAGACTGGTACAGCTGCTGTGGAAAACTGTGGCATTTCCTCAAAAATTAAAAATGGAACTGCCTTATGACCCAGCAATTCCACTTTCGAGAACAAAGCTATTTTGATTAAGGCACTTCAAGTCTCTCCCTTGGGCTTTCATTCCTCTTTTTCTAAAAGGCCCTTCTCTTGCATTTCTCTTTACTTTGAAAACCAGAAAAAACTTTGCCTGGCATTTCAAATCAATTTAATTTACATTTTAAATGTGAATATTATTCTGCTATTATCAAGTTTGGCCTAAATATACAAGACATCATCATGTTATTCAGGGGCAGTCAACCTTTTTATACCTACCGCCCATTTTTGTATCTCTGTTAGTAGTAAAATTTTCTAACCGCCCACCGGTTCCACAGTAATAGTGATTTATAAAGTAGGGAAGTAACTTTACTTTATAAAATTTATAAAGCAGAGTTACAGCAAGTTAAAGCATATAATAATAATTACTTACCAAGTACTTTATGTTGAATTTTCGCTAAGTTTGGCAGAATAAATATTTATAAAACAAGTTACTATAGTTAAATCTATCTTTTTATTTATACTTTGGTTGCTCTGCTACCGCCCACCATGAAAGCTGGAACACCCACTAGTGGGCAGTAGGGACCAGGTTGACTACTTGTAGATCAAGTAGGTCAGACTATTTGACACAATGAAAACAAAGGAATCATAAATCTGTAATGTGTGTAAAAGTGTTTTTTAAACAGAAAAGCATTACCTATATTTACTATCATTACCTAAGAATAGCATTGAGAATTGGTGTCATTTAATATATACTATTAATTGTTACACAGAAACAGTAAAATCCTGCATCTTCTTTTTTTTAAATCTAAAGGAAACTTCAAACAAGATATACATCTTTGAGACCTTTAGCTAAATTAACCCAAAATAGAGCTGTTTGTCAAATGATGACTTTACTCCTCTCTCTCCCCTTCAATTTGCATTGCTTTTCAAAATATTCTGAGCTGATGCAGGCAGTTCCTTTGAGTCGTCTTCATCACCAGCTGTATGGAATGCATTTGTCATTATTCAAGTGCTAAGGCAAATGAGGACTCTTCACACACACATGCAGCTGAGCACAGAGGCTGACAAGGCTTTTACTCTGCTGTGAAGGGGAAAAGGATATTCTCCATCTGAAAATGGCTAGTCTGGAAAACTAGAAGCCTTCCTTACATTAAGAGTAATAAGTAGGAAAGAGGTTTCTTTTTAAAAAGAGTTCTCTGCTATTACCAAAATCTACCCGAAATCAAATGTGAATGAAATTAGCTCATTTTTTAAATTTTAATATTTCCAGGAGTTACTGATTTTGCAATATAGCTCATTCTTGTATCAAAGGGGTTGTTTATGTTTTAATTATATGAATGACATGCCCATCAGTCTACTACTGGTGTTATTTCATTTTCAGTTTAATGTGTAAATCAAATATTCTTTATTTATGAACTCCAGGAAGATTACATTTAAAAATTACTCTTTGGCCTGACAAGGTGGTGCCGCAGGGGATAGAGTGTTGGACTGGGACACAGACGACCCAGGTTCAATACCCCGAGGTCACTAACTTGAGCATGGGATCATAGACATGACCCCGTGGTCATTGGCTTGAGCCCAAGGTCGCTGGCTTGAGCAAGAGGTCACTCACTCTGTAGTCCCCTGGTCAAGGCAATATGAGAAAGCAATCAATGAACAACTAAAGTGCCCCAATGAAGAACTGATGCTTCTCATCTCTCTCCCTTCCAGTCTGTCTGTCCCTATCTGTCCCTTTGTCTCTCTCTGGCTCATTATTAAGATAACAGTTTCTTTATTTCTTAGAAATGTTTAAGACAGGGGTCCCCAAACGACGGCCGCGGGCTGCATGTGGCCCCCTGAGGCCATTTATCCGGCCCTCGCCACACTTCCGGAAGGGGCACCTCTTTCATTGGTGGTCAGTGAGAGTACTCCTGGAGTACTGTATGTGGTGGCGCCGCAAAGCACGGCGTGGCTCACTACAGTACTACTTCCGGTAATGCAGGATGCACACATCAGGGCTTCGGAAGCGCAGCGCATCATATGACGCACATCCGGTTTGCGGCTGTGGCGCCCCACATCACCGGAAGCAGTGTGAAATAACAGCAGAAGTAGGAAGAAAGGCAAAGCACTATAACCATTACTACACAGTACATGGCCCCCATACTCCCCCAAATGTACAACAACATAATGACCCCTATAACCTCCCTTTGCCCAAAAGTCTCCCTCCACATTACTACACACCATATTTCCCCTATTATAAGACCCTGTCTTATATTAATTTTACCCCCAAAAGACGGGGGCTGTCTTATTTTTAGGATGTGTCTTATAATAGGGGAAACTTGCAGCAGTGGGCTTCCCACAGAAGAGGCCCACCACATCTGCTGCTGCTGCAGGTGTCCAGGATGCTGTATACAGTGTTACAGGCTGGCCACCGCCATCCCTGAATACAGCACTGGAGGCGGTGCTGGGCAAGGTGGCAAGTTTTCAAGTTGCCAAGCTAATAGTGTGCACTGGCAGACCATTTGTGGAGGGAGAATTTGTTAAAGAGAAATGGAAGGATTTCATTTCTTCAACAAAGGATTGAAGAAATGGGAGACAATTTGTATCAGCATTTGCAAAACTCCGCAAGAAAACTTTCCTATTTTTCCTTGGCACTCGATGAGAGCAATGATGTTCGTGATTCTGCACAACTTCTAATTTTTATTCGTGGGACGAATGACAATTTTGAAGTCACAGAAGAGCTTGCTGCACTGCAAAGCATCAAAGGAACAACTACAGGAGAGGATATCTATGAAAAGGTTTCCCAAACTCTGAAGGATTTGGAGCTGGACTGGGCTAAACTAGCCAGTGTGACAACTGATGGTGCTCCTAGCATGCTGGGGTCTAAGAAAGGAACAATTGCTCACATTAACCAAGAGATGGACAAATGTAACCATTCTCATCCAATAGCCATACACTGCCTCATCCACCAACAAGCGCTATGTAGTAAACCACTGAAGTGGGACTCTGTTATGAAAATTGTGGTATCTGGTGTTAACTTCATTAGAGCTAATGCACTAAACCACAGACAATTTCAGGAATTTCTGTCTGAGCTAAATGTTGCCCATGAAGATGTTCTGTACCACACAGAAGTCCGTTGGCTGAGTCGAGGGAGAGTTTTGAGACATTTCTATGACTTATTTCCACAGATTACAGCTTTTATGCTTTCAAAAAACAAAGAAGTACCAGAGCTCAATGATGCAGAATGGAAATGGCACCTCGCCTTTCTGACAGATGTAACAGAGCTACTCAACAGTTTCAATGTGCAACTTCGAGGAAAAGGGAAGCTCATCTGTGATATGCAATCACATGTGAGAGCATTTGAAGTAAAATTAGGCCTCCTTATCAAACAAGTGAAGGAGGAAAATTTCTGCCATCTCCCCTTAACTCAAAATCTGTTAGCGGAAAAACCCTTGATTGCATTCCCAAAAGAAACGTGTGGATTCACTGGAAAAGATGCAAAAGGAGTTCCAATTCAGATTTAAAGAGCTTCATCTCCATGAACAGGACATACAGCTTTTCAGTAACCCATTTTCTATTGACATTGAAAATGTGGATACAATTTACCAAATGGAACTGGCTGAACTGCAGAATTGTGACTCTCTGAAAGACGCATTCAAGTCAAACAACTTGCCTAATTTCTATGCATCTCTCCCCTCTGAGACATATCCTAATCTCAGGAACCATGCACTCAAAATGGCAACCACCTTTGGCAGCACTTATGTCTGTGAACAGACTTTTTCCAGAATGAAACATCTGAAATCTCCAACCAGACCTAGACTAACTGATGCACACTTGCATCATTTGTTACGGCTAGCAGTGACAAATATGGAACCGGACATTGACCATCTCATTAGCCAAAAGCAGGCCCATAGTTCCCATTGAAATACTGGTCAGTTTGTTGATTTAAATTTACTTGTTTTTTATTTTAAATATTGTATTTGTTCCCATTTTGTTTTTTTACTTTAAAATAAGATATGTGCAGTGTGCATAGGGATTTGTTCATAGTTTTTTTTTATAGTCCGGCCCTCCAACGGTCTGAGGGACAGTGAACTGGCCCCTGTGTAAAAAGTTTGGGGACCCCTGGTTTAAGATATTGATTCCATTCATTGATAATGGCAATAGTTAGGTTTATTTGTAAGGCTATTGAAATTATTAATAAGATGAAATATGCAGGTATTTTGTTTTCATAATATCTAATACAATTTTAAATGTAACATATTTTGGGGTTGTACACATTATTTTGAATCAAATTTCTATCTTGAAATCTCTAATTGAATTCTGAATGAAGACATTATCAAAACAATGCACATTTTATTGGGGGGCATGGCTGAAAAAGGTAAAGGGATAACAGAGTACAAACTGATAGGTATAAAATAGATGGGGGTGTAAAGTGAAGCATAGGGAATATAGTCAATACTATTGTAATAATTATGTATGGTGCCAGATGGGCACTGGAAATATTGGAGGGAACACTTTGTAAAGTATTTGATTGTATAACCACAATACTGTACACTTGAAACCAATACAAAATAATATTGAAAGTAAACTGTAATTGAAAAAGAAAACAATGCACATTTTAATAAAAATTGAATATAAATTCCCCAACAGGAATTTGGGAACTTCAGTTGTCATAGTCACAAGCACTACTATGATTCGGTGCTTTCATTTGTTTGTTGTGTTACTTTTTGAACAAATCTCTGTTGAACACCTATATGGTCTAGATATTCTACCAGGCAACTCAGGGAGCTTACAATTAAATGGAAGCAACAGACACCATCATATCATTATAAAGCACATGTCCAGTATACTGAAGAGTATACATATACGTAGAGAATACAGAAGGGACTCAACCAGCCTGCCTGTGGAGGAGGGAGCCTGGTGAGTCTCCTGGAGGAAAAGACGCCACTGTGAGGAGTTCAATCAGGGGGGGAGTTGGGAAATGAGGGGAGCAATAATGTTTCAGACAAAGGATATCATATGAACAAAGTCATAAAAGCAAAATAACAATACTGTGTTTATTCCCTACAAATGACTTAGCACCCCAGAGGCAGCAGGATCTGAATCCTGCTCTCTGCTGTCTGCTAATTCTGTGACCTCTGGCACACCAGTTAACCTCTGTGCCTCTGTTTCTTCTGCTCTAAAGTGGGGATGATAATAGTACCTACACCATAGTACTGTTTTGAAGATCAACATTACTTTATCTGAAGCACTTAGTATTGTGTCAGGTACATGGTGAGCATGATGTAGGTGCTGGCTCTTTTTATTAAACAGCAAGTGACAGAGTGTAAAGTGATCAAGCTAGAAAATTGGGTAATAGTCAACTCTTGGAGGTTTTATCTGTCAGAGGTAGCTTGGGCTTCACATGATGAGTTAATAGGGTGTCAAGAAAATATTTTAAGACAGGAAATTACATGAGAGAGTTTGTGGGTTGACTACGTCACTCTGATTTGGTAGAAGATAGAACCAAAAGGAATGAAGTGGACACAGACCAGTCAATAGGCTGCTGCATTACTGGAGGCCTGAATTAAGATAATGATAGTAGGGGTGGCTAGGAAAAGTGATTAAATAAGTATTTAAGAGGTTAAATCTGCAAATTATTGATCGGGTATGATGGATTAATATAGAGGAAAGAGTTGGACTTCAGTTACAAAGACATAAAAAAATCAATTCAAAGTAAAGCTAATGAGAAAATAATATAATATGTGTAGACAGATGAGTATCTAAGGAAACAAACTGCTTCATTTGTTGCAACAGTATTGCTATGGCCTACCTAACAAAAACGCTTTTGTTAACATTTTCAAGTTCATCTTAATTGGTAATGATTTTGTAGATTTTCATGAATCATAGATACAATTCCAAATATGTGTCTGACACCCTTCCTGATAATGTCTGTTGATGAAAAATGGCTGATTTGTTTTATTGATCTTATTGCTTTGTGTCATTTTGCATTGCAGTCCCCTCTCACTATTGGTTTATAATCTCAGATCACTGTGTTCACTTGTTTATGGAACTCCAAAACTCTTTTTAGACAATAATCTCCCATTTGGCTGGTGTCAGACAATTTTACATTGTGTTTCCCTAAACAGATGTGCATGCAAAATTTTTAATGCATATTCTGAGTTTCATAACATAACGAATCACTTTGAAAAAATCTGCGTCTTTTTTTCCTGTTCGTTATTATTCAAAATGATTTTGCTTAATTGAAGAAGAAAATCTCATGGATCTCTGTATTTGAATTAATTCTGCCATTCCAAGATCAAGCACAAGGGGAATACCTGGCCCAGCAGAGGCCTCCAGGAGTTGGCTTGTAGCAATGTGGCCTTTTTAAAAAAAAATTTTTTTTTTTTGTATTTCTCTGAAGTTGAAAACGGGGAGGCAGTCAGACAGACTCCCACATGTGCCCGACAGGGATCCACCCGCACGCCCACCAGGGGGCGATGCTCTGCCCATCTGGGGCGTCGTTCTGTTGCAACTTGAGCCATTCTAGCACCTGAGGCAGAGGCCATGTAGCCATCCTCAGTGCCAGGACAACTTTGCTCCAATGGAGCCTTGGCTGCAGGAGGGGAAGAGCGAGACAGAGAGGAAGGAGAGGGGGAGGGGTGGAGGAGCAGATGGGCGCTTCTCCTGTGTGCCCTGGCTGGGAATCGAACCCAGGTCTCCTGCATGCCAGGCCGATGCTCTACCACTGAGCCAACTGGCCAGGGCCTTGGCCTTTTTTTAAAATTTATTTTTATTTTTTTTAATTGATTTTTTTAGAGACAGAGAGAGGAAGGGGTAGAAAGAGAGAAAGAGTAAACATTGACTTGTTCCACTTATTTATGCATTCATTGCTTGATTCTTGTATGTGCCTGACCAGAGATCCAACCCACAACCTTGGCATATCAGACAATGCTCTAACCAACTGATCTACCTGGCCAGGGTCTAGTAATATGGCCATTTTTTTAAAAAAAATTTATTTATTTATTTATTTTTTACAGAGACAGAGAGTGAGTCAGAAAGAAGGATAGACAGGGACAGACAGACAGGAACGGAGAGAGATGAGAAGCATCAATCATTAGTTTTTCATTGTGCGTTGTAACACTTTAGTTGTTCATTGATTGCTTTCTCACATGTGCCTTGACCACGGGCCTTCAGCAGACCAAGTAACCCCTTGCTAGAGCCAGCGACCTTGGGTCCAAGCTGGTGAGCCTTGCTCAAACCAGATGAGCCTGCACTCAAGCTGGCAACCTCGGGGTCTCGAACCTGGGTCCTTCTGCATCCCAGTCCAATGCTCTATCCACTGCGCCACCGCCTGGTCAGGCAATATGGCCATTTTAATATGTCAACAGCAGTTCCATTTTGATTCTTTAAAATTTTTCATAGCACACTTGCTTGTACTGTACTCATGGTGTAGGATTTTCACCACAGAAGAATTTTGTTTTATCAAGAAGAGGTTTATCTGAACCAGTCTTTTCATTAGATTCTTGTAGTCATAATCTTTCTGTAATCTTCAGACTTTTTCATTCATAGGTAAACTATTAATACTAAAAAATACTAAACCCTATTTGACAGTGGAATAAAGTAAGTAAACTCTAATTTTTAGGGAAATAAATTTTCATCTCATAAATTCGTTCAGAGAATCAAATGGTTCTGCAATACAGAAGCATTCGTAGATATAGATTCCCTGATAACTGCATACATAAGAAAAGCTTAGAATTTTTTTAAAAGCTTAGAAAATTATTAAGTACATACATAAGTATATTGCTTTTAGTATCTGATATTTTGTAGTTTATGTAAATACTATCCCTTTGTTACATCTCACTGGGGCTGGTAAAAAAAATTTTTTTTTTTAATAAAGAAGGCCAGTGCTTCCTTCTTAGGTCTCTTCCTTCCTGCTCATACCCAGCACTGCAGCCTTTCTCAAGATAAGGAGTTTCTTACAGTTTTCTGCTTAGAAAACCTGTAATGTTTGTATTCATTTACTATTTGTATTAATTACTGTGGTATTTTTAATGTTTCTTATATCTTGCAGGTACTCCTGGCGTCACCAGCTAAGGGAATTTAAAAGTGAATACCGCGTTGTAGCACTGGATTTGAGAGGGTATGGAGAAACGGATGCTCCCATTCAGCGAGAGAATTATAAATTGGACTGTCTAATTACAGATATAAAGGATATTTTAGACTCTTTGGGTAGGTTACTTAAAAAAAACTATAATTATTTTTAATTAATTAATTTATTTCAAGAAATTATGAATTGATAACCTCATTTCCTGAGAGGATGCATTTTTCACCTACCTGAGTTATTCTCTGGGTCCTGTCACCATGGTTTTGGGTATACAGACCAAAATATTTATACAGGGAATTTAAAATAATACATCCAGAATAATTATTCAGTCTACCAGCCAAGAATGACTTTCAGAATTTGTTTTTAAAAATAGACTTAATGTTACTATTTATTATTTTTAGAATTATTGGAAATTTGAATCTTATACTAAGAAAAATTGTCTTCAAAACTCACACTTAAATATTAATTTTAAAATGTGACGAGATGCAGAAGCACTTGCATAATCTTTCTTGTATTGATCAGTTAGTTCCAGTGATACTGTGGAACAAACCACCCAAACTCAGTGGCTTACAAACATACACATTTATTCCTGTGCTTGTGAATCTGCAGATCAGCTGTAGGCTGGACACCTCTGGGTTTTTTCCTCAGGCTGATCAGTAGTGTAGGTCCAGCTGGAACTGGCGTTTCACTGTGATTTGGTCTGGAGCCCAGGCTAAAGGGGAGGAGCTACTGGGGGGAACATTTTCCCAGCAGTGGCAGAAATGGCACAAGAATATTTCAGGTCTCTACTATCAGCCCATTGGCCAAAACATGTCAAATGGCTTTGCGAGCCCAGAGTTAAATCACAGACCCATCTCAAGAGCAATGCAATTCTCACAGTCCAGTCTACCATCAAAGGGGCAGCAAAGTATACTCTTTCTATGGCAGTGGGAAGAGGGAAAGAGTAAATTTTTTTTCAACAACAGTGTAATTCACTATATCCCTTTTGATTAAAACCCAGCTGTTACTATCAATATGTTAATGGAGCCAATTATAGTGAGAAATCCATAAAATCAAATTAAAGGCCTTTTCTACAATAATCTAATGATAGCATAGATCAGGCCAATATTCTTAGAGAAGAAAAAAATGGATGAGTCTGGGAGTGTTGATGCATTGCTGTCATTTAGTTCAATTGCAGTAAAATTGACTCAGAGACACTGATTTCCAACAGCCATATTAATTCATATTTTGTGGTAATTCAGCCAGATGTGGCCTAAATTTGACATCATGCAATTTTATCAAGATGTTTGTGTGTGTGTGTGTTTGTGTCTGTGTGTGTATGTAGTGTGTTAGTGATGGTGAAAAATACTTACTTGAAAAAATTAATTTTAAGTACTTTAGGAATAAATAAAAAATTAATTTTCATATGTTTATACAAAGGAAATCTTGTAGGAATTACTACTAATCAATATTTTAACCCAATTTAAATGATCATAATGGTTATGTGAAATGAAATTTGTATATAATTGGTACTATAATTAAGACTTTCCACTAATTCAGTTAGACTTCACAGTTCCAGATTAGTGATGTTTTACTGTGTTGAGTTGTGACACTGAATTTGTGAAGTTTGGGAGAAAATACGTGCTTCTTTGAAATAAAGGTTTACCAGTTGGACATAGATGGGACATCTATGATTTTACTGTAATTAGAAATTTTCCAACATTGAAAAATAACTCAAATGATCTTCCTTGTGAACTAATTATTAGCAGTCTTAATCATGATTTCCAAACTATTTCAGATTGAATATATATTATTATAAGTTATAGATATTATATATATATGGTCTACTGGAAAGTTCTGTCTATTAATATCACAAGTTCCGACACGTAAGCACATGTTTATTTGGCGCATGTGTGCCTATTTTTATCACTTAATGTATACATACTGACGTAGCAAATTAACTAAAACAAAGTTGATTCTCGTTAGTCTTATATGTGAAGCGATAGTGTACCCATGGCTACTGATAAAGTTCATTTATGCCACTGTATTGTATATGAATTTCAACAAGGAAGAAATGCTACAGAAGCATGTAGAAATTTATTGAAAGTGTTTGGGGAAGGGACAGTTTCTGATAGGACATGCAGAAGCTGGTTCGAAAAATTCGAAACAGGTGATTTCGACCTTTCTGATAAGCCACGTTCTGGGCAACCATCTTTGATTGATGACGATGTTGTTAAGACCATGTTGGAGCAAGATCCTTTTCTGACAACATCGGAGATTGCAGAAAGGGTTAATTCAGCTCAACAAACCATTTCAGACCATATTCGGAAGATAGGATTGGTGTGGAAATATATATATATATTTTTTAAATAATTTTATTTTTTTAATGGGGCGACATCAATAAATCAGGATATATATATTCAAAGATAACAACTCCAGGTTATCTTGTCGTTCACTTATGTTGCATACCCATCACCCAAAGTCAGATTGTCCTCTGTCACCTTCTATCTAGTTCTCTTTGTGCCCCTCCCCCTCCCCCTTTCCCTCTCCCTCTCCCCCCTCCCCCCGTTACCACCACACTCTTATCAATGTCTCTTAGTTTCACTTTTATGTCCCAGCTACATATGGAATAATGCAGTTCCTGGTTTTTTCTGATTTACTTATTTTACTTCGTATAATGTTATCAAGATCCCACCATTTTGCTGTAAATGATTCGATGTCATCATTTCTTATGGCTGAGTAGTATTCCATATTGTATATATATGTGCCACATCTTCTTTATCCAGTCATCTATTGATGGGCTTTTTGGTTGTTTCCATGTCCTGGCCACTGTGAACAATGCTGCAATGAACATGGGGCTGCATGTGTCTTTACGTATCAATGTTTCTGAGTTTTGGGGGTATATACCCAGTAGAGGGATTGCTGGGTCATAAGGTAATTCTATTTTCAGTTTTTTGAGGAACCACCATACTTTCTTCCATAATGGTTGTACTACTTTACATTCCCACCAACAGTGTATGAGGGTTCCTTTTTCTCCACAGCCTCTCCAACATTTGCTATTACCTGTCTTGTTAATAATAGCTAATCTAACAGGTGTGAGGTGGTATCTCATTGCAGTTTTGATTTGCATTTCTCTAATAGCTAAAGAAGATGAGCATCTTTTCATATATCCTGTTGGCCATTTGTATTTCTTTCTGGGAGAAGTGTCTGTTCATGTCCTCTTCCCATTTTTTTATTGGATTGTTTGTTTGTTTGTTGTTGAGTTTTATGAGTTCTTTGTATATTTTGGATATTAGGCCCTTATCTGAGCTGTTGTTTGAAAATATCATTTCCCATTTAGTTGGCTGTCTGTTTATTTTGTTATCAGTTTCTCTTGCTGAGCAAAAACTTCTTAGTCTGATGTAGTCTCATTCATTAATTTTTGCCTTCACTTCTCTTGCCTTTGGAGTCAAATTCATAAAATGCTCTTTAAAACCCAGGTCCATGAGTTGAGTACCTATGTCTTCTTCTATGTACTTAATTGTTTCAGGTCTTATGTTTAGATCTTTGATCCATTTTGAGTTAATTTTAGTACAGGGGGACAAACTGTAGTCCAGTTTCATTCTTTTGCATGTGGCTTTCCAGTTTTCCCAGCACCATTTATTGAAGAGGCTTTCTTTTCTCCATTGTGTGTTGTTGGCCCCTTTATCAAAAATTATTTGACTATATATATGAGGTTTTATTTCTGGACTTTCTATTCTGTTCCATTGGTCTGAGTGTCTATTTTTCTGCCAATACCATGCTGTTTTGATCGTCGTGGCCCTATAATATAGTTTGAAGTCAGGTATTGTAATGCCCCCAGCTTCATTCTTTTTCTTTAGGATTGCTTTGGCTATTTGGGGTTTTTTATAGTTCCATATAAATCTGATGATTTTTTTGCTCTATTTCTTTAAAAAATGTCATTGGGATTTTGATGGGAATTGCATTAAATTTATATATTGCTTTGAGTAATATGGCCACCTTGATTATATTTATTCTTCCTAACCAAGAACAAGGTATATTCTTCCATCTCATTATATCTTTTTTGATTTCCCTTAACAATGGTTTATAGTTTTCATTATTTAAGTCCTTTACATTCTTTGTTATGTTTATTCCTAAGTATTTTATTTTTTTTGTTGCAAACGCGAAGGAGATTGTTCTTTTGAGTTCGTTCTCAAATGTTTCATTGTTGGCATATAGAAAGGCTATTGACTTCTGTATGTTAATTTTGTATCCTGCGACCTTACTGTATTGGCTTATTGTTTCTAGTAGTCTTTTTGTGGATTCTTTGGGATTTTCGATGTATAGGATCATATCATCTGCAAAAAGTGATATCTTTACTTCTTCTTTTCCGATATGGATGCCTTTTATTTCTTTGTCTTGTCTGATTGCTCGGGCTAGAACCTCTAGCACCACATTAAATAAGAGTGGAGAGAGTGGACAACTCTGTCTTGTTCCTGATTTAAGGGGGAAAGCCTTCAGTTTAGTGCCATTTAATATGATGTTAGCTGATGGTTTATCATATATGGCCTTTATCATGTTGAGATATTTTCCTTCTATACCCATTTTGTTGAGAGTCTTAAACATAAAATTGTGTTGTATTATATCGAAAGCCTTTTCTGCGTCTATTGATAAGATCATGTGGTTTTTGTTCTTTGTGTTGTTGATATGGTGTATTACGTTAACCGTTTTACGTATGTTGTACCATCCTTGAGATTCTGGGATGAATCCCACTTGATCATGATGTATTATCTTTTTAATATGTTATTGTATTCGATTTGCTAGTATTTTGTTTAGTATTTTAGCATCTGTATTCATTAGAGATATTGGTCTGTAGTTTTCTTTTTTTGTGCCATCCTTGCCTGGTTTTGGTATGAGGGTTATGTTGGCCTCATAAAATGTGTTTGGAAGTATTGCTTCTTCTTCAATTTTTTGGAAGACTTTGAGTAGAATAGGAACCAAGTCTTCTTTGAATGTTTGATAAAATTCGCTGGTATAGCCATCAGGGCCTGGACTTTTATTTTTGGGGAGGTTTTCAATGTTTTTTTTCTATTTCTTCTCTACTAATAGGCCTGTTTAGGCTTTCTGCTTCTTCTTGACTCAGTCTAGGAAGGTTGTATTGTTCTAGGAATTTATCCATTTCTTCTAGGTTGTTGAATTTAGTGGCATAAAGTTTTTCATAGTATTTTACAATAATTCTTTGTATATCTACGGTGTCCGTGGTGATTTCTCCTCTTTCATTTTGGATTTTGTTTATATGAGTTCTTTCTCTTTTTTCCTTGGTAAGTCTTGCCAAGGGTTTGTCAATTTTGTTGATCTTTTCAAAGAACCAGCTCCTTGTTCTATTAATTTTTTCTATAATTTTTCTGTTCTCTATTTTATTTATTTCTGCTCTGATTTTTATTATCTCCTTTCTTTGGCTCATTTTGGGTTGTCTTTGTTCTTCTTTTTCTAGTTCCTTAAGGTGTGAAGTTAAGTGGTTCACTTGGGCTCTCTCTTGTTTGTTCATATATGCCTGAAGTGATATGAACTTCCCTCTTATCACTGCTTTTGCTGCATCTCATAGATTCTGCTATGTCGTATTGTCATTTTCATTTGTCTGTATATAGCTTTTGATCTCTGCACTTATTTCTTCTTTGACCCATTCATTTTTTAAAAGTATGTTGTTTAGTTTCCCCATTTTTGTGGAATTTTTTTCCTCAAAATGCAGAACTTGCAGTTGACTTCTAGTTTCAAGGCTTTATGATCAGAAAATATGCTTGGTACAACTTTGATTTTTCTGAATTTGCTGATGTTGTTTTTGTGGCCCAACATATGGTCAATTCTTTATTTATTTATTTATTTTTTTATATATATTTTATTTATTGATCCTTTAGCGAGAGAGGAATGAGTGTGAGAGAGAGACAGAGAGAGAGAGAAGGGGGAGAAGCAGGAAGCACCTACTCCCACATGTGCCCTGACCAGGCAAGCCCAAGGCCTTAAACCGGTGACCTCAGCATTCCAGGTCGATGCTCCATCCCACTGCACCACCACAGGTCAGGCCGTATGGTCAATTCTTGAGAATGATCCATGTACACTGGAGAAAAAAGTATACTCAGTCACTTTGGGATGAAATGTCCTGTAGATATCTATCATATCCAGGTGCTCTAGTGTTTTGTTTAAGGCCACTATATCTTTGTTGATTCTCTGTTTGAATGACCAATCTAGAGCCATCAGCGGTGTATTGAGGTCTCCAAGTATGATTGTATTTTTGTCAGTTTTTGTTTTAAGGTCAATAAATAGCTGTCTTATATATTTTGGTGCTCCTTGGTTTGGTGCATATATATTAAGAATTGTTATGTCTTCTTGATTCAGTGTCCCCTTAGCCATTATGAAATGGCCATTTTTGTCTCTGAGTACTTTTGCTGTCTTGTAGTCAGCATTATCAGATATGAGCATTGCTACACCTGCTTTTTTTGGATGTTATTTGCTTGGAGTATTGTTTTCCAGCCTTTCACTTTGAATTTGTTTTTATCCTTGTTACTTAGATGAGTTTCCTGTAGGCAGCATACAGTTGGATTTTCTTTTTTAATCCATTCTGCTATTCTGTGCCTTTTTATTGGTGAGTTTAATCCGTTTACATTTAGTGTAATTATTGACACTTGTGAGTTCCCTATTGCCATTTTATAGATTGCTTTCTGTTAGTTTTGTGTCTTGTTTGATCCTTCTCTTTCGTTTTTCTATCTTTTGTTTTTATTTGGTTGTATTCCATACATCTTTCCTCTGTTGCTATCTTTTTTATCTCATGTGCTTCTGTGGTGGTTTTTTCAATGGTGGTTACCTTTAAGTAATGAAAAGGGTTCCTACCCTGTTCATTGTAGCGCACTATTTTGTGAGTACTTTTGCTCTCCATCATTGGTATTGCTTCCTACCCCACCATTACTCTGACCGGAAATATATTATTTAATAAAGTTTATTGGTGGTAAGAAAAATTTGTATTTTGTTTTATTCCAAAAACGGATAGAACTTTCCTGTAGATCATATATATGTGTGTGTGTGTATATATATATATATATATATATATATATATATATATATATATATATATTCCTGAAAGAGATTCTGAATTTTAGGTCTAGTATGGAGCCTGGGCATCTGTATTTTAAAAAAAAGCTAGGTAATTTGGACATAAAGGTTTCAGAAATACCAAACTCAGTATCAGCACAAAGTATGTAATTAGGGTAGAAGAATAATGTTTCAGAATAGATTAGTTCTGAACTAATAGTGTCTGAAGTGTACCTGTTTTATTTTGATGGTGTTAACATTTATTTCTTGATTACAGGGTATAGCAAATGTGTTCTTATTGGCCATGACTGGGGGGGCATGATTGCTTGGCTAATTGCCATCTGTTATCCCGAAATGGTGATGAAGCTTATTGTTATTAACTTCCCTCATCCAAATGTGTTTACAGGTGAGTTTAAATTTTCATTAAAGTATCTTTGCCAATACGACAATTTATTGTTTTCATTGACACTTAAGATTAAAAACAGCAAAATTTGATCAACTTAATATTTTTAAAATTAAATAAGTAAATATGATATTAGCACATGACACTATGCTTTAAATATTCACTATTTAAAGATCTTAGAAGCTATACTTTATACTTGCTTGCATAATTTCATTCCTTTTTAGAAAACATTTTACTTCTAACTTAGGAAGGGATAAAGGGGGAAATACAGTAACATTACTTTGATGGTATTGGATCTTGGCAGCCTAGAAATAAATTCTCCTCTTGCCTGTCAGCCTTGGCTACCAGGAATGGCAACATTTTTTAGAGCCACAGTTCTCAAATTTTGGGTCTCAGGATTCCTTTATATCTTAAAAATTATTTAATACCCAGTGAGCTTTTGTTTAATGTGGATTACTTCCATAAATATTCATTGTATTTAAAATTTTAAATGAAATATATAAAAAAATCTGTCTGGATTTATTTAATGGATAACCGTAGTATATGTTAACATAAGTAATATTTTAATGAAAACTTGTTACATCTCTCAAAATAAAATTTTAGTGAGAATAGTGTCATTATTTCACATATCTACAAACCTCTTTATTTGGCAGCTGGATTCTCAGATCTGCTTCTGCATTCAATCTGTTGCAATGTTTTGTTTGAATTGAAGTCTGTGAAAAAAATCTGGTCTCATAAAGATTTGTAATTGTGGCCCTGGCCGGTTGGCTCAGTGGTAGAGCGTCGGCCTGGCATGCAGGAGTCCCAGGTTCAATTCCTGGCTGGGGCGCACAGGAGAGGCGCCCATCTGCTTCTCCACCCCTCCCCCTGTCCTTCTCTGTCTCGCTCTTCCCCTCCCGCAGGTAGGGCTCCATTGGAGTCGGGTTGGCCTGGGCACTGAGGATGGCTCCATGGCCTCTGCCTCAGGTGCTGGAATGGCCCTGGTTGCAGCAGAGCGGTGCCCCAGATGGGCAGAGCATTGCCCCCTGGTGAGCATGCTGGGTGGATCCCTGTCGGGCGCATGCGAGAGTCTGTCTGACTGCCTCCCCGTTTTCAACTTCAGAGAAATACAAAAAAAAAAGATTTGTAATTGAAAAAGGGAGGAGTATTTTAATAGCCTTTTTAGATAACTGTGGGGTTTTTTCGTTAATACTATATCAAACTCAAAACTGTTGGCTTCTTAAAGATTAGCAACAATGTAAAATGTGATGTCATACTAATAAACTTTTTGTACTCTGTTCTGTTAAAATCCACTAGTCTCTCAAGCATTTTGAATGGATTATTTTTCTGCCTGTGTTTGATTTTGCAGCATCATGCATTGGAAGATATTATTTGAATTATGCAGATTTTTTATAATTTGAAACATTTCATTATAAAATATCAAAGAATCACATTCATGAATATCATCCCAATTTCATTGTTAGAAATGTCATCAAGGGGTCCAACGCCATTAAACTCATAGTAGCAGGTACAAGTTTCCAAAATTCTAATTTTTAGTTCAAAGCTTGAATTTTATCATTGGCAATAAATACCGTTGACTATTGTCTCTCAAGTGAAAGGGTCGCTTTGTTCATTTTCAAATGTCCACCTGCCAGATATGCAGGTCTGACTGATGATAGTTTGTTAGTCATCCTGTCAAGTAAAATGGTGTTTCATAAAGAAATGCAGCTAATTCAACTTAATTCAAACAATTGCAGAAGTGCTTTTCTTCAAGACAGCCGTTTTATTTGGGTATGCAACAGAATTATTTTGTGTGTACTTTCTCTTTCATCACAATGTTTAAAAAATAAGTACTCAAAAATTGATATATAATAAAATGAATAATTTTTGCAATTCCCTCAAGAACATTCTTAAGTGAAACTGGCATTTAGTTTTATGTGTTTTTTTGTTTATTGCAGGTGTGTGGTAGTGAACAATGTGATGACTACTACTATTTAGTATCACTGCCTTAGTGCTCTGGCAGCAAGGGTTCTGTCTACCATTGCTTTTGTACCATTCGTGCAAATGTAAGCCAAGGGAGAAAAGCTTATAATGTCTTTGTTTTATTATAAAATAGTTTTGACATCTGGATTCCTTAAAAGGGCATTCGGGACCCCCACGGATGTACATGGACTATACTTTGAGAACCCTACTATAAAGGGAATTCATAAAATCTTTAAAGTGGTTAAAGCCTGTAAATAATGGAGTGGAACATTTTATTTGGTTTTGGCAGAAATTATAATTTTGTCCTCTTTAGCCTTGTCTGAGGTTCAGGTATTGCTGCAATCCACAAAATCCTCTAGGGAATAATAAATCCAGAACAACATGTTTCTGTTTTTTCCTCAAAATTTGAGCAGTTGAGGGAGAAAAGGACCATGACTACCTAAATATTGTGTATTACAACTGTAAGAGTTGAATTTTAGATACATATCCAATTGACCTGTCTCTGCTGAGGCAATAAGATGGATGCTTAGGATTCAGATATCAAACTGAGATACATCATGTTTTTCTCAGTTCCATTAGTCAGTAGGAGTCATGCTACATGCTTGTTAAATTGATCAGGACCCCAGAGTAAATGCTATTTTGGACAAACTGTATTGGTTGTTTTAGCAAAAATATACTTGGAATATTTCTGAAACTATGTATTTTATCAATAATGGGTTCAACCCTAGTCAGGTCAATATGAGATCTTTAAATAATATGCCTATATTTTACCTTTAATTGTATTGCTATCTCTTAATGCAACGCTGAAAAAAAATCTTGTTCAATAATGACAATGCCCCCACTTACCTGAGAATATGCACATTTAATACATATGATTTTATTACTTTCCAGTTTAAAACTTCAGTATCTTCCCAAAGTATTTTAAATCCTTATCATTTTGGCTGTGCCTGACCAGGCCTCTGCTTTTCTTTCTGACTCACTTCATGCCACCCACCCTCCTCATTTACTACACAGCAGCCACATCCACTTTCTTTCTGTTTCTTGATTGTGCCAGGCCCAGGGCCCACTTTCTGTTCCTAGATGCTCTTCTAGATCTTTGCATAGCTGATTGTTTCTTACCATTCAGGACTCAGCCGAGAGAGGCCTATTCTGACAGCCTCTACTAAATAATAGTCCCTCCACACACCCCCAACTATCACTCTTTTTTTTTTTTTTTTTTCTTTTTTCTGAAGCTGGAAACAGGGAGAGACAGTCAGACAGACTCCCGCATGCGCCCGACCGGGATCCACCCGGCACGCCCACCAGGGGCGGTGCTCTGCCCCCCAGGGGGCGATGCTCTGCCCATCCTGGGCATCGCCATATTGCGACCAGAGCCACTCCAGCGCCTGAGGCAGAGGCCACAGAGCCATGCCCAGCGCCCGGGCCATCTTTGCTCCAATGGAGCCCCGGCTGCGGGAGGGGAAGAGAGAGACAGAGAGGAAAGCGCGGCGGAGGGGTGGAGAAGCAAATGGGCACTTCTCCTATGTGCCCTGGCCGGGAATCGAACCCGGGTCCTCCGCACGCCAGGCCGACGCTCTACCACTGAGCCAACCGGCCAGGGCTTATCACTCTTTTTTTTAAAAACAAGAAACAGAGAGAAGGATAGACAGGGACAGACAGACAGGAAGGAACAGAGACAAGAAGCATCAACTTATAGTTGTGTCACTTTAGTTGTTCATTCATTGCTTTCTCATATGTGCCTTGGCCAGGGTGCTCCAGCTGAGCTAGTGACCCCTTGCTCAAGCCAGTAACCTTGGGCTCAAGCCAATGACCTGATGTCATGTCCATGATCCAGTGCTCAAGCCAGCAAGCCCATGCTCAAGCTTATGAGCCCGCACTCAAGCCAGATGAGCCTGTGCTCAAGCCAACAACCTCAGGTTTCAAACTTGGGTCCTCAGCGTCCCAGGTCAACAATCTACCACCTGGTCAGGCCCAACTCTCACTCTTAATCAGATCACCTCATTTTGTTTTCTTTATGATATTATTGCTATCAAAATATTTTAAGTATTCATTACCCTTTTATTGTATAAGTTAATGAGAACATCTTTTGTCTTGTTCACTGCTAAATTCTGTCAAACATAGTAGATATTCAAATATTCATTGAATGAATGAACTTTCTGGATATATGAGTGAATTTATAGGAAACACTTTCTTTTCCTATGAACACGTTCTTTTTTCATTTTTTGAGGCCAAATGGATAGGGTATTAAAATCAACCAATAAGGAAAATCTTTTAAACAATAAAAAATTATCTCCCTATGTGTCCATAGGAGAAGTGCTAGGTCACTGATAACGACCTTAAAAGAATGGCAGTGTTGTTTGGGTTTCCTGATCCTTTCTGAGTAAAGAATTCATAAACTGGAACTTCCTTTTTATTTAAAGAGCTATAAATTTTCTTAATATCAGAAATATTCATAATAAAATATAAGAACATAAAAATTGTTCTAAAAAGAAATACACAGAAATCTTTATTTGTGGATTCTTTTATGGGATCATCTCAAAGGTGAAACTGCCTTAAAAAGAAGTTCTTTCAATAGTAAGTATGTAATTTATATGCCTTGAATAAGGTCTAACTTGACATTTTAATTTCAGAATATATTTTACGACACCCTGCACAGCTGTTCAAGTCCAGATATTATTACTTCTTCCAAATACCATGGTTCCCAGAATTTATGTTCTCAATAAACGATTTCAAGGTAAGTTGAACATAGTGATGGATGTGAACCAGTACTTATTGTGGTGATTATTTTTTAATGTATATAATATCAAATCATAATGCTGAACACCTGAAACTAATACAAATGTTATGTCAGTTATGCCCCAATTCAAAAAAAAAGGACTGGTGCCTCAAATGGATGACAAAATTAGGAAGTTAAAAATAAAGAGACTAAAACACTAAAACCAGAAAAGAAAACAAGAGAAAGTCCTGCTTGTGTCGTTTTGCTTAGTTTTAAATAATTATTTATTGTATATCTGTTATATGCTGTGCACACTGGTAGGCATTTTCTAAATCTATCCTTATGAAAGAAAAATAAACAAATACTAAAAGTTAGTAAGTGCTTCTAAGACCTCACCTATATGCTTAATTACTATGTTTGAAAAAAAAAATCTATGTTTGCATGCTTGGCTGCCTGGCTTTTCAGCGTTTTTGAGAGCCTGTGCCACTACGACCATACCTCTTTTTAGAGAACATCCAATAAGAGAGGAGGGAATATTAAGGCCAGGTGAGAGGGTTAAACAGCATCAGCAGTGGAAGCCCTTGGAAACAAAACCTTAAAATAAAGTAAGCATGGTTATTGGTGTATGATAGACACTGACACCAGGAGTCATAGTTATTACCTATTTCTTGGAAGCTCATTGAATGCTTTTATGTCCAATATGGTGTTAGATATTCAGGGAAGTTAAAAAAAAAAAAAAGGACAATGTTATTTTACCAGAAAATACTTCTGCACATATCTCTGACAGATAAAAACTTTTTTTTCACATAACACTAATGCCATTATCAAACCTACCAAAATGAACAATTCTGCAATATCATTTAATAACCATTTAAATCTCATTACTATCTCAACTGTCTTTATATACTTCATTTTTTTGAATTAGGAACTAAACAAGGTCCCTACATTGTGTTTATTTGTTCTGGCTATTTATTTATTTATTTTTTATTAACTGAGAAGCAGGGAGGCAGATTGGCAGACAGACAGACTGCCACATGCACCCCAAGCAAGCCCCCTACGAAGTGTGCTCTGCCCATCTGGGGCCACTACTCCATTGTTCAGGCAACTGAGCTATTTTAGTGTCTGAGGCAGGCCATGGAGCCATCCTCAGTGCCAGGGGCCAACAAGCTTGAACAACTTGAGCCATGGTTACAGGAGGGGAAGAGAGAGAGAGAAGGGAAAGGGGTAGGGTTTGAGAAGCAGATGGTCACTTCTTCTACGTGCCCTGACCAGAAATCGAACCCGGAACTTTCACACAACTGGCCAATGCTCTACCACTGAGCCAACAAGCCAAAGCCTGTTATGGCTTTTTAAATTATATCAGTTCATTTTCTCTTTTTTTAATTTTGAAAACAAAAAACAACAACAAAAACCCCAGAGGATTAGACTATTTAAGATCTTACTTAAATTTTAAATTTAGATGTACTTGATGTTTCCTCAATGGTTTGTTTCCTCAGTCTTTACCTGTAGGACTCTAAGAAGCCATAGGAGCATACAAGCACAGACTCAAGGGACAGGCTTATTTCCAATGACATAGAACAGGATTAGGCATTATGGGGCAGAGCCTTATGCTCCCCTATGCTTGGAAGAGTAACTTCCCTGAGGCCACCGAGGTTTGTACTCCCAAGCAAGTGATCACAGCCCCTCCGTGAAGGAGAGGCAGAAACCACAGCAACAGCCCCAGTGGGCTGGCACCGGCAACTCCCATACCTCAAAACCATAGGCAGCAGCAGCAGAGGGGGTGACGAGTCTGCAGACAGACCACACCTAGGGAACACAAAGGCCACAACCAGTGGACTCCAGTAGCCAAAACCTTCTTTTACACAGACAAAATGAGAAAGCAGAGAAATGCAACACAAATGAATCAAGAGAAATCCCCAGAAAAGGACCTGAATGAGTCAGATATAACCAAATTACCAGATGCAGAGTTTAAAATAATGATTGTTCGGATGCTCAAAGATCTTAGAACAACAATAGATGGTCATTACGAACACCTAAATAAAGAGATAGCAAATATAAATAAGGACATTGAAATAATAAAAAAGAATCAGTCAGAAATGACAAATACAATATCAGAAATAAAGAACACAATGAGAGGAATGAAAAGCAGGATGGATGAAGCTGAGAATCGAATGAGCAAGTTAGAGGACAAGATAAACGAAGGCACAGAAGCAGAGCAGAAACAAGAAAAGAGACTCAAAAAGTCTAAGGAAACTCTAAGAGAGTTCTGTGACAACATGAAGAGAAATAACATCCACATCATAGGGGTTCCTAAAGAAGAAGAGAAAAAACAAGGGGTAGAGACTGTTCAAACATATTATAGCTGAAAACTTCCCTCAATTAAGGCAGGAAAACATCTCACAAGTTCAAGAAGCACAGAGAACTCCATTAAAGAGAAACCCAAGGAAATCTACACCAAGACACATCATAATTAAAATACCAAAGCTAAGTGATAAAGAGAAAATATTAAAAGCTGCTAGAGGGAAAAAGGCTATCACCTACAAAGGAGCCCCCATAAGGATGACATCAGACTGCTCAACAGAAACACTTGTGGCCAGAAGGGAATGGCAAGAAATATTCAAAGTAATGCAGAACAAGAACCTACAACCAAGACTACTTTATCCAGCAAGGCTATCATTTAAAATTGAAGGAGAAATAAAAAGCTTTCCAGACAAAAAAAAATCAAGGAATTCACTACAACCAAACAAATGCTGCAAGAAATGCTAAGGGGCCTGTTGTAAACAGATCAAAACGGAAAAAGAATATAGCAAAAGAGGAATACAGTTTTAAAGGATAAAATGTCAATAAACAACTACATATCAATAATAACCTTAAATGTAAATGGATTAAATGATCCAATCAAAAGACATAGGGTAGCTGTGTGGATAAGAAAACAGGACCCATACATATACTGTCTACAAGAGACACACCTTAAAAAAAAAGATGCACATGGACTGAAGATAAAAGGATGGAAAAAAATATTTCACGCAAATGGAAATGAAAAAAAAGCTGGCATAGCAATACTTATATCAGACAAAATGGACTTTAAAACAAAGGTTATAGTAGGCCCTGGCCGGTTGGCTCAGTGGTAGAGCATTGGCCTGGCGTGCAGAAGTCCCAGGTTCGATTCCTGGCCAGGGCACACAGGAGAAGCGCCCATCTGCTTCTCCACCTCTCCCCCTCTCCTTCCTCTCTGTCTCTCTCTTCCCCTCCTGCAGCGAGGCTCCATTGGAGCAAAGATGGCCCGGGCACTGGGGATGGCTCCTTGGCCTCTGCCCCAGGCGCTAGAGTGGCTCTGGTCGCAACAGAGTGACGCCCTGGAGGGGCAGAGCATCACCCCCTGGTGGGCAGAGCATCGCCCCCTGGTGGGCATGCCAGGTGGATCCCGGTCGGGCGCATGCGGGAGTCTGTCTGACTGTCTCTCCCCGTTTCCAGCTTCAGAAAATTACAAAAAAAACAACAACAAAGGCTATAGTAAGAGATAAAGAAGGTCACTACATAATGATAAAGGGAGCAATCCAACAGGAAGATATAACCGTTATAAATATCTATGCACCTAATATAGGAGCACTTAAATATATAAAACAGACTTTGATGGATTTAAAGAGCAAGATCAACAGCAATACTATAATAGTAGGGGATTTTAGTACCCCACTAACATCACTAGAGAGAGCCTCAAGAAAGAAAATTAACAAAGAAACAGCAGACTTAAAGGACACACTAGATCAACTCGATTTAATAAATATCTTCAGAACCTTTCACCCCAAAGCAGCAGAATATATATTCCTTTCAAGTGCTCATGGTACATTCTCTAGGATGGACCACATGTTAGTGCACAAAAGTGATCTCAACAAATTTAAGAAGATGAAATCATATCAAGCACTTTCTCTGATCACAATAGCATGAAACTAGAAATCAACCACAACAGCAAAACTGAAAAATACTCAAACACTTGGAAACTAAATAGCATGTTATTAAATAACGAATGGGTTAACAATGAGATCAAAGAAGAAATAAAAACATTCCTAGAAATGAACAATAACAAGCATACATCAACTCAAAATTTATGGGACACAGCAAAAGCAGTCCTGAGAGGGAAGTTCATAGCATTACAGGCATACTTTAAGAAGCTAGAAAAAGCTCAAATAAACAACTTGATCCTGCATCTAAAAGAACTAGAAAAAGAACAGCAAGTAAAGCCCAGAGGTAGTAGAAGAAAGGAAATAATAAAGATCAGAGCAGAAATAAATGTCATAGAGGCTAAAGAAACAATACAGAAGATCAATGAAACCAGGAGCTGGTTCTTTGAAAAGGTAAACAAGATTGATGAACCTTTAACTAGACTCACCAAGAAAAAAAAGAGAGAGGACTCAAATAAATAAAATTAGAAACGAGAGTGGAGAAATAACAACTGACACAACAGAAATACAAAATATTGTAAGAAAATACTATGAAGAACTGTATGCCAAAAAACTAGACAACCTAGATGAAATGGACAAATTCCTTGAAACATATAATCTTCCAAAAATTAATCTGGAAGAATCAGAAAATCTAAACAGACCGATTACAACAAATGAGATCGAAACAGTTATCAAAAACTCAACAAAGAAAAGTGTTGGGCCTGATAGTTTCACAAGTGAACTCTACCAAATATTCAAAGAAGAACTAACTCCTATCCTGCTCAAGCTATTTCAAAAAATTCAAGAGGAAGGAAGACTTCCAAGCTCCTTTTATGAGGTGAGCATAATTCTGATTCCAAAACCAGGTAAAGACAACACAAAGAAAATTATAGGCCAATATCCCTGATAAATTTAGATGCTAAAAATCCTCAACAAAATATTCGCGAACCAAATCCAGCAATATATGAAAAATATCATACACCATGATCAAGTGGGATTTATTCTTGGGAGGCAAGGCTGGTACAATATTCGCAAATCAATCAATGTGATTCATCACATAAACAAAAGGAAAGAGAAAAACCACATGATAATTTCAATAGATGCAGAAAAAGCATTTGATAAAATCCAGCACCCATTCATGATCAAAACTCTAAGCAAAGTGGGAATATAAGAAACATACTTCAACATGATAAAGACCATCTATGACTAACCCACAGCCAACATCATACTCAATGGGCAAAAATTAAAGGAATCCCCTTAAGATCAGGGGGAAGGTTGGGGTGCCCCCTTTTACCACTCTTATTCTACATAGTTCTGGAAGTTCTACCCACAGGAATCAGACAAGAAAAAGAAATAAAAGGCATCCAAATTGGAAAAGAAGAAGTAAAACTATCATTATTTGCAGATGATATAATATTGTATATAGAAAACCCTAAAGTCTCAGTCAAAAAACTACTGGACCTGATAAATGAATTCAGCAAGGTGGAAGGATATAAAATTAATACCCAGAAATCAGAGGCATTTTTATACACTAACAATGAACTGGCAGAAAGAGAAATTAAGGAAGCAATCCCCTTCACCATTGCAACCAAAAAAATTAAGTTCCTAGGAATAAATTTTACCAGGGAGATTAAAGACTTGTACTTGGGAAATTATAAAACATTGATTAAAAAAAATCAGGGAAGATATAAACAAGTGGAAGCTTATACCGTGTTCATGGTTAGGAAGAATAAACATCATTAAAATGTCTATATTACCCAAAGCAATCTATAAATTCAATGCAATTCCTATTAAAATACCAATGACATACTTCAAAGATATAGAACACATATTCCAAAAATTTATATGGAACCAAAAGAGAACACGAATAGCCTCAGCAATCTTGAAAAAGGAAGAATAAAGTGGGAGGTATCACACTTCCTGATATCAAGTTATACTATAAGGCCATTGTACTCAAAACAGCCTGGTACTGGCATAAGAACAGGCATATAGATCAGTGGAACAGAATAGAGAACCCAGAAATAAACCCACAGCTCTATGGACAACTGATATTTGACAAAGAAGGTAAGATCATACAGTGGAGTAATGACAGCCTCTTCAACAAATGGTGTTGGGAAAATTGAACAGTTACCTGCAAAAAAATGAAACTAGACCACCAACTTACACCATTCACAAAAATAAACTCAAAATGGATAAAAGACTTAAATGTAAGCCACAAAACCATAAGCATCTTAGAAGAAAACATAGGCAGTAAGCTCTCCAACATCTCTTGCAGCAATATATTTGCCAATTTATCTCCACGGGCAAGTGAAATAAAAGACAGGATAAACAAATGGGACTATGTCAAACTAAAAAGCTTTTGCACAGCTAAAGACAATAAGAACAGAATAAAAAGACAAACTACACAATGGGAGAACATATTTGACAATACATCTGATAAGGGGTTAATAACCAAAATTTATAAAGAACTTGTAAAACTCAACATCAGGAGGCCAAACAATCCAATCAAAAAATGGGCGAAAGAAATGAATAGACACTTCTCCAAAGAGGACATATGGATGGCCAATAGGCATGTGAAACAATGCTCAACATCACTAATCATTGAAGAAATGCAAATTAAAACCACAATGAGATATCACCTCAAACCAGTCAGAATGGTGCTCATCAACACAACAACACAGAATAAGTGCTGGTGAGGATGTGGAGAAAAGGGAACCCTCCTGCACTGCTGGTGGGAATGCAGACTGGTACAGCCACTGTGGAAAACAGGATGGAGATTCCTCAAGAAATTAAAAATCGAACTGCCTTTTGACCCAGCTATCCCACTTTTAGGGATATACACCAAGAACACCATAGCAATGTTTCAAAAGGAGAAATGCACCCCCATGTTTATGGCAGCATTGTTCACAATAGCGAAGATCTGAAAACAATCCAAGTGTCTGTCAGTGGATGAGTAGATAAAAGAGCTTTGGGTACATATATACTATGAAATACTACTCAGCCATAAGAAATGATGACATCGGATCATTTACAACATGGTTGGACCTTGATAACATACTGAGCGATATAAATAAATCAGAAAAAATTAAGAACTATATGATCCCATACATAGGTGGGACATAAAAATGAGACTCAGAGACATGGACAAGAGTGTGGTGGTTGGGGAGGGTTGGGGGAGGGGAGGGGCACAAGAAAACCAGTTAGAAGGTGACGGAAGACAATTGGATTTTGGGTGATGGGTATGCAGCATAATCAAATGTCAGAATAACCTAGAGATGTTTTCTCTGAACATATGTACCCTGATTTATCAATGTCACCCCATTAAAATTAATAATAAATAAATAAATAAATAAATAAATAAAGGCAAATCTGGACACAGGGGAAGAGAGTTAGCTCTTCCCTATAAAGTCCAGATTGATGAATAAAAAAAAAGACAGTTAGATAATCAGAGAAAATCTCCTTTGTGAGTTGATGAGGGTTTTCCAGAGAAAGCTAATTTTCACATGTGACAGATATCTAGAATTTTTTGTAACTTATAGAAAAATCAAACTTACAAATCAGAATGGAAACCCCTCTGATATCTTTGCCCTGGCTGGTTGGCTCAGCGGTAGAGCGTCGGCCTGGTGTGCGGGGGACCCGGGTTCGATTCCCGGCCAGGGCACATAGGAGAAGCGCCCATTTGCTTCTTCACCCCCGCCCCCCCTCCTTCCTCTCTGTCTCTCTCTTCCCCTCCCGCAGCCAAGGCTCCATTGGAGCAAAGATGGCCCGGGCGCTGGGGATGGCTCCTTGGCCTCTGCCCCAGACGCTAGAGAGGCTCTGGTCGCGGCAGAGCGACGCCCCGGAGGGGCAGAGCATCGCCTCCTGGTGGGCAGAGCGTCGCCCCTGGTGGGCGTGCCGGGTGGATCCCGGTCGGGCGCATGTGGGAGTCTGTCTGACTGTCTCTCCCTGTTTCCAGCTTCAGAAAAAAAAATACAAAAAAAAAAAAAAAAAAAAAGAAAAGAAACCCCTCTGATATCTTTTTCCCTATTCAGGAAATGGCAAGTTAACCACTTTGCTCACTTATCCTGTGATAATTAGAAGAGAGAGTATCTGATTCAAAGCCGAGTGAAATGAGGACTTGTGTCCTCAGAAAAAGTAAGGGTACATGTTGGATGAAAGTGGATGAAGAGAAGAAAACTTTGAATGAGAGGGTGGAGTTTTAAGTAGTGCTTTTTAATTGTTATAGGTTGTCTTTTTGGGGTAGTTGTATTGAGTAGCACCTTAAGCACAGGACTGCATATCAAACAGTGATTAAAGCATCCTGTTGCTGATTTAATGGGATTGGATAAAAAAAAAAGAGTAACTTCCTGGGAGTATCTACATTGAATTTCTGTTGTTTACCACAACTTAAAAAAATATTTTAATATTTTAATTGAAGTTATCAGGGTAACATTGATTAATAAAATTATACAGGTTGCATTTGTACAAAACATCATCTGTATATTGCACTGTGTGTTCACCACCAAAGTCAAGTCTCCTTCATCAACATCTATTCCCCTTTATCCTCCTCCACCTCCCCCCATTCACCTTTCCCACCTGCAATCCCCACACTATTGTCTGTGTCTTTAAGTTTTCTTTGCTTAATCCTTTCTCCTTTTTCACCCAGCCCCCAATCCCTACCCTCTCTGATAGTTGTCAGTCTGTTCTCCACATCTGTGAATCTGTTTCTGTTTTGTTTTTTGAAGAAATTTAGTCATTTATTTTGAGGAGTGATCTACATTTTGAATTTGGCTGACATCTTTATTGTGGTGTTATTTATCTTGTTCTGCTAACCCTTGTTTTACCTATTTCATAGGTGTTACTGATCTAGAGGCTTGATTAGACTATTTTAATTTGACAAGAATACTTTGTAAGTGGTACTGTATATTTCCTCATGTACCACATCAGGGGAGTATACAGTGTCTAGTTGTCTCCATTTTTTTTTTTTTTTTTTTTTTTTTTTACAGAGGCAGAGATAGACAGGGACAGACAGACAGGAACGGAGAGAGATGAGAAGCATCAATCATCAGTTTCTCGTTGTGCGCCTTGCGACTTCTTAGTTGTTCATTGATTGCTTTCTCACATGTGCCTTGACCGTGGGCCTTCAGCAGACCGAGTAACCCCCTGCTGGAGCCAGCGACCTTGGGTCCAAGCTGCTGAGCTCTTTGCTCAAGCCAGATGAGCCCGCGCTCAAGCTGGCGACCTCGGGGTCTCGAACCTGGGTCCTTCCGCATCCCAGTCCGACGCTCTATCCACTGCGCCACCACCTGGTCAGGCTAGTTGTCTCCATTTTAATAATGCTAACACTGACCAGTGAGCTCACAAGTTGTCAGCCTATCCAAGTTTCCTAACAACCTTTCATCAAGTAATTTTAGCATAACTTGATTGTCATTGCTTAGGTCTACTATTTCATTAGGGTGTGCAAAATGATGATTTTCTAATTTCATCATTCTTTCTGCTTTTATTGATGAATTCTTCTATAAAGAAGAATTATTCACATGTACTATTTGGTTATTCTGAAATACAGTTCACACAAGAATGGCAGGATAAATATTTCTTCTTTCCTTTTATTAAACAACTTCCCAGATTAATGAGTTGATGCCTTAGAGACCTCCAGTGGTGACCAATGAGCAGTTTTTTTTTCTTTCCATATCATTATGAGCTCTTGAAGTTTTTTGTTTTTTTTTAACATTTGATAGGTATCCATCAATTATAGTCATTATTCTTTCTGGTGCCCAGATTATCTCGTATTAGGGAAATGAAAACCCTTTCAGTTTACTGCTGTGTCCTTTGGTCAGTGATAGTTTGCTTCCTTAATGACCTAGCTTTGTCTTTTGTTTTCTGCCCCTGATCTGGAATGAGTCATTTATCAAAGGAATTCTCATTCTTATTAGTAGGGAATGGTATTAGAGACCACAATCTGAGTGTCCTAGTGATTACTATTTTACTGGGCTTTCATTGCTTCTATTGATATATAGATCTATTGATGATATATAGATATATATAAGATCTATATATCAATAGATCTTTGCGTTGGACCAATTGTGAGTCTTACTCATATTTCCCAAGCAAATTTAAGAGAACAGTATTTTTACTTAACTTCTATGATTTATATAAAACATTTATTAATGTCAAAATTCTAAAACAAGGTACATTCAAAGAAGTCTCACTTATATCTGTTTCCTCTCTTTCTGTTTCCTCCCTCTCTCATAGAAAACCATTTTAATTTGTTTTTATTTCATCTTTTTATTCTTTCTTTTTTAAAAAATATGAGCAAATATATATATATATATATATATATTTGTCTCCCCCTCCTTACACAACAGGTAATGTACTATAAACACTATTTTCCAACCTTGCTTTTTTTCTCTTAGTATATCCTGGGGATCACTTCATTTCAGCATGTAGACTCTCTTTAACTTCTCTTTTAGTATTAAGAACAAATAACACATCATTTTGTGGCTAAACTATACTTTATTCAACTCATCTCCCACTGATGGACATTTGATTTGTTTCCAGTCTTTTTTTTTTATTATTACAAATCAATGGTGAAGTTACTCACCTCATGTGTATGTCATTTCATAGATTTACAAGTGTGTTTTCAGGTTAAGGGATATGCATTTTTTTTTTTTTTAGAACAAAGCAAGTTTGTCTGACCAGGCGGTGGTGCAGTGAATAAAGCGTAGAACTGTGACGCAGAGGACCCAGGTTTGAGACCCTAAGGTTGCCAGCTTGAGTGAGGACTCATCTGGTTTGAGCAAAGCTCACCAGCTTGAGCCCAAGGTTGCTGGCTTGAGCAAGGGGTCACTCGGTCTGCTGTAGCCCCACGGTCAAGGCACATATGAGAGGGCAGTCAATGAACAACTAAGGAACCGCAACGAAGAATTGATGCTTCTCATCTCTCTCCCTTTCTGTCTGTCTGTCCCTATCTGTCCCTCTCTCTGACTGTCTCTGTCTCTGTCACAAAAAAAATAACTAAGCAAGTTTTATTCAGGTATAGAAAATGAAAGAGGCCAAGGAGCAGGTGCTGCTGTGAAAGAAGTGAAAAGTACATGTCCCAGAGGACAAGGGCCTACTCATGAGTGAGTTATGCCAAGGGATTAGCATTTTAAACAAGAATCCCAATAATTCTGATGCAGGTAGTGTATACAGGTCCAGACTTTGAGAAATGCTGGTAGAGAGCAGTGTTTTTCAAGTTGTGGGTGAGGATCCATTAGTAAGTCATGAAATCAATTTAGTGACCTACAGTTTGAAATTTTTATTTTTTTCTCATCTTTTTATTTATTTATTTAGAATTCTTTTTTATTTATTTATTCATTTTAGAGAAGAGAGACAGACAGGGACAGAGAGAGAAGGGGGAGGAGCAGGAAGCATCAACTCCCATATGTGCCTTGACTGGGTTTTGAACTGGCAACCTCAGTGTTCCAGGTCAACACTTTATCCACTGTGCCACCGCAGGTCAGACCATACAGTTTGAAATTTTTAAAAGAAATAGTTTAGTGCACATGATAAGAGTAAGAAATAGTTCTTTAAACTTTTGCTTCAGAAACACATATATGTAAAAATATAAACTGGAACATGATGTAACGTGTTTGTTGCTCTGGATTGTGGTTAAAGAAAGTTCAAACAACTTTGGCAGGAGTGGGGGGGATTTGTTGTCAGTAAACAGATGAACTATTGTTAGCCAGAATATTGGGGAAGACTTTAGGGTTGGGATAGTAGGTGAGTTTGGTCCTGTAGAGTGTAAATCAGCACCAAGATAGGAGGCTTTTCATTAAGATGAGGTGTGCCTGGGGGATTAGAAAGGAATATCAGAAGTAAATCAGAAATGTATAAAATGTGTTTGTAAACAATGAGCTTTCCGATCTCCATAGAGCAGAAATGAGGAGTAATCAACGCACATTGATCATCATTTATCTTTCAAAAGCCAAGGATTTAGTTTATTATTAGGTAGCAGAAAAATTTTAATTATTCTCTTTTCATTTAAATTAGGCTTTGAAACATCTGTTTACTAGTCATAACACTGGCATTGGAAGAAAAGGATGTCGATTAACAATGGAGGATCTTGAAGCTTATGTTTATGTGTTTTCCCAGCCCGGAGCATTAAGTGGTCCAATTAACCATTACCGAAATATCTTCAGGTTAGTATAATTGCTTTTTAGTTAAATAAAACATTCATTCCTTAAAGAGACAATACTCTATTTTTACTTTTTTACTTTTATTTTTTTCTTCCTATAGCGAGAGACAGACAGGGACAGACAGACAGTAAGGGAGAAAGACGAGAAGCATCAATTCTTCCTTGTGGCACCCTAGTTGCTTGTTGACTGCTTTTTCATATGTGCCTTTACGGGAGTGGGGGGGTTGGAGGGGGGGCACGACACACACTCAAGCTAAGCAAGTGACTCCATGATCAAACCAGCAACCTCGGGATTTCTAACCTGGGTCCCGCATGCACCCGACTGGGATCCACCCGGCACGCCCACCAGGGGGAGACAATCTGCCCACCAGGGGGCGATGCTCTGCCCCTCCTGGGCGTCACTCTGCCACAACCAGAGCCACTCTAGCGCCTGGGGCAGAGGCCAAGGAGCCATCCCCAGCGCACGGGCCATCTTTGCTCAAATGGAGCCTCGGCTGCAGGAGGGGAAGAGAGAGACAGAGAGGAAGGAGAGGGGGAGGGGTGGAGAAGCAGATGGGTGCTTCTCCTGTGTGCCCTGGCCAGGAATCGAACCTGGGACTTCTGCACGCCAGGCCGACGCTCTACCACTGAGCCAACTGGCCAGGGCACCAATACTCTATTTTTAATATTAAGTTCACCACTGTTGAACTCAAGTAGTGTTTTGATTTAGTAAATTGAATAATCTTTTTTATGGAAAATTTCAAACATATGGAAAAGTACAGAGAATAGTATAATGGATCCCAATATAGTTATCACTAGTATTATCTATAACACTATTCACTTAATCTCTCCCTTTAGATTATTTGAAGAGATGTATATTTTTAGTTATATTATTAACGATCATTCATTCATTCATTCAAGAAATGTTTATTAAGTACCCTTTGTGTTATGGCTCTGCCAGAACTCAGGGTACAGTAATGAACAGAACTAGATAAGATCCTTGATCTCACAAAACTTATAACTGAATGGGGAAAATAGACACCTAGCAAATATTCACAGTAATGAATATATAGTTATAAACTAATATACAGATTTTGAAAGAAAGAGATGAGAACTGAGGAGCAATGTTTGAACAAAGAAATAAAAGATGAGTTAAATACTGACTAGAGCAAGTTTGGGGTAGGGGAATTAGAGTTTCTAAAAAACAGATAGCTTGTACCAAAGAAATGTGGGAGATGGAGGATTGTGGTTTTAAGTCACACGATGCGGGCCAAGGTGGCTACAGTATAGAGAGTGAGAGTGGGAAGAAGAGAATGGAAAGAGACTGGTTCTGAGAGGTGGGCAATGTTGGTCACACAAAGCCAAGTAGAACATATTAAGTATTTAAGATCCATGAATGTGAAGCCGGTGAATGAGAGTTTCAAGCAGAAAAGAGAAACAATCTAATTTGTATTTGGATAAATTCACTCATTGTGGAGAATTTATTGGAGGAATGAATGTGGGGAAACATCAGGCTAAAAATGATGGTAGCCTAAACTAGTCCAAAAACAGTGGAGATGGGGGAGAGTGGGTAGACGTAAGTGGTATCTAAGAGGTAAGATTGATAGGGGCTTGTGATAGGTTGAGGTGGGGGGTGAGAAAAGAGATGTCAAGAATGGCACCTGAACTTGTGGAATGAACAACTGTAAGAATAGTCATGCCATTCACTAACATAGAAGACAGTAGGAGGGAACTACTTTTGAGATCATGAACTTTATTGATCTTAAACTAGGAATTTGAGGTGGTACCTTAGATATTCAAATAGGTAATTGAATATGGGGTCTGGAACTCAGGAGAGAATCTGAAATGAAGATATATAAAATCTTGGAGTCCTGAGAGAAACAACTGAAGCTTTCATATCAGAAGATACTATCACAGGAGAAGGTATACAGTGAAAAGTAAGACATGAAGGCTTGTCTGTTCGGGTTTGGACTCTAGATAAAAGAAAAAAAATTTCCCTTAAGAATTAGAGATTACAGCTAGCCTTGAAAGGTTTAGGGGCTTGAATTTATGTTATCTCCATAATATTTGAATTCTTGGGGAAAAATATATTGTAATGTATTTGTAGGCTAGTAACATTCCCTAGGAAGCCTGGTGGAAGGAAACAAAAAGTCTCGAGGGAGGGTACATCTCAACTCAGACTCATGCTGTTCCCACAGATAAAGTCGCCTGAAGATCAGTTCACAATCAAATTACTCAAAATGCCAATCCACTATTAATGAGTTGGAATCTAATTGTAGCAGAATTCCTACAAATTTCAAATAGTGGAACAGAGACTATAAAGCACATTTAAATCATTAAATACATGAAAGAATAAAAAACACAAGAAAAGAACAATAAAATATCAAGACAGACCAGAAAGAGTTAAACAAAAACCAAAAGAACTTCTAGAACTGAAAAATACAGTTATTGAAATCTAAAATTCCATAAGTGAGTTAAATAGCAGATCAGAGAATTATGAGTTGGAAGATAGATCTTCTAAAACATTATCTAAAATGTAGCTTAAAGAAATAAAGAAGTGAAGATATAAAAGTCTGCTTATATTTGATGTGGAGGATAGAATTATAGCAAGAAAGAAAAGAAAAAAGAAAAGGAAAGGAAAGAAAAAAAGAAAGAGAGAAAGGAAATTAAAAATCATTCATATAATATATATGCTAAGAATTTTTTTTAGTAAAATAATAGAAATAAAATATGTTACTTTCAAACTAGTAGAGGGGGACAAGAAAACTATCAATTTTAAAAAAAGGAAGAAAGGAGAGAAAAGAAGCAAAGCAGGATAAATAGAAAGCACAGATTAGATGACAACAACAATTTCAATATCTCAGTATGCTCAATAAATACTGATGTATTAAACTTGCCAGTTAAAACAGAAAATATCAACTGGATTTAGTCACAATTAAAGCACAAGGACAAAGGTTGAAAGTAATTGTATGGAAAAAAGCAGGGTTATTTTAAATAACACATAATCTCTTTAACTTTTTGAATATGGAGCCCAACGTGAGTCATGAGATTATATGAATGAGGGGAGAAAAGATAAGTCCAAACTTTTTTTATTTTTTTACTAACAACAAGACCTGTACAGCTATATCTATATGTAGATATAGACAGATATATCTTTGGCAAAATAGAGATGTTAATTTCAAAGGTATTTGTAGGTAATAATTTATCAACCAAGGCAATGATTAGGAAAGCAGACAAACATTGCAGAAGTTACAGATTACATTTTATAGGATATAGCAACATTGAAGTCCACGGTTCTGTTTTTTTATTTTACAAATAACATTTGTAAAGACAATTATAAGAGAAAATAGAATGACACATTTTCATACAAGATTAAATTTTGGACAGGAGACAGGAATGATACTTTTAAAATGTTCTAGATTTATCCCTTTACCAGAGCGAGCTTTGTGAGGAGAACAGTATGTTTTAAGTAGCTGTAAAGAAGGAGGGAAATTATTTTCAGCATGCTGAGGTTCTTTTATTAACACTGTTCATTAGGAGGTACTGCATTCCCAAGAATAAGCTCTAGAATCCTGTTAATTAGCTTGGGGGAGGGGAGGGGAACCCAGGCCTGTGAAGGTCAAAATTCACAATTTTGTATAAAAGCAAAGACAGTTTTTGCCTAGATTGTTGTAAGTTAAATTTAGCTGGGTGAAGGTCACATCAGATTTTCTAAGAGCTCAAATGTCTCCTTCTGACCATTCTTTATAAAGGGTAGTCAAGAACAAGTAGAGTTCTATGATATATAATGCCTACATAGTTCATTATACTCAGGCATGAAAATCCCCCTCATTTATCACATTAAGGCTCCACAGGACTATAGCTTCTTCAAAGGACTTTTTGAAATTTGAAGCCAAGGAACCAAAATGAACTGGAAGTTGGACTTGCAATAGGACCTAGCCTCAAAAAAGATAAATAAGGGTAAATGTATAACAAAGCATCAAATAATAAAGCAAAAACTGACAGACTTACAAGGAAAAATGAAAATCCACAATCACTATCAGAGATTTGACTCTATCTCTCTCAGAAGCTGGTTGATGAAACAGGGAAAAGGTAATAAGGGTACAGAAAATTTGAACAACCCAATCAGATCTTTGATCTGATGAACAACTCTAGAGTCCTGCACCCAACAATTAGAAAATACACCGTATATTCAGGCCCTGGCCAGTTGGTTCAGTGGATAGAGCATTGGCCCAGTGTGTGGAAGTCCTGGGTTTGATTTTCAGTCAGGGCACACATGAGAAGCAACCATCTGCTTCTCTTCCCCTCCCTCTCCCCCTTCTCTCTCTTTTCCCTTCCCTCAGCCAGTGGCTTGATTGGTTTGAGGGTCGGCCCTGGGTGTCAAGGATAGTTCATGTTATTCAAGCATCGGCCCCAGACAGGGGTTGCCAGGTGGATCCTGGTCGGGGTGCATGCGGGAGTCTGTTTCACCATCTCTCCTCCTCTCGTTGGAAAAAAAGAAGAGAGAGAGAGAAAAGAAAGAAAGAAAACCTGAATAGACATAGCCATTAAAGAAATTGGTTTATTTTTTTAAAGCAGTTTAACCACAAAACCACATACACACACAAATATACAGCTTTGCCTGACCTGTGGTGGTGCAGTGGATAAAGCGTCGACCTGGAAATGCTGAGGTCGCCGGTTCGAAACTCTGGGCTTGCCTGGTCAAGGCACATATGGGAGTTGATGCTTCCAGCTCCTCCCCCTTCTCTCTGTCTCTCTCTCCCTTTCTGTCTCTCTCTCCTCTCTAAAAATGAATAAATAAAATTAAAAAAAATTAAAAAAAAAAAAACAAAACAAATATACAGCCACACAGATAGGAATGGTTTTACAGGTAAGTTCTACCAGAGAAAATTCCACTCCTAGAAGAACTTTTTCAGACATTGGAAAAAGAAAGTATATGCTTCAGTTCATTTTATGAGACTGGTATAACTTTGATACCAAAACAAGACAAGGATTGTATGGTGGAAGAAAAGAAGTTTGGGAGAACAGTCTCTACCATATCAGGTAAACAGTATTTCACACTCATTTGGTTGGATAAAAGTAAACTTTTGAGAACAAGTGTTGGCAATGCTATGGAACAAAGTGAATTCTTAGATACTGCTTGTGGAGCGTACAATCAGTTTGGAAAACAACTTGACAATATTGAGTAAGGTTGAAGATGTGCATACTCTCTGAGGAAGCAATTCTGTTTCTGGGATATGCTGTAAGTAAATCCTACCACATGTATACAAGTGGACATGTACAAGAATGAGTTCAATATTATTTAAGTTATCAAAAATAATTGGGAAAATTTAGATGTCCATTAACAGGAGAATAAATCTATTGATATAGTTATATGATAGAATTTTACATGAGTGGAAATGAAGAATGATATGTATCATTAATGTATAAATAATAACATTAAAAATAATGTTAAGGTACAAAAGAAAGTAATAGAAGGATATGTGGAATATATTATCTAAAATGTTTTGAAAATGCAAAACACATCTATATATTGTTCACAGAAATATATGTACTGTATTTGGGGGGATCTGACAAATGGCACCCCCTTTTCCTGCCTAATTTCTGACCTAGTTGAGAAATCAAACAAGAATCAGTAGATGAAAACCAAAATGTCATCTTCATTACTGACAAAGGGTAATTGAAGCCTAATGGCTTAATATGAAAACTGAAATGGTCTTGCTAGCTCCCTACTGCCAGTGTAGACTTGAGAGCAGTTTGCCTGTAGGAAAGTTTGCAGAGCAAACTCAACCTTCCCTGCCCACCGATCAGGTAGAGAGGGGAAGAGAAAGAAGTTAAATCTCTTATCCTCAGGACATATTGTTTGTGACCCACCTAGCCCATAACCCTGAACCAACAACTGTCATTCACAAGTCAAAGATCCAAGAGGGTTTAAAGAAGATCACTCCCTAAGGAACTGGAGGAATGGGGTAGAGGTATACTAACACATCAAAGTTTTAAAATATTCATGGCGATTGTAATAAAAACCAAATTCAACCTAGTCATTACTCCTAAAGCAGTAGTTCCTCCCTCTAGCTTGTCTTAGAATCACCTGGAGGGCTTGTTAAAACATGGATGGCTCAACCCCACCCTTAGAGTTTCCAATGTGGTCAGTTTAAGATAGGGCCCAAAAAATTGGCATTTCTGAGAAGTTCACAGTTGATGTTGATGGTGTTAGTCTGGTGACCACACTTTGAGAACCACTGCCATAGGGTGAGGGGAAGAAAAGAAATAGTATCAAGGAAAGGTAAGCAGAAAGATGTAATTATGTCTTCAGTGTTTTGTTTCTTGAGCTGAGCGGTGGGAGTTATTATTTTCTACATTATCTTTTTAATTAAAGTAATGAAATGTTTCTACATACAAATGTAATTATGGAGTATATAACACTCTGGAAAATGCTGCCTTAATACTTACCAATCAGCTGATTACTCAGACTTTGAAGGAGTAACATGTTAAATTCAGACTAATTAGAAATAAGTACGTTAAAAACATTTTTATAGGTTAAGTGACTAACAATATAGAGTAATAATTGTTACTACTTGTTATAGTTTTGTAGGTCTCTCAAATTGTTTCTATATTTACTAAGATTAATCATTTTAATCTAATGATTTTAACAAGTGTTTCCCAATAAGTTCTTTACTTTAACATATTAAACATAATCTCTTAAGATATTTTGTTTTACTCTGTTTTATTTTATTACTTATTTTTATTGACTAACATAACATTATAGTTATCTAACATATAACATTATATTAGTTTATGGTATACAATAATATAATTCAATATTTCTATATTTTGCAAAATGATTACCACAATAAGTGGTTAACATTTATCATTATATATAGTTATAAAATTTCATTTTCTTATGATGAGAACTTTTAAGATCTACTCTCTTAGCAACTTTCAAATATGCAATACAATATTATTAACTGTAGTAACCAACCTAAACATACTTTGTTTTACATGTAACTTATATTTTAAGTGAAATTTAGCAATTTAAATTCTCAGAACCAGAGAATATGCATTTCTTTTAGTTTTCTGAAGACTCCTCCCTTTTCATTCCAATTTGATTTGGTGGAAAAAATTATGTTTCTCTTTGTTTTTTGTTGTTGTTGTTTTACTAATAGCCTTTTAAACTCTCTTTATTTTACTGATTCAATTATAATATACTTAGATACAGTGGTACCTTGAGATATGAGTTTAATTCGTTCTGTAACTGAGCTTGTAAGTCAGTCAACTCGTATATCAAACAAATTTCTCCCATTTAAAATAACTGAAATAGCCTGACCAGGCAGTGGTGCAGTGGATAGAGCATCGGACTGTGATGCCAAGGACCCAGGTTCAAGACTTGAGCTCGCCAGCTTGAGCGGGGGCTCATCTGGCTTGAGCAAAAAGCTCACCAGCTTGGACCCAAGGTTGCTGGTTCAAGCAAGGGGTTCCTCGGTCTGCTGAAGGCCCGAGGTCAAGGCACATATGAGAAAGCGATCAATGAATGACTAAGGCGTTGCAAAGAAAAACTGATGATTGATGCTTCTCATCTCTCTCCGTTCCTGTCTGTCTGTCCCTATCTATCCCTCTCTCTGACTCTCCGTCTCTGAAAAAAAATAAAATAACTGAAATATATTTAATCCGTTCCAGCCCTGTGAAACATCCCCAAACCATCCTAAATTATGAAAAAAGATGTTTTTAATTAAGAAACACACATGTATACTTTACCAATGCAGAACAAAATATATGAAATAAAAGAAAAAAGTGTTATTTAATACTGTATTCTTACTGTGGAGACAGACGAGTGCAGCTAATGGAGGTGAATGGTGGAGGAGGAGGGAGGGAGGAAGGGATGCAGGCACTGTAGACACGTAAACTAAAACTGCACATTCTTAACACTAAATGTAAACTAAAACTGCATTTTCTTTACTTTAAACAAAACTAAAACTGCACTTTCTTTACTTAAAATGAAACCACAAAAACTTAATTGTAAAAAAAAAAAAAAGCACTTTCTTAACTTTAAACTTAACCGAAGCTTAACATTACATATTTTTCATTTAATTATCACCTGTTTTTGCCTTTTTGGCTGCACTTTCGTCACTTTCACTTGCAAGACTTTTGAATAAAAATCTATCGAAAGAGGTTTGCTTTTGCCTGCCTTTTAAAATGTTACGGAAATGTGACAAACAAGTGTCATTAAAAAGTGCTGAAGCATGACCAGTTGAAACTCTTTCTGGGTGTTTCTTTTCAATGAAACTTGAAAGCTTCTCCCACATTGCCAGCATGTCTTTAATTTCACTTGTAGAAATCACTTCCTCCAACTCTACTTCCTCCTCACTACTAATCTCTTGCAGAAGCTCCATATGTTGCATCATCTGTAGCTCCTTCAACTCCTCAGTTGAGAGTTCCTCCTCATGTTCCTTGACAAGCTCGTTTACATCACCCTCATCTACCTCCAGACCCATCGACTTTCTGAGGGACACAATCTCCTCCAACACTTCTACCTCGGTCTCAGTCTCTGGTTTAAGTCCTTCAAAGTCTGCAACAACATCTGGCCATACTTTTTCCATGCCAAGTTCAAGGTTCTTCTTGAAACCTCTTGCCATGCCAAGTCAATAATGTGTAAATATATCACGATGTTGTAGTGATCTTTCCAAAACTCTTGAAGGGTTAGATTTATATTCTCAGTCACCTCAAAGCAGCGGCGGAACAAGTGCTTTGTGTAAAGCTTTTTAAAGTTGGAAATGACCTGCTGATCCACAGGTTGCTAGATTGAAGTCATGTTGGGTGGGAGGTAGAGGACTTTCACGAATTTGAACTCATCGAGAATGTCATCTTCAAGACCAAATGGGTGGGCTGGAGCATTTTCAAAGATTAGTAATGCTTTCATCGGGAGTTTATTTTCTTGAAAATATTTCTTCACTGCAGGACCAAAGACGAGATTTACCCATTCAATAAAAAACTGCCACATAACCCATGTCCTAGCATTGGCATGCCGCATAACCTGCAGTTTTTCTTTAAGAATCTTGTGAGTCTTAAAGGCTCGAGGATTTTCGGAATGATACACTAGCAGTGGCTTTACTTTACAGTCACCGTTAGCATTTGCTGCCTCTTTTGAGGTTGGTGGTTCTTTCTTCTTCAAGTCGCCGTAAATAATACGTGCCTTTTCGCATATTACAGTCTCTGTCACTGTATCTCCTGACAGCTCTTTCTCTTTCACCCACACCAGCAGAAGCTTCTCCATTTCTTCATGGATATTTGTCCTTAATTGGGACAGAATTGTAGTTCCTTTCACTGGATTTGCACTTTTGATGGCATCCTTTTGTTTAAGGATGGTACAAAGTGTAGATGTATTGCGGTCATACAGCCTTGCCAGTTCAATCACTTGTACACCACACTCATGTTTTTCTGTTATTTCTTGCTTTACTTCTATCAACATCATTCTCTTCTTCCCATCACTGTCCTTTACATTCACTTTCTTTGGCTTCATAATAGCACACAAAAGAAGTTAGTAAAAAATGCAAAAATGATGCAAGAATAAATACAGTGCACGAGATTCAACTTGATTCTGTGGGTAACACGTGAGAAAGAATGAGATGTTAGTGTTGTGCTGCCGATACTGGACCCGTGCACCAACGTGCCAACTAGCGGCAGCTTCCTGAATCACGACTCGTATCTCAAAATTTTGCTCAGATCTCAAACAAAAATACAGACCGAGTCACAGCTTGTATCTTAAGAAATTGGTCTGCTTATATTTCAAGGTACCACTGTATTGTTAAATATGCACATACCTGTTTAAAATGTTTTACCTTCACCTGACTGGTAGCGGCACAATGGATAGAACATTGACCTGGAACCCTATGGTCCCAGGTTCAAAACCCTAAAGTTGCCAGCCTGAGCACAGGCTTGCCAGGTTGAGCGCAGGGTTGCTGACTTGAGTGTGAGATGATGGAAATGATCCCAGTGTTGCTGTCTTGAAGCCCAAGGTCACTCACTTGAGCCCAAGGTCACTGGCTTAAGCAAGAGATCACTGGCTTGGCTTGAGCCACCCCAACCCCCATCAAGGCACATATGAGAAGCAGTCAATGAACAACTAAAGTGATGCAACTTTGAGTTGATGCTCCTCGGCTCTCTCCTTTCCTGTTTCTCTCTCTCTCTCTCTCTCTCTCTCTCTCCAAAACAAAAAAATAATAAATGTTTTACTTTTGAACATTTTATAAGCTCTAGTATTTAAGTAGCTTGCAAGTTTATAAAGCAATTCATGTATTAATAATTAAGAATAGAATATATGTTTCTGTCAGTTTAGTCATTCACAAAGAATTTTTAGGAGCATCACAACCAAATGATGGCCACTTGCATGAGAGTCAGAAGGTGAGTCCTGGGAGACTTATGCGATATCCTGCACATTCTAGCAGCATCTATCAGCCCCAAGCAGCCACGCGTCAAACTTCTTGATAAGCATTGAAAATATAAGTCAGTGCTAGAGAGTATCTAGTTAGATATTTATTTTCTTTCTTATCAAGAGGAATGTAATTGACTGACCTGTGGTGGAGCAGTGGATAAAGCATTGACCTGGAATGCTGAGATCACTGGTTTGAAACCCTGGGCTTGCCTTGTCAAGGCACATAGGGGAGTTGATGCTTCCTGCTTTTCCTCCTTCTCTCTCTCTCTCTCTCTCTCTCTCTCTCTCTCTCTCTGTCTCTCCTCGCCTCTCTAAAATCAAAATCAATAAATAAAATCTTTTAAAAAAACAAAAGAGGAATGTAATTAATACCATCCCACCTTTCTGTAGCAGAAGTTGTCAAAAGCTTTAAAAATATTTACACTTTTTTTTTTTTGTATTTTTCTGAAGCTGGAAACGGGGAGAGACAGTCAGGCAGACTCCCGCATGCGCCCGACTGGGATCCACCCGGCACGCCCACCAGGGGCGACGCTCTGCCCACCAGGGGGCGATGCTCTGCCCCTCGGGGGTTGCTCTGCCATGACCAGAGCCACTCTAGCGCCTGGGGCAGAGACCAAGGAGCCATCCCCAGCGCCCGGGCCATCTTTGCTCCAATGGAGCCTTGGCTGCGGGAGGGGAAGAGAGAGACAGAGAGGAAGGAGGGGGGGTGGAGAAGCAAATGGGCGCTTCTCCTATGTGCCCTGGCCGGAAATCGAACCCGGTTCCCCCCGCACGCCAGGCCGACGCTCTACTGCTGAGCCAACCGGCCAGGGCCAAAAATATTTATACTCTTGACCTCAGGAATTCCTCTTTCAGGACTACCTAAAGAAATGACCTGAAAGGCCAACAAATACTTGTGCACAAAATGCTAATTATATTATTACTTAAAACAAGGATGTTTTAAGTGATGCTATGATCTAAATGTTCAAGTCATTTATGGGCTATTATATCATAAAAGAGTATCTTTTATAGTTATTTTTAAAAAACTTTATGAAACCAGAATGTTCTTGTTATAATTTAATATGAAATTTGCATATATGTACTGTGTACATTATTGCATTGTATTTATAGTATGCTTTAAAATATATGCATAGGAAGTGACCAAAAGGTTATCTTTTAATAATAGAATTATGCATGATTTTATTCTTTATACTTTTTGTATTTAAAAAAATATACAATAAAACTTTGTTTTAAAAAGATTTTTCTGCAATATAAATATAGTATCATGTTGTATTAAAGCTTAGTCCATATATATTTTCTGATTTTCCAGTTTCAATTTTCACATAAAATGCATTGCTATCTAACAAACAATTTAAAATATATTTAAACAATAACACTGTGTAAAGCTCTGTTTCATCACATTGTTCAGAAATTCTTGTATCCTTTTAAAGTAAATTATTCCTCATAGTGATGAATTCCATATTTAATTTATAGGCCTCATTATAAATTTTGCTAGCCTCATCCAATTAAAATTTTTATTGGGCTCTTTCTTAAATAGACTTAAATATTTTATTGTCTGGATCGATTGCCTAAAGCAGTGTTTCTCAACCATTTTTTCATCATTACCTCCCTGAGGAACCTTTGTAGACATTTTCCCCTAATTGTCTCCTCCCCATGAAACTTTAATATCTGCTTAGGTACTATATGTATATTCATCGTTTATATATATATAGAGAAAGATGTTTTTTCACTCTTCCAAGAACCAATTTTCACCCCTTTGGTGGCAATATTTCAACCCCTTTGAGAATGTGTGGCCTGAAGAAACATTATGAAGAAATGTTATTTTACATTTTAAAATGAGTCTCAAGCCCACGTTTTGTTTTTATAGCTGCCTGCCTCTCAAACATCACATGGTGACCACTCCAACACTACTACTGTGGGGAGAGAAAGACGCATTTATGGAAGTTGAGATGGCTAAAGTCACAAAGATTTATGTGAAAAACTATTTCAGGCTAACTATTTTGTCAGAAGCCAGTCATTGGCTTCAGCAAGAACAACCTGACATAGTGAACACATTGATATGGACATTTCTAAAAGAAGAAACAAAGAAAAAAGATTGACTTTTCTATATCTTCTATGAGAGGTCTGTAATAAAATCTCAAAATTCTTTTTTTAAAATTGTTCAACTTCGTTAAGCATCACTAGGAAAAAAATTGTTTTAATGTGCTTTATCATAGATAAATATCCTGACAAATGTCACTGAAAAAAATCTGAGAATGTGTGTGAACTTGTAACATAATTATGTTGATTTTCTTCTGTTGTATTTTACACAGAAATTCACCTGCCTTAAAATGTATACACTTTATGAAAGGAAGTTAGGGAAAGTGGCTTAGTTTTGGTTTCTCTCATTCTTTACGCTGTTTCATACATACATTAAAGATTATCCATATTAAAAGGCAAACCTTCAATGGTGTAAAATTTCATTTTTATTGTTCAAAAGTTCTTTTAATTATTTTTAACCATTTTAAAATTCTATTATCAAATCTCTTGGGTTCATAGTATTTTATTAGTTTGAAGGTAAGTATGACTAGATGAATATTCACTCTTAAATATTTATTAAATGCTACATATAGTGAGATTAACAAGAGGTGATGTGAAGATTCTCACATATACATACATATTTATTAAACATTGCAAAGTAGGGAAGCATATTCATTAAATTACTTGCCTTAATTCTTCAGCTAAGTTGGTGATTTAGAAAAAGGGTCAAAATATCCTTTTCCCCACTCAGTGGAACAAGAATTTAATACTGTATTTCCTATTGCAGAGACTTTTATTGTTTTACTATCTGACTTATATCCAGCATGCAGAAAAAGGGACTAGCTCATTGTAGGAATTCAAATATTTGCTTACCAAATAATTGCTATATCTGACACACTGCTAGGTTCTGTGGGAGAAATATAAAGGAGAGATGACAGGGTAATAACAGGTAATATAGAACTTTCCTTTAAGAAGCATACACATAATGCAGTTAAATGAAACAAAATTTTAAGAATAGTAATGAAGACACAAATAAGAGTGGGAAGAGTTACAGAATAGAGAATAATACCAGCTCAAGGAACTATTCATTCTCTTGGGTTGCTTTCCTAGGCAAGGAGACAACCAGTAACATTGCCTAACCATGGTTCCTTAGAGGCTACAACTGTGTTCCCTTGGTGAAAGGAATGTTTTCCTCAAGAATAGTTCTGATAGTGACAGAAGAAAGAGGAATATCCCTAAGAATTCTCATTATTGTATGCTAGCAACTTGTATTTATTAATAAAAGTCCAGTTTTCTATATACATTATACTTGTGCCTCATAACAACATTGCAAAATAGAAAGTATTACCATTTTACAGATGTAAAAATGGGATTGGCCAATGTCCACAGTATAAGTGTTGGAACCAGAATCTGACTTAGATCCATCTGGTTGTAAACCCCGTAATCTTTACACTAAATAACATTCCGTTTAAGAGATTCTGGTGTCTACACTGCTCTTCCTGTTTATTGATAACCTGGTATGCTCCAAGAAATAGAAACATCTCTCTCAGTAACCTTCAATTTGATTTTTAATTCTGATAAAAGGAATTTAAATTAGCAATTAGCAAACACAGGAATATTCTATATAGCACTGTCAGAGTTGCAAATGCTACAAAGTACAGAGGATAGCCTAGTTCATACCAACTTTGCTTCCTTTTTTATCATTTCCAAAGGACAAGAGTAAAGGGAAGGGACAGAAGTTTGTTGACTGTGTTTTGATGTAATGGAGTAATCCTGACTTATTTTCATGAAAATGTAAATGATTTTTTTGTTGTTGTTGATTTAAGAGGGGGGCCTGGAGAGAGAGGATGAGGGAATTAAGCATCAATTCATTGTTCTACTTAATTGTTTCATCTAGTTGTACACTGTTAGTTATTTCTTATATGTACCCTAACCAGAGATTGAACCCACAACCCCTGTGCGCAGGGATCATGCTCTATCCACTGAGCTACAAAGGTGATCTTAAAGTTTGTTGTTGTTATGTCAGTTTGGAATGGTGACTGGTTCATGTGGACTAATGTTAAGAATGTGAAGCACCCTGGCTTCATAGCTCAAAGGTCACTGGTTGGATCCCTGGTCAGGGCACCTACAAGTATACAACTAAGTGAAACAATGAGTTAATGCTTCTCTCTCTCTCTCTCTCTCTCTCTCTCTCCTAAATCAGTGGGGGGGAAATTTTTTTTAAAATATGAATCAAACATGCCATGACTAATTCTCTCTATAACAGATATATTCTAATTCTCAATGGGTATGGAAAAGTGTTTATAACAGGTATCAAGGCTCAAGGGTGCCATCAGTTAAATCTCTTAGCATAAAGAGATATTAATATCACTGTAGAAATCAATCTTTAGGGAGAGAAAATGAATTTGACTTACCAACTGCCAAAGCATCTCACAGCAAGTACACTGTATTAGTAGTAGAATTTAAATTGTTATTAATATTCATATATTTAAATTAATATATCCCTAGTAGCTATATACTATGTACTTAATATAAACATCAGAATTGTTATATGAAAATAATTTATTAAGCATATATATCAAAAGGGAGACATTTACAAAAAGCCAAAAAGATTGCACTGTTATGATTTTAATTCTGCTGCGTTATTTACCATTTTTAATTTTGGATTTTAAAAGTGATACATCATTTCCTATTAACACACAATTGCCTCTAAGAGTTCTAATTATGTGCGAACAGAAAGCGCACGATGGGAAGGAGTACGCTCTGGGGGCTGACCCCAGCTTGCAGCTCCCAGTGTCCTGAGACTTCGGAAGAGTCGGCCTCATGGCTCAGGAGTCCTCCGACTGGGAGTTGGAGGTGTGGGAGTCCGCCCTCCATCTAGAGAAGAGCAAGTCCTTGTACCCACCAGCAGTGGCCAACCCCTTCGTGCAACAGACGCACATCACCGCGTGGCGCTGGGCCTACATCATCCTGGTGGGGGTTGTGCTGGTGCCGGTGCGGGTGTCCTGCATTGCGGTCCTCTTCATCTTCCTCTGGCCGATGGCTGTGCTATCTACCATAGGCTGTTCCGCTCACCCAGCCAAGCCTGCCAGGAGTTGGAGAAGAAAACTGCTGCAACCGGCCCTCAAATTCTTGTTCCAGGTGACTTTCTTTGTAGCAGGGTTCCTGGTTAAAGTGAAAGGGAAAAAGGCAACCCGAGACGAGGCCCCCATCCTGGTTACAGCACCGCACTCTACTTTCTTTGACGCAATCGCCTGTGTCGAGGCAGGGTTACCTTCGGTGGTCTCTGCGAGTCAAAACGCACTGATCCCAGTGGCTGGGAAATTCCTCCTGTCAACACAGCCGGTGCTTGTGACTCGAGAGGACCCCAATTCCAGGAAGACTACCCGGAATGAAATACTGAAGCGAGTGACATCCAAAAGAAAGTGGCCACAGATCCTGATTTTCCCAGAAGGAGTGTGTACCAATCGCACGTGTCTGGTTACTTTTAAACTAGGTGCCTTCTCTCCAGGTGTTCCTGTGCAGCCAGTGTTGCTCAGGTACCCAAACACCCTAGACACGGTGACTTGGACCTGGCAGGGGTTTACAGGCTTCCAGGCATGTATGTTGACCCTGAGTCAACTCTTCACCCGGGTAGAAGTAGAGTTTATGCCCGTTTACATTCCAAATGACCAAGAAAAAAAAGACCCCATCCTTTTTGCCAATACAGTGAGGATCAACATGGCAAATGCTCTGGGGGTGCCCGTGACAGACCATACGTACGAAGACTGCAGGTTGATGATTACTGCAGGTAAACTCCAACTACCCATGGAAGCTGGTTTGGTAGAATTTACAAAAATTAGCCAAAAATTGAAATTAGATTGGGATAGTATTCATCAGCATTTAGATGAATATGCCACAATTGCAGTTGCCTCAAACGGAGGGAAAATAGGAATTGAAGAATTTGCCAATTATTTAAAACTCCCCATTTCAGAACCCTTGCAACAACTTTTTGCCCTTTTTGACAGGAATAATGATGGCAGTATAGACTTCAGAGAGTATGTGATAGGCCTGACTGTCCTATGCAATCCTACCAACACTGAAAAGATTCTGCAAATGTCATTTAAGCTCTTTGATCTCGATGAGGATGGTTTCATAACAGAAGAGGAGTTGGCTGCTGTACTTCGGGCAGCTTTTGGAGTGCCAGATCTTGATGTTTCCAGACTCTTTCAGGAAATAGCTAGACAGAACTCAGAGTACATTTCATATAACAACTTTAAGAAATTTGCCTTGAAACATCCAGAATATGCCAAATTATTTAAGTCATACTTAGACCTCCAAGCAGCCTATATATACACACTACCACAAGTACAGTTTTAACCTCTGTATTTAAATGTTAAAGTCAGCCCTGAAAATGGTGCAAGTACCTTCCAGGTAGAAACTATGAAATAAAAATATTTCTTTGAGGAAAAATACAATAGTTTTTACTCTCAGTGGTCTGGGGACATAATTATGCTATATAAAATGTACTTGAGGAATATATATTTCTTTTTATTTACTTATTATTTTTTAGAGAGGAAGAGAGAGGAGTGGGGAGGAGAGGGATGAGAAGTATCAACTCATAGTTGCTTCACTTTAGTTGTTTATTAATTGCTTCTCATACTTGCCTTGACTAGGAAGGCTCAAGTTGAGCCAGTCATCCCTTGCTCAAGCCAGTGACCTTGGGCTCAAGCCAGTGACCTTGGGCTTCAAGCCAGAGACCTTGGGCTCAAGCCAGTGACCTTGGGATTATGACCATCCCACCCTCAAACCAGCAACCCTGTACTCAAGCTGGCAACCTTAGGATTTCAAACCAGGGTCCTCTGTGTCCCAGGTTGATGCTTTAATCCTAGGGGACCCCAAACTATGGCCCATGGGCCGCATGTGGCCCCCTGAGGCCATTTATCCGGCCCTTGCTGCACTTCCGGAAGGGGCACCTCTTTCATTCCTAGAGTGATGTATGTGGTGGCGCCACAAAGCGCGATGTTGCTCACGTACAGTACTACTTCTAGTGACACGGGACGCATGCGTCACGGCTCCGGAAGCGCATCATATCATTTGTTATGACTAGCAGTGACAAATATGGAACCAGACATTGACCATCTCATTAGCCAAAAGTAGGCCCATACATCTCATTAGCCAAAAGTAGTTCCCATTGAAATACTGGTCAGTTTGTAGATTTAAATTTACTTGTTCTTTATTTTAAATACTGTATTTGTTCCCATTTTGTTTTTTTACTTTAAAATAAGATATCTGCAGTGTGCATAGGGATTTGTTCATAGTTTTTTTTTATAGTCCGGCCCTCCAACAGTCTGAGGGACAGTGAACTGGCCCCCTGTGTAAAAAGTTTGGGGACCCCTGCTTTATCCACTGTGCCACCACCAGTCAGGCAGGAATATATATTTCAATTAGATTTTATAGTACCAATTTTTTTCTTTTGAGGAATAAAACTTAGTTATGATATTAATGCCCCTACAAAAGCACTATTAGCAAATATCTCTTTTTTTTTTTTCATTTACAATACTAAGATTAGGGAAAAAAGAAAAATATCCTTAAATGTGTACATCTATTATAAAACAACTGTTGATACATGTCTTTAAAGATATAATTATTTTAGATATGTAAAATGTGAGAAAATGTGTACTTTAGAATCTAAGAAATTCAGAGAAGTGTCATGTGTGGCGATGAGAAACAGTAGCTGTTGTGTCTGAGGAGAAAGCTGGTGACCAAAGAGGCAGAACAGCACCTCACACACAGACATAAAGCAGGGTCAGGAGTTATCTGGACACCCTCAACACCCACTGCCATCTTCACAACCCACCCAGCCTTCAACTTTCTTCCCACCTTATATGTTCAGAATGGCTAATAATGCTCACTGATTCTAGATAACAGGGTTCTTTTTTTCTCATGAAAGATATTTTTAATTAGGTGGTTTTGATTCTCCACCATTATGGGTTGTTGACAGTAACTGACAGTCTAACAGATGTGCAGGGTGGAAACATATTTTTAGTTATAATGACAGAATAGCCAATAGAATGTTACATATGTAAACTGCTAACCTTTGTGTTTACTCTGAGCAAATGAGCAGTATGTGGACATTTGAAATGCATGTCTATTTAAAATTCTGGCATGTGAAGTTAGTTGTTCAATTCTATAGTTCATTTCGTCTTTTTTTTTTTTTTCATATGAAAAGTACCTTACAATGGCATCACCAGATGTTCATCAATCTCCTTTCCATTTTGTAAAGTCCACGTGTGTCTACCCTCTGGCAGTCTGTAAGTTTATTATGACACATTTACATGGAAGGAATGGATTGTTACCCTCTCTGCTTCCTTTTGCATGGGGTTGACATCTCCTTTTGGCACATGGACTCTAATTTGTATCATCTGAATATTTCCTTTCTTGGATCATAGCCTCTAGTTTCTGTTTAATTTGGTTCCTCTCTGGGGCCTTCAGATTTTTATTTATTTTTTTACATGTTTATTCAGCTTTTTAAATTATTATCAGTTTGAGTGTTAGTTCAATGGAAGTTACTTTATTGTGCTGCAGCACAACTCTGGGGCATCCTGGTCTCAGTGGAGGGCAGAGTAGATCAGAGTCCTGTGAAGAGAGACTGGTGTCTGTGGCTCTGGGAAGAGAGCCGTGGTGAAAGCTCAGACCCCTGTGCTGAGTCACTCTCCCACACCTCAGACGCCACCTTTCCCAAGTCAATATGTTTGTAACCTAATGGTAGAAAAATAAGAGGTCTAGTCATAAACCTTGTTTACCCAGCATGGTTCTAGTTAGTGCCTTATTTTACTCAAGGCCAGAGGAGCATTATAGCCCATCACCTCTCCCTATTTTTTGCAGAGAAAACATATCATTAAGAACTCCACTGGTGCCCTGCCTGGGTGGCTCAGTGGATGAAGCCTTGACCTGGTGGACCAGAGGTTGTTGGTTCAACCCCCTGGTGAGAACTCAGTGAAACAACGCAACGAGTTGATGCTTCTCTCTCTCTTTGTCTTTTTCTCTCTGTCTCTCTCAATGGAAAAAAAATTTTTTAAAAGAACTCTACTGGCAATAAATAAATACATTAAATTATCATTCTTATTCTCTTTAAAAAATATTTTCAGGATAAATGCCTTTATACTGTTTCTCAAAGTAGCCCAAGTGTTCTTATTTTACAAGACAAAATAAAGATAAGAGTAAAATATAGTATTGGGAATACCATTGAAACAGCTATATATGGCATGGCTGCCCTTTATTATTATTTGTAAGTATGAAGGTGATTATTTAGAATGAGAAAAGAAATCACAACAAACCACAATTTCTGGAAAGCTAATATCACAAACACAAGTTATAAATACAGGAATTCTGACAAATTCTATTTTATATAATTCTCAAAGATAGGGGAAAATTGCATGTTCTGCATTACTGAGAATATTCCTTCTGTTCTCACTAGGCACCACTGAGAACTGAAGCCTCTGCTTACTGTGTATACTTCTCTCACTACCCGTATATTTCCAGCACCCTTTGCTATAAGACATCTTCACATAATGATGTGACCTTGGGCTCTATTACTTCATGTCACCATGTGAGATGAATCAGCTAAGTATTCCTAGAAGCCATTTCTACACCAGGACAGGGAGCAACTTACTTAGATGTGGAAGTGATTGTGAACCAATAAATATGTTTTGCTAATTCAAACTACCGTATCTCCAACTTAGTTTCATTGTGGCTAAATCCTAAATATGCCTGTAGCCACTCAGTGTCACCAGATATGGTGGGACATTTGACTAACAGGAAAAAAAAGTCTGGATATCTGTGGTCAAAATCTCTTACTTTTGCAAACTTTACAAAAAACATACCCAAGTAGACACATTTCTAGCAACCCTACTAGAGACTTGTGCAAGTGGGACCCCTAAAGCTTAAACTGCATTAGTTAGCTTCCTGGTATTTTGAGTAGAAAGGAAGAGGAGATGAATGGGAGAAAGGTGAGCAGATGGGGAAAGCTTAAAAAAAGGGAAACATCAAATACTGTTTTCATGTTATTTTCATGTAGTTCTCACCTGAGAAAAGGAGATGAATAAGTGATATTTCATAATCCTCATTGTCTCAGTCCATTAGGACTGCCTAAAATACCATAGACTAGATGGTTTAAACATTTATTGTTCACAGTTCTGTAGGCTGGGAAGTTCAATATCAATGCACTGGCAGATTTGGTGTCTGGTGAAAGCCTGTTTCCTGGTCCATAGATGCCTCTCTTCTTGCTGTGTCCTCACCTACTGAAAAGGGCAAGAGAGCTCTCTGCAGTGTCTTTTATAAGGGCACTAATCTTATTCATGAGGCCTACACCTTAATGACCTGATCACCTCCCAAAGGCCCCACTTCCAGATATCATCAATGGGGAATTAGGGTTTCATATATGAACAGTTAAAAAACTTTTATTGATTTTAGAGAGAGAGAGGAAGGAAGACAGAGAAAGAGAGAGATAGGAACATCGATCTGTTCCTGTATATGCCCTGACACCTCTGCATTTCAGGACAATGCTCTAATCAACTAAGCTATTGGCCAGAGCTATAAAAATTTGGGGAGGACACAGATATTCAGTCTATAGCACCCACCCAGCTTGATATTCCCATGATACTAATACATATACATGTCATTCAAATACAATTTTTAAGATACACTGGAAAATAGTCATGTAAATAAGAGATTTTCACTTAAAAGTAGTGGCCAAGGTATATCTTTATTTGAACAATGGTATTTATTATTCAAACATATGTTTAACTTTAAAATTGTTTCTAATTAGAAAATGAAGTACACAAAAAATTCAGGGTCATTTATTCTTATCTTTTATTTTTCATTTTTCCATAAGTCTTTAGTATTAGTTAAGCCATGATTCAGGATCCCAGGGTGGGATGTACCCAGGTCTCCCTTCACATCCCTGGGATGGAGAGGAGAGGAGACCTGGAGTGCAGTCAGTTCAGATCTTCCCAGGAAAGGTGCATTCTGCCTGGCGGTCATGCCAGGCTGACATCCAAGATATGGTGCAGAGGGACTTGTACACCACTACTATTTCCACAAAGAGATATCACCCATTCTAGTGATCATTGCCTTCTCATGGTAGTGGAAGTCCAGATAGTTCTGCCAACAGTTCCTGTTCTGGTTCTGGTTGGGGAAGTGGCTGTCAAGAGGGGTAGTCTGGTAGTTCTTGATTTCATTCTTGATGTCTTCTGCCATGTTGCTGACTCCTAAAGATGCCACTGAAGACCCTAGCAGCTCTGTATGACCCACCAGCAAAGTCACCACCATCTGACCATAAGTGGAATTTCAGGTCATTTACTATATTCTACTTTTAAACCTCAAAATGTTTAACATAACCTTATTTAACCCTTTAATACATAACATTAAAAAAAATTTTAAATGAAAGGAGGGGAGATAGACTCCCACATGTGCTCCAACCAGTATCCACCTGGCAATCCCTGTCTGGGGCTGATGCTTTAATCAACCAAACTATCCTGAGTGCTGGGGCCAACACTCAAACCAGTCAAGCCACTAGCTGTGAGAGGGGGAAGAGAGAGAGAAGGGGGAAAGGGAAGGTAAGAAAAGCAGACGGTCACTTCCCCTGTGTGCCTGACCGGGGATTGAATCTGAGACAGCCACATGACCAGCAGATGCTCTAGCCACAGAGCAAACTAGCCAGGGCCTTAAAAAACTTTTTATTGTAAAACAAATACAGATAAAACCACATCATACAAATCTAATAATTATTATTATAAGTATAAAATATATAGTAAATATTTTTAAGATGAACACTCTTGAAACTAACACTGGAATCAAGATGTAAAACTTTTCCAGCCCTCTCTAAGCCCCAATCATAATATAACCTCCTTCCTCCCAAAATTAGACCATTTTCCTGACTTTTATATTTTCACTTCCTGTGTTTACCTTTTCATCATTTAAATGTACATAGTTTCTTATCTGTAAATTGGGCTCATAGCACTACCTACCTAAATGGTGGTTGTGGGGATTTTAATATCAGTGACCAAGGCCAGGCATTGGATTTGGGCAGACAGTAAAGGAACTATGGAGCCATGAAGCATTAGGCAATTCCCATTTAATAGATTCTCACAAGAGTGGATGTGCAAACAGGCAAAGAAAAACTGCCTCTCAAGGCAGCAGGTGAACAAACAGCAAAACAGCCAGTGGCAGGCAAGCGATCCGCAAGCACCCATAGCCTTACACAGGCAATACACATGTAACTCTACCATGTGCTCACACACAAATCATGCAAAGTGCAAGCGAGCAAGCCTAACAACTGTTTTCCCTACAGGGATTAATTGAATTAATACATATAAAGCAGATAGAGCAGTTTTCTTACCTAATAAGCACTCAATAAATAACTCTTATATTATCTCTAACCTCTTTTAAACAGGAATAATTAATAATCAATTATCCAGTGAGGTTTTAATTAAGGTATTTGAATAACTAAAAAGAGCATAATTTGGAGAAATGGTTACTTCTTGGTCAACTGTAGGGAAAACAGCTGTGTAGGCTTGCTCGCTTACACTTTGCATGACTAGTGAGGGAGCACATGGCAGCACCACGTGTATAGTCTACACAATGTTAGGAGTGCCTGACCTCAGGGTGGATGGTGGATTGCCTACCAGCCATTATGAGGGGCCATTTTTGCTGTTTGTTTGCCAGCTACCGTTGAGAAGAGGCTTTTCTCTACTGGTTTGCTCATCCACTATTGCAAGACTTTATTAAACAGAATGGCCCACAACTTTCTGGCTCTGCAGTTCCTCTACCATCTGCCCAAATCTGATATAAATCTGCCTGGCGTTGGCCACCAACATTACACCAACCTTATTATATAAGGTCCACATATTTTCCAAGCAATTAATATTTCATTTACTACTTCCTACAGGGCTTCTGAATGCAGCAGAATGAATGAACTTTCTTCTTTTGGAGAAAGTATTAAAATAAAATTAAAAACCCAAAAGAATTTTTAAATGATTCCATTTCAACTACCTTCTTCAGGCAAAATATTCAAAGTTCTATACTCATCAATCTTCCCACTTTCCTGCTCAAAGGCTCTGCTCCTACCTACAACCTTCTTCACCGTCATAAATTTTGTGGCTTTATAAACAAAGCTCTGAAACATAACCTTACACTTATCAGCTGAAGTTCAAGAGCAATTATATGAGTCACTCCAGACATTGCATAAACCCTTTGCAGGGGACTCAGGAGTGTTCTCACCCTTGCTGCTTTCATTTCATTTAAAAAATATATATATCACTGATTGATTTTTAGGGAGGGAAACAGACAGAAACATGGATCTATTCTGTATGCCCTGACCCGGAATGGAACCCACAATCTTTGGATCAGGATGAAGCTCTAACCAACTAAAGTATCCAGCCAGGGCCTGGTGATTTTATGTTATCCTCTACATCCTTGCACCCCCAATTTTTCTTGCCCAAAGCCATTAAGTGAAGGAGTGCCACTCGCGACTGGAAAAGTCTTGTGAACCTGTCTTCTGGGGGTTGGGTGGGAGGGGAGCACTGACATTCCACATGGTGTAGAAAGGCTGAACAGGTCCATTTGAACTGAGCTCTCAATAAAACACCTTTTTTTTTTTTTTTTTTCATTTTTCCAAAGCTGGAAACTGGGAGGCAGTCAGACAGACTCCCGCATGCGCCCGACCGGGATCCGCCCGGCATGCCCACCAGGGGGCGATGCTCTGCCCCATCTGGGGCGTCCCTCTGTTGCATCCAGAGCCATTCTAGCGCCTGAGGCAGAGGCCGCAGAGCCATCCACAGCGCCCAGGCCATCTTTGCTCCAATGGAGCCTCGGCTGCGGGAGGGAAAGAGGAAGGAGAGGGGGAGGGGTGGAGAAGCAGATGGGCGCTTCTCCTGTGTGCCCTGGCCGGGAATCGAACCCCCGACTTCCGCACGCCAGGCCGACGCTCTACCGCTGAGCCAACCGGCCAGAGCCTAAAACACCTTTTAAAATGAAGAGCACCAACTCAAAAGTAAAGAGTAACTGGGATAAGGAACACGAGGGATCGGTAAACCCGGGTAGGGCATCCCGCCCTCAGCGCAATGCGGCAGGGTACTTGCCGGCAGAGGTAAACAGAGCTACCACGCCTGCGCGCAGCCTGCCCGGATCACGTGCCGGCGCGGCCCGGGCCTCCCGGGTTTTCAAACTGCAGTTCGTGTACTCTAGCTGCTGTAAGGGACCGTCTACAAATTGACCAGACACATCAGCCTTTTCCCGTAGTGGGCGGGTTTCGGGAGGAGCTGACCGTTGTGTCGGAAACGCGGCTTTCCTCTGGAGGCGGGGAGTGAGACTGTGGACTGAGCCTGAAGGGCGCAGCCTACCTCGGTGGGACGTGGCCCGCTGTGGGCAGGGCGGCCCGGGCCGCGGGTGTGAGCGGTGCCGGCTGAAGGGGTCAGTGTCGGAGCAGCTCAGCCACGAACTGCTCAGGCAGGAGGAGGCGGGACTCTGGCCGCTCAGTCGTCCACGCGCCCACCTCCGCCGCTGAAGCTGTGGCTCCGTCTCAGCCCTCTGTCCTCCTCACCTGCTCTCCTCGCCTCAGGCCATGGCGAAGTGTGCCCCAGTCTATTCCCCAAAAGCGAGTTCGCTCTCCCTGAATAACCAATCCGAGCACCTCGGAGACCGTATACCAGATTCAAAAAGAAAACCAGCATCACTGTCACGGTTCCCTGCAGCGCTGGAGGAGAGAAGGCGGCTGGGAGGAGCAGTAAGCATCAACTCCCAAATGTGCCCTGACCAGGCAAGCCCAGGGATTCGAACTGGCAACCTCAGTGTCCAGGTCTTCTGAGTCCTCTTTAAACAATTTACCAGAAATGCTTATATAGAAATACTTCTCAATTGCAATCTGGCTTCCCCTCTCCACCTAGAACACATCAGCTCCCAGCAACTCCCAGCTCCCATGAAGACCTGAGCAGATGGAGGGTTGTTGTGAAGCTTAGCCCAGGCAATGGTGAATCCAGCTGAAGTAACTCAGTTATTTTTTTTAAAAAAAAAGCTTAGACATATTCCCTGGTTATTTTCCATTTACACCATAACATTGACTCTTGAACTTTTAGTGTGCATCAAAACCACCTGGAGGACTTGTTAAAATTTTAGATTTATTGGGTCCCAGACCATGGGTCTGATTCAGTTGGTCTGGGATGGGGCTTGAAGTTTTTGTTTCTAACAAGGTCCCAGGTGATGCTGATATTGCTGGCCTGAGTCACACTTGGAGAACTAGAGTAAACATAGTTACTACTAATAACTAACAGTGATGCAGCTTTCTACATTTAAAAAGCGCTTTCTGTGCTCACACTTAAAAGGCTCCAGCAACTATGTAAAGCCAGTAGCCAGGGCCACCATCATAGCAGCTGCCTGGCCCAGGCAGGTTCGCATTGGATTCGGACAGTCCGTAAAGAAACAACGGAGCCAAAAACTGGTGGGCCATCATCTTTAATCCTAGCTTGCACCCAGCGGGCAAGTAAAAACACACACTGGGCTCCAGAAGCCACTCACATTCAGTGCTCACAAAGCTACTGACTTATCCGAATTTCCTAGAATCAAAGGTTTCTAGCTCACCAAACTTATTCACCTCTGTTCCCCATCTCCTTCCTTCTCCCTGCACAAACTCTGCACAAACTGGCTTCTCACTCAACACTCCGCCATCTTGGCTGCTTCTCCTGGCCGACTCCACATGGCCTCTTTCTGCTCTCCTCTCTGTTCTCTGTTCTAATGCTAATCTCAGGAACTAAGAGAGAGCAAGCTTCCAGCCTGCCCCACTTTACAGTGCAGAGCTCAAAACTTTTTAATCCAATATACAAAATAGGGAAGTCTCTAATACAAAGTCACTTATCTGGGGCATGGTGGCATTGCACCACCCCACATAAAAAAGGGTGGGAAAGGCATCCCAGTCCGACGCTCTATCCACTGCGCCACCACCTGGTCAAGCCAGATAAAATATATTATGCTCACTTTGTTAAAGATGGCGCTGCCCACGTGGAGGCCCGTCAGCCAGGTGATATTAATGCGTGTTGGGGGTGGGCTGTGAGCAGGCAGGATCCTTGTAGCCTGGGGCTTGGTTTTAGAACTAAGCCTTTCCCACCCTTTTTGATGTGGGGTGGTGCCATCCCATCATGCCTCAGATAAGTGACTTTGTATTAGAGACTTCCCTATTTTGTATATTGCATTAAAAGTTTTGATTTCTGCACTATAAAATGGAGGTAGACCGGGAGCTTGCTCTCTTGGTTCCTGAGATTAACATTAGAGAGAAGAGCAGAGAAAGGCCACATGGAGGAGACCAGGAGAAGCAGCCAAGATGGCAGAGTGCTGAAGGAAAAGCCAGTTTGTGCAGAGTTTGTGCAGAGAGAAGGAGATGGGGAACAGAGGTGAATAAGGCTGGTGAGCTAGAAACCTTTGATTCTAGGAAACAGATAAGTCAGTAGCTTTGTGAGCACTAAATGAGTGTGTTTTGGAGCCCAGTGTGGGTTTTACTTGCCCACTGGGTGCAAGCTAGGATTAAAGATGATGGCCCACCAGTTTTTGGCTCCGTTGTTTCTTTACCGACTGTCCGAATCCAATGTGAACCTGCATGGGCCAGGCGGCTGTGATGGTGGCCTTGGATGCTGGCTTTACAAAGCAGAATTTTATAAAGTAAAAATGTTTCCTTTTAATTTGGGCCTATCTACCAGAGATGCTCCTTTCTCTCCACCAGTGGTGGATTGATGTATGAGATGGAAAAAAATAAGACTGAAGTTGTTCTGTTTTTAGGGTGAAACTCTAAGAATGAGATGCTCCTCTTCAGTGGCTTTATTCTTTTTTTAAAATCTTATTTTTATTAATTTTAATGCAGTGACATTGATAAATCAGGGTACATATGTTCCAAGAAAACATCTCCAGATTATTTTGACCCTTGATTATGCTGCATACCCCTCACTCAAAGTCAAATCGTACTTCATCACTTTCTATCCGGTTTTCTTTGTGCCCCTACCCTCCCCCAACTTCCTCCCTCTCCTTCCTTGCCCCCTCCCCACCCCTCCACCCCACTCCCTGTTGCCATCACATTCTTGTCCATGTCTCTGAGTCTCATTTTTATGTCCCATCTATGCATGGGTTCATATAGTTCTTAGTTTTTTTCTGATTTACTTATTTCACTCCGTATAATGTTATCAAGGTCCATCCATGTTATTGTAAATGATCCGATGTCATAATTTCTTATGGCTGAGTAGTATTCCATAGTATATATGTACCAAAGCTTTTTAATCCACTCATCCTCTGACATACACTTGGGCTGTTTCCAGATCTTCGCTATTAGCTATAAACATGGGGGTGCATTTCTCCTTCTGGAACCGTTCTATGGTGTCCTTGGGGTATATTCCTAAAAGTGGGATGGCTAGGTCAAAAGGCAGTTCAATTTTCAGTTATTTGAGGAATCTCCATACTGTTTTCCACAGAGGTTGCACCAGTCTGCATTCCCACCAGCAGTGTAGGAGGGTTTTCTTTTCTCCACATTCTCACCAGCACTTATTCTGTGTTATTGTGTTGATGAGCGCCATTCTGACTGGTGTGAGGTGATATCTCATTGTGGTTTTAATTTGCATTTCTTTAATGATTAGTGATGTTGAGCATTGTTTCATATGCCTATTGGCCATCTGTATATCCTCTTTGGAGAAGTGTCTATTCATTTCTTTAGCCCATTTTTTGATTGGATTGTTTGTCTTTCTGGTGTTGAGATTTACAAGTACTTTATAAATTTTGGTTATTAACCCCTTATCAGTCGTACTGTCAAATATGTTCTCCCATTGTGAAGTTTGTCTTTTTATTCTGTTCTTATTGTCTTTGGCTGTGCAAAAGCTTTTTAGTTTGATATAGTCCCATTTGTTTATCCTGTCTTTTATTTCACTTGCCCATGGAGATAAATCAGCAAATATATCGCTGCGAGAGATGTCAGAGAGCTTACTGCCTATGTTTTCTTCTAAGATGCTTATGGTTTCACACCTTACATTTAAGTCTTTTATCCATTTTGAGTTTATTTTTGTGAATGGTGTAAGTTGGTGGTCTAGTTTCATTTTTTTGCAGGTTGCTGTCCAATTTTCCCAACACCATTTGTTGAAGAGGCTGTCTTTACTCCATTGTATTTCCTTACCTCCTTTGTCAAATATCAGTTGTCCATAAAAGTGTGGGTTTATTTCTGGGTTCTCCGTTCTGTTCCATTGATCTATGTGCCTGTTCTTATGCCAGTACCAGGCTGTTTTGAGTACAATGGCCTTATAATATAACTTGATATCCGGAAGTGTGATACCTCCTACTTTATTCTTCCTTTTCAAGATTGTTGAGGCTATTCATGTTCTCTTTTGGTTCCATATAAATTTTTAGAATATGTGATCTTTATCTTTACAGTATGTCATTGGTATTTTAATTGGTATTGCATTGAATTTATAAATTACTTTGGGTATTATAGACATTTTAATGATGTTTATTCTTCCTAACTATGAGCATGGTATATGCTTCCACTTGTTTGTATCTTCCTTGATTTCTTTTATTAATGTTTATAATTTTCCGAGTACAAGTCTTTAGTCTCCTTGGTTAAATGTACTCCTAGGTACATTATTTTTTTGGTTGTAATAGTGAAGGAGATTGTTTCCTTAATTTCTCTTTCTGGCTGTTCATTGTTGGTATATAAAAATGCCTCTGATTTCTGAGTATTAATTTTATATCCTGCCACCTTGCTAAATTCATTTATCAGGTCCAGTAGTTTTTTGACTGAGACTTCAGGGTTTTCTATATACACTATCATATCATCTGCAAATAATGATAGTTTTACTTCTTCTTTTCCAACTTGAATGCCTTTTATTTCTTCTTCTTGTCTGATTGCTGTGGCTTGGACTTCCAGGACTATGTTGAATAAGAGTGGTGAAAGGGGGCACCCCTGCCTTGTTCCTGATCTTAAGGGGATAGCTTTTAATTTTTGCCCATTGAGTATGATGTTGGCTGTGGGTTAGTCATAGATGGTCTTTATCAGGATGAGGTATGTTCCCTGTATTCCCACTTTGCTGAGAGTTTTGATCATGAATGGATGCTGGATTTTATCAAATGCTTTTTCTGCATCTATTGAAATTATCATGTGGTTTTTCTCCTTCCTTTTGTTTATATGATGAATAACATTGATAGATTTGCGAATATTATACCAGCCTTGCCTCCCCAGAATAAATCCCACTTGATCATGGTGTATGATTTTTTCCATATATTGTTGGATCTGGTTTGCTAATATTTTGTTGAGGATTTTAGCATCTATATTTATCAGGGATATTGGCCTATAATTTTCTTTCTTTGTGTTGTCTTTGCCTGGTTTTGGAATCAGAATTAATTATGCTCGCCTCATAAAAGGAGCTTGGAAGTCTTCCCTCCTCTTGAATTTTTTGAAATAGCTTGAGAAGGATAGGAGTTAGTTCTTCTTTGAATATTTGGTAGAATTCATTTGTGAAACCATCTGGCCCAGGACTTTTCTTTGTTGGGAGTTTTTTGATAACTGTTTCGATCTCATTTGGAGTAATCAGTCTGTTTAGGTTTTCTGATACTTCCAGATTGATTTTTGGAAGATTGTATGTTTCAAGGAATTTTTCCATTTCATCTAGGTTGTCTAGTTTTTTGGCATACAGTTCTTCATAGTATTTTCTTACAATATTTTGTATTTCTGTTGTGTCAGTTGTTATTTCTCCCCTCTCATTGCTAATTTTATTTATTTGAGTCCTCTCTCGTTTTTCCTTGGTGAGTCTAGTTAAAGGTTCATCAATCTTCTTTACCTTTTCAAAAAACCAGCTCCTAGTTTCATTGATCCTCTGTATTGTTTCTTTAGTCTCTATGTCATTTATTTCTGCTCTGATCTTTATTATTTCCTTCCTTCTACTACATTTAGGCTTTACTTGCTGTTCTTTTTCTAGTTCTTTTAGATGCAGGGTTAAGTTGTTTATTTGAAATTTTTCTAGCTTCTTAAAGTGTGCCTGTAGTGCTATGAACTTCCCTCTCAGGACTGCTTTTGCTGTGTCCCATAAATTTTGAGTTGTTGTATGCTCATTATCATTCGTTTCTAGAAATTTTTTTATTTCTTCTTTGATTTCATTCTTAATCCATTCATTATTTAACAATCTGCTATTTAGTTTCCAGGTGTTTGAGAATTTTTGAGGTTTTCTGTTGTGGTTGATTTCTAGTTTCATGCCATTGTGATCAGAGAAGGTGTTTGATATAATTTCAATCTTCTTAAATTTGTTGAGACCACTTTTGTGCCCTAACATGTGGTCTATCCTAGAGAATGTACTATGAGCACTTGAAAAGAATGTATATTCTGCTGCTTTAGGGTGAAAGGTTCTGAAGATATTTATTAAATCGAGTTGATCCAGTGTGTCCTTTAAGTCTGCTGTTTCTTTGTTAATTTTCTTTCTTGAGGATCTATCTAGTGATGTTAGTGGGGTATTAAAATCCCCTACTATTATAGTGTTGCTGTTGATCTCACTCTTTATATCCATCAAAGTCTGCTTTATATATTTAGGTGCTCCTATATTAGGTGCGTAGATACTTATAATAGTTATATCTTTCTGTTGGATTGTTCCCTTTATCATTATGTAGTGGCCTTCTTTATCTCTTACTATATTCTTTGTTTTAAAGTCCAATTTGTCTGATATAAGTATTGCTACTCCAGTTTTTTTTTCATTTCCATTTGCATGAAATGTTTATTTTCCATCCTTTTACCTTCAACCTATGTGCATCTTTTAACGTGTGTCTCCTGTACACAGCATATGTACGGGTCCTGTTTTCTTATCCATGCAGCTACCCTATGTCTTTTGACTTGATCATTAAATCCATTTACATTTAAGGTTATTATTGACATGTAGTTGTTTATTGCCATTTTATTCTTTAAAGCTGTATTTCTCTTTTGCTATATTTTTTTCCCACTTTGATCTGTTTACACCATGCCCCTTAACATTTCCTGCAGCATTGGTTTGGTTGTAATGAATTCCTTGAGGTTTTTTTTTTTTTTTTTGTCTGGGAAGCTTTTTATTTCTTCTTCAATTTTAAATCATAGCCTTGCTAGATAAAGTAGTCTTGGTTGTAGGTTCTTGTTCTGCATTACTTTGAATATTTCTTGCCATTCCCTTCTGGCCACAAGTGTTTCTGTTGAGCAGTCTGATGTCATCCTTATGGGGGCTCCTTTGTAGGTGATAGCCTTTTTTTCTCTCGCAGCTTTTAATATTTTCTCTTTATCACTTAGCTTTGTTATTTTAATCATGATGTGTCTTGGTGTAGGTTTCTTTGGGTTTCTTTTTAGTGGAGTTCTCTGTGCTTCTTGAATTTGTGAGAGTTTCTCCTGCATTAATTTAGGGAAGTTTTCAGCTATGATATGATTGAATAAAGCCTCTATCCCTTGTTCTTTCTCTTCTTCTTCAGGAACCCCTATGATGCGGATGTTGTTTCTCTTTATGTTGTCACAGAGCTCTCTAAGAGTTTCCTCAGACTTTTTGAGTCTCTTTTCTTTTTTCTTCTCTGCTTTAATGCCTTCATTCCAGTTGTCCTCCATCTCACTGATTTGATCCTCAGCTCCATCCATCCTATTTTTAATTCCTTCCATTGTGGTCTTCATTTCTGATATTGTATTTGTCATCTCTGACTGATTGTTTTTTAATATTTCAATATCCTTTTTTATACTTGCTATTTCTTTATTTAGGTGATCGTGATGACCATCCATTGTTGTTCTAAGATCCCTAAGCATCCTTACAATCATTATTTTAAACTCCGTATCCGGAAGTTTGATTATTTCCATATCACTCAGTTCATCTCCTGAAGGTCTCTCTTGTGGTTTCATTTGGATTGCACTCCTTGGTCTTCTCATTGTGTCTGGGTGTTTTCTTTGTAGAGTTGGTTGAGTCTAGGCTTCGTGTTGTCTGCCTCCAGTTTTTACTTGTATTGTTTCTAGGTCTTCTTGGGTTGGCATCAGCTATTATTTGTAATCCACTTTAGGATTTGGGCCACTTTGAAGTCTTGATTTATTTGTTTTCTTAACAGGTGATTGTCTTGTTTGCTGATCTCAGCAGGGGGCTTATTTGAAACTGTATCCAGGAATGCGATGGGTGTGACCTGAGGCTCTGAAGTCCTCTTCTGCCAGTTAATCTCCCTGGGGGCAGGTTGCTTTCTCAGCTTCAGTAGGGGGAGGTGTAACTCAGATCTCCATGGAGACCTGAGTTACTGTCCCTCCTCCCCACTTCTTGCTTTCAGCTGTGTCTTGTTGCGCTGATTGGAGCTGGAGAGATGTCTGCATCTCTGTGACCTGGAAGTACTTTTGTATTTTGCTTTATGGAAGGATCAGCCCCTCCCCCAGTTATGGCTGCCTCCAGCACTGAGTCAGCTTTTTATGTCATCACCTATATTCCTCTCCTTTTCACCGTCCGTCTCTCTCTCTCTCTCTCTCCTTTCTTTTTGGAAGACAAGCAGGCCCTTTCAACTCAGCTCATTCCCTGGTCACCAGGCAAGTGGCTGTGAGCAGTATTTAATGCTCTTTTCCTTGGAGTGAGAGCCCAGCCTCCCCCCTCCCCATTCCTGTAAACAGGGGAGATTCAGGCGCTCCCTACCAGGTTTGTTGTGGCTTTTTCTTTGCTCCTTGGTTTTTGAAAGCTGTTCTTGTAGTCCAGGTTTGGTTTTTCACACTGATTGTTCATAAATTAGTTTATAATCCAGTTCAGTGGTGTGAGCTGGGAGTCTGTGCGTCTGCCTACTCCGCTGCCATCTTCTGGTCTCCTTTATTCTTGTTAGATTCAGGGAGTGCTGATATGCTGGGGCTGCCAAGAGTGTAACTATTGAAGGAACAGGGAGTGCTGATAGGGCCCCTGTGAGGCTGAGAACAAAGAAGGTCAGAGACCCTTATCAGAAGTTTATGTTTGAAATTCGCCACTAAGCTAAAACCGGCCCCTGTTGCTATGCCAGCCCCTGTTGCTATGCTGCGTGTGACCTCCCTAGCTAATAGCTAAACTGCCACATCTGCTTCTGTATAATGCTTGCTCACTTAGGATATATAAGGACCTGGCTGTAATCATCAGGCGCGGCTTCCGTTTGCAGCTCCTTGTGAGCATGGCATCTCTGGACATCTTGGGAGTTCGCCCCTGTGCAGGTTAAACTGGCCAATAAAGTAACATCTAAACTCCTGAAAGTCTCCGACGTTTGTTCTCGTACCCGGTGGATGCAACAATTCTCTGGCTGTATTGTGAGCATAAAGTGTCATGAATTTAAGGAAGATAATATATCTAATTTATGTAAAGAAAATGAGGCTATAAGTATAGCAGATGAACAATTTATCCTTATTCTAGTAGCAGTTAAGGATAGAATCCTGAACTCCTGTAAAGCCAGCAGCCACAGCCACCATCTCAGCCACCTGGCCTATGCAAGTTCGCATTAGATTCAGACAGACGGTAATGAAACAACAGAGCCAAGAACTGGTGGGCCATCATCTTTAATCCTAGCTTGCACCCAGCGGGCAAGAAATACACACACTGGGCTCCAAAACCCACTCATTCAGTGCTCACAAAGCTACTGACTTATCCGAGTTTCCTAGAATCAAAGGTTTCTAGCTCACCAGCCTTATTCACCTTTGTTCCCCATCTCCTTCTCTCTGCACAAATGGGCTTCTTCAGCTCTCCTCCATCTTGGCTGCCTCTCCTCTCCTCCATGTGGCCTTACTCTGCTCTCCTTTCTGCTCTCTCCTCTAATGCTAATCTCAGGAACCAAGAGAGAGCAAGCTCCCGGTCTGCCCCACTTTATAGTATAGAAACCAAAACCTTTAATCCAATATACAAACAAGGAAGTCTCTGATATAAAGTCACTTATCTGAGGCGTAATGGGATTCCTCATAAGAGTGCACCACCCCACATCAAAAAGGGGGGAAAGGCTTAGTCCCAAAACCAAACCCCAGGCTATAAGGATCCTGCCTGCCCATAGCCCACCCCAACACTCATTAATATAATCACACCCATTCTAAGCAGGAAGGACAACTAATATCATCACCTTTGCGATGGGCTTCCACGGGGGCAGCGCCATCTTTATCAAATTGAGCATAATATATTTTATCTGGCCTGACCAGGTGGTGGCGCAGTGGATAGAGCATCAGACTGGGATGCGGAAGGACTCAGGTTCGAGACCCCAAGGTCGCCAGCTTGAGTGTGGGCTCATCTGGTTTGAGCAAAAGCTCATCAGCTTGGACCCAAGGTCGCTGGCTCGAGTAAGGGGTTACTTGGTCTGCTGAAGGCCCACAGTCAAGGCACATATGTGAAAGCAATCAATGATCAACTAAGGTGTAGCAAAGCACAATGAAAAACTAATGATCGATGCTTCTCATCTCTCCATACCTGTCTGTCTGTCTCTGTCTATCCCTCTCTCTGACTCTCTCTGTGTTTCTGTTAAGAACAATTAAAAAAATAATATATTTTATCTGCCCAACAACTCCCAAGTTCTTATTACAAATAAAGAAAAATAGGTGTAGCTTTTCTTTTTTAACTACAAAAATTTCATATGCCCACCCAGTCACCTTAAATGCTGATATTTTTCAAGCACAGCAACATCATTGCTTTATTCTACAAATATTAATGAAACACCTAGCATCTACAATGCACCTAGCTCCATACAAGATCCTGAAGAATCAAAGATGAATAAGACATGCTTTGGTGTTTGTGCTTAGACTCTAGTGAGAGAGATCATAGCCAAACAAAAGCGATGTTGGGACCCAGGTGAGTTGTGGAAGGCTTTGTAAAGTGACATGAATTATCTCATGGGGGCTAATTAAAATTGATTAGGTAGAGATTAGGAAGGGAGAGTCAGAGGCTATCTAAACAAGGGTAATGGCTTTTACAAAGGCACAGAGATTTGAAAGAGCTTGAGATAGTTTGGGAAAGTAAGTTGTATTGAATTCTTCCAAATAGCAAGGAACAGAGACACCTATGGGTTACCTGAAGTAATAAGATATATGAAGAAAAGGAAAAACGGGAAACAGTTTCAAAGTCAAAAAGCCAGATCCAGTGTAGACTTGGAAAGTTGCTGGGGATATGACCAGCAACTGTACAGTAAGACCTCATTAACAATGGACAATTGTAGTAAAAATACATAATACTTACTGCTATTCTACCATTAGCTAGACCCTAGGTCCTAGGCTGACATGTAATGGCCTTACTCCCCTGTGAGGTTAAGTCTTGTTATTACTCCCATTTAACATAGATATAAGGAAACTGAGCATTAGAGAAGTAGTGGTGGAATCAGAATAAGAATGTTAGCATTCTGGCTGCAGAGACATTAAAGTAATTTGCCTCAACTCACATAAACAATTTGAACCCAATCTGCCTTCTCTATAGTAGTTATGTAAACCGATCTTCAGTAACTTTGTTCCTTCACCTTTGCTTCTCTCCTTACACATTTCCTTTTCTTAATTCTTCCTTCGGTTAGCTTTGCAACTCTCTTAGAGTGCAATCAGTTGGTCTCTGTTTACTATAGACCGTTTCTGCTGGAGTTTACTTTTTAAACTACCACATTGGCCGATGGCTACCCTTGGCTCAGTCCATTGCCTATTTCGATGTGATTAGCAGCATCAGGGTCATGTGGTACAAAGCAGGGCCATATATAAATAATAAGTGAATTTGGTAGCTTTATTTGGTAGGGGATTGTGGGTATGGCAGGCAATGAAAAGGACAGCAGATGAGGGTAAATGGGTAAACTAACACTAAGTCATGGCGGCCTTTTTTCAGTGAAGAGTTAGGAAGGGCATTTGTGTGTGTGTGTGTGTTTTAAATATATTAGTTTTAGGTGTACCCATTGTTTTTGTTTTGTTCGAAGATCAATATGAGGATCAACATATTTAGATCTTGAACTGAGGAAAGAGAAACTGTAAACAAGGAAACCAGCCAGAGACAGATGATGGTGGTGGAAATGGAAAAGGTGAAGGGGATTCATGTGTGCAGTTGATGAGCTTGGTGACCAATTACATTTGGAGGAACAGGGAAGACAAAACATAGAAGGTGATGCCAAGTCTTAGAGTCATATAAACAAAATCAGAAATGAAAGAGGAGAAATTACCACAGACATCACAGATATACAAAGGTTCATATTAGAATACTATGAAAGACTATATGCCACCAAATTCAATAACCTAGAAGAAATGGGTAACTGCCTAGAATTATATAACCTTCCTATACTGAATCATGAAGAACTGGAAAATCTAAATAGATCAATCAACAGTAAGATAGAAATAACCATCAAAAACCTCCCCCAAAATCAAAATCCAACACTAGATGTCTTCACAAGTGAATTCATCAAGATTTGATACCTGTTCTCCTCAAACTCTTCCAAAAAATTGAAGAAAAGGCAATAAATCTTAGGACATTTGAAAGGGAGAAGCATGGTGAACATTCAGGAAAGCAACATCAAAGAGACAATTGGAAATATGTCTTGAGTTTAGGAGGAAAATTGAAAGAGCAGAGATAAAGTTTGGTGGCACCACCATTAACCAGTTGTCTAACCAAATATTGCAAAGATCCTAGGTTGTTACCTTCCCATCACCTACATCCAGTTACCAACTACTGCCAGTTTTATTACCTAAATATATTTTAATAGTTTTTTTAATTTTTTTTTATAGAGACAAAGAGTCAGAGAGAGGGATAGACAGGGACAGACAGACAGGAACGAAGAGATGAGAAGCATCAATCATTAGTTTTTCGTTGCGACACCTTAGTTGTTCATTGATTGCTTTCTCCTGTGTGCCTTGACCCCAGGCCTTCAGCAGACCAAGTAACCCCTTGCTCGAGCCAGCGACCTTGGGCTCAAGCCAGTGAGCTTTTGCTCCAACCAGATGAGCCTGTGCTCAAGTTGGAGACCTTGGGGTCTTGAACCTGGGTCTTCCGCATCCCAGTCTGACGCTCTATCCACTGTGCCACCGCCTGGTCAGGCACCTAAATATATTTTAATTCCATCCCTATTCTCTGTCACATTCACCTTCTCCTGGTTCAGGCCCCTTACATCATTAATCTGTACTGTATAGCAGCAGTTTTCTCATTCTCATTTCCCCCTAACTCTTCTTCTACACAACTAACAGGGTATATTTTGAAAAAAGAACTTGTTTGTGTTTCAAACAATTTGATGATTCCTCTTCAACTGCAAGGTAGAGTTCGCTCTTTGCCTCTAATTTTTCTTTATCTTTACAGCTTCATCTTCCATTCCTTATCTCCTCAGTACTCTCTGCTGACCAGTTTGTAGCTCCACACTCACACCTTCATAACAAACATGGAGCCAGGGACTCCTTTCTACCTTGCTTTGCTTCCCTAGCCAACTTTTTTTTTTTTTTTTTTTTTTTTTTTTTTTTTTTTTTTGAGAGAGAGGAAAGGAGAGAGAAACATCAATTTGTTGTTCTACTTATTTATGCATTCACTGGTTGATTCTTGTATGTGTCCTGACTGGGGATCGAATCCCAACCTTGGCTTATCAAGACAGTGCTCTAACCAACTTAGCTTCCTGGCTAGAGCTCCCTGACCAATTCTTATTCAATCCTTAAAATCCCATTTGGTTTTCATGTCCTCTATATAGTCTTCTCTTATGTCTGTCCCTGAGAAAAAATTTATTTATGCTGTTGAGTATATCATGTTTTTCGATTTTCAGGCCTGGCCTCCCTACTACTATTATTTTATACATTCCTTGAGGGAAGGTACTATGTTTCAGTCATCTTTGTGTCCCCAGTGGTTAGAATATAGTACTTGCTCAATAAATTTTTAGTGATAACTAGGTTTAATCAGCAGTCAAAAGTGCTTTAGCTAGGTTAATACAGCACTTTTGGACAAAGAGATGATATGGAGAAAAGCTGGCCCTAGCCATCATTAAGTCTTTGCTCTAACCTGCCCTACCTCTAGATCTCACTATTAGATGAGCCAATAAACCTTCCTCAGTGTTTAAGAGGTCCAAGCCATTTGTACTTGTAACTGATACAAATTGTTTTATAAAATAAAAACCACTATATTTTTACATATTAACAATTTTTTAGACACTAACTTTTTTATTTCACAAATGCTCCTCAGCATTTATTATGAGCAAGACACTCCCTAGTGAAGGTTGCATGGCTACAGCTGTCGCTTCCTTACTCACTTGGGAAGAAGTGGCAGATGGGAAGAATGTGGGTGGGAGGGAAGAACAAATTATTTGTACAATTTGAGCTTTTATTAATGTTTGAGACATCAATACATTTTTGCATAACTTTAAAAATCACTTTTGAAAATAACTTATTGATGAAAATATCGACTAAAATGTACCTGTTTGCTTATTGTTTCCAAGGTTCTAAAAGCTTTGCTCAGAAACATTTGTTTTCTTTAGGGTAAAAAACCCACAAAATTTAATAAGCAGGTGTTGAGCTCTTGCTATATACTGAGGATTCACAGTTTTTGCCTTTGGGGAGTTCATTGTCTAACAGGCAGAAGGGCATAAAAATGATGATGCAATGACAGAAGTACTGTAATGGAGGTATGTACTGAGTGTGATGGGATCACAGGAAGGAGCCATTAACTTGGTCCTAGGGGAGTGTGTCAGTGGCAACATTCTAAGCCTTTGCTGTAATGGATATCTTTTCCCATTATTTGTGCTTCCTGTAGTGAATTGGTGTAATTGCCAATTATATCCTGCAATATACAAGTCCTCTGAGAATACATATCTTGCTGATAATGTTATAGTAATATGAGGTGTTTAATATAGAGAGTAAAAATACATAGTTACCACAGGGATAAAAATTATGACAATTTCTTTAATGTTGATTTCTGTTCTTCCATCACTTTACTATACATGTAAGCAGTGGGCTTATGTCCTGTGTCTGTACATTAGTAAAAGAATTTGAATGGGTTTCAAATCATTTTAATAATAGATTAGAGCATGGCTAGTTGTGTGTGGGGAGAAATTGAAAAGTTTAAATGTCACATTCTTGACAGCCAAGCCTGCATTTCAGACTTGGTATTTAACAATAAACAGAAGAAAGTGTACCAGTTTCTAATCTGTATTGTCTATTGTTATATCTGGTTTGCTGATGTTGTTGACTGTTTCCTTTCTTTTACTTAAATTTTAATAAGACTTAAAAAATTGATTCTGTACAGTAGTCAACTATATTACTATGTTGTATTCTTTTTTCAAAATAAATCTAAAATAAAAAATCAACATAAATAGCAGAAGATAAATTTTATTATTAGAAGAATAAAATGATATATATATCTTTAAAGTCTTATTCTTGTAGTGAAATTACTTTTTTGTTTGTTTGTTTTCATGTATGACTTTTAGAAAATTAGATTCTGGCAGGCCCTGGCCAGTTGGTTCAGCGGTAGAGCATTGGCTTGGCATGTGGATGTACCAAGTTTGATTCCAAGTCAGGGCACACAGGAGAAGCAACCATCTGCTTCTGCACCCCTCCCCTTCTCCCTTCTCTATCTCTCTTCCACTCCCACAGCCATGGCTCAGTTGGAGCAAATTGGCCCCCGGGGTGCAGGGTGCGGATGGCTCGATGGCCTCACCTCAGGCACTAAAATAGCTCAGTTGTGGAGCAATGGAGCCACAGCCCCAGATGGGCGGAGCATTGCCCTATAGTGGGCTTGCTAGATGGATTGTGGTTGGGGAGCATGTGAGAGTCTGTCTCTCGGCCTCCCCACTTCTCACTTAAGGAAAAAAGAAAGATTCTGGTCCTGCCCAGTTGGCTCAGTAGATAAGAGCATTGGTCCAGTGTGTGGACATCCTAGGTTTGATCACTGGTCAGGGCACACATGAGAAGCAACCATCTGTTTCTCACCCCTTCCCTCTCTCCCTCCCTCTCCCCTCCCCTCTCCCCCTCCCTCTCCCATTCCTTCTCCTTCTTCTTCTCCTTCTCCTTCTCCTTCTCCTTCTCCTTCTCCTTCTCCTCCTTCTCCTTCTCCCTCTCCCTCTCTTCCTCTTTTCCTCCTTTTCTCTCTTCCTCCCTCCCTCCCTCTCTTCTCTCTCTCTCTCTCTTCCCTTCTTACAACCAGTGATTGGTTCAGTTGGTTCCAGCATGGGCTTCAGGTGCTGAGGATAGCTTGGTCAATTCGAGCATTGGCCCTAGATGGGGGTTGTTGCGTGGATCCCAGTGGGGGTGGGGGTGGGAGTCTGTCTCCCTATCTCCCTTCCTCTCACTTAAAAATCAGATTTTAAGCCAATATTAGTGTTCTTTGGAATGAACTGAAGACAAACTCATCTTATTTTAAATGTTGGAAACATAGTCTTAATGTGGCTTCTTCTGTATGTTTTTGGTTATAAGACTATTCTTGAGAAGACAAGATGGCAATGGAGTAGGCGGACGTACCAACTTCCACCTCCCAGAACCAAAGTGGATTACAAACTAATTTTAAGAACCATAATTTACCCTGACCTGTGGTGGCGCAGTGGATAAAGCCTCTACTTGGAATGCTGAGGTCGCAGGTTTGAAACCCTGAGCTTGCCTGGTCAAGGCACATATGGGAGTTGATGCTTCCTGCTCCTCCCTCTTCTCTTTGTCTCTCTTCTCTAAAATAAATAAGAAAGAAAGTGTTTCAAGATGTTTACGCCTGACCAGGTGGTGGCGCAGTGGATAGAGCGTCGGACTGGGATGCGGAAGGACCCAGGTTCGAGACCCCGAGGTCACCAGCTTGAGCACGGGCTCATCTGGCTTGAGCAAAGAGCTCACCAGCTTAGACACTGGCTCCAGCACGGGGTTACTCAGTCTGCTGAAGGCCCGCGGTCAAGGCACATGTGAGAAAGCAATCAATGAACAACTAAGAAGTCGCAACATGCAACGAGAAACTGATGATTAATGCTTCTCATCTCTCTCCATTCCTGTCTCTCTGTCCCTGTCTATCTCTGCCTCTGTAAAAAAACAAAAACAAAAACAAAAAAAACCCCCATAATTTGGAAAAATCAATTTTGGACTAAACTAAGAGGACTCTTCAACCAAGGAACACTGAAAAGGCACACTGAGACTGGTAGGAAAAGTGGAAACATGGAGAGGGCTGCCCAGCTCCCCGGAGTGAAAGGCAGCTAGAGAGATTTGTGTGGTGGGAAGTGAGTTTAGCAGAGAGGGGAGGGTCCTGAGTCCCAGGAACAAAGCCCCAGCCTGCAGCCCCAGAGCCTAGAATAGGCATATGGACAATATTTAGCTGGAAACAAGACAGGATACTGTTTGTGAGAAAGAGACTGATTTCTCAGACCCAGGATTCTTCTTAAAGGGACCCGCAGAAAATTTCTCTCACAACCACTCACCCGGGGCTCCGGGGGACCTGGAGAGAGGAGCGGAGTAGCAGGAAAAGAGTGTAATCTAGGAGGCACAGGGAGAAACATTTTGAGAGACAGCCACCCTAACCTCTGGGATGAGTCCCTCCCCAAATCTGAAGTGAATATCTCCCCTGGAAACAGCAATACCATCAAAGGGAAGCAGGACACCAGCCAAACAAGCTCTCCCGTGGCACTCAGAGCAGAGTCGCTTAGAAGGAGGGAGCTTTCGGGACTAGTGAGTGAGTGTTAAGAGTCTGAGCTGCAGCACCCCCATCCACATGGCTGAGGGCTCACCCGAGGGTGGGTGGCAGCAGGACACAGAAGCGTGGTTCTGTCGGGAAGGGCAGAAGCTGGCTGGCTACCACTGAGGCCCAGGTGTGAGCTCAGTCTTGCCCAGCTGGGGAGGAGAGGATGTGCAAAAATGGTCAAGCCCAGCTGAGAACTGCATGAAATCCAGCCTGTAGGGGAAGAGCAGGAGCCCCAGAAGGGCACAGGAGCACAGCCTTGCCCTGCCCGCTGAACTGTGGCTTTTGGCCTGACTTGGGAGCTGACTCTGCCTGCGGAGGTGGAGCCAAAAGCCCAGAACAGGTGGAGTCCCACTACTGATTGTGGGCATGCAGTCCCACCCAGCCTGTGGAGCCAAGGCTTACAGCCATTCCACGAGTGGGCTTCTCCTGCAAGGGCGGGGTGAAAGCCCAGAATCAGGCGGAGACCTGCAGCTGAACAAAGGTGCTCACCCCTGCCCTCAGGGCCAAGCATAATGCCACCCATGGGGGCAGGGCAAAGGGCAAGGCCACCAAGGCTTGTACACCCGAGCACACAAGCACAGCCACTCTCGTGAAGGAGAGGCAGAAACCACAGCGACAGCCCCAGTGGGAAGGCACTGGCAATGCCCATACCCCAATGCCCTAGGCAGCAACAGCAGAGGGGGTGGCGGGCCTGCAGACAGACCACACCTAGGGAACACAGAGGCCACATGCAGTGGACTCCAGTGGCCAAAACCTTCTTTTACACAGACAAAATGAGAAGGCAGAGAAATGCAACACAAATGAATCAAAAGAAATCCCCAGAAAAGGATCTGAAAGAGTCAGATATAACCAAATTTCCAGATGCAGAGTTTAAAATAATGATTGTTAGGATGCTAAAAGTCATTAGAACAACAATAGATGGTCATTATAAACACCTAAATAAAGAGATAGCAAATATAAAAAAAGACATTGAAATAAAAAAGAATCAGTCAGAAATGACAAATACAATATCAGAAATGAAGAACACAATAGAAGGAATTAAAAGCAGGATGGATGAAGCTGAGAACCAAATCAGCGAGTTAGAGGACAAGATAAATAAAGGCACAGAAGCAGAGCAGAAAAAAAAGACTCCAAAGGTCTGAGGAAACTCTAAGAGAGCTCTGTGACAACATAAAGAGAAATAACATCCGCATGATAGGGGATCCTGAAGAAGAAGAGAAATAACAAGGGATAGAGACTTTGTTCAAATATCATAGCTGAAAACTCCCCTCAATTAAGGCAGGAAAACATCTCACAAGTTCAAGAAGCACAGAGAACTTCATTAAAGAGAAACCCAAAAAAATCTACACCGAGACACATCATAATTAAAATACCAAAGCTAAGTGATAAAGAGAAAATATTAAAAGCTGCTAGAGAAAAAAAAAGGTTATCACCTACAGAAGAGCCCCCATGAGGATGACTTCCAACTTCTCAACAGAAACACTTGTGGCCAGAAGGGAATGGCAAAAAATATTCAAAGTAATGCAGAACAAGAGCCTACAACAAGGACTACTTTATTCAGCAAGGCTATCATTTAAAATTGAAACAGAAATAAAAAGCTTTCCAGACGAAAAGAACCTCAAGGAATTCACTAAACCAAACCAAGGCTGCAAGAAAAGCTAAGGAGCCTGTTGTAAACAGATCAAAGGGGAAAAAGAATATAGCAAAAAAGGAATACATTTTTAAAAAATAAAATGGCAATAAACAACTACATATCAGTAATAACCTTAAATGTAAATAGATTAAATGACCCGATCAAAAGACATAAGGTAGCTGCGTGGAAAAGAAAGCAGGACCCGTACATATGCTGTCTACAAGAGACACACGTTAAAACAAAAGATGCACATAGACTGAAGGTAAAAGGATGGAAATGAAAATGAAAAATAAGCTGGGGTAGCAATACTTATATCAGACAAAATGGACTTTAAAACAAAGGCTATAGTAAGAGATAAAGAAGGTCACTACATAATGATAAAGGGAGCAATCCAACAGGAAGATATAACCGTTATAAATATCTACACACCTAATATAGGAGCACCTAAATATATAAAGCAGACTTTGATGGATTTAAAGGGTGAGATCAACAGCAATACTATAATAGTAGGGGATTTTAATACCCCACTAACATCACTAGATAGATCCTCAAGAAAGAAAATTAACAAAGAAACTGCAGACTTAAAGGACATACTATATTAATTTGATTTAATAGATATCTTCAGAACCCTTCACCCTAAAGCAGCAGAATATATAGTCTTTTCAAATGCTCATAGTAAATTCTCTAGGATAGACCACATGTTAAGGCACAAAAGTGGTCTCAACAAATTTAAGAAGATGAAATCATATTGAGCACTTTCTCTGATCACAATAGCATGAAACTAGAAATCAACCACAACAGCAAAACTGAAAAATACTCAAACACTTGGAAACTAAATAGAATGTTATTAAATAACAAATGGGTTAACAATGAGATCAAAGAAGAAATGAAATAATTCCTAGAAACAGACCGTAATGAGCATACATTAACTCAAAATTTATGGGACACAGCAAAAGCAGTCCTGAGAGGGAAGTTCATAGCATTACAGGCATACTTTAAGAAGCTAGAAAAAGCTCAAATAAACAACTTGACCCTTCCTTTAAAAGAACTAGAAAAAGAACAGCAAGTAAAGCCCAGAGGTAGTATAAGGAAGGAAATAATAAAGATCAGAGCAGAAATAAATGACATAGAGGCTAAAGAAACAATACAAAGGATCAATGAAACCAGGAGCTGGTTCTTTGAAAAAGTAAATAAGATCAATGAACCTTTAACCAGACTCACCAAGAAAAAAAGAGAGAGAGGACTCAAATAAATAAAATTAGAAACGAGAGTGGAGAAATAACAACTGACACAACAGAAATACAAAATATTGTAAAAAAATACTATGAAGAACTGTATGCCAAAAAACTAGACAATCTAGATGAAATGGGCAAATTCCTTGAAACATATAATCTTCCAAAAATTAATCTGGAAGAATTAGAAAACCTAAACAGATCATTTACAACAAATGAGATAGAAAACAGTTATCAAAAAACTCCCAACAAAGAAAAGTGCTGGGCCTGATGGCTTCACAAGTGAATTATACCAAATATTCAAAGAAGAACTAACTCCTATCCTGCTCAATCTATTTCAAAAAATTCAAGAGGAAGGAAGACTTCCAAGCTCCTTTTATGAGGTGAGCATAATTCTGATTCCAAAACCAGGTAAAGACAACACAAAGAAAGAAAATTATAGGCCAATATCCCTGATAAATTTAGATGCTAAAATCCTCAACAAAATATTAGTGAACCAGATTCAGCAATATATGAAAAAAATCATACACCATGATCAAATGGGATTTATTCTTGGGAGGCAAGGTTGGTACAATATCTGCAAAGCAATCAATGTGATTCATTACATAAACAAAAGGAAAGAGAAAAACCACATGGTAATTTCAATAGATGCAAAAAAAGTATTTGATAAAATCCAGCACCCATTCATGATCAAAACTCTCAGCAAAGTGGGAATACAGGGAACATACCTCAAACTGATAAAGATCATCTATGACTAACCCACAGCCAACATCATACTCAATGGGCAAAAATTAAAAGCTATCCTCTTAAGATCAGGAACAAGGCAGGGGTGCCCCCTTTCACCACTCGTATTCAACATAGTTCTGGAAGTTCTAGCCACAGCAATCAGACAAGAAGAAGAAATAAAAGGCATCCAAATTGAAAAAGAAGAAGTAAAACTATCATTATTTGCAGATGATATAATATTGTATGTAGAAAACCCTAAAGTCTCAGTCAAAAAGCTACTGGACCTGATAAATTAATTCAGCAAGGTGGCAGGATATAAAATTAATACTCAGAAATCAGAGGCATTTTTATACACTGACAATGAACTGTCTGAAAGAGAAATTAAGGAAGCAATCCCCTTCACCATTGCAACCAAAAAAATTAAGTACCTAGGAATAAATTTTACCAGGGAGATTAAACACTTGTACTCAGAAAATTATAAAACATTGATAAAAGAAATCAGGGAAGATACAAACAAGTGGAAGCTTATACCGTGTTCATGGTTAGGAAGAATAAACATCATTAAAATGTCTATATTACCCAAAGCAATTTATAAATTCAATGCAATACCAATTAAAATACCAATGACTTACTTCAAAGATATAGAACACATATTCCAAAAATTTATATGGAACCAAAAGAGAACACGAATAGCCTCAGCAATCTTGAAAAGGAAGAATGAAGTGGGAGGTATCATACTTCCAGATATCAAGTTATACTACAAGGCCATTGTACTCAAAACAGCCTGGTACTGGCATAAGAACAGGCACATAGATCAATGGAACAGAACTGAGAACCCAGAAATAAACCCACACTTTTATGGACAACTGATATTTGACAAAGGAGGTAAGAGCATACATTGGAGTAAAGACAGTCTCTTCAACAAATGGTTTTGGGAAAATTGGACAGCAACCTGCAAAAAACTGAAGCTAGACCACCAACTTACACCATTCACAAAAATAAACTCAAAATGGATAAAAGACTTAAATGTAAGCCGTGAAACCATAAGTATCTTAGAAGAAAACATAGGCAGTAAGCTCTCTGACATCTCTCGCAGCAATATATTTGCCAATTTATCTCCACGGGCAAGTGAAATAAAAGACAGGATAAACAAATGGGACTATATCAAACTAAAAAGCTTCTGCACAGCTAAAGACAATAAGAACAGAATAAAAAGACAAACTATGCAATGGGAGAATGTATTTGACAATATGTCTGATAAGGGTTTATTAACCAAAATTTATAAAGAACTTGTAAAACTCAATACCAGGAAGACAAACAATCCAATCAAAAAATGGGTGAAAGAAATGAATAGACACTTCTCCAAAGAGGACATATAGATGGCCAATAGGCATGTGAAACAATGCTCAACATCACTAATCATTAGAGAAATGCAAATTAAAACCACAGTAAGATATCACCTCACACCAGTCAGAATGGCACTCATCAACACAATAACACAGAATAAGTGCTGGCAAAGATGTGAAGAAAAGGGAACCCTCCTGCACTGCTGGTAGGAATGCAGACTGGTGCAGCCACCATGGAAAACAGTATGGAGATTCCTAAAGAAATTAAAAATCAAACTGCCTTTTTACCCAGCTATACCACTTTTAGGAATATACACCAAGAACACCATAGCAGTGTTTAAAAAGAAGAAATGCACCCCCATGTTTATGGCATTGTTCACAATAGTGAAGATCTGAAAACAGCCCAAGTGTCCGTCAGTGGACGAGTGGATTAAAAAGCATTGGTACATATATACTATGGAATACTACTCAGCCATAAGAAATGATGAAATCAGATCATTTACAACAACATGGATGGACCTTGATAACATTATACTGAGCGAAATAAGTAAATCAGAAAAAACTAAGACCTATATAATTCCATACATAGGTGGGACATAAAAATGAGACTCAGAGACATGGACAAAAGTGTGAGGGTTACAGGGTGCAGGGGAGGAGAAGAAGGGAGTTGGGGGAGGGGAGGGGCACAAAGAAAACCAGTTAGAAGGTGACGTAAGACAATTGGACTTTGGGTGATGGGAATGCAGTATAATCAAATGTCAAAATTACCTAGAGATGTTTTCTCTGAACATATGTACCCTGATTTATCAATGTCACCCCATTAAAATTAATTAAAAAAAAAGACTTTTCTTCAGCTAGTCTTCGGTTGGTTATTTAGGTTAATTGCTTTATTTATTTTTTTTGTGACAGAGACAGAGAGAGGGACAGATCGGGACAGGCAGACAGGAAGGGGGAGAAATGAGTAGCATCAATTCTTTGTTGCAGCATCTTAGTTGTTCATTGATTGCGTTCTCATATGTGCCTTGACAGGTGGTTACAGCAGACCGAGTGACCCCTTGCTCAAGCCAATCACCTTGGACTTCAGCTGGTGAGCCTTGCTCAAACCAGATGAGCCTGCACTCAAGCTAGCCACCTCGGGGTTTCAAACCTGGGTCTTCCTTGTCCCAGTCCGATGCTCTATCCACTTTGCCACCACCTGTTCAGGCTGATTGCTTTATATTTTAGTTATAATTCTAGTTTGGTCCTGGGAGGAAGTGAGTATACCCTCCACCTACTCTGCCACCATCTTGGATTGCCCAAACAAACTCATTTTTATATTAACATTTATTTCATGTTACCTCTGCATTTTTTTAGTTTGTGTTATTTTTAAAACTCATTTTATAAAAATGGGTATATTATATATTTATATATTTGTTTATAGCTAATTAAACCATGTTTTCTATATATTCCTGACAGGCTTCTAAAGGAAGAAATCCATACTATTGTTACTTTATCTGTAGGTTGTACTTTGTTTAAAGCACACAGAGCCATCCTTTTAGCAAGGGTTCCTGACTTCTATTTTCATAGTATTGGATAGACATTAAATTATTTAACAAATCAAGAGCCTATTGCTGTGGAGAACTTGGAAACTTCAGAATTCAGAAACTTTTTACAGTAAGTGCTTTCTTTATTTTTTCCTCCTATATTTAAGTCTAATATGTAATTATTTTTAAATGTATGTGTATGTTTTTATTTCATATATTTGTATATCTATTTTATAAACTTCTAAGAAAAAGACATTCATTTAAATTTCAGATTATCTTAAATTATATTAGTAGAGTCTAGTCTAGTTATTAGTATTAGAGTATTAGAGACTAGTATTGAAAGAGGCTAGGTACTGACTTGAGATTGATTCTGAGAGAGAAGAAATGAATATTTATTTTCATTCTCACTTCGTGGCCTTGCTTTCTATTTCATTGAGAAAATCAAGGCAATTGGAAGAGAACATGCACATTTCTCCCACATCTACTCACTTGCATTTGCACCATAAGCTTTGTCTTTCCTCTTTTTACTATTGATGAACTGTTTGTCGGTGCTTTAAAAATCAGTTCCTCCACTTGTCCACTAGATCTCATCCTATTCCTTTTCACCTACTCAGAGGCATTGCTCCAGCAATTTTCACTTTACAAGAAGCAAGTTTCTCTTCTTTAGATCTTATCATTAGCATATAAACATGGTATTCCCTTTAATCTAAAACAAACAAAAATCCAGCAAAACTTCTTACCCCACTACCCCCCCAGCTAATACTCTTCCAGCTAATACTCTAGTGTCTGCTCCCTTTCACATCAAATTGCAAGGGTTACCTACCACATGCCCCAATTCCATTCCTTTTAAAAATTGAGATATAATCCACATATTACAAAATTCTCTCTTTTAAAGTATATAATTCAGTGGTTTTAGAATACAGTTGACCCTTTAACAACACAGGTTTGAACCACATGGGTCCATTTAAATGCTGATTTAAACCTGGCAATTCAAAGGTCTATTCACAATGTTATACAACCATTGCCACTATCTAATTCCAGAATATTTTTATTATCCTAAAAAGAAACCCCACATTCCTTAGCAGTCACTTCCCACTCTTTCCTTCCCTTGAGTTCCTGGCAACCAATAATCTACTTTCTGTCTTTATGGTTTTGCCTATTCTTGGCATTTCATATAAATGGCATCATATAGTATATGACCTTTTATGTCTGACTTTTAAAACTTTGTATGATATGTTCAAGGTTCATCTATGTTGTGGTGTTCATCAGTACTTCATTCCTTTTTATGGCTGAATATTTCATTGTATAATGGATCAAGGGTCAACAAGACCATCCTCAGGTTTGAATGTTTTGTGAGGAGGACTCAGGACTTGGCAGATAGTCATACTCTAGTTTATGACTTATTACAACAGAAATATAGAAAATGCACAGGGGGTGAAGTTCACAGGAAACCAGGCACAAGCTTCCAAGGCTCTTTTCCCAGTGGAGTCTTACAGGACATGTGTAATTCCCCTAGCAGAGTTGTGACATTTCTGAAATGCTGCCAACCATGGAGGCTCATTAAAGGTTCAACACCCAGGGTTTTTATTGGGGGTTGGTTACATATGCATTCTTTGCCTAACGTATACCCATATTCCCTACTCCTAGAAGGAAAAGATGTGTTTAGCATAAACCAGTTGTGCAGGCATAATGAGCCACCTTTGTCATTTAAAAAATGCTAGGAACAATTCTCCCAACTGAGCTACCTGGGTAGAGCTATCTTTTTTATTATAGCCACCCTAATGAGTATGAAGTAGTATATCATGATTTTGATTTGCATTTCTCTGATGGCTGATGATTTTGAATATCTTTTTGTGTGCATATTGAGTGAATGTATAGCTTGTTTGGAGAATTGTCTATCTTTGCCCATTTTAAATTTGGGTTATTTGTCTTTATTGAGTTGTAGAAATTCTTTGTATAGTCTATAAACAATTCTCTTGTGAGAGATGATTTGCAAAAGTTTTCTCTCATTCTGTGGGTTGTCTTTTAACTTTTTTGGTGGTATCCTTAAAAGCATAAAAAAATTAAATTTCTATGATCTCTATTTTATCTATCTTTTCTTTTGTTACTTGTGCTTTTGATATGATATTTAAGAAACCATTACCTAGTCCAAGGTCTTGAAGATTTATACCTGAGTATATTTACAAAAGTTTATACTTTTAGTTCTTACATTTCATAAAGGCCTTACCTCCTAATACTCTCACACTGAGCATTAACTTTTAACATTTTAATTTTGGGGAAGAGGGACACAGACATTTGTTATAAAGTACCTAATCCACAATTCTGCAGGTTTTCATGGAGGCACCTAGTCCAAATAAGTTTTTGAAGAGTTTTATTAAAGGAGGAAATTTATTAAATATGCTGGCCGCATATATCTTACACAGGGCAGCAGTCCCAAATTGTGTGTCTCATTAATATTCTAGGGGCGAGTTATATACTCTGAATTATACATGGGGGGGGGGGAGCCTGACATCATGGCATAAGCTTATAACCTTTGTTTTCACCTATACAGGTTTGGAAGAAGGATGAAGGGGGGATGAGATACAATTCATTAGCAAGTTTATAACATTTGTCTATAGGATTCATAAAAAATGTTTCTACACATTAAAACTTACAAGGTAACACAAGAGTAAAAATGATATTTTACTACATATTAAAAGATATTCCTATATTTTCCAGTATTCACCTGCCATTCCTTTGTTCAGAGATATTTACATTAACTACATGCTTTCAGGAGGGGAGGGGTAGTTTCCATGGGGACAAATGCCTGTAAATGGCCCATTAAGATAAGAAAAGGTTTAATTTACTCTTTCTCTCCCTGCACCTGGCTAGCTATTCACTAGCTTCCTTCAGGTGTGGGGGAAGGTCAGAGAATCCAAATCTCCTTCCCTCTGCATTTACAATACAATGCTATCTGCCATCTTAGTTTTGATGCTAATTACACAGCATAGAAATCACACTTACAAAATCTTTCTACATGCCTTGCTCAAATTAATAAAATGTTCTTTAAGCTTCCTAAAATATTAATATTAATTCTGTAACCTTTGATACCTTACAACACATTCAGACCACAAAATATGGTGAATAACATTAGTTTGATTTTCATATGTTCAACTACCCTTGATTTTGTAAGAAAAAGCCCAGTTAGTCAAGGTGTATAATTCTTTTTCTATGCTGCTGAGTTCATTTTGCTATTATTTAGTTAAGGATGTTTTCATCTTTATTAATAAGGAATATTGGTCTGTGGGTTTTTTTTCTTGTTGTAAGGTGGTGGAAATGGGGAAAGGTCATGTGAGAAACCAGACCCGGAAACTTTGGCTAGAACCTCCCACACCCATGTGCGCCAAAAAGAAACTTCCCAGAAGCCCTTTGGAAAAGAGCGACTGTCTACCAGCCAGTGAGATTTCACCATGTCATATTAGCTTGACCACCCTACAGAGCCTTTAAATATCCCACGTGGATCACCCCATGCGACTTCCCTGGCCTCTGTCACCGGGACCAGGGAACATCGTCTGGGATGCGCTATACTAAATAAAGCTTTTATTATTCCACATTTCGTGGCTACACCCTTTCTTCTTCCTCAGTGGGGAAAAATACCTTACATTTGGTGCCAAAACTGGGAGGAGTTGAAGCCTGCTGGGGCCACTCCTTTCCCCTTCCCTTCCAAGAAAGAACCAGGACCTCTGACTTTCCACTGTCTTTGGCACTCAGTGCAGTAAGACCCCTGCCTCCAGCCTCCCCCCAGTTCTTTCCACTGAGACTCCCTGTCCGAAACCGCAGCTGTGTCAGGGACCTCTTTTCCAATCCGAGTGCATCTGTGCCTGTGGAGACGTCCTGGTCACTCCCACTTTATCTAACCATCTGGTGGCCAGAGATTGAGTTGCGGGGTGCCAATTCTCATCTTTGACCACTCTGAGAACTGAGGGTGGCCATAGAGGCACAGGAATCTAAACCTAATCCAAAAACACTCCTGGAGTTGCCTTATCCAAAATCTCTCCCTCCTTAAAGAAGAAGAAACTGTTCTCCTCCACTGTGGCCAGACCACAGAACCCACCGGATAACCAGACCAGGTGACCTCCTGAAGGGACTTTCAATTTTAACATCCTCACCAATTTACCTATCACCAAAAAAACTGGGAACTGGTTGGAGAGCCCTCACATTCAGGACTTCTAGTGTTTGTGCTCCCGTCCTAATCTCTGTGCCACCTGCTACAAGGCACAGGCCCTTTTTGGCCAGAGAAACCTCAACTAAACCCTCTACTCCTGATCTTTCCTCCTTTGCCCAACCCGCAACTCTCTCCCCCTTCTGCCTGATCCCCGGGGGCGCCCCTCTCTTGAGAACCCTCTCTGGTCCCTCTGCGGACCTCTTTCACTCAGGTCTCTACCCTCCAGGAGCCCCCTGCCCTCCCTTCACAGGATCCTGTTTCTCATTCACCTGCAAATACCAGTCCCCCTTTCTCCTCCCCTGCTGGCCAGGGGCCCCTCCCTTCTCTGCTGTGATCTTAAACCCCTCCTCCATCAGGCCATTCTTCTTGGGCCATTGGCCCTTACACCAGTTTGGCCTCTGGCTCCAGTGTTTCCAGCCAGATCTGGGTTCCGAGCTCCCCACGAGCCTCCCCCCCTCCTTATTCTCAGCCCCTAAACCCCTATCCAAGACCTGTGAACATGGCATTTAAAGTTTTTAATGGTCACGGCTAGTAGGAAAAGGCCAAGGCTGTTTTCCAGGCTCACATGCAGCAGAAGGTAACTCTCCAAACCCAGACTCTTATGGCAGCCCTGAGGCTGGCAGAGCAACAGGGACAAGGCACAGGAGGTACCCGACCCAAGTCCAGGCTGCAAAGAGGAATCCCACCAGGAGTTTGCTTTAAATGTGGCAAGCAGGGTCACTGGTCCCGGCAGGGTCCATGGCTGCCCATTGAGCCCTGTCCTGACTGCAAGCACCCCTGTTACTGGCAGAGTAATTGCCCCTTTGGGCAACAGGCTCTTCCTCGACACTTCTACGTGGAGGACAAGCCACCCAAATGGGAGGCCAAGCCAGCCAGGCGGGCCCACCACTCAAACTCCTAGACCTCATGGATGACTGACACGGCCTGTACTCGGAGACCCACATCACCCTCACCAAACCATGGGTAATGCTACAGATAATGGGTAAGTACATCTCATTTTTCGTGTGGACACGGGAACTACCTTTTCTGTTTTGCCATCACACTCTGGACCTCTAGTTCCCTCACAGGTCTCGGTTATGGGAGTGAATGGGACCCCTTCCTTTTCCCTTCATACGCCACTCCTGACATGCAGTTTTGCCTCAAGCTTGCCACCATGCAGGACCACTGGCTGTTGGAACCACTGGACCCTACCCATCTCTGGCTCACCAAAAGGCTGGACCCTGCCAATCCTCCTATTGCTCCTCTTTTTTTTTTTAATCTTTACAGAACTGCATCCGTGAAGTTTCTCGAGTCATGGTCAAACAGATGTTCCTCCCAACTCCCCTCAAAACCACCACATTCCGATCTTGCCTTCCCCGTGATGCCCCTAACCAGCAGGAAGTAGCCAGACGAATAACAGGACCCCTATTTAACACAAAAGGTCAGAATGTAAGGTGGTGGGCAATGGGGAGAGGTCACGTGAGAAACCAGACCCGGAAACTTTGGCTGGAGCCACCCACACCCATGTGCACCAAAAGAAACTTCCCAGAAGCCCTTTGGAAAAGAGCGACTGTCTACAGCCAGTGAGATTTCACCACATCATATTAGCTCGACCACCCTACAGACCCTCTAAACATCCCCCATGTGGATCACCCTATGCGACTTCTCTGGCCTCTGTCCCTGGGACCAGGGAACATCGTCCGGGATGCGCTGTACTAAATAAAGCTTTTATTATTCCATACTTCGTGGCTATGCCTTTCCTACTTCCTCCACGGGGAGTAATACCTTACACTTAGAATGTCTGCATCTGCTTTTGTATTAGAATAAGAGTGACTTCACAGATTAAGTTGGGAAATGCTTTTTTCTCTTTGGAAAAGTTTGTGTAGGTCTGGTGTTAATTCTTCTTTAAATATTTGGTGGAATTCACCGGTGAAGGTACCTTGTCCTGAGTTTTCTTTTCCTTTTTTGTGGCAGAGACAGAGAGAGTCAGAGAGAGGGACTGATAGGGACAGACAGACAGGAAGGTAGAAAGATCTTTGTTGCAGCTCCTTAGTTTTTCATTGATTGATTTCTCATATGTGCCTTGACGGGGCGTGGGGGCTACAGCAGATCAAGTGACCCCTTTCTTGAGCCAGCAACCTTGGGCTCAAGCTGGTGAGCCTTGCTCAAACCAGATGAGCCTGCACTCAAGATGGCAACCTCAGGGTCTTGAGCCTGGGTCCTCCACATCCCAGTCCGACGCTCTATCCACTGCGCCACCACCTGGTCAAGCTGTCCTGAGTTTTCTTTATGGGGCATTTTTTATTACTAATTCAATTTCTTTAACGATCATAGGTCTACTCAGATATTCTGTTTCTTCCTAAGTCAGATTTGATAGTGTGTGTCTTTCTGGGAATTGTCTACTTCATCTAGATTGTCTAATTTGTTGGTATTATATGTTTCTTTTTAACATTAAAAAATTGTATAGACTTTTTTCTATTTTAGATTGACTTTTCTACAGTTAGTCCAGATTTAAAAGGTTCAAAAATTATGTACTATATTTCCCCATATAAAAGGCGCTCCCATGTATAAGATGCACCTTAATTTGGGGGCCCAAATTTTGAAAAAAAAAAAATTACATAAAGTTATTGAACTCAAGTTTTATTCATCATAAAATTCATACAACTCCTCATCATTGTCAAAAAAAGTGGGAAATGCAAGTAAAAAAAAAAACCTTCAACCACTGTATAAGGTGGTCAGTTTGTAGATTCAAAATTTTTTGAAAAAATGTGCATCTTATACCTGGAGAAACACGTTAGTTGTTGTGAATGAAAGCTGCTGCAGTGTGAAGAAGAGGCGAGAACGACCCCGGACCGACCAAAGGGCATGCGCTGCTGCATCCCCGCATCCAGCCCGTATATCTCACCACTGTCGCCATCATGCCCAAGAGAAAGGCTAAAGGGGATGCTAAGGGAGATAAAGACAAGGTGAAGGACGAAACACAGAGAAGATCCACCAGGTTATCAGCTAAGCCTGCTCCTCCAAAGCCAGATCGGAAGCCTAAAAGGCCCCTGCAAAGAAGGGAGAGAAGGTACCCAAAGGGAAAAAGGGGAAAGCTGATGCTGGCAAGGACGGGAATAACCCTGCAGAAAATGGAGACGACAAACAGACCAGGCACAGAAAGCTGAAGGTGCTGAAGATGCCAAGTGAAGTGTGTGCATTTTTGATAACTGTGTATTTCTGGTGACTGTACAGTTTGAAATACTATTTTTTATCAAGTTTTATAAAAATGCAGAATTTTGTTTTACTTTTTTTTTAAGCTGTGTTGTTAGCACACAGAACACTTCATTGTTGTTTTGGGGGGGAAGGACATACAGTACTAATAGTACTAATACTAATGTCTCCAAAGCTGGAGTGACGTTTGAGAAAAACACCTTTCCTTTCTAGTTTTGAGAAACTTACTCTTGGTTCCTGGAAAGAGGGATCCCTTGATGTTGACACACATTAGCCACCTTGGCACAAACACCTTGTGGTGTGGAAAAATTAATTTGTTTGTGTTGTTTTCTTCCTCCATTTTAAGCATAGATTTGACTCCCTTAAGCCCAGAGACCTGTTGGGACCTGCCCCCCCCCTCCAAATTGGTTACCAGTATGTTGGGCAATCTGGACTTTCTAGTGTCACCATTGAGATGGCATCCCTCAAAAGAACAGCAGTTCCTTTTTTAGATTATGGATCTACAGATTGATAATTCTACCATTTTCATTTTATTTCCTGAAAGTCAGGTCGGCTTGTGAAAAGTTGTTAAAACAACATGTTTAATGTGAAATGTCAACCCTCACTCTAAACTTTCCCTGTTCAGAGCATCAAATGAAGACTTCATTGGGTTTTATAGTGGCTTTCTGATTTGGGGTAGTCCATTGCAGAAGGGAGTTTGAAAGTTGTATCTGCTAATGATTATCTGCCCATGTCCTGCCTGAAATACCATGATTGTTTATGAAAAGTATCTTTAATAAACCTGGGATACAGTTTGGCTTGGAAAAAAAAAAAGAAAGCTGCACATTGGGAAACTAAGTTTTAAGAATCACCATTAGTTTTATTAATATTTTATATTTTATATTTTAAGATTATGTACTCATCAGACAGAAACATAAAAAAACTATGAAAAGGAAATTCTTAGGAAAAAGAGAGTAGAGAGTGGGGTACCACAAACAGAACATGACTTCAGTTTTGGAAAATGTTCCAGCAGTGATGGAAGACCATGCACAGAGTTCTTAGATAAAAAATCTGATTGTTTTCTTCTGAAGCATGAGATTCCAGATATCAACAATGGAGAGGACAATTTTATTTCCAGTGGTGAGCCATTTTATTTGTTGAGTTTTATAAAAGTCTATAGACATGAAAGTAATTATACTCTTTTTTATTTTTTAGATGAAAGGAAGGGAAATAGTGAGGCAGATTCCCGCAGGCTCCCTGAGTGGGATCCACCCAGCAACTGCATCTGGGGCCAATGCTCGAGTACCCAGCTATCTTTTAGTGCCTGAGGGTGATGCATTTGGACCAATGGAGCCATCCTTGAACCACTGCCAGCAGGAGGGGAAGAGAGTTAGTAGGGAGATGGGGTGAAGGGCGAAGCAGATGGTTGCTTCTCCTGTGTGCCCTGACTGGGGATCAAATCCAGGGTGCCCATACTCCAGGCCGATGCTCTACCCACTGAGCTGCTGGTCAGGATCGTAATTATATTCTGATATAGAGAAAAGCATACCTCAAAAGTCAGCTCTGCTGTTCTTTTTTTGTGACAGAGAGAGAGAGACAGAGAGAGGGACAGATAGGGACAGACAGACAGGAAGGGAGAGAGATGAGAAGCATCAACTAACTCTTCATTGCAACACCTTAGTTGTTCGTTGATCGCTTTCTCATATGTGCCTTGACTGGGGGGCTACAGCAGACCAAGTGACCCCTTGCTCAAGCCAGCAACCTTGAGCTCAAGCTGGTGAGCCTTGCTCAAACCAGATGAACCTGCACTCAAGCTGGCAACCTCAGGGTTTCAAACCTGGGTCCTCTGCATCCCAGTTCGACACTCTACCCATTATGCCACCACCTGGTCAGGCTCTACTGCTCTTTTTATAATAAGTAAATGAAAGTAAATTTTTATGGGTAAGTGAAAATAATAGTATGGTCAACTTGCAGCATTCCTAAGTAATTGGAGATGGAGTTATTATGAATAAATACACATATAATTCACAAGTCTCCTTTTAAGCCCTCACAAGTTATAATACTAATTTTAATCTATGCCAATAAAAGCTTTACCACACTATAGAGTTAGTTCTGTTATAATGCAATATATGCTTTTTTTTTTTTTGTATTTTTCCGAAGTCAGAAGTGGGGAGGCTGTCAGACTCCCACATGCGCCCAACTGGGATCCACCCAGCATGCCCACCAGAGGGCAATTCTCTGCCCATCTGTGGCGTCGCTCTGCTGAGGCCAGAGCCATTCTAGTGCCTGAGGTAGAGGCCATGGAGCCATCCTCAGCACCCTGGCCAACCTTGCTCCAATGGAGCCTACGCTGTGGGAGGGGAAGAGAGAAACAGAGAGGAAGGCGAGGGAGAAGGTTGGAGAAGCAGATGGGCGCTTCTACTGTGTGCCTTGACTGGGGATCCAACCCTGGACTTCCACACACTGGGCCAATGCTCTACCACTGAGCCAACTGGCCAGGGCCAATATTGATAGATACATGAATTCTAAACTGCTGTCTTGATGTTCCGCTTATCTGTCAGACCTCACCCTTACTGGACTATCGCCCCTGAGGCAGAGGAATTCCAAGAAGCTTGGCAAGCCCCCCAAGGAGGAGCATTCCAGACATACCAGAACTTTTGCCTCAGTATCCCCTTAGGCTCTACCTGATAGATATGTAAATTCCGAACTGCCCTCTTGATGTTCTGCTTATCTGTCAGACCTCACCCTTACTGGACTATTGCCCCTGAGACAAAGAAATTCCAAAAAGCTGAGAAGCCGCCCCAAGGAGGGGCTCTGGACACACCAGGACTTTTGATTCAACACCCACATGCTCCAAGCCCCCAAGGAGGAGCATTCCGGACATACCAGGACTTTTGCCTCAGTATCCCCTCAGGCTCTCCCAAACACTATATAACTCGCCCCTAGTCTATAACCAGCACTCTTCTCCCCCGGGAGAAGTGCCCGGCAGGGTTCCTTTCTTCCTTTCAATAAAGCCTGTTACTCTGGTCTTTTGGACTCCCATGGATTCCAACATTTGGTGCCGAAACCCAGGACAGGGTACTAACTGCCTGGACGATCCCTCTTTGCCGTCCAAACTTACAACCAGGGAAGCAATGGGCAGTGGCAGCTCATCCCGGGCTTATTCCTTGATTCTGTTTGGACATGTAATTGTAGGTTGATTGGCCGGCAGTCTAACCCTGTCCTGAACCCCTGCTAGACCAGAAGGTAAGGAGTTTCTCCCTTCCCCTTCCCTGGTTGGCCTCTAAATTTCTCTCTAAAAACACCCCTTTCTGGTCGGACGGTTTTCTCTGACATGCCTCACGTTTTGAGAGGTTTGACTTTCAGTCTCAGTGGACTGCACGGAAGACTAGGCGCCTAGCAAACCTCTCCACTCTCTGACTTCTCGTCCTCGGAGCTCCCTGACAGGTGGTGACGACCTCTATCAGGGATGACTCCCCCCCACGGAGATTCTCTCCTCTTGGACAGTGACAAAAGGCGGGGACGCCCCCCTCTTGCTCACCTGTCTGCACTATGGGCTCTTCAGAGTCTAAGCCTTCCGACCAGACACCTCTAGGATGTCTCATAAAAATCCTCATCAAACTCGGTCTCTCAGACCTCAAACCGAAGAAATTAATCTTCTTCTCTAACACAGCATGGCCTCAGTACAGACTAGACAATGACTCACATTGGCCTGGAAATGGGACATTCAATTACAATACCCTAAGACATCTTGACAATTTCTGCCACCAGACGGGGAGGGCATCAGAAATTCCTTACGTGCAGGCTTTCTTCTCCCTTCTCTCCTGTCCTTAATTTCTGTGCCTTCTGTTCCACACGCAGGCCGTTTTTGGCCAAAGAAACCTCACCTAAAACCTCTGCTCCTAATCTTTCCTTCTCCGCGGACTCCCAAACTCTCTCCTTCTCCTGCCTGACCCCTGGGGCACCCCTCTCTCGGGACCTGTCTCTACTCCCTCAGCAAATCTTTTTTGCTGGAGTCTCTTCCCTCCAGAAAGCCTCTTTCCTTCACTAAATCCTGTTTTCTCATTCACCAGTCTCTCTTTCTCCTCCCCTGCTGGCCAGGGGCCTCTCCCTTCTCCACTGTGTTCTTCGTCCCCTCCCCCCTCCTCAGAAGCTGTGGCTCTGGCTGTGGTGCCTGTCTCATCTCTGACCTCTCTTCCCTCCTTACAAACTGCAGTTTTGTCTCCTCTCCAACCCCTCCTCCTTCCTTACAAACTGTGACCGTGCCTCTTTCCTCCTTGCCCTCTCCTCTCTCTTCAGAGCTCTAAATCCTTTTGACTCCTCTGACCATGTGGCGCCACACCAATACTTTAACCTCCTCCTCCCCTCCTGCAGATTCTGACTCTCCTTTCCATCCAGCTGCTCACACTGTCCATCCACCTGCTTTCTCTCTTCCTCCCCTCTATGCTGGCAACTTCCTGCCATCACGAAAAACTTAAAAAGCAGAATTATATTAAGCTATGTGAGTAAGTAATCTGTCTTGTCTCATTGTTTGTCAGAAAATATTTCTAGTGAATTGAAACAAGTAAAGCGGGCTCATTTAAATTTCTTAATTCATAAATGTGAAGTCTTTGTTTAATGTGTAACTGTGTCTGTTTCTAAGGCCTTAAACCAATAATTACCCATCTCTTAAACCAGGTGTACTCATCTCCATGGACTTTCCCCTGCAATACCCCCACCCTTTCTGTTTGAAAACCTTCAGGGGCTTATCGCCTTGTACAAGCCTTACACCTAATCAATGAGGCAGTAATTCCCCTCCATCCAGTAGTCCCTAATCTCTGTAAATTACTGTCACACATTTTCTCAAACACACTCACTTCATGGTCCTAGACCTCAAGAATGCCTTCTTTACCATTCCTCTACACTCTGACTCTTACTTTCTGTTTGCCTTTACCCGGACACTAATGCAGCCCAGCAACTTACATGGACTATTTTACCCCAGGGGATCAGAAACAGCCCACACCTGTTTCGGCAGGCACTAGCTCAGGATTTAGCAGCATGCAATCTCAAAACTAGTACTCTCTTACAATATGTAGATAACCTACTCCTCTGCAGCCCCTCCCTGCCTGCTTCAAGGAGACACACTACCACCCTTCTTAACTTCCTCGCTATGAAGTGATATCCTGTCTTCTCTGCTAAGGCTCAACTTTATTCTCAGTCTCTAGTCTATCTAGGCATTACTTTAACCCTCACCACCTGAAGTCTCACCCTAGATTAAACTCAGACCCTCCACAATCTCCAACCACCTACCACAACAGATTAAATCTTTTCTTTCCTCAGTCTAATAGGCTTCTTTAAACACTGAATTCCCAATTTTGCTCTTAGTCAAGCCCCTCAGTGAGAGCTTATGAGCATGGCTTTTAAGGTCTATAATGACCAAGGAAGTAACAGAAAAGGCAAATAAGGCCCAAAAGAAGTCAGGAAATACTAGCTTTTGGCTCCAGCATCCTAAGGGGCTTCATAGCATTTCATCAAGGCCCTGCTCTAGAACGGAAAGAAAGGTCATTAAACTGAAGCCTGCCAGGCTTCCCGACCCCACCAGTGACATACCTGTGCTGTGGAAAGAGGGACATGAGAAGGTAAGCTGCCCCCTTGCTCCATGGAGGGAGGGTTCAGTCTCTTCTAGCCCTGCTCCAGCTACCTGTGACCTGACCTTGCCCAGCATGCTGGGAATTGCCACTGAAGGCCCAAGGACATCGTTCATGAGCCTAAGATATTTCTTCCAAGTAGCAGATAAACTGATCTCATTTCTTGTAAACACAAGGGCCATCTACTATGCCTTGCTTGAATATTTAAGTTTTATTTATCCCTCAAAGATCTCTACTGTGGGTATTGACAGTCTGATTTTGTTACTTTATTTAATGTATAGCGTCTCTTTTGTTCCTCTTGTCTCAATGCCCATGCCTATTGTAGGCTGGGACCTGCTGCTAATTCCAGCTAGAAGCAGTGGTCACTAGGACTTAAACTCTAACTGCAAAGTGTAGAAATGTAACACCCTTTCCCTAAGTACTTGCAGGTTTTATAGGTTACTCAGCAAACTGTTCAAACACTGTCCAAGAGGCACTTCCAGCATTACATCACCAAAGGACTTACTTTCACATGGACAGGTCCACACACCATGATCCTGACAACTTCCACTGCTGCTAAAATAGAAAAATGGAATGCCTTACTCCAATCACAAACCTGAAGCTGGTTGGTCTATGTATGGCAAATATATGAAAAAACTAAGGACTCTTTTAGTCAGGCTTTGGGAAAAGGGAAACTAGGATAAAAAGAAAGTCAACCTGATTGTCACTAGAGGTTTAATTTTTTTTTTTTTTTTTTGTATTTTTCTGAAGCTGGAAACAGGGAGAGACAGTCAGACAGACTCCCACATGCACCTGACCAGGATCCACCTGGCACGCCCACCAGGGGGCGACGATCTGCCCACCAGGGGGCAATGCTCTGCCCCTCCGAGGCGTCGCTCTGTTGCAACCAGAGCCACTCTAGCACCTGGGGCAGAGGCCAAGGAGCCATCCCCAGCGCCCAGGCCATCTTTGCTCCAATGGAGCCTCGCTGCGGGAGGGGAAGAGAGAGGAAGGAGAGGGGGAGGGGTGGAGAAGCAGATGGGCGCTTCTCCTGTGTGCCCTGGCCGGGAATCGAACCCGGGACTTCTGCACACCAGGCCGACGTTCTACCACTGAGCCAACCGGCCAGGGCGAGGTTAAAATTTTTTAAATCAAGAGTTCTGACTAGAAAGGAATTGTATGGTTTTGATAATAGAAGGTATATGGTATGGAAATACTTTTGAAAGAAAAAGGAAAAGCAAGTTGTTATGAAGGCCAGTTATTTCTGGATAAGAAAGTGCATTAAAACTGAAGGTTTATGTAAGTTGTAGAAGGTTTGTGCAGGTTGTAGGAGATTTGTACTGAGAAAAAAGAATTTGTACAGTCAGAAAACTGGTTTTCAAAGAATGTTTAATCAGTTGCCCTAGCTAACAATCCTCTACTCTCCCCACTTATTGGGATGACTCTTTCCTCCACCCTGACCATCTGGAGCTCAGAAACAGAGAAACAAAACCGAACCCTTGTCCTTCTATTCTCTATTCACGTCTCAGCCTGCCTCACCAAATCAGGTGCTTTCTACTCATGTGGGACCACAAGTATATGTATCTCCATACTAATTAGACAAAAAACTGTACCCTAATCTATCTCACCCTAAATATCAACCTAATCCCACCCCATGAGCCTCTTCCAATTCCTAATACACTATCCATCAATGTAAGGAACAAACGAGCTATACAGGTAATTTCTCTTCTTATTGCTTTAGAAATATCTACAAAAGTAGATCTAGGGGCAGGGGGACTGGCCATTTCCCTGTCTTATTCCTACTATCTCTCTCTCTGAAGCCCAGCAAATTTGTAAACATGGAATCAGTGGTTTCACACAAACTGGGTGTCTTACTATTGCCTTTCATTAGTCCAATCACTCTCCTATTTACTTTTCTAACTTTTAAACCTTGCCTCTTACATTTGTTCACTAGTTTCTTACAGAACCACATGCAGACCTTCGCCAATCAGACAACTGGAAAAATCTACCTAACCCTACACAGCAACCCTGAAACCTGCCCTCGTGAAACAGAAAAATCTGAAACCCTATTGTTGGGCAGATAAAATGTATTATGCTCACTTTGTTAAAGTTAACACTGCCCATGTGAGGCCGTCGCCCAGGTGATATTAATGTGTGTTGAGAATCCTTGTAGCCTGGGGCTTGGTTTTGGGATTAAGCCTTTCCCACCCTTTTTGATGTGGGGTGGTACAATCCAACCATGCCTCGGAGAAGTGACTTTGTATTGGAGACTTCCCTATTTTGTATATTGGATTAGAGGTTGTGAAGCTACAATATAAAATGGGGACGAAGTGGGAACTTGTGCTCTTGGTTCATGAGATTATCATTTAGAGAGAGAGTAGAGCCAGCAGCGGAAGGAGGCCACTGGAGGAGGCCAGGAAAAGCAGCCAAGATGGCGGAGTGCTGAGTGAGATGCCAGTTTGTGTAGAGTTTGTATCTGGGATAAAGAAGGAGATGGGGAACTGAGGAGAATAAGGCTGGTGAGCTAGAAACCTTTGATTCTAGGAAACTCGGATAAGTCAGTGGCTTTGTGAGCACTGAGTGTGACTGGGTTTTGGAGCCCAGTGTGTGTATTTTTACTTGCCCGCCGGGTGCAAGCTAGGATTAAAGACTATGGCCCACCAGTTTGTGGCTTCGTTGTTTCTTTACCGACTGTTCGAATCTAATGTGAACCTGTAAGTGCTGGGCTGCTGTGATGATGGCCCTGGCCCTGGCTCCTGGCTTTACACCTGTAAAGCCAGAAGCCACAGCCAGGACCACTATCACAGCAGCCGCCCGGCCCATGCAGGTTCACATTGGATTCGGACAGTCGGTAAAGAAACCATGGAACCAAAAACTGGTGGGCCATAGCCTTTAATCCTAGCTTGCACCCGGCGGGCAAGTAAAAATACACACACTGGGCTCCAAAACCCAGTCACATTCAGTGCTCACAAAGCCACTGACTTATCCGAGTTTCCTAGAATCAAAGGTTTCTAGCTCACCAGCCTTATTCTCCTCAGTTCCCCATCTCCTTCCTTGTCCCAGATACAAACTCTACACAAACTGGCATCTCACTCAGTACTCCACCATCTTGGCTGCTTCTCCTGGCCTCCTCCACGTGGCCTTTCTTCTGCTGCTGCCTCTACTCTCTTCTAATCATCCCAGGAACCAAGAGCGCCTGTTCTGCCCCCACTTTATATTGTAGCTTTACAACCTTTAATCCAATATACAAAATAGGGTAGTCTCTAATACAAAGTCACTTCTCTGAGGCATGATTGGATTGTACCGCCCTACATCAAAAAGGGTAGGAAAGGCTTAATCCCAAAACCAAGCCCCAGAGGCTACAAGGATTCTGCCTGCCTCTAGCCCACCCCAACACACATTAATATCACCTGGGCAATGGCCTCCTCGTGTTATCTTTAACAAAGTGAGCATAATACATTTTATCTGCCCAACAACACCTATCTCAGCAAACCTCCTGAATTCTACCTTTCAACCTCTACAGGTCCCCTAACCCTAAAGCTCTCCCATATCCTTGAAGAACTAGGAGAATAAATAACATTCACCTCTTAATGCTTTTCAGTCTTTTTATCCTTCGCATAGTAAGAGGACAAGACCTCTGGGCCTTCTTGGCTGAAGAAGAGCCTACAAATAAACATGAAACATTTCTTTTAGCTTAAGCTAACTGCTCTCTCCAGGGCTGCCAGGAAAAAATATCTCTAACTTTACCATGGAAGAACTTTCACACACACACCCCTATACAACCCTCCTTATCTCTGCATTGCTAATCTCCAAACACCTGCCTCTTTCTTTATTAAGTTCCTACAGGCCGGGATGAGAGAAATCTCTAGGATTACCTACAATCAAATGCTCCTACACTCCTATTCCCCAGTACCCCAAGGAGAACTTCACAAGGGAAATATCAAATAGGTAGGGATGACAGCAGGAAGAAGCCACCCCTCAACCCGAGAAGTTCCCTCCTGAATGTTCTCCAAACCCTCTTCCTCTTTACCACACATATTCAATCCTTCTAAAAAAAACTTACACCAACAGGTTTCCTGTATCTTAAAATCTCCACATGTCCTCTCATTTGAGAGGAACCAGACCAGCACGTCTCATGAGGCTCATCCAGGAGACCATGCATCATCATGTCACTCTGTCCACTTGGCACTCACAGCAAGCAACTGACAATTATTACCCCGCCAAATTTTTTTACTTCCTCACTCAGGTTTTCAGAGACATCGCCTGGTTCAGACCTCACAGCATGGAAATTGAGGACCTTCTGAACTGGATGGGGGACTTGGCCTTGGCAAGGTTCCCTTCTCAAGTTCTCTCCAGAAGAAGCAATAATTTTGCAATTTTTTCTCCTCTTTCTCCTCATCACCCCTCACCATATATTATAAAATTAATAACTGCCTTTCTTTTATATGTAATCACAGAGTTGAGAAATGATAGATATGTAAATTCTGAACTGCCCTCTTGATGTTCTGCTTATCTGTCAGACCTCACCCTTACTGGACTATCGCCCCTGAGACAAAGGAATTCCAAAAAGCTGACAAGCCGCCCCAAGGAGGGGCTCCGGACACACCAGGACTTTTGATTCAACACCCACATGCTCCAAGCCCCCAATGTCCGGAGCATTCCGGACATACCAGGACTTTTGCCTCAGTATCCCCTCAGGCTCTCCCAAACACTATATAACTCACCCCTAGTCTGTAACCAGCACTCTTCTCCCCCTGGAGAAGTACCCGGGAGGGTTCCTTTCTTCTTTTCAATAAAGCCTGTTACTCTGGTCTCTTGGACTCCCATGGATTCCAACACTACCAAACACTATATAATTCACCCTAGTCTGTAACCGGTGCTCTTCTCCCCCAAAGAAATGCCAGCAGGGTTCCTTTCTTCCTTTCAATAAAGCCTGTTACTTGGTCTTTCAGACTCCCATGGATTCCAACAAATACATGCATTTTTAAAGACCATGTGTAGGGCCAGGGGCCCTACATTGTGGTCATTTACATGCAGGTTCACATTGGATTCAGGCAGACAGTAAAGAAATAGTGGAGTCAAAAAATGGTGGGCCATTACTTTATTAAAGTCTCGCACCAGCCGACGAGCAAACACACGGGGAAAACACTTCCCTTTCACTCAGGGCTCCCAAAGCCCTGATACATTCTCTGGTTTCTCCTAAAATCAAAGGCCTCACCAGTCTCAGTGGAGCTCGCAAAGCCCCTCAGCTCTGGTTCCCCATCTGCACACCTTCTCTTTCCCTGCCAACTTGACTTCTTTCTCAGCATTTTGCAATCTCTCTGTTCTCACTCTGCAAACATGGCTTCTTTTTGCCTCTTCTCCAAAACTCTCTGGTGCGAAAACCTCTCCTCCAGCAAACATTAGCAAAACAATTGTCCTTCCCAAGCAGGGAGGTAATTTGCAAATTCACAGACAACATTTACCTGGTGCTGCCCAGCCCCCAATGCAAACTATAAGAGAACAAACATAAAAGTCATATTTTACAAACTTATTTGACCAACACCATGCAATTCAAAATCACTGTTACTTTTTGTCATGACATAAAACATTACTGAAAATTTTGTTGTGACACATTTTAAAAAGATCAGAACGTAGTAAAAATTGTAGCTGAGTTTTAAACATGTTAAAAGGTGAATAAATTCATAAATACTACAATAAATATGACATTTGACTGAAAAAGACCTTTACTCTTTTTATAGAAGTAGGTTTTAGAGGGGTTGCAGCTTGTGAATTATTGAGAGGTGGTAGGAGGATGTTAAGAATATAGGTATAGACATCTAGATATATAGATATAGTAAATTCTCTAACAGGAAACCTGAGATCTCTGGATCAGAGAACAAACTGTTTATTACTCACAGAACATCTTAATGCTGGTTCCCAACCTCCAGGCTCCACAAGGCTGTGTGGTGCGGGCCAGATGCCCTTCACATGCAATGAGATTGCACCATAGAGAGGAGCACCAAAATTAGAAAACACCTATATATCTTTTTAGGCTAAACAAAAACGTTTTAGCTACTGAGTAGTGTGTTAATCCAAATTCGGAGGGACCCGAAATATGGAAGACAGGAGCAAGGTCCGTCGTTTACACATTAAAGCTTTATTGTCTAGCTTGGCCAAGCGGCGGGAACTCCGACAGAAATCTGATGGAGAGCGTGCTGGCCCTTTGTTCTACTTTTTATAGTTTTGTAAGTGGGAAGTACAGAAGCAAAAATTGCAATTGGGAGCCCCTTACCGCTATTGGTTATAGTCATATGTCCTTTAACATGATAGGACCACGTTCAATTTGCAAACCATACATCATTTTGGAAAAAACAAAATTTACAAGTCAACACAATGGTAGAAAGATATCTCTTTACATATTAAAAGGCCTTCCTATATTTTCTAGTGTTCATCCAGTCATCTCTCTGTCCAGAGTCACACGTGTTAACCACACGCATTTACATAAGAGAGGTAGTTTCGTGGGGACAAATGCCCACAAATGGCTCATAGTTATAAGAAAAGGTTTATTTTGGCTTTTCCATTCCTGCACCTGGCTAGCCATTCACTCCTTTCCCCACAGGTGTGGTGGAATGTCAGGGAATCTATGCTTTCCTTCCCTTTTCATTTACAATACAATGGCAAGAGCCATCCTGGTTATGCTAATCACACAGTACAGAGACTACTCTCACAATTTCTCTGCACACCTTAACCCAAATTAATAAAACGTTCTCCAAGCCTCCTAAAATATTAATATTAATTCTGTAGCCTTTTGGTACTTGACAACATCTGCAGGTGAAATAGCTCAGTGGCTCCTCAGTGGACGCAAATTATAGGAAGGTAAGGGGAGAAAATGTATGGTAAATAGGGTTATTTTGTTACTAGTTGAGTCAAGTGATAAGAGTATCTTCTTCCAAGTAAGGAGATACCTTTACAAATGGAAATGTCTTTTAAAAATGTAAATTTTCTTTACAAAAGAGAAAATTTATACTTTATTTTTAGGCAGTTAAATGGGGAGGTAAAAAGCTTTTCCTGCTTTGCTGGTTCTCAGTTGACTTTACCTCAAAATACTCCTTATGCCAAAGTGGCATATTTTGGAATGACATATTTACTGCCTACAGTTGTGCCCAGCAACTACAAATTCAGTATTTATTTAAAAAGATACAACTCAGGAAGAACCAGATGGCAAAGATGCATAGGGTGAGGCATGGGGGAGAAGGGGCATTGTGCAGAACAAATGTCATGCCCTCTCAGGGTGCTCCACCCAGCGCGTCAGTGTGTTGACCAACCTGGCAGCTCTCAGCATCTAATCGTTCAAGAGTTTCTATAATTTAATCTCCAGTCTCCTTTCACTCCTAGGTTGTAGGGGGTGAAGGGGCACTGGAATTGTAAATTTCCCTTTCTAATCAGATGTTTGGTCTTTCTGGTGAAAAGCCCCCTTCATGATATCATCTAAGTTCATCTAGAAGTCACCTCATTAGCATAAACTGAAAATTGGTTAAAAGGTGCTTATGAATACCAAAACCTCTCCTATTGAAGAGCCACTGAGCCACTTCATCCACAGGTGTTGTAAGGTACCAAAAACTACAGAATTAATATTTTAAGAGGCTTGGAGAACATTTTATTAATTTAGGTTAAGGTGTGCAGAGAAATTGTGAGAGTAGTCTCTGTACTGTGTGATTGGCATGACCAGGATGGCCCTTGGCATTGTATTGTAAATGAAAAGGGAAGGAAAACATGGATTCCCAGACATTCCACCACACCTGTGGGGAAAGGATTGAACGGCTTGCCAGGTGCAGGAAGAGAAAAGCCAAAATAAACCTTTTCTTATAGCAATGAGCCATTTGTGGGCATTTGTCCCCACCAAAACTATCTCTCCTATGTAAATGCGAGAGATGGCGGATAAACACTAGAAAATATAGGAATGTCTTTTAATATGTAAAGAGATATCTTTCTACCATTGTGTTGACTTGTAAATTTTGTTTTCTCCAAAATGATGTATGGCTTGCAAATTAAACATGGTCCTATCATGTTAAAGGACATATAACTATAACCAATAGTGGTAAAGGGCTCCTAATTACAATTTTTGCTTCTGTACTTCCCACTTACAAAACTATAAAAACTGAGTAGGACAAAGGGCGGGTGCGCTCTCCCTCAGATTTCTGTTGGAGCTGCTGCCGCTTGGCCAAGCTAGACAATAAAGCTTTGATGTGTAAACGACGGACATTGTTCCTGTCTTTCATGATTTGAGTCCCTCGAATTTGGCTTAACACTATCATTTAGGAAATGCAAAGAGTTTTAGGAGCTCTGTGCTAGAAACCAGAGGACAAAGACCAAATACATATTTTTATTAAAGTTCTATAGGCTATTTGAATACATAATGGGACTTGAGATAGATAACAATCAATCAATTTAACTTGATTTTTCCCTTTGTGTCAAAGACTGATCTTTGAACCATCAAAATGAAGGCTATTTCTCCTAGGTATCTCCTATTAATTTATGTGCTTTAATTCTTCTATAGGAATATCTAGAAAGAGTAGGATTTCCCCTGTTTCCTTGCCTAATTCTGGTTTTAATTTTATGGTTTTCCTTCAAAAATCTTCATTATGTAGTATTTGGTACATTAATTTATTCAACAAATATATACTGACAATCTACTATGTGTTGAGTACTGTTCTAGGTCTGAGGGATACTTCAGTGACTGAATTGGACTTCCAGTCCTTTTGGAACTTACATTCTAATCACAGAAGGTAAGGTGAGGTGGACGTAGACAACAAACATAGTAAACAAGTTAGAAAGTGACATGCTATAATATATACAACAGAGAAAGTAGGGTCGGGAATTGAGGGATTCAGAGCAGAAATCTCCAAGACGTGCCACTTTGGCATGTGGATTATTTTGAGCCGATGGTAATTGAGACCGTGTGGACTCAAGGGATACTTTTACCTCTCCCTTGAACAATTTAAATTGCAGGTCTTGCTCATAGTAAGAGTTATGTCAGAAGTAACTTTTTATGACCTATCTATATTGCAGAGCAAACATGTAAGTCCTAAATATATGCTGTTTTTTGAGAGAGAGAAAGAGAGAGAGAGAGAGAGAGAGAGAGAGAGAGAGAGGAAGGGAGAAAGCTGAGAAGCATCAACTTGGTTGCTCAAGCCAGTGACCCCACACTCAAGCTGGCAAGCCCATGCTCAAAGCAGATGAGCCCATGCTTAAGCCGACGACGTTGGGATTTTGAACCTGGGACCTCAGCATAACAGGTCAATTCTCTATCCACTGTACCACTACCTGTCAAGTGAACATCTGCTCATCTTATCCTGCAAATTATCACTGGAGAGAGATGAGAAGCATCAGTTTATACTTGTGCTCCTTTAGTTATTTATTGATTGCTTTACATATGTGCTTTGACCCAGAAGTTCAAGCCAAGCCAGTGACCCCTTGCATAAGCTGGCAGCTGTGGGATCATATTGATGATCCTCTTCTCTAGCCTGTGACTTTGTGCTCAAGCTGGTGAGCCTGTGCTCAAGTCAGATGAACCTGCGCTCCAGGCGACAACCTAGGGGTTTTGAACCTGGGTCCTCAGCATCCCAAGTCGACTCTCTATCCACTTTACCACCACTGGTCAGGCAAGAATATCATTTTATACTCATTTTACCTTCCTCTCTCTGACACTCATGTATGTGGGATTTCTGACTCTCTCATGTATGTGGTATTCCCATACATATATATGTAATTAAATTTGGTTATTTTTTCTTGTTAGTCTGTCTCATGTTGATGTAATTATTAGTTCAACTGGAAGACCTGGAAGGATAGAGGAAAGTGTTTTCTCTCCAACAGAGTGCTAGTAATGGGAGTTGCAATTATAGATGGTTGGTCAGGGTCAGTCTCATTGAAAAGGTGATCTTTAGACAAAGATTTAAAAACAAGGAGATGCTTGATTGGTGGTGGCGCTGTAGATAGGGTGTCAACTGGGAAGCTGCAGTCCCTGGTTCTGCACCCTGATGTTTCTGACGAGTGCAGTTTGTTGGCTTGAGTGCAGGTTTGCCAGCTTGAGTGCAGGGTTGCTGGTTTGAGCACAAGATCATCAAAGTGATCCCCAGGTCGCTGGCTTGAGCAAGGGGTCAAGACACATATGAGAAGCAATCAATGAGCAATTAAAGTGAAGCAACTATGAGTTGATGCTTCTCATCTCTCTCCTGTCTCTCTTCCTTCTTTTCTGTCTCTCTCTCTCTCTCTAAAAAAATTAAAATAAAAAATAAAAACACACCTGACCAGGCAGTGGTGCAGTGGATAGAGCATTGGAATGGGATGAGAAGGATCCAGGTTTGAAACCCCAAGGTTGCCGGCTTGAGCTTGGGCTCACCAGCTTGAGCACGGGGTTGCTGGCTTGAATATGGAATCATAAACATGACCCCATGGTCGCTGGCTTGAGCCCAAAGGTCACTAGCTTGAAGCCTAAAGTCACTGGCTTGAGCCCAAGGTCTCTGGCTTGAGCAAGGGGTCACTCGCTTTGCTGTAGCCCCCCACCCCCTTCAAGGCACATATGAGAATACAATCAATGAACAACAAAAGGTGCTGTGACGAAGAATTGATGCATCTCATCTTTCTCCCTTCCTGTCTTTCTCCATCTGTCTGTCTCTCTCTGTCTCTGTCACCAAAATAATAAATAAATAAATAAATAAATAAATAAATAAAGTAAGAAACTTAGTCAAATGGTTAGTCAAATGGAGAAGAGTGTTCAGGGCAGAAGAAATGGCAGTGAAAATATCCTAACATGAGAACATAACCAGCTATTTGGAGGAATGAGAAAGAGTTCAGTGTGGAAATAAGTAAAAGAGTAGGCAATAAGGTCAGAGAGGGAATGAGGAGCCAGGTATTGTGGGGCCTGGTAAGTCACTATAGGACTTTGGCTTTTATTTTAAAAGAAATGGAGAGAGCCAGATGGTTTTGAACTGGGATGGGCCATGATCTAAATTACGTTTAAAAACATGCCTCTTGTCCCTGAGCAGGTAGCTCAGTTGGAGCATCATCCCTTTATGCCAAGGTTGCAGGTTCAAGCCCAGATCAGGGCATATATACAAGAAGCAACTAATGAATGTATATATTCATTAGTTGTGGTAGCAACAAATCAGTATTTATTTCTTTCTCTGAAATCAATAATTAAAAATTTTAAACAATAATAATAAAACATGCTTCTGAATGCTTTGTTAAAAATAGACTGTGGGAGTCAAGAGTAGAAATACTATTAGGAAGTTATACAGAAATCTAGGTGAGAGGCAGTGGCTTGAATTAGGGTGGTAGCCGAGGAGATATTGAGCAGAGATCAGATTCTGGATCTCTTTTGATAGTAGAGCCAATATTGACATTCAGGTTTATAAATATTTAATTTGCAAATTTGGTTAGTAGGAATCTGTCCTCCATGACTGACCCTCACCAGATGTACTGATGAAAGTTTTGATGCCCTGGCCAGTTTTCTCAGTGGATAAAGCATCAGCCTGGCATGTGGACATCTCGGGTTCAATTTCTAGATAGGGCACACATGAGAAGCAACCATCTGCTTCTCCCCGCTTCACAACCAGTGGCTCCATTGATTCAAGTGTTGGCTCTGGGCACTGAGGATAGCTTGGTTGGTCCATGTGTCGGCCTCAGGTGCTGAGGATAGCTTGGATGATTCGAGCATCAGCCCCAGATGGGTGTTGCCAGGTGGATCCTGGTCATGGTGCATGCGGGAGTCTGTCTATCTCCCCTCCTCTCACTTAACAAAAGAAAAAAAGAAAGTTTCTGGACTGACAAAGCTATGATACAGTGTAGTATTTTTATTATTTTTTTGCACATGTTTTATATTTTACTCCCCACTACCTAAATTGTGAATCATTAGAAGTAGAGATAATTTAGAAAATATTTATTTTCTGTACCTCTCCATACTATGTGTAGTACTAAGCTCATAGTAAGTGTTCTATAAATCCCATTGACTTTTGGTTCACAGATAATTCTAGCCCTAAATCCAGGAATAAGAAGAAACTGAGTAGTGAAAAATACCAAAATTGGAAAATTTTCTAACTTTCATGTAGTGTTTTTAATTTTGGTGTATAATTTTATGATAATATTACCTATATTTAAAGGTGTATCTATAGTTAAAGGACTATCTATGTTTAAATGTAAGTGGAAATATTTATTTCAAAGCAGAAAGTATAGATGATTTTTAAACATTTCATTTTTTACGTACCACTTAAATATTTTATTCATTGTTGCTCTTTTTCAGTAGCTAATCAAGATAACTATGTGGGAAAACCTTTTGTTAATATTAGAATACAAACTCTAGATATTTATAATAGTAAAGAAACTAATTTTTAGTCTTTTTTTCTTTTAAAGATATTTATGACTTGGAACCTGCATCTGAGTTAGGAGAAGACTTATTGAAACTTTATGTGAATCATTGTTGCCCAGATATTGATATTTATGTTGATGGAATAAGTTTTAAAACTCACAGGTAACTAGGCATATGATTGATTTGGTGGTTTGGTTGTGAGAGTATAAAGTGTAAAAGAGTGACTATCTTTTTCTAGCACAGTGGCTTTCAAGCTCTGATTCACATGGGCCCCAGGAGTCTCGGGCTCACTGACAGGAGAGGTCAGCTATCAGGCATGATTTTATGCCTGCAGGTGCACATAGGCACACAGGTCCCTACGCAGACATGTGCACATTCTTCAGCCAGAGCAGATCTATGTTTTGCTTTGGACATGGACATAGGATAAAAGAAGATACTCTGTTGCCTAAAAGAGGTTTGAAAGCCACTGTCACAGAAAATGTAATTAAATGCAGTTTTTAATCTTACAAGCATTATAGTCATGAGAATGATTATTTCTACATGAATGACATATATTTTCTCTGAGTGCATTTTGGCTGAGTCTTTCATTCAAAAATGGAAGATTTATTTCTCTTGAATAGCATTGATTAGGAGGTTTAATATTTCAATGCACTTAAAAAAAAAACATTATTCTGTTTTACAGTTGGGTTGCTTAGACATTCCAGGCTTTTAGATTTTAAATTAAGCCTGCTACCTGTTTTGGTCAGGTTTTCTTTGCAAGTAACTAAAATCTTCTTAGAAAAAAAGTTATAATAAGAAATACGACTTTTCTTTTGGAACTCAAGGGAGAAAAGTACAGCTGGGCCTCACAGTGGGCTAGAGTCAGAACCACAACACTGAGGAACCCAGACAGGTCTCTTTCCCTCTCTGAGTTTCAGATAGAATGCTGATAAGTTATTCTGGTACTCCTGAAGAAGAAACCAAACTTTTTTTTTTTTTTTTTTTTTTACATAGGCAGAGATAGACGAGGACAGACAGACAGGAACAGAGAGAGAGATGAGAAACATCAATCATTAGTTTTTCGTTGCGTGTTGCGACTTCTTAGTTGTTCATTGATTGCTTTCTCATATGTGCCTTGACCGCGGGCCTTCAGCAGACCGAGTAACCCCTTGCTGGAGCCAGCGACCTTGGGTCCAAGTTGGTGAGCTTTTTGCTCAAGCCAAATGAGCCCGCACTCAAGCTGGTGACCTCAGGGTCTCGAACCTGGGTCCTTCCGCATCCAAGTCCCACGCTCTATCCACTGCACCACCACCTGGTCAGGCAAAACCAAACTATTTGCAATGGCAAGAAGCAGTCTTCAAAGTTCAAGGGTGCAGAACCTTAATATTAGCAGTGGCTCAGATTTCTGGAATCCACCAAGCCAAACAGTAGTGGTGTTTGTGCTTTCAAAAACCATCCTGGTTTTGCAAGTTACCTGAAAGAAGTACATTACTAACCTCTAGGATTGCCGGTTTCATACAGACAATTTAACATTCAGAATGTGAACTTTTCTCCCTGGGAACATGTGTGTGCGTGTGTGTGTGTGTGTGTGTGTGTGTGTGTGGTGTGTGTGTGTGTGTTTTGTTTTCTTTTTTGGTATTTTTTGAAGTTAGAAGCAGGGAGGCAGTCAGATAGACTACCGCATGAGCCTGACCAGGATCCAGCCAGCATGCCCACCAGGAGGCGATGCTCTGCCCATCTGGGGCACTGCTACGCTACCGCTGGAGCCATTCTAGCACCTGAGATGGAGGCCATGGAGCCATCCTCAGCACCCGGGCCAACTTTGCTCCAATGGAGCCTTGGCTGTGGAGGGGAAAAGAGAGATCGAGAGAAAGGAGAGGGGGAAGGGTAGAGAAGCAGATGGGCACTTCTTCTGTGTGCCCTGACTGAGATTCGAACCCAGGACTTCCACATGCCGGGTCAATGCTCTACCACTGAGCTAATCAGCCAGAGCCTGGGAACATATATTTTTAATTACATGTATACACATATACACATTTTAAAATTTTGAATGAAATTTGCATTATGTATAATAAAACACAGAATTAAGATAGATTTTCAATATATTTTCCATATCATGACTATATATTTCCTAGTTCATGGTGTATGTGTTTGTGTTGCTTTTTGGTGGGGAGGGGCAAACACAATTTTATTTTAAAAATTAATTTAATTTAATTTTGTGTCCAGATTTTTCTTGACACAATATGAGCATCCTACCAAAGTTCTACTTATAGAGTCCTAAGGCTATTGCTGTCATAAGGAAAGGCAGGACCCTGTGACTATTTGCAAAATGTCCCCAAACAGCATCTGTGTGCAGCCTGGCAATGGATTGTTTTAGGAGCTGGATCTAAAATATTAGGTTTGTACTCCGAGACAGCTCTTGCTCACATTTCTGGTTTATTTTGTTCACTTACCAATAAAAAAAAAACTTATATTAACTAGAAAGGCAGTTTCCTGAGGATATGTTTCAAGAAGATCTGGCTTAAGTTTTCCTACTTTGTTGTTAGTGCCCTTATTTGAGTTCCAATGGCAAATTCTAAATCCTAAGATTACCCTACATAGTCTAAAGTCAAACATCTCTCTGTTTAGTACATATATATTATAGTACTTTTATTATTCAGTTCAAGAAATATTATATCAGTAGGTTTGAAAACACATGCTCATGTAATGTAGTCTAAAGTTCAATATAGAACTTTCTGCTAGACCAATATCAGCATTTATCCTAGTAGTATGGCTAAAAATTCATTTATAATGTGGCTGCTTTAATTTTTAAATATATATACTTATGTATTGAAATATCAATGCAAGTACTTACAAAGACCAGAATTTATAATCATAATTACATTCAGTTTAAGTCTCAAATTTTAGAACAGTTAAGTTGCTAGTTTGATATGTCCAAATTGGTATGCTAATAAGGTCATTTCTTCTTTGAGTCATTTGTCTTTTTCTCATGCTCAAGTTCCTTCCTCAACAGCATCCCTGATATCCCCATTTTTCCAAGAATCTCTCTCCAGTTGCTTGTTCCAACCTTTATCTTGATCCCCAGACCAAAGCCTGAGGCCCTTTATATGCTGCTGCAAGACATTTTGATGCCAATCACTTGCTTTTGATGACACCATTATGCCAAAGAAGTTCTTTTTTTTTTTGGTATTTTTCTTAAGTTGGAAACAGGGAGGCAGTCAGACAGACTCCTGCATGCGCCCGACCGGGATCCACCTGGCATGCCCACCAGGGGACGATGCTCTGCCCATCTGAGGCGTCGCTCTGCCACAACCAGAGCCATTCTAGCGCCTGAGGCAGAGGCCATAGAGCCATCCTCAGCGCCCGGGGAAACTTTTGCTCCAATGGAGCCTCTGCTGCGGGTGGGGAAGAGAGAGACAGAGAGAAAGGAGAGGGGGAGAGGTGGAGAAGCAGATGGGCGCTTCTCCTGTGTGCCCTGGCCGGAAATTGAACCCGGGACTCCTGCATGCCAGGCCGACGCTCTACCACTGAGCCAACCAGCCAGGGCCTCAAAGAAGTTCTTTATAACAGAATGGTTAAGTATGTGGACTGTGTGGAGTCTAACTGGGCTCCACTATCTCCGGGCTGTGTGAATTTCACCAAGTCATTTAACCATTCTGTGCTTCAATGTCCTTATCAAACATGGGGATTATAAAGGGTGATTGTGAAGACTAAATTACTTATCACATCTAAAATGTTTTAAACAGCACCTGGCACATAGTACCATGTAAGTGTTTGCTATCATCATCTAGGTGGTAGGGCTTTGATACATGCTTTTTGTTTAGATAGTAGCAGCAGCCCGTATGCCCTTTACTTATGTGGGGCAAGCAGAGAAATGTGGTTTGAATGGTTTGCAGTTTCTCCCAATCCACGGAAGCATGGGGTAGCATTATGCCTCCAGGGAAAGTCACATTTATTGCACTCTTCATCTACACAGGCCTTTCCCTCTCTGAAGCATACTTCTCCACTCCTTACCATGTCTTTGTCCTGGTTTATCTCCAGTACTTCTGCTCAAAGAAGAACTGACGGGAGGGAGTTATAATAATAGGAGGACTTATTAGAGTTTATTGACCTCATTTGTTAATTATCTTACTACTTTTCTGTATTACTTCCTGGGACACTAACACACATTACTCCTTGTTGTGGATCTCTGTAACATTACTTTCCTGCCTGAATTGTTATCAATCACCAGATGAATACCATCTGAATGTTGTGCATTTCTCTCTTCTTGTGTTTCCTCCTGTCATCTTCAGCCTACCCCTAAACAACTACCTGACCTACTTGCTCTATTGCTGACTCCCATTTTATACTGCTCACAAAAGTTAGGGGATATTTCAAAATGGATATGTAGCAATAAAATATCCTTTAATTTTTGTGAGCAGTGTATATTGTTATTTACTATTTTAGTGTTTTCTGAGAGGAATCAAATGAATTACATTCCTAAGATAATTTTTTGTTGTGTTTCTGTGTTTCATAGTTAAGATTCTCTTGTACTGCTTTATTGAAAAAGCAGGGCAGTGACTCCTGATTTTAGCTTTGTGACACACCAGATGTGATAACCCTTCCAAAATATGTTTCTTTTCAGTGCCTGATATTATACCATTAGATATTCATTCATTGGGGTTAACACATTGTCAGCTTCCCCTTTAAAATGCTGATTTCTTTGAATATTTAGTAGTACATCATTGCTGAGTCAGAAGATCAATGTTCCAGTCTGGACTGTACCAATAATTAGCTATGTGTTCTTCAGTACATCAGTTGAAAGATTTTTCAGAAGCATATAGTTCAATAATTCATAAGTCAATCTTTCTAGTTTAGATTCTGTTTCTATTATTGATGGAATGGTGGGAAGTTACCTTATCTCTCCAAGTCTTAATTTCTTTATCTATAAAAGAAATAACAACAGCAATTAATACCATAGGGTGTCTGTGAGGACTGAATCAGATAATGTACACAAAATACAATATACTTGGCACATTGTAAACTTTTTTTCTTTTTTTTTTTTTTTTTGTATTTTTCTGAAGCTGGAAACGGGGAGGCAGTCAGACAGACTCCTGCATGCGCCCGATCCACCTGGCACGCCCACCAGGGGGCGATGCTCTGCCCATCCGGGGCGTCGCTCTGTCACGACCAGAGCCACTCTAGCACCTGGGGCAGAGGCCAAGGAGCCATGTTGGGAGCCGATCAACGACTGCTGGCTGGCAAGGTCACAGCAGGAGAAGACCCACAACTGCTGGCTGACAAGGTCACAGCAGAAGAAGATCAAAAACTGCTGATTGACAAAGTCACAGCAGAGAAGACCAATGGCTGCGGGGTGACAAAGTCACCGCAAAGGAAAGGCACAAACGATACTTCCCCCTTTGACCTTTTTGAATTAATCTGGCCTTATATCCCCTCTTTTCTGGGTGTGTGCTATTATTTGTAGCACAGGGATAATAGTACTGTGCTTTCCCTGTAGATTTGTAGTAATTTCTTTGGAAATGAGACAGAAGGTGTAAGTTCCACAGAAAAGCCTGTAAGCCCCTTGAACTGGGCTCATAAACATAAGAGGCTGGCTATGATATACCTCATAAAAGGTTAAGTTTGTAGGAGAATTTCTTCTTATTAATTATGTTAGAAAGAATAAAGTTAGAACTTAACTAGTGTATGAATATAGTAAATGAATAAAGTTTAACTAGACATTAGAATCTTAGGTAAAGTGGAGTGGAGTGGCCTGTTGCGTGGCCTTGGATAGGAGTGCAGCTGGCAAGTAAAGAATGTTTTGTTAAAAGACTTGTTTTGTCACTGAAGGCAGTTGCTGGGCTTTTCTCAGTAAAACATGAGATTTTTGTATTTTCCAAGAATAAGGAGAGGAATGTGGTGGGATTCATAGCAGCAGTAGCAACTAATGCCTTCTGATATTATGTTGCTACTAGCTATCTTGCAAATGCGCTCTATGTATCTTTAAGTAAAAGTTACTCTTAATACTATGTCAGTTTCTTAAATAGCAAGCCTTTTGTAGTCTCCTGGGAAAAGAATTAGGACACTGCATGAACTCAAGGCCATTTGCCTGAGCAAGCGGTGGTCCTTTTGCTAGTCCTTGATGATTTCGTCTGCTATCTCTTTCTGCGCCCTCGACTCACAACAACAGTAAAATAGAGTTATTAATTAGTACTAATCTTTTAGAAGTTTGTACCAATATTGTTATTACTATTCAAGTTATTGTATAACTGTACTTTGAATAACTTACCACCTGATTTGTAGTTTATAGATATGAATTAACTGTTATCTGGAAATATGTAACCACAGTGAAACTAAAACAATGATGTATTCAAAATACCATGTGATTGTAACTTAGTGTATGTGCATAAAAAGAAAGCTAGACCAGCATTTAGCGGAGATGCCTGGCAGTAAATGCTAACTAGAGAATAAAGAGAAAGAAAAGAATTCGGCTCTCTCACTCGATTTCGCCGACGCCGTCTCCTCCTGTGGGACCCCTGGTTCCCCCCCCGGGGCTGGACCCCGGCAGAGCCATCCCCAGCGCCCGGGCCATCTTTTGCTCCAATGGAGCCTCGGCTGTGGGAGGGGAAGAGAGAGACAGAGAGGAAGGAGAGGGGGAGGGGTGGAGAAGCAGATGGGCGCCTCTCCTGTGTGCCCTGGCTAGGAATCGAACCAGGGACTTCCGCACGCCAGACCGACACTCTACCACTGAGCCAACCGGCCAGGGCCAAGAAATTCTTTTTTTTTTTTTTTTTTTTACAGAGACAGAGAGAGTCAGAGAGAGGGATAGATAGGGACAGACAGACAGGAACAGAGAGAGATGAGAAGCATCAATCATCAGTTTTTTGTTGTGACACCTTAGTTGTTCATTGATTGCTTTCTCATATGTGCCTTGACCGTAGGCCTTCCGCAGACCACGTAATCCCTTGCTCAAGCCAGCAACCTTGAGTCCAAGCTGGTGAGCTTTGCTCAAACCAGATGAGGCATTGTAAACTTTCAATAAAAGTTTATTATTCAGTAAAAATACGTATAAGATATCTGGAAGGGAGACACATTATTGCCTGTTCTAACTTACCTTATAGCAGGAGTTGGCAAACCATGGCTCAAATCCTATCAGTGACCTTATTTAAAAATATAAAACAACAAAAACAAAGAGAATATGCAACAGGTATTTGCATATTTATTTATGTCTGATATTTACTATCTGGCCCTTTAAGGAAAAAGTTTGCTGTTCCCTGTCTTATAGGTTTGCCAGGAAGCTTTAATGAAATAATTATAATAAAATTTCAAATTACCATACAATAAGCTGAGTTACTAACTATCAGTGATAAATGTTCAACCCTGTCCATTAGAAAGGCTTAAAATAATGATAAATTATATGGGGAAACGATAGAAGGAAAAGAAACAAAATTCTTTGGTACCACTGGCAGTTGGGGGCAGTTGCAATGGGGAACCAAAGCAAAAGGCACTGAATGCCTAAAGGGAAACTAACCATCTCTAGTAAATAGAAGCCCCTTCACTAAACTTAACTAGACCTGCTCTTTAGAGCCTGCTAACATCATGTTAGGCAGAACTCTCAAGATTTAGGAGGCCATTCTCTAGTACACCTATACATTTCCATTCCTATTATTGAGGCTGTGTTTTCAGAGAGTCACTTGGGTTTGGTACCAACCTGTTTATTGCCATTTGAATTTATTATTTAGATGATATAACTTAATGAAATATCATATAAACCAATGATATATGTAATATGAAAAGAAAGAGTTACTGTTCCAGTGCAAACTAAAGTGAATGCTTTGGAAAGATTCCATAAAGGAGAGGCACTTTAAAAATTGCTGTTGAATTTATCATAGATGAAACAATATGAAAGTTTGAGGGGAACTTATAAAAATCTAAAATGATTATATATTTCAGATTACTTCTTTAAAGTTTTAAATATCCTTCACTTAAGAATAATTTAATTAGAAATCATAGAGAGCATATATGGGTATAGTTTTTGTAAAAAAAATATGAGATTCCAATCAATGAACCCACATTAAAAAAAAGAGATTGACATTATGATAAAAGACTTGTAAATTCATGCATATTTATATTTTTAATTAGAATAAAAAGATTACAATATATACAAATCATTTAAATTTTTTTCTCCTGACTTCTTGATTAACCAAGCAACTATCAGTCCTAATTGTGTTGAATAATAGGGCATCCACTACACTTTGCAAATAATTCTTTGACTTAGGAAAGGCTAATCCTATCAAAGCTGTGGATATCAAACTGTCAAGAGACAGCTAACTTTCCTTTTTTCAAGTTTTCGTTCTCCAAAATATTTGCCAAGAAGTGGAGTGGGTAATAGTGATGGCTCCAAAAAGTTTGAATTCACTACTGAATTTAACCCTTATTAAGTTATGTGCAAATAAAAAGGAAAAAGGTATTTCAAAGCAAGAGTACTTTAGAAAATAGTCCTGGTTTAAAAAAAAATCCTTCTTTAGAGCTTCTCTGAGTAATCCAGGCCATTATTCTGCCTGGAGTAGTGAATCTAGTTCAGCTAGAGTCAGGAAATATTGAATAACATTGTACTAAAGCAAGAGCGAGGGGGAAATTAGAGCATCTCAGCAGAGCCAGAAGCAGGCTTGTCAGTTGAAATTAAATTTAATCAAAAGGAGAAAATCGTTTTGGCCATGTTGGAAAATGGAAAATCTGGTGAAGATTTTTAATATACTCTGCCATCTACAACATCATTTTTTAAACTGAGGCTTACCCCTGATTAAATGGTAATGTTTTCTAAAGTTCTGTTTTAAGGTGAGGGTAATTGTTTAGTCTCAGATGGTTTTATTCTTTCTTAGATAAAAATAGCTAGGCTGCTGTGTTAGTTCAAGTCTTCTGAGCAGCAGACACAAAGATGGCATTAGACTTGTAAGAAGATTTTTGAGGTAAATGCATGTGAGAGAACATGGGAAGGACTCCAGAGATGACGAAGAGAGCTATTAAACTGAAATGTTAATTTGACCCTGAATGCAGCGATGAAAGGGAAGGAAATAAGCTTGGGTAGAAGCATCTTAGACTGCAGTGCAATTATGAGGAAAGATCAACAGGCTGGTGGAAAGTTCCCAAGCCAAAGTCACCTAGCAGAAATGGCCCTATGTCCCAAGAATAGGCTTGCTTTAGGATCCCTGATGTGCTCAGTCACTGGCAAGAAAGAGCCAGTAAGAAGGTAGCCTTGGGACCAATGTGGTCTAGATTTCAGAGTAACATGGTTGAGGAAAGAACTGTACACTACTTAAAACATATTTTTTATCTGTTTATACAGGGTCATATTCTAAGGTTAATATATTTTTCTTCTTATAGAAAAAAAATTCCATAGCAAACAGTGAATTAAATATTTCACTTGATTGTCAGATTCTTTTTCTCTTTCTTCTGCTTATTTAAGGTGTAGTTTATGCTTCTTTTTGTAGTCTCTCAAGGTAGAATCTTGGGTCATTGATTTGGAGCTTTTCTTTTCTAAGATAAGCATTTGAAAGCTAAAATTTTACCTGTAGCTACTGCTTTAACTGCATCCTACAAATTTTGGTACATTGTATTTTTATTTTCATTCTAATAAACATATTTTCTAATTTTCCTCTTTGACCCATGGATTATTTAAATGTGTGCTTAACTTCTAAATAGTTGATAATTTACAGATGTTTCTCCATAATTAATTTCTAGTTTAATTCCATTGTGGTCATAGAACATATTTTATATTAGTTCACTTAAATTTGAAACTTGTTTTATGACCCAGAATATCTATCATACTGAATGTTCCTCATGTACTTGAAAAGAATGTGTGTTCTGCTCTCCTGGTGTGGAGTGTATTATAAATGTCAAATTGGATGATAATGGTGTTTAAGTCTTCCATACACTTAACAGGGTTTTTTTGTCTACTTGTTCTGTTAATTACTGAGAATGTTGAAGTCTCCAAATATAATTGCGAATTTGTTTGTTTCTCCTTTCAGTTCTATCAGTCTTTGCTTCTTGTATTTTGAAGGTTTGTTATTTGGTACACACACATTTAGGGTTATTATTTCCTCTTACTGAACTGAGTCTGTTTTTCATTATGAAATATCACTCTTTACCACAAATAATATTCTTCGTTATGAAGTGTTTTGTCTGATGGTAATAAAGCCACTCCAGCTTTCTTTTCTCATTTTTCAAATTGAGGTATAAAATTGACATATTAGTTTCAGGTATACAACATAATGATTCAATACCCGTTTATATTGTGAAATGATCACCACAATAATTCTAATTAGCATTCCACCTCAGCTTTCTTGTGGTTAGTGTTTATATGACATATTTTTTCCATCCTTTTACTTAAAAAAAAAAAGATTTTATTGATTTTTAAAAGAGGAGAGAGAAGGGGGAGGAGCAGGAAGCATCAACCTGTAGTAGTTGCTTCTTCTATGTGCCTTGACTGGGCAAGCCCGGGATTTTGAACCAGCAACCTCAGCATTCCAGGTCAAGGCTTTATTCACTGCACCACTACCGGTCAGGCCATCTTTTTACTTTTAACCTCTTTGTATCTTCATATTTAAAATGGATTTAAAGTTGACTTCTTGTGGACAGCATATAGTTGTGTCTTGCTTTTATTGTTCAGTCTCATAATCTCTCCTTTTAACTGAAAAATTTAGAACATTTATGATAATGTAATTATTAATATGTTGGGGTTTAAACCTTCTATATTACTATTTTTTTTCTTAGTTCTCTTTTCCATCCTTTCTTTTGTATTAACTCATTACATTTTTTAAAATTTCCACTTTATTTCACTTTTGTCATTCTAGCTATATTTTGTATGTGTGTGCATGCACTTTTTTTTTTTTTTTGGTGGTTGCTCTAGGATTAGGGTAATAATATACATCATTAATTTACCACTATTTACTTTCAATTACTGTTATAAGTCTTCATGTATAATGTTAGGACCATTTCCTCTCCTGTCTTTTGTGCTATTGCTGTCATACATTTCATTTCTATATATATTCTAAATCCCACTATAAATTGTAATTATTCTTTTAAATAATTATCTTTAAGTTATTTTTTAAATGTAAAAGAAAATATTTTATATTTCCCCATATATCTAGCACTTTTAGTCATTTATATAGTTTCCAGTTTCTATCTGTTATAATTTTCCTGCTGCCTGAGAAGTTCCTTTAAATTTGCTGTAACGCAGGTCAGCTGGCAGTGACTTTTCTCAGCTTTAAATGTCTATAAAAGTCTTAATTTAGGCTTTATTTTTAGGAGATATTTTTATTGGATATAAATTTACAAGTTGGCAATTTTTTATTTCTTTCAGTGCTTTAAAGATGTGATTTTATTGTTATCTGGCTTGAATTGTCTCTGATGAGAAGTCTGTAATCTTGTCTAGTTTTGCTTGTCAGTATGTGATGTGCCTTTTTTCTCTGGCTGCTTTTTAATTTTATTTCTCTATAATTAGTTTTAAGTAATTTGATCATTTGTGCTTTTCTTTATGCTTACCCTGCATTTGTTTTTTGTTTTGTTTTGTTTTGTTGTGTTTACAGAGACAGAGAGAGGGATAGACAGGGACAGACAGACAGGAACAAAGAGAGATGAGAAGCATCAATCATTAGTTGGGTTTTTTTTTGCGACACCTTAGTTGTTCATTGACTGCCCTCTCATATGTGCCTTGACCGTGGGGCTACCGCAGACCAAGTAACCTCTTGCTCAAGCCAGTGACCTTGGGTCCAAGCTGGTGAGCTTTGCTCAAACCAGATGAGCCCGCACTCAAGCTGGCGACCTTGGGGTCTCGAACCTGGGCCTTCCACATCCCAGTCCGACACTCTATCCACTGCACCACCACCTGGTCAGGCTATCCTGCATTTGAATTATTGAGCTTCTTCAAATGTGGGTCTGTCATTTTTATAAGATTTGAAAATTTTACAACTATCATTTTTTTTCAATTTTCTTGCAGTCTCCTTTTTTCTCTCATTTCCACTGGAGTCCACATGGGACTCCAGTTATATGTATATTAGCCCCACAGCTCAGCTAAGCTCCATTTTTTGCAGTTTTTTTTTCCTATGTTTTATTTGTATAATTTATCTTGTTATGTATACAGGTACACTGATCTTTTCTTCTTTTGTATCTATTCTTTTAAGTCTATGCATAAATTTTAAATTTCAGATATTATTTATTTCATCTCAAAGTTCTGTTTTTTATATCTTTTATTTCTCTCTTTATTATGATTTTTATTTTAAAAATCCTTGAGCAGATCTTTAATAGTTTCTTTTTTTAAAGTGAGAGATATAGAGGGAGGGAGGGAGATAAGGAGTATCAACTTGTAGTTGCATCACTTTAGTTGTTCATTGATTGCTTCTCATGTATGCCTTGATTGGGGTGGGGGGGCTGTCAAGCAAGCCATGCCAGTGATCCCTTGCTCAAGCCAGTAATCATGGGATTGTGTTGATGATCTCATGCTCAAGCCAGCAATTCTGGGCTTAAGCTGGCAAGCCTGTGCTCGAGCCAGCGACCTTGGGTTTTGAACCTGAGATCTCAACATCCCAGGTTGATGCTCTATCCACTATGCCACCACTAGTCAGGCTCTATAATAGTTTTTTAAATTCTTTGTCTGCTAATTTCATCATATCTGTCATTTCTGGGTCTGTTACTATTGACTAATTTTTCTTCTGGTTTACTTCTTCACATACCTAATAATTTTTTATTAGATGTACAATGTTGTAAATACTATGTTAAGTGTTTGACTTTTATTGCCTTCTTTAAAAAGAGTATTGAACTTTGATTTAGCAGACAAGTTATAGTGGATCAGCTTTATCTTTATGAGATTTGTTTTTTATTTTTTAAAAATTTTTTTTGTATTTTTCTGAAGCTGAAAACGGGGAGAGACAGTCAGACTCCCGCATGCGCCCGACCGGGATCCACCCGGCACGCCCACCAGGGGCTATGCTCTGCCCACCAGGGGGTGATGCTCTGCCCCCTGGGGCATCGCATCGCTCTGTTGCGACCAGAGCCACTCTAGTGCCTGAGGCAGAGGTCAAGGAGCCATCCCCAGCGCCCGGGCCATCTTTGCTCCAATGGAGCCTCAGCTGCGGGAGGGGAAGAGAGAGAAAGAGAGGAAGGAGAGGGGGAAAGGTGGAGAAGCAGATGGGCACCTCTCCTGTGTGCCCTGGTCGGGAATCGAACCCGGGACTTCTACATGCCAGGCCGACACTCTACCACTGAGCCAACCGGCCAGGGCGAGATTTGTTTTTTAAACATTGCTCTAAATGTTGTATAGCTCGTCTACTGAGCCATTATATCTTTGGGCTCTTTTCTTTGTGTCCCAAGTATCCATTTCTGGCTGAAAGGAACTTGATTATCTGCCAGCCCTGTGCGACCAAGCTTTTAGCTTGCTGGCCTTTATTCTTTGCCTGGCTTCATGGAGTTCTGCTCTGTGCTTAGATAATGTTCAGACAAAAGCTCACAGGGATGCCTCTAGTAATTATGGAGTTCTTCAAAACTCCCTCTTCTGTAGTGGTATGACCCATAAATTCCAACTGGCTCATCCTCTTGGAACGCCTATATTTGTCTTTTCAACTCAGCAAGACAACTGACTATATTTGTGTTTGTCATCCCTGTTCCATGATATAAAAATTGTTTCCAGAAGAAAAGCATCATGATAACAGGACTTTCCTAATTTGCTTTCCTTCTTTTAGGGACCAGGCTCTGTACTGCTTTTTTCAGTGTCATATTTTATTCATTTTTCTACTTTTTTTTTTTAATATTAATATTTTTTTATTAAATTTAATGCAGTGACATTGATAAATCAGGGTACATATGTTGAGAGAAAATATCTCTAGATTATTTTGACATTTGATTGTGCTGTATACCCCTCCCGCAAAGTTAAATTGTCTTCTGTCACCTTCTATCTGGTTTTCTTTGTGCCCCTCCCCTCCCCTAACCCCTCTCTCCTTCTTCACCCCCCCTCCCCCAACCCCCCCACCCCTGTTGCCATCACATTCTTGTTCATGTCTCTGAGTCTCATTTTTATGTCCCTTCTATGTATGGATTCATCTCAGTTTTTTTTCTGATTTACTTATTTCACTCCGTATAATGTTATCAAGGTCCATCCATGCTATTGTAAATGATCCGATGTCATCATTTCTTATGGCTGAGTAGTATTCCATAGTATATATGTACCAAAGTTTTTTAATCCACTCGTCCTCTGACGGACACTTGGGCTGTTTCCAGATCTTCGCTATTGTGAACAATGCTGCCACAAACATGCGGGTGCATTTCTCCTTTTTGAGCCATTCTATGGTGTCCTTGGGGTATATTCCTAAAAGTGGGATAGCTGGGTCAAAAGGCAGTTCGATTTTCAGTTTTTTGAGGAATCTCCATACTGTTTTCCACAGTGGCTGCACCAGTCTGCATTCCCACCAGCAATGCAGGAGGGTCCCCTTTTCTCCACATCCTCGCCAGCACTTATTCTGTGTTGTTTTGTTGATAAGCGCCATTCTGACTGGTGTAAGGTGATATCTCATTGTGGTTTTAATTTGCATTTCTCTAATGATTAGTGATGTTGAGCATTTTTTCATATGCCTATTGGCCATCTGTATGTCCTCTTTGGAGAAGTGTCTATTCATCTCTTTTGCCCATTTTTGGATTGGGTTGTTTGTCTTCCTGGTGTTGAGTTTTACAAGTTCTTTATAAATTTTGGTTATTAACCCCTTATCAGACGTATTGTCAAATATGTTCTCCCATTGTGTAGTTTGTCTTTTTATTCTGTTCTTGTTGTCTTTAGCTGTGCAAAAGCTTTTTAGTTTGATATAGTCCCATTTGTTTATCCTGTCTTTTATTTCACTTCCCCGTGGAGATAAATCAGCAAATATATTGCTCCGAGAGATGTCGGAGAGCTTACTGCCTATGTTTTCTTCTAAGATGCTTATGGTTTCACGGCCTACATTCAAGGCTTTTATCCATTTTGAGTTTATTTTTGTGAGTGGTGTAAGCTGGTGATCTAGTTTCATTTTTTTGCAGGTAGCTGTCCAATTTTCCCAACACCATTTGTTAAAGAGGCTGTCTTTACTCCATTGTATTTCCTTACCTCCTTTGTCAAATATCAGTTGTCCATAGAACTGTGGGTTTATTTCTGGGTTCTCTGTTCTATTCCATTGATCTATATGCCTGTTCTTATGCCAGTACCAGGCTGTTTTGAGTACAATGGCCTTGTAGTATAACTTGATATCAGGAAGTGTGATACCTCCCACTTTATTCTTCTTTTTTAAGATTGCTGAGGCTATTCGTGTCCTTTTTTGGTTCCATATAAATTTTTGGAATATGTGTTCTATATCTTTGAAGTATGTCATTGGTATTTTAATTGGTATTGCATTGAATTTATAAATTGCTTTGGGTAATATAGACATTTTAATGATGTTTATTCTTCCTAACCATGAGCACGGTATATGCTTCCACTTGTTAGTATCTTCCTTGATTTCTTTTATCAATGTTTTGTAATTTTCCAAGTACAAGTCTTTAGTCTCCTTGGTTAAGTTTACTCCTAGGTACTTTATTTTTTTGGTTGTAATTGTGAAGGGGATTGTTTCCTTAATTTCTCTTTCTGACTGTTCATTGTTGGTGTATAAAAATGCTTCTGATTTCTGAGTATTGATTTTATATCCTGCCACTTTGCTGAATTTATTTATCAGGTCCAGTAGTTTTTTGACTGAGACTTTAGGGTTTTCTATATACAATATCATATCATCTGCAAATAATGATAGTTTTACTTCTTCTTTTCCAACTTGAATGCCTTTTATTTCTTCTTCTTGTCTGATTGCTGTGGCTAGGACTTCCAGACTATGTTAAATAAGAGTGGTGAAAGGGGGCACCCCTGCCTTGTTCCTGATCTTAAGGGTATTGCTTTTAATTTTTGCCCATTGAGTATGATGTTGGCTGTGGGTTTCTCATAGATGGCTTTTATCATGTTGAGGTATGTTCCCTGTATTCCCACTTTGCTGAGAGTTTTGATCATGAATGGGTGCTGGATTTTATCAAATGCTTTTTCTGCATCTATTGAAATTATCATATGGTTTTTCTCCTTCTTTTTGTTTATGTGATGAATCACATTGATTGATTTACGAATATTGTACCAGCCTTGCCTCCCCAGAATAAATCCCACTTGATCATGGTGTATGATTTTTTCCATTTATTGTTGGATCCGGTTTGCTAATATTTTGTTGAGGATTTTAGCATCTATATTCATCAGAGATATTGGCCTATAATTTTCTTTCTTTGTGTGGTCTTTGCCTGGTTTTGGAATCAGAATTATGCTCGCCTCATAAAAGGAGTTTGGAAGTCTTCCTTCCTCTTGAATTTTTTGAAATAGTTTGAGAAGGATAGGAGTTAGTTCTTCTTTGAATATTTGGTAGAATTCCGTTGTGAAGCCATCAGGCCCCGGACTTTTCTTTGTTGGGAGTTTTTTGATAACTGTTTCGATCTCCTTTGGTGTAATTGGTCTGTTTAAGTTTTCTGATTCTTCCAGATTGATTTTTGGAAGATTGTACGTTTCAAGGAATTTGTCCATTTCATCTAGGTTGTCTAGTTTTTTGGCATACAGTTCTTCATAGTATTTTCTTACAATATTTTGTATTTCTGTTGTGTCAGTTGTTATTTCTCCTCTCTCATTTCTAATTTTATTTATTTGAGTCCTCTCTCTCTTTTTCTTGGTGAGTCTACTTAAAGGTGCATCAATCTTGTTTACCTTTTCAAAGAACCAGCTCCTAGTTTCATTGATCTTCTGTATTGTTTCTTTAGCCTCTATGTCATTTATTTCTGCTCTGATCTTTATTATTTCCTTCCTTCTACTACATTTGGGCTTTACTTGCTGTTCTTTTTCTAATTCTTTTAGATGCAGGGTTAAGTTGTTTATTTGAGCTTTTTCTAGCTTCTGAAAGTGTGCCTGTAGTGCTATGAACTTCCCTATCAGCACTGCTTTCGCTGTGTCCCATAAATTTTGAGTTGTTGTATGCTCATTGTCATTCGTTTCTAGGAATTTCTTTATTTCTTCTTTGATCTCATTCTTAATCCATTCATTATTTAACACCCTGCTATTTAGTTTCCATGTGTTTGAGAATTTTTGAGCTTTTCTGCTGTGATTCATTTCTAGTTTCATGCCGTTGTGATCGGAGAAAGTGCTTGATATGATTTCAGTCTTCTTAAATTTGTTGAGACCACTTTTGTGCCCTAACATGTGGTCTATCCTAGAGAATGTACCATGAGCACTTGAAAAGAATGTATATTCTGCTGCTTTAGGGTGAAAGTTTCTGAAGATATCTATTAAATCGAGTTGATCTAGTGTTTCCAATAAGTCTGCTGTTTCTTTGTTAATTTTCTTTCTTGAGGATCTATCTAGTGATGTTAGTGGGGTATTGAAATCCCCTACTATTATAGTATTGCTGTTGATCTCGCCCTTTAAATCCATCAAAGTCTGTTTTATATATTTGGGTGCTCCTATATTAGGTGCATAGATATTTATAATAGTTATATCTTCCTGTTGGATTACTCCCTTTATCATTATGTAGTGGCCTTCTTTATCTCTTACTATATCCTTTGTTTTAAAGTCCAATTTGTCTGATATAAGTATTGCTACCCCAGCTTTTTTTTCATTTCCGTTTGCATGAAACATTTTTTCCCATCCTTTTACCTTCAATCTGTGTGTGTCTTTTGTTCTAAGGTGTGTCTCTTGTAGACAACATATGTATGGGTCCTGTTTTCTTATCCATGCAGCTACCCTATGTCTTTTGATTGGATCATTTAATCCATTTACATTTAAGGTTATTATTGATATGTAGTTGTTTATTGCCATTTTCTTCTTTAAAGGTGTATTCCTTTTTCTTTTTTTTTTTCTTTATTCTTTTCCCACTTTATCTGTTTACACCAGGCCCCTTAATATTTCCTGCAGCATTGGTTTGGTTGTAATGAATTCCTTGAGGTTTTTTTTTTTTTTTTGTCTGGGAAGCTTTTTATTTCTCCTTCAATTTTAAACGATAGCCTTGCTGGATAAAGTAGTCTTGGTTGTAGGTTCTTGTTCTGCATTACTTTGAATATTTCTTGCCATTCCCTTCTGGCCTCAAGTGTTTCTGTTGAGAAGTCAGATGTCATCGTTATGGGGGCTCCTTTATAGGTGATAACTTTTTTTTCTCTTGCAGCTTTTAATATTTTCTCTTTATCGCTTAGCTTTAGTATTTTAATTATGATGTGTCTTGGTGTAGGTTTCTTTGGGTTTCTCTTTAATGGAGTCCTCTGTGCTTCTTGGATTTGTGAGAGTTTCTCTTGCATTAATTTAAGGAAGTTTTCAGCTATGATATGATTGAACAAAGTCTCTATCCCTTGTTCTTTTTCTTCTTCTTCAGGAACCCCTATGATGCGGATGTTGTTTCTCTTCATGTTGTCACAGAGCTCTCTAAGAGTTTCCTCTGACTTTTTGAGTCTTTTTTCTCTTTTCTTCTCTGCTTTCATGCCTTCATTCCAGTTGTCTTCTAACTCGCTGATTCGATCCTCTGCTCTATCTATCCTGTTTTTAATTCCTTCCATTGTGGTCTTTATTTCTGATATTGTATTTGTCGTCTCCAACTGATTCTTTTTTATACTTGCTATTTCTTTATTTAGGTTTTCAAACTCCCCCTCCATTGTTGTTCTAAGATCCCTAAGCATCCTTACAATCATTATTTTGAACTCCGCATCTGGAAGTTTGATTATTTCCATATCACTCAGTTCATCTCTCGAAAGTGTCTCTTGTGGTTTCATTTGGATTGCACTCCTTTGTTTTCTCATCTTCTTCTTCTTTTTTTTTTTATTTGTAGAGTTGATTGAGTCTAGGCTTGGTGTTGTCTGCCTCCAGTTTTCAGTTGTGTTATTTTTAGGTCTTCGTGGGTTGGTATCAGCTATTATTTGTAATCCACTTTCGGATTTGGGCAGCTTTGAAGTCTTGATTTGTTTGTTTTCTTAACAGGTGATAGTCTTGTTAACTGATCTCAGCAGGGGGCTTCCTTGAAACTGTATCCAGGAATGCTGTGGGTGTAACCTGAGACGCTGAAGGTCTCTTCCTCCAACTAACCTCACTGGGGGCAGGGTTTTTTCTCTCAGCTTCAGTAGGGGGAGGTGTATCTCAGATCTCCATGGAGACCTGAGTTACTGCCCCTCCTCCCCACTTCTTGTTTTCAGCTGTGTCTTGTTGTGCTGATTGGAGCTGGATAGATGTCCGGAGATCTCTGATCCGGAAGCACTTCAGCTCTGTTTTGTGAAAGGTTCAGTCCCTCCCCCAGCTATGGCCGCCTCCAGCACGAATGAGTCAGCTTTTTTATTTTGTTTCTTGCATACCTTAGCCCCTCACAGTCTGTCCCTCTCCCTGTCTTTTCCACTTGGGAGATAAGCTGGTCTTTTCAACCCACCTTGCTCCCTGGTCGCCAGGTAAGTGGCTGTGAGCAGTAGTTTCTGCTCTTTTTCCTCTGTGAAATCCTCTCTGGGCTCTCAGCCTCACCCCCCTCCTTCCCTTCCTGTAAGCAGAGGAGATTCAGGCACTCCTTACCAGGATTATTGTGGCTTCCTCTTTGCTCCTTGGTTTTTGAGAGCTGTTCTTGCAGTTCAGTGTTGGTTTTTCATGCTGATTTTTTCTAAATTGATTTGTATTCCAGTTTGGTGTTGAGAGCTGGGTGTCTGTGCATCTGCCTACTCCGCTGCCATCTTCTCTCCCCATTTTTCTACTTTTTAATGGAGGTTAGGCATGTTCTATACTTGTCTGTCATGGATGGAAGCAGAATCCCTAATTTTTTTCTTAATATATTAATACATAATTTTTTAGAACAGTTGTAAATGTACCGAAAAATTCAGAAGAGAATTCCCATACACCCCTACACTCAGTTCCTCTATTTTTCACACACACACACACACACACATACACACACACACACACACACACATCTTAATATATTATACTGCATTTGTTACAATTAATGAACCAATACTGAGACATTGTTATTTACTAAAGTCTATTGTTTATCTAGAATCCCTAAGCTTTTGCCTAATGTTCTTTTTCTGTTACAAGATCCCATTCTGGGTACCATAATACATTTAGTGGTTATGTCTCCTTAAGACTTTTTTGGCTGTGTGTGTGGTATTTTCTTACTTTCTAACTCTAAAAGATAATCTAGGCTCATTTGTCCTAGAGTCAACCATTTCTCTGATTAAACCTGTTCCTTTTATTCTTGTGGTATTAGAAACTAATATCTGGACACTGGCATGCTCGTTGCTATTTCTTTTTGCCCTCTTAGCTGACAGAGCTATGTATGTTAGCCTGCATATATGCACATATCTACAAATATTTCTATATGAATCCATTTTTATATTAAGCTAAACATGAATTCATACTGACGTCCCCAACACTAATCTATTACCACATGAACCATCCTAGTTTCCTCCTTGAAGAGTATATTCTCCCACTATAGTAGTGAGAAACCTGGCTTTCATTATCTAACATGTAGTTCTTAAGTTCAGTTCCAGTATACATATATGGCAGTTTCAGAATTGTTCATCTGTACCTTCATGGGAAATAGAACACAGTGGCTTGCATAGAGTTCTTTGCTTTTATTCTTACAGTCTCTACTCATTTCCAAAGTTATTTAGACCATCACCCTTCTCTCGCTTTTCCTTCAGTGAGGTTATTTCATGCATTTGCCATAGAGTTAGATTTTTTTGTCACTGTCTGCATTTCATCTGAGATCCCGATGTTTAATTTGTATACACTGTTTTTGTTTTAATTTATATACACACGGTTCATTTGTGCTATAAAGCTTTATGGGTTGTTATAAATGCATATTGTCCTACCTCTACCAACATCATAAAGAATAGTATCAACTAAAAATTTCTTGTGATTGACCTATTCACCTTTTCCCCCTTCCAAGCCTCTCACTCTCTTTATAGTTGTACCTTTTCCAGAATGTCATATAAATAAAATCACACAGTATGTAGCCTTGTCAGACTGGATTCTTTCACTTAGCAATTTGCATTTATGATTCATCCATGTTTGTGTGGCTTGACAACTAATCCCTCCTTTTTTTATCACTAAGTAGTATTTCATTGTAATGAATGTATCATGGTCTGTTTATCTGTTCACCTATTGAAGACCATTATGTTTGCCTTAGTTTTGGTGATTATAAATAAAGCTGTTATAAACATTTTTTTGTGCAAGATTTGATGTGGACTTAAGTTTTCAGGTCTGTTGAGTAAGTATCTGTGAGTGTGACTATCATATGGTAAGCCTACATTTAGCTTTGTAAGAAACTGCCAAGCTGTCTTTGAAAGTGGCTGTATCACTTACATTTCTATTAGCAATGAATGAGAGTTCCTTTGGGCATTATCAGCAATTGATTTTGTCAGGTTTTGGATTTTAGTTATTCTAAGAGATGTCTACTGGTATTTCATTATTGTTTGACATTTTATTTCCCTAATGACAAATGATGTTGAAGGTCTTTTCAGGTGCTTGTTTGCCATTTGTAGATTATTGGGAGTTTTTGTTCAAATCTTTTGCTCCTTTAAAAATTGGGTGTTTGTTGCCTGACCAGGCAGTGGCACAGTGGGTAGAGTGTTGGACTGGAATGCAGAGGACCCAGGTTCGAGACCCCGAGGTCGCCAGCTTGAGCACAGGCTCATCTGGTTTGAGCAAAGCTCACCAGCTTGAACCCAAGGTCACTGGCTAGAACAAGGGGTTACTTGTCTGCTGTAGCCCCCTGGTCAAGGCACATATGAGAAAGCAATCAATGAACAACTAAGGTGTTGCCACAAAAAACTAATGATTGATGCTTCTCATCTTTCTCTGTTCCTGTCTGTCTGTCCCTATCTATCCCTCTCTCTGACTCTCTCTCTGTCTCTGTAAAAAAATAAAAAAGTTGAGTGGTGTTGTCTTATTGTTGAGTTTTAAGAATTCTTTGTATATTTGGGACAGAAGTCCTTATTCTGATATATAATTTGCAAATACTTTCTTCAAGTTGGTACTTTTCCTTTTCATTCTCTTACCAATGACTTTTACAGAGCAAACGTTTTTAATTTTAGTATGGTTCCTTTTATCAATTTTTTTCTTTTATGCATTGTACTTTTGATATATCTAAACTCATCACCAAACCCAAAAGCCCATGATTTTTATGGTTTTATATTTTAGATTTAGATCTATGACCCATTTTGAGTTAGTAATTTGTGTGAGGTCTGTATCTAGGTTTATTTGTTTGTTTATTGCATGTGGATGTCCAACTGTTCTAGCACCATTTGTTGAAAAGACTATCCTCTATTGAATTGCCACTGTGCTTTTGTCAAAACTCAGTTGACTGTATCTTTATAGGTCCATTTCTGGCCTTTCTCTTTTATTCCATTGATAACTGTGTCTCTTGTTTCACCAATACTGTAACTATACTGAGTACTGTAACTGTATAATAACTTTTGGAATTGAGTAGTATGAATCCTCCAACTTTGTTCTTCTTTTTTATTAGTCTGTTGGCTATTTTAGGTTTTTTGCCTTCCCATATAATTTTTAGAATTACTTTGTAAATATCTACAATACAGCTTTCTAAGATTTTTATTGGAATTGCTTACATTTTTTTTAATTTTTTTAAATTTATTTATTCATTTTAGAGAAGAGAGAGAGAGAGAGAGAGAAAGGGGAAGGAACAAGAAGCATCAACTCCCATATGTGCCTTGACTGGGCAAGCCCAGGGTTTTTTGAACCTGCAACCTCAACATTCCAGGTCTATGCTTGATCCACTGCAGGTCAGGCTGGAATTGCTTACATTTTTAAAGTCATAAATAGATGTTGAATTTTGTCAGGTGCTTTAGTGTATTTTGGTGATTACATGATTTTCTCCTTTATTTTGTTAATGCATAAATTGCTTGATTTTCAAATATAAAAGCAATCCTGCATTCCTGTAATAATTTTGACTTGGCTGTGATGTTTTATTCATTGTATTTATTGCTGGATTCAGTTTGCTAATATTTTATTTAAGTTTTTGCATGTATATTCATGAGAGAAACAGGCCTACGATTTCTCCTTTTTAAATAATGTCCTTGTAATAGGTCAGGTTTAGATTTCAAAGGATATACAAGGTAGGGCAAAAATAGTACAATAATAAACTATGTTCTATGTACTCACAACTGTAAATCTATGTTTGCCCCATCCTGTATTGACTTTATAAAATTAGTTGGAAAGTATTTCATTTTTCTACTTTATTGATTGATTGATTTGAGTGAAGTTGATTTTATATCTCCCTTAAATGTTTATTCAAATTAACCAGGAAAGTCATCTTGGCATTTTCTTTATTAAGTAGGTTTTATTTATTTTTATCTTTTTTTACAGTTTAATTTATTGAGCTAGAATTCACATATAATCAAATGCACACATTAAAAGTCCAGTATGATGAGCTTTTACTAATATATAAACCTGTGGAATCCCATCACAATCAAGGTATAGAAAATTTCATTACCTAAAAAGTTCCTTGTGCCCATGTGCCATCAGTTCCTCCTTCTCCCCAGCCCCCCAGGCAAAAACTGAGTGTAATATGTTTATTTGCCATCAGTATATATTTGGTAAGTTTTCTGTTTATGTTTTTTGCCTATTTTTTTTTTAATGTAAGCTCAGTGGTTAACTGAGTGATTTCTTTTTTTTAAAAGATTTTATTTATTTATTTTAGAGAAGGGGGGAGAGAGGGAAGGGAGGAGCAGGAAGCTTCAACTCCCATATGTGCCTTGACTGGGCAAGCCCAGGGTTTCAAACCGGTGACCTCAGCGTTCCAGGTCGACGCTTTATCCACTGCGCCACCACAGGTCAGGCCTGTTTTTTGCCTATTTTTTAATGAAGTTTTTTTTTTTTTTTATTATTATATTTTCTAAATTATAGGTTATTTTACCTGTCCTAGAATTCATATAAATGGATGCTAACATATTATGTTTGACTTCTGCTTAGCATAATGTCTTTGAGCTTCATCCTTGGATATTATATATATCAGTATTTCATTCCATTTTTATTGCTGAGTGGAATTGCATCATGTGATATAGCATAGTTTGTTTATCCATTCTCTTGTTGATGAACATAATGTTTATTTCCAGTATTTAGGTATCATTAATAAAGCTGGTATGAACATTTCTTTGTGTACAAGTCTTTGTGGGAATATATATTTTTATTTCTTTTGGTAAATAACTAGGAGTGAAATTGCTGGGTCATATGGTAAGTGGATGTTAACTCTTTATGAAATTGGGGAACATTTCTCTAAAGAGGTTGTGCCATTTTTCATTCTCACCATATTTCTTTTTTTCTACTTTATTGATTGATTGATTTGAGTGAGGTTGAATTTATATCTCCCTTATGCTGTGATTTTATATTTCCCTTATATCTCCCTTGCATGCTATGAAGAGGTCCAGTTCTCCCATGTCCTCACCACCACTTGACATTGTCAGTCTTTTTCATTTTTGGCTCTCTAGTAGGTGTGTAGTGATATCACATTGTAGTTTAAATTTTAATTCCTCTGATCACTAGTATCATCTCATGTGCTTATTGGCCATTTGCATATCTTGTGATGTTTCTGTTCATATCTTTTGCTCAGTTTTTTAAAACACTCTTAAAGAGTGCGTTGGGCCTGACCAGGCTGTGGCGCAGTGAATAGAGCATAGGACTGGGATGCAGAGAGAACCCAGGTTTGAAACTCTGAGGTTGCTGGCTTGAGCACAGACTCATCCGGCTTGAGCATGGGCTCACCAGCTTGAGTGCAAGGTCGCTGGCTTGAGCATGGGATCATGGGATCATAGACATGACCCCATGGTTGCTGGCTTGAGCCCAAAGGTTGCCAGCTTAAAGCCCAAAGCTGGCTTGAGCAAGAGGTCACTTGCTCTGCTGTAGTCCGCTGCCCCCTCCCCACCCCCCACCCCCTTCAAGGCACATATGAGAAAGCAATCAATGAACAACTAAAGAGCAGCAACAAAGAACTCTCTCCTTTCCTGTTTGTCTGTCCCGATCTGTCTCTCTGTCTCTGTCACACACACACAAAAAGTAATTTGGTACAAACTTTAATGTAAGTAAACTGTTGAGAAACTGACATTTTCCCTCTTAAATCATAAAACAACTTTTCCCTGTTCTTATCTAATGCTCACAACTTGCTTGAAGTTTTTCTTTATAATTAGCCATAAACTTTGGTTTTGAAGTAAAACTTTCTCAGTTTGGCTCATTTTTTTTTAGTTGGGTTGTTATCTTCTTATATTGAGTTATAGTGGTTCTTTATATATTGTGGATGCAGTTTGGAAGATAAGTATTTTGCAAATGTTTTTCTTCCAACAAGTTGCTTTTCTGTTTCTTAAAAGTTACTTTAAAAGGACTGAGGTTTAAATTATTCTATTTTTTAAAAAGCTGGTTTATGCTTTTATGTCCTAAGAAACTATTGGTTATCCCAAGTTGCAAAGATTTTCACCTGCTTTTTTTTTTTATTTCCTAGAGATTTTATAGTCTTAACTTTCATATTTAGGTTTTGATCCATTTTGAGTTGATTATTGTATATGGTGTGAGGTTAACCGTTTAGGTTTGTTTTCTTTCCCTTCAACAATCCAGTTTGTTGATAAGATTGTCTTTTCTCTATTTAATGGTCTTAACACCTTTGTGGAAGAGCAATTGGCCATAGATGTGGGTTTATTTTTGGACTCTCAGTTCTGTTTCAGGAATCTATATGTCTATCCTTACATCAGTATTACATTATCTTGATTACTATTGCTTTGCCCCTTCACCCCGCCCCCCTTTCCCTCTGGCTATTGCTACCCTGCCATATATATTTTTAAATGATGTTACCAATTGCTACTGAATAATCTTGATTAAGATTGTGTGGAATCTAGTAATTAATTTAGGCAGAGTGCACATGTTAACAGTTTTGGGTCTTCAAATCCATGAATTTAGTTTCTCTCGCTCTCTTAGGTCCTTACAATTATTTTTTAAATTTTAATTGATTTTAGAGAGAGAGGAAGGGAGAGGAAAAGACTGACAGAAACATCAATCTGTTCCTGTGTGTACCCCGACTGGGGATCAAACTGGCAGCCTTTGTGTATCAGGACCGTGCTCAACCCAACCAAGCTATCCGGCCAGGGCAGGTTTTTAAAAATTTATCTCAAAATTGTTTCATGGTTTTTAATGTGGAGATGTTACACTTTTTTGTTTATTTGTTCTAAGAATTTGATCTTTTCTATACCAGTGTAAATAAATTTCTTCATTTTCTACTTGTTGATTATTATTCCTGATTATTTTTGGATGATTGCTGGACATTTTATTGAAAATTTATTTTAAAAATTGCACACTCTGGGTAAAGTTATTTAACAAAGATAGGGTTTCCTTTTGCTTCTGGCCAGCAGTTAGGCTAGGTGCAGACTACTTTAATCCAGTCCGGAATTCCTCTGATTCAAAGCTGGACTTCAGTCCTTAGATGAGGCTTATCTATTTCCCATTTATTCTTCTTCCTGGTATGTAGCCCTGTAGAGTCCATCTGTAACCCTGGGCTATCCACCAAAGCCTCCCCTCTTTGATGGACAGTGACTTCTAGTTTGTGTGCCTGTAAGGTTCTGTAGCTGCTAGAAGCTATCTATGCTCAGCTTTTAGCCTCTCGACCATTGCTCTTGCTTTCATATTTGGCAGTTGCCTCAATGGAAAAAGTAACTTCAAATACTTGGATAAGTTTTTTGTCTTCTCTTTCATAATTTGTCTCAAGAGCTGCCACCACAGTAGCTTTCTGGTGCCTTCAAATCATGCTTTATTTCTTTGTCGTTGTTATTGTTAGATATATATATATATATAATATATATATATATATATTATATATATAACATATATATGGCTTGTTTTTCCTAGCTGTTTCCAGCAGGAGAGTTGGTCTGAGACAACCTAGTAGGCCATTGCCAAAAGTACTTTCTCTTCTTCTCCCTCTCCCCTCACTATCCCAGTCCACCCTCCATTAGAATGTGGCATTACTCTTTATAGTATCTCATTTACTGCTGTATTTCCAGCATCTAAAATAGTGCCTTGCACAGAAGTCAATAGGTATTTATTGAATTAAAGAATGAATAAATTACTATTCTATCTGAGAAGATAGAATGAAAATTCAAAAGAAAATGTCTTTACTCTCATTTTCTCAAACCTAAGATATAGCTATTCTTGAGCATAATTAGGGTGGGTTCTGAACTGCAGCCCAGGTTCTTCAAAGTTCTAGTCTCTTATTGATATTTCTTCAAGAAATTAACTTCTTTTGGGCTTTATTTCTCCATTTGCAGATGATTTATTACCCTTCAATGGAAATAGTTTCAATTTTTATTAAAATTAAAGCACTTTTGCCTGACCAGGCAGTGTCCCAGTGGATAGAGCATCAGACTGGCATACAGAGGACCCAGGTTCGAAGCCCTGAAGTCGCCGGCTTGAGTGCAGCTCATCTGGGTTGAGTACAGGCTCACAAGCTTGAGCGCGGGGTCACTGGCTTGAGCATGGGATCGTAGACATGACTCCATGGTCACTGGCTTGAAGCCCAAAGGTCACTGGCTTGAAGCCCCAGGTCACTGACGTGAGCCCAGGGTTACTGGCTTGAGCAAGGAGTCATTTGCTCTGCTGTAGCCCCCCACCCTCACCCCGTCAAGGCACATGTGAAAAAGCAATCAATGAACAACTAAGGAGCTGCAACAAAGAGCCACAATGAAGAACTGATGCTTCTCATCTCTCCCTTCTTGTCTGTCTGTCCCTATCTGT